>NC_137776.1:107173011-108373011 GCF_963455305.1 Plecotus auritus | reverse complement strand
CGCGGTCTGCGGACTCGCCTCCTCCCGCGGTCCTCGGAGGCTGCCAGGCCCCTCCCCCGGGCCAGATGGATCCCTCCGCCCTGAAGCCCCGAGTGGAAACCGCCGGCAAAGGTATAAGCTCTGAGCTTGCCACTCTGCTGACACCCGTCTATACTGGGCCGGGTTGGACCTGTTCCTGCTGGTCCCCTAGGGTTGGGATTTTACCCGGTGGCTCCTCTGAGTGACAGCTGGAGATTGTGACCCTCTCCAAGGCTGGGGCCAATGCTTTGCGGTTAGGTGCTGAGAACCCGGACCCTGTTGTCACACTGCCCTTGGATAGAGTACTGGCTCTGACAGTTACTTGCTGAGCTACGTTGGGCATGTAAAATTGAGATCCTGTCTGAGTTCTTGTGATTATTAAATGGGATGATATATACAAAGCACTTGTGACCCAGTGTCTGGCTCATAATAAGCGCTCAGTAAACGTTTGATATTTTTATTCTTTATTCTGGTACGTCCTGGTTCTTCTTATTAATGGTAGAAGTTTGTTGTTAAGTTGATGAAAAAGGCTGATATTTTTAGTTCAGTTTACTTTATAACACAGAGCTTAATACATAATGTATTGAGTCAGGGCCTTATAGTACACTTTTAAAGAGTCACCAAGAGGGCGTTTAAATAGGATTTAGTTATCTGCCACAAGTCATCTGAGATACCTCATTGCCCCCGAATTAATAGTTTTCATTATAGCGATATAACAACAGCAATATGCCCAATGTTTGTCTACATGCTTTCCTTTGAGGACGATCACGATCTCATTAAATAGGTGAATTCAGAGCTAAAATTTAAAGCGGTTTATGTAACAAGCCAAAACTGAAGGCCAAAATTAATAATATTGTAACCTAGGGACCACAAATATCAATACCTATAGAACCCTGGCAGGTGAAATAAATAGATGAAGCTGTTAAGTGGAGATTATAGTGACTGGGATGCTCATGCCTCAGTTAAAAGGAGTAGGGGCTACTCAATACCAAGTGATCAGTCATGTGTGAGCTGGTACAGCATGGTAACTTCAAGATCAGATACCTTGGTTCATATCCAGGCTCTGTCTTTTTCTAGCTGTGTGATCATGGGCAAGTTGATTAACCTTTATCTGTTGGCAACTCTTGTAAAATGGAACTGATAATATTGCTTACCTGAAGTAATGGAAGGGTGGTTGTGAGCTTAAATGAATTGCTACATCTAAAGCACATGCTGGCACATAAAGCCTTCAGATGTTAGCTACATGTAAATAGTTGTTAATTCTACAAGTATTTGAGCTTCAGATATTGTTCTAGGTGCCCAGGATGTAACGGTGAACACAAATTAAGCCCTGCTCTAGGGAACTTATGTTTAAGTTGAGGAGATAAACAATAACAGATATGTAATATTTTTCTCTGAAAATGGAATACAGCAGGGTAAAGGAAGAGAGAATGGCAGGGACTTCTAGTTTAGATTGGGTGGTCAGAGAAGACACCTCTGAGGAGATGCCATTTAAAGCAGAGACCTGAATGAAGAGAAAGCATCAGTCACTCTGGTATTTAGGGAGAGTGTTGGTGGAAGAAACAGAAAGCTCAAGGGCCCTGAGGTGGGAGCATGCTTGCCATGGTGAGGAATAGCAAGGAGGCCAGTTTGGAATGCAAGAGGGAGAGCTGGTAGGAAATGAAGTTAAAGAGGAAAACAGACCAGATCATAAGAAGCCTTGCACTAACCCTCCCCCAGGCCTCCCCCCACACCATTCAATCCAACATGAAATCCTCCCAATTTAAGCGATTTATTCTGGAGTTTGAATCCTGAATGATCCCAGCCCTAGCTCAAACTTAACTATTTAGTTTTAGAAATTAGCCAAACTCAGGAACCAAATGGAATTCCATAATTTTTTGTGTGAGGCCCATAAGGCTTCTTCCCATGCTGTATCCTCTGACTGACAAACTCTTCTTAGACCTTTTTCCCTGTTACTTGTTTCCTCAATACTTTTCTTATACATAGCATACTGTTCTCTTCTTCCAGAGTACTTACGACAGTTTCATGTTTGTAAACTTTTAGTAGCTGTCTCCCTCAGTAAATATCAAGGATCTGTGAGATCAAGGATGTGTTTACGTTAATAAATTCAGCACATGTTTATTGAATGCCTACTATGTGCTGGTCCTGGGGATAAAATTTAGAACAATACAGACATTTTCTTTGAGAAGTTATTTTCTAGTGGGAAAGACAGATAAAAACAAGTAAACATGAGAAACATTGTGATAAGTATGGTGGAGGCAATAAAATAATGAGCTAGAGAGTAATGGAGTACCCTACTTTAAATAAGGTGGTCAGAGACAAAATCTCGGAGGAGATGACATAAAAACAGCTGAGAGAAGACATGCTTAGCATGTTTGAATCAAGGGTAAGTTGGAGAAGTAAGTAGAGGCAGATCATACAGGGGCTATGTGCCACGGATGGTTATCGAAAGATTTTAAGTTAAAGATTTGCTAATAATTTGTATTTTAAAATAGTCAATATTGCTGCTATATGGAAAATGGATTGTAGGGGAAATAGTGGCTGCAGAGAGAATGGTTGGGAGCCTATAGCAGTAATTGAGGAGAAAGCCAAAGCTGGCATATTATAGGGCGGAAGTAAGCAAACTATGGTTGTGGAACAAATCTGGCACACTTGTTTTTGTAGATAAAGTCTTATTGGAACACAGCCATAGCCAAATATTTAATGTGTTGTCTGGCTGCTTTTACTTTACAAGGGCAAGGCCTGCAAGATCTAAAATAACAAGTAGCTAAAATCAGACTCTACAGCAGCCTTGGGCAAACTATGGCCCCCGGGCTGGATCCGGCTGTTCTATCCGGTTCTCTTGCTCTCCCCTCCGCTCCTTTACTTTGAATTTATATTAGTTCACACAGACACTCCATCCATGCTTTTGTTCCGGCCCTCCGGTCCAGTTTAAGAACCCATTGTGGCCCTCGAGTCAAAAAGTTTGCCCACCCCTGCTCTACAGAATAGTTTGGCAACAGTTGTGTCATGGAGAAAAGTAATACATTTTTTAGGTAGAAACAGCAAGACATTCTGATGGATTGGATGTAGGGAGTAGTATAAAAAGAGGAATAAGGGCAGACTAAAGGTTTTATACCTTGAAAAGTTGGTTACACGATGATGCCATTTAATGAGATTCAGAAAGGTTTAATCACTATAATTTTTTCTTAATTTTAAAGGATGATTATTAAAGCTGAGACAGTGAAACAAGGAAGGGCCTGTGAAAACAGGAGAAGGACTAGGTGGGGAAATGAGCCTAGGCTGGTCTGCTTTGGTTCACTAAGACATCAAAAAAGGGGGCCTTGGGGACAGGGTCCGGTTTAGCCTGGGATGAACTGCCCCTGCCCATTGCTGCCCTGGTTGTTTCGAGAGATGCATGTCTGGGGGAGGGGGCAGGGAAAGGCACAGGTGCGCTCCAGAGCGGGTGTGCCAAATCATCATAATTTTTTATACTGGTTTTTAAAATGTTGTACCCATTGTTTGGATTAGTATCTAGTTAATAATTGGTGTCAAGTCATAGGTGTTGAATAATAAAAAAAATTAATAAGTTTTAGGTCTTTAAAAATTAGAAGGCATTTGCTGAGTAGACAAATCATGTGAAACAGATATAATGTATTAAGAATTGCTATAAGGGTTAATTTATGTTTTAAGGTCCAAAGAGTTACTATTTTGAAAATAGGGCCTATTGATCTATGTGTTAGTCCCTGTACAGTGGATCAAAGTTTTAAAGTCACATTTAAACTTCGTCTTTTAGAATAACGTTAGCAGTTCTCAAATATTTTGGATCCAAATATTAGAGTGGGAGAACAAATTTTTCTCTGTGTACTTCTGATTGTTATGCAAAACAGTCTCACCAGAATTACTGGGAATAATGGTTTTACTTTTAAAGAACAGCTGATGAGAAATAGCATAATGAGCTATTCTTGAGAGAATATAGACATACTAGTCATATTATAATCATAAATTTTTATCAAAACCTAACTTGAAATCATTAAGAAGACCTAGCAAACTAGCAATCGCTATCCAATCTCACTGAGAAATGTGAGAAAAGTAATTCCTACTGTTCTTACCATTGTAGCCAAATAATTCCTCTGGGGTTCTTGCTATAAGAAATTTCATTGGTAAAATTGTTTTTACTTAATTTCCTCTATTTGGTACTTTTTAATTGTACCAATAGTATACTCTATAGAGACTCCCCTCCCCAATCATAGTGCTATATTTTCTGAATAGAAAATAAAACAGCTGTACTAGTACAGTTGAGTACAGAATAAATTCATGTATATACAGGTCAGACTCTTCAAAAAGTAATAGAATCTGAGCAAAAAGAGATCTTAGAATTTATCTGTCTTTTAATAATCTTAACTCTTCAAAACCTAGAAGGAAAAAACCTTGACAAAGCTGGTACACATCACTGAATTGGGGGTTCTCTTGGTTAGTTTTATACATACACATAAGACAACAGTTTAGAAGCAGCAGTATTGACAGTGAGAAGAAACAGCTGTCTCCAGAGAAAGAAGATGGAGTAACTATGAAAAAGAAGATAGAATTACAAAAGCATGGCTGTCCAGAGGATTTTAGTTTACTCCTTACTAAGTCCTATTCTCTATTACTCTACCATATCATGAATAATATGTGTGTTAATGAGTCATCATGGATATTTAAATCAGTGGTTCTCAGCCCTGGCTGTGGAGCAGAATTAACTTTTGAATTCAACAATAAACATCAAACAAAGTAATAAAACCGATGCCCATGGCCTATATCCACGGAATCAGAATCAACAGAGGTAATGTCCAAGCATGTATGGGAAGATTATGATGCAACCAGAGTGAGAACATCTGAAAATAGATTATGTACCCTTTATTCTCCTTTGTATAGGATGTCTGATGATATATTTAAGAAAAATATTTACACATGTTATATGTATAATTTATCTTGTTTCCGTTATTTGGAAAGAGTATTTATGTGAGGTAATTTTTTCTCGTAGCAGTGGATAAACGAGGTGGTACTTTATAAGCTAGATTTGGAAACTTTATTTTCTTCTTTATTATTACAGACATATGGCACCCAGGAGAAAGATGTCTTGTCCCTTCTCCAGGTAATGAAAAACTTTGTGAAGCAAGTATAAAATCTATCATAGTGGATGAAAATGGGAAGTCATTTGCAATCATCTTATATTCAGATTTTCAAGAAAGGAAAGTACCTCTTAAAAGACTTCAAGAAGTAAAATCTGTTAAAGATTGCTCCAGGAATTTCATATTTGATGATGAAGATTTAGAAAAACCTTTTTTCCCAGATCGAAAATTTCCATCGTCTGCTGTTGCTTTTCAGTTATCTGAAGATGGAGATTCTATTCCTTACACTATTAATAGGTATTTGAGAGACTATCAAAGGGAAGGAGCCCAGTTTCTTTATGGACACTTCATCCAAGGAAGAGGGTGTATTCTTGGTGATGATATGGGACTTGGAAAAACAGTACAGGTAATTAATTACTTTATAATTAATATTCCATAAAGTCATTTTATTATAAACATGAGTAGGTACCATATGGAAATCTCTTGTTTTTACTCTCAGTTCTTATGATAGCTAGTGTGTGTATGTGTCACCCACCTGACAGTAAAGTCCTTAAAGTTAAGGACAGTGCCTTAATCATTATTTTATGCTCAGAAATTACTTAGCATTTATGAAATATACTAGAGGCCCGGTTCTGCCCCCTCTCACAGTCCAGGAGCCCTCAGGGGTGGGAGGTGACCCGGCAATCAGGGGAAGGCGATGCCCCCATCACACCTCTGCTGCTGCCACTGCCGGCAGCACAAGGCTCGGCTGGCCCTGGTTACCTGAGCCTTGGGCGGCCCTGGGCAGCTGGGAAGCCGCCATCTGAGGCTTGCCTGCACCTTGGGCCAGCCCTGGGCAGCTGGGCAGCTGACATCCGAGCTTGCCTGCGCCTTGGGCTGGCCCTGGGTGGCTGGGGCTGAGGAGACTGGAGGACTCTGGAGGCAGGCGGTGGAGTGGCTGGACCCACCCTGGGGGCAGGCCTGGCCATGCCGTGTGCCTGCTGCCCTGGCGGGGCTGAGGGGACTGGGCGCCACCATCTTGTGGCTGTGGGCGCTGCCATCTTTGAGGGCATGGCAGTTAGTTAGCATATTCCCTCCTTACTGGCTGTGGGCTCCGCCATCTTTGTGAGGGCATGAAGGTCAATTAGCATATTCCCTCTTTATTAGATAGGACTAGTGGCCCGATGCACGAATGAAGATTCGTGCAAGAAAGGGCCTTCATTCCTCTGCTGCCAACACCGCCTTCGCTCTGGCTGGAGCAGCCTTTCCGCTCCGGCCCGGAGCCACCTTTCTGCCTTCCCACGCTACCCAGAGGCCCGGAGCAGCTGGGTTGGTGCGGAACGCCTGTGTTGTCGCCCCGTCCCTGGCCACTTGGTGCCTGTGTATGCAAATTAACCTGCCATCTTTGTTGGGTTAATTTGCATACTCACTCCTGATTGGCTGGTGGGTGTCTCAAAGGTACGGTCAATTAGCATGTTACTATTTTATTAGGTAGATTATTCAAAATAATGTTTTGGCTTGATTTTACCTTTAGTAATACTAGTAGTAAGGTATCCTATCTAATAAAAGAGTAATATGCAAATTGACCATTATTCCAGCACACAAGATGGCTGTCCCCATGTGGACACAAGATGGCCACCACAAGATGGCCAGCAGGGTAGGACAGTTGGGAGGGACCAGGCCTGCAAGGGAGGGCAGTTGTGGGTGATCAGGCCAGCAGGGGAGGGCAGTTGGGAGGGACCAGGCCTGCAAGGGTGTGCAGTTGGGGGCGATCAAACCTGCAGGGGAGGGCAGTTAGGGGTGACCAGGCCGGCAAAGGAGGGAAGTTCGGGGCGACTGGGCCTGAAGGGAAGGGCAGTTGGGGGGGACCCAGGCCTGCAGGGGAGAGCAGTTAGGAGTGACCAGGCCTGCAGGGGAGGGCAGTTAGGGGCAAACAGGCTGGCAGGGGAGCAGTTAAGATCAATCAGGCTGGCAGGGGAGTGGTTAGGGGGTGATCAGGCTGGTAGGAAGAAGCGGGGTTGGGGCAATCAGGAAGGCAGGCAGGTGAGCAGTTGGGAGCCAGCAGTCCTGTATTGTGAAAGGGATATCCGACTGCCCGTTTAGGCCCGATCCCAGTGGGATCGGGCCTAAACGGGCAGTCGGACATCCCTCGAGGGGTCCCAGATTGGAGAGGGTGCAGGCTGGGCTGAGGGACACACACCCCCATGCACGAATTTCGTGCACTGGGCCTCTAGTCAATTATATTTAACTTTCTTAGTAATACTTTATGGAAGGAAAGTAGTCTGATATGTATTGAGCTGGATAGCATTGTTAAATTTATTCTTACAGACCTTTTGTGCCTATTGCATCAGAAGTTTCCTAGGCTAGGATCCCTGGGCCACTAGGAGTTCTATTGGTGGACTTCAGAGAGACGTCCTATTTCCTTAAAATGTGAGCTGGGATCTTCATGTACTATATATGCATTTCTGCTGAGAAGATCTACATTAGTTATCTATTGTTACGTAACAAATTACACCAAAATTTGGTAGCTTAAAAATGATGCACGTTCATCATACTGTAGTTTTTGTGGGTCACAAATTCAGGTACAGTTTAGCAGGGTCATCTGTCTCTGTCTCTCACAATGCTGCAGTCCTCCCTTGGAGTAGGGAGCACCCACTTCCTGGAATAAATGAATTTGCTTTCTCAGAACAGGTGGCAAGAATAAAGAATGCCTTTCAGAAACTACTGTCTGTGACTAAGATATATAGATAGATACTAGAGGAAAATAAACCATAAAGCCCTTTTGTAACTCTTTACATACACTTTTACTGCTTTTGCCCACACTAGAATTTTCTTTCCTACACTTCTTTGACTAGCCCAGCCGTAGGCAAACTACGGCCCGCGGGCCGGATCCGGCCCGTTCGGCTGTTCTATCCGGCCCGCGGAGCCGAAAGAGCGGAGGGTTCTCTTGTTCTCCCCTCCGCTCCTTTACTTTGAATTTATATTAGTTCACACAAACACTCCATCCATGCTTTTGTTTTGGCCCTCCGGTCCAGTTTAAGAACCCATTGTGGCCCTCGAGTCAAAAAGTTTGCCCACCCCTGGACTAGCCAATGCTTGTTGCATCTTCAAAGTCAGAAAGGTGAGGGTGCTACAAAAAGTGACCTGCAGTTTGGGAACCCTACCTTAAAACTAAGTACAGTTCAAATTCTTCTGCAAGTTTTAGGCTCAAGTTTAGTTTTCATCTGTGAAGCCCATGTTACAAAGAAATTCCTGTATTTTATATTTCATAGAATAATTTTTAAAGTGATTTCATTGTATAATTTTGTTACCTGACACACTGAAATCATTGGAAGGCTCTGAGTTGTATTATATGCTATGAAAATCTTTGAGAGCTCATTTCCTGAAGATTAGGAAGTAATTTCTTACTAATTTTTATTTTTAGCTGGATTGTCCATTCCTTGGTGACCTAGTTCTCTGGTTCTTGTAATTCAGAGAATAATCCTATATAATAAAGAGGTAATATGCAAATTGACCCTCACGCCCTCACAAGATGGCTGCCTACGACCAGGCCATCAGGGGGATTAGTGAGGGACGACCAAACGACTAAACAAGCAGGCTGCGTGGGGCGACCAGGCAGGGAGGGGGCAGTTGGGGGTGACCTGGCTGGCAGCAGGGGGGCAGTTAGGGGCAACCAGGCCGGCAGGGGGGTTAGTGAGGGACGTCCAAACGACTGAACAAGCAGGCTGCGTGGGGTGACCAGGTTGGCAGGGAGGGGGCAGTTGGGGGTGACCTGGCCAGCAGCGGGGGGCAGTTAGGGGCAACCAGGCTGCCATGGGGGGGCAGTTAGGGGCGATCAGGCCAGCACACAGAGGCAGTGAGGGGTGATCAGGCCGGCGGGTGGGGGGGGGGGCAGTTAGGGGCAACCAGGCAGGCAGGCACATGAGCAATTATGAGTTAGTGGTCCAGGATTGTGAGAGGGATGTTCGATTGGGCCTAAACTGGCAGTCGGACTTCCCCCAAGGGGTCCTGGATTGGAGAGGGTGCAGGCTGGGCTGAGGGGACCCCCCCCACCCCTGTGCATGAATTTCATGCACCAGGCCTCTAGTTTCTACATAAATAGGAAGTAGGAAGTTTGGGAGACCCATATAAGATAAAGTCTAGAGATGTAATGACTATATACTAGTGAACTAGTGACCTCATTAACTGTTGTTCACTTTTCTTCACAAGCCAGTTGAAGAAGTGTGATGTTAATGAGGTCACTAGTATTTAAAAATGCAGTAGAATTAGGTCCATGAAAATAGACCATCGACATTTACTGTTTGAACTATAGTATTATCTTCTTTATTTTTTTCCTTTTTCATTTTTCTGTTATCATCCCTTAAGTTTCCCCCTTCTTACATTCTAACTTGGCCATAATATGAAATTGAGTTCTTCTTCTTCCAAAAAAAGCTTGCTTTCTATACCAAATAAAATTTGCCTCCCTCATTTCAGATTTAAAAGTAGGCAAATTTAATATTTTTCATTCTTCAAGGGATGAGGATTAAAAAATGTTTCTTTGATCTAGTGACATGGAAATCATTGTTATCTTGAGCAAAAGCCATTTTGCTGGAATTTTGGAGTTACAAGCCAGGAAGAAGTAGGTGAAGATATGGACACAGCGAGTAGCCTCACCTCTTTAAGAAATATGGTTTTGAAAGGAAACAAAAGAGACCTACTAGTAGCTGAAGAGGATGGGATTTTGAGGGAGTTTCTTTTTTGTTTGTTTTGTATCATTAAGGAATAGGAGGAACTTGTGTGTGTGTGTTTTTTTTTTAAGTGAATTGGAAGGATCTGATTGACAGTGAGCATGGTACAACATACCTAAATATATGCATAACATATAATTCACATATGCATGTCCATGAACACCCAGACATATATAAATATGCAAAAGGTGGAATCACTACTACCTTACAAGCTGATTTTCCCCCCAAAATCTTATTATGAAACTTTTCAAACATAAAGAAGGATGGGAAGAACTGTACAATGAATACTCACCACTTAGATTCTGTTAATTTTCTGTTTCTTTACATATGCCTTTATCACATATCTATCCATCCATCAAGCCATCTTTTGGATGCATTTTAAAGTCGCAGATATTAGTATATTCTATCCCCAAATACTTGAGCATGCATGTCATTAGAGTTCTATATTTATTTACAATTATTTTATTCATTTTGAAATAAAATTTACAATGAATTGCACAAATCTTAAGTAGACTCACCATTCTATGAATTTTGACAAATGTACATCTCTGTATAAGTAAAATAAACCCTCTCAAGATATAGAATATTATCATCATCTCAGAAAATGTCTTCATTTCTAGTCCTGTCATTAGCCACAAGAGGCAATCATTTTTCTGCTTCTTATGTCAGAGATTAGTTTTGCCTTTTCACTATTCCAGTGTATAGAAATAGATGCTTCATTTTGTTTATCCATCCTCCTGCTGTTGGACTGTTTCCAGTTTAGCTAGTATGAATAAAAGTATTTACAACTTTCTTGAACAATCTCTTGTGTTTTCATTTCTTTTGGGTAAATAATAAGGAATGGAATTACTTGGTCATAGAGCTGATGTATGTTTAGTTTTATAAAAAATTGCCAAATCTTTTATCAGAGTGTTAAGACCATTTTGCATTCTACCAAAAATATATGAGAATTATGGTTGTTTCATGTCCTCATAAAATTTGGTTTTGTCTGTCTTATTAATTTTAGCAGTTTGGTTAGGTCTGTATGTATGTGTTTGCTTGTGTGTTGTTTATATACTTTATTGAGGTGTAATTGACATACAGTAAACTAAAGTGGATGGAAGGAAGAGCAGGCCTGCCTGTGGGTGTCAGGGAAGGCTTTACAGAGAAATTGGTATTTTGTTCTTTATATTGGGTTTGCTTTGTGTTGGGTTTGCTTTTGAAAACCCACCAAAATTTAGAACTAATTTGAGTGATATTTTTACAGTATATAATTTGATAAATTTTACATATATATACCCAGGAAATGATCACTACATTTCCACACTCAAGATAATGAATATATCTATTACCCCAAAAGTTTCTTCATGTTCATTTGTGCCCATGATATGGTCAACACCAATGATTTACCATCTACTACTTTTACTTTTAGTTTTTAATTGGACTAAAAAATTATATTGAGAAGAGATGTAAAATCCTAGATTTTTATGAAAATTTCCTAATATTTTACAGGATTCTCACATCAAATTCAATAGGTAATTTGAAAATGACACCCCACTATACATTTACATAATATTTAATTCGCTATTTAACTATAACAAACAATTTCAACTGGACTATATAGGTGTGGGAAACTGATCTTTGCTAATCAAATAGCTCAACTGATAGGAAGGGGGATAAAATGGGCACTTACTATATAGCAGCGCTTTCTCAAAAGTGATATCTCTGGACCAAAAGCATCAGCATCACCTGGGAACTTGTTAGCATTGTAACTTCATGGATCTTAACCCAGACATGCCGAATCAGAAACTCCAGAGGTGGGACTCAGCAATCTGTGTTTCAACAGATTATTTAAGACCCATTGAAGTTTGACAACCTTGGCTCAGACTGTTGTTTTTCAGAGTGGTAGAAAACTTTGGTTAATTTGGTGATTTGGTTCAGTGAAGTTTGGTTAAGAGAGTGTTTAGTCTATGAGAATATTTATACATAGAATGATGACCATTTTACTTAAAATTTTTTAAAGTAGATATTAGAGATAATCTTGTTCAGCTTTTTTGTTTAATAAATGAAACTGAGACAACAGGAGTACTGAATGACTTCCCGAAGTTCATATACAGGAAGTAACTATTTTCATTTCCATTTAGTATTCTTTTTTACTAGTGGCCCGGTGCACAAAATTCGTGCACATTAAAAGGGGATTAATTAGAGGAAATAATTTAATATTGCTGTTTGCCCTTTCTCTATAATAGAAGTGTCATAGAGATGAAAGAAAATTAGTAAAATGTATATGAAAACCTTCCTCCTATCAGAGTCTGGGGCGCACCATGGGACCCAGAGTCAAGTCCCCACCCACTCACATGCGCCTCAAAATCGTGAGAGACCCAGACCCGGCCGCCCCCCCTCCCCCATTGGGCTAGATCCAGACCTGGCCAGTCCCACCCTTGTCAAGCCCCACTGGGCAGGGGATGTAGCCTCAGATCCCTTGACCCAGCGCCAGGACAGGGGATGTGGCCTGAGGTCCCCCAGCTCATACCGGGGCGGGGGTGTGCCTTGAGGTCCCTCGTCAAGCCCCGCCAGGTGGGGGACACGGCCTGAGATCCCCTGTCAAGCCCCGCTGGGTGGGGGGCATGGCCTGAGTTCCCCCGTCAAGCCCCTCCAGGCGGGGGGGTGCAGCCTCAGGTCCCCTGACCCAGCACCGGGATGGGGGGCACAGCCTCGGGTCCCCCGTCAAGCCCCGCAGGGCGGGGGGCGTGGCCTGAGTTCCCCCGACCCAGCACTGGGGATGCACCTTGAGGTCCCCTGTCAAGCCCCGCCAGGCAGGGGGTCGCAGCCTCAAGTCCCCTGGCCCGGTGCTGGGGCGGGGGGGTGCGGTCTGAGGTCCCCCTGCCTGATGCCAGGGTGGGGGGCGGGGCTTGAAGTCCCCTGTCAAGCCCCACCTGGTGGGGGGCGTGGCCTAAGGTCCCCCAGCCTGGTGCTGGGGCGAGGGGAGCAGCCTGAGGTCCCCTAGCCCAGCACCAGGATGGGAAGCGCAGCACCTTGAGGTCCCCTGTCAAGCCCCGCCTGGTGGGGGGCGTGGCCTGAGGTCCCCTGTCAAGCCCCATGGGGGAGGGCGTAGCCTCAGGTCCCTGCTGATTGCTCATTAAGGCTCCTTATGGGAACTTGGCCTCAGCTGTGGGTGCAGCCATCTTTGTGATGGAGTGATGGTCAATTAGCATATTCCCTCTTTATTAGACAGGATTCCCTCTCTCTACCCTTTGCTGCCTTTATCTTGCAGTCTTTTATTTAGCTTTTAATGAACTGCAGTCATTTAATGAGTTGACATTTATTAAGCACCTAATGTGGTTTAGGTTCTGAAGAACCTAATATAAATGGACACAATCACTATACTTACAGAGTTCACAAAATTAAGATTAGATATTACATAATCAAAGATGTTCCCTCTGAAAGCTATTGTTTAAAAAAGATATGTATTGTAAACCTCAATCCTGAGAGAAATGGTGGGGTTGCTGATAATTAAAGCTTTCTTAGGCTATTGTCAACACCATCTTTTGGATAATATGATCTTAGATTCAAAAACTATGTTAAAATTTAAAAGTTCTTAGGATCACAAGTTATGTCGTTCATTTAATAATATAGTAATGAAGAAAAAGTAATATTGGCTGTGTTTCATGGATAAGATGCCATAATATCCATTGTGAGGGACTAATTAACCTGCAGAGCCACAAATCCTTTAAAGAAGAGATAAAAATGTCCTCATGTTTTAAAGATAAATCGCTTTTCTTTTTTGGCCTCTGATTTATTCTGTATATCATGTGCTGTCTGTATGTGAGGAAAATGGCCTATAAAAATGTTTGCCTGACATTTAGAAAGGAATGCCTGTAAAAACAGAAAGATTTCTCAGAGTGATATTTTATTTCTAAAATGCAGGACTTGTATGTACTATTGCATAGGAATCTGATTTAAATGATTATTTTTGTTCTTTTCATCTTTAAACATAAATTTAGAAGTATTTCAGTTAGTGTGTCTTCTCAACTAAAGTTGTTTATTTTTAATTTAACCTACTTTTTTGGAGGGTGGTTAGATGCATAATCTTAAGAAGTAGTGTAGATTATTTAAATGAGATGCAAAGATTTTTCTTTCAAATTATTAGTGTATTTAGTGAATTAAGTAAAGCTAATCCATAATTAGAGCTTATAAATTTAGTCACCTTCTATGGTACTTCTTATAAAGATAAAACTCTTAAATAAAATAGACATTTTACTTATCTTTGTTTCATGGAATTTGAAAAATTAAATTAGAATTAAGATTGTATATCATCTTAAATGAATAGATTGAATTATGAATTAAAATTAGGAATATAGTTTTCATATAATGAAACAATCCATAGATGAGTTAAGAGCAAAGCAAAGATTATGTTTTATATTACCTCACTTAAATTGTCATCTTGCTTCTAATAGGTATCTTTTCAGTTGCCTTTGAGGACCAGTTGCCTATAATTCAAAAGAATATATGAATCAACTAGAGGCCCGATGCACAAAATTTGTGCAAGAGTAGGCCTTCCTTCCCCCAGCTGCTGGCACCGGCTTCCCTCTGGCACCTGGGACCCGGGCTTCCCTCGCAGACCTGGCTTTGGACGTCTGGAAGGACATCCAGTCTAATTAGCATATTATGCTTTTGTTATTATAGACTAGAGGCCCGGTGCACGAAATTCGTGCACTGGAGGGGGGGGTGACCCTCAGCCCAGCCTTCACCCTCTCCAATCTGGGACCCCTCGAGGGATGTCCGACTGCCCATTTAGGCCCGATTCCAGTGGGCAGTCGGACATCCCTCTCACAATCCAGGACTGCTGGCTCCCAACTGCTCTCCTGCCTGCCTTCCTAATTGCCCCTGACTGCTTCTGCCTGCCAGCCTGATCACCCCCTAACCACTCTCCTGCCAGCCTGATTGATGCCTAACTGTTCCCCTGCCAGCCTGTTTGCCCCTAACTGCCCTCCCCTGCAGGCTTGGTCAACCCTAACTGCTCTCCCCTGCAGGCCTGGGTCCCTCCCAACTGCCTTTCCCTGCAGGCCTGGTCACCCCCAACTTCCCTCCTCTGCCGGCTTGGTCACCCCTAACTGCCTTCCCCTACAGGCTTGATTGCCCCCAACTGCCCTCCCTTGCAGGCCTGGTCCCTTCCAACTGCCCTCCCCCGCTGGCCATCTTGTGGTGGCCATCTTGTGTCCACATGGGGGCAGGATCTTTGACCACATGGGGGCAGCCATCTTGTGTGTTGGAGTGATGGTCAATCTCCATATTACTCTTTTATTAGATAGGATAGAGGCCTGGTGCACAGGTGGGGGGCAGCTGGTTTGCCCTGAAGGATGTCCCAGATCAGGGTGGGGGTTCCCTTGGGGTGTGGGGTGGCCTGGGCGAGGGGCCTGTGGTGGTTTGCAGGCCGGCCACGCCTCCTGGCGACCCAAGCGGAGGCCCTGGTATCTGGGGTTTATTTATCTTCTACAATTGAAACTTTGTAGCCTGGAGCAGAGCCAAGCCTTCTGCTTGCTCCGTGGCGGCAGTCATTTCTGTTGGGGATTTATGTGTCTTCTATAATTGAAACTTCGTAGCCTTAAGCGGAGGCCTGGGCCGGCCAGGGTGTGCAGAAAGCTTGGCTTCCTCCATCGCCTGGGGCAACCCTAGCCTCCTGCTCTTTCCAGCTCCGTGGCTGCCGCCATTTCTGTTTGGGTTTATGTATCTTCTATCATTGAAACTTTGTAGCCTTGAGCAGAGGCCTAGGCCGGCAAGGGCAGGCGGAAAGCTTGGCTTCCTCCATTGCTGGGGAAACCCAAGCCTCCCTCCTGCTCTCTGTGGCCGTAGCCATCTTGGTTGGGTTTATTTGCATATTCACTCCTGATTGGCTGGTGGGCGTGGTTGGTGGGTGTGGCTTGTGGGTGTAGCAGAGTGATGTTAATTTGCATATTACTCTTTTATTAGATAGGATGTGTGCACATAGTGTGTGTGTCATTAATTATAGTAGAATACAAACACTAAAATGCACTGATCTTTAAGTTTATAGTTCAATGATATATATATATATATATGTCAAAATATATATATATATATAAAATATATATAAAATATATATAGAATATTTATAGATCTATACTGTAATCAAGATATAGAACATCTCCCTTACCCTGGAAATTTTCCTCAGGTCTCTTTCCAATCAATACCCCAGTTGCCTAAATTTTTAATTATAAATTTTCTGTAATTCTTTCAGTATTAAATTATATTCCAAGAAGTGGTGAGAACCCGAAAAGTTATAAGTATTTACATCATCTAGGAATTCAGTAAATTTTAAATTTAGATTACATATTTTTGAATACAAAGCATAAATAATTTTAAACTTAACTAAAATCATTATAAACTGGAAATTGAAGGCATGCATCAAAGCTCTTTTATTGAGGTTATATTAAAGATATTTAAATTGTCCAATGCTTAAACTCAGTTATTTGTGAAATATCCTTTCTGCCTCCTTTAATCTGGGTTCTACATAGTGCATCAGCCATTTTGCTTCCATCATTTGTTTGGTGAACTTCTCAGTAATTTTGTTTTCTGTTCATTGGTTTGTTTTTTCACAACCATGCTTCTTCAACTCATCTCCTTTCCACCCCCCTCAACCTCCTCCAAATCTGTTGGGTTTCATACTGCTGAATGATGAAAATAAGCCTTTCATCAAACCTTTTTTAGCACCTAGCACTGTATCTGACATGTAGTAGGTAATAAATACATTTTTATTAAATGCACTCAGGATTCTTAAGTTGAATTGGGTAATTATATGTTTTTTTGTTTATAGCTTATATTTGATTATCCTTATATACCAGGCTCTACGATAGTTGTTTTCCATTAAACATACATGTTAACTAGGGATTATTGTCCCTCTTTTATTGATGAAAAAGTTGAAATTTATAGAGTTCATGTAAATTGCCCTAGGTCAAATATAAAGCTGTTTGGTCAAATTCCAAAGTCTTTACTATAACTCCTGCATTACACTGCCTTACATAATGTGGGTTAGGAATGCAAATTTTGTTAGAAAATTTTAAAACTAAGTACAAGTTTAACTGGTCTTGTATATCATAATATTTTAGATAACTTGCTGAATATTTACTTTATTTATTGTGATATATAAGATTGTATAAAGGGAATAAAGCCTTCTAATCTCACCTAAGTGGAATGATATTAACAAAAATAGCTCCTATTCATTGAGTCATAAATATGTACTAGCTGGACATTTTACATATAATTTTTACTTTTTTCAAGAACTGAAGTAATATTAATAATACCAAAAATACAGAAATGTGTTCTCATAAAAATGCAAGCTATAATTTTTTCATTGAAATGAAACCACATAACATATTTAATTAACCATTTTAAAGTGTACAATTAAGTGGCGTTTAATGCATTCATAATGTTGTTCAACCCCTATTTCTCTCTGGTTTCAAAACTTTCATCACCACAGAAGAACACCCCATATCCATTAAATAATCATCTTAGTTTCCCCCTCCCACCATCCCTGGCAACCATAATTGGCCTTCTGTCTCTATGGATTTGCCTTTTTTGAATATGTCGTATAAAAGGAATCATACAGTTTTGGCTTCTTTCACTTGATGTTTTCAAGGTTCATCCACGTTATAGCATATATCAGTACTTTGTTCTCTTAATAGTTGAATGATATTCCATTATATGTAAATACTACAGCTTGTTTATCCACTCATCCTTTGGTGGACTTTTGGATTGTTTCCACCTTTTGGCTATTATGAATAATGCTGCTATAAACATATGTGTACAAGTTTCTGTGGACATATGCTTTCATTTCTCTAGTATATGTACCTAGGAGTGAAATTACTGGGTCATATGCTAATGCTGTGTTTATTTTATTTTTTTTTTTTTTTGCTGTGTTTAATTTTTTGAGGAACTGATACTCTGTTTTCCAGAGTAGTTATACTCTTTCACATTCCCACCAGCCATGTATGAGTTTTTCTATTTCTCTCCATTCTTGCCATCATTGGTTATTTTCTTTTTTCTTCATTGTAGCCATCCTAGTGCATATAAAGTGGTGTCTAATTATAGTTTTGGTTTGCACTTACATAATGACCAGTGATGTTGAACAACTTTTCATGTACTCTTTGGCCATTTGTATATATTGTTTGGAGAAATATGTATTCAAGTTTCTATAGACTGAATGTTTGTGTGTCACCTCTCCCCCCCAAATTCATGTGTTGAAACTAATCCTCAATGTGATAGTATTTGGAGATAGTTCTTTGGGAGATAATTGTCATGAGGGTGGAGTCCTTATAATGAGACTAAAGGCCCGGTGCATGAAATTCGTGCACAGAGGGTGTGTGTCCCTCAGCCAAGCCTGCACCCTCTCCAATCTGGGACCTTTTGAGGGATGTCTGACTGCCCTCTCACAATCAAGGACTGCTGGCTCCCAATCGCTCGCCTGCCTGCCTGCCAGCCTGATCACCCCTAACCATTCCCCTGCCAGACTGATCAATGCCTAACTGCTTCCCTGCCGGCCTGATTGCCCCTAACTGCCTTCCGCTGCCAACCTGGTCACCCCTAACTGCCCTCCCCTACCAGCCTGGTCACCCCTAACTGTCCTCCCCTGCAGGTCTGGTCACCCCCAACTGCCCTTGCCTGCAGGCCTGGTCACCCCCAACTGCCCTCTCCTGCTGGCCTGGTCACCCCCAACTGCCCTCCCCTGCTGTCCTGGTCACCTCTAACTGCCCTCCCCTGCTGGCCTGGTTCCCCCCAACTGCCCTCCCCTGCTGGCCTGGTCACCTCTAACTGCCCTCCCTTGCAGGCCTGGTCCCTCCCAACTGCCCTCCCTTGCTGGCCATCTTGTGGTGGCCATCTTGTGTCCACATGGGGGTGGCCATCTTGTGTGTTTGAGTGACGGTCAATTTGCATATTAACTCTTTTATTAGATAGGATTAATACCTTTGTTAGTAGAGACTCCAGAGTTTGCCTCCTCTCTCTCTCTTCTCCATCTCTGAGGATACAGTGAGAAGACTACAGGAAGAGGGCCCTCACCAGACACCAGATCTGCCAGCACCTTGCTCTTGAACTTCCTAGCCTTCAGAAGGGAGAAATAATAAGTTTGTTGTCTAAGCCACCTAGTCTATGATAATTTGTGATAGCAGCCCTAAGTGACTAAGATATAAGTCCTTTGCCCATTTTTTTAACTGAGTTTGTGTGTGTGTGTGTGTGTGTGTGTGTGTGTGTGTGTGTGTGATTATTTCTGGTCTTTCTATCCTCTGTCATTGTTCAGATTGACTGTCCTTATACTCAAACATGTATTAATTACTTTATGCCTATCCCTTGTCTATTTTTATCCCTTTGTATTTCCATGTAAAATTTTAATCCATTTTTCAAGTTCCATGACCAAATAGGTTGAGATTTTGATTAGGATTGTGGAGTCATTTGCATTAAATTGAATTGGATTTATAGAACATTTTGGGCGAATTAACATGAAGCAAGAGCTCCATTTATTTAAGTCTTTAATTTCTTTCAACAATATTTTATAGTTTTAGTATAGGACTTACACATATTTTGTTAAATTCATTCACCAAAACTGACACAGAAAGAAATAGAAAATAATCATTCTTAATTATGTTTTGATGGTTTTATCAGTATAATTTTTTTCATTTAATTTTTAAAATTTTTTCCTGGTGGGTCAGTAGTTTCTCCTTATCCTCTGTTTTGATTTCTGAGGTTTTAGTTACCTGTGCTCAACCATGGTCCAAAAATATGAAATGGAAAGTTTCAGAAAGAAACAATTCATAAGTTTAAATTGTGCACCATCCCACTCTGTCCTGCCCAAGTCATGAGTCATCCCTTTGTCCAGGGTAGTATCCATGTTGTGTACTCCATGTTGTATAGTCACTTAGTAGCTGTCTCCATCATCAGATTGACTGTCACAGTATTACAGTACTTGTGTTCAAGTGACCCTTATTTTACTTAATAATGGCTCCAAAGCACAAGAGTAGTAATGCTGGCAATTCGGATATGCCAAAGAGAAGCCATAAAGTGCTTCCTTTAAGAGAAAAGTTATGTATGCATAGGAAAAAACATAGTATATGTAGTGTTCCGTACTATCTGTGATTTCAGGCATCCATTGGAGGTCTTGGAACATATCCCCTGAAGATAGGGGACTCTATCTATAAAAATTAAGTTTATTTTTATATATTGACCTTGCTAAATTCTTCACTTATTAGTTCTAGTAGTTGTTTTATAGATGCCTTAGAATTTTCTATAAAAATAATCATGTCATCCATAAATAGATGCAGTTTTACTTCCTTAATTTTTTTTACCTTTGATTTCATTTTTGACCTCATTTCACTTGATAGGTAGGAGTCCAATATAATTCAAATAGAAGTAGTGACAGGAACATCCTTATCTCATTCTTGATCTTAGGAAGAAAGCATTCAATATTTTAACACCCTATCTAATAAAGACAGAATATGCAAATTGACCATCACACCATCACAAAATATGGTGGCGCCCATAGCCACAAGATGGTGCCCAGTCCCCTCAGCCCCGCTGTAGTCCCCCAGTCCTTTCAGCCCTGCTGGGGTAGGGGGGAGGTGACAGGTGCATGGTGCGGCCGGACCCGCCCTCAGGCGGGTCTGGTCACTCCTTGCGCCTGCCGCTGGAGTCCCACAGTCCTTTCTGCCCAGCCGGGGGAGCGGCAGGCACACGGTGCGGCCAGACCTGCCCTCAGCCCCCCAGCCGCCCAGGGCTGGCCCAAGGCGCAGGCAAGTCTTGGATGTTGGTTGCCTAGCCACCCAGGGCGGGCCCGAGGCTCATGCAAGCGTCGGCTGGCAGCTGCCCAGCCACCCAGGGCCGCCTGAGGCTCAGGTAACCAGGGCCAGCCGAGGCTTGCACTGCCGGCAGTGGCAGCAGCAGAGGTGTGATGGGGCCATTGCCTTTCCCTGATCGCCGGGTCGCCTCCCGCCCCTGAGGGCTCCCGGACTGTGGGAGGGGGCAGGCTGGGCTGAGGGACCCCTCCTCCAGTGTATGAATTTTCATGCACCGGGCCTCTAGTTAAATATATTAGCTGTAGGATTTTCATAGTATCTTTTAATCAGATTCAGGTTATTCCCTTGTAGTTCTACTTTCTGAGATTTTTTTTATAGTAAATGTGTATTAAATTTTTTCTAGTACTTTTCTGCTTCAATTTAGATAATCACATTTTTCTCCTTTATTCTGTTAATGTATTATTATAGTATATAAATCAATCTGATTTATATTGATTGGTTTTTTTAAGTTTAACCAATATTGTATTCCTGGGATAAACCTAATTTGGTAATGAGGTTTTATTTTTATATATTGCTGGATTCAGTTAGCTAATATTTTAAGATTTTTTGCATTTATATTTATTACAAATAATGTGTTTGTCTGGTTTTAATAACAGGGTTATGCAGGCCTCATTAAATAAATTGGGAAGTGTTTCTTTCTCCTCTCTTTTCTGAAAGAGTTTGTGTTATTTTTCTCCTTAAATATTTGATAAATTCACTAGTGAAATTCTTTGGACCTGGAGTTTTCTTTAAAGAAAGATTTTATTTTTATCATTATTTTTGATAATGGATTCAATTACTTTAATAGATAAGGGGCTATTCATATTTTCTCTTACATTGGTTTTGATAAATTATATGTTTCAAAGAATTTATCCATTTCATTTAAATTATCATATTGACTAGCATAAAATTATTCATGATATTCCTTTATTATTGTTTTAATGTTTGTAGGATCTGAGTGATACTTCTCTGTATTCTTATGGATACTTTGTATACTCTCTATTTTATTCTTGATTTGCCCAACTTGAGGTGTATGATTTTGTTGATCTTTTCAAAGAACCAGCTTTTAGCTTTGTTAATTTTCTCTGTTGTTCATTTGTTTGGTATTTCTTTGATTTTTGCTGTTATCTCCATTATTTTCCTTCTCCTTACTTTGAATGTATTTCACTTTTCATTTGCTGGTTTGTTAGATAGAATCATGGGTTATTAATTTCATACCTACCTTTTTATGCTCCAAATTTATGTTCAAGCATTGCTTTATCTGCATCCCACAAATTTTATGTGTTATATTTTCATGTAATTGAGAGGATTTTCTAATTTTTATGTGTGATTCTTTTCTTTGATCTTTGGGGTTATTTACAAGTGTATGTTTAATTTGCCAATATTTATCTATTTTTCCTAGATATCTCTTCACTAATGTTTTCTAATTTCATAGTAGCTAGTCTGTAACATTTCAGTATTTTGAAAAATTTATTGAGTTTTTTAGTGGCCCATTTTATTGAACATACTATGTGCATTTCAAAAGAATATGTAGTCTACAGATTGGTAGGGTCTACAAATATCAGTTATCATGTCAAGGTGTTTGATAATGTTCAGATTTTTTTATGGAAGTTAAAATCTCCCACTATGAATATGATTGTAGGTTTGTCTACCTTTAATTCTGACCATTTTGCCTTCTTGTATTTTGAAGCTCTGTTATTGGGATCATACACCTTTACGATTGTTATGTCTTCTCAATGAACTGACCCTTTCATCATTATGAAATGTCTATTTCTGGTAATACTATTGGTAATACTATCTATTTTATCTGATATGAAGATGGCCACTCCAGTATGCTTATGTTTACTGATTGCATGGTAAATCTTTTCAAACCCTCTATTTCAAGCTGTCAGTGTCTTTATATGTATTTATAGTATAGCTCTTATACACAGCTCTTATCCATCTGGATAATTTGATATTTAATTGGAGTGCTTAGCCCATTTACATTTAATGTAATTCCTGTTTTGTTTAATTTGGATATACCATTTTATTACTTTTCTGTTTGAACAGACTGTTTACTGTTTTACAATTTCTCCTTTCCTGCCTTTCTTTGTGTTACTAGGATAGTTTTAGAATTCCATTTTAATTCTTCTATTGACTTTTTAACTATTCTTATTTGATTTTTTTTTTTTTTTTGGTGGTAGTTGCTTAAGTGATGAAAACATACATTTTTAACTTTTCACAATACCAAGACTTAATGTATCACTTTATGTAACATGTATTTATATTGTAATGAAATAGGTCATCCTATTTTTATTTTAAGGAAGTTAAGAGTTAAGAAAGCTACGTATACTACCAATGATACCTACCTATGACCTAATATCTAAATTTTGAAGGTGAAACCAAACTATATTTCCAGAATCATCCAAACTTGGTTTTGGTATATATGCCTTTTTAAAATATTTCTGTGTTCCATTTCCTAATATTTTAAGAGTTTTGTTTCTATATGAGTAAGAGAAATTGACCTGTTAATTTTAATGTACATATTGTAATATTCTTGTCAGATTTTCTTTTTTTTAAGTATTTTATTTTACTCTATTATTTTTCTTTGTCATTTTTTAATTTTCAGTTACACTTGACATACACTATTAGTTTCAGTTGTACACCCCAGTGATTAGACATTACATAATGTACTAAGTGATCATTATGATAAATCTCACACTCATCTGACACCATGCATAATTATTAGAATATTATTGACTATATTTCCTAGGCCATACTTTAAATCCCCATGACTATTCTGTAACAACCAATTTGTATACAGAACATTTACAAAAATTGGGCTAGACTCAGAGGAAGGAGGAGTGAAATTTGGTGGAAGAAAGTAGCAATGATTTGAAATGACTTCAGATAGCGTAGGGACCTCGGAATATTATAACTGCAGTTGTGCCCTTTCTAACACATGTATATTGTTGTCCTATCTTTTAATTCTTCTGTTATTTAATCCCAACAAAATATTTTACTATTGTTTCATGTCAGTATACATCTGTATTTTCTATATATTTATTATTTTTGTTGCTCTTAATTTTTCCCTGCTCTAAATAGAATCGTTTTCTTTATCCTGAAAACATCCTTTAGTTATTTCCTTTGGTGTGGCTCTTTTGCTAATGTTCTGTCTCAGATTTTGTTTGTCTGAAAATATCTTTATCTTCATACTTGAATGATAATATCACTAGTTATAAAACTGGATTGATTTATTTTCTTTCGCACTTTGAAAGTATTCTATTTATAGTGTCTTTCAGTGTTTTTGCTGCAAGGTCAATTATTTGTGGAATTGTTGCTCTGTTGTTTTTTTTCCTCTGAATACTTTTAAGATTTATTTTCAGTGTCTGAAGGTTTGAGCAGTGTTTTATGAAGCACCTAAACTTTGGATTTAAAATTTTTTATTTATATTTTTGGCTTGATGTTCTTAGTGGATATGGACTATATGACTTGATTTTCATTTTATTTTTTTGGTCACATTTTTTTTTAAGTTTTCAGCTTTTATCTTTTCAAATACTTCTCTTTTTCTATTACTTGGGATTCAGAGTATAAATATCTACACTCATACTAAAAATTCTATTTTCCTATAGCTTTGTTAATTCTCTCTCTTTTGTTTAGGTTTTATAATGTATTTTTCTAAAGTAATAATAACTTCTTTTCCCCCATCTGAGTATCTCATACTTTCCCTTGAATCTTTAAAATACCCTGCCAATATTATTTTTGCTGTTTTCACATATTTTTATAGTTATTCAAAGAGGTTAACTAACTGGCCCAAGTTCACATAGCTGCCAAGCAACTAAAGTGCAATTGATTATTTCTTGCTCTTGATTATATGAAGTTATATTTCTTTTTTTCTATGTCTTTTTCACTCGATTTTTAGAAGGGTATGTATATTGATGAATTATCTTAGCTTATCTTAAAACACCATTGTGTCATTTCACCTATATTTATTGGATAAACAAGTACACAGATTTATAAGCTAAATATTATTCCCTTTGAGTTTACATTTTACAAGGAAAAAAGAATATATGAAGTTTGTTCTAATAGAACAATTAGTTTTCATGGATCAAAGCTAATAAGAAAATAATGTCCCAACTGACGAGATCAAGAAATAACTCATTGAGTGGGTAGAACTTACCATGGAAGAGAGGCAATGTGAGAATTCTTTTACTGTTTTCAAAGATAACATGCACATTATCCTTGTTAATACAGATAAAACCAACACATGTTTGTCACTAAGTAGGTAGGTAGTTATGTAAGCAGTAAAATATTGTCCATCATGATACATTATACACATTGATTGAAAAAGGTGTTTTTTTCCCCCCAGGTTATTTCATTTTTGGCTGCCATTTTGCATAAAAAGGGAACTCGTGAGGATATTGAAAATAATATGCCAGAGTTTTTACTAAGAAGTCTGAAAAAGGAACCCCCTTCTTCTGTAGCAAAAAAGGTGAGATATCTAGGAGTATACAACTCATGAGTCTGGTATTACAAAAGAACAAAGAAACTTTAAAACAAGACTTTTAAAACATTATTAGAATATTTGTTTTGTAAACCTAATTTTTGAAGGATTATAAATTTTATTCTCAAGTTAAATATGATTGACTCTCAAAATGGCAAAATATAATTTCATCTTGAACTTGTTTTGGGGTTTCAATCTTTTGCTTGGCTAGATTTAGATGATTTAGTTTGCTTAATTTGTTAAATATTCATGAATGTACATGCAAAGTTAGTTGAAGTTCATGTACTATTTATATTTATGTGAGAATGAAAATGAGAGAGTTGTAGATATTGGTAGCAAAGGTGTGTCATTGGTATTTAAAATTGCTTAGAAGACTACATTCCCAAAATATGAAACAAATTCTTCTTATACAAGGAGCATTGAAGGTAGAATCAGAAAGACTAAGGTCTAGGCTTGTCTGTCTCTCTGCCCATGGGACTATGAATATTCATGTCCATATGTCAGCTTTCTCCTTTGTAGATGTATGTTTCTAAATATCTTACACATGATTTTTATAAAAAGTATTTTGAACAATGTAATGAAATGCAAAAAAAGTATACTATATTTATGTGTCTGACTTATATATTTCTCAGCATCCAGGAAACTGGATAGAAATGAAGAAAGTGATTTTATGAAGTCTATATTATATTATGGTAATGAACCACTTTCCACAAGTTTTAAAAGATTCTCTCATATATAAGATTGCTGAGAAGTCCAGGTTTACTCTTGTGTATCATTAGGGACTTTTCAGTGCAAACTTTTGCGAAGTATTGGCTTAAGGTAATTATTATTACTTTAAATTCTCTTTATTATATTTAATAGCATAAATGGATCCAGAGCATCAGATTAAATGTGATCCTAAAAGAACATTATGGTTCTTACTGTGTTTTAATTCTCTAAGAGTCCAGGTGCTGTTTTTAGCCCTGGATTCAGTTCTAAATGTCAGTGAAGAACTTATGTATCTCTTATATATCGCTTGTGACAATTAGCAGACAGTGGGGAGAGAAAAAATAGGGAAAGCAATACTTTAAATATTTTTAAATCTCTTAGAAAGAACAAGAATGGGAGAAGCGAAAAGTAAAGAAAGATCCATTTGGTGGTGTGATGAAATATACTAGTAGCCACCTTAATTGCCACTAATGGCTGCCTTTCACCCCTTCCTTCTTCCCTCCCTCCTTTTCTCCTTCTTCTTCTCTCTCTCTCTCTCTCTCTGCCATAATCTTCACTGGTTTTCACAGTGAGAAGTTATGGGAGTTCTTTTCCTGGAACTGGAACCCTGGACTGGGGAACCTGGTGTGGGGTGGGACCCCTTGCTCCTCAGGGGGAACCTCCTCAACCCAGATATCCCTACTGATTTTTAACTTGTATACGTGGGTGTGGGACCAACCTGTTCAGCATCTCTGCCCTTCCTACCAATGTGGTTTCTTCAGTATATCCTTAGTTGTAGGACTTCTGTTCAGCTAGACTTTAGGTAGTTCTCGATGATGGTTGTTCTGTAGCTTAGTTGTGATTTTGATGTGGTTGTGGCAGGAATCAAGCACAGCGTTTACCTCCTCTGCCATCTTGACTGGAAGTTCCAAGGTTTTCCTCTAATTGCTTTGATTTTTCCAGTAAATTTTTCAGGTCTTCAACTGACAGTACCTGAAAGAGGAGGAGAGGAAATGGACGAGGGAAATGAAGTTCTTGGCCCTTAAAATTGTTTTTTTTTTTTTTTAATATATTTTATTGATATTTTTACAGAGAGGAAGGGAGAGGGATAGAGAGCTAGAAACATCGATGAGAGAAACATCGATCAGCTGCCTCCTGCACACCCCCTACTGGGGATGTGCCCGCAACCAAGGTACATGCCCTTGACCGGAATCGAACCCGGGACCCTTTAGTCCGCAGGCCGACGCTCTATCCACTGAGCCAAACCGGTTTTGGCTAAAATTGTTATTGGAATCCTGATCATACCTCTTTTCTGCTTTGTAAAATTACTTCTCTCTTATCTCTCAAGTCCTTTTTTTTGGTGGGGAAATAAAAAATAGCTGGGTTTTTTGGATAAGGTTAACTATTTAGTCCTAATAAAAAGCTAATTACATAGTAAAGTCTTTTTATTGTGTGTGTGGTCTTCTACCTCCAGATATATCCAGTTTTTCAGTTGTATTTATTAGTATTAACTACGGTGTCAAAAATAAGGCTGTTGATATTCTGGATTTCACTTTGGGGTTCTTTTTTTTATTTTTAGGAAATATGAAACTTTTAGAAAATCAGAAATTTTTTCTGCTTCTTTTAGATGTTCTTAATAGTTGCTCCTCTTTCTGTTCTCTACAACTGGAGGGATGAATTGGACACCTGGGGATATTTCAGAGTCACTATTTTACATGGTAACAAAAAAGACAATGAACTGATTCGTGTAAAGCAGAGGAAGTGTGAAATTGCTCTAACAACTTATGAAACACTGCGCTTATGTCTGGATGAGCTTAACAGGTAATGGAAATAATGGGAATGATTGCATGATTGTTCTGCTTACCTCAATTGTATTTATACTTTTATATTATAATTTTTTAAAAAGCTGTAAATATTCTTTAGCATGATTTATTTTCATTTTAGTATTATTGATATTGGCAGTCTATAATTATTATTTTCTAAAAAGGGAAAAGCTGCATCAGATTATCCACAGTTTCTTATTCTATTTCCTCTATAACTTCTCTAAAAGTATCTGCTAAAAAAGGTTAAGGCTTGTACTAAATCTTATATACAACCTTTTATGCATGTGGTGCCTCAATACTAAGACAGTCATTTTCATGAATTATTTTAATTAGGTGAATCTGTTGTGTGAATGAGTAGCAAAAATTACATATACATATTGAGAACCAGTGTTCCAGTTTCCTATATCCTTGTCAACATTTGATATTGTCAGTCTTTTTAAATTATAGCCATTCAAATGGGTTTGTAGTGGCATCTTATGGTTTTAATTTGCACTTCTCTAATGACTAGTGATGTTGAAAACTTTTATGTGCTTATTTGCCATCTGTATATCTTTGTTGGTAAAATAGCTATTAAAATTATTACCCAGCTTTTAAAATTGGATTGTTTTAGCCTTGTTGAGTTGTAATAGTTTTTTATACTTTCTGTATACAAGTTCTTTACTAGGTTAAGATTTGCAACTATTTTCTCCTAGTCGGCATGTCTTGTCATTTTCTTAATGGTGTCTGTAAGACCAAGAGCAAAGTTTTTAACTTTGATGAAGTCCAACTTATCAATTTTTTTGGTGTTCATATCTGAGAAATGTATCTTAACTCAGAGTCACAAGATTTTTTTCTTACATTTTATAGTTTTAGCTCTTATGCTTAGTTCTGTGATCTATTTCGAGATAGTTTTTGTGTATGTGAGATGTGGGGATGCAAAAGATATCTTTCCTCCCACCTTCTAAGTTCTTCTAACTGGACTAATAATCAAATTGGTATGCGACAGATTAACAAGAGAAAATGTCCAAAATTTATTATGGATATACATTTGCAGGTACCATAGATAGGAGATTTGAAGACTCGTTGGGCAGTTGAGGTTTATATGCCATTTTGCATAAAGAAGGAGGGCAGGGTCTGGGATTTCAGAGGGAAAGTAGGTAATTTATAGGGAGACAAAAAATAGCAAATTTGGTAAACAAATGTTGTCTGGGCCAAACAATGGGACACAGGGGAATTTGGCAAACAGAGTTTTGTTGGCTCCTCCCTGATGGTCATACTTGCTCTATGTGTGCTAAGATGATTATGCTAAAGTGAATGTGCTAAGAAGATTCCCTTCCTGAAGTAGTTTTTCTATCTGAATTCCTTCAGGCAGGAAAGGGAGGGCGGGGGTCATGGGTTCTTTCTAAGTATTTTGTCTCTTAATATAAATCAGTTTAAAATCAATATCCCAAAGGCATACTTTAGGTGGCAAAACTTTGGTTCCCCTGAGAGGTTAAAGTCCAAATTATTTTTCTTTCATAGAACTTCCTGGGTTTTACTTATTCAATGTTTTATACTCAGTCATAGTCATTCTTAACTATGCTCAAATTTCCGATTAGCCTGGATCCTTTGGACATGTCCCCATTTGCCTTTGGACATCTGTGCTTTCTGGTTCTTCATTATTTCCCCTACTGCACACTTGAAATCAACCATTTCTCCATGGGGCTCTGGTTCCTTTTAGTGGATTGACTGCTATAGGTGCTTATTGCTGCTGAGTAACAATTGATTCTAAACCTTTTTAGCAGATAAAGTTATATAATGCAACTTTTAAAGTCATGAGTTTATATTGATTTTTCATTCGGATTTAACATTATCAGTGTTGCTTCCTGTATTTTAAATTTATTTCTCCTGTTTATTACTTTAAAATTTCATTTTCTCATTTTAGTGATGTTTAAATGAGTGTTTTTTATTCCACCATCATTACACAGAATCTCTATACCTTTTTGTCTCCGTATACATTTTATTTTCATGGGCTGTCCAAACCTGTGACCATTTAACTAACTAGGTGAGATTGCTATGGGATCATCAAAGAGTAAAGAGGGGAAAAATTCCAAAATTTTGATAGAGATGCTTTCTAAAAATTATATAAGCTAAGCAAGGGACATTTTCTTAACCTCTCCTCCTACCCCCTATTTTTTTTTTTCACTTAATAGCTTGGAATGGTCAGCTGTTATTGTGGATGAAGCTCATAGAATCAAGAATCCAAAGGCTAGAGTTACAGAAGTTATGAAAGCTTTAAAGTGTAATGTTCGCATTGGCCTCACTGGAACCATTCTTCAGAACAACATGAAAGAACTGTGGTGTGTTATGGACTGGTGAGTGAAAACACTTTATGTTTTGGAAAATTATTTAATACCTCTTTAACTTAATGTTTTCTTGTTGGCAAACTATTAGTTTCTGGGGGGAAAAACATCACAATTATTTGTTTACAGAAGTGTTTGATCCCAAGCATAGTATACAGAATAGAGTCCCATGAAAACCTATTTTTATATATTATTCTTGGTTCTTGAAATAAATGTCTGAATTAATTTACCAATTTATCATCATCTTACAGTTATTTACTGAAAAACTCATAAAGACTGTTACTTGCCTTTTTGTTATTGCTGTCATTACGAACAAGTGACTTAGTCTATTTCTTAGAAGCAAAAATAAGCCAATGTCTTTCCTTTTAGATAATTTAATAAAGCAATGATATTTTTCTTATTGCCTTTATGAAGGGCTGTGCCAGGACTTTTAGGTAGCAGGATCCACTTCAAGAAGCAGTTTTCTGACCCAGTAGAACATGGTCAGAGACACACAGCAACCAAAAGAGAACTAGCTACTGGCCGAAAGGCCATGCAACGGCTTGCAAAAAAGATGTCTGGATGGTTTCTTAGGCGTACCAAGACTCTAATCAAGGATCAGTTGCCTAAGAAGGAAGACCGGGTGAGAACTGCATTTGTATATATTATTAATTTCTAATTGTGTGCGTGTTTTTTAAAATTATTTATTGTCTAAAGTTTTACATATGAGTGTGTGTGTGTGTGTGTGTGTGTGTGTGTGTGTGTGTTTAATTTATTTTTAAGAGGAAATCTATCTCCTATTATATTTTTGGATGTAATTTTTGCTTTTTATACAGTATGAAGAAAATTGCTTTATGTAGAGTTTCAGAAAACATTAATTAAGCCCAATCATTTTCCTTACTAATTTTACTAACCTGTCAGCTAACAGGTGTATTATTAGTATACATTAAACTGGTTTCTCTTATTTAGAACAAAAATACTTTTTATATAGTTCTTCCTCAGTGAAGAAAGAAGAGCTTCTCTCCCTAATGTGTTTTCTGTTCATATTTTGTAATTCCTACATTGTCTACTATCTATAATTCAGTATATTCTTTGGTATCTTAATTCTTACTACAAGACCAAAATGGTTAAAAACTTTTTGTCATTATAGATTTAATAGATAAAATGCTATTTTTAGTGACATAACTAACCTAATTTTACAACTTTGTAGAAAAAGTACAATTATATTAATTGTTTAAGAAAATTTGAGGAGTTGACTTTAAGAGGATTTTTAAATTTATTTTTATTTTTTTTAAAATTTAATAAATCTTTATTGTTCAAATTATTACAATTGTTCCTCTTTTTCCCCCCCGTAGCTCCCCTCACCGGTTCCCACCCCACCCTCTGCCCTTACCTCCCCCACACTGTCCTCATCCATAGGTGTACGATTTTTGTCCAATCTCTTCCCTCACCCCCCACACCCTTTTCCCCCTGAGAATTGTCAGTCCACTCCCTTTCTATGCCCCTGATTCTATTATATTCACCAGTTTATTCTGTTCATCAGATTTTTTATTCACTTGAGTTTTAGATTCACTTGTTGATAGACATGTATTTGTTCATAATTTTTATCTTTACCTTTTTCTTCTTCTTCCTCTTCTTAAAGAATACCTTTCAGCATTTCATATAATACTGGTTTGGCGGTGATGAACTCCTTTAGCTTTTTCTTCTCTGTGAAGCTCTTTATCTGACCTTCAATTCTGAATGATAGCTTTGCTGGGTAGAGTAATCTTGGTTGTAGGTTCTTGCTATTCATCACTTTGAATATTTCTTGCCACTCCCATCTGGCCTGCATAGTTTCTGTTGAGAAATCAGCTGACAGTCGTATGGGTGCTCCCTTGTAGGTAATTAACTGTTTTTCTCTTGCTGCTTTTAATATTTTATCTTTGTCTTTTGCTCTTGGCATTTTAATTATGATGTGTCTTGGTGTGGTTCTCTTTGGATTCCTTTTGTTTGGGGTTCTGTGCGCTTCCTGGACTTGTAAGTCTATTTCTTTCACCAGGTGGGGGAAGTTTTCTGTCATTATTTCTTCAAATAGGTTTTCAGTATCTTGCTCTCTTCTTCTGGCACCCCCATAATTCGGATGTTGGTACGCTTGAAGTTGTCCCAGAGGGTCCTTATACTGTCTTCAAGTTTTTGGATTCTTTTTTCTTTTTACTTTTCTGGCTGAGTGTTTTTTGCTTCTTTGTATTTCAAATCTTTGACTTGATTCTTGCAGTCCTCTAGTCTGCTGTTAGGTCTCTGTATAATATTTTTTATTTCAGTCAGTGTATGTTTAATTTCTAGTTGGTCCTTTTTCATATCCTCGAGGGTCTTGCTAAATTTATCGGCCTTTACTAGGAAATTCTTGAAAAACCTTATAACCGTGGTTTTGAACTTTATATCCAGTCATTTGCTTTCCTCCATTTCTTTTGTTTGTGATCTGTTTCTTTGTCTCTGCATTTTTGCTGCTTCCCTGAGTTGGTAGAGTAGCTTTGTGTGGTACATGTCCTATAGAGCCCAGTGGCTCAGCCTCCCCCAGTTACCTGAGGTGGACACTCTTGGTGCACCCCTTTGTGGACTGTGTGTACAGCCTTGTTGTAGTTAAGTCTTGGTTGTTGTTGGTATCACTGGGAGGAATTGACCTCCAGGCCAATTGGCTGTGAGGGTCAGCTGTGTCTACGCTGGGAGAACTTCTGTGCTGGAGACACCCTTAGAGACAAGACTTTCAAAAGCCTCTGTGCTCAGCTTGGATGGGGCGGAGTCTCAGGGCGGAGCAGACAGCCTTGGCTTCCCGTCAGCCCTGCCCTATGAGGCCCCTGGGTCTCAGTGTCCCTCGGTAATCACTGCAGGCACCTCTGAGAGAAAGCCGCCCTCGAGTTTCGCCCGCTGCCAGACAGTCCAGTTTCTCCCCGAATGAGTCCGGGTTCCCAGAAACTCACCCAGAACTGGAGTTCAGCACAGTTGGGAGCTTCCGTCTCCCTCCCGCTTTAGAAAGCCAGCCTTGCTCTCAGCCACCCGTACACTCAGCAGTCGTCCTCTCTGCGCACGTGCGTGCCTCTGGATTTCTGCCTTCCGCAGCTCCCCTGAGTCTCAGTGTGCTTTCTCTTTTCCTGACAGTCCAGATTCCCCCCCGAAGAGTCTGGGTTCCCAGAGTCTCATCCGGGACTGGAGTTCAATGCAGTCGGGATCTTCCGTCTCTCTCCCACTTGGAAAAGCCAGCTGCGCCCTCAGCCACCCATCCTCTCTGCGCGTGCGCGTCTCCGTACCTCAGCCTTTTGCAGCTCCTCTGAGTCTCAATGTGCTTTCCTCTTTCCTTCTAGTTGTAGAATTTCCACTCAGCCAGCTTTCCTGTGCTTCTGGATGGTGTCCATTTTGTCTTTTAGTTGTAGTTTTGATATTGTTGTGCGAGGTAGCAGTTTAGGTGTTTACCTATGCCGCCATCTTGGTTTCTCCAAGAGGATTTTTTTAATATAGCAGTTCTCTTTTATGGTTTTTAATTGTGTGGATCTTCTAGCTCAGGCAATGCAATAAATTACTATGAATTAAATCTAACTAATGTTGTCTCAAATAAGGGCAATTCTAACAAATACCCTTTAGTCTTAGGATATCCTGTTGATTATTAATTTAAAAAGATAGAATTGAAAGAAAAATATGATACTGATTTATAAGTTGGAGAAATTGATATAACATTTGACTTTTTTACCTAAAGCAAATATTATTTAATTGGAAAACTTCATGAACCTCCACTTTTTAAAAATGTTTTGTGCATTTTAATATATATTATTTAGGTGTCAGTTGTCTATCTAGTAAGAACAACACCATAAAACTATGAAAAAAAAAGTTGTACGTAGAAGTTTAGAGATTGGACTCTGAAATAAAATATCATAGGTTTGAACCCTCACTCCCTGACTTATGAGTTTTATGACCTTGCTAAGTCTTTTCAAACCTTGGTTTCTTTAGCTGGTACATGGGAATGATGATAACAGTGCCTGCCTCATATGGTTGCTCTAAAATGTGTGATATGTAAGAGTGTTCAGTAAATGTTATTACATGTTTTAATAACACCAACTCAACAATAAAAGACTTAGGAATAAATTTAACTAAAGAGGTGAAAGACCTGTACACTAAAATCTATAAAACATTGATTAAAGAAATTGAAGAAGACACAAATAAGTGGAAAGCTATATCATGTTTGTGGATTGGAAGAATTAATACTATTAAAATGATTTCAAACTATACTACAAAGCCACAGTCAACTAATGTTTGACAAGGGAGCCAAGAATATTCAGTGGAGAAAAGGTAGTGTTTTAATAAATATTTTGGGAAAATTGGATATTCACATGTGATAGAATGAAATTGGAGTCCTATTTTACACCACTGGCAAATAATTAACTTGAAATGATTGAAAATTTAAATATAAGACTTGAAACCATAAAACTCCTAGAAGAAAACATAGGGAAAGAGCTCCTTGACATTGGTCTTGGAGGTGATTTTTTCTATATGACACCAAAAGCATAAGCAACAAAAGCAAAAATTAACAAGTGAGACTATCAAACTAAGTACTTTCTGTATAGTAAAAGAAACAATCAGAATGAAGAGGCAACCTACAGAACAGGAGAAAATATTTACAAACCATCTATCTGATAAGTTAATATCCAAAATATATAAGAGACAAACAATTCAATTGCAACAATAATAACATGATTAAATATTGATCTGATCTGAATAGACATTTTTCCAAAGAAGACATACAAATGGCCAACAGGTTTATGAAAAGATGCTCAGTACCACTAATCATCAGGGAAATGCAAAGCAAAACCACAACTCTGGCATTACTTGATGCCAGTTAGAATGGCAATTATCAAAAACACAAGTGTTGGCGATGATGTGAAGAAAAGGGAGCACTGGGGCACTGGTAGAACTACTATGGAAAACAGTATGGTAGTTACCCCCAAAATTAAAACTAGAACTACCATATGGTCCAGCAAGTCCCACTTCTGGTTATATATCCAAAGGAAATGAAATTGCCCTCATAGATATAGAACTTCCATGTTCATTGCTGCATTATTTAAAGTAGTGAAGACATGGAAACAGCCTGTCTGTTGACAGATGATTGGATAAAGAATTTGTTGTACATCGATTTAGATATGGAACACAAAGATGGTGGTTCCCACAACCAATAAGGAGGGAATATGCTAATTGACTGCCACACCCTCAAAGATGGCAGCGCCCACAGCCACAAGATGGTGGCGCCCAGTCCCCTCAGCCCCGCTGGAGCGGCAGGTGTGTGGCACGGCCAGGCCTGCCCAAGGCGGGTCCAGCCGCTCCACGCGCCTGCCTCCGGAACCCCCAGTCCCCTCAGCCCCCCAGCCGCCCAGGGCCGGCCTGAGGCACAGGCAAGCCTCACATGGTGGCTGCCCAGCCACCCAGGGCCGGCTGAGGCACAGGTAACCAGGGCTAACCGAGGCTTGCGCTGCTGGCAGTGGCAGCAGCAGAGGTGTGATGGGGGCGTCACCTTCCCCTGATTGCTGGGTTGCCTCCCGCCCCTGAGGGCTCCCAGACTGTGAAAGGGGGCAGGTTGGGCTGAGGGACCCCCCTCCAGTGCATGAATTTTCATGCACCGGCCTCTAGTACACATATAAATATTTATAAATCAACTAGAGGTCTGGTGCACAAAATTCATTCATTGGGGGGGCGCTCACCCCAGCCTGCACCCTCTCGAAATCTGAGACCCCTCAATGGATGTCTGACTATCAGTTTAGGCCCGATCCCTGCAGATCCCTACAGATCGGGCCTAAACTGGCAGTTGGACATCCCTCTTGCAATCCGGGACCGCTGGCCCCTAACTGCTTGCCTGCCTGCCTGCCTGATCGCCCCTAACCACCTCTGCCTGCCTGATCGCCCCTAACCACCTCTGCCTGCCTGGTCGCCCCTAACTGCCTCTGCCTGCCTGGTCGCCCCTAAGCACTCTGCCTGCCTGATCGCCACTAAGCACTCTGCCTGCCTGATCGCCACTAAGCACTCTGCCTGCCTGCCTGATCACCCCTAATCACCACTGCCTGCCTGATTGCCCCAAAGCACTCTGCCTTCCTGATTGCCCCTAACTGCCTCTGCCTTCCTGATTGCCCCTAACTGCCTCTGCCTGCCTGATCACCCCTAAGCACTCTGCCTGCTTGCCTGATTGCCCCTAACCACCTCTGCCTGCCTGATGGCCCTAACTGCCTCTTCCTGCCTGATCTCCCCTAAGCACTCTGCCTGCCTGCCTGATCACCGCTAACTACTCGCTGGGGGCTGCCGGCTGGGGTGAGGGGCTGTGGTCATTGCGGTCTCTGGTCATTCTGGTCTTTCCACCGTTTCGGCCGCTGGGTGCCGAGAACCAATTCCAGCATGTAATAATTACAAGAGTTTCACCAAAAGGTTGGTGAAGCTTGGGGAGCTCAACAGGGTTGTCAAATGTAGTTTACGTGTTGGAAACGGCTAAATGGCACTTCCCCCAAACCTGAATAGGATTTTTAACTGCCAGACAGCTCAGGGCATTTTATTGCCTCATGTTGGCCAAACACCTGAACAGCTGTAGGCTATTCCCAAAACTGATAATGCTTCTGTACCCTTTGATACCTTACCCTTTGAAGTGTATATTTCCACCTTGCCTTAGGATAAATCGTGTTGAATAAAAGCATGGGTCCTTGGTCAAGGAAGAGTCTTCAGTTCCTTTTAGCTGAAGGTCCTCTGATCCCCCAGTGCCTTTCAAAACTATCTTTCATCCTTGGACTCCTTCTTGAATCTACATGCAGCCCCTTTCTCCAGAATGCTGAACCCTTTGTAAGGCTGGGAAAAGAACCCTTGCAGCTGGGCTTTTATTATATAGGATGGCTTTTCCCTATCCTATATAATAAAGAGCTAATATGCTAATTAGACCGGACGGTGGGACGACCTTCTGGAATGACCAGTGGGCGGGGGGGCAGGGCTGTGAAGGCCAAGCCCCTTGCACAAATTTTGGCATTGGAACTCTATAATAATAAAAGCGTAATATGCAAATTGACTGAACAGCAGAGCGACTGGACGACCTTCCAGATGACCATGCTATGACATGCACTGGCGCCAGGCCAGCCAAGGTGGGTGTGATGCAATTCATCGCGGGGGGGGGGGGCCGCCATCGCCCCACAGTTGCCCTGCAGAGGAAGGCCCAGGCCACCCTCTGCAAGGTGATTGATGGGGGGAGGGACTCTCTGATACCCCAAATAGGGAGGCCCAGGCCACCCTCTATGCGGCAGTTGATCGTGGAGCCCCAGCTGGGTGGGCAGGGCCTACCTCTTTGGAGCAATTCATCATGAAGCCCTGGCCAGGTGGGCAGGGCCTACCTCTTTGGGGTGATCGATCGTGGGGCTCCTGGACTGTGAGAGGGAACAGGCTGGGCTGAGGGGACCACCCCCCCAGTGCACGAATTTTGTGCACTGGGCCTTTAGTTATTCATATTGCTCAAAGTTCTACTACGAGTGTCTTTAATTTTATGACCCTACTTATATAAGCTATAGCTAGAAGAATTTTACCAATTTCCAGTGCTACTAGAAATATAAGGTAAATTGTATCTCCTGCAACTTATGGCATTATTTTATATTTTTTCCTCTTTTTTAATTTGGGCACAAAATAGCAACTTGTAGTTGCTTTTATGGGTATTTACTTAACTCTTATCATTACTAATTTTATGGATTTATATGAAGACTAGAGGCCCGGTGCACGAAATTCATGCATGGGGGGGTGTCCCTCAGCCCAGCCTGCACCCTCTCCAATCTGGGACCCCTTGAGGGATGTCCGACTGCCCGTTTAGGCCCGATCCCACTGGGATTGGGCCTAAATGGGCAGTCGGACATCCCTCTCACAATACAGGACTGCTGGCTCCCAACTGCTCGCCTGCCTGCCTTCCTGATTGCCTCTAACTGCTTCTGCCTGCCAGCCTGATCACCCCCTAACCACTCCCCTGCCAGCCTGATTGATGCTTAACTGCTCCCCTGCCAGCCTGTTTGCCCCTAACTGCCCTCCCCTGCAAGCCTGGTCACCCCTAACTGCCTTCCCCTGCAGGCCTGGTACCACCCAACTGCCCTTCCCTGCAGACCCAGTCACCCCCAACTTCCCTCCTCTGCTGGCCAGGTCATCCCTAACTGCCCTCCCCAGCAGGCTTGATAGCCCCCAACTGCCCTCCCTTGCATGCCTGGTCCCTCCCAAGTTCCCTCCCCTGCTGGCCTGATCGCCCACAACTACCCTCCCTTGCAGGCCTGGTTCCTCCCAACTGCTCTCCTCTGCTGGCCATCTTGTGGTGGCCATCTTGTGTCCACATGGGGGCAGGATCTTTGACCACATGGGGGTAGCCATCTGTGTGTTGGAGTGATGGTCAATCTGCATATTACTCTTTTATTAGATAGGATAGAGGCCTGGTGCACGGGTGGGGGCCAGCTGGTTTGCCCTGAAGGGTGTCCCGGTTCAGGGTGGGGGTTCCCTTGGGGTGTGGGGAGGCCTGGGAGAAGGGCCTGTGTTGGTTTGCAGGCTGGCCACGCCCCCTGGCACCCAAGCAGAGGCCCTGAGATCTGGGATTTATTTATCTTCTACAATTGAAACTTTGCAGCCTGGAGTGGAGCCAAGCCTTCTGCTCGCTCCGTGGCAGCAGCTATTTCTGTTGGGATTTATGTATCTTCTATAAATGAAACTTTGTAGCCTTAAGCGGAGGCCAAAGCAGGCCAGGGCTGCAGAAGTTTGGCTTCCTCCATTGCCGCGGGCAACCCTAGCCTCCTGCTCTCTCCAGCTCCGTGGCTGCCGCCATTTCTGTTGGGCTTTATTTATCTTCTATAATTGAAACTTTGTAGCATTGAGTGGAGGCCTGTGCTGGCAAGGGCAGGCGGAAGGCTTGGCTTCCTCCATTGCCAGGGAAACCCAAGCCTCCCTCTTGCTCTCTGTGGCTGCAGCCATCTTGGTTGGGTTTATTTGCATATTCCCTCCTGATTGGCTGGTGTGTGTGGCTGGTGGGCGTATTGGAGGTACGGTCAATTTGCATATTATTCTTTTATTAGATAGGATATTAAATACAAATACTTTAGCTTGTTTTCAGTAATATGACGTTTTTTATATTTTTCTAAGTTTTCCAAGTAATTTGGTAATTATAATTCATGTCATTGTTCTAAAATTTTCCATTGTTTCTTATCTAGTTTTTTTATTGTCCGAAATTTTAATCATTTATTTGCATGATAGGCTGATCATGTAGAACCCTGAAAACACCAATTTTGAGTAATACACAGGGTGAGGCAAAAGTAGGTTCACAGTTATTCATATGAAAAATGATACAGTAATTAAATAATAATAGAACAAATTCTGTAGCTTGCAAACTCACAACTATAAAACTACTTTTGCCCCACCCTATACAGTAGAACCTGGGTTCTGGAACTTAATTTGTTCTGGAAGACTGTTCGAGAAGCTTTCACATTTTGATTTCTTTTAATTAAAAAACAAACTCTTGGAGGTTTATTTTAAAACAAACTTATAATTTGTATTGTTTAGGATAGGGTGCTAATTTGTTTGAAAACTGAATCATTTTTCCTCATTAGAAATAATGTAAGTTGAATCAACCCATTCCAGATCCCCAAATGATTCTCTGTTTTTACCTTTCTTATATACAGTACATGTCTAATGTACTGTTTATAAATATACACTTCTTTTCTTAAGTTTATCAAACCACACGCTACTAGCCTTAAATGAGTTTTTCATATGTCACTGCCTCTGAAATGCTTTTAGTTTATCCAATCAACAACTACCTATTCATTTGCCTGTGATTGTTGTTTTTGTGAGCACTTTCACACCCTTAGCAACATTAGCACTCTTGATGGCCTCTTTATGTTTTAAAATTGTGCTAATCCTCCATTTCTGCCAGCAACAAAAGCGTTACGTCCTTTGTTTATTTATTGCCTGAGAGACGCTTTTTGTCATGCTGAGGTATCAGCAGGATAGTTGTCAGGTTGAAAACTGAAGTTTTGGTTGACAACTGAGACATTTTTTCAATGAACGAATTGGTAGAGAACCAAATTGTTTGAGATGGGAAACATTGGAGAAATTAAATTTGACTATATAAGGAAATCTCACAATTTGTTTTTTTCACATTTTGATTTCTTTTAATTAAAAAACCAACTCTTGGAGGTTTATTTTAAAATAAAGTTATAATTTGTATAGTTTAGGGTAGGGTGCTAATAAAGAATATGGGAGAATTGGAGAAATTGTCATAATGTATCTAGAAAAAAATAACAGTTTATGTGCAATTTTCACTATTGCAATCTATGAAATTCTATGTGCATTGTGATTATTATTGCTATAGAAAAAATACTAATAATTACCTTGTGCTTTTCATGGCAGATGGTGTATTGTTCTCTGACAGATTTTCAGAAAGCTGTCTATCAGACAATATTAGAAACAGAAGATGTGACTTTGATACTTCGATCTTCTGAGCCGTGTACCTGCAGCAGTGGTCAAAAAAGGAGAAATTGTTGTTATAAGGCAAGCATTTCAGTTTGATATCTTTACTATCCTGTTTTGATTACATAGTACTCTATTGTAAGTAGCAGCTTTCCTCAGACATTACTTTAGAAGCCATCCTATATAATAAAAGCCTAATATGCAAATGGACCATATGGCAGAACAACCGGTCGCTATGATGCACACTGACCGCCAGGGGGCAGATGATCAATGCAGGAGCTGCCCCCAACCCGCAGGCTCCAGGCTCCCTATCACTCTGCCAGTTGCCCCGCAGAGGGAGGCTACAGGTGGCGGCAGCGGGGAGATTGGGGGGTGGGGCTGGCGAGCAGGCTGTGCCAGGCTGGCCAAGGCGGGAGCCAGCGGTCGTCCCACTGGTCGCCCCGCTGGTCGCTCCGTAGAGGGAAGCAACCAGTGGCGGGGGGTGGGGCCCGCAAGCGGGCAGCACCAGGCTGGCCAAGGCAGGTGCCAGTGCAGGCCCCCTGATCACCCTGCCAGTTGCCCCACAGATAGGCCCTGATCGCCGGCTAGGACTAGGGACCCTACCCATGCACATATTTCGTGCACCGGCCCTCTAGTCTATATATATATAAAAGACTAATATGCTAAGTGTCCGACTGTTCGACTGGTAGCTATGACACGCACTGACCACCAGGGGGCAGATGCTCAGTCTACAGGTATGGAAACATGGAACAGACTGATGAATCTCAGAGGGAAGCAGGGAGGGAGGAGGGTGGGAAGAGATTAACTAAAGGTTTATATGCATACTAGAGGCCCGGTGCATGGATTCGTGCACCGGTGGAGTCCCTCAGCCTGGCCTGCAGGGATTGGGCCGAATTCATGCACCAGGCCTCCGACATCCCAAGGGGTCCCAGATTGCGAGAGGGTGCTGGCTAAGCCATGCGACCCCCACCAGTGCACGAATCCATGCACCGGGCCTCTAGTAAGTTAATAAAAAGGAATAGCTTTAAAAAATATTTTACAATATCAAATAGTGATCACAGCAAAATACAAGATTCAAATATATTTTTTGAAAACTAGTTTTTGAAAGTAGCTTCAATTTGATATCCTTTTCAGCTTTCATTGGGAAATATCCTACTTTCATCTTGAAATCTTATTTCATTTTCAGGCTATCTATTATCCGATATAATAAAGAGCTAACATGCAAATTGTTGTCACGCCCTTACACCGTGATGCCATAACGGCTCAGACACTCAACACTGGGGAGAGAGTAATGGGGACCAGCCAGGCACAAATGAGCTCACAAGAGAGGAATGGGGACCAGCCAGGCTGCGGTCTGGGAGAGGGACAAGCCACGTGCCCCACAGTTCCGGGTGCCAGCGGCTGCACCTGCACCTGTGGCCCGAGAGAGGGACAAGCTGCCCGCCCCACAGTCCCGGGCGCCAGAGCTAGGGCTGTGGCCCGGGAGAGGGACAAGCCACCTGCCCACAGTCCCGGGCACCAGCGCCTACAGCCTGGCCTGGGAGAGGGACAAGCTACACGCCCTGCGGTCCCGGGTACCATGGCTGTGCCTGCGCCTGCGGCCTGGAAGAGGGTGCCTGTGGCTGCAGCCCAGGCAAAGCCGCCCGCCCATGGTCCCCCGTGGCTGCGGCCAGCCTGGGCGAAGCCGGCCCAGGTCCTGGGTGCCTGCGGCCGTCCAGAGGGAGGGGAGCCCAGGTCCTGGGTGCTTGTGACCAGCCGGAGGAGGGAAACCTGGGTCCCAGGTATGGGGTGAGACAGAGGCAGTTAGGGGCGATCAAGCCAGCAGGGGAGCAGTTAGGGACGATCAGGCAGGCAGGCAGAGGTGGTTAGGGGCAGTCAGCCAGGCGGAGGTGTTAGGGATGATCAGGCAGGCAGGCAGGCGAGCGGTTAGGAGCCAGCAGTCCCAGATTGCGAGAGGCAGTTGGACATCTCCCAAGGGGTCCAGGATTGGAGAGGGTGCAGACCGGGCTGAGGGGACCCCCCCACCCCCATGCATGAATTTCATGCACCAGGCCTCTAGTCCACTAATAATAAACTTACTGTTTCATTGCAGGCTTAAAACATTATTCTGATGTGAGATATAGTTTTACTTTAATAGAAACAGTGTATAATATAGAAAGTATTTTATTTTTATTTAGAAACAAATATATTTCCTGCCTCTTTTTTACCTCTATTTTATTATCAAGTTACCTGTCACATAATTTCATACATAGAGGGACCTGGATAAATATTTATCTAGATTGAGATTTATTGTAATCTCTCATTTTGCTGTTTTTAACCACTTCAATTTTTTGCTAATAGCTCAGATTCCTAGGAAACCTTGTAATATAAATGAGAGGCAAGAGTAAAGGGGTCTATACCAGCGGTCGCCAACCTTTCGGACCTCACGGACCACCAGTGGTCCGCGGACCACTGGTTTGTGACCTCTGGTCTATACAACACTGCCACCTTATCCTATAGTTTTATTATCTCTTACAGCAGCATTTTTATGACTGTATCAGGAGGATAAATACTTTCTAGAATGAGGTCATTCTCCCCTCTTTTGTTAAAAACATCACTGTATTGCCCTGGCCAGTGTGGCTCAGTTGGTTGGAGTGTCATCCCATACACCAAAAGGTGGTGCGTTCAATGCCTGGTCAGGGCACATACCCAGGTTGTGGGTTTGATCCCCAACTGGGGCCCATACGAGAGATAACTGATCAATGTTTTCTCTCTCTCTCTCTCTCTTTCTCTCTCTCTCTCCCTTCCTCTCTACAATCAATTTTAAAAAGAAGTCACTGTTATGGTTCACCAAAAGTATGATTCCACATTAGTGATTTATGTATATTTTGTATAAATAGTTGACCATCATTTTCTCAAAATATATTGTGCCAATAGTAACACAATAATAAGTATTATTGTAAGTGATATATTTTGTGATGTAAGTATTACATAGTCACGTTAGTCCTTTGCTTGTTTTTACTTCCTGTGTTTCTCTGGTTGCAGACCAATTCACATGGTGAAACAGTGAAAACCTTGTATTTCAGCTACCTTGCAGTCCTTCAGAAGGTAGCTAACCACGTCTCGCTACTGCAGGCTGCTAGCACCTCCAAACAGCAGGTTTGGGTTGCCTTTTAAAATGTCTGTGATGCTATCTGGTATAAATACTTTATATTTGATATGAAATTTCCAACCAAATATATTTTTGTATGAAAGTTAAGAGGAAACTAATTTGCTCATTTTTAATTTACATGCCAAAGAAGTATAAGCACTTAAGTTTTTAATCAAAGTGAGAAATTTTAAACTTAAGTTAAATAAGTCTTCCTTAACATTTTATATTCAATTTATACAGGTTTAAATGTGTTGAGTTGATATTTCTCTTCATCTATCTCTTCCTTTTAAGGAAACACTCATCAAAAGGATATGTGATCAGGTATTTTCCAGATTCCCAGATTTTGTGCAGAAAAGCAAAGATGCAGCCTTTGAAACACTTTCTGACCCAAAATACAGTGGAAAAATGAAGGTAAGTGCTCTTCTTTCAGTTTTCATATACACAAAGATGATATACAAAATATTTATCAAATGGTATGACAGGGACACCAGCTAATTAGAACAGATGCCCAGTCATTCAGAGGAGATGGTGGCCTCAGACAAATGGTCTAGTTGTATGTGTATTTAGTAGCTCACTATGAACCTGCGTCTGGTGTGTTCTCAATTAGAAGTAGTCATATTAAATATACTTCAAACTTTGCTATTGTATTGGATTCATACCCTCTTAAAAATGTATGCTGTTGCCACATGTATAATAATTTGTCTTCAAATTTTTAAGGAGGTAATTTACCAGATCTATAAATGGTAATGCCAAATGGGAGGATGAGGATAGGTGGAAGCTCAGAATAAGAGAAAGAAGCTTCTTGAAGAGTTCTCTTTGTTCTCTGTGAGAACTCTAAGGGTTTTCAAGGCCTTTATTCTAGACTGAATTTTCTGTCTCTTGATTTTACTTGCCAACGTAAATTGCAAGGTGCTATATCTCATTTGTGCAAGGGAGCATTGTTGTACACTGGGAAAGTGACCTGGAGGTGTGCTCTTGGTAAGGAGTTACTGAGGGAGGGTCTTAAAAGTAAGGCCAGGTTTCCCAACCACGACTCAGGCCTCTGGGCATTGCCTGTCATAGATGCATGAAATACAGTTTCTAGCCTCCTTGTAGCAGAATTCAATTGTTTAACCCCTTCATAACTATCGAGAATCTTTATTTATGGATTCAAAGATTTTTACAGAATGATTTCCAACTTTATGTTTTAATTAACAAAAATTAAGTTATTTCTTTTGGCATAAAAATAAAAAGAAAGTAATTAGGTAGGGTTTTTTTCTTTGAAATCCCGGAAGTATTTTTAGCAGTTAATCTGTATAAGTTCCCCATAGTTTAGTTTGCCTGGATCTCTAAATTCAGTGGTATAATATGTAAACTGGGAAGATTACCTTAAAATCTTGTGAGTGTATTTTTTTTTTTTACTGAGATATAATTGACTGTAACGTTGTATTAGTTTATGTATGCAACATAATGATTTGATAAATGCAAATATTTTGAAATGATGACCACACCACAATAAGTCTAGTTAATATCCATCACCTCACATAATTACAATTCTTTCCTTGTGATGAGAACTTTATAATCTGTCCCTTCCTAAATATACAGTATGGTATTGTTAACTACAGTCACTACGCTGTACAATATTTCCCCAGGACTTACTTATCTTAGAGAAGCTTGTACTCTTTGACTACCTTCACCGATTTCATCTGTTCCACATCCCCTGCCTTTGGTGACCACTGATCTGTTCTCTATACCTAAGGGTTTGATGTTTTGTTTTAAGAGTCCACATATAAGTGAGATCATATGCTATTTGTCTTTGTCTGACTTATTTCACTTCACAGAATTCCCTCAAGGTCTATTTGTCTCAAATGACAGGATCACATTTTTATCCATTCATCTATTGACAGACATTTATGTTGTTTCCATGTTTTGGCTATCTATACTAATAAAAGGGTAATATGCTAATTAGAATGGGAGACCTTCCGGATGTTCTTCTGGACAAAGCCATGGTGGCAGGGCTGAGGTAGAGGCGGTTAGAGGCCAAGAGGGGAGGGCAGTTGTGGGTGATCAGGCCAGGATGGGACGGCAGTTGTGGGTGATCAGGCGGGTGGGGGGAGCCGGTGGGGGTGATCAGGCTGGTGAGCGGGGGGGCAGTTGGGGTTGAGCAGACCAGCAGGGGGGCCAGTTGGGGGCAAGTAAGCCATCAGTGGGGGTCAGTTGGGGGTTATCAGGACAGTGAGGGGGGCAATTTGGGGTGAGCAGGCCAGGAGGGGGGTAGTTGGGGGTGAGCAGGCCAGTGGGGAGGGCAGGTGGGGGTGAGCAGGCCAGCAGGGGGGGGGCAGTTGGGGCAAGCACGCTGGCATGGGGAGCAGTTGGAGGTGATCAGGCTGGCGGGGGGGGGGGCATTTGGGGGTGAGCAGGCCGGCAGGCAGAGTGGTTAGGGGCAATCAGGCAGGCAGGCAGGTGAGCGGTTAGGAGCCAGCAGTCCCAGATTGCAAGAGGGATGTCCGACTGCTGGTTTAGGCCCAATCCCTGTAAACCGGCAGTAGGACATCCTTTGAGGGATCCCAGATTGGAGAGGGTGCAGGCCGGGCTGAGGGACACACCCCCCATGCATGAATTTCGTGCACCGGGCCACTAGTTGTAAATAATGCTGCAGTGAACATGGGGGTGTTGATAACTTTTTGAGATTGATTTTATTCTTTTGCATGTGATTGTCTAGTTTTTAAGAGACTGCCCTTTCCCCATTTTAAATTCTTGCCTTCTTTGTTGTAAATTAATTGACCATATATGTATGGTTTCATTTCTGGGTTCTCTATTCTGTTCCATTGATCTATGTATCTGTTTTTATGCCAATACTATACTGTTTTGATTATTATTGCTCTGTAATATAATTTGAAATCAGAAAGTGTGATGCCTTCAGCTTTGTTCTTCCTCAAGATTGCTGGGGCTATTTGGGTCTTTTGTGGTTCCATTCAAATTTTAGGATTGTTCTATTTTTGTAAAAAATGCCATTGGAATTTTGATAGGGATTACATTGAATCTGTAGACAGCTTTAGGTAGTTAGAACATTTTAGCAATATTGATTTAATACATGAGCACAGAACATCTTTCCATTTATTGTGTTGTCTTCAATATCTTGCATCATGACTTAAAGTTTTCAGCGTACATGTCTTTCATCTCCTTGGTTAAATTTATTCCTAGGTATTTTATTATTTTTGATGCAGTTGAAAATGGGATTGTTTTCTTAATTTCTTTTTCTGATAGTTCCTACTAGTGCATAGAAATGCAACTGATTTTTGTATATTGATTTTTTCCTGCAACCACAGGGTGGGGCAAAAATAGGTTTACAGTTAAGAGTATGCAAAACAGAGTTCATTCTTGTATTATTATTTATTAATGATTGTATTATTTTCCATATGAACAACTATAAACCTACCTTTGCCCACCCTGTATACTAAATTTGTATGTTAGTTATAACACCTTTTGATTTTTTGTTGATTCTTCAGGGTTTTCCTATATATAATATGTAGTCTAAAAATAGAGGTAGTTTTGCTTTTTTCTAATTTGGATGCCCTTTATTCTTTTTCTTTTCTTTCCCTCTCCCCCTCCTCCTCCTTTTTCCTAATTGCTCTGGCTAGGATGGTTAGTATTATATTGAATAAAAGTGGCAAGAGTGCCTTGGCCAGTGTTGCTAAGTGGTTAGAGCTTCGGCCCATGCACCTAAAGGTAGCGGGTTTGATTCCTGGTCAAGGGGACTACCTGAGTTGTGGGGTCATTCGGGTCCCTGGTCAGTAACCAATCGATGTGTCTCTCTCACATTGGTGCTTCTCCCCCATCCCCCCCTTCTCTCTCTCTCTCTGTCTTCCCCTCCCTTCCATTCTCTCTAAAAAAAAAAAAAATCAATGGAAAAAATATCCAAGAGTGAGGATTAACAACAACAAAAGAAGTGACAAGAGTGGGCATTCTTTTTTAAAAAATATGTATTTTTTTATTGATTTCAGACAGGAAGTGAAAGGGAGATAGAGATAGAAGCATCAATGATAAGATCGAATCATTGATCCGATCTTATCATTGATGCTTCTATCTCTATCTCCCTTTCACTTCCTGTCTGAGCTGCCTCCTGCTTGCCCCCTACTGGGGATTGAACCTGTAACCCAGGCATTTGCCCTGACTAGGAATTGAACAGTGACTTCCTGGTTCATAGGTTGATGCTCAACCACTGAGTCATACCAGCCAGGCAAGAGTGGGCACTCTTATATTGTTCTTGATTTTAGAAGATAAGTTTTCAGTTTTTCACCATTAAGCATGTTAGCTGTGGGATTGTTACATATGGGCTTTATTATGTTGAGGTATGTCCCTCTATACCCACATTGTTGGGAGTTACGTATTTTTAAAATAAATATGTTTGACCCTGGCCAGTGTGGTTCAGTTGGTTGGGTGTTGCCCCATTCACTGCAAGGGTGCCAGTTCAATTCCCGATCAAGGTGGCATATGCCCAGGTTTTGGCCTCTATCCCTGGTAGGGGGAATGCAGGAGGCAGCCAATCGATGTTTCACTCTCAAATTGATGTTTCTTGCTCTCTCTCCCTCTCCCTTCCTCTCTAAAAAGCAATAAAAAATCTTTAAAAAATACATATGTGTATATATATTTCCTCTGGTGAGAATATTCTATGATTAATAAGATATATTTCAAATAATATTTTCTAATTATTAAGTTAGAAAATCTATTTTTATCACCAAGTTTGTTGACTTCTATTACTTTAAATTAAAAAACATGAAATCCCCATTAATTTAGGACTGAGTACTAATTTTCCCATAACTTAAGCCAGTAGATTATTTCTAAAAATTATGGCCTTCATTGAAAACTATTTCAAACATTATCTATTGCTATTTATTTAAATTCTATTCATTGTGACTCTACTAAAAAGTTACTACTTTTGAAATAAAATGAAAATTTATAACTCTGCACTTTCTTATATATCCGTTAAATATATGGTTTAAAACATACTGTTAATTAGAATGATATAATTAGGAAAAGTAGTATCTGATTAAGATAATCATTGTATTTATCTTTTATTAAGACTTTTAAAAGGGTAAAAGCAAGCATAAATTGTTGCTGGAGGCTGGGTGCCTTTATATGTGAAGGAAGCATGTAATTTACTTGTTATGTGAAAGCACCAGAAAATCAGAGACTGGTAGTAATAAGCTAGGGTTATATTTTTAAGGCTGTGTTTCATCATTTGATTAGCAACTTGATGTGGTGCTTTAGTGATTGAAAATCTATAGGCTTATTTTGGAATTATTGCCTACGGGGTTAAGGACTCCAAATTGCATGTACTTTTTAAATTCAGGTAATAAAATAGCCTCATTCTATTTCTCTTATAGGTTAGCCTGCAGGTGCAATTTATTTGTGGATATAATGCCCACTGTACCCTTCGTAGCCTCAAAGCTACACTCATGAACTCCTGCTCTTTCTCTTAAGTGCCAAGGTCTGTTGACCTCAACTACTATTCCAGGGGATGGTCACATGTTGCACTCATTTCCCTGATAAAAGTCCTCATTTTTCTTTCCCTTGAGAAATGCCACAAAGCCACTTATTGTGGAGAGTGGGGAGAAAAGACATGGAAACCATGTTTAGTGCTACTGGAATCATACAAGGGTCATGTTAATCTCTATGCCTGACTAACTTGAGTAAAATTAGATGCAAGATTCCTTAGCTGTGAATATGCCCAAATTTAAGATTCCTTTTTAGGTGGATTGCCCTGATCTCTAAAGAATGAGTGGTAAAACATTGGGTCGGTATTGTTAAGACTCCAACCTATAGTGACTACACTGTCATTTATGAAATTTCTAATAAGGGATATTAGTTTATAGTTATTCATTTAGTTAATGACTCTTTTTTTATTTTTTGAACTAGCCTAATAAAGACCAAAAGCATTCGCTTTTCTTACTTGTTTTTGTTTTTACTATAAGATATTCAAGAATGCCTGAAAAAATGCAATAGTAATCAAAGTGGATTTCTGTGCAATATATCCTTGATTTAATATATTGATGTCTTTAAGAGAATGAAAAGTCAAGCCACAGACTGGGAGGAAATATTTGCAAAACAATAAGAGACTGGTATCTAAAATATACATAGAATTCTTAAAACTCAACAATAAGAAAACAATTCAGTTAAAAAAATGGGCAAAAGACCTGAAGAGATAACTCACACACAGAAGATACACAGATGGCAAATAAGCAGGTGAAAAGATGCTCAGTGTCATATGTCATTAGGGAATTACAAATTAAAACAACAGTGAGATACCACTACATATCTATTTGAATGGCTGAACCCCAAATACTGACAATACCAAATGCTAGCATATGGAGCAATAGGAACTCATTTGTTGCTGATGAGAATGCAAACTGGTATGGCCACTTTGGAAGACAGTTTGCATTTTCTAATAAAGCTAATTGAACTCTGAGCATAAGATCCAGCAATCACACTCATTGGTATTTACTCAAATGAGTTAAAAACTTAGTGTCACACAAGAGCCTGCGTACAGATGTTTAAAGCAACTTTATTCACAATTGCCAGAACTTGGAAGCAATACTAGTAAAGATGTCCTTCGGTAATAGGTACATGGATAAGCAGACTGTGATCTGTCTAGAAAATGGAGTATTATTTAACAATAGAAATGATCATTCAAGCTACAAAAAAACACACAGAGGCACCTTAAATGCATGTTGCTCAATGAAAGAAGTCAGTCTGAAAAGGCTACATACTGTATGATTCCATGTGTGTGGCATTCTGGAAAAGGCAAAACTAGAGAGAAAGTAAAATGATCCATGGTCACCAGAGGCTTGTAGGGAGGGAGGAATAGAAGGAGCATGGGGAAGTTCTAGGGTAGTGAAACTGTTCTGTATCATACTGTTATAGTAGATACATGTGATTATACCTTTGTCAAAACCCATAGAACTGTACAACACAATGAGTGAACCCTACTGTGAACTATAGACTTTCGTTGATAATAATTTATCGGTGTTCATTCATTAGTTGTTGTAAATACACTACCCTAATGTAAGATGTTAATAGAGGAAGCTGTGTAGAGAAGGGATGGGAATAGGTGAAAGAGGATTCTATGGGACTCCTCTGTATATTCTACTCAATTCTTTGCTCTAAAAAATAAAGTATTAATTTAAGAAGTTAATGTATTATGTGAAATGAAATGCATATACTTATATAGAATCACTTATTTTTTAAAAAAAACAAAACTAGAGGCCTAGTGCATGAATTCGTGTATGGGTGGGGTCTGGCAGGTCCACCCACCCTGATCGAGGCTGGGCCGGCCAGGGGGAGGGGCTTTGGGATGTTGGCTGGCTGGCCCCGCCCCCTGGTCAAACTCCCAGTTCAACTCCTGGTCGAGGGGACAATTTGCATATTAGCCTTTTATTATCCTATCTAATAAAAGAGAAACATGCAAATTGACCACACCTCTGCTCCGCCCACAAGCCACGCCCACCAACCAATCAGGAACGAGTATGCAAATTAACCCAACCAAGATGGCGGTTAATTTGCATATCCAGGTGCAGAGCAAAGACTGAAGACAGCATAGAAGGAAGCCAAGCGCTGCAGAAGGGAGCGAAGCTGCGGAGAAGCAAGTGGAGCGGTGGGGGAAGCAGGTGGGGCTACAGAGAAGGGAGGGAAGCAGGCAGGATGGCGAAGAAGGCCGCAGGAAGCCCTATTCTTGCAGGAATCTTCCTGCAACAGGCCTCTAGTATAGGATAAAGTTAAATGTCAATAAAACTACTTTATATGTTCTCCAAGTATTAAAATAATTTTACCTTATCTGTGACATTTTTATTCACCATTTGATTGGTTATCTGAGTAGACTTTTAACTTCTTAGCTTTTTTTGAGGGATTGCAGGGTAGAGGTCAGAGTTAGGACAATGTCTTCTCTTGCTCAAATATTAAGAGTGCTATATTGAGTATAATTTTTTTATTTAAAAGGTTAAATGTTTATACATAATTGAATAAATAAAATTACTGTTTATTGTAAAGTTCAAAAAAACCTTGGACTTTGTTCAGAAAATTCCTTTTCTTTCCTTCCAGGCCTGCTTTTCCACAGTGTTCTAGAGCTGTCATGGCCAGATGTGGAAATGCCTGCTTTTAAAATAATAGTATTACTATTATAAACAGGCTTTGGATTATTTGCTTCCTCCCTAAAAGCACTGTGTGTTGGGGGCAGATTATTGGCATTTTGAGGTCAAAATCAAATCTGGAAGTCAGAACTTACTATAAATAAAGAAACAGAGAGGAGAAAATGAGAAGAAGTATATATCTGACTGATTATTTAAAAAAAAATAAATATCAAGACTTTTAGAACCTAGATGTAATTAAACACATTTCATTACATCTGTCTAGGGGAAATTAAAATACTTCCTAAAAGGAATGCTGCTCTGTAATTTAGTTTCTGAACATATTGTAGGTATAAAGAAAGTATATTTTAGAAATTGAATTAAACCATTTAAATGTGTCTCATAATCTAAAATGCTTCCTTTTTATTAAAACAACATGAGATAAAATAAGAGTCTTTGGGAACTTCACCTCATTTTTCACCATGTGGTGATGACTAACACTTCATGTAGTATCTAATACTTTATTTCTCTAACTTGCCAAAAATGAAGGGAATTAGGAAATATGACTTGAGGTTATATTATATAAAAATACTTTCTAAGAAATTCTCAAGTGATACTTATATGTACAAAGTGTATTCTTTTTAGGTGCTAAAACTTGGTTTTGAACTCTCATTAAAAATATATTTGTAAACAAATTTAGAATGAAAATGCTCATTTGAAAACATGTAATAACTTAATATTTGTGAACATACACAGATGGCATAAAATTAAAAATGAGGATAATGCAGTATTGTGCTCATGGAACAGATTCTCGCTGTAAGTCCAGAGCTCCTCCTCCCCACATTTGGAGCTGAGACTCTGGGACACTGAAAGTCATGAGAGCCTCATGGCCAAAGCAGTGATACGGAATAAAAAAACATTTAGAACACATTTTAAAAACATGTTTAAGGAATAAAGAAGAACAATAAAGAAAACAGATAAAGAAAAACAATTTTGCATTTTCCCCACTCTCAGTGAACGATATTGCATCTTAGCATTTAATGAAGAGATCAAATCAAATACAGAACCAAGTGAAACATTGCACACATCTCTCATGCTGAAAAACAGGCTGCTTGAGGGCCCCTGGGCATTCAGGAAATCCTCTCAACCACAGCTTTAAAAGGCCCATTGTTCCTGGCTTTATTGATGCAGATCTTAACATTGTAGACACCTGAAAACCCAGGGCACAAGGGACTTTGAATACAGATGAAGAAAGCCAAAGACAGCAAGAAAGAAACAAACGCTCAGCAGCAATGCAGGACACGTCCCTGAGATTCCTTGTCTTCACTCACATGGACTGGGCTCATTCGTCCTTGTGCCACCTCTCATTCCTCTGCTTCTGCATTTGCCCAGTTACAGTATGATGGCTGATTGTGTTTTTTTAAAGCAGTTAGGCACCTTTAATTTCATGTTGCAGTATTAGTAATAAAATGGCAGTTATGGTCTCTACAACCAAAATGAGAAAATTTCAAACTACATTCTTTGGGGAGCAGAATAATAAAGCTGCATTGTTTAAAAATATTTACCTAGTAGAGGATTTGATGGGGTTTATAATTTTTACAGGAAAACATAGTCAGAAAAAAGAACAAATGCTTGCCATATAAATTGAGTCAGACATAGCCTATACTAAGCCTGTGCATCCTTGGGCAGAGAAGGACCCAGGTCAGCTTAGGCTCCGTGGTGTGGCCTAGAAGCCTTAGAAGGAAAGCTGTGGACATTCCCATGCAGACAGCATGAAATGCTTCTGACACTGACAGCCATTTGAAAACTTAGGGTTCAAAGTCACACCTTACAAATTTTAGGAGAGATGCACAGTGATACAAAGTGTACTCTTAATTGGAACTGGTTCACTGATGCTCTGTGGTTCATTTCCAGGTCCTTCAGCAGCTTTTAAATCACTGCAGGAAAAACAAAGATAAAGTTCTTCTTTTCTCCTTCTCCACCAAGGTGAGTTTGGTCTGCAGTGTGTTCTTGAATGGCCCAGCCTTAACTCCTGAAGCAGAAAGCCTCAAATACATAGTGGCATACAGCCATCTTTTCTGTCTTACATGTACTGTAGGAAATGGTAGTGAGGGAGGAGACATAAATCTCAATTACATCAGAGATACTGTCAAGTAGCAACTCAAAGATAGATTTTTAATTTTCTGTTGATGTTTTTATTGATAATTAAAATGTTCTTTAAAATATTTATGCGATTTTAAAATGTAGAAAATAGCATAAATAAATGAAATATATTTACGTAAATGGTTTGGCCAATAGTTTTCTTTTTATTTGGTTTTACTTTTAAAAATTCAAGATTGATTTTTTTTCTTCAAAGATTGATTTTTTTTTTTTTTAAAGAAAGGTTACTTAAGGTTAAAGTCAGTTTCAGGATAATGAAATACATGGGTCAGAAGTCAGAAAAATATCTGTTCCTCTAATAAGAAAGAAATTGTGAGCAGCAATAATTAATACTTAGTAAATTTTCTCTCTGTATGGTGTAAAGCTTATTGAACCGTGAATTCACCTTTGACTGTCTTCCTACCTTTCCTCTAGTTGCTCAATGTGCTGCAGCAATACTGTATGGCATCTGGGCTTGATTACCGACGACTCGATGGCAGTACAAAATCAGAGGAAAGAATCAAGATTGTGAAAGAGTTCAACAGTACTCAAGATGTTAACATTTGCCTTGTCTCCACAATGTAAGAAAATCAAATTTGATACCTTGATTTTTATCTAATTGCTTTTAAGATGTAGGGTAATTTTAAAACTATGACTGACTTTTTAAGTGGTTAGGCTTATTTTGTTTTGTTTTATTTGACTTTAAGGAAAAGCAGCAAAAATGCTATTATGATGGGACTAATGGTTTCTTGAATTTTACCTAACCTGTTCTCTCAATTCCTTTATCATCACTGAATTCCCCTTTATATGTCTGCATATATAAAGGTAATAATCCAAAAAATAGATTTTTAAAGGATTGCGAGAGGGCAGTTCTCGGGTGATGCACCCCAGAATTGGGCTCCCTCTTCTCTGGTTCCGGGTGTGTCACCTGAGAACAGCAGCTGCCAAGTCACTGCGGCTTAGCAGCTCCTACATTGAGCGTCTGCCCCCTTGTGGTCAGTGCATGTCATAGCTACTGGTCAGATGGTTAAACAGTCAGACGGTTGCTTAGGCTTTTATATATATGTAGATTATCCTATATAATAAAAGCCTAATATGCTAAGTGTCCGGTTGTCCGGTCGTCCATTCAACCAATCAAAGCGTAATATGCTAATTACATGCTAGGGCTGTTCAACCACCAGGGGCAGACAGTCGACCAGTCGCTATGACGTGCACTGACTACCAGGGGGCAGAAGCTCCGATTGGTAGGTTAGCTTGCTGCTGGGTTCCAGCCAATTGGGACTGAGCGAGATGGGCCGGACACGCCCTGGAGCCCTCCCACGTTCCTTCTCCAGCTGGCCAACCTCTCCCGTCCCTCCCTGGCCCCACACAGGAGCTGCTCCCTGGTGGTCAGTATGCTACCACAGGGGGAGCGCCACTTAGCCAGAAGCTGGGCTCACGGCTGACGAGCACAGCAAGCACAGTAGTGGTGGCGGGAGCCTCTCCTGCCTCGGCTGCAGCCTCTCCTGCCTCGGCTGCAGGCAGGCGGTAAGGAGCAGGGGTTCCCGGACTTCGAGAGACCCAGACTGTGAGAGGGATGTCCGCCTGCCGGCTTAGGCCCAATCCTCCGGGATTGGGCCTAAGCCGGCAGGCGGACATCCCTCGAGGGGTCCTGGACAGGCTGAGGGACCCCTCAAGCCTCTAGTATGTCTATAAATACTTTAGTAATTTTAAATAATGCTCCTTAATTTTTAATGTTTTAGTCCATCTACTTCCTACAGTATCTTCTAAATACTTGTAATGGGTGGTATTAGCATTAGCATGCATCCATCATTTATACTTTTGTCATCTATTCATATTATCTGTCAATTATTTTAACTGTTACCTCATCAGGGATATTAGGAATTTTTAAAGAGTCCTGCAAAAATAACCAAGTCTTCCATGCTCTACCCATAGATTGCCTCTAAAATTTAGCGGCTAAAAAACAGCATTTACATTATTACGATTTTGCAAACATTGTTAATGCTGGACCACAGAGTGCTAAGGTAATTTCTCTGAATGTTTGTGGCCAGTTCAAGGAGAACAGTCTTAACATCAACCTCAAATGAGTTCTCTTTTCTAAAACTTTCATCATCATCTTATGTTTACACAGTTCAGTTTACTTCATATTTTAATCATAATTTTCTTAATGCTTTACCTTCAGTATATTTTTGCCTTTTATAGTAATAATGGTCTTCAATATATTACTAATCCACCATCACACTCTCTTCTGTTGACTCCTCTGTATCCTGAAGAACTTGCTCCTGAAGTCTTTTGTACTCTAGTTTTAATTTGGACTGATTGTTCTCTAGTCCTGATAAAGAACTGTTATCTTGAAGTATTCTTTCACTGCTCTTCTGCATGGATCCACTTTTCCTGAATTTTATGCCATTTTCATTCTTGGTTTGCTTCCTTGTTTCACTGGAGAATATCTTCAAGTAATTTTGTAAGTTGGGATTTTAGAAAGTAAATTTTCTGCATCTTTGAATATCAGAAAATGTCTTTTATGTGCCCTCTCACTTAATTGCTGCTTTGGCCAACTAAATTCTAAATTGAAAATAATTTCTTGACCGGTTATGGAAGATTATCAAAGCACTGTTTTCAGGTATTTAATGTTGCTTGATAGATGTCTAAGGCCAATCTGACTCTCATTCCTCTTTGGTAACTCACAAGAGTTCCTTTTCACCTATGGTATTCTGAAATTTTATAGTGATATTTGAGTCTTAGTGTGAATCTTTGTTCATTTCTTGTGCTGGCACAATCTGAAGGCTTATTTTCTTTTTCAACTTTGGAAAATTCTCTTTGATTATTTCTTTGTCAATGGCTTCTCTTCTATTTTTCAAGTATCTCTCTTGCTCTCGCATGCCAGGTTGTCAGATCTTAGAGTTCCCATATTGATTATTTAAATCTCTGAACTTTTCATTCATGTTCCATTTTGTTATCTTTTTGCTCTATATTCTGAGAAATGTTACTTTCCAATCTTTTTAAATCTGATTATTTTACTTGAAATAATTTTTAATCTAAAAATTGTCTTGCTTTCCAAGCTCTTTTGTTCTCTAAATTATCTTTATTCTGGAATATCAGTACCTTAATGCTGGGTTGTTTCTCAGCATCTAGAAAGGGTTCAGGAATCTGGAGAAGGGTTGCGTATAAATTAAGAAAGAGACTAGACATGAAATATAAATTTGGAAGGCATTTTGGGGAGCCAGAGGAGATCTAGCTTCAGTAACCAAGTTCTCTCTGAATCTCTGGACCCCTAGATTTTATTAACACAAATTGCCCTAAGGCAAAGCAGATATACATATCAAAGATAAGGCTTGGTATACAGTAGGCATTGTCAGATTGGGGGAACTGCCTTTGGCTGTTCAGCTATTTGGCCAGCTGGCAGGTAATAACATGTAGATTGAAATGCCCTCAACTGTCTGGCAGTAGGCAATAATATATGCAGATTTTCAGGTTTGGGGAAATGCTTTCAGCCATTCCAGCAGGCAATAATATAATTCTTTAGCCCTTGCTGAAGGCTTCAGGTCCACCTACCTTTTGATGAACTTCTTGCATTTATTATGACATGCTGGAATTAGCTTCCAGCACTTTAAAGCCTAAATTTTTTATAATCATCTCATCCAGTTAATTAGAGAAGGGTCATCTGGCAATTCCCCTTGGGTTGGAATTTTTATTGGAATCACTGAATTTATAAATGACTTTAAAAAATTGGCATTTTTATGGTATTGAGCCTTCTTATCCATGAACATAGTATCTCTACATTTATTTAGATTTTCACATAAATATTATTCAAGTGAATATTTCATTTCACCCTTTATAATAGTTAACACCTAACAATAAAACTTAATTCATTGAAGGCATTTTTTTTGAATAATAACATGTAGTTAAAGTATAATTTTTTATATACTTATTTGATGTGAAAATAGAAGGATCTAAGGAATGATTAGCCTTCATGCTCATTATGGGTCTGTATTAATACCAGTCCTCAGCTTGAAAAGGTCTATATTTTGTTTTATTGCTTAAGGAGTAGACCTTTGCTGTGAGTCATATAACAACAGAGTTATAGATTTTAAAGTTTAGGATTCTGAATTGTATGATCATGAAACAGAGAATCATCTCATCTACAGAGTTAGAGTTTAGAGGGTTTTTTTTAAAAGGAGCTTTGCCTCTGCTGTAACCCAGTCAGCCTTCAATTACACCAGGGGTGGGCAAACTTTTTGACTCAAGGGCCACAATGGGTTCTTAAACTGGACTGGAGGGCCAGAACAAAAGCATGGATGGAGTGTTTGTGTGAACTAATATAAATTCAAAGTAAAGGAGCGGAGGGGAGAGCAAGAGAACCGGATAGAACAGCCGGATCCCGCCCGCAGGCCGTAGTTTGCCCATGGCTGAGTTACACCTTCAGAATCACTTGGGGATTGCTACCTCAACTGATAGAGGCCTTCCTGTGGCTTATTAGAGGGCATCTGAGATAAATTCATGACAAACCGTACTGACAAGAAACTAACTGAAACAGTTGGTTACAATTATTGTTGGTGTTGTTCATTTAAGTGTTAGAAAATATTTCTTAATTTAAATTTTTATTTTAGATGTATTTTGTTTATTTTTCTTATAATTATCTAATTATATAATCTTAGGAACCATGTTTCTTCACTTTTTTCCATCACAATATTAGATAAACTTTTAACTTCTGTTCTGCTTATTTTGTGTCTAAGTCCCACCCACTCTGCTAATTTACCCATTTTTAAATTCTTTCCAAAACTTTCTCCTTATCCCAACTCACTCTTTTCTTTGAGTTCAAGAAAATCTGTGATATCTTTATGCTATCACCTCTATAAATAATTTTCCAAAGGATACAATTCATTTTCTATTGGACATGTAACTAAAATTCAGGATACTTTGGGTTTGTCAGGCAATTTTTAGGTGCCCCTAATTATTCAATCCCCTGAATCATAGTTTGAAAAACTCTTGAGAAAAATCATTTCGTATTTCTCTTAACCTCATTCCAGAAAACTATATCTCAACTTCCTCAGAAAGAAGATGGTATTTCTTTTGTTAAATGTCCAAAAGGACTCAAAAGAGGAAAAATAAAATTATTTTACCCCCCACCCCCCGCCGCCGCTGCCAGTCGGGGCCTGTGGGTTGGGGGCAGCTCCTGCATTGAGCGTCTGCCCCCTGGTGGTCAGTGCACGTCATAGCGACTGGTCGTTCTGCTATTCATTCGATTTGCATATTAGGGTTTTATATAGATAGATTGCAAAAACCTGCCTCTAATTCTGTATTTTGTTATGTTGTCTAACCATTCTCATACCCCTTTGTTCAATTCACTTGTTTTCATTGATCCTTACTTAATGTAGGATAAGAAAAATAACAGATTTTATTTATTTACTAGAGGCCTGGTGCACAAAATTCGTGCACAGGGGAGGGGGGTGTCCCTCAGCCCAGCCTGCACCCTCTCCAATCTGGGACCCCTTGAGGGATGTCCGACTGCCCGTTTAGGCCCGATCCCACAATCCAGGACTGTTGGCTCCCAACTGCTCGCCTGCCTGCCTTCCTGATTGCCCCTAACCGCTTCTGCCTGCGAGCCTGATCACCCCCTAACCACTCCCCTGCCAGCCTGATTGATGCCTAACTGCTCTTCTGCCAGCCTGTTTGCCCCTCACTGCCCTCCCCTGCAGGCCTGGCCACCCCTAACTGCCCTCCCCTACAGGCCTGGTCCCCCCCTACTGCTCTCCCCTGCAGGCCTGGGTCCCTCCCAACTGCCTTTCCCTGCAGACCTGGTCGCCCCCAACTTCCCTCCTCTGCCAGCTTGGTCACCCCTAACTGCCTTCCCCTGCTGGCCTGATCTCCCATAATTGCCCTCCCTTGCAGGCCTGTTCCCTCCCAACTGCCCTCCCCTGCTGGCCTGATCACCTGCAACTGCCCTCCCCTGCAGGCCTGGTCCCTCCCAAGTGCCCTCCCTTGCTGGCCATCTTGTGGTGGCCATCTTGTGTCCACATGGGGGCAGAATCTTTGACCACATGGGGGCAGCCATCTTGTGTGTTGGAGTGATGGTCAATCTGCATATTACTCTTTTATTAGATAGGATAGAGGCCTGGTGCATGGGTGGGGGCCAGCTGGTTTGCCCTGAAGGGTGTCCTGGATCAGGGTGGGGGTTCCCTTGGGGCATGAGGTGGACTGGGTGAGGGGCCTGTGGTGGTTTGCAGGCCGGCCATGCCCCCTGGCGCCCCAAGCGGAGGCCCTGGTATCTGGGGTTTATTTATCTTCTACAATTGAAACTTTGTAGCCTGGAGCGGAGCCAAGCCTTCTGCTTGCTCCATGGCGGCAGCCATTTTTTTGGGGATTTATCTGTCTTCTATAATTGAAACTTTGTAGCCTTAAGCAGAGTCCTGGGCCAGCCAGGGTGTGCAGAAAGCTTGGCTTCCTCCATCACCAGGGGCAACCCTAGCCTCCTGCTCTTTCCAGCTCTTGGCTGCCGCCATTTCTGTTTAGGTTTATGTATCTTCTATCATTGAAACTTTGTAGCCTTGAGTGGAGTCCTAGGCCGGCAAGGGCAGGCGGGAAGCTTGGCTTCCTCCATTGCCGGGGAGACCCAAGCCTCCCTCCTGCTCTCTGTGGCCGTAGCCATCTTGGTTGGGTTTATTTGCATATTCACTCCTGATTGGCTGGTGGGCGTGGCTTGTGGGTATAGCGGAGTGATGGTTAATTTGCATATTACTCTTTTATTAGATAGGATTTATTTTTTTTCCTCTACAGAGCATTATGAGCAATAAATGCTTTACTGGCGTTACGTGTAAAGTTCCATGAGCATTTAAAGAATAGGCATATCAAGAAAGCATAGAAGGATGGTGATGTTTAAACTGGCCTTTTATAGATAAGATTTCATTAGAAGGAAAAGCAGGTTTAAATAAAAGGCATTTCAGGCAGATATAACAGCGTTGGTGCAAAAATGACCAGGGAATTTACATGGTTAGAGCTTAGGATACATGGAGGGAAGAGCTGAGTATGTGACTAAATAGGAGGAATTATTAGTTAATTTAACTGAATGTTCTGTGACAGGTCCTGGAGAAGAAAAGATGTAAAAGTTTCTGACTCAGCTCTTTTAAAGTTTAACTAAAAAAATATGAGGATAGAGAGAATAGTTAAGAAATATGTAAAAGGGTGGTTTCAATATAGTATGCTAAATGCCAATCAAAGGAAGCACAAAGAAGGAATATTTAGTTCATCCTTCCTTAGCAATGCTGAAGGACAAGTAGAAGTTAGTGAGGCAAAGAAGAGAGCAAAGAAAATCACAAATAGTGTATGGAGACAACTTTAAATATAGTGGTAGTTCTGTGAGAGAAAGTCTAAGAATACAAGAGTTGGTCTCTGATGGATAACAATTGGGGGGTTTTAAACAGACGAGTGACATACTTAGCTGTTTATATTCTGTGCTTAATTTTATGTAATAATGAGAATAGATTTAAGATCTGAGGTAAGGGAAGACAGTTAAGAAGCCAATGAAATAATACTTACAGGTGAGATATAATAGGGCTTGAAATAGGGCAGGGAAAATAGAAATGTAGAAGGAACTAGAGAAATACATTTTTGAGCTAAATTTGACAAGATTTGATATTGGATGTTTTTTTACTTTTTATGGAGTTTTTATTTTTCCTCTTTTGAATCTGTCGTTGACAAATTCTCTTTAGTTTTTATCTTAATTAAAGAATGCCATGTTTTCCCTTTCATTCCTGAAAGATATTTTGCTGGATATAGAATTCTGGGTTGACAGTTTTCAAATATTTGAAAAATATTGTACAGCTGCCTCTGGCCTCCATGGTTTCTAATAAGAAATCCACTGACTTTTGAGTCGGTTTTCCCTAAAAGTAGTCTATCATTTCTCTCTTATTGCTTTCAAGAGTTTATCTTTTGTTTTCAGAAGTTTATGATGTGTCTTGACATGGATTTCTTGGGGTTTATCCATTTTAGAGTTCCATATAACTTCTGGAATGTAGGTTTTGGCTTTTCCCAAATTTGGGAAGTTTTTAACCATATGTCTTCAAATACTTTTCATTCTGGGACTATAACAATATGAGTGTTATTGTCCCTCAGATCTCTAAGACTATGTTCATTTTCTTTCAGTATATTTTCTTTCTGTTGTTCAGATGGGGTAAATAACATTGACCTGTTCTCATGCTTCTGACTCTGTTCTCTGTTATCTCCACTGTACTGTTGGGTCCATTCCATCAAGTTTTGTAATTCAGTTATTTTTCAGTTCTGAAATTTTCACTTGGTTTTTCTTTATATCCTTTCTTTCTTTGCTGAGACTTCCTATTTTTACTTTTTTCAAGCATATTTGTAATTTCTTATCAAAGCATTTTTATTATGATTGCATTAAAATTCTTGTTAGATAATTCCAACATCTGATTCATTGTTGTCATCTGTTGATTGTCTCCTTTTCACATTGAGATTGTCTTGGATCTTGGTATAACTAGTAATTTTTTATTATATGCTGGACATTCTTTGTATTATGTTCTAAAACTTTATATCATATTTAAATCTGTTTTACCCAGATACCATACCAGCCACATAGGGATGGAAATCCATGTTTTCTACTTGGCCTCTGTTGACATTCTGAGAGTGAGATGCCTCATTAATATTTTCTAGTTGACTTCCACTGATACTACAGAGGGGGCCTAGTTATCACTGAGAAGAAATGAAAGTCCCACCTTCTTAATCAGTCTTCTCTGATACCACCCCTCAGGGTGTTAAAGGTGCTTCATTACATTCAAGCAAGAGTGGAAGTTTAGTCTCCTCACTTAGCCTTTATGGCCAGGTTGAGGGTGGGGCCACAGATTTTTTTCCCCATGGTATTTACAGGAATAGGCTGGTTATTGTCTCACATATTTCTGTCTTAAAAGGATGCATCTTTCCTGATTCTTTAGCTAAAGGAAGAAGGATTTACTTGGGGCCTTTTTTGTCTGTGACTGTTGGCATTTTCAGTTCACTAGCTTCTCCAGAACCCAGTCTGGGATATTTTAGGCAGGAAAAAAAACCCACGCAGGAAACTTACTGTCATGTCATTCCTCATGTTTTGTGGTTCCTAGGCAGTCTGTGCTCTCTCTACTTTTCACTGTCTTATGCTTATTTTACATATAATATCCAGGTTTTGCACACAGTGGGAAGAAAAAGACAAAGTATATCTTCTCCTGGCTTGATTTTTTAAAATGTGTATATTACTTTACTTAGCTGCAATATACTAATAGTTTTTTAAAATTATGTTAGGAAAACCTTACAGAAATAATATTTAAGTATAAACATCATCTACTTAAATGGACTCTAATGGTCAAATTTTTTAGGGATATTTTAGAGTGGCAGAAAAATAATATTTCATAACTGTTTCATTTGTGGAATATTTGAGTTTTAATCATCTTTTATGATGTGAGTGTAATATTGTGTTGATTTGTTGTAGAAATCTGGCACAATTGAGTTATAGAACAACAATTATTATTTTGCTGTTTTAATATGTTCTTTCTGTTTCCTCTAGGGCTGGTGGACTAGGCCTCAATTTTGTTGGTGCCAATGTTGTTGTATTATTTGATCCTACATGGAATCCAGCCAATGATCTTCAGGCCATTGACAGGTATAATACTGACAAAATGTAAAGTGACCTGAAAATACTTTTAACCTAACCACTTTTCTGAATTGTTTAGGTTGCCTATCATATGACTGTGATTAGAAGAGAGGGGAAAACCTTGTTTTAAAAAACAAAATTTCTATTTAAGATAACCATGGATTTCTGAATCCAACTGGCAGGCTGATAGCTATTTATTTTCCATTCATCTCAAAGCCCCATTATTATGTCAGAATTGATTTAAGAAGAAAGAATACGTCCACAGTATTTCAGGAAAATAGGAGAGGTCACTACTAGTAGATTAGAAGTTTTAAGAAACTCCTGAAATAGAGAATGAAAACAGAATTTGTGTGATCAAGAAACTAGCAGAGTAAAACCACGATCCAAAGTTGACAGAGAGCACAGAGGAAAAAAAAAGAATATTTTGGAACATAAATACTGACCTGGACAGGAGAGAAAACATACATAGTTACATCTTTGTGATATTTATGAGTTCCAAAGATAAAGAGAAATGCCAAAAGATGCCAGAGTGAGAAAGAAGGAGATAAAATTATTTATAAAAATAAAGACAAAAGTATAAAATAGTTTATCAACAAAGAAATTTATGTTAATGGGTATATGATACATAGAACAATAATTTGTGACTTCCTATGTATTAAAAAGCTGATATGCAAATTGACCAAATGGCTGAATGACCAGTCACTGTGACACGCACTGACCACCAGGGGGCAGACGCTCAATGCAGGGGCTGCCCCCTGGTGGTCAGTGTGCTCCCACAGGGGGAGCGCCGCTCAACCAGAAGCCAGGCTCATGGCTGCAGCAGTGGCGGGAGCCTCTCCCACCTCCATGGCAGTGCTAAGGATGTCCTACTGGCAGCTTAGGCCACCAGTCGCACATCCCCCAAGGGCTCCCAGACTTCAAGAGGGCGGAGGCCAGGCTGAGGGGACCCACCCCCCCAAGTTCATGAATTTAATTTACCAGGTCTCTAGTCAATAACATAAAAGTGGGGGGCAGAACTGTAAAAGAGTGTTTTTTTTTAATACAACTGAAGTTAAATTGATATCAATTTAAAATAGATAGTTATAACTTTTGGATGTTATATGTAATCTGCATGGTAACCACAAATATGTATACAATATACACAAAAGGAAATGAGAAAAAAATCAAAATATATCACTAAAAAATCAGGTAAACACAAAGGAAGGCAGTAATGGATGAAATGAAGGCCAAAATATCAATAAGGGATACAGAAAACAAATAAAATGGGAAAAATAACTCCTTCCTTTTTATTAATTACTTTAAATGTAAATGGATTAAACTCCCCAGTCAAGAAATATAGATTGGCAAAATGGATTAAAAATAGTATCCAACCATATACTGTCTATAAGACTCTCATAGGTCTATGGACATACATAGGTTGAAAGTGAAAGGATTAAAAAAGATATTCCACACAGACAATAGTATGGGGAAGGTCTGAGGTGAGACAGGGGCTGGGTGGTGGCAAAGGAGGGGGATATGGGAGACATCTGTAATACTGTTAACAATAAATACAAGGCTATGTCATGCAAACAGTAACCAAAAGAGAGTAGGGGTGGTTACACTAATATCAGACAAAATAGACTTTAAGTTGAGACAAATATGAATGTTTTACAGTGAAAAAAGATCCAATTCACCAAGAAGCGATAACAATAATAAACATAAATGCATTGAACATCTGAGCTCCAAAATAAATAAAGCAAACATTGACAGTGTTATAAAAAGAAATAGCTCCACAATAATAGTAGGAGACTTCAATACTCCACTCTCAATAATGGATAGAACTTCCTGTCAGAAGATCAATATGGCAAAGGAGGACTTTAACAACACTTAGATAAACTGGACCTAATAGACAAATATAGAACTGTCCTACAGTAACAGCATAATACACATTTTTCTCAAGTACCAATGGAATGTTTTCCACAATAGACCATATGTTAGGCCACAAAATAAGTCTTAATAAATTTAATCCTCACCTGAAGATACGCTTTTATTGATTTTTTTAGAGAGAAACATCAATGGGTTGCCTCTTATACACTCCCTGACTAGGTATTGAACCTGCAATTTTTTGGTGTACGGGACAACACTCCAACCAACTGAGTGACCTGGCCAGGGCAGTCTTAATAAATTTAAAATGATGAAAATCATACAAGTTCTAGTCCAATCACAATAGAATGAAAATGAAATCAATGGCAGAAGAAACACAAGAAAAATCACAGATATGTTGAAATTAAACAACACACTCTTGAACAACCACTTGATCAAAAAAAAAAATCTCAAAGAAAATTAGAAAATACCTTGAAAAAAATTAAGTTACAACAAATCGGAAGTTATAGAATGCAGCAAAAACAGTGCTAAGGGAAATTTATAGCTGTAAATGCTTACATTAAAAAAGAAGAAAGGAGAAACCAAGATGGTGGCATAGGTAAGCACCTAAACTGCTGCCTCGCACAACATTTTCAAAACTACAACTAAAAGACAGAACGGACACCATCCAGAACCACAGGAAAGCTGGCTGAGTGAAAATTCTACAACTAGAAGGAAAGAGAAAAGCTCACAGAGAATTGGAGGTACGGCAAAGGGTCTTTGTGCGCGCAGAGAGGAAGGGCGTCTGAGAGCCTGGCTGACTTTCTCTGGCGGAAGGGGGAAGGAAGCCCCCGACCGCACTGAACCCCAGTTCTGACTGCACTGAACCCCAGTTCCAGGCGAGCCCCTGGGGACCCACGCTCTTACGGGGGGAGTCTGGACTCTTGGGCGGAGACTCGGGAGCTGGGGAAGGCAGAAGTCTGAAGGCGCGCGCGTGCCAGTGCGCACAAAGGCTGCGGAGATTGCCACAGGCTTTCCCTAGTGGAAGGGAGTCGGAGGCTCCTGACTGCACTGAGCCCCAGTTCTGACAGCACTGGACCCCACTTCCAGGCGAGCCCCTGGGGACCCACGCTCTTGTGGGGGGAGTCTGGACTCTCGGGCGGAGGCTCGGGAGCCGGGGAAGGCACAGGTCTGAAGGCGCGCACGTGCGCGCAAGGGCAAGGCTGACGGGAAGCCAAGACTGAGACTCCACCCCATCCAAGCTGAGCACAGAGGCTATTGCAATTTGGCAAGTCAAGTCTAATCCTATAAGGCTGTCTCCAGCACCGAACTTCTCCCAGCGTAGACACAGCTGATCCTTACAGCCAACTGGCCTGGAGGTCAATTCCTCCCAGTGATACCAACAACAATCAAGACTTAATTACAACAAGGCTGTACACACAGTCCACAAAGGGGTGCACCAAGAGTGTCCACCTCAGGTAACTGGGGAGGCCGACCCACTGGGCCATATTGGAAACCTAGCAAACAAATCTACCTTACCAACTCAGGGAAGCAGTGAAAATGCGGTGTCAAAGAATCAGATCACAAATGAAAGAAATGGAGGAAAACAAACGACTGGATATAGAATTCAAAACCACGGTTATAAGGCTTTTCAAGAATATCCTAGAAAAAGCCGATAAATATAACGAGACCCTCGAAGATATGAAAAAGGACCAACTAGAAATTAAACATACACTGACTGAAATAAAAAATATTATACAGAGACTCAAAAACAGACTAGAGGAACACAAAAATCAAGTCAAAGAATTGAAATACAAAGAAGCAAAAAACACTCAACCGAAAAAGCAAAAAGCAAAAAAAAAAAATCCAAAAAGTTGAAGATAGTGTAAGAAGACTCTGGGACAACTTCAAGCGTACCAACATCAGAATTATGGGGGTGCCAGAAGAAGAGAGAGAGCAAGATACTGAAAACCTATTTGAAGAAATAATGACTGAAAACTTCCCCCACCTGGTGAAAGAAATAGACTTACAAGTACAGGAAGCGCACAGAACCCCAAACAAAAGGAATCCAAAGAGGACCACACCAAGACACATCATAATTAAAATGCCAAGAGCAAAAGACAAAGAATATTAAAAGCAGCAAGAGAAAAACAGTTAGTTACCTACAAGGGAGCACCCGTACGACTGTCAGCTGATTTCTCAACAGAAACTATGCAGGCCAGACGGGAGTGGCAAGAAATATTCAATGTGATGAATAGCAAGAACCTACAACCAAGATTACTCTACCCAGCAAAGCTATCATTCAGAATTGAAGGGCAGATAAAGAGCTTCACAGATAAGAAAAAGCTAAAGGAGTTCATCACCACCAAACCAGTATTATATGAAATGCTGAAAGGTATTCTTAAAGAAGAGGAAGAAGAAAAAAGTAAAGATAAAAATTATGAACAACAAATACATATCTATCAACAAGTGAACCTAAAAATCAAGTGAATTAAAAACCTGAGGAACAGAATAAACTGGTGAATATAATAGAATCAGGGGCATAGAAAGGGAGTGGACTGACAATTCTCAGGGGGAAAGGGGTATGGGGGGTTCATGAAGAGACTGGACAGAAATCATACACCTATGGATGAGGACAGTGGGAGGGGAGGTAAGGGCAGAAGGTGCGGTGGGAACTGGGTGGAGGGGAGCTATGGGTGGGAAAAGGAGAAACAATTGTAATAATCTGAATAAAGATTTATTAAAAAAAAAAAAGAAGAAGAAGAAAGGTCTCAAATCAACAGTTTAACCTAACATTTTAAGGAACTAGAAAAATAAAAACAAATTGCCTTAGCCAGTGTGGCTCAGTTGGTTGAGCATCATCCCATGTACCAGGGGATTGCTGGTGGACTCTCTCAGGTCACATGCCCAGGTTGAGGGGCTCAATCCCTGATTGGGGGCATATAGGAGGCAGCAGATTGATGTTTCTCTCTCACATGGATGTTTTTCTCTCCCTTCCTTTCTCTCAAGTCAATTAAAAACGTATTTTAAAAAATAAAACTAAACTAAACTCAAAGGAAGCAATAGGAAGGAAATAATAAACATTAGAGAGGAGATAAGCAAAATAGAGACTAAAAAACAATAGAAAAATCAACAAAACCAAGAGTTGTTTTTTCAAAAAGATCAACAAACTTGACAAACCTTTGGCCAGATAGAAAAAAAAGACTTAAATAAGTTAAGTCAGAAATGAAAAGAGGGACATTACTACTGACTTTACAGAAATGAAAAGAATTATAAGACAGTACTATAAAAATTATATACCAAGAAGTTGTAAAACCTAGAGAAATGAATACATTCTTAGAAACATACAGCCTATGAAGATTGAATCATAAAGAAATAAGAAATATGAATAGATCTACAACTAGTAAAAAGATGCAGTCAGTAATCAAAACTGCCAACAAACAAAAGCCCCCAGGACAAGATGGCTTCACAATGAATTCTACTAAACTTTTAAAGAAGAATTAATACCAATTCTTTTCAAACTCATCCAAAAATTGGAAGAAGGAATACTTCCTAATTTATTCTATGAGGCCAATATTACATTGATACTAAAGCCAGACAAAGACCTATACACAAAAAAACCTATGCAAGTAAGTAGGAAAATATCCTGTGTTCATGAACTGGAAGACAATATTATTAAGGTGTCAATCAATACTGTTCAAAACTATCAATCAATACTGTTCAAAACTATCTACAAATTCAGTGCAATTCCCATCAAAATTTCAATGAAATAGAAGTAAAAGGTTTTAAGAGACCACTGTGGATAATTGTATGCCAACAAATTCGATAGCCTAGATGAAATGGACAAATTCCTAGAAGCCTGCCAAGACTGACTCACGGATAGAAAAATCTTAAAAGACCTATAATGACTGTGGAGATGGAATCAGTCAGAAACCTCCCAATAAACAAAAGACCAGGACCCGATAGATGGCTCCGCTGGTGAATTCTACCAGACATTAAAAAAGAATTAACCCCAGTTTTTCTCAAACCTTTCCAAAGTATTAAAGAAGAGGAAACATTTCCTCACTTATTCTGTAAAGTCAGCATTACTCTGATACCAAAACCAGGCAAAGATACTACTAGAAAATAAAACTACCAACCAGTATTTTTTATGAATAATTATGCAAAAATCCTTAATATAATACCAGCAAAATGAATTAAGTAGCATATTAAAACAATGATACATCATAACCAGGTTAGATGTATTCCTGGAATGCTAGGATAGTTCAATATTCTATAAAATCAGTCAGTGAAATACATCATATTAGCATGATCATCTCAATTGATGCAGAGAAGGCTTTTTGACAGAATTCAACACCCTTTCATGATAAAAAAACTCCAACAAACTATGAATAGAAGGAAACTACCTCAACATAATAAAGGCCATTTGTAAAATACCCAGAGCTCTCATCATACTCAGTGGTGAAAGATTAAAAGTTTTTTCTCTAAGAACAGCAATGAGGAAAGGACTTCTGTTTTCACCACACACAAAAAATACATATTATCATGAGGTACCCAGGCTTGTCAAATTCGTAGAGACAGAAAGGAGAGTGATGGTTACTAAGGGTTGGGGTGGGGGGGTGGGGAGTAGGGAGGTATTGTTTACTGAGCCCTGTGTTTCAGTTGAGGGAGGTGAAAAAGTTCTGTAAAGAAGATAGTCATAATGGTCACACAGCAGTGTCTTTAAACTTAATATCACTGAACTATACATTTCAAAATGGTTAGCCCTGGCCAGTTGACTCGGTTGAGTGTCATCCTGGGCACCAAAAGGTCACCAATTCAATTCTGGGTCAGGGTACATGCAGGCTCAATCCCTGGTTGAGTTGTTTGTGGGATGCAACCAATTGATGTTTCTCTCTCCCTCTCTTCTTCTCCCTTTCTCTGTCTCTAAAATCAATAAAAACATATTTTTTAAATAAATTAATTTAATAAAAATTGTTTAAATGATTAAATTTTTATAGATAACAAAAAAACAAGGAAATCAAGAGACAAGAACTGATTATTTAGAAATAAATAACAGTGAAATCACTATATCAATATTTAAGTTCTGATACTAATTTAGAATGTAAAATTTATTTCTTAGAAAAGAAAGACGGAAAGTAAAAGAAAGATATTTAGAAAAATAGAAAAGTAAAGTAAACCTACGGAAAATAGAGGAAATTGTATAAATTATCAAATTATTAAAATAAAAGCAAAACATAAGAAATCACTCATTGAAAAGAGTAAAATAGACAAACTTTTGAAAAGTCTAAGCTGAGGGAAAAAGGCAAATACACAGAAAAGCTTAAGAAGCAGAACGGCCAAATAAGTATCAAGAGTATTTATTTATAACATCTAACATTTTCTAGAATATAAATGATTAAGATTGACTAAAGATGACGTGAAAAAATTATTAAATAATCTTAGAAGAAATTGAGGGGATATCAAAGATGTATAATTTTATGAAGGACTTAGGCTCAGTTTTTTTGTGTGTGTTTTTTTTTTAAATGGAGATAAATCTTTTTTTCAATATTTATCGATCACTTAGTATTATGTATAAGATGTCACATTAGATATACATCAGTCAAAGCAAATCAGATATGGTTTTATTTTGTCCTTATAGAAATTAAAATAATTTATTTGCTCAAGTTTACAGCCAGTAATTGTCAGGGTCAGGATCTGAAACCACAGAGTCTTACTAGAGAGCCTACATGCTAATCAGCCTCTTGCCACTGACAGCTGTCAAGTAAAATGGTCAAATGAAAACCACAGAAAAATCTCTACTTTTTCTTTGTCTTATGATATTTGTTGTAATTTTGTTCTTTTTCATATAGGCTATCAAGACCTAGAATCTTATTTATCCCAGTATTCCCTTAAAGCACAGTCCTGTGGTACTCAATGAAATTTAGTTGACAATAAAACTAAATGAACAACATTTCTCTTCTCCTCCCTGCCCTTTCACTGACTCTGTTAAGAGGAGCCCCGACCAGCGTGGCTTAGTGGTTGAGTGTGGACCTATGAACCAGGAGTTCACGGCTCGATTCCCGGTCAGAGCACATGCCCGGCTTGGGGACTCGATTTCCATTGGGGGTGTGCAGGAGGCATCCATCAATAATTCTCTCTCATCACTGATGTTTCTATCTCCCTCTCCTTTCCTCTATGAAATCAATAAGAATAAAAAGGGAAAAAAATAATAATCTTGATCTCCATACTATGTAACCGTTTCTGGACACTTGCCTCTACATGGTCAAAGACCCATCATATAACATATCTCTACTTTATGTACCAAGAAAATGAAGCATAGGTCCAAAGTAACATGTACACAAGCTTTTTGTCTTTAAAGATTAAGGAATCCTATATAATCCTATATAATAAAACCCTAATATGCAAATCTACCGAACAGCAGAACGACTGGTCGCTATGACGTGCACTGACCACCAGGGAGCAGACGCTAAATGCAGGAGCTGCCCCCTGGTGGTCAGTGTGCTCCCACAGGGGGAGCGCCCCTCAGCCAGAAGTTGGGCTCACAGCTGGCGAGCGCAGTGGCAGTGACGGGAGCCTCTCCTGCCTCCACTGCAGGCAGGCAGTAAGGAGTGAGGGGTTCTGGACTGTGAGAGGGATGTCTGACTGCCGGCTATCTCCCAAGGGGTCCCGGACTGCGAGAGGGTGCAGGCCAGGCTGAGGGGACACCCCCCCACCACCACCGTGCACAAATTTTGTGCAATGGTCCTCTAGTATGTACTCTAACAATCTATCCCATTCACCAAACAATTGGATAACAGTTGGATGGCCATAGACCCAAAAGACTTTCCTTAAATCCTTTAAAAAAAAATTTAGACCCCAGATCCATGGTGGTAGAGAAAGGGATTGTGAGCCCCTCTGTGTCTAAGCTGCAGGATGGAAGTGGCACTGCAGTCACCTATCATTCTCTGAGCTGTCACAGGAGCCCCACCCCTGTGGAGGTATAAGATTTTTGGAACCCCATGATGCCCTCTTGTAAAGCCCTTCTCTGTGAGGACGAGGGGGTGATGGAGGCACAAGGAGCACCAACTATAACAACATAGAGTAACTTTACAAGGTCAAAATTATATACCCCCAAATTGTAACATTTTCAAGCATGAGGCAGTATGGCCTGGCACGTGACACCCCTGGTGATTGTAACAGGTATTTAGGAGCAGATGACCTCATTCAGAGCATCTATTAAAGCTCCACCTGGGAGAACCTGCAGGGACTAGAACCACAGTTAACCAGTGTTGTGAGTCAGGTTAGAGTTTTAATTAGCACTATGGTTCCTACCAAAACACCTGGGGTACTAGTCAGCTGAGTGACTCAGTCAGACAACCCCCAGGGAAATCTCTGGATGAGGACCACCAATCTGCACTATTATAGCCTTACCAGTTGATTAACTGCTTTTCCCCAGGTTTTTTTTTTTTTTTTTTTCTCTTTAAACAATACAGTTTCATTGAGATGTAATTAATACACAATAAACTGCTCATGTTTAAAGTGTGCAATTATAAGTTTTGATATATGCGTACAACTGTGAAACCATCACCACAATAATAGTCACTATCCATCACCCCCATCCCAAATTTTCCTTTTGCTACTGTTAATGTAAAAACATCCAAACCTGTAAAGAATTTTTGTGAACTTATTTGAGCCAAGCTATCAACAGCTGCCAGGAAGCAGAATCTCAACGAATTAGGATGAATACTCCAGAGAATGGCTGTTTTTATTCTTGTTTTATAGATTAAGGAGTCGGAAGAAAACAAGGGGGGGCGGCGGAAACCTCTGGGATTGGATAAAAAGTGAAATGATAGACACATTGACACATTACTTGGGTGGGTAAAGGATAGTTTATAGTCAACAATTAACATGATAACAATAACAGTGAAGGAATTTGTGTCTCTGTCCTGGAGCCCAGGACATTTGGTTGTACCCTAAGGGGTCCGGAAAAAAAGGGAAGTTACACGTTACCCTGATATTTCAATGATACGTTATCGTAGATGCAAAAAAATATTAAGTTCAGTTAAGGTAAAGGTCGACCTTGTCAGGGAAGATACAGGGCTAGGAGGTGACTACCCACCATAACTGCTTTCAGTTAAATTTCAGACCATCCTTTGTGGTTATTTTAGGTCTTTGAGTTTGTAAGACCATCATGCAGGCCTTCCTTGAGCTTGTCAGGTTAGCATGTGGCCCCTTTTGTCCACGCTACTTTATAATCCCTCTCCTGCCTTCCCCAAGTCCCTATTCCCAAGTAGCCAGTGATCTGCTTTCTATCAGTAGTTTGCATTTTTGAGAGTTTTATATAAATGGAATGATTTGGGAACATTCATAAGTTTAAGTTTAAGATTACGATAAAAGAAAAATCTAAATTTAAGAAAAAAATTTGGACAATAAAAGCTAATGTTTGTAACAAATAAAGTTGATATGTACATTTTTCTATATACTTTTCCATGACTGGTCTTTTTATATGAATTTCTATTTTGCACTATTATTAAATAGTATAGCATATATAAACATAAAATGTTTCTTTTTAAATTAAAATTTCAGTAATCTTCCATTTTTATGTCCAAAAGATATTGCCTGAACCCAAAGTTGTTTCACCTGATTTTTGTTTGCTTTTGTTTTTAATATTTTTGCAGAGCATATAGGATTGGGCAATGCAGAGATGTCAAAGTGTTTAGGCTGATATCCTTGGGAACTGTGGAGGAGATCATGTACTTACGGCAGGTATATAAACAGGTAAATATATTTCCCTTCTTTTAATTAAAAAGTAAACATTTGCCTGTTTTCAAAAATTAGGAACAAATATGTGTAAAAATATATTTTAAATTTTATTCTAACTGTAATATGGCATTTGTTAAGATTATATATAAAAAGCTGTGTCCCTCTGGTAGCTATAATGCACAATGACCACCAGGGGGCAGACGCTTCGACCAGTAACTATGACGTGCACTAACCACCAGGGGGCAGACACTCAACACAGGAGCTGCCATGATGCACACTGGCCATTTAAAAATAAACGGCATCATGGACCTGGTGCCGACAAACCAACACTCGGCTTCCCCCACATGGGACACAGGCCCCGCCACCACCCCGGAGCGACACCCCACCAAATCACAGCCAATGCTGCCAAGACCCCATGGCACAAAATGTGGCCCACAGCCCAGCCAGGCCTGGAAACAGTCACTGTGGACGCCAGGTAATGATGTCACGTAGCAACACCTGGCTTTCTTTCCCTAGCGACTAGCTTCCTTGGAGTTTCTTCATCCCAGCAACCCGGCTTGCTTTATAGCCAGGTGCAAACATTTTACAGTTCAATCAAATGTCTGTGAAGCATTTTCCCCCGTGCTTCATCTCATTTGATCCTCACAGAAGTCCTGGAGTAGGTAGATAGGAGACTCGGTAGAATCCTGTTTCTTTCTTCATTAGCCAGAAAATGGAGATTTAGAAAGTTTAGAAACTTAACCTGACTGAAAAGAAATAAGAAATGGTGAAACTTGAAAATGACTTCAGGTTTTCTCACTGCACAGAATATAGTCAAACACTGCTGCAGTTAAATATTTTACCCTTTGTTCTCCCTGTGTGATCTACAATTAATCTGCTTCGTGTTGATATTTACTGTTGTGTTGCTGAAATTACCTGAAAGAGAAGTTGGGGTGCTTCACTGGGCTGGAAAAAGTTTAGCTAAATCAGAAAGCAGGTCTAATTAAGCAAGTTTATATCTATATAATAAAAGCCTAAGCGACTGTTAGGGCGGAACAACCAGAACAATGATCAGTTGCTATTGATACGCACTGACCACCAGGGGGTAAGACACTCAACGCAGAAGCTGCCCCCTAGTGGTCAGTTGCGCTCCCACAGGGGGGGAGCGCCGCTCAGCAGAAGCCGGGGCTCATGGCTGGCAAGAGAAGTGGCGGTGGGCAGGAGCCTCTCCTGCCTCTGCAGCAGTGCTAAGGAGCAGCGAGCTAAGTGGTAAGGAGCAGCGAGCAGGGAGGCAGTAAGGAGCAAGGGGTCCCAGACTGTGAGAGGGTGCAGTCCGGGCTGAGGGACCCTCCCACCCCCAGTGCACAAATTTTCATGTACCGGGCCTCTAGTATACATACAAAAGGCTGGTTTGACTCGCGCATGCGTGATACATATAAAGCTCTCGCTGGCGCCAATTGCACACGTGTGTTTTGATCTGTCATTGTCGATCATGAATTTGGTTGACACTTCTATTATAGTAAAAGGGCTAATAGCAATATTAAAATATTTCTTTTAATTAATTTCCTTTCAACGTGCAACGAATCTGTGCACCGGGCCACTAGTACTTCTATAAAACAGATTCTTAAGTTCATTGAATTTTAGAGCTGTAAGTTTCTTACAGCAATACTTCTTAAACTTTAATGTGCACATGAATCATCTAGGGGAGCTTTAAAACACAGCTTCTGATTTAGTCGGTCAGGGTGGAGCCCAAGATTCTGCATTTATTTTTATTGATTTCAGAGAGGAAAGAGAGAGAGAGAGAAATAGAAACATCAATGATGAGAGAGAAGCACTGATTGGCTGCCTCCTGCACACCCCACACCTGGACTTGAGCCCGCAACCCCGATAGGTGCCCTGACCGGGAATCAAACCGTGACCTCCTGATTCATGGGTCAATGCTCAACCACTGAGCCACACCGCCGGGCAAGATTCTCATTCTTAACAAGCTCCGAGAAGTGCCAACACAACTAGTTTGTATAGCACAGTCAGAGTAGCGAGGTCATGGTTTCCCAGACTGTGGGCCAAGACAATGATATGCCACAGATGGGATACAGGTGCACTGGGACATCCATCCCACAACTCTGAGCAGCAAGATGGTCAAAGCCAGCTTTGAGTAACAACCTCTGTTTTGTTGCCATTTTCTATATTTCCCATGACATGAAAAAAAGTGAGAAGTGCCTTAGAGATAGTGAATGCAACTGTTTCATGTTGTACATAATGAAACTGGGACCCAGAGCCACCCCAGTAAATAGAATTATAGGACTCAGGCTCAGGGGCCCTAACTACTATGCTGGTGCTTTTAGTATTTATCTAAAATTGCATTAATTCTTTAATATCCTTAGGGTATCAATTACTATTCCAGTTATGCCTCTAAATAAACAAGGTTTATTTAGTTTATAATTGCTGACTTGAGAAGATTTGGAATGAGGTTCAAGTTTAATTATAAATGTTAAATTTGAATTACTCCCTATATATTTAGTTGGCATTTCTTTAAGAGCAAACATCTGCCACATGTGGTGGTAGTTAACCTAAGAATGATCCAATCTTAAATTAATGCTGTTTTCTTATTCTAAAAATAGATCTGTACACAGCAGTTTTTGTTTTCTCTTAAAGCATTTAGCTCTATAAGAAGCCTTTCATCTTTTTGTTCCCTGGTATAGCACAACTACTTAAAAGTAGTTTTTTAAACATGTTTAACCAATCTTGGAAAAAAGTAGAATATTATTTTTTCAACTTAGGAGCAGTTCTTTAGAATAATATCTTAGCCTATCACAAGTAAGAGTCTTTCCTCAATCGTGTAATTTTTCATAGTCCCTCTACTACATATGTACAGGGTAGGGCAGAAGCAGGTTTACAATTGTTCATATGGAAAATAATACAATAATTAATAAATAATAATACAAAAATAAACTCTGTGTTTCATGTACTCACAAGTGTAAGCCTAATTTTGTCCTACCCTGAATATAGTTTTTAACTATTCATCTGACTTTAATGAGATAAAATGGCCTATTATATAATGTATATTATATACTGTATAATAAAAAGGCTTCAGAATATGATAATTTAAGTTTTCAGAACTTTGTAGGATCTAGTTACTTATTAAAATACTTTTTAAATGTGAGCCACTTAGGGAAGATTCAGCCATACAGCTTGTTAGGCACAAATAAATATAAGATGGCAATCATGTGAGGAGATTAAATGTGATTTAAAAGATTGATTGGACTTTGAACCAAGGGTACATATGGCATACACACTCTAGCCTCCCACGTGTTTCTCAGATCTTTGGGGGAAAATAAATATCCAAAAATAACTTTTAGGAAAAAAAGAAACACCTGTAAAAATGTTGGAAAACAAGAAAAGTTTACTCTGTGGTCCAGAAATTATAAGGAACCCTGAAAAACAGAAAGCAGATGGGATCAGATTAGAGGAAGAAACCAAACTAAACTCAGTCAGGAAATGGCTACTGAAAAGGGTAGGTGTAACTTCTGAATATTCCAAATTTAGAGTTACCAGATACTAAAAAAATAAGGGAGCTTGGGGGTAACTGTGATACCCTCTCTTTGGGGTATTGTTGATGACCTAACAAGATGGTTTAACCCTTACAGTATTATCCCTTTGCACTGAATTACAGCCAACAGAAGTGTCTGCCCCCAAGAGAGATAATAATTATAAATAGTGGGATCAAAGAAGCAAGGTAGAGCAGCATTTTGCTGGAATCAAGAAGAAGAAAGTTCCTCCCATTGCCCAGAAAATTGCACCGCCCCACTTTGAATAGTCACTGTAGTAGGGTGAAATAAGCATAATATTTGAAGACAGATGAATACCCAACAAAAATAATTATTTAACAATTTAGGAAAATAAACACTGAAAATGGTCCTCAAAGATATCAGGTCCTGATCCCTCGAACCTGTAAATGTTATTTTATATGGGAAAAAGGTGTCTTTGCAGTTATGGTTAAATTAGTGATTTTGAGATGAGGAGATTAGCCTAGATCAGTGGTCGGCAAACTGTGGCTCTCGAGCCACATGCGGCTCTTTGGCCCCTTGAGTGTGGCTCTTCCACAAAATACCATGGCTTGGGTGAGTCTATTTTGAAGAAGTGGCATTAGAAGAAGTAAAAATTTGGCTCTCAAAAGAAATTTCAGTCATTGTACTGTTGATATTTGGCTCTGTTGACTAATGAGTTTGCCGACCACTGGCCTAGATTATCCAGGCGTGGCCCAACTCATAATTGGCCTTTTAAGAAAGAATCAAAGGGAAATCTGACACAGACAGAAGACAAGGCAACGTAGCCACAGAGGCAGATATTGGAGTAATGTAGTCACAAACTAAGGAATGCTGGCAGCCACGGGAAGCTGGAAGAGGCAAGGAATGGTTTCTCCCCGAGAGCGACTGGAGAAGGCATGACTCTGCCAAAACCTTGTTGTCAGCCCAGTGACACGGATTTCAGACTCCTGGCCTCCAGACTGTAAGAGAATACATTTCTGTTTTTTAAAACACTAAGTTTATGACGATATTACAGGAGCCATAGGAACTAATGCAGGCACTCCAAAAAAGAAGTAACCTCAGAGAAAACAAAATTAATCAAAGAGATTATGAAAGAAATATAAAGAATATATTAAAATAGTAAGAGAGGTTGTAGGACCTTGGAAACAAGAACAGAGTACTAGGAAAAATAATCCCAAACAATGAAAAACTCCAAAGATAGGCTGAGTAGCAAAGAGCAAAGTTTTCATCTAAAAGCCACACAATTCTACATTTCAGAGCAAAAAGACAGACACAACGTACATGGGAGAAAAGTTAGGGGGCATGACAGCTAGATCTAAAAGTTCCATAGGTGTAACTTCTGGATATTCCAAATTTAGAGTTACCAGATACTATCAGCCTTTGTATGTTTTTTTAATTAAAAAAATTATTTTAAATTACAGTTTACATTTAGTATTATTTTGTATTAATTTCAGTTGTACCCGCATAGTGGTTAGCCACCATTATCAGTCTTATAGTTGAAGAAGAGAACAGAAGGAAAAGAAGGGAAGAAGCCCCAAGTAAAAGAAACATATAAAACGTAGAGAGCAAGCCATGCAGGGTAGCTCAGTTGGTTCGAGCATTGCCTCAATACACCAAGGTTGTGGTTCCATCCGGTCAGGGCATGTACAAGAATCAACCAATGACTGCATAAGTAAGTGGAACAACACATAGATGTTTCTCCCTTGCTCTCTCTGAAAAAATAAAGTTAAAAAAAAAAAAAAAAAAAAGGAAGAGAACAAGTCCACAACTGTCCTTCAGGTTTGGAACATTGCATGTAATCTGAAGTTTGGCATTCAGAAATTTATCTTTTATAGATATATTTATAAATATGTTTTTATTTACAGAAGAGTTGTGAGAACAGCACAAAGAATTCTGAATGAACTTGATCCAAATTCCCCAGTTGTTCACATTTCACCCCATTTGCTTTCTCTTTCTCTCAGCTGTGATCTTTATTCTTTTTCTGAACCATTTGAAAGTTGCTGGTTTATCACCTCTAAATTGTCTAGTGTGGATTTCCCCCAAACAAGGACACTCTCATTTATATGTACATATGAAAGTAGTGTTATGCTTGCCCTGGCTGGTTGGCTCAGTTGGTTGGAGCATTGTCCCATGCACCAAAAGGTTGGGGGTTCAATTCCCAGTCAGGGCACACACCTACGTTGACTCTCTCTCTCTCTCTCTTCCCCTCCCCCTCCCCCTCCTTCTCCTCCTCCCTCTCCCTCTCCCTCTCTTCCTCTCTTCCCCTCTTCCCCTTCCTCTCTCTATAATAAACACATCCTCCGATGAGGATAAAAAAAATAATTTTATGCATTATAGACACTTAGTTTTACATATTGTTCTGCAACTTGCTTTTTTCCCCCACTGTCCTCTCGGAAACTCAAGTTATCCAAATCAAGAAACTAACAGTGATACATTACCTTGTAATCCACAGAACCCATTCAGATTTTACCAATTGTCCTAGTAATGTTTCCTTTTTCCTAACTGGTTCAGGATCCAAACCAGGATCATGGTTACATTTCTTTTTGTGTCTCTTTAGTTTTCTTACACCTGGAATAAGCTTTCCTGTTCTTGATAGTTTTCAAGAATAAGACCTTCCCTGTGTAGGATCTCCTTCATTATCAGTCCATTGATGTTTCCTCCTGCCCAGACTCAAGTCCAAAAGCCTTGCCATGAATAGTATGAAGCAATTCTGTGCTCTGCTCATTGCATTGGTCAGAAGGCATATGGTGGTGCCCTGCTCCAGTGTTGGTGATGTTAACCTTGATCACCAAGCAAGTTTGTGTCTGCTGGCTTTCTCCACTACAAGTTGCCATTTTTTTCTGGTTGTAATTGATAAATATATTACGGGAAAATCTCTATTATTATGCTAATGTTCTGTCTCTCATCAAACCTTACCCATTGGCCTTAACATTCACTGCTGATTCCCTCCTGAATCAGTTACCACTGTGATGGTTTCAGATGGTGATTTTTCTATTTCCATTATTCCTGCTTTTTAAAAATTTGTTGGCATTTTACCATGAGAGCTTATTTCCCCTTCTCTTCTATTTATTTAATCTGTGTGGACTCCTGGGTTCCTACTTTAGTAACATTACAACTCATCTACTATGGTAGATCCTCGGGTTATGTCGGAGATCTGTTCCCACGGTGCGACGTAACGCAACTTTTGCCATATGTCGGAACCCACCTACATAAGCACCTACGTCACTCACATGGAGCACATACACAGCAGTAATGAAGTGAAGCAGTAAAAAAAATTTAAAAGAAAGATAACAATTCCTGACCTTTACTTGTGGTAAATAAATAATAAAAAACATAAAGCACATATGTACATACGTCGAAATGACGGAACTTTTTTTTTTATAAAAAATGGGAGATGGCGACGTAACCACGAGTAACCACGAAATGACGTACGTCAAGTCCGACGTAACCCGAGGACTGCCATTGATATTCAAACTATCTCATTTTTGACCAGTGGGAACCCTATCAAGGTAGCATCTGTCATTTTGACAGGCCTCCATAATCCTGTCATTTTGACAGGCCTCATAATTCTTTTTGCACTTCTTGCTGTGGTGAACTGAATAGTGGTCCCCAAAGATGTCCACATCTTAATGCCCTTAAACCACTGGATTATCTGGGTGGGCCCAGTGTAATCACAACGATCCTCATGGGGGGAGAGGGCAGGAGGATCAAACAAAGGGAAGAGGAGATGTGAGGGCAGAAGAAGAGGGTCAGAGAGAAGGACATGAAGATGCCACACTGCTGACCTTAAAAATGGAGGAGGCGGTCATGAAATTCTTAACATGATGAGTATTCCTTCTTTTCTTTTGTATTGTGAACAAATCCAAGCATTTTGTTGCCTTACATGAGTTTTTCTTAAGCTGGAAACTAAGCTACATTTTCCAGTTACTGTTTTTTTCCCTACCCTCTTGAATTCCAATGTTGTTTAAAATATATATAGTTAGCTTACAGATGGATTCATCTGCCTTTTCTTTTACTGGAACCACTTTGGGAAACTCATTTTAAGTACAAAATACCGTGCCTTTTATAAGTTATGTGATAAAACTTTGGTATTACACTTACAAGATTCAGATTTAATGCTTACATATTATTTTTGGTAATTATATTTAACTAGTGGCCCAGTGCACGAAATTCATGCATGGGGAGGGGTGTCCCTCAGCCCGGCCTGTGCCCTCTCCAATCTGGGACTCCTCAGGGGATGTCCGACTGCCAGTTTAGGCCCAATCCCAGGGATCAGGCCTAAACCGGCAGTCAGACATCCCTCTTGCAATCTGGGACCACAGGCTCCTAACTGCTCACCTGCCTGCCTGCCTGATCACCCCCAACTCCCTCCTCCCCCCACCCCCCCGCTGGCCTGCTTGCCCCCCCTGCCGTCCTGATCATTCCCAACTCCCCCCCCCCCCCCCCGCTGGCTTGCTTGCCCCCAACTACCCCCCCCTGCCAGCCTGATTGCCCCCCCACCAGCCTGCTCACCCCCAACTGCCCCCCGCCCCCGCTGGCCTGAACGCTCCCAACTGCCCCCCCCCCTGCTGGCCTGCTCATCCCCAACTGGCCCCCCCTGCCGGCCTGCTCGCCCCAAACTGCCCCTCTCCCCCGCTGGCCTGATCACCCCCAGCTGCCCTCCCCTTCTGGCCTGATTGCCCGTAACTGCCTCGGCCTTGGCCCCGCCACCTTGGGTTTGTTTGGAAGGATGTCCAGAAGGTCTCCAGGTCTAATTAGCATATTACCCTTTTATTAGTATAGATAGTGCTGCAGTCTGACAATACAGTGTTTAAGGTAAAGTCAGTAGCGAGGGTAAAATCATCGGTAACGAGGCCATCCAGTGCATCAACTGCTATTGTGGTTCTGTATTCCCAGAAGGGTAGCCCATGCTTCTGGGACATTGATATTGAATTGATTAAGCTGATATATTGATCCATAACTTCTTCAAACTAAGGTCACAAGAGTCTTGTTTTAAGAGTAACATCCTGGAAGTGAAAAATTATTTATTACAAATAAATTTTGGATTCAGCCTAAATGTATGCCTATATTATTTCTATAAATTCTAGAAATGACACTTCCTAGCTGGGTAGCTGTGGCCAAGGCACTTAATTGCCCTAAATGTAAGTTTCTTTATTTCTAAAATAGAGCAAATCCAGTTTATTTCTGAAAGGGAGATAATATATTTACCTAATAAAAGAGTAACATGCTAATTGACTGTACCTTCACGACGCCCACCAGCCAATCAAGAGTGAGTATGCAAATTAACCCAACAAAGATGGCGGGTTAATTTGCATACACGGGCACCAAGCAGCCAGGGGCGGGGCGGGATGTTTGCATTGTCACCATGGCGGCAATGCAGGCGTCCCGCACCACCCCGGCCACTCTGGGCCTCTGAGCAGCGTAGAAAGGCAGAAAGGCGGCTCCGGGCCAGAGCAGAAAGGCAGCTCCGGGCTGGAGAGGAAAGGTGGCTCCAGCCAGAGGGAAGGTGGTGCTGGCAGCCAGGGAAAGGAAGGCCCATTCTGGCACAAATCTTCGTGCATCGGGCTTCTAGTATGTAGATATATATATATATATTTTTTGTTAATCCTCACCTGAGGATATGTTTCCCATTGATTTTTAGAGACAGTGGAAGGGAGAAGGGAGGGGTGTGGGGAGAGAGAGAGAGAGAGAGAGAGAGAGAGAGAGAGAGAGAGAGAAACATTGATGTGAGAAAGACACATTGATTGGTTGCCTCCTGCATGAGCCCTGATCAGGACCAGGGATCAAATTTGCAACCCAGGTATGTGCCCTTGACTGGGAATTAAACCCTCAACCCTTCAGTGTGTGGACTGATGCTCTACCACTGACGCACAGCAGCCAGGACAGGAATTAATGTCTTATACGATTGTAAGGGATTAAATGAGAGAATGTAAAAATGCTGTACATGTAGTAAGTGTTTGATAAATAGGAGCTATTAAGAATAATTTTAGTTGCCTAGAGTAATTTATTACAGTACAAATCAACTCTGATAATCACAATAACATGATTTCTTACTAATCCTTCTATCAACAATAGACTGAAGTTGTTTTCATTCTGTGCATTTTTTTGTTTCTTGCAAGTAACTTAAAAATATACATGGGGTTAATCAGATTGTATTTACATTACATTCATTAAAAATAGCCAGTAAATAGACACATTGATATTGATACAAAAATGGCATATGTCCTTAAGGGTTCCATGTTAATATTCTTTCTATATTCAAAATTATTTCAAAGATGCAATGTTTCTAAACCGTAAATGGGTTCTTGCTGTTAGTTGACAATGTAACCATGGCCAGTTAGTTTGACATCAATATGGTTATCATATAATTACTTCAGATTATAATTTAACTTTGATAATGTAGTAATTATTTCTATCAGTTTTAGTAGTTCCCATTGTAATAATAGTCAGGAAAGGAGAAAAGTGAATCCAAATGTATGCCTATATTATTAAATATTTTGTCAGGTGGATAGTCCTTTAAGATGTGATCTTGACTGAGTTGGTAGAAATAGATAAAATAGTCTTCTTCAATAGGACTGGCCAGATTATTATTATTTCACCATAATGGCAACATCTGCTAGGAAAATTAAAATAAAATTTCCTCCCTAAGGAGAATCTGCCTGCTCCAGCTAAAGCTGTGTATATACATGGAATGCCAGGAAATTCTGACATATTGTTGGCGCAAACACTTCAAAAATATCTTGTGTTTTTTTCTGTTTTAGCAACTTCAGTGTGTGGTGGTTGGAAGTGAAAATGCCAAGCGATATTTTGAAGCAGTTCAAGGATCAAAAGAGCATCGAGGAGAGCTTTTTGGACTCTATAATCTCTTCAAACTGAGGCCCCAAGGGTCTTGTCTTACAAAGGACATCCTGGAGGTTTGAAATTGTTCTCTGACCTTTCCAATATTTTAAACATAGTTTTCTCCCTCAGGAAACTTGAAATATAATTGCTAGTGCCTTTTCAGAGAAATTTGTGGTTTTATTCATAAAAAATGCCTTATGTTTACAATTTCTACTTCTTGAGAAATAAGAAATGAGTTATTGTACCTCTATACTAAGATTTTCCCATACATACTAATAAATAATCTACACACACAAAAATTCAGATACATATACTAGATAGTGTGACCTCCAACGCCATTTTCAGACTGGGAAAGAGAAGTCTATTATTTTGAAACAGCTGTTGAAATGAGAACCTAAAAAAAAAAAAAGAGACTTTCCTAAATAAACAAAAGTATAAAATGTGTTTTGATTAAAAGTTACCAAATATTCCCTAAGATGCACTCCCATGTCTCATGGAGATTTTTGTTTTCTGTTCCCAGTAAAAATTCCACACCAATATTTCAAACTCTCCCAGTTGTATTCATCCTCAGCATACAGATGTTTCTTATTCTTCAAATGAGATATTTATATCATTTAAAAAATCTTTTAAATTCTTTAATATACCACACTACTGAAGCTATTAACCTATTTTCTAGTTGATATTTAGTATTATAAAATCCTGGACTATCATTTATTTTTCAAACCACCTCCCTGCCCCCATCATATAGATGAAGAAACTGAATCTTAGAATTAAGGATATTTTCCGGACTTTGTAATAAAACCTTAATACTCTATACTTCATTTATTCATTAGGTAACATAAAAATAGTTCAAGGAACAATTGGTCCCTGTCTTTGAAGAACTTAGGCCATCTTGGTGGGAGGTGGGAGAGAACATTTACATAATGAAATGTAACATCAGAAAGCGCATGCTAGCCGAATACTAGTAAGTGAACACTAACTCATGGCTAACAGAAAAGGGCATAGTGTTTGTACACTGTGACTACAACTGTTACATCATTGCCAGTGTCAACTGCTGAGTTTTATTTTATAGTAACTGATTCTGAATTGAGTGGCCCATTTAAAGTCCCTTTCTTTGAATATGCTATTTCTTGTTATAGACTTGTCTTCCCATTTCTTTTCTATCATCTATTGAATATCCCTGTTTGGCCTCCAGGGCTCCTTCAGACCTTGCCTCCATCTCAGAGTATTAAATAACATACCAGCTGACATTCATGTTTCTAATTTGAAATCATTATCTATAAAATATATTAGCATTATATTACTTATGCCATTTTTTGCCGTAGTTTAGTTCTCTATTTTATGAGAATCGCCACCTATTCTTTGGTTAAACAAGTGTTAGGTAAGACATATCTGTATGACAAGTTATTAAATAGAACTTGCTCTTGTTCTTGGGGTGTCCCAATTATATTTTATTTCTTCTCTATGAGTGTCTGTTTACTAATGACAGGACTCCCAGGTTTTATTTTGTTTATGGTTCTTGCTAAGCACAACATTGGCATTCAGTTATTAAATATTGAGTTAAAGTTGTTCATTTGTTGTCAACCAGATTTTAAAATTATTCAGGCCTGCTTAAATTCATGCTGCTTTTGGCCAAACAGTGTTTTAAAATGTTATTATGCTAAGCCCTCTATAATGAAAGCATGTATCATAACATAAAAGATGAATTTCATTTCTTGTGATACATTTTAATTTTTAAAAGCTATAATAAATCCCTTTAAAATGTTTTAAGATGTAGAATTTACAGAACATTTTTAATCTGATGATTTCTGAGCAATTGAGTTGTATTTTTCATTGACTTTTTAAATCTACATCATAGTTTCTCTTTAGAATTAGATATTGAGAGTTCATTTCACAAATATTTATTGGGTATATACTAAATGTCAAGTACTGTTCATAGAGCTAAGTATACAGAAATGAATAAAATATACCCCCCAAAAATCCTGCCTATAAAAAAAATTCTATTTGGGGGGACAAATAGTAAGCAGAAAAAAATAAGTGAAGCTTACACTATATTATGATAATAGATTCCAAGGCTAAAAATAGAGCAGGTAGAAGATGAATAAGTTCTGAGATCTAATGCCCAGCACAGTGATTAGAGTCAATACTACTAAATACTTTAAAATTGCTGAGGGGCAATATCATAAATGTTCTCACCACACACAAAAAATGATCATTATGGGACATGATAGAGATGTTAGCTAAAGCTACAGTGGTAATCATATTGTAGTATATAAATGTATCACATCTACATGCTGTGTACTTTAAATGTGTACAGTGTTATATGTAAACTGTACTTCAATTAAAAAAAAAAATGAGAGCGGGAAGGGAAATAGGGAGGCTGTCAGGGAAACCACATTTCAATTGTAAATGGAGTGGCCCAGGAAGAGCTCACTGTGGGACTGCATTTGATCCTTTGAAGAGACCAGGGAGGAAGATGTGATTTGGACAAAGGAACAAGTGCAAAGGCCCTGAGGGAGGAGAGTGAACAGCATGATTTCAAATGGCAGGGAGGCCCGAGTGGCTGGAGTGGAGTCAGCGAGAGAGCGAGATGGGGCCAGAGACCTGACAGGAAGCGGGACATACAGGAACTTGGACTCTGACTTTGAGGGAGCCAACAAGTGATCAGAGGGTTCTGAACAGAAGCATGACATCATCTGATCTGCATTACCTTCATTAATATTAAGAATTAGACAGCAGAAGTACAAGAGTGGAAGCAAGAAGTGAGGTAGGAGGGTAATGCAATAACCAGCCCAGAGATGGCGTGGTTCGGGCCAGGGTGATAGTGTGGGCCAGAAGGCAGGAGAAAGACAGAGGCATTAACCATGTCTCCGAGGTGCTGGGCTGCCCTGCAGCAGGCAACTGCAGTTGCTGTTGCTGTCACAAAGGGGTTCTGATTGCTTGAGGGTTTCTGGCACTGCTAGTTGTAGCTGTTTAGCCATTTCGCACCTGTCGGAAAGATGAAAGTCAGTCATGGGAAGGAGGCTCCCCACTCCTTTGCAGTAATAGCTTCTAGGCATTGCAAGAGAAAGTATGGCAATTTAGGAACTGTTTATCATGCTCTAAAGATCTGTAGGGGAAATTCTCACTTGTTGCCCAGATACCAGGTAGCTGGAACCATGCCATTGGTATGTCTATGTATTCATAAGCTGGACATTTGTAACTCTGATGATAGTAGTATTATTTCCCCTCATTCTATCAACAAATAAAGCCTTAAAAGATAAATATATTAATTTCCTTTTGAAGAAAATTTAATATTCTAGAATTCAGGCAATTAAATACCTCTGCTAAATGATATACCAAAAGCTTTATATGCATAAACTAGAGGTGCCGTGCATGAAATTCAAGCGGTGGTGGGTGTCCCTCAGCCCGGCCCTGCGCCCTCTCATAATCCGGGACCCCTCGGGTAGGGTCCCTAGTCCTGGCCGGCGATCAGGGCCTATTGGGGCTTTCCTTCCCCTGGCTGCTGGCAGCTGGCCCCACCCCCACCACTGCCACTGCTTGCCATCTCATCTGTGCAGCGCTGCTCCCCCTACCCCACTACCAGTTGCTTCCCTTTGTGGGCGACAGGCATGGGGTGTGATCGCTTGGCTGGCCTGGCACTAGTGCGTGTCATACATAGCATGGTTGTCCGGAAGGTCGTCCGAATGGTTGTTCTGCTATTCGGTCATTTGGTCGATTTGCATATTACGCTTTGATTATTATAGATATTTCCCAAAAGATTTAGCAAACCTGTTATATAATTAAGACCTTTTTAAGTTTCATACTAGGATGGACCTTTGCATTTTGAGGTCTACTACTATAGTAGGAATCAATAAACCTTTTAATAAATATGAACAATAAATACACTAGCAATATAGGCTATAATATCAAGTTCTCAGTATTCAACATTGTCTGTGCTATTTGAAATGTAGACAGTATGTCCTTACTATAATTATTACATAGACATGGTTATTATGGAGTCATTACTGTATGTATACATATAACATTTTCCCACCCTCCCTTACCTACTATAGATTTAATGGAATTGGCTGAAAAGCACTGTTAGTTTTCTATCTGAAAAAATAAGCTTTAAAACAAGAAATAAGAGTATTTTATGGGCCCAGCATGCTTTCGCTGTGCCACTCCACTACCTAAGAATTAAAGAGTATTTTAAAATGTTATATAAAGTGTATATGAGTTCCTTAATTAGCAAATTTAAAAATAACTAAGAGAGCTAAAGCAAGGTGCACTCTTTCTTAACGCCAAGTTTTCGCATGCCATTGCTGTTGTTTATCTGGGTGTTTTTTCCCCCATATTTTACACAGTTATTTGCATTCTTCATAGAGAGAAGGCCAAGTGGAAGCAGGGGTCATGACAGCCACAACGTGGTTGAAAGAGGAACCTCAAGAACACCAACGAGAACCAGTAAGCAATGTTGGAATCTGTAGCCCAAAATGCCTAGAAAACATGGACTGTGACAATTTTCAGTTTCCTCCCCTTTCTCCTTCATTTTTCAATGTGTAAAGAAAATGCCTTCTTAAAAAAAGTCAAGGACACAAAATTAGCACTGTCAGTAAAATTAACAATTTAGGCTAATTTAACATTTTGTATCATAAGAACAAGAGCACCCATCAGGCATTTATATCTACACTGGAATTTTAACTATACCAAACTGTAAGTCCAAAATTAAATACACTGTGTAAGTGACCAATCCAAGCTAAAATGATTTTTTTTATGTTGATAGTTTTTTTAATTTTTTATTTTATTCCTGTGAATTCTTTTTTTAACTTTAAATTCTTTATTGTTTAAAGTATTACATAAGTCTCCTTTTAAAATGACTTTTACTAGACAACAAATTAAGTGGGAAAATAGCAATCTAAGTGTATTTAAAATTATTAAATCCAAACATCAAAATTATTCTCTTAAGTAGATATTTTATTTCAGTCCTTGATACTACAATCTTTTTAGTAGTTTGTCATCTCACATATACAAAATCTATATTTGTTATCAAAGGATCTTTTAAAAGTAAAAATTATGTGTAGATTTTAAAATTATTGTTGTTGCTGGTTTTTTCTTGTTTGTTTTTAGGGGTATATATTTATAATTTATAGAAATACATGAGTAGCAAATGTTGACGGAAGTATTGCTAGATAATACTTTCCCCGAAGTGTTGACTAATAAAGCCTCAGTTTTAGGAAACTGAAAGATATACTTAGCTCTGACTGATGTGAAAAAATTAAATATGGATTTAAATTTATAGCAAATTTTGCTTCAAAATAGCTTCAATATTTTCTTTACTTCTCGTTGTCAAGATTCTGTTTGATCTTATTTTTATTTTTAATTGATTAGAACCATTTTCCAGTTGCAAATTCTTTTCTTTGTTAACTCCTGTTTGTCTCCTCCTTAAAGCACGATGAGAAGCATCTGCTGGACTACAGTAAGCAATAAGTTGTGAGCTTTTCCCTTTTGAGGCCAGAATGGTCACGTGGTATTCTAGCTTAAACTTGTACTTATTTTGAGAAAGTTGTTAAACTAGAAAAAAGAAAATAGTGTACCAGACTATAATATTAAATCCTTTACATTTGTTTATTAAGTGTACTTTTACAAAATACCACGTAATAGACTTGTACAAGTCATCTGCCCAAATTTAATTCCTTTCTAGTATGAGAGATTTGATGTCATTCTCTTGACATTTTCTAATATTTCTGTCATAGCCTAGAGAGCCTGACTGTCAAGAACACAGAGGTGCAGAACCACCGGCAAAAGATGCACGTGGTCTATGCAGTGATCTCAGTGACGATGAATTGGTGGACAACTCAAGAGTCAAGTCTGCCAGAGGCAAAGCATCTGACTCAAGTAAAGCTTCCAGTCCTCCTGGACAATTCACCTTACTCCAGTGTGGTTTCTCTCAATTGCTCGAGACAAAATGGAAAGCAGTTGATGACAGTGATGAAAATACTGCATCTGACAATGAAAGTCCTGATGAGCAGCCCCCATGCCTTTCAGCAGAAGCCAAAGACGTTGGTTGTCAGAAGAATCAAGTCCCTCTTGGTACTTCAAAAAATCAGCAATTAGCTAATATCCTAAAGCCAAGTGAAAAATGTGTTTTTGATAAAAGTAAAAAGATTTTAGAACAGTCTGTTTCTTCTGAGTCTGATAAGAAAATTTTTAAAAATACAGCTGACGACCATTGCATTTTACAGAATGACACAGAATCGGAAAATAGTGATGTCATCCTCCCCACACAATATACAGCTCAGAAATCCTGTAAGAGCAGTATGAAGTCTAGGCCACCCGCGGATAGATCTGAAGATTCTGAAACAGAAAACCCTATAAAAATAACAAATGATGGTGATGGTAGAAAGACCGATGTCAGAGGAAGTGGACTAATTTCAAAACAATTAAATCCTAAGAGCATGACCCTGAAGTCTATTATGAAAAGAAAAGGTAGTAGTGATATTAGTGATGAGTCTGATGACATTGACATTTCCTCCAAGTCAAGAGTAAGAAAACAAAGAGCTTTGAGGTTCAAGAGAAAAAAGGAAAATAAAAGGGAACTTGACACTTTTTCTAAAACATTGAAGAAAGCAACAGATGAAGATTGTAATTCTCAGGTTATTGATGATTTTTCATCTTCAGATGATGAATTTTTTGTTAGCCACATCGATTTCTCCAAACAGAAACATAGACCCAAAACTATTAAAGATAAAATTGGTTTCTCTTCAAAATTGCCTCGGCATAAGAAAAACAGCACTTTAGTACCAAGAAAACCAATGAAATTTTCAAATGACAGCATTGCCAATCAAGAGCAGATGTATGAATCAATGGATAAATTTTTAGGTAACTACAGATACTTTCTGAAAATTTACTTGTTTTGTTAAATAGTTCTGTAAGAGATTCTTGAATTAGCTTGTGAAATTGCTCTTTATAATCAAGAATGCTACAGTGAGGCACAAATAGGAAAGTGGGTGGGTGGCAGGATAAAGGGAAGACCACCTAGGTCAAGGTAGAAAACTTTGTCATCTCCCCCAGAATCCTCTACATTGCCCCACCACCATCTTTGTTGGGTTAATTTGCATACTCCTGATTGCCTGGTGGGCATAGTGAAGTGACAGTCAATTTGCATGTTTCTCTTTTATTAGTGTAGATGTATTTATGTATACATGTATTTATATACATATATGTGCATTTTATATATGATTAAATACTTCATGAATTTATATTGATACTTCCATATTTATATTGATAATTTGAGACTATAGAGCTTTTATTAAACCTCTTATGTGTTACATTTGTATACTATTTCCTCTATAATGTTAATTCTGGTTCTTAAGCATATAGGTAATGATTTAATTATAATGTTCCATAATTACTCATTTGTTTTATACCATCCTATCTAATAAAAGAGTAATATGCAAATTGACCATCACTCCAAGACACAAGATGGCTGCCCCCATGTGGACACAAGATGGCCACCACAAGATGGCCTGCAGAGGAGGGCAGTTGTGGGCAGTTAGGGGTGACCAGGCCAGGAAGGGAGGGCAGTTGGGCGGGGGGACCCAGGCCTGCAGGGGAGGGCAGTTGGGGGGGACCAGGCCTGCAGTGGAGGGCAGTTGGGGGGGGACCCAGGCCTGCAGGGGAGAGCAGTTGCGGGGGGACCCAGGCCTGCAGGGGAGGGCAGTTGGGGGACACCAGGACTGCAGGGGAGGGAAGTTGGGGGGGGGGGACCCAGGCCTGCAGGGAAGGGCAGTTGGGGGACACCAGGACTGCAGGGGAGGACAGTTGGGGGGGCAGACCTGCAGGGGAGGATAGTTGCGGGGGGACCAGGCCTGCAGTGGAGGGCAGTTGGGGGAGACCAGGCCTGCAGGGGAGGATAGTTGGGGGGGACCCAGGCCTGCAGTGGAGGGCAGTTGGCGGGGGGGGGGGGGGAACCAGGTCTGCAGTGGAGGACTTTTGGGGGGGGGGGACCCAGGTCTGCAGGGGAGGGCAGTTATAGGTGATCAGGCCTGCAGGTTAGGGCAGGTGACGGGAGACCAGGCCAGCAAAGGAGGGCAGTTGAGGGGGCGGGGGAGGTAGGCCTGCAGGGTAGGGCAGTTGGGGGGGACCAGGCCAGCAAGGGAGGGCAGTTGGGGGGGGGGGACCCAGGCCTTCAGGAGAGGGCAGTTGGGGGGACCAGGCCTGCAGGAGAGGACAGTTGGGGGGACCAGGCCTGCAGGAGAGGACAGTTGGGGGGACCAGGCCTGCAGGGGAGGGCAGTTGTGGGTGATCAGGCAAGCAGGAAGGGCAGTTAGGGGTGACTGGGCCAGCAGAGGAGGGCAGTTGGGGGAGACCAGGTCAGCAGGGGAGGGCAGTTGTGGGGGCAGGCCTACAGGGGAGGGCAGTTGTGGGGGACCAAGTCTGCAGTGGAGGGCAGTAGAGGAGGACCAGGCCTGCAGGGGAGGGCAGTTGGGGAGGACCAGGCCTGCAGGGGAGGGCAGTTAGGGCTGACCAGGCTGATAGTGGAGGGCAATTAGGGGCAATCAGGCCGGCCAGGGAGCAGTTAGGTGTCGCTCAGGCTGGCAGGGGAGTGGTTAGGGGGTGATCAGGCTGGTAGGCAGAAGCGGTTAGGGGCAATCAGGCGAGCAGTTGGGAGCCAGCCATCCTGGATTGTGAAAGGGATGTCCGACCGCCCAATCCACCGGGATCGGGCCTAAATGGGGGGTCGGACATTCCTCAAATGGTCCCAGATTGGAGAGGGTGAAGGATGGGCTGAGAGACACCCCCCTCCTGTGCATGAATTTCGTGCACCGGGCCTCTAGTATTATATAAAAGTCATAAAAGTAAAAATACCAATAATACTACATTATGATTCCTGAAAACATGCTCTCCCATTTCTTCCTATTTTTAAAATAGATATATTATGTCCTCAGTGTTGGAACTTGCAGACATTGTGTTACATAGCCTCCCCTCTTAGAATTAACTTATTCTTGGTTTGCAGGTAACTATAAATTTAACGCTCCCCATTAGTCCTATGTCAATGTTTCTCAAGTCATTTCGGTCTTCTGAAGCTTGTTTTCTAGAAGCTCCCTCAGGAAGTACTCATGAGAATAATCTCTGAGATTCTTGTTGATAACAGTTTATGCCCTTTATACTTAAAAGTCATTTTTGCTAGATATAAAATTCTTGGCTCACATTTTCTTAAATAATATAAATATGTAGCTTTATTTTCTTCTGGCATGAAGTGCTGTGTTATGGGTCCATTTGTTAGTTTGTTTGTTTTTCTAGAGGCTCAAAGCATTTTTTGTTCTTTTCATTATTGTCCAGTAATTTTACTAGCTTGTGTTTTGGTGTTTGTCTTATTCAGCTCAGGCTGCTATAATAAACTACCATAGATTAAGTAGCTTACCATTTATTTCTCACAATTCTAAGTCTGGGTGTCTAAGATCACAATGCCAACATGGTTAGGTTCTTGGTTAGGGCCCTTTGCCTGATTTACTGATGGCGCCCTTATTGCTGTGTCTCACCTGGTGGAGAGATAAATCATCTCTCTTCTGTCTCTTCATATAAGGACACTAGTCCCATTCTTTAGGGCCTACCCTGGTGACCTAATTGTTTCCCAAAGTCCAACTGCAAATTCCCTAGCCCTGGGGTTAGGACTTAAACATATGAATTGAGGAGGAACATTCAGTCCATAGCAGTGTTGGTCAGTATTCTCATAATATAGTTTCAACTTGGTTTTTATTTTAGGAAAACTTTCTTATACTAGTGTTTTTAGTTACTTGTTTTATTTGTTTGCTTGGTCTTCTTCTTCAGAGACTCCTGTTATTCAAATGTTCACTCTTCTTTACCTGAATTTCTCACATTCTCTCAAATCCTTTTTTATATCTTTTTCATTTCTTTTTGTTTATCTGTTGTGTTCATTCCATCTTATGTTCTTTCTAGTTTAGTCTTTATTTCTGAAATAATTTTTTAAATAGTTTTTATTGATTTTAGAGAGGAAAGGAGAGGGAGAGAGAGATAGAAACATCAATGATGAGAATCATTGATCAGCTGCCTCCTGCGAGGCCCCTACTTGGGATCGAGCCTGCAACCCAGACGTGTGCCCTGACCGAGAATCGAACAGTGACCTCCTGGATCTTAGGTCAACACTCAACCACTGAGCCAGACTGGCCAGGCTGAAATAATTTTTTTTAATTTCTGAGTTTTTCCTGAGTTCTGCCACCTATTTCTAAGTTATTTTAATTCTGATTTATGTTATTGGTTTCTGTGTTTTATCATTTTCTTGAACTCTTTTACCTCATTTTGAAATCAGTTACTGTTTTAATTTGTTTTGTGAGCACATATATCTGGCATGTTTTCATTATAGGGATAAATTCTGCTGCTTATTCTCTTTTCTCCCATAATTTTTATGAGATTTGACCCTCTTCCTTATTATAAAAAAATTTCCCTGAATTTTTTAAATGAGGCAGAGTTTAGGAACATTTTTGTAACTTCACAAAGATCCATATCTGTGACCTTTGTATAATCCTCAAAACTGTGGTAGGATTTCCTGTCCCTATCCCTTCCCCTCCTTTGATGGATCTCATTTCCTCATTCCTGTCTTTCTATCCTGCTCCTTTTGACTCCCTTCCAGAAGTTTTTCCTCATTGTGTGGCCCTGACCTGGAAGCCCCTGTGGGTCAGTTTGGGAAGTTCTTAAGTGCTAGCCTGCTCCAGCCCTCAGGCTTTCTTGCCTCCGCCCCATGCACCCACTCAGCCTTGGAGAGTGGGAACCTTCCCAGAGTTCAGCTGCTACCTCCAGTTGGCCCATTTTGCTTCCCAGTGAATACTAGTACTTGTTGGCTATTCTGTGGTCTCCTGTTCTCAGATCTAGCAGGTGCCATTCTGCTACTTACTTCTTCCTTCACACAGACCCTGGTGCTATGCAGAGTGTATAGCTGCTGGTGGGTTCCCCACGTGATTGTATTTTAGGGCTCATGTGGGTATCTGGTCATCTAATTTCGTAATTAGTGCTGTCTGTTGCGTTGGTTTTGCTCTCTAATTGCTGTCTGCTCTCTGTAGGGATTTAGAGAGATGGAAGAACTGCTTCCCCTGCCACCACCACCTGCCGAGAAGCTATTGTGATTTTAAGAGTTAGTTCCCAAAAAACTATATGAAAGAAGCTAGTGTATAAGCAAGGATGCAGTGATGTGGAAACATTAATCATTGTGATTAACTTATTTGCCATTCAGGCTTTCTTTTGCAGTTATTAGTAGTCTCATTTAAAATTCATGATGGGCCCTAGCAGGTTTGGCTCAGTGGATAGAGCATTGGCCTGCAGACTAAAGGGTCCTGGGTTCGATTTTGGTCAAGGGCACATGCCCGAGTTGTGGGCTTGGTCCCCAGTAGGGGGCATGCAGGAGGCAGTCAATCAATGATTCTCATCGATGTTTCTATCTCTCTCTTCCTCTCCGAAATCAATAAAAATATATTTAATATTCATGATAGTATACATTCTGATACCCTTGTAACTAATTACTGGACTATCCTTTGGTTTGTGTGCTACAACTAGATTTTATGTTTGAGGAATTATTGCATAAACTATTTTTTTTTTAAATCAGCTGAGGTTTTTTTGTTTGTTTTTGGTTTGGATTTTATTGTCCAAAAGATGTCAAGAGCTAGTGTGGAACTAATGCTATTTTGAGTAAGGCATAAAACTTATCATCAAAATTAAGAAAAATCTGAGTACATTTTCTACCAGAAGAATCCTTTTGAAGGTTTTATTTTTATTTTATTTATTTATTTTTGGTTAATCCTCACCTGAGGATATTTTTTTTCCCATTGATTTTCAGAGAGAGTGGAAGGGACAGGGAGAGACAGAGAGAAACATCAATGTGAGAGATACATCAACTAGTTGCCTCCCACATGTGCCCCAACGGGGGCCAGGGATCGAGCCTGCAACCCAGGTAGGTGCCCTTGACTGGAATCGAACCCTCGACCCTTCAGTCCACGGGCCAATGCTCTAACCACTGAGCAACTGGCTAGGGCTTTTGAAGGTTTTAAACTGTTGCCATACACACTCCCTGGTGCTTTGAAACTTCAGGAGAATATTATCGTAGTTGCTCTTTCAGTCATCTTATTTAATATCTTGTTTTCGCATGATTGGCAAGTCTGGTTGAGAGAAGTTCAGGACTGAATCAGCACAAGTGTTGAAGGTCATGATCAAGGTTCATTGCCAGAGCTGTTGGAGAGAGCTTTTACAGACCTTAGTTCTAGCCTTCTCTTTTATGACCACAGTTTAAAGTAAATTATGGGTGCCTAGAAGCAAAGCAATAAAAAATGTAGCCATTTTTTAAACTTCTTTCAGATAAAAGCTGTAAGTTAATTTTTTTCATTTCCTAAAAAGTTTCCAATCTTGACATTCTCTGGGCATATGTACAAAAAAGACGAAAACAAATAGTAAAACTGAACAAAGCCAACCAAACGAAACTCCCTGGTCATAAACCCCTCGCTCCCACTTCATCACTGTAATCAAGTACATGTTGAAAGGAACAGATGAGGCTAACACTGAGCTTAAATTATTAAACAATTTTTAAAAATCAACTGGAGCCCTAGCTAGTTTGGCTCAGTGGATAGAGCATCAGCCCGTGGACTGAAGGGTCCCGGGTTCGATTCTGGTCAAGGGCACATGCCCAGGTTTCAGGCTCAATCCCCAGTAGGGGGCGTGTAGAAGGCAGCTGATCAATGATTCTCATTGATGTTTCTATCTATCTCTCCCTCTCCCTTCCTCTCTGAAATCAGTAAAAATATATTTTTTTAAATTAACTGGAACAACAAATTCGTAGAAACGACCCTTCACCACAACTTTCCTGTTGGCCAAAACTCTCATTTCAGGTTTAAGTCTAAAAAGATTGTTACCTAATATTAGAAGTTCTCATGATGAGAGGGAAAAGTCCTTCCAAGTTAACCTAGATCAGTGGTCGGCAAACTCATTAGTCAACAGAGCCAAATATCAACAGTACAACGATTGAAATTTCTTTTGAGAGCCGAAAACCGACTTCTGCTCATGGGCCACGAAGTTTCAATCGCACTGTACATGTGCGCCCGCACGTGGTATTTTGTGGAAGAGCCACACTCAAGGGGCCAAAGAGCCGCATGTGGCTCGCAAGCCACAGTTTGCTGACCACTGACCTAGACCAACATATTTGAACTCTTTCTCTTTTTAATTTTTTTAAATGATTATTATGATGTTAACTGACAAACTGAATATTTTTCTTGAGGATTAAAAACAAAACAAGCATAACTGATTTTTAGTATATTGCTGATAAGTTTTAAAGTATACATGGAACTATATTGCTTTATAATGAGACATCACTGAATAAACATCGATTACCTCTAGGTGGTGTTCAGGAAGTGGCTTACATTCACTCAAACCAGAATGTGATTGGATCAAGCAAAGCTGAAAATCACATGAGCCGATGGGCAGCACGTGATGTATTTGAATTGAAGCAGTTTTCCCAGCTTCCTGCGAACATAGCTGTTTGCACGTCTAAGGTAAGAAGCATAGAGCATAATGACATCTTCAGTTTTTATCTCATTTTCACAGAAGTTACTCAATAAGATCTTCACTAAGCACCCCCTCAAAAGTAGCTACTAAGATTATAAGTGATACAAATAAGTGTAAAAAACAGAACATTATTTGGGGCACGAGTGTCACTGAAGATGTTTTATAGTAAAAGACAAATCAATATCTAAATGTCTAAAAATATTGCGCTACTTAATCATTTTCTTCAATAAAAGTTTGCCAAGAAATGAGGAATCTGAGGGAATCATGCAGTTAAATCAGAACCCAAACCAGATTTCCTCCAAAATTTTTCATCTAAAATGAAGACACGCAAAAACTAGGTTCATAGACTTTATTTTTTTTTAGTAAAAGGATTTTTATAATGTTAAAGGTAATAAAAACTGTCTGTGGGCTCTTCTCACTTAAAATTGCTATTATATAGAAATAAAGCTTTATATGAATGTGGTATTTATTTACAGATAGTCACTTTCATCAAAGGTTTTAAAAAATATTTTCTTCTTTTTGGCTTATTATCCTTTATTAATTCCTAAGAACTAAGTGTCTGAGGAGTAGTTTTTCTACCACTTTATGTGGAGTTAAAAATGTATACTTTGTAAAACAGTGGTTTGTTTCAAGTTAGCATTACTTTTAAGAATGAAGGGGGGCAATGCCTCTGAATTGCCAAGCGATCTTCATTTATTTGTACCTCATCGGGCTCCAAAAATAATTTGGATTGTCTTAATGATAAAATCAGAATAGAAAGTGAAACTCAGGACCAAGGGAAATATAAATTAAATTGGAAGTTCAAGAGTGAGAGAAAGTTAGAATGTAGAAATATAGGACATAATGGTTTTACCCAGATATTTTTTTAAACAAATTTGATTGAGTTGTTCATAGACAGAACAAAGGAAGTAAACAATTTATTTAGTGTGCTCTCTACTCGTGCATTTGATCATGTGTGTGGGCAGTTTGGGTGGTCACAATGACTGAGTGCCTGACTGGCATTAATGTCTGGATGCCAGGGATGCTAAATGGCTGTGGTGGGGAGAGGAACATCCCACTTGCCAACAATTTATTTGTCCAAAATGCTGTAACACCCTGCTGAGCAACACTGAGCTAAATGTTGTCCTTAAGGGCAGAAAAACACTAGCTCTTTTAAAGCTTTTCCCAGCATTTAATATGAAGGAAATTTGTCGCCGGGATTTTAAATAAAGACCACTGAGTGACCTAGTGAATATCCTTCGAGTAAATGTAATAGCAGACTTTGAAATGCGGTGCTTTTAGTATTTTAATGTAATCAAAAGGCCCAATGTCAAAATACAATTCATGAGAACGTTCTTTCATGACCCAAGTATGCTGCTTTTTTATATTGTCACTTGATCTAGAAATATATTGTCTCTCAACAAATACTGTAGACAGCATTTCTACAGTCTGACTGCCTTGTAGGAGCTATCTGGGAAAGACAGGCAGAAGTATGCTGGGTTTGCCAGGCATTTGCTTTATTAGAATGAAGAGCATATTGGTATCTTTTAAATAGACAGCCAATTTTTTATTAGCTTTAAAAAGGAAAAAAACAATTCCCTTTTCTAAACAAACAAATTTTAATGAGAAAAGGGTAAGATAGCTTGGCAAACCTATATAGTAGCTGTTAATAAAATAACTGGATATTAGTTACTAGTTTATTTAAATGTTTTTCAGAGAAGAAATTTACAGGCTTATAATTCCTCCCAAAATGTTTCTGAGAAGCAACCCCTTAGATAGGGAAGCAAGAAAAAGTCCCTTTGGAACCTTCTCAAGAAAAGTTGTAAAAATGAAAATGCTTCAAATATACTTTGCCTTTAGTGGCAGGAAATTTCTTTATCTTTGTATTAGCAATACCAATAGTTTTCAACCTTTCTCAGCACAACCTCATCAGAAACCTTGTGTCTTCACAGTGGTATTTATGATGAGGGATATTTCTTACCAGGAAACAAATTGGAGTATTTATCCCCTAGGATTTCTCATATGCCCTTTGAGACCATATATCTCCCCTTTGACACGTAGACCAATTTAGTACATCTTTTTCAGGGAATAGGAAGAAATTTGTGGTTTCATGACTAAATCATGGTTGGTGTAAAATATTCAGGCAAGTTTTAAAGCCAGTAAGCAGGGGGTCCAATCTCATGCCACCCGGGCTAGCAGGCAAGAACTTCTGTGTCAACATGCTCATTTCAGTGGCTGGCTTCTTTAAATCAAAACTTGATACAGAACAAGATTAAATTCATCAGGTTTGACCTATACCATTTAATATATCAGGTTATTAATATAGCTGTACTTTAACATCTTAAAAGTTATATTACCTATAAACAAAAATACTGAGGGACAATATTACAAACTTACCATTAAAAAAGAAAAATCTTACTTGATATTTGATAATCAGAATTTTTAAAACAGATAGTGATCATATACACTGAGTGGCCAGATTATTATGATCTCTGAATGCATAATAATCTGGCCACTCAGTGTATATCCTATATAATAAAAAGTTAATATGCAAATTGTCCCCTCGACCAGGAGTTCGACCAGCAGGCAAGCTGGCCAACTGCCCATGTTCCCTCCCCCTGGCCAGGCTGGCTGGACCCCACCCATGCATGAATTCATGCACCGGGCCTCTAATCTGAACTAATAAAAGAGAAACATGCAAATTGACCACACCTCTGCTACGCCCACAAGCCATGCCCACCAGCCAATCAGGAGAGAGTATGCAAATTAACCCAACCAAGATGGATCGGACACGAAGTGAGCAGGAGGCTTGGGTTTCCCCGGCAATGGAGGAAGCCAAGCTTCCCACCCACTCTGGCCTGCCCTGGCCTCCGCTCAAAGCTATAAAGTTTCAATTATAGAAGATAGAGGCCTGGTGCACGAAATTTGTGCACAGGGTGTGTGTCCCTCAGCCCAGCCTGCACCCTCTCCAATCTGGGACCCCTCGAGGGATGTCCGACTGCCCATTTAGCATTTAGGTCTGATCCTCCTGGGATTGGGCCTAAACGGGCAGTCGGACATCCCTCTCACAATCCAGGACTGCTGGCTCCCAACTGCTCACCTTCCTGCCTTCCTGATTGCCCCTAACCGCTTCCGCCTGCCAGCCTGATCACCCCCTAACCACTCCCCTGCCAGCCTGATTGATGCCTAACTGCTCCCCTGCCAGTCTGTTTGTCCCTAACTGCCCTCCCCTGCCGGTCTGGTCACCCTGCCAACTGCCCTCCCCTGCAGGCCTGGGTCCCCCCAAACTGCCCTCCCCTGCAGGCCTGGTCCCACCCAACTGCCCTCCCCTGCAGGCCTGGTCCCCCCCCAACTTCCCTCCTCTGCCAGCCTCGTCACCCCTAACTGCCCTTTCCTGCAGGCCTGATCACCCCCAACTGCCCTCCCTTGCAGGCCTGGTCCCTCCCAACTGCCCTCCTCTGCTGGCCATCTTGTGGCAGCCATCTTTTGTCTACATGGGGGCAGCCATCTTTGACCACATGGGGGCAGCCTCTTGTGTGTTGGAGTGACAGTCAATTTGCAAATTACTCTTTTATTAGATAGGATAGAGGTCTGGTGCATGGGTGGGGACCCGCTGGTTTGCCCTGAAGGGTGTCCTGGATCAGGGTGGGGGTTCCCTTGGGGTGTGGGGCGGCCTGGGAGAGGGGCCTGTGGTGGTTTGCAGGCTGGCCACGCCCCCCAGCGACCCAAGCGGAGGCCCTGGTATCTGGGATTTATTTATCCTATCTAATAAAAGAGAAAAATGCAAATTGACCATACCTCTGCTATACCCACAAGCCACGCCCACCAGCCAATCAGGAGCAAGTAAATTAACCCACCCAAGATGGCGGCGGACACAGAGCTGGAGCAAGCAGGAGGCTTGGGTTACCCCCAGCGATGGAGGAAGCCAAGCTTCCCCCACCCTGGCCTGCCCTGGCCTCCGCTCAAGGCTACAAAGTTTCAATTATAGATGATAAGTAAATCCCAGATACCTGCTTCCAGCCTATGCTTGGGTTGCCGGGGGGCATGGCCAGCCTGCAAACCACCACAGGTCCCTTGCCCAGGCCACCCCACGCCCCAAGGGAACCCCCACCCTGATCCGGGACACCCTTCAGGGCAAACCAGCTGGCCCCCACCCGTGCACCAGGCTTCTATCCTATCTAATAAAAGAGTAATATGCAAATTGACTGTCACTCCAACACAAGATGGCTGCCCCCATGTGGACACAAGATGGCCACCACAAGATGGCCAGCAGAGGAGGGCAGTTGGGAGGGACCAGGCCTGCAAGGGAGGGCAGTTGGGGGCGATCAGGCCAGCAGGGGAGGGCAGATGGGAGGGACCAGGCCTGCAAGGAAGGGCAGCTGGGGGCGATCAAGCCTGCAGGAAAGGGCAGTTATGGTTGACCAGGCCAGCAGAGGAGGGAAGTTGGGGGCGACCAGGCCTGCAGGGAAGGGCAGTTGGGGGGGGACCCAGGCCTGCAGGGGAGGGCAGTTAGGGGTGACCAGTCATGCAGGGGAGGGCAGTTAGGGGCAATCAGGCTGGCAGGGGAGCAGTTAGGCATCAATCAGGCTGGCAGGGGAGTGGTTAGGGGGTGATCAGGCTGGCAGGCAGAAGTGGTTATGGGCAATCACGAAGGCAGGCAGGCGAGCAGTTGGGAGCCAGCAGTCCTGGATTGTGAGAGGGATGTCCGACTGCCCGTTTAGGCCCAATCCCAGGAGGATATGGCCTAAATGCTAAATGGGCAGTCGGACATCCCTCGAGGGGTCCCAGATTGGAGAGGGTGCAGGCTGGGCTGAGGGACACACACTGCGTGCATGAATTTCATACACCGGGCCTCTAGTGTGTGTATACACACACACACACACACACACACACACACACACACACACACACACACACACACACACACTGAGTGGCCAGATTATTATGCATTCAGAGAACATAATAATCTGGCCACTCAGTGTATATTTGTGATGTTTTTAGTTTTTCACCAATGTCAAAACTAAAGCTACTGTATTTTTGACATAAAAGTATAACCCCTGAGACATACCTCATGTTTTTCTTTTAGTTTAATTGAAAATGAGTAAATAAATAAATATAATGAGTCTCATCTTCAACCTGTTGAACTGTGCAACCTCCCAGAGGCTGGAGGAATTTTGATGGTTATCACTAGCCTGTGCATGGACTCCACTCAGAATGCCAGAGTCTGAATTCTCACTCTCCCTCATGACCCTGGTGTGACCAGGAGGAAGTTATTACCTTCTCTGCGACTCAATTTCCTGGTCTTTAAAATGCAAACAATTATACTTCTTACCTCCAAAGGTTTTTACGAAAACTAAATGAAGTAATACCTGTAAATACTCTGAACAGTGCCTGCCACGAAAGAGCACTCAATAAATAATAAATACAGTAAAACCTCGAAATAACAGACTAATTCAGGCGGCGGGAGCCAGGGGGCATCCGTTAAAGCTGAAAATCCATTATATAATAGAGTAGGTTTCCTGAATTCATGTTTAAAAATGGCAGTTAGTTTACCTGTTTTTACTTATGCAGACATGTTTGTGTAATTAAAATTAAGTATGTATGAAAAGTTTAATTCCACTGAAAAGTTTTCTATATGTATTACAGTAATTTTACTTTTCTACTGAATAGGTCTAGTAAATGTGTGAATTCATCAGTCACCTTGAAGTAAACAAATATACGTGGCTGGGGCGTGGCTTAGCTGCAGAAAGTCACACTACATGACAACAGAACCAATTATCACATTCTAAGCATTCCCCAAACATTGCTTACCAGCAGTGACTATTGGATTTAAATATGTTGACTATAGTTGTAAATATGTAATATTTATTTATATTGGTGAAATTACTACAGTGTTTTTTCCAACATATGGCCTATTCGCTTAAAATTTGTTAAAAATAACAGTGAATTAGTAACAAAAATAAAATAGCCTCTTAATTTAATTTTAAGCAAATCCTGGTTAAAAGCACTTTAAAATCAAGAGGGTGTTAATGTTTATATATGACATACAAGCCGGAAGTTTTGTCCATTAAATCCGAAGTCTGTTAAATCGATGTCCACAAAATGGAGGTTTTACTGTATTGTTAGTACTACCACTGGGTAAGACTGATGTCCCCTTTTAACTCACCTGGAGGCGTTGATCCCTGAGGGAACCACAAGGAATAATCCATAAATAGTTATGAGCAACTACATTTACCTATAAATAAAAAGTTGGATGGTACTAGGAAATCTGGGGCTTTGAAAAACCGCAAGAATGTTTGCCATGGCCAGTGTAGTTCCTTGGTTGGAGCATTGTCCCCGTACGCTAAAAGGTAGTGGGTTCAATAACTGTTAGGGCACATATCCAGGCTGTGGGTTCAGCCCCTGGTCCATTCATGTTTCTCTCTCTTCCCCCCGCCCTTCTCTAAAATCAATTTTAAAAATTATTAAAACGAACAAAACTTAATAATGTTCATGGTAGAATATTTTTCCAAAATGTTATATGTGACTATTAAGTTTTTGCTTATGGAAATAGAAAGCCACTCAGTACTTTATAATTATATTGATTTATTTTATAAGAGTCTATATTAGAATTAAAGTTATTAGTAATTTTTCTCTTTAAAGCTGATAGATTTATTTTCTCTTTAGATTCATCAGTTGATGGGACAGCTTCTAATTTAAGATATTTCCATAGCTGCTGACAGACATTCAAATGAGGGAGGCATCACTGCCAGCAGACTACTTCTGCATTATCTTTACACATAATAATCTTGGTCCTTCTCATTGTAATTCTTCTGGAAACTAAATACTACTTCAGTAATGTCAGGGAGATAGAATGATGGTAGTGTTGTTTTTCTCTTTACTAAAACTATTTGTAAAGACGTTTTAAGAATATTATTTCACATAGATGAGTTGTTGATGACATTTCAAAGCCATATCACAGAATTTCTACCTCAGAAAAAAATGTTTACACTCAGTGACTTCATCATATCTGGTCAGTATTACTTCAGCACCTTCAATGAGTGTATCTGTGAAACATTGGTTAGAGACATGTATCTCACTCACTGAAAGGTTTTACAACTTGTAGTGTGGTGGTGGGTGGCAATAGTAAATTTGCAGTTTTGAAAAAAAAAGTTGAAAAATAGCTATGGGAGGATAAGAATAAGGTGAAGGGAAATGAAACAAGGTGAAGACAAAAGAGACTCAGCCATATTGTTAGAGTTGCAAGCCTCTTGCTTCTGAAAACTCCCCAAGTCCCCAGACCTTCCACCTACAGGACAGTATCTTTCATCTGGGGCTCGCATCAAGAATCTTTAGATTACTGAGAACTCTTCTGGGTGCTTCATGTCTGTCACCAAAGTTTTATTAGAGACCTTTACATGTGTTTGAAAAGATTGTGTGTGTGTGTGTGTGTGTGTGTGTGTGTAGGCATGTGTGTGAGGTCTGTGTGTGTGCACGTGCATCTGCAGCCAGTGCAGAGGTGTTGCCTCACTGCCTAAGGAAACAAATCCTGTTTGTTTGTATGTCAGGGATCACAATATGCAAGTATTTCACTTTCCAAGGAATACTAAGTTGAGTCTAAGTGAAAGCCTTTAACTAAACTGCACAGGAATAGACTAAACGGAAAACTTACAAAGAGGTCATGTAAAACTCTGGTCTTTCAGGGGTTCTCAGTCCTTTTGATATAATTGTTGATAACCAAAATGACAGAAACTAGGAAACTGATTTTCAAAATCAACTATATATATTAAGAAAAGGCCTAATATACTGACTTTTCCGTCTATCCTTTGGTTTCTTATAGTTCATACTTTTACAAATAATTTCTATTCATAGAACACGTTTTATAGATGTCTTGAATGAAAACCTATCTCTCCTAAAATAAATTCTAATTATACCTTTGTTATACAGTAATACAAACAATATAAAATAAGAACACATTTTGCATTAAAATGTATTTGGATATTTTTAGAACCACTTCTGGACAGCTTTTTTTAAAAATGAGATATCTCATAACAAGAGGGAAAACCTTTAGGGTTAAGCTTCAAACCAAATATATATATATATATACACACACACATATATATATATACATATATATATATATTAAGTATTTGAAGGAACTGATAATACCTTTATTAGTTACTTCATTCTTTTAATATATAGAAGTATGTCGCACAATGTAGCTATACCTGTTTGTGATGTGGTGCCTCATTTTTTTTTCAATCAACTGCATGTTTTCAACTTAAGTTTACTTAAAGTTTTCTGAAAAGAAATGTACAAAGACAGCATTCAGTTAAGGATTAATCACTATGGCAACTGCGATGTGGTGCCTGAAAGGGGGAGGATGTATTCTCCCCTCTGTTTCCTGGCAGCTGTCATAGTCAACCTCTGCTGCCTGACTCCAAGCCAAAATATAGACTGTGACCAACTCTAAGAAACTATATCTGTATTTTTATAAATTGGTACAAGTATCAGACTATAAAAGAAGACTTAATCCCCTGAATTGGATGACAGACACTTGGCATTCTCGGCAGTATTTGACAGAGAAATAACGGGTCGCTTTGTAGTAAAACCTGGATTAATAGTAAACCCTTCTTTATGTTATTGCAGTGTGGTGTAAAGGAGAGAACTAAACACGCTGTCAGCCTGGGGGCGCGGGTGGCGTGGGGGAGAGCGCCTTTTATACAACCAGTGCAGGTTTAAGCACTGTTCAGCGTACTGTAAATACGAAATATTGTGTTAGTAAGAATTCTCTTTCTTGTATTTGTATTAGATTGGCATTTTGTAGATGACTTAAAGACAGGATTTCTATGAGCTGTGGTGGATTTGACTGCAGTGTGTTTATACAGCTTTCGGAGTCAGCGAGGAGGGATGGACTGTTTACAATGAGCAGACTTTGGGGAGATACAGCATTCCATTACCCTATTTTTCAGGATAGTGAATGGCATGATGGCTTAAAGTAATTGTTCACAAATGACTGGTTTATGGAGTAGTCCAGTAAGTACAGTTTATGGTTTCAGCATGTAATGGAATTAACTCTTACTGGGTGGGATTTTTTATGGTTTTATCATTTTCCTTTGTATAGCTAGATGTGGATTTTATGGTGTTTGTATCAGAAAGTCATTCTTTCAAATAATTTAGTAAAGATCAAGGTTTTTAAAATTGTGGGTGTATATACAGGGTGGGGGAAAAGTAAGTTTCGTATGGAAAATAATACAATAATTAGTAAGTAATAATACAAGAATAAAGTCTGTGTTTTGCACACTCACAACTGTAAACCCACTTTTGCCCCACTCTGTATGTACAAAATTATGTGACTAGTGTTGGCTTAAAAAATGGCTCTTGTGTTTTTATCTTTAGGACTAGGGTTAATCCAGAAAGATGTTTTATCATTTGTGAAGAGCACTTGTTACCTTGTCAGAGGGAGGAGAATCTGGTGTTAATGATAAACATGTACACCTATTCCCCTCCTAGCAGGTGGCATGAGAAGCTGCGGCATCCTTCCTCACAGTGATGTTATCAGAATTCGTGGAGTAATGTGACTGATGTGTTCATAACACATTCAACTCTTTTAAAGAAAAGCATTAAAAGTACTCATAATAAAACACATTTTATTGTTGTAATTATGATTATTGTTTATCAGCAGAGGGGATGAGTGGAATTTCCTCTGTTATTCTCTACAATGACCTGTTATTATTTTTGTTTTTAATAGTACCAATAATAGAGTATGTTAGAATACCATAAACAATAGCTAGCCCAGTCCTCTAATTTTATAGATGAAGGACCTGCCTTGATTTGTCATGAAGAATACTGTAGGAAAACATTGTCTTTGAAAGGAATCATACAGTAGTTTGGCAATGGACTGGACTGACAAAAATAGTTCTTGCTTATTAGGAAATAGTTTAATTCTAACTCCTGTAGCTGGTCATCTTTCCAGTTGCATAGAAGATAGATATGGCCTCTTTGAACAATTTCTCTGTTTAGAATAGCCGGGAGATTCTAAAGAGTTAAAAAATACTATTTCTTCAAATAATGCCTTCTAAGTAACAATAAAAAAGCTTAGAGATATAAGGCCTCATTGAACTCTGATTGGCTCCACCTGGTGATTTAAAGCACACTAAGCACTTAGCCCTTTTCAAATTATATTTCTCCCTCTTTGAAAACCAAGGTGTCAATTGGACATGGACACTTAATGGAAACACCTATGCCTCTGTCATCTGGAAATGCTGCCTCTGCACATATGAATTCAGAATTTTTATAGGACAAATAGAGCAAAATTATAAGGTTAGGGAATCATAGTGTTTTAGAATTTGTAGGATTCCTGGAGACGAATGCAACATCTTATTTTACTGATTTTTAAAAATAAGAGGGTGAGTAGCTTCCACTAGGCTCAACAGTGGCAGTTAACTTAAATCTCTAGAGTATCAATCCTTATTTACTTTTTACTTTGGTTACTATTTTGTTTGGGAGGTTTTACTTTTGTTTTTTTTTTTACTCCATTTTACTTTTCCAATATGACAAATCAGTCTAGTTTTTCAAGATAACTTGCCTGTGAAATTAACAATTTAACAATTAAACACAACAAAAAATCAGGTGTACAGACCGTCAAACCTCAGAGGGAAGGCAGGGGAGGATGGTAGGGGTAGGTAAAAGATCAACTAAAGGACTTGTATGCATGCATATAAGCATAACCAATGGACACAGAGAGTAGGGGGTGAGGGCATGTGCTGCCGGCTGGGAGCGGCCAGAGAGAGGTCAGTGGTGTGTGTGGGGCAGGGAGAACATTTGTAATACTTTCAACAATAAGGAATTTAAAAAAATTTTTAAATCAGGTGTACTGAGTGCATCCTTTCCTTTAAAAAAGTATTTTAGGTAATTACAACTCTATCTGTGGGGACATCTGTGATACTCTCAACAATAAAGATACATTTTTAAAAAGCTCTATCTGAACTCAGGAGATATAGCAAGTTCGCTGGCAGTATCTACTCCGCCAAAGATATTTTGGCAAAGCATAATGATTTTCCTTTTTCTCTTTACTTGTGCATTTTCTCTACAGGAATAGCCTTTTCTAGCCTCCCAAATCTCCAGTCCTCCTCTGCCTATCAGGACCTCCCTCAGGTGTGGCATCTCTTCCACAAAGCCTGCCCCCAGAGCTGGAAGTAAGCTATCTTTACTCTTACACTTTTTCTGTTCACCCAAGAGTACTTTAAGTGGCCTATTATTCTAAAGTATGATTTCCAAGTTTTTATTATAGTTCTTTAAAAACACATTTTCTCCTCTTTTCTAATAAACTCTGAACTTCGAAAGAGCAAGATACAGCTTTAATTCACTTTTGATGACCCTGGAGACCTAAAATAGTGTCTTGCATATAACTGTTACTTTTAAAATACACTTAGAGGTTTTCGGTTGTTTTTAGGATAAAATGGACCTCATAACTATATTCTGAGAATTTTTAAGTGGTTTAAAATAACTTTCATCGTTTTCCTGGAAATTCTCTTGAGATAACTTGACATTGTTCAGGTCTACCACTGAATATATTTATCAGCAATGGAAACAGCCCCTCTTATCTGAATGAGAATTGCTCTCAGGTTTGCCTGGCATTCGTGTCTTCAATACATTTACTCAGTCTGCACTCCAGCCAGATCATCTGTCTGCTCCTTCATCCCAGGTGAATCCAAGTCAAGTTCCACTTCCTCCATGAAGCCTCAGTCTTCAGAGCTCACTCTATTGCAGACTCTTTTGTACCAGTCATCACTGTAGACATGGTGGCACTCCATTCTGTTCCTTACCTCGTGTGTTTGCTCTCTCTTCAGGCTGCTGAAGGACCAGACCATGGAGTACATGTCTATAAACACCACCTTTTGGCAGTAGGCAACACAGAATAGGAGTTCAGCAAATGTTTATTGTTGGTCAGTCCCACACAGAGGTCGACCTAGGCAGATCCCCACAGCCATTTTCACTACAAGAAGGGGAAAGGCACTGGTGTGCTCCCAGGGAGAGTGCCCTGGGTCCTCAGGCCTGAAGGCTTTTAAGGGTGGGGATTTTAGGGAAGGTCCTAGGGGAGGATCTCAGTAGCATATACATCAGCTTTCCAGGTGTGTGCTTTCAGGGTCATGGCCTCCACTGATGGGCCAGCACCAGGAGGTCATTAGGCAAGGCAGCTAGTCCTGAGGTCAGCTGTGACATCGTTTGTCTGGTTTTACTGCTTTCCTGGTCCTAAAACACAACTGAGGCCTAGATGTATTTGATGCAGGTTAGAACCTCATTGTCATGGGGGCTTAATGCTTAAGGGCTATTCGCCAGCCCTTTATTCATTCCCCCTCTAAGGGGGTCTAACCTGCATGACTAGCAAGATACCAGGGGAGGAAAGGTGAGAGGAGGGTCCGAACTGCATGGCCAGCGATCTGAAAGGCCAGGGGGTCTACACCACATGACCAGCAATATGCTGTTGGGGGAAAGGTCACTCTTGAAGTGAGGTCCTTGTGTTCCCAGCTTTGCCTGTTGCTAGGCACCCAGGCCTTTTCACCCTGGTGACCTTCTGTACCTGGCCCATGTCCTTGCTCTGCTCACGTCTGTCTAACTGCCTACCACAAAATTATGGTTATTTATTTGTGTACTTAATAGATATGTTCTTTAAAATGAACTTACGGAGTATGTGGCTTCAAGGAAAACAACAGACAGTACTCGTTGCCAGTGATAAAATTCATGCTTTCAAGTGAAAATTAAAACATTGAAAAACTTAGTTTGCCACCATGACCATGACACCCTCCCCATAGAGTTTTGTGAGGCAACTGGTATTGTTAACAATTCATATGATTTTACAATGTTGCATAATTGAATGTCAACATTTTGAAGATCTGCATAACTCAGTTCATCAATATTTTTCAAATGATCAGTGAATGTTACAAAATTATGTAGGGGGGATTCTGTTAAGATATACCAATGAATTTTAATTTTAACAATATAAAATATGTACTGATGTCAATGTAAGAAATATCTAAACCTATAAGAATATTTTTTTAATTTATATGAGACAAACTCATGACAATTGCCACAAAGCAAAATCTCACCAGATTGGGAAAATGCTCCAGAGAATAGCAGTTATGCACCTTATTGTATACATTACAATTAAAAGAGGAGGCATAAGGAAGTCCATTGGTGATAGATAGGGACGTGGGAGGAAGCAAAGTAGGGAAATCTCTTGGATTGTATAAAAAAGTAAAATGATAGACATACTTCTTTTGCATTGGTGGGTATAGGCTAGTCAACAATTAAGATGATAACAGTAACAATGGGGATTTATGGTCTCTGCTCTGTGCAATGGTTGTGCTTCTAGGGGTCCAGAAAAGGGGAAATTGCTTTAATACGCCAAAAGTATGTTATTGTAGATGAAAAAAAAAAAAAAGACCACAGACAGGCTCAGTTAAGGGTAGGGGATGTGTGTGTGTTAGGAAAAAAATACCACCCTGTGACATGGCTATCCGCCATTACTCACTTTTAGTTAGGAAGTTTTAACTTCAGACCATCACATGTCTCTAAGTTTGTGGGGCTGCCATGCAGGCTTCCCTGAGCTTGTCAGATTTAGCATGTGACCCCTTTTTATAGTTTCATATTTTACGTGACGTTAACCTTGAGTTTTGATATAGTATCAGAAAAGAATTGTCTGAGAAGGCTATTAAAATATTCTGATGGCTTCTACATATCTGTATGAGACTGGTTTTCTTCATATACTCCAACCAAAATGACATTGTAACCACAAATTGAATGCAGAAGTAGATATGATAATCCAGCTGTCTTTTATTTAGACAGATACTAAAGAGGCTTGCAAAAAGTAAAACATAGCCACTCTTTTCTCTCATTTTTTGTTTGCTTTGAATAATATGAAATTTTTTGTTGTTATTAAAGTTATTTAGGCCCTGGCTGGGTGGCTCAGTTAGTTGGAGTATTGTCCTTACCAAAAGGTTGTGGGTTCAGTTCCTATTCAGGGCACATATTAGGTTGAGGTTTGAGCCCTAGTTGGGGTGTATATGGGGTATATATGGGCAGCAACTGATTGATGTTTCTTACATCGATGGTTTTTTTCCTTTCTCCCTTCCTCTATCTTTAAAATCAAGTTAACATGTAATTTACTCTTTTTAAAACTGATTTTAGAGAGGAAGGAAGGGAGAGGGAGGGGGGGAGAGAGAGAGAGAGAGAGAGAGAGAGAGAGAGAGAGAGAGAGAAGCATCAATGTAAGAGCAAAACATGGATTGGCTGCCTGCTGCATGCCCCTACCAGGGACTGAGCCCACAACCCAGGCATGTGCCCTGACTGGATATTGAACCAGCAACCTGTCAGTGCATGGGATGCCACTCAACCAACTGAACCACACCGGCCAGGGCTTGACCTGTTATTTTTAATGAATTAATAAATATTATAAGTTTTCAATAGCTATAACCCACATAAACAAAAGAACTTTGGAGTCCTCAATAATTTTTTAGTATAAGGTGTTCTAAGACCTGAAAGGACCAGAGTTTTTCCACCCCAAAATGTGCCTTTTAGGTTGTTGATTTTAAGCTGGTTATTAAGAAACTAAAGACTCAGAAAGAACCTTTGACCCTCCCCCTTCTTGCCTAAAGGTAATTCAGACAGAAAAACCTGCTTCAGGAAGAGTCTTCTTAGCACATTTACCTTGGCCTGTTTGAATCAAGTGTGGAAGACTATAAGGATCCAAGCAAAAGCCTTCTCTGCCCCATTCTTTCTGGGTGGCCCGGCAAGAATTTTTTTGCCATATGCTTGCTCTTTCCCCTCTACCTGTGAAGTGCCTACTTCCCTTGAGAAATCCCAGACCCTTGCCCAGCTTCTCCTTTGTCAAAATGGCATATAAACAAACCTTAACTGCCCAGTGAGTCTTTGAGTCTCATATCTTATGCCACCCCCAAATGTATACCCATAAAATAAATTTTAGTCAAGTTCTCCTGTTTATCTGTCTCTGTTCATTTATTAGTCCAGCTAGAAGAACTTAGAAGGTGGGAGGAAAGTTTTGGGGTTTTCTTGCACCCCCACAGACCAAAAAGTTTCATTGTATGAGGAGAGTCATGTTCTCATGGGACATGCATCCAATGGGCCTTTCTCTGTGAATGTTTACTTCCTCTCCTGTGTCACCCAAGAAAGCATATCAGAATAAGAAGAGTGAAATGATGTTGTTATAGGGAATCATTCAGGTGTAAGTACTTTATTATTGATTATTAGTAATTATCATTACTAATAATAATCTGTATCCTATCGCACAGCTATTTGCAATATCTCAGTCATTTGTGGCATGTTGCTTGAAATGTTCTTTAGCGGCTAGAGAACCATTGGTGGCCTAGTGACCAAGTCAGCCTACACTTACTCTATCTGGGGCCACAGAGGAGGGGAATGAGGAGCTGGGATCCTCGTGGGAAGTGCCAGCCACTGGGAAGGCAAGCAGGCGCGGGTGCTGCCAAGAAAGGCTTTTTAACTTTTTTCCCATCGGCACCACCCTTTGGTGATCTTGTCATATAACAAGTATTATCTATATATATAAAAGCCTAAGTGACTGTTACAACAGAACTACTGGAATGACCAGAATGACATGCACTGACCACCAGGGGGCAGACGCTCCACGCAGGAGCTACCCGCAGGCCCCGATCGCCAATGGGCCCTGCCAGCCAACCTCCTAGTCCCTCCCCTGGGCTGGCAGGTCCCGATTGCCCTGTCAGGGCCGGGCCTCAGGCTGGGACAGGGAACCAGGGGTGGGTGGTGGCGGACACAGGCAGCGAGGGAAGGAGGAAGCAGGGAGGCAGGGAACCAGACCGGCCCTAATCCCCAGCCAGGCCTAGGGTCCCCACCCATGCACGAATTTTGTGTACCGGGTCTCTAGTACTATATAATAAAAGGCTAATAGACCGAATGGTGGAACAACCGAACAACCAGTCACTATGACATGCGCTGACCACCAGGGGGCATGTGAAGAACATGGCGGGAGTTGGCCGCAGCAGGATGGTGTAGCAGGTGAACAGGGGTGCCAGACCAAGGCGGGGAGCCAGTTGCTGTCATTGGGGCGAGCCTCTGAGGGTTACTGAAAATTCTTTGCTCCCATGTGCCACAGTCCCGCCCAGCGCTCGCACCTGCTGCCAGCCCTGGCCCTGGCCCCGCTCGCACCCACAGCCAGCGCTGGAGCCACCACTCACATCCTCTGCCAGTGCCCAGTGCCAGTCCTGATCACTCGGTGCCATCAGCAGGTGCTAGCCGTAGCTGCCAGCCCTGATTGCCACTGAGGGCTTCTCGACCTCCCCCTACTCCTGAGGGGTGATCGGGGCAGCAGCCGCCACTCACACCTGCTGATGGCGACGGCCCTGCTTGCTTGCACCCACTGCTGGCACCAGCCCCAGTCGCTGGGCGCTGTCAGAGGGTGCGAGCAGGGCCAGCGCCATCAGTGCATAGGAGCGGTGGCAGGAGCAGGGCTGCAGGCAGACAGGGCACCGGGGACCAGAGCAGGAAGGGCCAGGCGGGGGTGCGGAGGATGGGCCGAGACCCACTCCTGTGCCTACTGCAGCCTCGCGGCCCACAGTTCCTTTCAAGGTGCATGAATTGGTGCACTGGGCCCCTAGTGTAGTATAAGACCTTCAAATAATCTTTAGAGGAAAGTTTACAGTAATAAAACTCAATACAAAGATTGGAGTTGAGATCAGGGCTATAAGATGCTAAGGACCTGCCCATTACCTCTTGGTGGAGATTCTTCACAGACTGCTAGAATTGTGACTTTTAAAAATGGAAGAGACAGGTGGGAGTCCAGGTCAAATCCCCTACCCTCTGGATCCTGATGGGCTCAAAAGAGAGAAAACCTCCCCCAAGGTTTATAATAAGTGTCTGGGTAAGGCCTAGCCCCCAGTCCTCAGACAGCTCTGGTCCTTCTCTCACCTTTGTAGGAATATTAAAGGGACTTTTCTCCATGGCCTCCTGCCTGTGGAGGACTGGAGGTATCAGTGAACCCTCCACATTGCTCATCTGCAGGTTTTGGTGAAGGCAGCTGCCATTGCCTCACCTGGTCCTTTCTCACAGGTTGACTTCTGTGGTCATGAATGGCAGTGCCTTCAGGTTAGCAGATCCCAAGGAGATGGTGCTTACACATTTCTATTTACAGTGTGTCCTCCCAAGGCTGTCACTTTGTTCTGTCTTTTAAATAAGTAAGCTTCTTGGATGATGAGAAATGGACTGTTGTGGATAAAAAGGAACCTAAGCTCAGGGCAGTCAATATACAGTTGTCCTTTTGTGGCTCACTCAGACAGCAAAGTAGTGTTAAATATAGAGGGGTGGGCAAATGTAGGTTTACAGTTACAATGCAACTACAGGCCCGGTGCACGAAATTTGTGCATGATGGGGTGCTCACCCCGACCTGCACCCTCTCGCGATGCGGGACTCCTCGGGGGATGTCCAACTGCCCTGAGGGATCAGGCCTAAACCGGCAGTCGGACATCCCTCTCACAATCTGGGACCACTGGCTCCTAACCGCTCGTCTGCCTGCCTGTCTGGTCACCCCTAACCGCCTCTGTCTGCCTGCCTGATTGCCCCTAACCACTCTGCCTGCCTGCCTCATCACCCCTAACCGCTCACCTGCCTGCCTGATTGCCCCTAACCGCTCACCTGCCTGCCTGATCACCCCTAACCACTCTGCCTGCCTGCCTGTTTGCCCCTAACCACTCGCCTGCCTACCTGATCGCCCCTAACCACTCGCCTGCCTGCCTGATTGCCCCTAACTGCTCACCTGCCTGCCTGACCACCCCTAACCTCCTCTACCTCGGCCCCCACCACTGCGGCTTCATCCGGAAGGACATCCGGAATGACATGTGGAAGGTCGTTCGGCTGTCCGGTCTAATTAGCATATTATGCTTTTATTATTATAGATTATTGCTCAAAACCAGCATTTGCCCACCCCTCTATATAGAGATAGATTGTAGCTATAGATACAAACTTTAATAGGTCTATTCCCCCAAAAAAGGTTTTTGATATGAATCTAAGTGTTGTTTTTTTCAGATTTGAATGTGATTTTTAACATGTACAGAAAACCTGACTTTAATATATATTTGTGGTAGGTCTTCTAACCAGCTGGCTTTTCTCTAGGAGAGAAGACACCCAGGGGCAGCTCTCAGCTGCCTTAGGTTTGCTGAGTCCTGGGAGACACTTCCCACCTCCAGCCAGAAACCTTCAATGATTATTTTGAGAAAGGGCTTCTTCACACTTGTGCAAAGATCCTTAAAAGTTTTTGTCGTCTTAGACTCTCGGATGCCACCTGAATAAATTTATTTGCAGGTGCTATATGTTTTTATAGTACCCCTGATTCCCTGCTTTGCAAAGACAAGCAAGTTTCACTTATATGTATTTATAGTGTTGGCCTTACCTGAAAAGAGACCACTTTTTAAATTTTTTGTTTGAACAGATGTGTAAACAAAAGCATTGCTGCCTTGCAGACTTCACTAATTAAGGCTTAATGAAGGGGGAACAAATGAAAGGGTGCTTGCCTTTTTTAGGCTTTATGGCAGAGTTGGTGTGACCAGGTCAATGTGAAGGCTTTGCCACATGGTATGCCCACGGCAGCACACGGCGGCAGTGACCACAGGGTGGCTTCTGAGACTCTGTGCCATTCTCAGGAGCAAGGTGTAGATCAAAGAGCTTCCCTGTGACAGGCAGATCCTCGGATGATCTCAGCATCCACACTTTAATTGCTCCTTCCACTCAGACTTCTCAGTGGGTCAGAGCCAGAGGACCTTCTAATCATGCCTTTGAAAATATCCTTCCTGCTTCCAATTTTCTCAGTAACTGATCAAGCCTGATCCTATGGTTAAGGGAAAAACAGTACCTATGACTATTAAATATACACTGTTCTTTGTTCTGTGTGTTCTGTCTGTAAAGTGTTTTCTAGAGAAACCAGCTCAGCAGACAGACTCATTCCAAAATTTGCTTAATAAAACATTCAGTAATTTCTGATAGCTGACTATGGACAGCTGGCCCATCCTATCGGGCTGTTCTGCTTCATTGTGCACTGCCCTCCCCCCATCTCACTCCCCACATCCATGGGAGATAGATGAGCAGAGAAGAAATCAGCATTATCCACACCAGCCATTGATGGGTCTCCAGGAATTAGCCTGGAGGAGATTGAGAAAGATGGCAGAGATTACGATCATATTTCGCCTGCCAAATGGAACTAGAGACTGTTCATGATTGCTTTGGAAACTTACTCTCCTTGACTGTAATATTTCTTGCCCTGTTTTTTATGGCGGGGGTGGGTATGGGAAAGATTGATCCCTATCAACTTTTCTCATTTCTTTGCTATTCCTACATAGGTGTCCTCTACAGTTCTCCAGTCATTTATCTCCAAAATTATGTTTTACTTCCAAGACTATTAATAGAAAGAGTTTTTCTTTTCCTTAAACATTCTCTGCACTACCCCAGTGTAGTTTCCTAGTATATAAAGATAGATTTCATATACAGAAGAGTAAGTAGAAAAATACTAATGTAGTCATATGGCTGTGAGGTAAGGGAAGAAGATTTACTTTTACATTTTCTCAGAACACTGACATCAAAGATTGCTATCTGCAAAGTTTTTAAGAGTCAGTTTATTTTTTCTCTTTCATATTGAAAATTTATATATAACTTATCTTTTTTTAAGTGTGCCTTTCAAAAACGACGAGTTCAGTGAAAATAATGTAAGGTTTAGATCTGATGCCTTCAAATATAGATAGTGGGTCAATGGAAAAGAAAGTATATTATCAAAGATCATTTGAATGTTTCATACTGTTGGTCTGAAGATAAGGAACTTTCCTGGTAGAACTAATATAAACTTAAAACTTGATAGTAAGAAATAAGTTATACATAGACTCATAGATACAGAGGACATGCTAATGGTTGCCAGAGGGGAGGGGGCTGGGATTCAGGGTGAAAAAGGTGAAGGGATTAAGAACTACAAATTGGTAGTTACAAAATAGTCATGGGATGTAATGTACAGCATAGGGAATATAGTCAATAATATTGCAGTAACTATGTATGGTGCCAGGTGGGTACTTGAAATAGACTTTGTAAAGTATATGGTTGTCTAACCACTAGGCTATATACCTGAAACTAATACATTATTGCATGTAAACTGTAATTTAAAAATGAAATATTTTTAAAAAAAGAAATAAGCTGTACAGAATTGTACACAGTTGATTAGGTCTAGTGTGAATACACTTTGACTACTATAGAAGGAATTTTTTCCTATACAAGTGCCCTCTCATTTATTATAATCTTAATATATGTCTTTTATAACTTAAAATAATCATAGCTTTTATTTTACAGAATATATATTATACAGTTTTAAATAGTAATTTTTATGATATATTTTCAAACACATTTTACAGATACATCAGAAAAATCAATAATAATTTTATAACTTTATTAAAATTAAATCAAAGCAGATATTTATGAAGTCTTTGAAGTGAGCCATTTCCAAGTTAAACATTTAATTGTGGGTAGGTGAGGAGACTATTTCAGCCGAAATATATTGGAACAATTACCAATTATAGAAATAATATATATTTAATGTTTTAATTTAAACAATTTTTATATTCTGAATTTATTTTAATAGCAAATAATTACTTTTGTAAAGATAACATATTGTGTATTTAAGTTTTTAGTTAGATAAGTCAAATTAGGACTTACATAATCAGTCATAGTCTACCTCAGCCGTGGGCAAACTACGGCCTGCGGGCTGGATCCGGCCCGTTCGGCTGTTCTATACGGCCCGCGGAGCCGAAAGAGCGGAGGGTTCCCTTGCTCTCCCCTCCACTCCTTTACTTTGAATTTATATTAGTTCACACAAACACTCCATCCATGCTTTTGTTCCGGCCCTCCGGTCCAGTTTAAGAACCCATTGTGGCCCTCGAGTCAAAAAGTTTGCCCACCCCTGGTCTACCCTTTACCCTTTTAGACCTATTTGACAGTGTCTGAAGGAGGTGGGGTTTCTCCTTTTGGAATTTGCAACTGACCACTTTATACATTACTAGAGGCCCAGCGTATGAAATCGTGCACAGGTAGGGTCCCTAGGCCTAGCCTGTGATCAGGGCCATCTTCCACCTGCTCATCAGTCCCCAGTCCAGCCCCGCCACCACCACCCACCCCGGTTCTTCCAGTGATCAAAAGAACAGCCCACTCTGCCTTAGGTGCCTTCTGCCATCAAAGGGTACTTGGCCCTTTGCTCCCTTTAAAGAAGTAAAATTAACGCCCCCTCTCTGCACCTGTCTCTTCTCTCGTGAATCCTTTCACAGCCAGCGTCACCAGCCAAAACCCTAACTATGACATGGGAAACTCAACCAGGAAGGGCTATGCCTGTGGGAGGAGGTGCAGGGAACCAGGGCTAACCCCCTTGCTCCTGCCTAGCCCTCCATCCCTCCAACCCTGCACTGGCCCAGCCACCTGGCTTGACCCCTCCCCATCGCAGAACCGCTCAGCTCAGGCTCTGGCCCCGCCCATCCCACAGGGAGGAGCATGCGCAGTTTCTTGCAGACCAGGAAGTGGCTGTGGAGTAGGGAGGTGGCGGGTTCTTCCTGAGGAGAATGTTTATGCTTTAAAGCTGATGTTCTCCGTCCACCTCCCAGTGGTGAAGGCTGAGGGTCGCTGCAGGCGCTGAAGTCCTTGTTGAAGTCCCCGCTCCAGAGCCTCTCACAGCAGTGAGTCCGCATCCCGGGAGGCTGTGCAGTGGAGGTGCCATGTTTCTTTCAGAAGAAACTGAGGATGATGGGAGCCTGCGGGCTGGGGGGAGGGACCAAGAGGTCTGCCTTCCACCCACTCGCCAGTCCCCAGTCCCGCCCTGCTGCCACCCAGCCTGGTTCCCGGTGATTCCCCGTTGGCCATCCAGCCATAGGAGCCAGCAGGTTGTGGGGCGGGACCGAGAGGTGGTCAATGCACTTCATAGTGACTGGTCCATAGGTTGTTCCGGTCATTATGCTGTCATGGTCACTGGCCTTTTATTATATAGGATGTGTGTGTCCAAAGGAGGAAGATATGCTACTCATAAATTAGAATTATTACTTCAGTATTCTCTGATAAATAAGCTTCTTAAGTAACCCCCATTTCCATGAAATAAATCTCATCATCAAATGGATTTTTAACTGTATGCTTATATTACCTAGAAATGACTACTGCATTCCTTACACTTACTGTTTTCTTTTTAATAAAGATTGCATAAGTTGAATTTGATATTTTATACAAATACTATAGTAGAAATACCTAGCAATATCCAATAACTTATGGAAATAATCATGAACATAGCAATAACTAAGTTATAAATTATACTCTAACAATGTCAAGCTTTCTAAAATACTTATTAGTAGAAATACTTATACAAATACTGCACAAAGTTCTTATATTCATAATGTCTTTCTTATTATTAAAACTGTAAATCTTAAGAAGTAAACTTTCATCAGAATCAAAGAATATAGAGGTGCTTTCTCAAGGCAAATCTTGATGGGTAATTTTGAAGAAACTTTTTAAGAAAAAGAACAATTAGGGGATTTTGCAAAAACTGGAATTTCTGCTTCATGTTATGATCACAAAATTTCCTATCAATATAGACATAGTGTTCCAGATTTTGGCCATTTTAAACCATGGGGGAAAGAGGAGTATATTTATTTTGCTTTCTTGAGCAAGCAAACTCATCTAAATTCCTAATCCAGCTCATTTTACTGAATTTTTCGTTACTTGAGTCTTCATTACTGTTGCTACTTTATGGTGTTGCCTCCATATCATAGTGTTGTAGCTTTGACATATGTAGTAATGAATGAGTTTGAGTCCAATTCACAAAACCAGAATCTTTTCATCTTGGCCACAGGCCTTGTGCTTTGCTTTATAATAAACTACAATTGCAATTGCACTATGGCACTATTTTCCTTATATTAGTTTTAAAGGATTGTAAAGAAATCTATTATAAAGGTTTGCATCTGTGTTGTAATAGATACTATTGTAAAGGATACTATTTTACTATAAAGTAGTGAACCAACTTTTATATCAAGAGCACGAAATGTTTATTAAATGAACAAAATTTTGTTTCACAGCCTCCTTTCAGTAAAGTGTTAAAGTACCTACTAAAATGGAAATCTGAGCCATTGAGCTCATGTGAGAGATGAATGCTTTTTCCTTTTCAATATTGTGTAAAATAATGAGGTTTTAAAATCCTATATAATAAAGAGCTAATATGCTAATTAGACCGAACAGCAGAACGACCGCTGGACAACATTCTGGATGAAGCTGGGGCTGTGAGGTCTGGCCAAGGCTGCAAGGGGCTACGAGGGCCAGTCGAGGCAGCCGGAGCTGCAAGGGCCTAGCCCCTTGCATGAATTTCGTGCATCAGGTCTCTAGTGTGTAATAAGTGGCCAAAATAAAAAGATCCACATGTCTGATAAGTATGGTTAGAAAGGCTGAATTTTCCTGGAGTTTATAAAATTAATTTATGAAAAATGTATCTATATAAAATATGAGCTTTGTAATGCTTCCAGAGTGAAAAAGACCCCTCGTAATCATGTAAATAACTAAAAATTGCCATTTCCTGGCACGATTTCTCCATGGCTTCAGAAATTGCAGTATATGAGGAGGGAGTGTTCTTGGTTGGCACAGTTCGTTCTCTTTCAGTTTACTCCCTTTATCCTTATGCAAACATTCCCATCTCTCCCTATAATAATGGATAGCTTTTTTTCAGAGATCATCTAAAATAATGAGTCTTTTTATGAGGAACTTTTAACATTCATCTTGTTTTCTTGTGATGTAAAATAAATGCTTCAAATCTCTTTCAAACTTATCTTTAAAGATCAGCATTTTCCTCTCCTTATCAATAATTTTTTAAGATTTAATAAATTATATTTAGAAAAAGTACTTTCAACATGGTGTTTGTTCATATGAATCACGGTAGATTTTGAAAGAAGTCTATTTTCATTAGAAATGGTTTGCTATTAACAGACAGATAGTTAGCTCTTACTAGAGGCCTGGTGCACAGATTCATGCACTGGTGGGGTCCCTCGGCCTGGCCTGTGGGGATCGGGCTGAAACCGGCTCTCCGGCATCCCCCGAGGGATCCCGGATTGCGAGAGGGTGCAGGCAAGGCCAAGGGACCCCACTGGTGCACGATTGGGACCTGGGAGAGACCGCCAGAGGCCTCCAGGGTGTGTCCGGCCTGCCTGTCTCACCCAGTCCCGATAGGGGCCAGCCGGCCAGGGAGGGACCATGGGAGCGCTCCAGGGCATGTCAGGCCCATCTCGCCCAGTCCCAATTGGCTGGATCCCAGCAGCAAGCTAACCTACCAGTCAGAGCGTCTGCCCCCTGATGGTCAGTGGGCGTCATAGTGACTGGTCAACAGTTGAATGGTCAGGCACCACAGTGGTCGGCAAACTCATTAGTCAACAGAGCCAAATATCAACAGGACAATGATTGAAATTTCTTTTGAGAGCCAAATTTTTTAAACTTAAACTTCTTCTAACGCCACTTCTTCAAAATAGACTCGCCCAGGCCGTGGTATTTTGTGGAAGAGCCACACTCTCTCAAGGGGCCAAAGAGCCGCATGTGGCTCGCGAGCCGCGGTTTGTCAACCACTGACTTAGCATATTAGGCTTTTATTATATAGGATGTTTTGTCTTATATTCAGTTTATTTCAGTAAAATGAACCTCAATATAAGTTAAAGAGATAAATAATTTATTTTTAAAAGAAAAATCTATATGTGCCATCGTTTTAAAAAACTAGGCTTGTCGCCCAGCCAGTGTGGTTCTGTGGATGACCATCAGCCCATGAACCAAGAGGTCTCTGGTTCAATTCCTAGTCAGGGCACATTCCTGGGTTGCAGGCTCTTGTTTTTTTTTTGAGCACTTCAGCTCCCCCTCACACTACTATCTTAGGCACCTAGAGATGTTCCTTTCTTAGTTTTAAACTCAAATATAATTTTATTGTCAAATTGTATCCAGTATTTCTTTTTGGGGAAGGGGATGGTAACTTTCCACATATTTACTATACCATCTTGTCAGGGAAATTGCAGCCATATAGTTTAAATGGCCCACTCTTTTTAACAGTTATGTTAACCAAATAACCCATAGTCTGTAAATTAAATATGATTCTATCTATAATTTCAATTAACTGTAGTTAGCATCTTTAAGTCACTAAATATTCTTGTAACCCAGTAGGTAAAGTGGGATTTGTGAAAATGTTGTCTTATTTAATTATCACATAAAGATTATGATTTTTTTCAATTTGACTACTTACACTATTTACATAAAAAATAATTTTGAGAAAAATTACCAAATTAAGAATTTTAAATATCCCATTTTTATGCCATTATTTAAATAATCATTAATTTTCATTCTTATTTAGGATAGTGGATATCAGCATGTGTATCATAACATCTTCTGATAATAATATCAGTTGGAGATTATATATTTGATTATTGAAAACATAACACAGTCTCCTCATTTGACAAAAAATTACTATTTTTTGAGACCTTATTTTGCTTCCTTCCCTTTTTTCAGACATATAGAGACAAAACGACACATACTAAAGAAGTTCAACAAGCAAGTGAAGGAGGCGTTTCATGTCCCCTTTACATTGCACACCCTGTGAGCCAGAAGAAGAAGAAAGTCTACCGTACAGACCAGACCACCTTCCTACTGGGAGAAACACCAAAAGGGGTTCGCAGGTATGTCACCTATGACAACACTGAATTCTAAGAGCGATTCTCAAAGGAAATACAACTCCTTAGTAGAACAAACACATTATTTTAATGTTAGCCATACCTGGCATCTGAATATTTCAGAAAAAATCTGAATTTGTACAATTTAAAAAATAAATTCCAATGTTTTAGATGTTTTTAGAAAGCTAATCTCTGAATTGATAAAAAAGGAAATCACTTTATGTAGGTAAATGAAATACGTAAGTGTATTATATTCATTCGCTTATTAAATATCTGTTGAACACCTAATATGTACCCAGGCATTGTGCTGGGTGCTGAATTTACAGTGTGTAAAAAAAAAAAAAAGGACAGAGTTTATAGTGCAGTGGGATGGGGGTTGGCATTGCATAAATTTCAAAAGTAAAAATAACATAAATAAGTAATTATATAATGGTACACTTGTTATGAGACGGGAAGGGTCAGGCCTCCTTGATGGAGAAAATGGGATCAGGAGGGGTGTAACTACCTTTTTCTTGGGTGGTCTTGGAAGACTGCACTACACAAGTGACATTTACCGTGAGACCTGAAGGATAACTGGGCAAAGAACCAGAATAAGAACATCCCTGTGGAGGGAAGAGGTTTGATGTATTTGAGGAACTGAGAGAAGACTAGTGCACTCAGTACATAATAAATGAAGGAGCGAGTGGCATGAGATGAAGGGAGAGATGTAGATGGAGCTGGAGGATGCAGAGCCTGGTGGGTTGTGGGGAAGGTTTGGATGTTGTTCCAAGTGCAGTGGAAGGCTGTTGAAGCAGGATAGTATCTGATGTATGTTTCTAAAACATTGTTCCAGCTTCTTTGTGGAAGAGGGCATCATGGACTAGGGGAGACCAGAAAGAACTAATTAGACTTGTGATGGTGGTTTGCAATAGGGTGGTTGCCATGGAGAAACAGCTAAATGAATGTGTTTGGTGTTGGGCTGGTTGCTGAGAAAGGGAGAAGACAGAATAACTCCCAACTTTCTGTCTTGAGCAACAAGTTGGTTTTACTGAACCAGGAAAACTAAGAGAGAAACAAGTTTGGAGTTTAAAACAAAACACAAAACAGGAGTTCTCTTAGGCTCATATTAAATTTGAGGTTCTATGAAAGTGTTGAATAGGCAATGGATTGCTCTTCTGGGATCTTGAGACTAGGATCTAAATTTAGAATCTGCATAGAGATTATAAATGGTGTTTGGAGCCCTGGGACTGAAGAGCACAGGAAGGGAGCACGGAGGCGAGGAGGAGCCCCAGGACTGAGCCTGGAGGTAAAGGCGGCGTGTTGAGTAGCACACAGGCACAGTGAGGCCCGGAAGTCCCAGAGAAAAGGAGGGAGCTCTTACCTGAATCAAATGTTGTGGGGAGTGCCCCTGGAGTGGGCAGTAGAGAACACACTGGCTGCTCGGACCTGAGCAGTCTGAGTAGACAGTGCTGGGATGAGGTGGGCAAACAGTGAGTGGCCAGACCCGGGACAGCTCTTTAAGTTGGAATTTGAAATGTAGCCGCAGCAGGAGGGCATTGTGAGACCAAGGGCAGGTATAAATATTTCTCTCTTTTCCGTGTCCAGCACAGCTAGAGAGCAGTCCAGTTCCTAAGTAGGGGCAGCTGGGGTTTGAGAAAATGAAAGAAAGAGACAGATACAGAGATAGAAGAAAAAAGCTGGGGCCAGGTGGGACAGCTGTCCTCTGATGGAGAGACAGTGACCCAGAGCGATACAGCACATTTATTTTATACAGCAAAATACCAGGGAGTTTTACTAAAGCCCAAGATGAGATTATGTGCATTCTTGTAACTTCTCTGTAATCGTCACTTCTGGGTGGGCCTGGATAATCGTGTTTGTTCCTGGTGCTTGGCTGGATTTAGATAATGAAACCCACCCTCTCGCGCCTGAGCTGAAGGTCAGGCTGACAACACACCTGCCTCTGGCAAGGTATGTTTCCAGGGCATGGCTCTGCCAGGCACCGCTGGATTCAGATGACAATCAGCTCAGGGGCCTTTCCCAGGTGCTCTCTACAGTTAGGTTTTTTTTTTAATTGGTAAGATAATAGAACCTGTGTGTGTGTCCAGGAAACAGACAAATAGGGAAAAGAGAGATCATGCCAGAGTGAATGAAAAGAGTGAAGTGCTGGAGGCAGGAGAGGGTAGGATCTAGGCCACTGGCCAAATGCAGTCTTTGCGAGGCCTTAACAGAGAAGAGGCTAAGATGGGCACAGATACAGTGATATTTCCTCAGTTAAAGGACAATTAAAGTCATCAGTTCAAAGGGAGAGAGATTTAGGGAGAAGAAAGTTGTGAAAGAGAGCATTTATAAAGTAGAAAAGCAAGCTTAGGGGGACTAGCCTTCCTGGGCAATGCCGAGTCCCCGTTTGAGAGCAATTCCAGTAACACTCAGCGTAACTGACTGCATCCTGATGGAAGCAGCCTCCTCGCAGAGGGGCCGAGTGCAGGCAAGGGCCCGGGATGCTGCGAAGGCAACGGCCTCGGGCAGCTGCTGAGGCACTACCAAGCCTTGGATAAATAACAGTCTTCATACATAAATATTAGAAAGACCAGGAGAGTGGATTTGGAGATGATTAATAAAATAATCAACTACCTTGGTTGCTTCACATGAAGTGAAAACTGGACCCTTTTAAGAGCATGCTGTTGCTTTCCAGCAAGGACATGAGCAGTTTCCAGGACAGAAATTTGGAAGCTTGTGTTTGTTTATTAAATATTCTGTTGGCCGCAAGCATGGCTGCTGATCAGCCAGAGTTTGTACCTGGATTTGGAACAGTAAGGACTGGGGTGGGGAGGACATAACCACACTACCCCTAAGGCCACAGCCATGAGGTGCAGTGAGGATTGCCACTAAGATCAAAGGAAACAAACTTTATAGAGCCTGGTGGGAGTGGCAAAAGTAAGCTCTATTTACACACATTTTTAAACATTTTACCCTCAGGATTCTGTTATGTGCAAAATTCAAACTGACATTGGCATACGGACCCCTCGTGAGTTTTCAGCCTGGTCCTTGGCAGTTTCTCTACCCTTCTGTACCCCAGGGCAGGGCTTCTCTCCCTGGAAGGCCTCACCCTTCGTCTTCGCCTGACTGGCCTCAGGTGACAGCAGAGAAACCTTCCCCACCCCCGGGCCCACTGCCAGTCACTGGTTAGGTCCCCTCTGGGCGCTGCACTGGCCCCGCCATGGGATTTCCCACTCTGCTCGGGTTTGACCTTCAGAAAGCCCTGGAAGACAGGGAACTAGGGTTTGTTCTGTTGTACAGTTCCTACCCCAGTGCCTAGCACATAAGAGGGTTCTATACATATTTGTTGAATGAATAAATGAATGTTTTAAGGAAATAGTATATAAGATATAGATGTAATTCTAAAACTTGGGGACTTTGAGTCACATGCTGCAATACCATCTATGGCCTTTGTTTAAAGGAATGTTTACAAACATTGGGCTCTCTTGACTCATGGCCCAGACTCCACATCAGCAAAGTGATACCCTCCGTCATCCTTAGTCTGCTCGGGGCACCCTAACAAATTACCACAGACTGGAGTTTAAATGGCAGACGTTTCTCACAGTTCTGGGAACTCCAAGATCAAGGTGCCAGTTGATTTGGTTCATGGTGAGGGCTCTCTTCCTGGCTTCCAACAGCCACCTCCTCACTGTGTCTTCTCATGACACAAAGAGAGCTCTCTGGTGACTGCTTATGACCTCGTTTAACCATAGTTACCTCCTAAAGGCTCTATCTCCAAATTACTCACCCAGGACTGCTTAGGGCTTCAACATATGACTTGTGGGCTGGGGGGAGACACAGCTCAGTCCATAGCATCCTCACCTAGGAAAAGGAGCAGTCTAGTGCCCAGGTCCCAAGATAACCTTTGTGCCTCCATCTCACCAGGGCTCCAGAAGGGCCATTTCCTACACATGCATATAGCAGCTTTAATTAGTATCTTATACTAAGCATGAAACTCACTTCTTTAAATAGCATCTCACCGCCTTGCCCAGTGCCAGTCTATTTTTCCCTAATATTTGAAGTGACATATGTCATTTTATTGTTGCGTGTGTGTGTTAGTTTTTCAATTACAGTTGACATTCAATATTATATTAGTTTCAGGTTGACAGCATAGTGTTAGACATTTATATAACTTATGAAGTGAAATCTCCAATAAGTCTAGCACCCACCTGGCACCATACATAGTTATTACAGTATTATTGACTATATTCCCTGTGCTGTACTTTACATCCCTGTGACTATTTTGTAACTGCAAATCGGTACTTTTTAATCTCTTCAGCTTTTCCACCCAGCCCCCAAAGCCCCTCTCCCATCTGGCAACCATCAGTTTGTTCTCTGTGTCTATGAGTCTATTTCTGTTTTGTCTCTTTTTGTTTTTTAGATTCCACATAGAAGTGAGGTCATCTGGTATGTGTCTTTCTCTGTGTGACTTATTTCACTTAGCATAATACCCTCTAGGTCCCTCCATATTGTTACAAATGGTAAAGTTTCTTTCTTTTTTATAGCTGAGTAATATTCCATTGTCTATATGTACCACATCTTCTTAATCCAATTATCTATTGATGGATACTTAGGTTGCTTCCATGTCTTAGCTGTTATAAATAATGCTGCAATGCACATAGGGATGCATATATTAGTGTCTGGGATTTCTTCAAATAAATACCCAGAAGCGAAATTGCTAGGTCATAAGATAGTTCTATTTTTTAATATTTTGAGGAACCTGCATACTGTTTTCCATAGTGATTACACCAGTTTGCAATCTCAACAACAGTGAAGGAGGGTTCCCTTTTCTCCACATCCTCACCAACACTGTTGTTGCTTTATTGATGATAACCATTGTGACAGGTGTGAGGTTATCTGGTGACTGCTTATGACCTGGTGGGAGCTCATTATGGTTTTAATTTGCATTTCTTTGATGATTAGTGACTTTGAGCATCTTTTCATATGTCTGTTGGCCATCTGTATGTCCTCTTTGGAGAAATATCTATTTGGGTCCCCTGCCCATTTTTAAATTGGATTCTTTTGGGTTTTTGGTGTTGAGTTGTATGAGTTCTTTATAAATATTGGATATTAACTCCTATCAGATGTATCATTGGTGAATATCTTCTTCCATTCAGTAGGTTGTCTTTTTGTTTTATTAATGGTTTCCTTTGCTGTGCAAAAACTTTTGAGTTTGATGTAGTTCTATTTGTTTATTTTTTGTTTTCCTTGCCCAAGGAGACATATCCAAAAAAAACTATTGCCATAAGCAATGTCAGAGAGTTACTGCCTATGCTTTCTTCTAGGGGTTTGATAGTTACAGATATCACATTTCAGTGTTTAATCCATTGTGAGTTTATTCCTGTGTACAGTGTAAGAAAGTGGTCTAGTTTCATTATTTGCATGTATCTGTCCAGTTTTCCCAACACCATTTATTGAATAGACTGTCTCTACCCCATTGTATATTTTTGCCTTCTTTGTCACCTATTAATTGACCATATAGGCATGGGTTCATTTCTGGGCCCTCAGTTCTGTTCCATTTATCTATGTGTCTGTTTTAAGCTAGTAACACATTGTTTTGATTACTATGACCTTCTAGTAGTTTGTCTTCAAGTAATGTGATACCTCAAACTTTGTTCTTGTTTCTCAAGATCCTTATGGCTATTCTGTGTCTTTTGTGGTTCCATATACATTTTAGGATTATTCGTTCTAGTTCTGTGGGGGAAAGAATAGCACCTCACCTTTTAGTTTAGCTGTCTATACTGAAATCGGACCAATTAGGGGAAGAAAGAATTTAGGTTTATAGTTTAGAACTTTTGTTTAGGCTCATCAAAAAGTTGTGTGAAATTCTATGCTGTATTTGTGTGGAAGAAGGGGGAAAAGGACAGAGAAGTAAAAAATTCTTTTTTTTTTCAGAATGTTTTCTTTTCTATTTATTAAGACCCTTCTTTGACAGTTTTATTTTATGGAACTTGAATGCAATATAGATTTTCAAATACAGATTATATGAATTATGATTCTCATGTCAGTCATAAATTGGCTGACTGGAAGAGTAGTGTGCCAGGATCTCATAATTCCCAGGAAATACCTAATAGTATAAATCAGAATAATTTTTAAAGTTGGTGATTTCATGAGCTAAAATACTTTTTTCACTAGTATAAGGAAATAAGTCACATTCTGCTAGTGTAAAATGCACTTTTATTATGGAATTAAGGTAATATATACTAAAGGAATAAGTTTGTTTTGTTTCTACATTTCATGTCATGATGACAAGTTTTTTAGAAATAAAACGTAATAAAAATAACCACTAGTTTTGTTCATTAAATCTTCAGAAAACAATTTGAAGAAATGGCTTCTTATTTTAATTTGTCTTCTGTGAAGGAATTTGCTCAACATATAACTAATGCCACATCAGAAGAACGACAGAAAATGCTAAGAGACTTTTATGCTTCTCAGTATCCAGAGGTCAAAGACTTTTTTGTGGATTCTGCTGCAGGACTCATTAAACCTGCCCACGAGTCAGGAAAGAGAGTCAGGAATAAGTCTGAAAAGAGAGAGTCTTCTATAAAAGAAAAGCTGCCAGATTCCAAAACTTTGTCATTTAGAGATTCTATCAAAAAAAAATCTCAAATTTGCAGCCCAAAAACATATACAGGAAAATCAGTTAAGCCTCAAAGTCACGGTTTCTGTAGAGAAGAGCTGCTTTCTAACAATGCAGAAACTCCGAAATTACCTATAAGCTCTGCCCAAGGGACTGACAATGAAAAACACGGCCAAGTATCCAAAGGTCCTACAGCGTCCGGGTCCCTGAACAGTAAGTCTGAAGCATGTGAGAGAAGGTTAGAAAATACCATAAAAGACCAGCAGGACCTCACAAGAATAGGCATTTCAAGAAATGAACCCTTTTTCGAAATGGAAAACAAAAAGATAAAAAATCCAGTGTTAGAAAAGATTTCTGTGGTAGGCTTACTGGGTGACACCTCTATTCTTGATGACCTCTTTAAAAGTCACGGGAACAGTCCCACACGACTGCCAAGGAAAATTCTTTCAGGGCCCATGGCAAAGGCAAAACAGAGACCAAAAGACTTCTGGGACATCCTGAATGAGCAGAATGACGACAGTCTCAGCAAACTCACCGACTTGGCAGTGATAGAGACTCTGTGTGAAAAAGTGCCCCTGGCTGCACCCTCCAGCATAGAGGAGCGAGAAACTTCGCTTTGGAAATCAAATGAGAACTTTTTGTGGAAAAAAGTAAATTCAAGTGATACCGATGAAAACACAACCAAAACGCAAGAATAGTGTATGAAAGTACAAACTTCTGCCATCAGTGTTTGCAACACTCTTTCACCCTCATTATGTTAACTTGAACACACTTGTCAACATATATTTTTATTAAACTCTTACTCTAGGGTCATTTTTTAAGTCAAAAATGTTATCATGTATTTGCTTTCCTTGATATCTTACTTGATCTTTTTAAAATTATGATTTTATTAATGTGATTTATTATAAAATGTGATTTTATTTATAGAATAAAAATTAATGTTATTCCATAAGCCTCTTAGGCAATAGAAACAATTCTGTATTTACCAGGAGACCTAGGCATCTCTCTTGCTGAGTCATTATGTGACTTTGGAGAAGTCACACTCCCTGCTTTATAGCTGTTTCCCAATGTGAAAGGTGGAAGGGTCGAATTTGATCAAGATGGGCATCCTTCTAGTTTAAGAAGCTTTGGTTTACTCTCCCAGATCCCATTAAATCGTAGGCCAGATGATGTTCACCCCCTGCCCAAATCAAGTGTACATTGAGGTGTTTCTTACTAACAGTTGGAAAATTATTACGTTAACTGTTTTCCTTTACCCTCAGTATCATGACTACTGTTGTTAAATTACTGTAGGTGACAATAATTACTAGGACTGAATATGTGGTATTATGTTAAAGTAGTAAGTTTATAACTGCTCAAAATCAAAGGGTTAATGTGTAACTTTACCATATGAGATATGATGCTGAAGTGGTATGATTATTACCTTAGCCCCAGGATGTCACTGTCTCAACTTTTCATACAACTACTAGGATCTAATCACTGTAAAGCTTTGCAGAGTACTTTTGTATTTCTTAAGTATAAAGAAATGAGTAAATATTTTATTTGAAACTTATATCCTGTTGGATTTAACTTAATATGGTGTACACCAGTGGAATGTGCTCATTGCTGAATTCCTTCATTGGAAGCATTCGCTCAGCCCGAGTGGACTGTGCTAGGAGCCCCAGAGGTCCAGGTGCAGCGCTGCTCCGGGTGACAGAGGGGACCCTGTCTGTGAAGCCTGGTCGGGCTGGCACCTGGCAGCTGACACCTGCAGCTTCTCTGACCACATTCAGATGCAACGTATCAGCTTCCCCCACTGAGCTCTCAGGCTGATTGGCGGGCGTTTCCAGAAAAGGGCGGTGAACCCGGCAGTGGTAGTGCTCCAGGGTCCCTGTCACTGTATGGAGGGGAGAGGACTTCAGAGGACCCGGGGTGAGGAGCCGCTGCTCAGAAATGACCAAAAAAAGTCAGAAAGAAATCTCTCCTCCAGGGACTGAGCAGCCGAGTATGTTTTTTGCTAGGGCAATGTTGAGGGCTGTGAAATATATTTTACATCAGAGCAGTAAATAAGTGTTCATACAGACATATGATTGAGGGGAAAGGTTTATGAAACCATATTTACCCTTAAGGCATGCAGCATACTTGGGTATTTTCTCCTCGATTGCACTTTTGGCTCTTGTACATGCGTGTGTGTGTGTGTGTGTGTGTGTGCGTGCTCATTTCATGACCCAATAATGATTGAGAACCACAGTTTGAAAAATCATTGTTTTGGGTTATGTAAAGTTTTTTTCTTCAGGGTGAGGGTGTTTTTTTGGGGGGGAGGGCATGTTTTGTTTTGTTTTGTTTTGCTACTTGCAGCTGAGTTGTGTCAACTTATCATCTGCTACATTTCACCACCCAGGTGCTTGCTACAAAATGAATGTTTGCAGTGTGCTAGACTTGACATAAATGTTCTCGGCCCCATGCGATCCATTGTACATGGAGCTCAGATAAGCAAATAGAAGCCTCTTCATCTCAGTGTATATAACAGATGGTACAGTTCAGGCATTTTAGTAAAAGTGTGTCTTTCATAATATAAAATACCTTTAAATTTTGTACATGGACATGACCATACAATCATAAAATTCTCATAAGAATATTAGCTCTATACTCTTCAAATATTAAAGAAATTGTCATCAGAAATAGTTAAAATGGGAGCAAACGTACAGACCTGGAGTTTAAATTACTTTCCGGCAGTTGCCAGCAAAAGGTCTGTCTGTCATCACTATCACGCAGCAGCAGTGCCACGCAGGGTGCAGGCCCCGTGTGAGAAGCCAGCTGGAAGGCTCCAGAAGGCACTGTGCAGCAGTGGGAGATCTGGGTCACCTCGAACCTGGGAGGCCACTGAGGTGACAATACGAATCCTTCCTGCCACACATTGTTGTGCCACCAGGTTCTGCCAACTAAATAGGTGGCCCCGGGCAAACCCTGGGGCTTCTCTCAGCCTCAGTTTTCCCTTTATATCTGAGAGGGACTGAATTAGTGGTATTCGAGCCTTTTTTTTCAAGCAGTTGAACTCTATCTTAATTGGAAGCTCAACTATTTAAAGCAATTAAAATGGAGCTCTTTGGGTTCAAGGAGTATCTCTGTGGCTCCATGAAGCACTAGTTTGAAAACCACAGGGATGAGTTCATTACTAAAAACCTTCCAAATTAAATTTTGTGCATCTATTTGCCACAATATGTCTTTTTTACTTCTCTTTAAAGCACTGGTAGTTTCTGGCTGCTAGCACTCCACACATTGTTTTTTTTTTTAATCCTCTCTTGAGGATATGCTTTTGGACTTGAGAAAGTTGATGTGAGAAGCATTGATCAGTTGCCTCCTGTATGTACGTGCCCTGAAGATGGAACTCACAACCTAGACATGTGCCCTGACCTGGAATTGAAGCCGAAACTTCTGGTGTACGGGATGCCGCTCCAACCAACTGAGTCACCTGGCCAACACTCAACACAGTTATTAATATTGGAAACTGAGGCAAGATATTGAGAGGCTTTTGCACTTGAATTCATCAGGGTTCCCTTAAGCCCTGAAACACTTCTTTGATTAAATTACCATGGGCAGGTAGGTGGCTGCCCTTTGTTCAAGGCCTAGGAGCCTTGGTTTGCAGAGACAAGCTGGTGAAGGACTTCTGATCACTCCACAGAAAACGAGAAAGCCACGTGCCGCGTAGGGTTGTTTTTAAAGTTCAATGTGTGCAATTTTTAAATTCTGAAGTTATCTTTCCTGTATATTGAAATAACCCTGTTTTAATGACATGATCATCATTTTTAGTCTTTTTCACTGTCCTCACCTGATATAAAAGTTAATAACCATATGTGAATTCCCAAAAGTTTTTTGACATTCACTAGGCTTTAAAATCCAAAAGAGTGGGATCGCTGCCTGCCCCAGAGGCCATTTTTGAACATACCAGGGTGAAAATGGAGCTCCGTGTTCACTATGTCATAAGCACAGTCAACAGTGAGTCTGGAACCACCAAGGAAGTCGCATGGCTTTCCAAGAGCCCAGAGTGCCAAGTGCTTTCAGGCGCCTCACCTCGTTCTCTTTTAATCATCATTGATGTGTCTTATTTCCCAGTTCCACCCCTGCCTGCTTCTGCAGTGTTCCACTCGCAGGGCTTCTGGGAGGCCTTGAACGGGAGGTGGTAAGCTCAGGAACACGTCTTGGCACTGGTGACCTGCATGTAGCCTATGTGACAGCCCTAACACTGTCCCCCCTCCTCCCCCACACGTATTCCATGTGGTTGTGGCAGTGGGAAAAGCAGCTCACTTTTCTCTAAGGGCAACCACCGCTGCAGAGTTTTAAGTATGAACAGCCCTTGGGGCATTTACTCTTTGCCCCTCGGGGGAAAGATTCAGATTGGCCCTCCCTTGGGGAGTCAGAGGCTATACGAGCCCAGCCCCAAGGGCAAGGCCAGCCTCCTGCCCAGGCTTTTCAGCGCACCACCAGGCCATCCCAGGAGATTCCAGTACGGGAGCTGAGGGTCAGCCCTGGACCCAGTTTTATTTTGAAGCTTCACAACAACTCCGATCGGCTACTTTGTCTAAGACTTTGTCACTGGTTGACCTTCTCCCTGCTTCCGAGCCCGTCCCAGCCCCGTGCGAGGCCAGCGGACATGCCCTGAGCCCGACTGGAGCCACTCTGCTTTTCCAAGCCCCAGCGTTGTTATGGTCCCGTAAAAATATCCACACACAGCCTTGTTTCTCTAACTAGACTTCAGCATAGACTTGGTTTGCTTTGTGGCAGGTTAACGAATTATGGTGGTTATATTTAGCCTCTAAATGTCCAAATTTAAGACCAGTCTTAATTATATGAATATGATGCCTTTCTGTCACTGACACTGATGATGTCCAGTTGACTTTTTTGTTTGTTTATTTGTGTTTTTCCTCATCAGAGGACCGTCCCCACCCCACCCTACCCCCATGGCTGGTTCCATGTGATGTTTGCAAGGGAGAGAGAGAAACATCATTCATCCACTGCCTCCCAACCAGGACCAGGGATCAAACCTCAACCTGGGGATGTGCCCCGACTGGGAATCAGACCCTTAAACTTCAGGTGCATAGGACAGCGCTCCAGCCAACTGAGTGACACCTGCCAGCGCCCAGTTGACATTCTTGCTTGGTTATGCACTGCTCTCTCTCATAGTTAGAAACCAAGAATGCATCTTTCTGTAGACATCAATTTGGCTACCTAAATGCCCCCCGCCCCCATCTCATTGAAAGAAATAACCGAGACTATATTCTTTTAGCTTATCTAAGGGGGAAAGTATGCATCTCTGAATTTCCTGTTTCTCAGGAAACTCTAGTAAGTCATCTTGTCAAACTAAAGCATGAATTAGTGGCCCCCAAATATCTTTTACCTTTGGATTTTATTTTATCTAAAGTGAGACATGCTTATGGACTGAAAGACTTCAAGAGAAGGCTCATGATAGCTAATTCATAGTTTTGTCTTTCCTGAAACTATTATAAAAGCATTGATCAAAACTCTTACTTTTTCAAATCATAAATGCCAACATGTGCTGCATAAGAACCTCTGCTCTCACGTGATCAGACTCCACCTGCCCTGCTCTCCTGCCAGCGCTCTCAGTGCTTGCAATGGCAGACTCTCCCGGCCAGGACTCCCTGCCCTTCTCCCACTGCCAACGCCCTACCTGGCCTGCTGGCAAAGTGCCAGGCTCCTCTGGGTCAGCCTCTGACCCCAAGTGCATCCCTTTCTCCTCAAGCACCCAGGTCACAGATCCCGTGGAGCTCTCAATGTCCAGCAACCTATAGCTTTCCCTTCGCAATCCCTCTCCCCAACACTGCCTCATCCTCAGGCCCCTTTACTCCGCCACCCCCACCCCAGTTTACTAGATCAGTGGTCGGCAAACCGCTCTGTTGACGAATGAGTTTGCCGACCACTGTACTAAATGCCTCACTCTTGCTCCACTTGCGTGGGGAGATCCCATCAGGAAAGTTCAGCGGCTGAGCAAGTGGGAGGAAGCTTGGATACCTGGGGCACGCAGAAGCCAGATGGCCAGCAAGTCGCCTTGGCAGCATTTCCCGGACCTGCCAGAACAAGGCAGAAGCAGCCGCCGGTGGCCCTGGCAGAGGTGCCATGGACCTGAAGGGCGCAGAGCTACCACGCTGCCACGCTGCCCTGCAAGGCCAGCAGCGCCTGCAGTCCCTAGGGCACGCAGTGCGCCCGCCCCAACGGGGAATGTCGGGGCCAACAAGCCCGCTCAGAAGCTGTGTACCCTCAGAGGGCATGTGAGTAAGGGCACAGACCCAGCGAGGCACCCAGGCACGGATGGTGCTCCCTGCGTGCTGGAAGCAGGGTGGGCTGCCAGAGTCCAGGAGGGAAAGGAAAAGGAACATGCTTGGCTGGGGTGGTCAGGAAAGGCCACCCCGAGTCTGGAGGGGTGGGCGGCCAGGCCTGAAAGAACGGGAAGGCCTCTCTGGGCCTCTTGGCCTTTAGAATCCCAGACAGCAGGAATGACTGCGGCTTAGCGGAGAAGGTCCTGGTTTGGAATTGGCCAAATATAAAAAGCCTAACCTCCAAAATGCAGGGGAGGGGGGGCGGCCTAGGCCGGGACACAAAAAGGCGGAGAGAGAGCCAGACCTGGAGTCCTAGGTGGGGGGATCCCCAGCAGCACTGAGACTTCCTGCTGAGTCAGGGGAGTGTGGGGCCCTTCTGCCTTTCCTCCCTCGCCTGTCACTGTGGGATAGTGTGGCCACCAGGAGCTGGCGCAGGCAGAGCTGGAGATCACCGCCCCACCCCAGCCCCGCAGGAGAGCACCTGCTCCTCTGGCTCAGGGTTGTTTCCTCCCTTTGGAGAAAGGAGAAAGGAGAAAGCAGGCTAGTGAAAGGCACAGGAGAGCACACTCCAGAGAGTAGCGGCAAATCTCAGCGCCCCCAAGTCTCCAGGTGCACGGGAAGCGAAGGGGTGCGCTGCTCTCCGCGGGGCCCAGGGGTGTGTCCACTGCGAGCAGGGGAGCGAGGAGGGGCATCCCGTTGTGGGCTTTTGCCTCCCACCGGGTTCCAGGCGCTTGGCGCGTGTGATAATCCCCAACCCCTGGATTTGGGGGTAGGTGCGGGAGTTGGCGGAGGTGATGAGAGGGGCGGATCCTGGGCTGGTGGTGGGCGTTGGGGAAACCCGGGTCGCGATCGGCGGGGCCGGGGAGTCCAGGCTGGAGGTGCGTGGGTTCCTCAGGGGCGCACAGACCCCAGTTAGCAGCGCGCAGCCCGCGAGGGGCTCCGCGCGCGGACACCACTCCGGTCCTGCGGGGTCAGAATTTGGGTTGTGAAAGTCGAGCCCTTCCGCCAGCCGCCACTGGGACTGGTGGGACCGGGCCCAGAGGGTCCCCTCCCCCGCCGGGGGCGCCGTCCCTTCTGGCCACTGAGGGCGTGCCCGGGGTGTGAATGTTGCTATGGCCCGCGGCCGCTGGGGAACCAGCCTCAACCTGATCCCCAGCCCATCCAACTGAGCCCTGGGAGGCAGGAGGCGGAGTGGGAGCTCTGACTGAGGACAGAAAGGGAGGACGGGAAGGAGGGGGGGGGGGGAGGGACGGAGGAAGGGAGGGAGCTCAGCGAGATGGACCTCCTGGCCCGTCCCAAGCGCGTTGTCAGCCAGTGGCTCTGGTCGGCCCCGCTGACACCGGGAAGCTGCGGGTCCATGGAGGAAAGCAGGCCCCAGGTGCATGAAATCTTCCACCTCCAGCCTGAACCCCACTCACCGAGGCCTCTGGGCCTGCTGCGCCGGCCTCAGGTCCTGCCACGGCTCCTGCCCACATCCCCTAAGCCCTTCCCTGCAGCGGCTTCCCTGCCTTCCACTTCCTCCCGCCATCCAAGCTGGTGCCCTCGGCCAAGGGTCCGGCCCCAGCCTGTTCTCAAGCCCTAGAGAGAAGTCTTCAAAATACTCCCCAAATCCCAGGCCCAGGGCCCAGAGTTCTGCCCTCAACCTCCCACCCGGATGCCTGCAGACGCCTTCCTGGTCCTAGGCTTTAGCCTCCACCCTCCCCAATCCGTTCTCCACACTGCTTTCCCCACCGCCCCCCTCTTCTCCAGGAGCAGGAGCAGGAGCAGGAGCAGGAGCAGGAGGAAGCTCCAGGCCTCGGGCTGCACTCGCACTTCCTCGGAGAGCGGCCAGAGCAAGGTGCGGGGGCATGGGCTCAGGGTTATTGAGGACTTACTATGCCACTTGTTACACACTTCGAGTGGGTTTTCTTGCCTAACTGCCCAGTGACCTCTGGGTATTATTATCATCTGTGCTTTACAGGCAGTGCCCTGAGCCTTTCTCCATCACAGCAGCGCCTTCCGCTGGAAGCCCCGCCCTTCCCAGAAAGCAGGGGGGACCACAGCACCTGCTGTGCCTGGAGGCCAGGGGGCAAGGACATCAGTAACTCAGGGGATGGGCAGATGGCTGTCAGGCTGGGTTTGGTCAGGAATTCCTCAGAAGCCCATTGCTCCTCCACCTGCGTGTACTGGGTTAGTGTCCAAGTTCTGGACGGACAAGTCACACAGTGTCTACATTTGGCTCCTCCCGGTGCTCACCTGACAGCCTCTGCTGCCCTCCTCTTCCTGGGCAGCATCCCGGAGACACCGCAGGGTCCCAACCCCCAGACAGACTTGTGACATTCTCCTCCTTTTCCCACAAACAGGCTCCTTGGAGCCCTGCATACCCCGTGCCCTCCCCAGCCCTGCCAAGCACCAGGCCACTTCCTTTGCATGTGAATGAGGCCCTGTCTGGGCTGCCTTTGTCCTGGAAGGGGCGGGATTTCTATTATTAATTCCTGGCTGGGAAATCAGGAGTCAGCAGTGGCCCCCCTTCCAGAACCCACACATCACACCACAAGGGTCCCTGGCCCAGCTTCCTGCATAAGAATGAGGAGATTCCTCCCACCTGTCCGACCATGACCCTGCTGCAATGGGCAGAGACTGACAGTGAACAGGGACCATCTGTTTGCGCTTATTTCTGCGAACGTATCTATTCTGTAACACTTTTGCTGTTTTTTCTTCCTGGAATACACTTCCTACTAGAGGCACTGTGGCTTCTTTATGTAATTTTTTAAATGACTGTTTCTGAAGCTCCGTAAGATGAGACTCAAAGGCCACAGAGAGCGCAGGTCCTCCTCACCCAGGGCATGCACTGCTGTCCCTCACAGGGCTTGTGCAGAGGCTGCCCACACTTCTATAAACAGGTTTTATTTTTCAGCTGTGTTTTTAATTAATGCTTTCTGTGTTGCTGTTGCAGAAGACCAAAGAAAGCCAAGGACGCTTCAAAGAAATGGAGGGACACTGCTTAATACACCGGCAGATTCAGGGAACAGCCTTCCAAATCTGAGTGAAGGAACACGCATGGGGCTTTCCTTTATATCTCCCTCCCTGTGGTCTTTGTCCCACAAACATGGATTATGCTTCCAGTCCTTTTCGCAGGCCTTGCAAGAAGGCCCCCAGATGTAGGGGTTCTCCAGGCCATATCTGATGGTCTGGCCTGGCGCCAGCATTAATAACCCTCCCTCCGGGGCAGTGCACTGTTCACAGTAACAGGTTCTGTAAGACCAGTATCTGGAAAGGAGAGAGGGACTTAATTATAGGTTATCAGGAATGTACACTGAGCTTGCTGGCATGAACTCAGATCACTAGCCCCAAATATCAGGGTTACATTTGAATAAGCCCTTTTTAGCCTTCTCATTACTACTAAGAAGTATACAAACTGATGCTTCTTTTTAAAAAAATATATTTTTATTGATTTCAGAGAGGAAGGGAGGGAGAGAGAGATAGAAACATCAATACTGAGAGAGAATTATTGATCCGCTGCCTCCTGCACGCCCCCAGGAGGGATTGAGCCCACAACCCAGGCATGTGCCCTTGACCGGAATCGAACCCGGAGGCTGACTTTCTATCCACTGAGCCAAACCAGCCAGGACTACAAGTTGATGCTCTAAACAGAAACAACGCAGTTTCTGAATGGAGCTCTGAGACTGTCAGCACCCAGCTGTGCGGTACCCAAGCTCAATTACTCACATAGGGGTGGGGCAGGAATGAGGAGGTGTCCTCAAATCGAGACAGAAAGATCTCCATCTCCTCTGGGTGCAGAACAAGAAATCTGGAGGATGTGAAATACACAAGAATTAAATAAGACTTAGGACATCCAGATGGGAGGCGCTGTTGGGTGCCAGAATCGGTAAAAGCAATAACCACGTGTTCTAACAGCCCTGGCTGACCACCCAAGAAAGATGTTTAAGTATCAGCACTTATCTACAGAGACATCACAGGCGTCCTTAGTAACATCACATCTATTTTCTTAAACATGAAGTGCTTCCCAGAAGTGAACTGAAGTACCACCTCCAAGGCGCTCACTATTGCTCCAGGAACAGGGACTCAGCTCCAGGCCCGTTCCTAGTCTAGTCACTTCAGAAACGGGCAGATCAGTGTGCAGTATGCAACCCCCAAGCTTTCCCTGCCCTGGTCAGGGTCCCTGTCTCAGCCTTTATTCTTCCCATCTTTTGGTAACGGTGCTAGTGGCCGACCACAAAGAGAAGGAGTAACAGAATGGGTACAGGGAAGGCAGGAACATGGGTTATGAAAGCTGCCTGACGGGTCTGTGCGTACTCAGGAAAGAATTCATCTTGCTTTCCTGGGTGGGATGAGGGGGCCTGTGACATCACACAGTGAGCCACTTCATGACTGTTTTGCTTGCTTCCTGGTACTGTGCGCCTGGCTGCCCTGGTACCCTGTGCCATGCGGCAGGATGCTATCTCATCACCCGTTCTCCATCCACTTTCACACTTCCAACTCATCTGTGAGGGTGACCACAACCTCCAGCACCACCCGACCTCTCTTCTGAGTTTCAGACTCACAACCCCATTGCTGTGGTGTGACCATCCCCTTTAGATGACAGATGGGCACTTCACCATCATGTCCAAAATGGAATTCTTGATCTTCAACTTCACACTTGTCCTACTTAACTCCTAACTCCATGATTTTACTGTCGATCGTTGACCTTAGTACCCAAATCTGAGCACCTTCTTTTTTTTATCAGATGCTCCCCTTCCTCTCACCATGTTTATTTAGTAACCAAGCCTTAGCAATCTTGACTCTACCTCCTCCTTTCCAGCACTTACCACTGTCCTGATGCCTGAACCATGGCAGTGGTTCCAAGTCTTTCCCTTCTGAGGTTTTCTAGAGAAATCTCTTCTATCTGCTCCAATTCTTCTGATGCAAATGACACAAACTAGCTGAAGCAAAAAGGACCATTCCTGGTGTATGGCTGCTTTCAGGGGCGGCTCGATACAGAAGCTCAGCGGACCTCAGCCTGGTGCAGTGTCCCCATCGGGCCACCTGGTTCTGCTCTCCTCCGAGCGCCGGCTCCATGCTCAGGCTGGTGCAGCTCTGTCCCCGCAGCCCCACCACGCACCTGCCCCGCGGCCACCCCTATCCCAGGTCATACAGCAGGCGTGTACTCCAGGAACAGCTAAGTCCCCAACCCAGGAAACAGCTGAGTCCTGTCATCATGTCTCCTTTTCTCTCTTCTTAGGTAAAAGCTGTTTTCCTAGACATTTCAGTGTGCATACTAAATACATACAACCTGCGGGTAATCACTGCTTTACCCTCCTCCCAACAATCCAAGGACACACCATAGAAACATACGACACACCCCACACATACCCCACATACATACACACCACACACACATCACACATGTGTATACCACATAACCACCACGTGCACCACACACATGCACAAGCACACACCACACACACCGCTCACACCACACATTTTAACTCTGAGCTTCCCCTCCCAACCTAAGTTTTATCTCTTTTCTTGTGTTTTATCTCTTTTTTTTTCAAACCCGCAAGGCGTTGTTTGTTGTTGCTTTAGAGAGGCCATTCTGTTTACATTTATGCCCATATTTTACTTTGCTGTTGGTCAATCCCCTTGCTCTCTGACCGTCCATCTGGGAACTTTTCCTATGAGCTGAAGTACAACCCAGGACTTCCTCTAGTTAGTGTTTGTTGGAGAAATCACTTTAAGTTGATCTTTTTCTGAAAAGTGCTGGTTTCAGCACTTTATTAACTCATTCACATCCTGAAGAACTTTAAACAGCCTTCGTATTACCTGGTAAGAGCAGCGAAGAAAGTGAGACGTTGAAGACTATCCAACGATTGGAAAGGCAGAGCTGGGCCCTAGCCAGTTTGGCTCAGTGGATAGAGCGTCGGCCTGCGGACTGAAGGGTCCTGGGTTTGATTCTGGTCGGGGGCACATACCCAGGTTGCAAGCTCAATCCCCAGTGCGGGAGGTGGCCGATCGATGATTCTCTCTCATCATTGATGTTTCCCTCTCCCTCCCTCCCCCTTCCTCTCTGAAATCAATAAAAAAGAAGAAGAAAGAAGAGGAGAGCCGGTGCACCCAGCCTGCTTTTCTTGCTGTCTTTATGCAAACACATAACGAGGGAGGTCAGCCCTGAGGAAGTTGTGCCACAAAAGAGAAAATGATTCATCGTTATTCCTTGGTTTTCTTTTCTCTGGTGCTCACCTGTTTCTGAGGACTATCGGATATGAGATGTTTCGGTTCTCACATGACCCAGAGCATTTGGTCCATCTGAGCCTCCTCAAAGGCATTGTGTACCCTGTTGGGCTCCATCTCATCACTTTCTGCTCTAAATTCACTGCAGTGTGGCTCCCAGCCCCATAATTCTACCTAAACCTCTGTCACTACCGTCATCGGTGGCCACCGTATCAGTTTGGGCCCGGAAGCCGGCTCTGAGAGGCGTTAGAGGCACTGAGATTGATGGGATAACCTGTGGAAGCAGCGTGAGGAGGAGGAGGAGGAGGAGGCAGGAGGGATGGGCAGGATGCGTGCTGGGCTGTGGCAGCTCTGAGAATGCGGGCAGCCCAGATGGAGCTCCAATGCAAAGTGTACCCACTTTGGCCAGAAATGTGAGCCCGACTGTTCCCACTCTGCTCAGCGGCTGGCTGGGCTGCCCTGGGGAGTGTAAACCTGCTCACTCGCTGGGGCAGACCTGCGGCTCCACAGCTCAAGCCTCAGTAGCCGCGCTCGCCTGTGGGGCAGGTTCTTTCCTGAAGGGAGATCTGAGTGTTGGCCTCCACACTGCCCGGCAACAGTCCCAGGATGCCTCCCCGCCTCCTCTCTCCTGGCCTCTCTGAAGCTCCTACATGGTTGCTGGTCCTCCTTCTGAGGTGCCATCTCGCCCGGGCTTCCACACCTTAGGACTCTCCTGGTTCGCCTCCAATGTTGCTGGTTGTTCTTGGTGAGAATTCTTTGTAGGTTCGTCTTCATCTGCGTGGACTTTCTATGTTGGTCTTGTCCAAGCTCTTTCTCCAGGCCTCCTACGCTACCTTCTCACCCAGCAGATCTCACCCACTCCCCGGGCTGAAGTTACAATCCCAATTTAGAGCGACTCCGGGTCGGTGGGGAGCCCCATCCGTTCACTTTGGCACGCGTCCTCTCTCCCGGCCCTCGGCGTGCACTGCCTCGATGATCAAGTCTGTCATCTGGGCTGAGGACTCGAAGGCGCTCTCTAAACTGCAGAACTCACACAAAGTGCAGTGCTGTCACAGCCGGCAGACTGTGGCTCCTGAAGTGTAGCATTGATCGTCTATTTTCTAGAGAAAACATCCCAAATCCTAATCTTTGCATTAAAAACTCAGTCCCAAATGCATTTTCCTCTCCTCCCTTTCATTCCCTCTGCTCTGGTTCAGCATCTCCCAAAGCTGTGTTCCTTGGAATGCTAATGCCTCTTAAGAGGGAAGGTGACGCTCCATGAAAAAAAGTCAAGTTTGGGAAATATTGTCCCCGGAAGGTTAAAGTAGACTTTCTTAGATTAAAGGTTCTGAGAAGGATAGCCTTTTAAACCACTTTTCCCAACTGACTTACCACAGAGTCTATTTATTTTTTCCATCATACTCTATAAAATTCCCATGGACCCCATTTCCTATATTCCACACAACATATGTGGGAGAGCCTGCTCCAGTGGGAGCAGCAGCTCGCTCTTCCGTCCCAGAGAGGTGTCTATGAGTTTGTTTTTTAAAAACTTGATTTTAGAGAAAGAGAGGAAGGGGGTGGGGGAAGACATCGATTTGTTGTTCCCCTCGTGTGTGCATTCATTGGTTGATCCTTGCATGTGCCTGACTGGAGCTAGAACCTGCAACCTTGGCATGTTAGAAGGGTGCTCTAACCAACTGAGCTGCGCTGCCAGGGCCTGCCCATGAGTTCTAGCTTCTGTATCTCCCAGGATGGGGAGCCCTGATTCGAATCCTTTCCAAAGCCTGCTATCCCCCGTTTCCTTCCATTCTGTGAGCGACCTAGAATGATTCCAGGCAACCCACCTTCCTGACTCAAGTCCAGGCCAACTTCTGCTGCTCACAGTTAAAAGACTGACTAGTCGCACCCCAGAGGATCCCAAAGCCAGTGGAGAGGTAGTAGCGCCAAATTGAACATTTCTCAAAGGCTCCTTAACATTTGAATGGATAAAAGACCTGTGCTATACCTGCACAATGGAATATTGTACAGCAATGAGAATCAACCATATGCAATAATATGAATTTCACAAATGTAATCAGAAAAAGAATGAGACGCAATATGAATCCACTTACACAAAGGTGAAAAGACACAGCTAACCTCCGCTGGTGGACGTCAGGATGGCGGCTACCACTGGAAATGGAGGGATGCAAGAGGGTCTCGGCAGCTGCTCACGTTCTGTTTCTTTTCTTTTTTTTTTTTTTTTTTTAGATATATTTTATTGATATTTTACAGAGAGGAAGGGAGAGGGATAGAGAGCTAGAAACATCGATGAGAGAGAAACATCGATCAGCTGCCTCCTGCACACCCCCCACTGGGGATGTGCCCGCAACCAAGGTACATGCCCTTGACTGGAATCGAACCTGGGACCCTTGAGTCCCCAGGCCGACGCTCTATCCATGGAGCCAAACCGGTTTCGGCACACGTTCTGTTTCTTGATCTGGGGGCTGCCTCCTGGGTGTGTCCAGCTGTGAACATTCATGAGCTGGACCTTCGGGAGCTGGGATTCTCTGTATGTATGTTAAGCTCCAATAACAACATTGGGGGGGGGGTCAGAAAAATCACTCCCACCGAGGATTCCCTTAACAGAACCACCCAAAGGAAACACTAATTTCAAGATCAGTGGAAATGGAATGAGAAGGCTGAAAAGGGCTAATTCCAATGTAACTCTGATATTTGGGTGCCAGTGATCTGAGTCCATGCCAGCAAGCTCAGTGTACATTCTTTTTTTTTTTAAATATATTTTATTGATTTTTTTTTACAGAGAGGAAAGGAGAGGGATAGAGAGTTAGAAACATCGATGAGAGAAACATTGATTCAGCTGCCTCTTGCACACCCCCTACTGGGGATGTGCCCGCAACCAAGGTACATGCCCTTGACCGGAATCGAACCTGGGACCCTTCAGTCTGCAGGCCGACGCTCTATCCACTGAGCCAAACCGGTTAGGGCTCAGTGTACATTCCTGATAACCTATAATTAAGTCCCTCTCTCCTTCCCAGATACTGGTCTTGCAGAACCTGTTACTGTGAACAGTGCACTGCCCCGGAGGGAGGGTTATTAACGCTGGCCAGGCCAGACCATCAGATATGGCCTGGAGACATCCAACACCTGGGGGCCTTCTTGCAAGGCCCTCAAAAAGGACCAGAAGCATAATCAATGTTTGTGGGACAAAGACCACAGGGAGATATAAAAAGAAGCCCCATGCATGTTTCTGCACTCAGATTTGGAAAGCTATTCCCTGAGTCCACATATTAAACAGTGTCCCTCCTTTTCTTTAAAGCGTTGCTTGGTTTTTCTTTGGTCTTCTGCAACAGGAACGATCCCCCTCATTCCTTAGCTCACTCACTCCACGTATGTTTGGTTCTCACTTTTGTCTGAATACCTCTGCCCACACCTTTTACATGTCTGCACATGTCAGAGTCATTCTGTTTGAATCATATTGTTTATTTTCTAGATTTGATGATGCTTTGACATCCAGGGGCAGCCCATGCGCAGAACCTCCTCCTCCATCAGGCTTTTCCATTCCAAGAGGCAATACTCATCACCAGGTAGTGAACAAAGAGGGGTCACCACTCGAGCCCAGAGCTCGCCGAAATTAGTCCAACCATCTCATCCTAAACCCGCTCAGCCGCTTACCCTGCCTCGCCCCTTCCTTCCCAAGAAAACCCCGGTAAAGATGAGTGCCCATGCTTCCTGCTGCTGCTGCGCCCTGCGCGTCCCCGGCTGGGCCTGCGCTGCGCACTGTGCCTCCTGCACAGGGACCTGTGGCATAGACTCCTTCCTTCATGACACTCGTCACTTCTGAGTGTCTTACCCAGGTGAATAAACAAATCCTGTGCACATTTTAAAGCACACTCGTTCACTCCACGGTTTTGCAAAGTGCCTACTGTATACAGGCACTGTTTAGATGCCAGGGACAGAGCGGTGAGCATGCCCACAAGGTCCCTGCTCTCACAGAGCTCTCATCTAGTGGGACAAAGATAACCAACAAGTAAAGAAAGAAATACTTCCAGGTAGAGTTAAGTGGTAGTAACAAGAGGCCAGGATGGGTCATTGTATGTTATTTCCCCTGTTTGCTTTAGGGTTGGTTGGTTGTTTTCAGGAAGGCCTCCCTAAGGATGTGACACTTGAGCCAAGGCCTGAATTGTTGCTTATCCACTAAGCCCCGGCCACCCAGGTCAGGTCGGTACTGGGTGCCTGGAGCATCCAAAGGAGTGAGATGATGCATCTCCTGCCAGCTCAGCCAGAACAAGCTCCCTTTCTTAACAAGCAAGAGAGGCTAGGATCCAAGAGAAAATAATTTTCCGGCATCAGTGAAGTCCGCTGCCTGCTCCAGTCCAGTTGCCTTCCAAAGCTATAAAGCCAAGGCCCCAGCACAGGATCCAGGGGGTGGGTGGACCACATGCCAGAGCCCTCAGGCAGCATCCAGCTTGAATATGTGTTTACATAACTATTTGCAAATAAAACTGAAGTGTAGGGTCTCTAAGCACTTCTTGCTCCCCATCCCCGGGGACCACTGCCTAGGTCAGCTGGGCAGCAACACAGCCTACGGGTCACTGCAGACCCGACCCCCACCCGCACCCCCACAGGCCTGGTCAGGCTGGCTGTCCTCTGGCCACATTTAACAGGACACAGACATTCCCACCTTTATGAAAAATTAGATCCAACTACTGGTAACTTTGGACAACATTGGGATCAAATAAAGGTAGAAAAATTAAGTAACCAGCCACAACTCGACAGGGTCCTCTGAGGCCTGCAGCTTAAGGACAGCGGTGCTGGGGCCAGGGCAGAGGGGGTGTGGGGAGGTGGCTTCCACAGGCCCCTTCCTCCCAGCTCTCAGGCTGGGCCTGAGTGTCCCGCCTGGGACGCCCCACACACACCCCGAGCCCCAGGCCAGGGCCCCATAGGGCGAGCTCCCTTCCTCGGAGAAAGACCCAGGACCCCACGGCGGAACAGGCACTCGCATGTTTCCCAGGGAGCCCAGGGAAGAGCTGCCTTTCCCTGGCAGCTGGAACTGGGCGAGCAAGGCCTGCTTTGCTGAAATGGCAGCTACGTGGCCCTCGCTCAGGCTTCTCCACCGCCTCTCGCCCCAAGGGCCTGTGCACGATGTCTCCTGTGAAAAGGTGCAGGGATCCTGTCGCTGTAGCGGCTAGTTTATCTCTGCCTCGGGTTCCAGGAGTTGGTCTCTCCTACAGCTCCCCGGGATTGTTTGGGTGCTTATACAAATGTGCCCGTCGGCTTTGATAGCTACCCAGCGGGAATCCTTTGTCCCTCGGAGATGTCCAGCTCCAGAGCTATGAAAACTCCGCAGCACCACTCACACCTCAGAGCAACTAAAATCAGCAGAGGGCTGACCGAGATCTGACAGCAGGGGCCGACCTGCACAGCTTCTGCCCCAGAGCTTCTGCGGCCACGGTGCACGCTGGCCTCTGGGACAGGCACTGTCCTCCACCAGCCCGCCACCCCCAGGCCTCCTGGGCCCTGCAGAGGTCTGTTCCCTTGTATGGAGGTCAAGTCTCAAATTCTCCCGGCTCCCAGCTGGCTTAAAAATGTCAACAAAGAATCTTTCTGCATCTGAGCATTTTATATTTCCCTGTTTCAGCAGGAAGTCTGCCTCCTATTTAACCTAAGAACCAGGCCTCAGGGGTTGCTCGTTGGCGATTCAGTAACCTGTACACATAGGCACTTCTTTGGATGAATCAAAGCTTCCGTGGGAAGTGCCCAAATCCTATAAAAAGTAATTTATTTGCTTATCCACAAAATTATAATATTCATTTTGTTTGTGCAAAGCCACCAGTCATCAGTCATGAATATATGAACCACAAGAAACTGTTTCAAGTAGGATTTCATCCCAGACATAGTTTCCAGTTTGAATCTGACATATTATACCTGGGAGGATTGCAGGAAACCATAAATAATTCCTAATTTCTATGTTGGGTCTATGGATAATAAAGATTTTTTTGCTGTTTTAAAACACACACACTCACACACACACACCAACATACACACTCACGCTCACACACACACTCACACTCACACACACACTCATACACACTAACACACACACTAACACACACACACTAACATACACACTAACACACACTCACTCACACTCATACACACACACACTCACTCACACTGGGAAGCTGGGAACTAGCTATCCAGAAGGAAGGCTGCCTCAGGACGATGCACCCTTCTTGTAGTCATCACAGAATAAAAGAGATGCCCTTTCTGTCTTCAGTTATAATGTGGGCTAATCACAAAACGTACTTGGAGGGTGGGGCGCTCGGTTGGAACCCAGGTGCCCCGAGCAGGGTCTGGCAGTGCCGGCCGGAAGTGCGAGGTCTCCCCTGCAGGATGGAGCAGAGGCCAGGGCCAGGGATGGACCGGCTTTGGGAAGCAGCCAAGCTGCTCGGGGTGGTGATGCCAAGCGCGGGCGGACCTGCTCTCTGCTCGCTGGGCAGCACGTCAGAAGCCTGGCCCCAAGCCTCTGTTCCCCCAGGTGGAAAGCCCATGTAGTTTGCACAGGTTGGGGACAGACGGTTCATGCCTTGGGGCCCTGAGATCGAACACCTCCCACCCCTCAGCTCTGAAGGACCCTGCACTGTGCTGGTTTGCTAATGTGCCTGGTGGAGGAAAGACACTTGGCAAGTGACAGGAACACCCTCCAGGAGTCATCTGAGGAGTGGAAAGTAGCCCACTTGCCAGAGCTCCCACCGAGGCCCATCACAGGGCCTAACCTCGTGCTTGTAAGGTTTCTTACATCAGCCTCAGTGCCAAGGAGGCTCCTCCCCTGGCCAATCTTAGTGCGGAAATAACGATACCCAGTCCTTCGAGGAGGCTCCCTGGACAAGGCCGCCTTTCTCAGACAAGCAGGAAGAATTGGGCAGGACCTGGGGAAAGGCCTCGCAAGCAAAAGGACAGCCAATGCCCTGGAGGGGCCCCAGAGGCCCCAGGGCCGTGGTGGAGGGATGGGGGGTGGCAGGTCCATCCCAGGAGGAGGGGCCGTGATGCTGGGCAGAAGCTCCGACTGGAGCCCAGAGGGCCCAGTGTGCCCAACTGAGGACTTTGGGTTGTCTGGAAGCAAGCAAAAAACAACTGAAAAACTGCAGGAGACAGACTCAGAGGTAGCCTTGCCATTGAGAAAGGTCACATGGCACAGGTGAGGCCTGGGTTGGGGAGGGGAGGGGATGCTGGCAAATTCCCCTGAGGATGGAGGAGACCCTGCCAGGCCGTGCTGGAAGCAAAGGGCCATTTGGTTTTGTTTCCAGTCCTTCCTGGACAGATACTTTTGTAAAATGAATTACTACAAAGAGGAAAATTTTAAAAAGACATACAAAATACAAACCCTAATTTTTCAATCAAAGATTTTTAATTCAAGTCAAGTACACATAACATAAAATGTACCATCTTAGCCATTTTCCAGTGTACAGTTCAGTAGAGTTAAGTACATTCGCATTGTTGTACAACCGATCTCAGAACTTTCTCATCTCACAAAATGGAACCTACCCAGCATTAAACAGCAACTCCCATTTCCGCTTCCTGCCACCTCCCGCCAGCCACCACTCTACTTCCTGTCTCTGTGGATGTGACTGCTCTGGGAACTTCTTAAAAGGGGAATCACACAGTATTTGTCCTTTTGTGACTGGCTTAATTCACTCAGTACAATGTCCTCAAGATTAACCCATGTTGTAGTATGTGTGAGAATGTCCATTCTTTTTAAGGCGGAATAAAGTGCCATGAATGTGGGTGTGCAAATATATTTTCAAGTCCCTGCTTTCAGTTCTTTTGTGTATATGCCCCAAAGTAGAATTAGTATATCGTATAGTAATTTTATTTTTAATTTTTTGACGAACCACAATACTGTTCCACCGTGGCTACACCATTTTGTATTCCCACCAACAGTGCCCAAGGGTTCCAATGTATCCACAGCCTCGCCAACACTTGTTATTGTCTGGTCTTTTGATAATCGCCATCCTGATGGAGGTGAAACCCCACTTTTCTATTATTAGGTGCAACAGAGATATAATTATCATGTCCAGCCCAGTGGTGTGGCTTGGTTGGTCAAGCCTCATCCCTGAGGGGTCACTGGTTTGATTCCAGTTCAGGGCGCATACCCTGGTTTTGGGCTCGATTCCCAGGAGGGAGCGTGCAGGAGGTACCCAATCAATGCTTCTCTCATTGATGTTTCCCCTCCCGCTCCCTCCCCCTTCTTTTCTCTCTAAAATCAATAAAAACATATTTTAAAAAATTATTCGAATTCCTGTATCAGTTTTAAATGCTGTTTTATACTTTTTTAAAAAGCATGTTTTTATTGATTTTAGAGAGGAAGAGGAAGGGAGAGGAATAGGGAGATAGAAACATTGAGGAGAAAGAAACATCAATCTGCTGCCTCCTGCAGGCCCCCTCCTGGGGATCAAGCCCACAACCAGAGCATGTGTTGGGATCCAGAATCCAACCTGCGACCTCTTGATTCACGGGTCAACGCTCAACCACTGAGCCACAATGGCCAGGCTTTAATGCTATTGAAGGCTATTCTCAATTTCTGTACTTATCTCATTGTGGACCAATAACAAACATTTTCCAGGCTGGTCCCAGGCTGTGGCCCAGGCTGTGAGTAGCACTGCTTGGGCAATGTCTGTCCCTGGAGATGAAGAGGACCAGATGGTGAGAGCCAACCTTTACAGAGCTCTTATTCTTTGGCCCTACAAGTATTTATCACCTAATCAGCACAGCCCTACTATGAAGCAGGTGTGTCACCAGGCCCAGTTTATAGATGAGAAAATAGGCAGGCAAGGAGCCTTGCCCAGCACCAGCCGACGCAGCCAGGAGCCCCAGCAGGATGGCCTCAGCCATGTTGGTTGTTTTGTTTTCCAAGGTTACTTAATTGATTAGTTATATGGGGGGAAACATGGGAGTTCTCCCAGGTTCTGACTTGAGCGACCGGGTGGACAGGGATGCCCATTTGGAAGGAAATGCAATCAGTCTACTTTGGGGCATGTTGAGGTTAAGGTCCATGTGTGACATCCAGGTGTGAGCAGTGTCCAAGACAGCTGGGTCATAGATTCTGAGCTCCTGGACAAGGACTGGACTCAGAGTGCAGCCGAGGAATGCTAGGGCGAGGATGGCATGAGTTTGCTGAGGTCCCTCAAAGAAACTGAGAATATTCTCAAAAGAAGCAGAAAAGCCAGAGAGAAGTGAGGAGCCAGAGGAGAATGGGGCAGGAAAGCATGTCCAAAGGAAAAGAGGCCTCGCCAGGAGTTTAGGGTTATGCAGAGGCCACACAGACAGGATAACCCGTGCCCATGCACTTGGCTGTGCGGTGGCCCCTGACAGAGGCCTGGAGGCCAGGGAAGTGCAGGTTGATGTAGGTGGAGAGGTGGATGGTGGTGGGAAAGGTGGGAAAAGTGACTGAGAGTGCAGACCACCCTTTCTAGAAGATCAACTGTGAAGTGAAGGAGCCATAGGACATTCCCTGAAAGGGAGTTATGCATGTTTTCTGGGGCCGGGGAGAGGAAGAGATTGGGCCAAAGACAGATTATTATTTTGTTTTGTATTTTTTAAAAAATACTGGAACAATCATGAGTTTGGGCCTTCTTGCTCCATGGCCAAAATCCACTAGAAAGCCTGCTGGAAGGATGGGGAACTGGACCAAGAATGATGATTCTTGAATAAAAGGAGAGAAAGCTCACATCCCCTAAGATGTGAGGGAAGATAGTCTATGATACAGATTCATTTGCAAGAGAGGGAAGGAAGCAGGAGTCATCGATGGAGTCAGAGGCAAATGACCCATAGAGAGGGAGTGTGGGGGCGTGGTGTTTGGGACTGAGGAGAGAGCTGGACAGTGACTAACACAGAGCAGTGAGGGTCACGGGTCTTGGAGAAGATGCGCTAGAAGCAGAAGGGCCCAGCTACGCTGGAGATAGTATGTCCGCGTGGCCCCTGTGGCCTGTTGGTGGGCTTTATCTTGATCAAGGCTCAGCTGCCCAAACACAGAAGCAGAGCAGGTGAATGACAGGATCCATCCGGGGTTAAGGTTTCACATGTTGTCTCTGGCTGCAGTCAGCGGTAGACAGAAGGCTGATTGCTGTCACGAGAGGGAAAGGAGGAATTCAGTTGTGAGGTTTTAAAATATGTGCACAAATTACTTGACACTCCTCTCTTCAAAAGTCGGTCTAAGTTCCCTGCCTTTGAGAGTGGGCTGGACTCAGTGACTTGCTTCTAAGGAATAGAATGCAGCGGGAGTGTCGGCGTGTGACTTCCAACTCTGGGTAACAGAAACCTCTGTGGCTTCCCCCTGGATCGCTTGCTCTGTTCCGGGGGAAACGAGCTGCCACGTCATAAGGATGTTCAAGAATCCCTATGGAGAGGCCCTTGTGGCAAGGCGCCAAGGCATCCTGTCAACAGCTGCCTAGAGCCAGCGGGGAACAGACCCTCCAGCCCCAGTCCAGCCTTCGAATGACTGCAGCCTGGGCTGACACCCCCTGCACCTCCTGAGAGACCCGAGCCACAGTGCCAGCTAAGCCACAGAAATGGTGTGAGATGACAAGTGGTTTTTGTTTTGAGCTGTTAAGCTTTGTGGCCATTTGTTAAAAGCACTAGATTAACTGTAGACTGCCGGAGTGTGAGAGTAGAGAGACAGACAGTGGACTGATCCTAGTCAAGGTTTGGCAGGTAGGCCAAGGTCAAAGGGGCGGGAAGGTAGGGGGGTGGTGGCATGAGAAGAGAGTGAAGTAGGACCAGAAGGCACCTCATAGACGAGAAGCACATGGAGACGTCGGCCCTGGGGGTGTCTGAAGTCAGAGAGCACGTGAGTGAAAGTGGGGGAGAGTAGCAAGACAGAGAGCAGTCAGAGTGCAGTTTCCTGTTTGAGGGAACATGTTGGGTGGTTGAGGCTAAGAAAAGGTGGGGTCAGGGCGGTAGGCTTGTGGACAGTGAAGACAGCCAGGACACAGGTGGGTTAGGAAGAAAGACTTGCGTTCAGATGCCAAAGGTCTCCACATATATGGGGAAGAGGTTCAGGCCAGTAGATGACGGGTAGAGGTGACTTCCCTGGGCAGCACTACAGTCAGTAGCATGAAGAGCACTCAGGATGACGGCTGCTGGGAGGGCGCACATGATGGCCAGGCCAGCCGGGAGAGAGCAGGCCCAGGTGGCTGCAGACGGTCACTCCTGCCGCACCCTCCCCTGGCAGGACACCAGGGTCACCGAGATAAATATGGATGACGACGTCAGACAGCAAAGGCAGAAAACCCTGCCAGCCATGCAGCCTGGTCCTCCTCCCACTCTGGTGTCCCCTGGGCTGGGCTGGGCTGGAGCGAGGGGACTGTACCCGCCTGAAGCAGCGCCCCAATCTTCCTCTTGTCCTGCGCCCCCCCCCACATACACACACACGTAAACCCATGCATGCACACCATACACACACACACACACACACACACACACACACACATGCTCACACACACGTAATGTTTCTTTTCCTTGGGTAGCTCCCAGTGTGGCCTCCCCCAAGGCTTCTTCCTTTCATTCCCACACCCCGCTCTGGGCTCCCTGTGTTTCCCAGGCCCCTTCCCTGATGAGGGCCTTTGCTGCCGAGTCCCTCCTCTCTCTGGAGCTGGCAGGACCGCCCGCTTCTCTCTCCCTTAGGTGAGCGTTCCCAGGGCCTGCAGTCCCAGGCAAGTCTGCATCCCAGAAGAGGACAGCGGCCATCGCCCAGCGTGGCCCACACAACAGCTGTGTGCCTTCACCCTGAAATCCTAATGTCTGTTTCTATATCGTGGAACTCACAAGGCTCCCAAGTCTGGATTTATCCGCCAGGAAAGTGCTTTCAAAAGGACAATGGCAAGTGATTCGGGTGGTCCCCTGGCCTTCCTGCATGCACAGGCCACAGCCACACCCTCCTGGGCAGGGGCACGCGTGGCAGCATCGCAGAGGTGAGATGCAGCCTGACAAAGCCAGAAACACCTTCTGTAAAACCGCCAGCCGTTGGAAGGCAGGCTCGCGATGCCCGTGGACACCACTCCTCTCCCTTTGCTTTTGCAGTTGTTTTATGTTGAAACAAGTCAGCTCTGGGCTGGATAACAAATGAATTCCAGCTTGCGGCCTGGCTGGTTTGTTTTGCTTGAGGGACGTTGTTTATGCTAAGGGTGCCCCCCACCACAGTTGGATTTATGTTATGCAGAGTCTTGTCCATCATCTGGATGCTGCTGTAAACAAGATAATCTTTGTCTCCCAGGAATGGGCCTGTTGCCAATAACTTTACATAAACACAAGCACCAGTTTTGTGTTTACATTGTCTGAGGTAACCGCTGGCAAGAGTTTCTAATGGCGCCACGGGCCCCTCCCTGGCTAAGGTGGTATCGGCTTTCGGGACTGACCTTGTGCGTGGAGCACTCACTCGGGGGAGAGATTTCATACTTAGCAGATGAGTGCTGCACCGGGCCTGCCTCTTCTGGGTGCTTTGGCATTTTTAATCCCATCAAGTTAGCATTGCCTCTTTTTGTGTTGGATGAGCGGACAGGGGTGGTGGGAAGACTGTAGATGCACTCAATGCAATCATGAACTCAAGCTCCTGATGCCGTCAGGGAGGCTCTCGGCCTGGCTCCGAGGATGGTGATGAACAGGACGGGGGTTCTGCTCTATGGAAGACATCGTGTGTTGGGTTGCATTCCATGCAGATCATACTTGGAATCTGCAGAAGTCTGAGTGTCTGTGGCAATTCCAAACCAAGCAACCACAGGAACAGCGACTCTTCACATAGTGATAAATTGTCTCTGTGGAGGAGTGAAGAGAAAAGCAATTTTCCTGCTAAGCTTCCCTGCAAAGACAGCAAGAACTATGTATGTAGGGCGTGTGATTCGCACTCCCACGTCTCCTTAGGAACCCACTGGACCCGCCTCTTGCAGCAGTAACTTTGGGTTAATAAGCCAGACTTGAAAAGCAGGATCTAGAAGTCGGTTTCTCAGAGCTGACTGGCCTCCTGTGGAACATCACTGCTGCAGGGCGGCGTGGGGCATGGGAAAGAGCGTCTCAGCACTCCATGTAGGAAAACCTAGAGGAGTGTGGTCTTTATGGTCTCTTGTTGGAAATCTCTCAGGTCTAATTTGTAAACGCTCAAATGAATATAAACAAAATCAAAGAGTCAAAACACAGCCCACGTCTTAGGTGCGCCAGCCCCACCTCCTGCTACCGCCGGGCGCCCGCCTCAGTGCAGCCTGCCAGCACTCGCTTCCCAGCACCCCGTGATCCCCCTGCGTCTCTGTGCCACGTTTTGGTAATTCTCGCAATATTTCAAACTTTTTCATCATTGTTATATTTGCTACGGTGATCTGTGATCAGTGGTCTTTGATACTGCTATTGTCATTGTTTTGGGAGAACCCAGATCCTTCAGTTCATAGGCCAACACTCTAACCACTGAGCAAACCAACCAGGGTGCAATGAGGTATTTTTAATGAAGGTATGTACATTATTTTATTAAACATAATGTTATTGCACATTTATTAGACTACAGTATAGTGTAAACATAAGTTTTGTACACACCGGGAAACCAAAATGAATGTCACAACATGTGACTCCTGTTGTGATATTCATTTTATTGTGGTGGTCTTGAACCGAACCTGCAACATCTTCAAGGCATGTCTGTACTTCAGTTTATGGTGTTTGGTTTTATTCTGTGCAAAAGAAATGAGACATCAGACCAGCTCTCAGATTTCGTCTAGACCAGGGGTGGGAAGTCCGGCCCTCGGGCCGTATAAGGTCCACGAAATCATTTGGTCTGGCCCTGCCAAAGCATCAGGGGTGAGTTAATTCAATGTTTCACTAAATATAACAGGCTAGTTTTTAAGTTGATAATTCTGTATGACCCGCGAGTGATGTTATAAATACCTAAACGGCCCTTGGCAGAAACAAGGTCCCCCACCCCAGGCCCAAACTGTAGGCCCATGGATAGTAGTACAGGGTGGGGATGAAGACTGGGCCCTGGAGCTGGACTGTGCAGGGATGAGGGTGGCTTTTCCTCTTTCTTCATGCGCAACTACAGACAGTAATTCAATCCATCTGCCACTCAGTTTCTCCTCCTGTAAGGTAGGACTGATAGCGTCACTTCACTCATATGGCTGCTGAGAAAAGAGTAAGTTTACTTTGCTGCGGCATGGCGTGAGCCATCACAGTGCTTCTCCGATGGACCCCTTCCTGCCAAGCACAATGTGGACGTGTAGCAGACGCTCCTAATAGACCCAACAGAACAGCAGTACCAGGGAGGGCTCAGCGGCAAGGAACAGAATCCACTCTAGCTGCTGGGAGGGAACTGGGCTTAATTAAGCAAAATGGCTTAGAGAGTCAGAGGGAGGGCTGGAAAGCCGCCTGTAGGTTGAGCTTTCGGGGATGACTCCCAAAGCCACCCCAGAGCTTTTCCCTCCTCTGCAATCAAGACACAGCCATGCTGCAGGCTCCAGAAACCACCTGCTCACCACAGTCACGCCAGGAAACGGAAGGCCCTCTGCCTCCTGCTGACCAGGAATCACGCTGGCTGACCCCGCCTGCTCTCAGTCCCAAGCCTGTCACAAACCTGAACTCACATGTACAAGCTCGGGTGCTGAAGAGTTTGGAAAAGTTGTGCAGTGTTCCAGGCCCAGCAGGTCAGGAAGGTGAGCCAGAAGACAGGTGGGCTGAGCACAGCCGAATATGGGACAGGACTCAGGTGTCCCCTTTTCTCCTGACCTTCATTGCTCCCTGGCATCTGTGGACATGGATGAAATTCCAGTTGGTTCTAAAAGCTGTGTCCTTTTAGGCCAGTGCTGTAGAAAGTACTAGAAGATTCCAGAAATTTCTAGGAGAATAAAAAGGAAAATACGACTGGAGACAAAGCAGATATCGCTGAGCATCTAGAAATATTGGAGGGTAAATATATTTTTAAATGATTTTTTAAAAATCAGAATATCTTCTGTTGTTCAACTAAAGTCAGTTGTCTACATTGGTAGGATTCTGTAGGATATCATTATGGTATTGAAATTGCTTTATTCTTGCTGGTTAAAAATGAAAAAACAGCCTGGCCAGTGTGGCTCAGTGGTTGGACAGTGACATATGAACCAGGAGGTCACGGTTCGATTCCTGGTCAGGGCACATGCCTGGGTTGTGGGCTCAATCCCAAGTGTGGGACATGCAGGAGGCAGCTGATAGATGATTCTCTCTCATCATTGATGTTTCTATCTCTCTCTCCCTCTCCCTTCCTCTCTGAAATAAATTTAAAAAACAAAAGAAAGAAAGAAGAAGAAAGGAAGAAAGAAAAGAAAAGAAGAGAAAACAGAAGTGGATGCCACAAAATTACCAGTGTTTATTTCTGGGATTTCTGGGTAGTGGGGATAAAAGTGACTGACTATTATGGTCTCCTTTATGTGTTTCTTTTTGTTAAATGTGTTGGTATACTTACAATGTGGTATGTGTGTAGACCAACACTCTCATGTGGAACCTGTTAGCCTCCTAAGGCCCTTGAGGACGGTGTTGTGCACTTTGTTTTATTGATGTCAGGAAACAGATTGGGAGAAGTTGAGTGACATGGCAAAAACCACACAGCCGTCTGAGTCCACAGTACCACGTCAGCCTAAAACAAGTCTGTGTATATGCATGTCCCCTTGTCCACAGCTTGGCTAAGGACGCTGACACGTGCTCCATCAGCTAACCTGTGGCTGCTCACCGGCTGGTCCCACCCTCAGCCCGCATGGCACTCATCAGGGAGCCTGTCTGAATGGGATGATAAGTGCCACTCGCGGGCACCCTCACATTTCCACGTTCCTCAGCCAGGCCGTGGCTCTTCAGGCCCCCACCCAGCCTCGCTGCACCGTGAGGTTTCCAGCCTCTGGCCACTGTGCAGGTGACGCTGGGGGTGGGGAAGGTGTCCTTGGGGCCAAAGCATTGCTTCCTGCAACTTAGAACTTTATATACCAGGATCAATTCAGTTTGCCAACTTTTCGCATTCTTTTTTTTTTCCAAAAGGACATTTCATGCATTCAGAATTATAACTTCAAAAACAAATTAGCTTCATGGGGAAGCCGCTACCCTACCATTTTCCTCATTTTGCTGCGGCAGGTGTGATGGCCGCCTCCTGACTCCCGGGAGCCGTGACAGTGTCACCTCCCACGATGGAGGGCGCTCAGGCAGCAGACAGAACTCGGCTGCCAGGAGCAGACCTCAATCAACATGGGAACTTGCAGGGTTATCCAGGATGGTCCCAGTCATCCTGAGTCCAAGGTCATCCTGAAGGTGCCAGGGGGCAGAGGAAGAAGCTGGAGAGATGCCCCGTGAGAAGGCCCCACCCTGGGGCTGTGAGGACAGGAAAGGGCGGTGAGCTGGGGAGTGAGGGCACCTCCAAGAGCTAGAAAGGGCTGGGGGCCGGGTTCTCCCATGTGCCCCTGGACAGGAGCACAGTCCAGCCAACACCTGGATTTTAGCCCAGGGAGACTTCAAGCCCGCAAGATTGCAAGATGACTCATTTACATGGCTTTACCAAGTGTGTCCCAGCAGCAAGAGAAAACTAGTGTAACCCGGGACTTCATGGTGGCCTTCCTGAGGCCTGGGGCCCGCTTCTGGAGCTCATCGTAGGCAGTGCCCTCAGACTTTCCCAAGCGCGACCCTGCGCGCAGAGCACTCTTCCCCGCACTGGGTGCAGGCCCTTCAGGACAGGCCTGCCACATCTTGTTCCTGAAGGCACAGCCTCAAAGGGTGAGCTGTGGGGCGCCCAGGTGAGCGCCCAGGTAAGTGCCAGGTGAAGAGCATGTCCTGGGGGCGGGGGGGGGGGGTGGGAATCTGGGGGACTGGGCTTGGAAATGCCAGCACAAGCCCAGGAGTAGAAACTGAGGTTGTTTACAAATATTGCTAGGAACATAGTCGGTGCTTGATACCTGGCAGCTATGATATCAGTAATAATAGCCCTATGGTTTTCACTGTCATATTTTTAACCGAGGTAACTGATCAGGTTCGTTTTTAAGAACAGTCCCCCTGGGGCTAGGGCAGAGTAATTTGAGGGCCAGAAGAGTCGGGTCACAAAGAGAACCATGAGGAAGTGCTGGGCACACAGCCCCCAACCCCAGCCTGAGGAGTCCTTGATACTTCCATGCAGGCCCGCCTCCCTCCTGAACGGAATCTCGCAGCCCAGGAGGATGGCGCTTAGACGCCCAGTGACTTACTCAGATGTGGAAAGCCAGTGCGTGCTGAGGCGGAGCTGATGCAGGTTTGTGCACAGAGGACAATGTCATTTCTTTGCACTAGAAACCAGAATAGCTTCCTGGAAAAATCAGCACAATTGCTGGTTCCCTGTGGAATCTGAATTTGGGTTAAAACCCTAGATCCTCCAATGGGTCGTTAGGGTGAGTAGAAGCGACTGTAGTAACAAACAACCCCCAGACATCCATGGTTCAGCACAGGAAAAGTGTTTCCTTGATTACAACTCAGTCCAGTGTGCAAGAGGGAGGCGGTGACTTGACTCCACACGGCCATTCAGGGACCCAGGCGCCTTCCCTCTGTGGCTTGCCCTCCTCTGGGTCCTAGGAGAGTCTCCAATCATCCAGTGAGTAAGGGAAATGGGAAAAGGTCATGTGTCAGAGGGAGAAATAATAAGATCTGTGTACCCTTCACCCAATTTTTCTCCATGGTAACATCTTACAAACCTCTACCACAACATCATTGCCAGTGCCGACGTTGATACGTTCAAACCAGGCAGCAGTCCCAGCACCACAAGCATCCCTCATGTTGCCCTTTCATAGCCACACTCCCTTCCCTCCCACTCCACCCTCTTTAATCCCTGGCAACCATGAATCTGCTCTCCATCTCTATAATTTTGTCATTTTAATAATATTATGTCTATATGGAATCATGCAATTTGAGATTGGCTTCTTTCACTCAGTGTAATTCCCTAGAGATTCTTTCAGGTTGTTACATGTAGCAACAGTGTGTTCTTTTTTTTTTATTGCTGAATAGTATTCCATGGTATGAATGGACTACAATTTGTTTAACCACTCACCCGTAGAAAGAGATTTCCAGTTTCTGGCTACTATGAATAAAGCTGCAATACACATTTTTATCGATGTCTCTGTGTGAACATAAGTTTTCATTTCTCTGGGGTAAATGCTGAGGAGTGGAAATGCTGGGGTGGAAGACAGTTGCCTGTGTAGCTTTCTATTGCCACCTGAAATGGACGAGTGATGGGTTTCCAGCAACCTCACCATCGTTTAGTGTTGCCTCTATTTTACATGTTAGCCCGTAATAGGTGTGTGAAATCTCATTGTCACTGTTGTCTGCTTTCCCTGCTGGTTTATGATATTGTGCACCTGTCACCTGCTCCTGTGCTCTGTCTACCCTCTTCGTGAAAGGTCTCTTCGTGGTTTTTTGCCCATTTTCTAATTAGATTGTTTCCTTTTAACTATGGAGTTTTGAGAAATATTTATATATTCTAGAGTATGGAATTATGGTTTGCAAATATTTTCTCCCAGTCATAGCTTGTCTTCTCATTCTCTTAACAGGGTCTTTCTCTTAAATTCTGATGAAGTCCCATTTATCATTTTTGTCTTTTATGGATTGTGATTTTATGTCAAGCCTAAGAACTCTTTGCTTATCCCTGTACCCCAAAGATTTTTTTTTAATGTTTTTTTTTTGAAGTTTTATAGTTTTACTAGAGGCCCAGTGCATGAATTTGTGCATGGGTGGGGTCCCTCGGCCTGGCCGGTGATTGAGGCCTATAGGGGGGCTGGCTGGCCTATTGGGGGGGCAGGCCAGCAGGGGGGAGGGACCACAGGAGGTTGGCCAGCTGGTCAGGGGCCTGGCTGGCCAGGGGGAGGGACTGAGGGAGGTTGTCCACAGGGATGGGGGTGGGGCCACAGGAGGTTGACTGGCCAGTGGGGAGGAACTGCAGGAGGTTGACCTGCTGGCTGCCCCAAATAGGGCCTGGGGGGAGGGGCCATGGGAGGTTGGCTGTGGCAGCGCACTGACCCCTGGTGGTAAGTGTGCGTCATAGTGACTGGTTGCTGGTTGTTCTGGTCGTTCCAGTCATTCGGTTGTAACGGTTGCTTAGGCTTTTATATATATAGATGTTTTCCATTTAAGTTCATGATCCACTTGATTTCCTCTTTGTATCATGTGGAGGTTTTTGTGTGCCAGGCCTGCACATGGCTCACATTGCTTCTGCTCACATTCATTGGCCAGAACCCAGTCACATGGCTCCATCTGACTTCAAGGGAGGCTGGGAATGTATTCCCCTGGTGTGCGTACGAGGAAGAGAGGGACACAGGTACTATAGTCACAGCCACACCTATTTGTAATGCCAAAAAAAGCTATGCCCTTCTCTGCTAATGTGTTCCAGAGTATTTAGCAAATACCTGGGAACTGGCACTATTTCTGGGCCTGGAACATAATAAGATGTAATAAATATTTGCTGACTTAAAGGAAAGGGGAGAATCTCACTGCATCTTCACACCATCCCACAAGATCAGAATCATGGTCTCTGTTTTACTGTCTAGGGAAGCTGTGTTTTCCTGCCCCTCCCAGAGGCCTGTTAACCCAGGGGTGGCCTAGTGGTGGGAGGGAGGGGGGGAGGGACAGGGGTGCAGGAACAGTGACAGCAGGAAGTCAGAGAGCTGGGCATCCATTTTGCAGAGAGGAAGTAGAGGGCAAAGAGATTGAAGAGCAGCTCTTGGTTATAACATGAGTTTATTGTGGGAGGAGACAGCGTCATTAGAAGTGGCAGCTGGCTCCATCAACCCAGGAGGGGAGTGGGGAGAGGAAACTCGCTGCATGTGTAGTGACCGCTTAGCCAGGAGCCCACATTCCATCTCTGGTTCCTGCTCTGGCCCGGGGAGTGGGGTCAGAGATCTCCACAGCATGTCACGGACCATGAGGACACTTCAGGGACACCCTGCAACAGCTCCGGGGAGAGCTCATTCTCCTGGCCGCTGCGCTGCTTCAGGTTAAGAGTTTGACCCGTTAAGACATCTGGACTGTGGGGCTTCTTTGTTCCAAACCAAACCAGAACCTCCGGGCTTCCAACTTTGTGTTTATTCTTGGCTAACTCACCTTCTCATTTCAAAAAGTGTGAGTGGTCTAGTAAGAGGTAAGACAGCAAACAAGTCTTCTCTTCAGGTGTCTGTCTTGGAAGCATAGTGAGAAGCCACTGAAGAAGCCCCCCCCCCCCCTTTCCCCCTCCCAGGGCAATCGATCCACAGCTGGGGGTGCGGGTGGGGGGTTAGGGAGAGGAACGTGAAAAATCATTGCAAGCTTTGCCAAGCCACACATGACAGGGATGCCTCTTGGGCTGGGACTTTGGGGAACATGTCTTTAAGAAGGAGCTGCCCTGCAGCATCTGACTGGGACTGGGGGCTGAGGGCTGGGCCCGTGCCCTTCCCCCACACACTTACCTGTCACCGTACCTAGGAAGCTCCATACACACTTCAGGAATGAACTGCATCATTCTCTCTGGAAACACTGGAGCTGACATTTAAAGTTCAAAAGAGTAAAAGGGAAACCTACGATCTTCCAAACTTGAAATGAGCCCCAGTCAGGTTCACTTCACTCCATCGGAAGTTTGCAGCCAAGGAGCAGGTACACAGTGTCACCTTTGTGCAGCCTCACGTTCCAGTGTGCAACAACCACCCATCAGATAGAGGGCAGTGCTCCCACAACCACACCTCTGATAGGGGGGAGTGCTCCCACAATCACGCCTCTGATAGGGGGGTGTGCTCCCACAACCACACCTCTGATAGGGGGGAGTGCTCCCACAATCAGGCCTCTGATAGGGGGGAGTGCTCCCACAATCACGCCTCTGATAGGGGGGAGTGCTCCCACAACCACACCTCTGATAGGGGGGAGTGCTCCCACAATCAGGCCTCTGATGGGGGGAGTGCTCCCACAATCACGCCTCTGATAGGGGGGTGTGCTCCCACAATCAGGCCTCTGATAGGGGGGAGTGCTCCCACAATCAGGCCTCTGAGAGGGGGGAGTGCTCCCACAACCACACCTCTGAGAGGGGGGAGTGCTCCCACAATCAGGCCTCTGATAGGGGGGAGTGCTCCCACAATCACGCCTCTGATAGGGGGGTGTGCTCCCACAATCATGCCTCTGAGAGGGGGGAGTGCTCCCACAACCACACCTCTGAGAGGGGGGAGTGCTCCCACAACCACACCTCTGATAGGGGTAGTGCTCCCACAACCATGCCTCTGAGAGGGTGTAGTGCTCCAAAAACCATGCTTCCAATAAAGGGCAGTGATCTGTGCAGTCAGGCCTCCCTACCTCTGGGACTGTGCTCCGACCCACCTACTTGAAAGTGGCCCCAAACCTGCCCTCATTTTGGAGAAATGTGTGTTTCTTGCCTCCACACACAAATGTGATTTAAACAATTGCACTGGGTTCCAACAGTTTCCTCTCTGGCAGCTGTGTTTGTTGACGTAGGTAGCTAGTTAGTTAAGGAGGGGAGCAAATGGAATCAGACATTGAGCCCGATGAGCTAGGGAGCTGAATCAGAAATTGGGCCTGATTTACTGGGAAGCTGTAGTCATCACAGGCCCCCCGGGGCGCCCCCCCCACCCCCAACACACACACACATCCCCTGATAAGGGACTTAATCCCCCAGCCATCCCCAAGTGAGCAGGAAGAATCTCTTCAGGGAAAACAAGTCCCCTCCCCATATTGAAGTGGGGGTGTGGGGACAATAAAGGGAACTCCTCTGCTGGGTGCCTGTGCTGGGGGAGGCAAGATGGGCACCATAAAGGGCAGAGCCACACCTGGGAAGAGAACTGGGTTGCATAAGGGGAGGAAACCCCAGGAGATCCAGAAAAGGGATTGGTTAAGAGGAGGGCCCAGCACAAGCCCAGGAAAACCAGGCAGTAGGTTGGAAGAAAGCCTGCTCATTCCCCCAACCAAGGAGACACACGGGGGATTATCAGGCTCTCAGAGCAGTTGCTGCCCACCCACTGCATCCCGAGGGCGAATTGTTTCCCTCACCCCAGTAAACCTTGCACTGCATTTAAACTTCCCCCAGGCATGTGCCCTTGAAGCTCCTTTCTCGGACACCACAAAAACCCATGTACACTGGCAGCAAGTTTAGGCACCGCTGGCTTCCCTTCGAGGTCCCTTTAGGGTGGGTGTGGATAGGGGTTCGGGATGCACACTGGAGTCATCCAGTTTTTCATTGCTTTGTGCCTAACAAAGGACCTCCTAGCCCGGGACTCTTCCCCACACCCAGCCTTTGGCTGTGGACACTGCCTACTGTCAGTCACCCCTGTTTGTCCGTGAAGGGGACCCAAGTTTTGCCACCCCAAAATGTGCCTTTGGGGTGCTGATTTTAAGCTGGTTATTAAGAAACAAAAGACCGGAAAGAACTTCTGAGCCTCCCCTGCCTGCGGGAATTCCGATGGAAGGTCTGCTTCAGGAAGGACCGACATTGTCACCCAGGCTCCACCTGAGCCCGTTTGAGTCCAGTGCGGCCGAGGGAAGGTCCCCGAGAAACCTGTTCTACCGGATTCCCTCTGCTCCTGTTCTCTCCTGGGTGGCCCGGCAGGAATTTCTTTGCCACGTGCTGGCTTTCTGTCCTCTACCTGTGAATTGCCTACTTCCCCATTGAAATCCCAGACTCCTGCCCCCTGCTCCTTTGTCCAAAATGGCACATAAACAAACCTTAACGGCCCAGTGTGTCTTTGGGTCACATTCTTATGGACCCTGCATGTCCATATGAATAATAAACTTTGGAATTTTCTCCTGTTCATCTGTCTCATGTTCAGCTAGAAGAACCTTGCTGCCTGGGAGGAAAATTATTTTTTTACAGCCCCCACCCTCAGGGTGAGGAGGAGGAGTGAGGGTGGGATGTGTGAGCTTGAGAGGGCGGGGAGGGGGAGGGAGAGGAGGTGGGCAGAGCGGAGTTCACAAATGCCTCCATGTGTGGTCTGTGACTAGTCCGCATTTCATGAAACCCATGCTTCATTGCTGGCTCGGTCAGACTTCGCTTGTCACTGAATGAGTCCCTTATCCACTTTCCGAACACTGGAGAGTTTTGAAAGGGCTCTGAGGGTGCACTGTTACTATCAGCAGAAGCAAACAAGGCAGCGTGTTTAGCTTAGCATTTTTAAATAGTTCAGCCTGGTCACCTTCAGCTCCTTGCCTGCAGTTGTGGCCAGCAAGGCATGAAGGCGGACGGGAAGCGCACATGTTCCTTTCGGTGCCCTGCTCTCCCTGTGATGGCCACCCTTGGCTGGAAAGGAGGTTTTGTCCTCTCCTGGGCTGGGCTGCCCCAGCCAGAGGCTGCAAACCAGGGCCTGTCTGACCTCCAAGGACGGGAGACTCCCGGGGGCAGCGTGCTGTGGAATTCCCTCCCAGCCTTTTCCTACCCAGATGTGGCTTGAGCCTAAGGTACGACAGTGTTTCCCACCCTTGGAAAATAAAAATGTCTGGGCAGCCCCTCCTTGTGTAAAGAGACAGCTCTCTGATGGCATCATAATTACAGGGCTCAGTCGGGAAGCTGTGGGTGTCCACAGCCAGGGGCAGGCACAGCCAATGTGCTCACAGCGGCCATGACCTGGCACCCACGCCTGCTGCTGACGGCCGGAGGATCGCCTTCCCTGTGGCCAGCAGAGACCACAGCCCACCACCGGCCGCCACCCTCCTGTGGCAGGGTGGCACCAGACACCGCCCACCAGGCCCCATTTCACCAGCTGGAAGTGGCTTTCTGGTTTATGGGGCAAGTCAGAACTGTAAAGTCAGTCATTTTCATCGGCCAGAATAGTCAGCACTCTACCTCTGCCTGAGCCAGAGGAGGCTTCTAGAGAGCCCCTTCCCCACCCCCCCACCCCCGCCCTCACCGCTCGGGGCCAGACTCCGCCATGCCACCCAGGGCTCTGAATGGGCTCCCTGTCTGCCAGAGCAAACAAGATCCCCGTGGGCCAGGCCGGAGGTTACCAGGGACCCGAGGACAGGGGACTTTTTCTCTCTGGATGTTCCATTAGGGAAAGCCTGCCAAGAGGTTTGCCAAGGGATTTGCCAAGGAGTCCAAGCTGCTCCAACATTATGGATTCCCCGATAAATAGCTCCATTCAGGAAGACAAGGCCCAAAGGGCTTTTATAATGTGCCGGCTTCCCTGTGCCCCAGCCAGAGCCACCTCCCTTCCACCCAGGCTGCCACCCAGGTTTCCGCCGGGCTCACAGTTTGTCCACGGGGGCACACAGCTTCCCAGCTCCTGTGTCCCTCCCTGTGACATGCGGGCTTAAGACCTGACTTGCAGGTTGCTGTGCGGCTTAGATAGAGCCTGGCCTGTGCCTCCCGGGTGAACGGCTGTGTTGTTCACTCCCTGAAGCTGTGGGCAGCCCCACAGCCTCTCTGACAGGAGCGGGCTGACAGCTGCAGGCCTGAGGCCTGCTGCTTGCTGTCAATCACCCACCCTCTGTCCCCTGGAGCCCTGGGGACTGTGGGTGGGAGGTGGGGACAGGGGGTGGGTGACATTTTCTGACTGTGTACACCTCCCTCGGTGTCCAGCCTGAAGAAGCATGTTGTCTGTCCTCACCCTGCCCCATGGCCCTGGCTATAGGAACCTCTAAAGTCCCTCACCACCAAGCCCCACCTGTGTGGCCCTTGGCATCCCAACCTCCAGAAAATCACTCAGAGCCGGGGCTCAGAGCACAGCCCAGAGGAGCCCTGCACTGGCAGGAGACAGGTGAGCAGGGGGCAGCCCCTCCCCTTGTGGTCACTGTCCTGGGACCACCTTCCAAGGAGGCTTAAAGAAGGTGCACCTCCGGAGTCCGTGGCCCAAGGGGGTGATTGGACAGCCCAGAATCCTTTAGACAACTGCCTACCATTCAGAACCCTACAGGGTAAAGAGGACAGGAGTGCTCTGCAAACAGGAGGCATTCAATAAACATCTGCTGACCTTATTTAGTTCTTCCTGGGAAAGGAGGACCAAAAAAGCTATCGAAAGGGGCTCTGCCCTGGCTGCTGTGGCTCAGTTGGTTGGGCATCATGCTGTGCACCGGAAGGTCGCTGGTTCGATTCCCAGTCAGGGCACAGGTTGCAGGTCCCATCCCTGGTTGGGGTGCATACGGGATGTGTGTTTCTCAGGTTCCTCTCTTTCCCTCCCCTTTCCTCTCTCTCTAAAACCAATAAAAACAGGTGTGTTTTTAAAGGGGCTGCAAGGAGGGAGAAGCAGGGCTGGGGGCGAGTTTCAAACGGGGAATTATCAGAAGCAATACAAGGACAAGAAGAGTGCTGGCCCGGCAGGCCCTCGGCATGGGTGTCTCAGCCTCAGTGACGAGGCAGAAAGGCCGGGGCCTGTGCTCAGAGTGGGCACAGTCAGCATCCCTGTGAGGCAGGACTAGAACCCACCGCACAGGCTTCCCCAGAGCTGCCCCTGTCCCGCCCCTGTGCCATGGCGCCCCGTGTGGGACCCAGGGCCCCGAGCACCTGTATCTGTGCTTCTTTAGCAGTCGGTTCCTGGGCCTGTCCCATCCTGTGTCTGTGGTGGCGCCTCTCTGCCTGATGGAGCATCTCCACGAGTCCATGGTCTCCACTGGCTGTGGATCCCTGAGTGGGACAGACACACGGATGACGGCCAGGCCCCCCATCCTGCCAGACTTCCATCCCTGAAGCCCACAGCGGGAAAACTGCAGAGCACCCCAACGACCATCAGCGGAAACTGATTCAGTGAATTACATGAACCATAAACCAGAATACAATGCGGCCAAGAAAAAACACCTGGAGAGGACACGGCTGGGGCCGATCTCTGACGCGTAGGAAGTAAAGTCTCTGCGGGGAGAAGCGCGTCCTCTGTGCCGGTGCAGGAGGGAGCTCTTCCTGCAAGTGCTCAGCCTCGCGGAGGAGAGGCCCGGGGTTCACTCGCACGCGGCTCTGCACTTGAATTTGCGAACTCGGTGTGCGCAGCGCTTTTAGTTTAAATGACAAGACTGCAGGTGCTGGTTACCTGAGGTTAAGGGCACGTAGAGGGGCCATTGAAATAGAGCAGGAGTTGACGGGTGGGAGGAAGCTAGAGACCCTGAAAGCTGTGCGCGCAGCAACAGGCAGAAGCTGTGCGACCCACCTCCCAGGAGGACTCCTGGGGACAGGCTGGGTTCTGTGTTCCCAGCAGCCTAACCTCTCCTGGCGGCTGCCCTCTGCTCTGTGAGACGACGGAGTCCAGTCACCCGCATTTCCCCAGTGCTCCCTGCGCCCAGCTTTCTGTAGCGAATGGAAATGGGTGGCCGCTAACCTCGCGGGGTTGCCAACGCCCTGGGCGCCATCCCCCTGGACAGGTCGGGCGGTTCCCCTAGTTACGCGCAGCCCTGTTGTGCGCGGGAACCCACTCTGGGTGGGACACCCGGGCTTCGCCCTGGGGAACCGGCTGTAGGCTAATTCTGGGCAAGTGGCCTTGCCTCCCTCTGTCAGTTTCCTCCCCACAGCCCGGGTGTGAGGGAGGCGGGCAGGCAGCTCACACTTGGAGGAGACGTGTGCATGCAAGTGACCCGAGCAGGAAGCCTGTGCCTGGCACAGGTGCTTAGTACACGTGTGTTTGTGTGGGGGTGGAGTGGTTGGAGGGACAGTGGGAGAGAGCCACCAATCGAGGTGAAGTGACTATGACGGAGCGGGCTTGTGGCCGGGAGGGAGGGATCCCATCGCGTGGGAGGCGAGGGCTGCGGGGGAAAAAAGGAACGTGGCTGGTGCAAAGAAAGGAAGGCGCTCGGAGGCCTCGCCCTACTCTGGGGAGAAGATGGGTCCACGGTGTGGCGTTTACGTGGGGAAGCTTTGGGAGAAGAGGATTGGCAGGAAAGGCTCCCGGTCTACAGTCTCTCGGAGCCTGGGAAGGGAGAGGATCCGGATCCGCAGGACAGGGGGTGGGGGAGTGGGGGAGTGTGGGGGGTGGAGGGGTGAGGAGTGTTGGGGGGTGGGGGGGCGGGGGAGGGGCACGGCCAGGGCTGGACCCTGAGTGCTGAGGGATGCGCCGGCGGCTCCTCCCTGGCTTCGGGGCCGGTTCCCTGACGCTCTGCTGGCCCCTAGAGGGTGCCTGCTCTCACACCCACCCACAGACGCCCACTGAGCTCTGCTCGCTCGGCAGGCCGCGGAGCTGCCTCCAGCTGGCTACCTAAGGATCCAGGGACCCGGCGGGAAGAGCCCGGCGCGGGTGAGGGGAGGGTGGGTGCTTTCACGTGCTTTCTGGTGTGTGAAGACCTGTGTTTCAATGTCCGACTTCACGAGATTAATGAGGGGCGGAAGTTGGGGTGCCTGGGGACCGAGCAGAGGAAGGAGGCCTGGGGAGTCTGCTCTAAACATGCCAGCCACACTGCGCGCGTGAGCCACCCCTGGGGCAGACGCTGCTGAGCCGTTTCCGAGACTCGCTCGCCCCCCGCCCCGCCCCCCCGCCCCAAAGGCTCAGTCTGCGGAGCAGCGCCGGCCGCCTTTACAGATGGGGAAACTGAGGCTGGGTCAGTGACCTGCTCGCAGTTACACAGATAGTCGGTATATTCGTTCTCTTTTGTTGTCTAACAAATTACCACAAACTTAGCAGTTTAAAACAAAGCCCGTTTATTATCTCACGGCTTCTGTGAGTCAAGAACTCAGGCCCAGCTCAGCTGACGGTGGGGTCTCCTGAGGTCGCAGCCAGGCTGCGGTTTGATCTGGAACTCGGCTGGCGGTGGGGGTCTGCTTCCAGGTTCCCGCGGCGGGTGGCAGGTGGCAGCTTTTGGGGTGTGGGCTTCAGTCCCCAGTTGTTGGCCAAAGGCCACCTCACTTCCTGGCTTCGGACCTTTTTCTTTAATCCTCACCCGAGAACGTTTGTCATTGATTCTGGAGAGAGAGGAAGGGAGAGGCAGAGAGGAAAAAACATGGACGTGAGAAGCATCAATCAGTTGCCTCCCATACATGCCCCAACTGGGGATCAAACCCGCAATCGAACCCACACCCCTTCAATGCCACCCAACCAACTGAGCCACATGGCCAGGGCTCCCTAGCTTCTTTGTCTGGTTCCTCACAGCATGTTGGTGGCTCATATCACCAAGCCAGTGGGGGAGGTCTGCTAGCAAGGAAGTTATAATCTCATGTCACATAATCATGGAAATGACATCTCACCACCTTTGCCATATTCTGCTGGTTAGAAGCAACACAAGTTCCCATCCACGCTCAAAGGGAGAGGTTGCGAAGGGGGAACTGAGGAGGCGGGATCCTGGGAGGGTGTCTGAAGTCGGGCTGCCACAGTAACTGTAGTTGGACCCAGGCAGGGTGGGACCAGAGCGGAAATACCTAGCCACTCTGGTCTTGTCCCAGCCATGGTTTTGCCATTTCTGTGTAGCACAGGTCCTTGATGCCTGGCTCTGAGCCCACCCCTCTTTGGGTGCCCTCATCTTTAACTCACAGAACCATGGTCACGGGTAGCAAAGCCCCCCTGGCTTCTCCCCACACAGCAGACTCCCCAGCTGGAGCTGAGGAGGAGGGGCGGCGGAGGATAAGCAGCAAACAGGATACCCTGGCTTCACCTTTTGGGAGAGGGGAGGGCTTCAAACTGAAGTGTTAAGAGCAGAGAAAATGGAATGTCAATCAGAAAGGGAAATAGAGTCACTTCCAGCTGTAGGTAGGCATGTGTCATTTGATTCATCCCTGTGTCTGGCAGAGAAGGCTGAGGGCCTCCACATGAGCCAACTGGACACAACGAACCAGCCTCGTGCATTTTTTCTTCCCAAGACCTCGGGGCTCAGGCGCTAGTGGTTAGAATGCTGCTATGAACGCTGGAACTCTGGTTGTACAACTTAAATCTGGCATTGGTCCCTATCTCTCACGTTACACTTCCTGGTCACCAGTGGGGATGCTGTTTTCTAGTCCAGGAAATAAGAGGCTTTTCCAGGCGTCCCCAAACTCGCTCCTGGGCCCCTCCCTTCTAGATGCCTCCGCTGTCTGAATCATCACCCCATCCTCTCATGAAGGGCATTCCCAGGTTGCGGAAGGGCTTCTCACTGCCCAGCCGAGCACCAGCAGGGACCTCGTTCCAGTCCTGTGCCATCTGACTGCCTGCAAGTCCCACTCCCACACAGAACCTTCTCCGGGGAGGCCTCCCAGCACTCCTCTCCGGAGGCAGAGGTCTTGGCTGCTTTCCCGTTGCCTTTTCAGGTCCGGGTTCCTTTATGTCCAGGGGGTGGCAGGTGGCAGGGGGGGCGGCGAGGGGAAGGAGGGGTCTGTAAAGTTTGCCTTTTTAGAAATATTTCCGGTTGAGAGGGGTTTTTAAAGCCAAGGTACTCCTGATAACAAACGGGTTCACTTCTCAGCATCTTTTTTTTTACCTCCCTCCAAGGGGTTGGAAGGCTAGAGGACTTTTGATAGCTAAAGTCCCAAATATTGAGGAATTGGACCCATGTTCTTTTCATCCCATGGAGTACTAGTATTCCTGTACTTCTGGAATATCTTTTCCATGCCTCAGTAGGCTGTTTCATACCATGGGTTTAACTTAGGCATTTTCAAATCAGAGCTGAAAACAGAGTCAAGGACACAGAGTCAACCCCCAAAAGTCCTGTGTCCGTGGGAGTCGGGGAGCGCAGAGAAGCCCCCATCTCCTGCAGACTGAGTTCGATCACTACTTTCCACCAGGTCTCTCACTGCTTCAGGTCATCATGAACTTGAAGCTGCAAGAGACCTGGTGCAGGGCAGTATTCCGTCGGGGGGAGGGATGGAATGGCCGAAAACCACGGCAGAAAGGCTGAGAGGGAGGAGAAACAAGGACATACACAGAGAAGCAGCCAGGACGAAATACTTAGGGCAGCAGCACCTTTAAAAGGCACCACACCCTTAGGTGCAGGGACAGCGCCTGACCTGAGTGAGAGTCATTAGTTGGGGGAATGAGTCACATAAAAGGCTCCATTCTAAGCATCAAGACATTGTGGTCCTGACAAAGAGAAAAACTTACAGATCGATGGAATAGAACTGAGGATCCAGAAAGAAAGCCAGGGGTCTATGCTCAATTGATTTTAGACACGGATGGCAAGACAATTCAGTGGGGGAAGAACTATTTGGGTTTTTTTTCCTTTTTTTTTTTTTATTAAGGTATTATATGTGTACATATCTTACCATTGCCCCCCCACCCCACTCCCATACATGCCCTCACCACCCAATGTTTTGCATCCGTTGGTTACTCTTATATGCATGCATATAAGTCCTTCAGTTGATCTCTTATTTCCCCCACCTCTCCCTAACCTTCCCGCTGTAATTTGACAGTCTGTTTGATGCTTTACTGCCTCTGTATCTATCTTTTTGTTCATCAGTTTATAATGTTTTTCATTATCCCCCAATGAGTGAGATCATGTGGTATTTTTCTTTCATTGACTGGCTTATTTCACTTAGCATAATGTTCTCTAATTCCATCCAGGTGCCTACAAATGGTAATAATTCCTTCTTTTTTATGGCAGCATAGTATTCCATTGTGTAGATGTACCACAGTTTTCTGATCCAGTCATCTGCTGACGGGCACCTAGGCTGTTTCCAAATCTAAGCTATTGTAAATTGTGCTGCTATGAACATAGGGGTGCATATATCCTTTCTGATTGGTGTTTCTAGTTTCTTAGGATATATTCCTAAGAGTGGGATTACTGGGTCAAATGGGAGTTCCATTTTCAGTTTTTTGAGGAAACTCCATACTGTTCTCCACAGTGGCTGCACCAGTCTGCATTCCCACCAGCAGTGCACGAGGGTTCCTTTTTCTCCGCATCCTCGCCAACACTTGTCGTTTGTTGATTTGTTGATGATAGCCATTCTGACAGGTGTGAGATGGTATCGCATTGTCATTTTGATTTGCATCTCTCGGATAATTAGTGACTTTGAGCATGTTTTCATGGGTCTCTTGGCCTTCCTTCTGTCTTCTTTCAAAAAGATTCTATTTAGGTCCGTTGCCCATTTTTTTTATTGGATCATTTATCTTCCTTTTATTAAGTTGTATAAGCTGCCTGTAGATGTTGGAGATTAAACCTTTATCAGTGATAACATTTGCAAATATGTTCTCCCATACAGTGGGGTTTCTTGTTGTTTTGTTGACGGTTTCTTTTGCTGTGCAAAAGCTTTTTATTTTGATGTAGTCCCATTTGTTTATGTTCTCTTTGGCTTCCGTTGCCCTAGGGGCAGTATCAGTGAAAAAGTTCTTTCGAAATATGTCTGAGATTTTGCTGCCTGTGGATTCCTCTAGTATTTTTATGGTTTCCCATCTTATATTTAAGTCCTGTATCCATTTTGAGTTTATTTTTGTGTATGGTGTAAGTTGGAGGTCTAGTTTCATTTTTTTGCATGTATCTGTCCAATTTTCCCAACACCATTTATTGAAGAGACTGTCTTGACTCCATTGTATGTTCATGCCTCCTTTGTCAAATATTAATTGCGCATAGTGGTTTGGGTCGATATCTGGATTCTCTATTCTATTCCATTGATCTATATGTCTGTTCTTGTGCCAGTACCAGGCTGTTTTGAGGACAGTGGCTTTATAATACAGCTTGAAATCTGGTATTGAGATCCCTCCTACTTTATTCTTCTTTCTCAGGATTGCTGTGGCTATTTGGGGTCTTTTTTTATTCCAGATGAATTTTTGGAGAGTTCTTTCTAGGTCTGTGAAATATGCCGTTGGTATTTTAATGGGGAGTGCATTGAATCTATAGATTGCTTTGGGTAGTATGGACATTTTAATGATGTTGATTCTACCAATCCATCAACACTGTATGTTCTTCCATCTGTTTACGTCTTCCTCTATCTCTTTTTTCAGTGTCCTGTAGTTTTCCACGTATAGGTCTTTTAGCTCATTGGTTAGGTTTATTCCTAAGTATCTTAATTTTTTTGGTGTGATGGTAAATGGGATTGCTTTTTTAGTCTCTCTTTCTGTAAGTTCACTATTGGTGTATAGAAATGCCACAGATTTCTTGGCGTTAATTTTGTATCCTGCTACATTGCCGAATTCATTTATTAAGTCTGTTAGTTTTTGATGGAGTCTTTTGGGTTTTTCATGTACAATATCATGTCATCTGCAAATAAAGACAGCTTTACTTCTTCTTTTCCAATTTGGATGCCTTTTATTTCTTCTTCTTGTCTAATTGCAATGGCTAATACTTCCAGTACTATGTCAAACAGGAGTGGTGAGAGTGGGCATCCCTGTCTTGTTCCTGTTCTTAGGGGAAATGGTTTTAGTTTTTGCCCATTGAGTATGATGTTAGCTGTGGGTTTATCATATATAGCTTTTATTATGTTGAGGTATGATCCTTCTATTCCCACCTTATTGAAAGTTTTTATCAAGAAAGGGTGTTGGATTTTGTCAAACGCTTTTTCTGCATCAATTGATATGACTATGTGATTTTTGTCTCTCAATTTGTTTATGTGATGTATCACATTTATTGATTTGCAGATATTGTACCATCCTTGCATTCCTGGGATAAACCCTACTTGGTCATGGTGTATGATCTTTCTGATGTACTGCTGGATCCAATTTGCTAGAATTTTGTTGAGGATTTTGGCATCTATGTTCATGAGGGATATTGGCCTGTAATTCTCCTTCATTGTGTTGTCTTTATCTGGTTTTGGTATTAGGGTGATGCTGGCTTCATAGAAGGAGCTTGGAAGTGTTCCTTCCTCTTGGATTTTTTGGAATAGTCTGAGGAGGATAGGTTTTAGTTCTTCCTGGAATGTTTGGTAAAACTCTCCTGTGAAGCCGTCTGGCCCCGGGCTTTTGTTTGCCGGAAGCTCTTTGATGACTGCTTCAGTTTCTTCCATAGTTACTGGCATATTGAGCTGTTTAGATTCTTCCTGTTTGAGTTTTGGAAGGTTATATTTTTCTAGGAATATGTCCATTTCCTCCAGGTTGTCCAGTTTGTTGGAATAGAGTTGTTCGTAGTATTTTTTAACAATCCTTTGTATTTCGTCAGGGTCTGTTGTTATTTCACCTCTTTCATTTCTGATTTTGTTTATTTGGGTCCTCTCTCTTTGCTTCTTGGTGAGCCTGGCTAGAGGTTCATCAATCTTGTTTATCCTTTCAAAGAACCAGCTCTTGGTTTTGTTGATCTTTTGTATTGTTTCTTTGGTCTCTATGTCATTTATCTCTGCTCTGATCTTTATTATTTCCTTCCTTCTGCTTACACTGGGCTTTTCTTGTTGCTCTTTTTCTAACTCTTTGAGTTATATGGTTAGGTAATTTATTACCATTGTTTCTTGTTTTTTGCAGTAAGCTTGTAGAGCTATGAACTTCCCTTTCAAGACTGCTTTCGCTGTGTCCCATAGATTTTGGATTGTAGTGTTTTCATTGTCATTTGTTGCCATGATGTTTTTTATTTATTCCTTGATCTCTCTGGTAACCCAGTCATTGTTTGATAGCATGCTGTTTAGTCTCCATGTGTTTGATTTCTTTGGGTTGTTTTTATTGTAGTTGATTTCCAGTTTTATGCCACTGTGGTCTGAGAAGAAGCTTGATATGATTTCTATCTTCTTGAATTTGAAGAGACTTCACCTATGACCCAACATATGTTCTATCTTTGAAAATGATCCATGTGCACTTGAGAAGAATGTATATTCTGTGGCTTTGGGGTGAAATATTCTGAAGATGTCAATTAATTCCATCTGGTCTAGTGAGTCATTTAGGATTGATGTTTCTTTGCTGATATTTTGTTTAGAGGATTTGTCCAATGGTGATAGTGGGGTATTAAAGTCTCCTAATATGATTGTATTGCTGACAATATCTCCCTTGATATCCTCCAGGAGTTTTTTTTATGTATTTGGGTGCTCCTGTATTGGGTGCATATATGTTTACCAGAGTTATTTCTTCTTGTTGGATTGCTCCCTTTAGTATTATGATGTGGCCTTCCTTATCTCTTGTTATGTCCTTCACTTTGAGATCTAATTTGTCCGATATAAGTATTGCTACCCCAGCTTTTTTTTTTCAGTTCCATTTGCCTGGAAAACCTTTTTCCATCCCTTCACCCTCAGTCTGTGTGTGTCTTTTTTTCTGAGGTGGGTTTCTTGTAGACAGCAGATATATGGGTCTTCTTTTCTTATCCATCCGTTACCCTATGTCTTTTGATTGGGGCATTTATTCCATTTACATTTAAAGTTATTATTGATAGGTACTTATTTGTCGCCATTTTTATTCTTTACCCCTGTGTTCCTTCTTCGCTTCCTATTTCTTCTTTTTTTTTTTTTACAGAAGACCCTTTAGCATTTCTTGCATTGCTGGTTTGGTGGTAATAAATTCCCTTGGTCCTTTTTTGTCTGTGAAGCTCCTGATTTTACCTTCAATTTTGATTGATACTCTTGCTGGGTATAGCATTCTTGGATTCAGACCCTTCCTTTGCATGACTTTGTATATTTCATTCCATTTCCTTCTGGCCTGATGAGTTTCTGTTGAGAAATCAGTTGCTAGTCTGATGGGGGTTTCTTTGTAGGTAACTTTCTGTCTCTCTCTTGCCACTTTTAAGATTCTTACTTTGTCGTTGGTGTTTGCCAATTTAATTATAATGTGCCTTGGCGTCGGTCTTTTGGGGTTCATTTTGCTTGGGACTCTGTGAGCTTCTTGGATTTGTGTGGGTTTTTTCTTCCCTATATCAGGGAAATTTTCTGTCATTATTTCTTCAAACAGGTTTTCTATTCCTTGCTCAGCTTCCTTTCCTTCTGGAACCCCTATTATGCGGATGTTGTTTTGTTTCGTGTTGTCCCAAAGTTCCCTTAGGCTCTCCTCCTGCTTTTTAATTTTTTTTTCTAGAAGTTGCTCTTCTTGGGTATTTTTTCCCATCTTGTCTTCTAGCTCACGGATGCGGTCCTCTGCTTCTTCTAGTCTACTCTTGATGCTTTCTATTGAGTTCTTTACAGCAGCGATGTCATTTTTCATTTCTTCTTGGTTCTTCTTCATTTCCTCTTGGTTCTTGCTCATATTGTCGAATTTGTCTTCCATTCTTTTCAGCCACCTTATGACCATTTCTCTGAATTCTTTCTCTGGAAGGTTGCTTGCCTCCATTTCGTTTACTTCCTTTTCTGGTGATGCCTGCTTTTCTTTCATTTGCGGGTTTGTTTGTTTTTTCTCCCCATGGTCTCTCTTCTCTGGGTGTCTGGTTATGTAGTTCTCTCTCTCCTCCGTTGATTTAAAGGCACAAAATACGGCACTACCAGGTACAACACACAAGGCACTGAACAGAAATATATTCACGATATTAATAACCTCCAATAAAGGTGACCACCAGAGAAAGGCAAATTAGGGGATAGGAGAGAAAGAAGAAGAGGAAAAAGAAAGAAAGGGAAAAAAAAGGAGTGTCAAAATGAAATTGGGAAAGGAGAAAAAAAGTAAGAGAGACAAGAAAGAGACTAAGAGATAAAGGGGAACAAACTATATATATGGGGATAAAACTCCAATAGAACAATCACTAATCCCAGCAAATGCCAGCAACAAGTACCTGGGGATTAATACAAACTACAACACCAACTAATATTGAGTGAGGCAAGGGAAAACAGAAGCACAAAACAAACAAAAAAATAAACAAACAGAAGAAGAATAAGTAAAACAGTCTCACAAAAAATCATAAAAATTCGATATAATCAACATTCAAGCGAACAACAACAAAAGTACAGAGAGAAAACAATTTTTTGGATAGTTAAGACAGCGAAGAGAGAGGTGTGTATGGAGTTGGAGCAGGGGATTGGAGATTAGATATGTAAGTAGGGTGAAATTTTAACAAGGGGTAAAAAGAAAGAATAGGGAAAATCTAAAGCAGGAAAGGGGTAAGATAAACAGGACACCGAAAAGGGGAAGGTTAGGAAGAGAGTGATGGCATAAAGGTAGAGTTGAGATAGAGTAAAACGATGCTAAAGGAAAGATGAAAATAGAATGTAGAACACTAATCCCAAAATAAAATGAAGAGAAAATAAAATGACACTTAAAAAAAAAAAAAGATAAAATAGCAGTAGTAATAATATGGATTGAAAATAAAAATGTAATAATTAAAAAGGTAAAATCAAGTGAGGAAAAAAATTAGTTTCTTGAGTAAAAGATGCAAAAAATGAAAATAAAAAAATAAAAAATAAAAATAAAATGTGGAGTAGTGAAGGTCATTCACTTCCTCTGTTGTTCTGTTTGGCACGACTGTTTCTCAATCCGGACAGTATTGCAGTTCCCTGCGTTCCACTGCTCTTCAGTGTTGTAAACCAGTCCTGATTTTAAGCAGGAAGTGTGTCTTAATTTCTCGTATTCCTTTACTTTTGATTACACAGGAGTCAATTTGTGATTCAGCCCCTGGGTGGCAGTGTTTCTGGATTGACTTCCGGGTCTATCTATGGCCTCTCTAGGCAGTGTTAGAGCCTTCTTTCCCTGTGGCACTCACTACCCGTTTGTGGGAGTGGGCTGCCTCAGAGCTGGCTCTCGGATGGTCACTCCCTGCTCCGATCCCCAGGTTCCAGAAAAACACTTTCCCCTGCAGTCTCCCAGGGTGTCCCCAACTGGGTGATCCTATGTATTGGGCTTAGTAATCAGAAGCAAGGATTTGAAGAGGAAAAAGCCCAAGTGTGCGAACTCTGGGGCTGCGCGCAAGTCTAGGCAGCCGGCACACCTTTGAAATTCTTAGGGTGTCCCTGCACGTCAGATCAAAATGGGTTGCTTTTTAGAGAGCCCTTCTGTTAGCAGCTCTGAGGACCCCCTTCCACATTCACGGATCACGCAAGCCCCAACAGCCACGGATTTTTCTAGGCTCAGACTTCCCTCATCCTCCAGCTCCCACAAAATGCGTGTTCGTGTTCCTCTCTCCCGCTGGGACCAGAGACCTCACCTTATCCCAGGCGAAATCTGACCTTTCCGTGGTGTAGTGTAGAGCTCCTTTGAAGCCGTGTGTTTGCGCCAATTGGGGACCGGTGTTTTGGGGCTCGCAGCTGTTCCATGGGTGCCGCAGTTGTGGATTCTCAGGCTTCCGATAAGCTCCACTTTCCTGTTCAAGATGGTGCAAACTCCTCATTGGAGCCCGTAGCTCCGGGAGGGGACCTAGCCACAGTGGGGACTGCCAGGTCAGGGGAACCCCGTCTAGCAGTCCTCCACCTTCTTCTGGAGTTTAGCTGTCCCTTAACTTGCCAACAAACACTCCTCGTGCGACCCTCAGCTGTTCTTTCTTTCTGCTCCGGGACAAGGCTCGGAACACGTCTGTCTATTCTGCCGCCATTTTTCCTCCTCTCCTGTTTGGGGTTTGTGTGTGTTTTTTTTTTTTTCAATAAATGGCACTGACACAGTGCATAACCACATGTAAAGGATCCTAAACTATAGACAAAAATTAACTCAAAATGGATCAACAACCTGAATGTAAAGGCTAAAACTATAAAACTCTTAGAAAAAGACATAGGACTCAATCTTTTTTTTTTAAATTCTTTATTGTTTAAAGTATTACATATAATATTACATACGTCTCCTTTTTTCCCCATTGACCTAAATCTTCATGATCTTGGGTTTGGCAATGAATTCTTAAGTACTATAACATCACCAGCATCCTATATAATAAAAGCCTAATATGCTAAGTCTCCGGTCATCCAGTCGGCTGTTGAAGCAATCAAAGTGTAATATGCAAATGATATGCTAAGGCCGCTCAACCACTTGCTATGATGTGCAATGACCATCATGGGGCAGACGCTTTGACCAGTAGGTTAGCTTGCTGCTGGGGTCCGGCCGATAGGGACTGAGCGAGATGGGCCAGACATGCCCTGGAGCCCTCCCGCGGTCCCTCCCCAGCTGGCCAACCTCTGTGTCCCTCCCCGCCCTGATTGTGCACCAGTGGAGTCCGTGGGCCTGGCCTGCACCCTCTCACAATCTGGGACCCCTTGGGGGATGTCAGAGAGCTGGTTTTGGCCGGATCCCACAGGCCAGGCTGAGGGACCCCACTGGTGCATGAATTCGTGCACTGAGCCTCTATTAAATAAAAAATACACAAACTGGACTTCATCAAAATTACAAACTTTGTGCTTCCAAAGACACCACTGAGGAAGCTAAAAGACAGCCCACCAGCTGGGAGGAATAGCTGAAAGTTATATCTCTGAGAAGAAATTGTATGCAGAATATATAAATTCTTACAAGTCAGTACTAAATGGCCAAATCACCCAGCTTAGAAATGAACAAAGGACCCGAACAGACACTTCTCCAAGGAAGATATACAAATAGCACATGTAAAGATGCTCTACAGCAGTAGTTATCAGAAAATACAAATCAAGGCCACAAGGAGCCCAGGCTAAAAGGTAGAACATGAGCCTTGGTCCAGTGGCTCAGTTGGTTGGAGCGTCGCCCAGATGCCAAAAGGTTGAAGGTCCTATTCCAAGTCAAGGCATATACCTAGGTTGCAGGTTCCATCACCAGTCGCGACGTGTATGGCCTCTCTCTATCTCTCTCTCCCCCTTCTTCTCTCTAAACATATCTTTGGGCGAGGATTTTAAAAAGTAGAACATGAGAGTAACTTAGAAGCTTCTTACATTCCTCTCCCTGAGGCATCCTCCTTCCTAGTTTCTGAGATGTAAGTAACTGCATCCTGATTTTTGTAAGAATCATTTCCTTACCTGTTTTATAGTTTTACCACATTTTGTGCATCCCTATGCAGTAAAATTTTGCCACACAGCAGTCTCATTTTGCCTCTATCTGTATTTTACATGAAAGGGGCCAATTTATGCATTCTTTTGTGATAAATTTCTTTTGTTTAATATTGTTCGTCAGATTCATCCCTGTTGATGAACATAGCTGTAGTTCACGTGTTTCTTACTCCTGTACAGAATTGCATCTTATGACTATATCACAATTTGGGGTTTATCATGAACATTCTTGTATTTGGCTCCTGGTACACCTGTAGAACAGTTACTTATAGGTATATATGGAGTTGACAAAACCCTAAAATGCTTCCCAAGACTTCCCTCCCTAATCCCTGGGACTGTGACTATGAGGAGACAGCACACCTTTGATGATGTTAAATTACATGACAAAAGAGATTTTGCATATGTAATTCAGGTTACTAATCAGTTGGCTTTGAGTTATTCAAAAGGCAGATTATCCCAGGGGGCTTCATCTAATCACATCAGCCCTTTAAAAGCAGAGGGTTTTTTCCTGGCTGGTCACTGAGGAAGAAGTCAGAGATTTGAAGCAGGAGAAAGATTTTATGTGCTGTTATTGGCAGCACATTATAAAGAGATGGGTCCAGGAGCATAGAGTGACCCTCTTCCCTCATTGATAGTAAACAAGGAAACAAAGACCTCAGTCCTACAACCACAAGGAACTGACTCCTGCCAACAGCCTGGATGAGCTTGGAAATGGATTCTTCCCCAAGACTCCAGAAAAGAGCCCAACCCACTGATACCTTGACTTTGGCCTTGTGAGAGCTTAAGCAGAGAATCCAGTCAAGCCCAACTGACTTCTGACCTATAAATCTGTGAGCTAATAAATGTGTAATATTTTATTTATTTATTTATTGAAACCCAAAACAGCAATCATAAAAGAATATATGCACCCCGATTTTCATAGCAGCACAATTTACAATAGCTAAGATTTAGAAACAGCCCAAGTGCCCATCAGTAGATGAGTGGATAAAAAAGCTGGGATACATTTACACCATGGAATACTATACAGCAGCAAAAAAAAGAAGAATCTCTTACCCTTTGAGACAGCATGGAGGGCCCTGGAGAGTATCATGCTAAGCAAAATAAGCCAGTCAGAGAAAGACAAAGTCATGTGAAATCATATGAAATCACATGATTTCATTCATATGTGGAGTCTAAAGAACAAATAAACTGATAAATAAAATATATTCAGAGACATAGAAATATGGAACAGACTGTCTTATCTCAGAGGGGGGTCGAGGATGGGTGAGTGGATGGGAAGAGATTAACCAAAGAATTTACATGAATATATGCATAACCCATGGACATAGACAATAGTGTGGCAAAGGCCTGGGATGGGGGCAGTGGGGGTGGGCTAGAAGGGGTCAATGGGGAAAAGGGGGACATCAATAATACTTCCAACAATAAAGATAAAATTTTAAAAATAAATGTGTAATATTTTAAGCTGCAAAACAAAAAAACAACAACCTCACAATGACGTACCATTTAACACACTTGGATAGCTGTAATAGAAAAAGTCAGATAATAACAAGGATTGGCAAGAATGTGGAATAATAAGAACCATTGTACACTGCTGGTGGGAATGTAAAATGATTCAGTCACTTTGGAAAACAATTTGGCAGTTCCTCAAAAGATTAAGAATAGAATTATCATATGACCCAGCAATTCTACACCTACCTCTATACCCAAGAGAAATGAAAACAAGTGTTCAAACAAAAGCTTGTACATGAAATGCTCATAACAGCAAAAATAATAGCCCAAATATGTAAACAACCCAAATGTCCATCAAGTGATGAATGAATAAACAAAATGTGGTCGATCCATATAGTGAAATGCTCTTCAGCAATGAAAAGGAATTGTCGGGATCATGAGAGATTAGGGGGTGATCGAGGAAAAAGAGATGACCACAAGAAGCAGTGACACACACTAAGTTCTCTTGGGCAACACTGGGATGGGATTGCATGCAAAGGGAAGTTCCTCCCAGCATGAGACTGTGCATAGCCTTATGGCAAGGGGGCCACCATCCCAAAGGGGAGCAGGACAGAGGAAATCCAGGGGGCAGGGGGTGGGAAGGGAGCTCAGGTGTCTAGGTGATGTTGCTCAGCAACAAAGCAGGAAGTCTTTGGGCGAGAGAGCTCCGAGGGCTGTAGCACCTTGGGACCTTAAAACCTGGGGCTCTATCTCATGGATGCACAGCAGATGCTCGGTGTAGTTTCCCAGGGTGTGCAAAGCAGGCAGACCACAAATGGCTAAAAAGTCTGCTTGTTTGGCTATTCTTAAAACAACTAGAGGTTTAAAATTCTGAGTGTGGCCCCAGTGACCTTCTGAGCTACCAGTTCTAGGCCTGCTCTGTGAAGAAATTAACAACCTTTGGTTCATTTGTCTAACAGGAAAGAAGCACTGATAACCGCTACAACATGGATAAACCTTGAAAACCTACTAAGTGAAAGCATCCAGTTACTAAAGACCACATTTGTAGGAGTCCACATGATATGTACAGAACAGGCAAATCTATAGAGACAGAGAGTAGTTAGTGGTTGCCTCGGCTGGGGTGGGGTGAGGAGATGGGGGTGATAGGTAAAAGGTATAGGTTTTTTTTTTGGGGGGGGTGATGAAAGTGTTCCCCCCACACTCCCCTCAGCTTCCCCCTCCCTGTCCCCTCTCCCCACAGGCTGCTTGCTGAGCCACCAATGTTTCAATATTACTGGGCAGAGTGGTCCTTCCACGGAAAGTCACCACTAATTATAGATGCATCCATTGGCATTAGACTGTAAGAAAGCACATTCCTTCTGCACACTTGTCTCTTTACTCATTTCTTTCAATGTAGACTCATCAATTATTGTTCTATTCAAAAGATTACAATTCCTTATAATCTCTGTTTATTCTGATGTTCAGATTATCCTAGATTTGGTCAGTGGGGCCCTTTCAAGTAGACTTCTGTGTTCTCAGATGACAGCCAGGGCTTTTTTCACAAAGAGGGATGTTGCACAGCTAGCATCCCTGCTCTCCCAGGCAGGAGCCATCACACACTGAGCCCCCTTATGCACATTTAGGTGCTCAGACTCAGTGCAGCCTTCTAGCTAACAAAAACCCTTTCCTACCATTACATGTGCCAAAGCATTCCGTAGGCCACAAAGGACAGTTGACCCTTGAACAACACAAGCTTGAACGGCACGGGTCCTGTTGTGATTTCCATTGACCCACTCTTCACTGGACATTTTAGTTCTCTTCCATGAGGACTCTCACCCTCCAGGGGCTGACCATGGTTATGTGATTGCCTCAGGGCAGTGATCCAAGATGGCAAAAGCAGAAGCTACACAGTTGTTTAAGGCCTAGGCTTGGAGGTCACATGACCCACCTCTGATGCAGTCTTCTGATCAAAGCAAGTCACTTGCCTTGCCTAAATTTAAGGGGAAGGGAAAGAGACTCCCCCACTAGCAAAGTCCCTTCACAAGAGATCACAGGATAAATTCCTACAGCATCTTTGGAAACATCTGAAGTAACAACGAGGGTGTGAAGTCCCTCTGAACAGCCCCCATCTTGTGGGGCAGGCCTTGAGGGAGAGGCTCCATGCCTCTCTGGACAAAGGCCTCCTTTGTTGATAAAAGGCCTCTACTAGTTAGGACTACCTAGGTTGTCAGTGACAGAAACCCCATTCAAACTAGTTTCAGCCCAAAGGGGAGCTGGTACAGAGATCATAGATCTCATGGCAGGAGCCTGGTGGGCATTGGGAACATCAGGAACCAGAGGCTCAGGTCCCAGGATTCTTGGTCTCTCCCCGTTTCTCTGAGCTGCCTTCCTCTCTCTGGTGCAGAGACCCTTCTCCTTGTGGTGGCCAGAGATGGCTGCCAATCAACTCCTGGATTTCATAATTATTGGAGAGAAATAAACCTGGACTCTTTGCTAGTTTCAAGTTCAAAAATACTGGGGAAAGAACTCATAAGCCAATGAATCAGGGGCATATCCATTGACCAATGAATCATGGTCAGGGACAGAGTCCTGTGAGAACATAAGCCATGGGGTGGACCAGGCCATCCCAGAAGGAAGGAGTGAGGTGCTGGCCAGGTACAACCATGACCCCTAGACACAGTGCAGGGCGGTGGTTAGGGGAACAAGGTCCAGAGTCGACTGCATGGGCTGGAGTCCCCCTTCCATCACTCATTAGCTGGGTCCCTAACTCTTCTGTGCCGCCATGTCCTGGTCTGTGACAGGGGCGGAGCTATTCTTACCCATGTGTGAGGATAGAAATGGGTTAGTATTTACAAAGCTCCCGAATGATGCCTGATTCCATAGCATGTGCTCACAAGGTGTCATGAATAGGAGGAACCGATTTTATTACATTAATTACATGTATATGATATAAGACAATATGTAGAAGGTCAGAAAAGTTTTTGTTTTCTGGGAGCTGAAATGACTAATTTTGGGAGAAATGTGTATTAAGGGTCTTTTGTCTACAGCAGTCCACCCTTATCCATGGCTTCACTTTCCCCAGTTTTAGTTACTCTTAGTTAACCAAGGTCCAAGAATAGGAAGGTGGGGCGTTTGCGTCCTCTTGTGACCTTCTTCCACATTCACGTGTTCTCACTGCCTTATCCACTTGACCACTTCCAGCTGGTCACCTGGCCCCACCCCTTGTTCATGTGACTGGTATTAAATGCAAAATTCCAGAAATAAACAATTTTTAAGTTTTAAATTGTGTGTCGTTCTGACTAGCATGATGAAATCTTAAGACGTCCCACTCTGTCCAGCCTGGGATTTGAATAATTCCTTTGTCCAACTTCTCCACACTGTATTCACTCTCCATTTGTCACTCGGTAGCCTCTTCAGTTATCAATCAGATCAACTGTAGCTTGTGCCGGAGTCACCCTTATAGTGGCACAACACCATGTCATGACCCTACATCACCGCCTTGCTTCATCTACTCACATAGGCATGGTGTCAACTTCCATCATCACAGGAAGGGTGAGTGCAGCACAATAAGATGTTTCAAGAGAGAGACCACATAGCATTTATTTCAGTATATTGTTGTAATCATTCTATTTTATTAGTTATACGGTTAATCTCTTACTGTGCCTAATTTTTAAGTTCAACTTTATCATAGATATATACATAGAGGAAAAAACTTAGTATATCAAGGGCTCGGTTCTATGCACAGTTTCGGGCATCCACTGAGGGTCTTGGAATGTAGCCCCCGCAGATCAGGGCGACTATTATATTTCAGAAATGCTTTCTGAGAGTTCCCAGGGGAGACCTCTTCTCTCTCATTAGTTAAAAACACATCTATCTGCTCCTTCCCTGGGCCTGCCGCTGCTCTGGGCACAGGCAGCCGCCTGCCTCGTGGAGCTGGTGGTAGACCAGATACCTCACTTAACATAGAAATGGTTTTTTTTCTAGAAAAGCTAAGTTCCATGACAATTTCCAAAAAATACCACAGAAGGCAGCCTACACTACGCACCACAGCAAACATTCACTCCTCATCTATTCAAAAAGTTATTCTCTCCAATTCGCCAAATCCCTTCAATTCCATTCCCAAGCAATCACCCAGAAATACCCAAAATTGGCCCAGTTCATTCCATTATGGGTCAAAGGAAGTGAGAGAAAATCCCCGACCTATGCCTGAGGCAATGCTAGGCCTTCAGCTGCACTCAGACCCTTCCCGGGACTTGGGCCGCTTGACTTCTCTCACTTGCTCACATAGTCAGTGCCCACTCTCCCTCCAGTAGCAAAATGAGTTGTTCCTGAGTCATCCTGGGGGGAAACTTTATCTCTGAAAAGGATAGCTCTTCTCCCAGCACCCAGCTTTGTTATCTGGCTGGTCACAGAGGCCTCAGAAGGGCTGGGGGTGGGTCCAAGCGCAGCAGGACCCCAGCCACCCAGGCCTGGAAGAGACAGCTAAATGGAGTCGATGCTCAGCCCTTCAGAGAAACATCTGAACACAGCTGTTCCCTCCTTCCTGCCACCCATGTGGTTGTGTTTTTAAATATGGCTTGAACTTGAGGCAGTTTCCATTTATAAAAATTCTTTAGGAAAATGCTCTTTCCAATAACAATATTCCCATGTGTGCCTTTTGCGTCTGCTATTTTCCTTATAAATGGATCTGCTGAAACAGAGTCCTCTTGTCCTCTGGATTCTGTACTGCCCCACCGTTCGTTTCTGGGACTGTGGCTCCAGCACAGGCACGCAGAGCGCAGCTGCCTGCTTTGCATTCCTAGGGTGCCTCTTACAGGGTCCCCACAAGCAGGGCACTGACGGCCATGGCCACAGCCACAGGGACCCTGGCTCCCTGCAGGAGGGCCTGGGCCTCCCGTCTCCAGACGCATCACAGGCTCCTAGTCCTGCTTCTCTCCACGACCTTCTGCTCTGGAAAAGGAGAGGAGACAGACCACCTTGTTAGTTTCTGGCCCCAAATACCAAGTATCTGGGCCGATGACCCCACTGCACTGGTTCCCAAAGTTGGTGGGACTATGGAACCACCTTTCAAGGGCCCAGGGCCGGCCTCACCCTTACCACTCAGGGGAGACTCTGCAGGGAGCACTGCTGGAGTGATTTTGAAGTTCTTCAGGTGATTCCATGTGCCCATGAGGTTGAGAGCCACTGCCCTGGGGGCAGCGCACCGTGCCCCACCCCCAGGATGCAGGCAACAGATTGGGGCCCAGCGGGGAAGGGGTGTTTGCCAACATGTTTCCATAAAGCTGATAAGCCCTGTAGGGATTTGGCTGTCAGGACAGGCTTCTCCCCTGACAGACATTTTCTGTCTGCCACATGGGGATTTGTATCAAGTTAACTTCGAGTGGTCTTGTCACTAGAATTGTATAATGTTACTCACTTCCAAAAGGGTGGCTCAAGCTTAGTTATGAGGACATCACAGGGACATGCCTCTTTTAGTCATTACACAACTCCTTGTATTCCCTGAGTTGTGAAATCTAGGGCCATAAACCAACTAATGTTTTCATTTCTTTGTCAATATTGCAGTTTTTGATCTCCAGACACATCACATGCACTTTGTCCTGCTTCTCCCCACGACCTTCCACTCTGAAAAAAGAGTTGTCCGATTGTCTACTACCTACTCTAGTATGAAAGGAAAAAGAGGCACATACAGAAATGTTAATATATACACAAATATATGCATGTGTGTATAATGTATAATATATATGCATATATACATAATGTATATTATACAGACATACACGTGCATTTATATACACACATGTATATATGTTGTATACAGACATACCTAGAAATGATTCCTGAATGACATTGGAATAGATTAAAATTTTGGAATGGGAGCCGTGGGCAGTTGACCCTCCCTTCCAGAAGCAAGGAGAGTCCTCAGGGGCAATGTTGGGATTTGGAGGCCAAGGAAAGACACTATAGTGTATGTTGGGCCCAAAGACAATGATCCACAGTTGAGCAATGATCAGAAAGACTTTTTAAAAAACAATCTAAGACATTTTATAATAGTGGAACTTGTTGGTTTGAACAGAAGATTTCATTTTAGGGGCAGAAATCAAATCTGAAAATGTGAGCAGGAAAGTGGGGACGCGCAGGCTCTAACACTCCTCTGGCCTCTTGAGCGCTGACCGGCGTGGCAGGAAGGGTTCCTACCTCCCAGCCGATAGACCACCACGTTCCTTTAGGGCAGGGCCTTGGTGTCATCATGTCCTCATGGTCCCTCACGTGCCCAGCATCAAACCAGATGCACATTCACTATTAGTTGCGAAAAAAAAAAAAAGAGCAAACTCAATACTTTCAAAAGTTCATAACAAAATTTACAAATTAGGTTTTAGGTTTAGGAGTAGATTTCAAAATATGATTAGTGTTATCTGCCTTCCTACACACACATTTCCAGAATTCCACCAACCAATTTAACACGTATACTAATCCCCTCTCTGCTTCTTCCTAAAGAGCTATTATTACAAACTCACTACAACACCGTAACCTATAAGGGCAAATAATTTGATAAGAGAGTAACCATGAAGTGCATTATTATGGGTTTACCATTAAGGGGGAGGAAGGTATTTTTTCTCCAGGTCTAAGCCTCTCGAAAAAAATAAACAGTTGTCCAATCTTCTACTTCCTACCTATAATGTGGGTATTGCAGGGAAACGGGGAAACTCTACAAGCATGCATTTATGGAGGAAAGGCATTTTAAATGTTTTGAACCAATAATATCATAAAAATACCCAGGAGACTTGTCATGTGGAGCCAAGAGTCTGCGAGGTGAGGTTATGTCTGCCCTAGTCCCCTTTGAAGCACTTAAACATGTTGCAAATGCAGAATAAACCCAATAATCCGGAAAGGTGGGAAGGAGGAGGGTCTTTACCCTCTGACTTGGGCCAGATCTGTCCCTTGAAAGGAAAGCAAAGTATGCATCCAAGTAAGAACATTTAGCGTCCAAAGGCAGGGAAGATTCCGAGTACGCCAGAGATCTTAAATCGTTTTGAATTCTAACACTTCGTGGTGCCATAGGAACACCAAGATGTTGCATGCCAGAGTAACTACACCAGCTCTTCTCTGTTACACGCTCATACGCCTCCAGCAATCTGTTGGTGGGGAAGGCGCAGGTCAGCTGAAGCACTTCAGCCTCCTCTGTCAGAATTGGGGCTGGAAAACCAACAACCAGAATCGAAGAGACTTTTTTTTTGTACAGAAATGTCTTGGTTTGTTAATGCTCTGCCTACATTTATAGACTTGCTTAGGCCACCCACAAGTTGCAAATAAGACATGCTCATACGTGTATAGATGGGTTGTTTGAAATTTGGAAAACTTAGAAGGTCCTGTAGCTTCTGGCTGTGACCTGCTTCACCAACCGATTGGACTCTACCTTGTGTGTTTTAGGCCTCCATGCACCCCCACACGTGCCAGTCCTCTCACTGGCTTTGTCCTTCGGGCCTGTTACCTCCGCCTGGAATTCCCTTTCTCCACTGAGCAAATGCTTACTTAGTCTTCTTCCAACACCTGGGGTCACCTTTACTGAGAAGGCTCCTCGATTCCACGGAGAGATTTCTCTCCTCGCCTGCGCTGCGCCCCGTTCAGCTACTAGAGTACATGCACAGGGCAGGACTGCTCGTCTTTCTCCCAGTCTGTCCCCATCACTAGGCTGTGAGACCCTCCAGGACAGGGATTATGTTTCATTTACTTCTGTCTGGTGGTGCCTGGTCTAGCACCTCTTCGTTTGCTGATCTGGGAGTAATTAAGCGGAAAGTTCCAGCCACATAGAACAGAAGGTCCTAGGGCTGGTGAGGAAAAAAACAGAATACCTGAGAGGAGGGAGACTCCAGGGCAGGGTGAGGGTGAGGATGGGGACGCTGAAGCTATAATGGCAGATAGTAAACACAAAAAAAGGCTAGTCAAAACTCAAGGAAAAACCTAAAAGTTTATAAGAAATGTTCTTTCTAAGAAAAGAAATGGTTCAGTTCTTGGAGCTGGAGTAAACAATATTTACAGTCAAAAACATAGGCACTTTTATTATTAATACAAACAGTGATATGTCTGCATCAGAACAAGTTGGGGAGGAGAGGTAATGGCAGGGCCAATGGAATCTGAGCCTCAGTTGATAGGATTTATGGAAAAGCTCCTTTAAAAGATAAAAAAACATGTGGGGCATTCCCCTTTCCTTCCTCTTGTCTTCTTTCTTGCGAGATGCGGAGGGCCCAGGGTTCCTATGGCAGCTCTATAATCATCCGGGGTCCACGTTCCTTCTATCTTTCTGCTCCCTGTGTCTGGATTCTCTTATGTGAGAGATAAACAAGCCTTCATCTTATTTAAGCAGCTCTGGCTGGCTTTCTGTACTGGTAGCTGAACACAGTTCCTATCTGATAGGAGAGATACAACGTGTCATTTAGAGATAGAGAGTGAGCCGTGCACAGGAACACAGCCCTCGCCAGCTGTCAGACAACGTGGGGCGCGTACAGGTGGAGGGGTGTGGGCGGTTCAGGCACACTGTCGGCTGCATGTGCACCCCATGTCGAGGGTGCTGAGTGAGCACGTGGGGAGAGCCAGGCTGAGTGAAGGGTGCACCCTCACAGCAGGAGCTCTTCCTGATTCCTAATAGGATGCACATGTCTGGCCATGATTGAAAATGCAGTTTGAATTATGGAACCACTGTTTCCATGAGCCTCTGCGGCATGCTGCCGATTAAACTCCAGAGCCGATATCCTTCCTACCTCCTCACTCCCCTTCCTCTCCACTGACAGGTCTCCGCTGCCAGGGTCAGCCTGCTGCATCCCTGCTGTCCGCAGCAGGAGGACGGTGAATGGCTGTTCAGAGCATGCACTAGACTCATCATTATATTAACTTTTTTTTTTTCTTGAGAGAAGAGAGTCTTTTTCTAAATAACAGAATGACCCTGTTTGAACTAGGGGCCCCTATCTTTCACTGCCCTTAAAATAAAATCCGAGATGCTCTAGTGGCCAATCATGGCCTCCGTGGTCTGTCCCTACCTGGCTCGCTGATCTCATGGTGACTTGCCCTTGACGCCAGCGACAGTGCATTTCGCTCCCTCGCTCACCTTCCTGACACCCGTTTCCACCTCAGGACACTGACACATGCTCCTGGCTCTGCCGCGGATGTTGTCAGTCACTGGATGTCATTGCTCTTTAATGGGACGTGGTCTTGAGGGAGGCAGCTGCCTGTACCTGAGGTGGTCCGGTCCGCAGAGGGGCTGACAGCTGAGGACTGTGCCTGAAGCACCCCCAGCAGCTTCACTTCTGAAGGGGGCCTGGGAGGCACCTTACACCACCCACCGCATCTATCTTGTTCACTACCCCGCGAGGACCTAAAACCGTGCGTGATCCATAGATTACACACAGGTCTGAGTGGCTTGGGATTCAGCCTCTCCTTCGAGGAACCATTGCATATTTCTACTGCAAACAATTACGCTTAATTTTAAACACCAATCCCTAAAGGACATGTTATTTCATCAGTCTTGGAGGAGATAACTGGACAGGAGACAGGTTTTCACTGTCCCCATTGCCTTATCACCAGAGACAGAGACGCACATATTAGCAAACACTCCGTGGCCTCTCTCGCGGGCGCGCTGCCCACCTTGGCTGGCTGCTGCCTATGGCAGAGGCTGTCCCAGGAGCTCTGAGGCACCGCTGGCCTTGGACCTGCTCTTGCGTAAGCAAAGCAAAGATGCTTCTGTTCAGGGGGTTCCCCTTGGCAAGTGGAATTGCATGTCAGCCTCTCAGTCTGATACCTCCATCTCCCCAGTAATACTCTCGTAACGAGGCTCTTCATTCAGCAGGGATGACACCTCAGAACATGATCCAGACCCTCTTTATTTATTACTAGGGGCCCAGTGCATGAATTTGTGCACCTTGAAAGGAACTGTGGGCCTCGAGGCTGTGTGGGCATAGGGCCAAGTCTCAGCCCATCCTCCGTGTCCCCGCCTGGCCCCTCCCGCCGCGGCCCCCAGTCCCCTGTCTGTTGACAGCCCTGCTCCCAATGCTGCTGTTGCCATGCGCTGATTGCACCAGCCCCACTCGCACCTGCTGATGGCACAGAGCGATTGGGGCCAGCCCCAGTAGCGGGTGCAAGTGGTGACTACTGCCCCGATTACCCCTCAGAAGCAGGGGGAAGTGGAGAAGCCCTCAGAGGCGATTGGGACTAGCAGCCTCCACTTGTACCTGCTGACAGTGCTGAGCGATTGGGGCGGGTGCCAGGTACTGGCAGTGAGTGCAAGAGGCAGCTACTGGCCCCGATTGCCCCTCAGGAGCAGAGGGAGGTGAAGAAGCCCTGAGGGGCAATCGGGACAGGCAGCCGCTGCTTGCACCCACTGACAGTGGGTGCAAGTGGGCCAGAGCCAGCAGCATGTGCAAGTACCCAGTGGGACCGTGGTGCACGGGAGCAAAGAATTTTCAGTAACCACCAGAGGCTCGCCCCGATGATAGTGACTGGTGCCCTGCCTTGGTGTGGTGCCCCTGCTCACCTGCTCCACTATACCGCTGCAGCCCATGTCCGCCATGTTCCATGCTCTGCCACCTGCTGCCAACACCTGCCATGTTCTGTGCCCTCCCACTGGTGGTCAGCGCAAGTCATAGGGACTGGTTGTTCAGTTGTTTGGTTGTTCTGCCATTTGGTCTATTTGCATATTAGGGTTTTATATAGATAGATAGCTTTTTCACTTGCAGATATTAAACTAAATTCAGATGAAGATTAAGTTTAAAAAACACAGAGAGTGTTAGGCTTGAAAATTCAAAGTTTTTTGTTGTTGTTGTTAATGAATATGTTTTTTATTGATTTTAGAGACAGAGGAAGGGAGAGGGATAGAGAGATAGAAACAACAATGTGAGAGAACCATCAATTGGCTGCCTCCTGCATGCCCCCCACCAGGGACCGAGCCCACAACCTGGGCATGTGCCCTGACTGGGAATCAAACCATGACCTGGTTCACGGGTTGGCGCTCCACCACTGAGCCACACCATCCAGGCCGAAGTGTGTTTTATTATAAAATTAAAGTAAAAGGAGATGGTCAGATACTTTAAAGTTAGACATGACCATGTGACTTGTTCTAGCCAATGACATGAGAGTGGAAGAGCTGCATGTCACTTTCAGATGGAAGCTTTGAGAACTGGTGTGAGAGTCTCTTTGTCCTGTCTCGTCAGTGGTGGTGGCATGCCTCCAGACAGAGCTCTCATCAGCCAGGTCCCCAGTGGCCATGATGCAGGCGTGCAATGGGCGAGAAGTGTCAGCGAGAAGCAAACCTGGGGGTACTATTTGTTATGCAGCATAGCCTGGGCCATCTGGACCCGTCAGTACTCTTCTTTGGGCTTCTTTTCACACTAGTCACCTTTGTAAATTCAGATGGACACTTGGACTTGTCTTTCAACATGCCTCACACATATTTTGTTGTCTTTCCCAGATACCCTGATATCACTCCCCGACTACCCAGAGATGCCCTCTGCTGCTCTGAAAGATCCCAAGTTTCTGAGCCTGTCAGCATTCTCCAGGGATGCGAAACCCAGCTGCTCCGGCCCTGGCTTCTCCTCTGTGTGCGGAACCTTCACCTCAATCCTGCCTCTGGAAACAGCCCAGGGAAAGGAGAGTGCTCCCTGAGCAACTTCCCACCAGCGTCCCCATCAGCTCTCTCACACCCACCTCCTGTTCCCCCTTGAATCTGAGAGGTGATATATTTTCCTCAGGACAAAGAAAAGGAGATCCATCTGCCTTGCTTTTAGATTCATACTTGTGATTAGATCATTCCTTTTTCCAGTTTCCTGTCCCGACTCCTAACTTCAGTGCATGGTTCTAACTTCCTTTATTTTTATTTTTATTTTTTTAAATAAATCTTTATTCAGATTATTACAATTGTTTCTCCTTTTTCCCCCCATAGCTCCCCTCCACCCTGTTCCCACCCCACCTTCTGCCCTTACCTCCCCCCCACTGTCCTCATCCATAGGTGTATGATTTTTGTCCAGTCTCTTCCTGAACCTCCCATACCCCTTCCCCCCTGAGAATTATCAGTCCACTCCCTTTCTATGCCCCTGATTCTATTATATTCACCAGTTTATTCTGTTCCTCAGGTTTTTTGTGTTTTTTTTGTATTTTTATTTTTTTATTTTTTTTTCAAATTTTTATTAAGGTATTATATGTGTACATATCTTACCATTGCCCCCCCCCTCAGGTTTTTAATTCACTTGATTTTTAGGTTCACTTGTTGATAGATATGTATTTGTTGTTCATAATTTTTCTCTTTACTTTTTTCTTCTTCCTCTTCTTTAAGAATACCTTTCAGCATGTCATATAATACTGGTTTGGTGGTGATGAACTCCTTTAGCTTTTTCTTATCTGTGAAGCTTTTTATCTGACCTTCAATTCTGAATGATAGCTTTGCTGGGTAGAGTAATCTTGGTTGTAGGTTCTTGCTATTCATCACATTGAAAATTTCTTGCCACTCCCGTCTGGCCTGCATAGTTTCTGTTGAGAAATCAGCTGACAGTCGTACGGGTGCTCCCTTGTAGGTAATTAACTGTTTTTCTCTTGCTGCTTTTAATATTCTCTCTTTGTCTTTTGCTCTTGGCATTTTAATTATGATGTGTCTTGGTGTGGTCCTCTTTGGGTTCCTTTTGTTTGGGGTTCTGTGCGCTTCCTGGACTTGTAAGTCTATTTCTTTCACCAGGTGGGGGAAGTTTTCTGTCATTATTTCTTCCAATAGGTTTTCAGTATCTTGCTCTCTCTCTTCTTCTGGCACCCCCATAATTCTGATGTTGGTACGCTTGAAGTTGTCCCAGAGTCTTCTTACACTATCTTCAACTTTTTGGATTTTTTTTTTTTTTGCTTTTTGCTTTTTCAGTTGAGTGTTTTTTGCTTCTTTGTATTTCAATTCTTTGACTTGATTCTTGTGTTCCTCTAGTTTGTTTTGGGGTCTCTGTATAATATTTTTTATTTCAGTCAGTGTATGTTTAATTTCTAGTTGGTCCTTTTTCATATCTTCGAGGGTCTCGTTATATTTATCGGCCTTTTCCAGGATATTCTTGAAAAGCCTTATAACCGTGGTTTTGAATTCTATATCCAGTCATTTGTTTTCCTCCATTTCTTTCGTTTGTGATCTGTTTCTTTGACGCCGCATTTTCACTGCTTCCCTGAGTTGGTAGGGTAGATTTGTGTGCTAGGTTTCCTATATGGCCCAGTGGGTCGGCCTTCCCAGTTAACCTGAGGTGGACACTCTTGGTGCACCCCTTTGTGGACTGTGTGTACAGCCTTGTTGTAATTAAGTCTTGATTGTTGTTGGTATCACTGGGAGGAATTGACCTCCAGGCCAGTTGGCTGTAAGGATCAGCTGTGTCTACGCTGGGAGAAGTTCGGTGCTGGAGACAGCCTTATAGGATTAGACTTGCCAAATTGCAATAGCCTCTGTGCTCAGCTTGGATGGGGTGGAGTCTCAGGGCGGAGCAGACAGTCTTGGCTTCCAGTCAGCCTTGCCCTTGCGCGCACGCGCGCACCTTCAGACCTCTGCCTTCCCCGGCTCCTGAGTCTCCGCCCAAGAGTCCAGATTCCCCCCACAAGAGCATGGGTCCCCAGGGGCTCGCCTGGAACTGGGGTTCAGTGCAGTCAGAACTGGGGCTCAGTGCAGTCAGGAGCTTCTGACTTTCTTCCACTAGGGAAAGCCTGTGGCAACCTCCGCAGCCTTTGTGCGCACTGGCACGCGCGCACCTTCAGACCTCTGCCTTCCCCAGCTCCCGAGTCTCCAGCCGAGAGTCCAGATTCCCCCCGTAAGAGTGTGGGTCCCCAGGGCCTCGCCTGGAACTGGGGTTCAGTGCAGTCAGAACTGGGGTTCAGTGTGGTCGGGGGCTTCCTTCCCCCTTCCACCAGAGAAAGTCAGCCAGGCTCTCAGCCGCCCTTCCTCTCTGCGCGCACAAAGACCCTTTGCCGTACCTCCAATTCTCTGTGAGCTTTTCTCTTTCCTTCTAGTTGTAGAATTTTCACTCAGCCAGCTTTCCTGTGGTTCTGGATGGTGTCCGTTCTGTCTTTTAGTTGTAGTTTTGAAATTGTTGTGCGAGGCAGCAGTTTAGGTGCTTACCTATGCCGCCATCTTGGTTTCTCCCTCGGTTCTAACTTCCTTTAAAATATGACTCCAAACTCACCTGGGTCAGGAGCCGGTTTAGGACTGCTTGCACAGGAAGCGATTGGCTCCTTTGTTTGCTGCCCCGGAGCTCAGCTATCCTAGGACACCTTGCTCATGTTGCCTGCTGCTGAGCTCTTTTGTAGTGTGTTCTTTCTGCTTCTGCTGCCTTTTCAGACTAGATTTTACTTGTAGGGTTAGCAAAAAGCTCAGAGCTGAAATACAAGGGGCTACATTAATCTTTCACTGAGGAAATATTTAAGTAGCTTACTTTAGAAACAATGAAGAAGTCGTTTAATTGGAACCTTCTTGGAGGCAAATCTTCCATGTCTTCAGGAAGAGCGCCAAGCACACAGACCTGTATGTCTCAGGCTTCCAATAAACAGGCTCAACGGGCTTAGGAGACATTTTCTGAGGCATATTTTTCAATTATTTTCAGTGTGATGCTTTCACAGAAAACGTTTTGCAATATGGTTGATGCTTCATGATGTTATTCATTCATTTGCTTGTTCATTCGAATATTAAAAAGCATGCAATAAACACTGGGAACATGGCACTCTGTGGTTAAGGCAAGGTACGCAACAGAAAATAGAAGGCACAGTGCCTGCTTCTGTAGAGCTTTACGGGTATTGATTCAAACAAGAGGAGGAGGGGAAAGGGAGACAATCCCAAGGTCAATCACCTTGAGTGTAGCTGGCAGGTGAGTCAAACATGAACATTGGATTTTACCAAGTGCTATGTGTGACTCCCAATTCCTTACGCTACCAAAGCCAGGGGCAGGGGCCATGCTACAAAAGTAAGAGTAGAAAAATTAACCCCAAAGTTGGTATTTCCTCTTCACTCCCTTCACTGCATTTGTTACTACCACTGCTATTAATAGCTTCCATTTAGTGACCATCATAGATACAGAGAGGCCTGACTGGCTATGCCTGGCCTACTATGATTTCCTCCTTGCCATCTTTCAAAAAAAAAAAAATCAATGATTGATTTTAGAGAGAGATCTATTTGTTGTTTCACTTATGTATGCCCTCATTGCTGATTCTTGTGTGTGCCCTGACCAGAGATCGAACCTTGGCATATTGGGATGATGTTCTAACCAACTGAGCCACCCAGCCAGGGCCCGCCTTGACCTCTTTTGAAAGGTGGTTCTTGACCCAAAGTGGGGCACTCATAGTGCGTCAGGACCCAGAGCAAGATGAGGATCATGGGAGATGAGGACACAATCTGAATGGGACTCATCAAATACTTTCTTGGGATTTATTTTTGAATTGGAGCCAAGAGAGAGGAGCCCCGTTGTTCTCTCTAGCTGTGAAACTGTCAGCATGTGAGCCTGGAGGTGGCTATGGACAGGATTGTGGAGACAGCCAAAGCTGGAGAGAATGAATTCAACAAACCAAGGAAATCAGGAAGCCTTCATGGTACTCACGCTCCCCTGCCCCTCCCCACCCTCCTCTTAGCTTGGTTACTCAAACCAGTAAAGCTCCCCGCACCACCTTTTAAAAAAAATAAATAAGTTCAAAATGGTCTTCTATCATCTTCAACCTAACAGTCTTATTACTTGTGGAGGCCAACAAATGCTCAACACTTTACACAATCTCCTGTAACCCTCACAAAGCACCTGGGAGGTGGTGATTATTAATTCCATTCTATAGATAAAGAAACAAAAACTTCAAGAGATTATACCACATATCTTAGTGAGCCAGATGGACACACTTGCCATGATGCGCAAAGCTAACGTCCAGTAGGAAGAACGGCACACAGTGCAGGCCACTGTATACTGTGAAGGAAGCGCATAGAGCCATGGAAGCCCACGTTAGGGGCAATCTCTTCTAAAAGGGTCAGGAGGGACTTGCAGAGAAGGAAAGACCCAAACCAACACCGGAAAGACATTTATTTTTCTTTTTGTCCCTTACGATTATTTCTCGTGATCTCTATCTCACACAACCAATGTTTTTCCTTGTCTTTATTCTTCCATTCATAGTTTTTAGACCCCAGTCGACAAGCATTTATGGAACATCTTCCTGCCCTAGAGAGGAACTAACAGATGAATCAGGGAGACAGTAGAATATGGAACATTCTGGTAAAAGTGGCTTGGGATGCCGGCAAAGTGTAGACATGGGCTCCTTCCTAGGCAGGATGCTCCACTCGGCACAGCCTCTTATCTGTGACTGCCTCTCCTCTTTCCTCTGCTTCCCTGGTCCATCCTCTGCTGCACTTCCCAGCTGACTCCCACCCCTTGTTAATTCTCTCCATTTTCACATCTACACTCTCTTCATTTCCTGTTCCCTCCATTATTCCCACTGAAGTGAGGAATACGAAAATAAACAAAGTAGTTGATTTTATCTTTTTTTTTATAACAAGCATCAGAAACACACATAGACCAACAACCAGATCCAAAAGACATGAATATACCACTCTGGGGTTGGATTGTGTAATGGGTAAAGACAGTGTTCCTTTGTCTAACTCCTGCTAGCTTCATGCCTTGGTTTGCCTTCTGTATGTGCCCCTCATTTATTTCATTCCTGCTGTTGCTTTTATTTTTGATGTTCCATTATCTCAGTCTCTCCTGACTGATAATAAGATGAGATGGCATGAATGAATGAATGAATGAATGAATGATGTACTGAATAGGATACTTGCGGTGTGCAAGGAGAGCTTAAGATGATGGGTGTACTATCAATTTTACTCCGTTTTTCTGCTGTTCGTTTCTTTTCCTCTGTCCTTGGTTTCTATTCGTTTGGCTCCTCTCAGGTCTCCACTGTTTGTTCAGTGAGTCGTCCCCCCTCCCGCAGGCGCCTGCTTACACTGAGTGGCTCTGTCTACTTCTTTCTGAAACAAGAGTCACTGACTCTTCAAACCTGCAGCCTCACGGGAGAGGGAGGAAGGACGGCTCGTGGTAGCGCAGTTCATGGAGTCTGCGTAGCCTTGGCTTCTGCATTCAACTCTTCCTGGTATTTAAAACATGTGATAGCTGAGATAAGATTCTGAAATATTAACGAAACCCAGGCCTCAGCACAACATAATCCAATGGAAATCGTATTCAGGGCAACAGTACCCACCAGGGTTCGCAAGCCGCGGCTGAACTGTTTTTGTTGAGTCATGAAAACTTGCAGCCTCCTCCATATGGGATCAAAGCACATGCTTTAACCAATCACACTTCATTTTTCTTAAACCCAAGGACACCCTAATCCCCCTGCAACACATAAGGGACTCACTTTAACTTTTTGTATTTTATTTTATAAAAATAAAACTGTTGGCGTTAAACTCAAAGTATGACCCTGAGAATCAAACAAATTGTTTTGTTTTTAATTTCACCTCCTTCCACAGAAGATCCTTATCTTTACTATATTTCTTTATGTGCCTCCAACCAAAGAGTGTGTATTGAATCATCCTCAAGGCTTCTAAGCCAGGCCATTTATTTTGTATCCTCTTGGAATTAAATCATTCCCACAGCCAGATGTCTAACATGGGAATGTGGAGGAAAAGAAATGAGAAGGAGATGCCAGAAGGGGGGCGGCGGGGGCGGGGGGGGGGTGGGCTGAGGAAGAGGCAAAAGAAGAGGAGGAAAGTTAGGAGGAGGAAGGGTGCAGAGAGAAGAGAAAGAAAGGAATTCCCCAAGCGCTCAGTACTGCAAGGGGAGACAAGATTCAGTTGGTTTACAAACTATTCAGGAATATTTTACCTCCAGGTCAGATGGATCAGCTACTGTTTGAGCAAAGGAAATCCTGGCAGCTTATTTGATGTGAAGCGTTGATAGAATTAGAACCGGAGTTGGGAGGGATAGGAACAGTCCTTGAGCCCAACTTGAGTTCTCAACCTGGAATTTTCCCGCTTCGGTTCCCATCCAGAGCTGGAATTTTAATCATTGTGTTCATATCTCTTCTCAGTTTTTGGAACTTGATTTTTAATCTCTTCCAGGATTTATTGTTTCCTGGGAGTTCACAATAGCTTTGTTCTTTGATAGCCAGGAGATATGGTATGATCAATTTTCCTGATTTCTACTTTTCCTGGATTTCTGAAAGGGATTCTCTCACCTCCCGACATTGTTACCCTCTTCTTGCTCAGAGCCCAGCCACCCACATTTGTCGAAGTCCTAGAAAACACAGCCATTCTTGCTTGTGATCTTGGAAAGGACCTGCCTACAAACGGTGAGCCTCCTGGCACTCACGCTGTGTCCAGAAGACAAGGCAAGGTGACTCATTCCTGAACCATAACCAGCAGTCATGGGGGTGACCTCAGCCATGCTGGGAGACTACTTCAAGCTCACCTGACTAATCAATCATTTCCCCTCCTCCACATCTCCTCCCACATTTCATTAGGAAGCCAAGATTTTTATTGGCTAACATCTTCAAGATATGAATCAGTATCATTTAATCTTAAGGGCAATGCCTGGGGCACCACCCTGATCATACAGGTCACCAGGAAATCAGGAGCAGAAATGAATCTGCTGGCCCTTCTGCGGTTACATGAGCAATGGGACAGACAGCACTGCAAAGTGCTTGGTCAGGCTCAGCTCAGACTCCTTGAGTTCCAATCCAAGTTCTGTGGCCAACCAGCAAGGTGACCCGGGCAAGATACTCAAACTCCCTGAGCTTCCATTCCTTCACAGGTAAAGTGCTCCAAAGAGTGTCTGGCACATAGCAGGTGATTAATAAATGCATATAATTTTCATCATTGGCTCCTTCAACACCTTTGGGTTGGATTATGAGCTGTTTAAGTGAATAATTACCCACAAATCCCATTACTACAGTAACAACTCGTTCACATTTGTAGAGTCCCAGTTATGTGCTCATGTGCTAAGCGCTGTGATAAGGGCCCAATGGGCATCACCCTCATTTATCATTGTCAATGATGCTATGACAGTAGGGATTAGGATTAGCTTTCTCCTACAGGAAGCAATGGAGGCTCAGGGACAATAATAAACTACCCAAGGTCATTCACTAGTGTGAATAGAGGCCATTTATTCACACCCAGTTCTCTCACTCCACAGCCCACACTCCAGCCACTATGAGCTTCTGCTTTCCTATACATTAGCCTGTATGCAAAACCAAGCTAACCGGAGAGGGATGAAGGACAGCTCGTGGTAGTGCAGTTCGTGTAGTCTGCGTAGCCTTGGCTTCTGCTTCAACTCTTCCTGGTATTTAAAACATGTGATAGCTGAGATAAGATTCTGAAATATTATCAGGTGGGATAAAATTTAATAAGGACCAAACTGTGTGGATTTGTGTGTGCCTGTGTGTGCTTGTGTTATTTGTTTGCTTAAATCAGATGTATCAATTAGGAAAAAAATCTTAAGCACGCCTTTCTCAGACAGGGGACCAGCCTGTAAGACAGCGATGTCCAGAGAACCTTTTACAAAATACTCCTGTGACAGCAAAATTCCCCCAAAATGAAAGTGGATGCCCTCCTTGTCTCTGCCCCTTAGTCTGTCTTTGCTGGTTCCTGACCTCGGCTCTCATATGCAAGACTTACTTGTTCTGATTGTTATAGTAGCTACTGAATCTGTTCTCAAACAATAAATTCCACCTCAACTCTTCATTTTTCTCCTGAGTTGTTCAGAATCACAGCAGGGCTGGGTATTTGTGTAAGGAGAAACAATGCTGTTTTAAAAACGAGGTTAACACATGGACAGACCATTCCATGAATGATGAGTGCATTTGCTTGCTATTACTGCTCTCACAGGTTACCACAATTTACAGGTCTTAAAGAGAACAAATCTATTATCTTGTAGTTTTAGACATCAGAAGTCCAAAATGGGTCGCATTAGGCTGAATCAAGGTGTCAGCAGTGCTGCATTCCTTCTGAAGGCTCAAGGGGAGAATCCATTTCCTTGTTTTTCCAGCTTCTGGAGGCTGCCCACATTCCTTGGCTTGTGGCCCCTTCCTGCCAACAATGGCATCACATCTCCTCTGCCTCTCCTACCACTCTCTTTCCCTTATAAGGACCCCTGTGATTACATCAGACCCAGCAGCCTCATTTCCCCATCTCAAGATCCTTCATCACACCCGCAAAGCCCCGTTTTGTCATGTAACATTGTCACAGGTTCCGAGGGTCATAGCAGGGACGTTATCCTGCCACCACAGTAGGTCTTCTGTCTGTTCAGGTCCCTGGAACTCTCACGTATGGTGCCTGTGGGTGGGACTTCCCCTCGAGGTAGGAAGGAGCTGGCAGGACTCTTCCCTCCCTGGAATCCCAGGCTGAGGACGTGGGTCACACATGGAAAAGCCTCCCCCAAATCCTTACAGTTGGGGTGGGAGATGTTCAAGTGGAGCCCTAATCAGAGCAGCTGCATCAAGGAGGAACAAAATATTTCTGCTTCTGTTATGCCTCTGCTGCCTCCTTGAGCCCAGAAGAAGGAAGGATAAAGGCAGGGTCTTACCACCACTTTTACGTGGCAAGTCAATAAGCAATCTTACAGGTGACTGAAAAGGCCAAATGCCCTGGCTCTTAGCAAAGGTTGTTTTGATCAACCCATGTACCTGCCTCCCTGTCTGCTGTATTAGTCCGGAAGGTCTAACCTGGTCCTGACCCCCTTGACACCTGGGGTCCCACTTGACAATCAGTCTTGAGAAAGGCAGGGCACCTGCTCTTTCCAGAAACATCTGAATGGCTTTTTTTTTCTTTGTAAACTGACTTTGAGGATGTTTGCTCATTTTCTTTTTTTGAATGGGTGAGACCTCTGGAGTGTAGTTGTCAGTTTATTGGCCTACAGAGGGCCCTAAGTAGGATTGGAACTGTCATCCACTTCCACTTCTGTCCGTGGACTCAGAACTAGAGAAGTGGACATTGGCTGCAGGCTAAATCCCACAGCAGCAAATAGAGTTATAGCAAGAGCCACAGCAGCAGACCCCAAATGTCTCTACGAACTTGGGTGTCCACTGGAACTTTCTGCATGTGATTTCGTGGGTGTATCTGCTTTGTCTGCAAGCTGAGTGTCCCTGTGGTCCGAGGCAAGCCTGGAGCCCCATATAAATAAATAAACCGACTCACTCTCCTGCCTGGAAAGCACTTGGCTGCATCTGGGATTCTATTACTATCTCCTCTGGGCTCTGCAGGCTCTGTTTGCTGTTGGCCACACAGCCCTGCCCTGTGGCCGGCTCTGTTCTTGCTGGGAGGTTGAGTGTTGGAGGCAGGCTGCTGGACCACACAGGATTGTTAATAAACTGTTTACTCCACGCTGGTGTTCAGGCCGCTACACCCACTGTGGTCCAACTCCACCTTAATGACCGGATCTCTGCCGCTAATACCCCCTAATCAGGTACCTCAGAGCGGGCTGGCATTTCTTTCTTTTGTCTGGCAAGTACTTTGCTTTTCATCCTTTACCCGTGCATCCTACCTCTTCATCCTTCCTGAATTTTCTGCCCATCCCTCTGAAAAAGCAAACAATCCAAATGTTGGAATCACCAGTAGCTTTAAGGAATTGCTTTTACTAGTATTTCCACATCAAAGGTAGTTGGGGAACAAGCCTGTGCCCTCAGAGACCCCTGAGTGTTAGACGTGACTCCAGTGGGAAGGGCCAGCTGTCGTCTTTCAGGTAGGGCGAGACTAAGGGTCTTTGTGCCCAGGGAAAAGGGAAGCTGACCACCATTTTCCTTTCTGGAAGGTCTTGGTTACATTTAGCTTTGCCATTCGCACGCTCTAAGAAAATTCTTCAGAAACGGAATATGAGGCCAAGCCCCTGGCCTGGCCCATTGGGAAGAAAGAAAGCCCTTTGTGGATCGCCCCCTTGGGAGAGGAAAGCAGAGCTAGAGAGCCATGGCCCCATCCCCGCCTCCCTGCGTGCCTCCCGCAGCCATTCCAAGGATGCTGACAGCCATAAAAAATCAGGCCTGTTAGCAACAGGAAAGATCACAGGCCTTGATTCCTGTTGAGCTCCTCCAACAACAGCTGCCATCTGTCTCACCGTCACAGACGAATGCAGGCCCTGATTTATGGGGCGGCTCGGGTCAGGGAGTGGGCCGCGCATTGCCCTTTCCCCCACAAACACCCCAGCGGGCTGGGGCCTGGGAGGGGGTGATTGCAGGTCATCAATAAATCCTGGGGATAAAAAAATGCAGCGGTTAGTAAAGGGAGCCGAGAGGGGACCAACGCGAGTTATTCCAGTTACAGGCATGGTTATCTTCTTTTGTGCAGTTCAAAGTCTATGCACCCGAATGCATTTCAGCAGCTAATAAAAGTTCTGGAGGGTTCTTTTTTCCCCTTCCTTTTTTCTTTCTCTCTCTCTCTCTCCTGAAACCGTAGTGCTTATAAATTACAGGGTAGAGGGGTGTGAAAGATACAGAGTGGTTTGAAGCAGTGCTGACAGCCTCAACCTAATTGATCATAAAAGAAAGTCAAATGCAATAGATGATGAACCATTTACCTAACCAAAAGTAGGTGGTTCCCCATGGGGATAGGGAGACAGACACCTGAAGCCAGGAACCAATGTAACACAGATAGTGCTGCAGGCGCAGGCTCTGGAACCACAGGCTCTGCACCTGTGACTGTGGCTTTGCCCCAAAGACCAGGCCAGGAGGCCGCTCCTATAAACTCGGAGCAAGTCCAGACCGCTGCGCCAGCCTGCAGGCAAGGTCACTCTCAAAGTGATCAAAAGCTTTATCTTTTACATCCTTTTCCCAGACAAACATTTCACCAGACCCTCAATTGCTGGCCATTAAGTCCCTTTAGGTTTTATTGTGCTAAAATGGAATTGGTTGGAGAGTAGAATTAAATAGCCTTGCTATGGACTAATGGGTGTGTTGGCGTGTGTGTGTGTGTGAACCCAGCAAAGATTTAGGGAAATGATTGTGCTGGACAATGCATGTTGAGAGATGTAGCCAGGAGGGCTTACAGCTTCCCACCTGGCAGTATGTGTTCACAGACAGCACAGTTGCTGTGACACCTGGACAAACCTGCTTTACAAACCTGCTTTAATTAACAAGGAAAGGTCTACATGTCACATGGGGCTCTCACCCAAGAAACCCATAAAGTGCTCCAAAACCATTTGCTCTTTTAAATGTCTTAAACAAGCCACACCATCTTGTATGCTGGCTTAAAAGCAATCACTTTTTAAAAAGATACATAACCAAAAGGAAATAGCTAGAGATTGAAATCCATTCAATTATTACACATTACGTATATTTTGCTAGATGTGGGTTTATATGGGAGAGGCACCTGCCTTGGCTTTCCCGCCCTTTGCATTTCTCCTCGCTCTCCCCACCCCAACCCAGTGTCACCTGCTGCCACCAGAGTTGATCATCCTCACAGGTTGGATTGTGTTTCACCTCCAATGTGATTCCGTGTCCAGCCGGCTCTTCAATGACAGCTCCTTCGGTCAAGGCCACGGCCTTGGACGTGGCTCTGAGGGCCCTTCCCAACTCGCCCTTGGTCTCTGGCCTCCCTGCTGGGATGCCTACATCCCCACTGTCCAGTGGCCACTGCATGCTGTGCTGGGCCATGCCCTGCCGTGCCTCCAGCCTCCCGTGTCTGGAGGGCCTTCGGCTTCCCACCTGGAGAGCTTCACATTGCCCCCTAGATTACACATGTCAAACTCAAAGGCTAACACAGGCCAAAAAACAAGGTTTAAGTTTATGTGGACTGCAAATAAACAAATGCTTCAATTTTCATAGAAACGTAGGTTTATTTCAATAGAGGCATGCTGACTACAAAGGGCTGAAATAAATAAGTCATCCTTAACATAGAATAATAGAACATTTTAATAAAAATTAATAAAAATTAATATTTTTTCTTGAACATTAACTTACCAGACACTGAAAAACTACAAATTAATAAGCATAACGCAAATAAACCTATTTTTCTTGTTATCTGAAAGCGAAATATTTCCTGTTGCAGACACCAAACAAGTCAGTCCAATACTGATGACATGGCAATCGGCTGCTAAAATATTCGCCACTAGTGTTAGTGGAGAGAAATGGTGCGCCTGCGCGGAAGGGAAATGAATGCAACACAATTATAGTCATCAGTCATTAGCGAACGTTGTAGTTCGTTATTAATATTATGTATTACAGGATATTGTAAAAATTGTTACAAAATTTTTATTAAAATGTTTCTTACATACCGTTATAGTGGCTGGGCCGCAAAAATATTCATTGCTGTGAGTTTGACATGCTTGGTCTAGATGCAGCCATGTGGTCACCTGGCACACCCTGTTGTCACTCAGGTCTGGGTCCTTTGCTCACAGCTTCGTACCCTGCTCTGCAAGTGCTGCTGTCGGAATAAACTTGCTGACTCATCTCTGTGTCCCCCAAAGTACGCATGGCCCAGCCTGAGGGCCACCTTGGCTGGTCACAGTAGCTGGCTGTCCTTCCCCACAGGAGAAAGAGGCAGCATGCGTGAATGAATGAAGAAGGACTTGGCTTGCCGAAACCGGTTTGGCTCAGTGGATAGAGCGTCGGCCTGCGGACTGAAAGGTCCCGAGTTCGATTCCGGTCAAGGGCATGTACCTTGGTTGCGGGCACATCCTCAGTGGGAGGTGTGCAGGAGGCAGCTGATTGATGTTTCTCTCTCATCGATGTTTCTAGCTCTCTATCCCTCTCCCTTCCTCTCTGTGAAATATCAATAAAATATATTTAAAAAAAAAAAAAAAAGGACTTGGTTGCAGGCAAGGAGGCGACGTGGCCCTGTCACCCACCTAATAAGCAGTGACCTGGGGACTCAGCCTATTTCCTCCACTGCTGTCATTTACCTTCTCTGGGCGTGGCAGATGGCTGTTCCCACAAGCTCCTCCAGGGGGCGGGTTTTTGCCTCCAGGGATTGCAGGACCTGCAAGTTATGAACCAGGAAACCAGGCGTGGGGGTGTGGGGGGCAGGGTCTGACCTCTGGGAGTAATAAGAGCCCCCATTTCAGATGGTCCCTGTAAGAATTAAATGAGATAATACAACAAAGTTATTAAGATAACATCTGTCACACAAACAGTGCTCAATAAATGTTAGCTGCTATTAGATACCAATCCCTTCTAATAATGCTTATGCAAAATAAAATCAGTTGTCTTATTTAGCAACAAATTAACTACATAAAACTTACAAAAAAGAGTTCTGTCTTCAGAATTACAATTCTCATTCTTTCATGGGTCCATGTTTCTAATGCTCTTCTCACGTGTATTTTACCCCACACAATAAGGAATTTGCTACAGGATGGTGATTTCAAATACCCTGACCAACAGTCCTCAGAAACCATCAAAACATTTGGAAAACAGCACTATTTCATCGCCCAAACTGCATCTCCTAGACTGCCTTTCACTCAGAAGTGGAGCACCCCAAAAGAGTATTTTCAATTTAGACTCCAACTCTTTATTACATTTGGAAAAAGAAGATCGCTGCATCCTGACAGCTCACTGAGGTCACAGGTGGTGGCCCCACCCCTTACCCACCTGGCAGTCGGGGAGGAGCCAGGTGACCTCTGACCCACAGCCCCATCCTCCTGGGCTGTGAGGACTAAGTTCTCCAAGAATAGCCTGTGCTCATCTCGAGCCCAGGGCCCATGTTCCCAGAGCCCGGAAAGGCACCTGGCTCCTTTTGACACTTAACGTTTGTTGGGTGAATGGCTGAGTGGATGGATGAACAAACGCATCCCCTGCCCTTGGACATTCACACATAGATGCTCTGTGGAAGGGAAGGTGGCAGCCAGGGGAAGAGCCTGGCTCCTCCCCCACCCCAGGAGCCCCTCAAGCAGACCCTGGGAGGCATACCTGGTCCCCAGCACAGCTTCTGTGTCCTCAAGTTTGCCCTGGGGGCTTATAGTTGAGTGTGTGCAGTGCTTCCGGGTTCAGATTTCAGAACAGTTTCCCTCAACGCACCCCCCCCCCGGCCCCCCTCCTGCCGCAAGGAACTCTTCAGCACAGGTCTCTTCATTGGGTGCAGGAAGGACTTTTTTGTCACTGAACTGAAGGCTGTTTGGTTTTCATGGTGAAAGGCCCTGGGCTGGGAGTGGGGCTTGGCAGGTAGAATGACCTTCTGCTGGGCAGAGGGACCAGTCCTGGGGCTGACTCCGCAGACTGCCCGAGGGGGCTTCCCTCCTCGCTGGCCTCTCCCTCTCCCACCCTGTGGGGGACGGCTCTGGGGCCAACGCTTCTCTCCTCATCCTCCCTTCCCCTCTCTTCCCAGAATCTGGTAAGAGCTGCAGGAAATACTGGAAACCAGCCCTCTCTGGAGCCTCGTCTAAAACAGAGTGTTCGTCTGGCACAGCTATTGCCACTGCTGCTCTTCTGGCCGAGGGAGACTTTGATTGACCGTCCCACAAGCAAATGCTGGTAAATGAGTGACAGACGTGCCTCCTGGCCTGGTGACTACCCAGTCTCGCAATAATTAATGTCCGTTTCTCCTCCCTCTCTTTCCAACCACGCTCAGTGACATTCTCTGACAAACGAGCTGCCCACGGCTGTGCTGCTGACAGGTGCTTACATGAAAGACGCACTGTCCCACGAAGACAGAAGGCAAATGTGGAAAGCTGGGAGCTCACGAGGCTCTTTGCTCCATGCGAGATGGCTGTAGAGGTTGAGCTCGCATCAAAAGAGCAGAGGCTTCACGTGAACACGCGGACTGCAGCCTTCCCTCGGAAATCGAAAGGGCCTTGGGCCGGCTGCTGACTCCACAGTCTCACTTCTTATCTGAGAACAAAGCAGAAGGTCAGCTGCCATCTGTCATTGTTTACTCTCTGGTTCCTCCTACAACAGAGACACATCTCTCGGCACCCATATGCCATGGATTGAAGGTGGCGTCAAAGTCATTGTCATTCCTGCCATCGGAAATGGAAGTCAGGTTCCCCTCTTCTCAAATCAGGGCTGGCCTGTGACTTGCTGTCCAACAGAATGTGGTAGAAGTGATGCTGGTAACTTCTAAAACAAGGCTTAAGACACCCCAGTCTCGGCTTCACCTACATGGAGCACTCCCTCTTGGAACTCGGCAACCATGGTGAAGCCCAGGCCTCCTATAGTGGCCCTCTGGAAAGAACTGGAACATTCCATCCCACGACCCCAGTGGAGCACCCAGCCAGCAGCCATGGGAGTGAGCAATCCTGGCGGAGCCTCCAGGTGACCTCTGCTCTGGCTAAAACCACATGGAACCAAAGGAACTCCCAGCAGAGCCCAGTCCACCCACAACATCATGAGCGACAGTCAATGTGTCCAAGCTTTGGGGCAGTGTGTACTGCTGCAATAGCTAATGCAAACACCTTATTATCATCAACACGTAGGAGGGAGAAGGGTAGGTCAGAAGTCTACCTGTCTCAAGAAAAATGAAAGAAAGCAAACCTTTTGGAACGTGTACACAAACTGCTTGCTTCACAGATTCACACTGGCAGGCTCTAGAGCACTTCAGTTGAGTATTCTGGTCTAAGGGAAGGTGGCCATAGATACCTGCAGACACACCTAAGTTCTGCTCTCACTAGCTTTCTAAAGGTGAGCAGTCACCAATGCTCTGACCTCAGTGTTCTATGAAAATGGAATAACAGTATCTGCTCTGTTAACTTTCTATGGATGTCTTAGAAATTGCAAAGGATTTTGTCAATGCAAAGTATTGCTGTTTGCATTAAATGCCCAAGAATTTTTTTAAGTCTCTACAATTCTTGGGGACCCCAAAAGTATAGCACATTTTTAAAAATGTTTACACTCATACACACACACACACACACACACACACACACACATTGATTTCAGAGAGGAAGGAAGTGGGAGAGAGAGAGATAGAAACATCAATAATGAGAGAGAATCATTGATCAGCTGCCTTCTGCATGCCCCACACTGGGGATTGAGCCCAGGCATGTGCCTTTGACTGGAATCAAACCTAGAACCCTTCAGTCCACAGGCAACACTCTATCCACTGAGCCAAACCAACTAGGGCATATAATACATTTTAATTTGATATGCAGAGGTGGTTTATATTGGAGTTTGTCTTTCCAACTGACCTTGAAGTCTGTGTGCCTGGAGCAGGGATGACAAAGAGGTTTCAGCTCATGCGCTAAGTCCACTTGTGTTGACAGCCTGGGGAGCTGTGTTGAGAATGACTCTGAGACCACATCTGGGAAGAAAGAGGGTACATAGAAGCCATGAATTTACCTCCCGGCATTTGATAATCTTTTTTCTTTAAAAGGCCTTTTGTTTTATTTTTAAAAGGCCTTCTGATGAAATAACTAAATATGAGTTAGAAGGCATGGAATTGAGCTGTGTGACTATGACCCTGGACCACATACAACTTGTCTGACCCCCAGTCATGTCATCTGAAAAATGGTGACGATGATGATGACTTCATTGAACACTGACTCTATGGTTGATACACACTGTTTCATTTGATCCTCGCAATAACCTCTCGGAGAAAGGTCTGCGTTAGTTATCACTGCCCCCACTGACAGAAAGACATGAAAGCACACATAAAGAGACGTGCCTAGCATACAGCTAACACCTGGGGAAAGCAGGATTCGAACCCTGGTAGTCTGGGCCAGTGATTTTCAACCTTTCTCATCTCATGGTACACATAAACTAATTGCTAAAATTCTGTGGCACACCAAAACGTACATTAATTTTTTGCCGATCTGACAAAAAGAAAGAAGTATAATTTTGATTCATTCACCTGGGACAGCTATTGTTGTGTTGGCTGTTGTCATTTTTTTATTTGACAAACGAAGGGAAAAGAGGTCAATGCCCCTGACTAAGTAGTCAGGTATTGCATGTTTTATAAATTCTTGAGGTACACTGGTTGGAAGTCACTGGTCTAGACCAAGCATTAGCAAATGTTTTCAGTAAAGGGCCAGACAGTCAATATTTTAGGCTTTGTGGTCTCTGTGCAACTCCACAACTCGGCTGTTGCAACACAAAAGCAGCCAGGGACAACATGAAAACAAACGGGTATGGCTGTGTTCCAATAAAACTTTATTTACAACAGTAGGAGATGAGCTGGATTTGGCTTGTGTGCTGTAGCCTGCCTACGTCCAGGCTAGAGAAGAACTTTCCAATAGAAACAATGTGAGCTACCACATATGTAAGCTAGCATTCTCTAGCCACATTTTAAACAGGAAAGAGACAGTTGAAATTAATGTTAGTGCTATGTTCTTAAACACAATATATCAAAATGTTATTTCAATGTGTAATCAATTAAAATTATTAATGAGATATCTTATGCTCCTTTTCTTAATATCTTTGAAATACAGTGCATATTTTATACTTGGAGCTGTCACAACTTGGATCCCATGTAGATGGTGACTACGTACAGTCTAACAGCCACCTTTCTATCTGCCTTAAAGGGTTCCCTGGGACATGGAGCTACGCAAAGAACACGTGACAGAAATGCTAATTATTGTTTTCTGATTCAGTTGGGTTTCCTGGGTGGGCCCCAGATGCCGCCTTGTATGAACCATTTCGGGAGTTTTATTGTAATTTAGCGATTTGGAACTCAGACTACATTTTTCCTCCGAATCAGTGCTATAAATGGCTGGGAGTGGGCCGGCCCTCCCACAAAGCTCTAATCAGTGGGCAATATACCTGTCAAACGTTTGCAGTAGCTTGAATTACCCCTAATGATCATGCAAAATGTTTTTCTGTTAACTCTAACTAAGGATTCTGGGAACAAACACTGGCTCCGGGCAGCAGGGCAATGCAGGTGCCCCCTGGACTTCTGTAGGGAGGCCCCTGTGGAGGTCCCACTCGTGGGCCAGGCAGCTGCCCCCATTGGCAGGAACTCCGATGCCCACTTGCTTGCCTGAATTCGTCCCTCAGTCACAGGCCTCCTAGGCCGAGTTCCTCTCCTCATCGGTGTCGGATAAAAGCTCTAGTAGATGGATTTCAGTCCATACTACAGGCACAGGGTCTGGCCTCAGAAGGCAAGCAGTTGAGCATGTGATCCCCACATTGTCAAATTTCATGGACCAATAAAAAATTTTAAAAACAAAACAAAAAAAAGTGGAGGACCCATATAAAGTCGCCAGCTTATAATTCTTCCAAGTAAACACATTAAGGAAACAAATAAACCCTACCATCCACTGGCACCAACAATTTAACACCGAATGTTAGAATGGCATTTTAATGCCAAAAAAGGGGTGGGGGGGCTCACAATTAAGGACAGTTTTGTTGTGTGTGTGTTTTTTAAATAGATTTTTATTGATTTCAGAGAAGAAGGGAGAGAGAGATAGAAACATCAATGATGAGAGAGAATCACTGATTGGCTGCCTCCTGCACACCCCCTATTGGGGATCAAGCCCACAACCCGGGCATGTGCCCTTGGCCGGAATTGAACCCAGGACCCTTCAGTCCTCAGGCCAATGCTCTATCCACTGAGCCAAACCGCTAGGGCAAGGACAGCTTTTTCAATTGAATAAATTTGGCTTTGTAGAAAAGAATATAAAAGCCCAAGTGCCTTTATTGTTAACGTTTTGTCCAGGACGGGAAACCTCTGCCGCCTTTGGGAACCTGGAGGCATACAATGGTTCATGGCAGTTGCATTGGGTGACCAAAGGTCTGGACCAAAGCGAGGGAGGGAGCAAGGCAGAGCGGGCAGTGAGCCCTGAAGTGAGGTTCGCACCCCCACAGGGTTGGGGTGAGAGACCTAACACAACAGAAAGCATGCCCTTCATTGGCACTGATATCGACGCTTGCATCCGTGGGGGAGTTTAAAAGATATTTGCACATCCCTTTTACCACTTTTGATCCTCTCAGACAGTCTGCAGGATGAGCAGGAAAGACATTCATGCGTCTTACAGATGAAACAGTACCAATCACAGAATTCTAACGATCACACACACACAAAAGCACACAGTTCTTCTCCCCCTTTTGGAGACTTTTTGCTGCAGCCCATGCTCAACCCAAGCACTGGCTGTGGAGAATCGGGACTCCTGGATTATATGGATACTCCATCACTCATTCTTCTTATAACCTTAGGTGTGAACCCATCTTTAAAACAGGAATAATAATAGCAACAAGATGGACCTCATTCATTTCTGTAAAATTGTCTTTGAGCCTCTGATGAAAGGAAGAGCAAAGTGGAGAGAATCCTTTTGTTGTCTCCAGGCCCCAGGTTTTCTGCTGGGGGAGGGGAGAATCCCAACCATCTCCTCTCTGCTTCCAAGAAGGGCCCCGCGCAGCCCTGCCCCCACACCTGTCTTCATTTCCTTCCGTCCTTTATTTTCTCCTTTCCAGTTGGCAACAACACTATCTTGCCTGGCCCATCACCACCATGGCATTTTGTCACTGGCCATGAAAATGAAGGGTGGCAGGTGGGCCTGTGTTTGCAAAGTTGGTTTAGTGACATTTTCTATGCGATCCATTTTGTAGTTGCCAACAATAATATATTCTCATTCCAGTGTTTTCTGACTCTGAGCTCTCCCAAATTTTCAAAGAATTGAAAGAAACATACATATGTACATACACACATACATACATAAGTTAATCCTATCTAATAAAAGAGTAATATGCAAATTGACTGTCACTGCAACACACAAGATGGCTGCCCCCATGTGGTCAAAGATCCTGCCCCCATGTGGACACAAGATGGCTACCACAAGATGGCCAGCAGGGGAGAGCAGTTGGGAGGGACCAGGCCTGCAAGGGAGGGCAGTTGGGGGCAATCAAGCCTGCAGGGGAGGGCAGTTAGGGGTGATCAGGCTGGCAGAGGAGGGTCCCAGAATTTCCTTACTTTGAGAGGGTGCAGGCTGGGCTGAGGGACACACACCCCCATGCACGAATTTCATGCACCGGGCCTCTAGTAAGTAAATAAATAAATAAATGCCAAAGAAGGATGCCAAAATGTCCCATTGCCAGCTCCAAAAAATCAGGAGCTCAGGGTGGACCATCTGGCACTGCTGGAGTGGTCAGGATCCCTCCCACTCCCCATCTTCACTTCCCTTCCCTGCACTTTCTTTCTTCTTTTTTTTTAAAAAAATATATTTCATTGATTTTTTACAGAGAGGAAGAGAGAGGGATAGAGAGTTAGAAACATTGATGAGAGAGAAACATCAATCAGCTGCCTCCTGCACACTCCCCAGTGGGTATGTGCCTGCAACCAAGGTACATGCCCTTGACTGGAATCGAACCTGGGACCCTTGAGTCCGCAGGCCGACGTTCTATCCACTGAGCCAAACTGGTTAGGGGTCTTTTTTTAAAAAAAAAAATAAAATATTTTATTGATTTTTTTACACAGAGGAAGGGAGAGGGACAGAGAGTTAGAAACATCCATGAGAGGGAAACATTGATCAGCTGACTCCCTCAACACCCCCCACTAGGGATGTGCCCGCAACCAAGGTACATGCCCTTGACTGGAATCAAACCTGGGACCCCTCAGTCCACAGGCCGACGCTCTATCCACTGAGCCAAACCGGTTAGGGCTGCACTTTCTTTTTAAAACTATGCTTCTGCTACTAATAGTCCCTTCTCAGCCCTCCATCCAGAGCTTTGATGCAACTACATAAGGGAACTGACAGGCTGGATGCAGAGTATTGAGGCACTGAAGGCAAAATTATTTCTAGCTTAATACTCTGGATCCTGCAAATGCTCTGTCTTAAATGCTCCTCCCTCTTTCCCACATGCCTCCAGGTGTGAGCACTGGGACTGGGGAGCAACTCTGGCAAACACAGAGCGTGGGAGCCTGGTATACAACCCAGCTTCCAGAGCAGTGCGCGGAAAGGGCCACAGGATGCTGACCTTGAACTCTGGTTCGTCCTCAGGTCACAGGTTCCCTTTGGGGCGTGAGGATCGGAAGTGAGGAGAAACTTAACTGCACCAACAATCTTTCTTGCAAAAGGTGCCTACATTGACCTTCCTCCCCCTGGAAAACACATTCGCTGCCTTTGTGTAGTTCCCGTCTTAGTTTTATTTATCAACTTTTCTCTCCATCCTCCTCTCCCATTGTCCTTCCCCTGAAGACAAGCATTTCAGGGGTGGCTGTGGGAAGAGCGTGCCGCTGCTCTCTGTGCCATAGACGGTGCTGCTCCAACCTCCGTGGGCTCCCCTGGGCAGCTTGTGGACATGCAGGTCTGGATTTGGGAGGTCTGGTGTGCAGCAGTCTGCACTGCTAACAAGCAACCAGACAACGCCCATGTGCCCGTCCCCACCCTCTCCCCATCCTTACTTTGAGCAGTGAGCCTCATTTCACTCCCACTGGCGGTACACCCAGCCTGTTGTTCCACATTTTGTCTTCCAGTCCTCCAGGCCACGTGTGATGAACATGATCCTCACAAACCGTGGGCATGTAGAAGCGGAACAGTGGGTGTGGGCCCTGGGTGAACTGAATTTACTTTAGTGCTGCCAGGGTGCCTTTGAACAACCCTTACCTCATTTTACAATGGTGCCGCTAAGACTTTCCATTATTATAACAGACTAGGACATTCATGATAATAACATTCAAGGCAGTCAACGTGATGGAGGGGCAGCGCCAGCCAGTGATGGCCTGTGGGGAGCTTTGGGGAGAGGAAAGAAGTGGCTAACAAGGATTTTGCCTGTGGTATACACTGAGTGGCCAGATTATTATGATCTCTGAACACATAATAATCTGGCCACTCAGTGTGTATATATATTAGAGGCCCGGTGCATGAATTCGTGCATGGGTGGGGTCCGGCCAGCCTGGCCAGGGGAAAGGGACATGGACGGTTGGCCGGCCTGCCTGCTGGTCGAACTCCTGGTCGAGGGAACAATTTGCATATTAGCCTTTTATTATATAGGATGTACACTGAGTGGCCAGATTATTATGCGTTCAGAGATCATAATAATCTGGCCACTCAGTGTATGACTTACCTACACCCCCTAAGGCACTTTTCATGTATTGGCCTCTTGGTCCCACCTCACCTGGGAGGTAAGTATCAGCAGTGGTTCCCTGTCAGAGATGAGGAAACAGAGGCCCAGATGCTGTGTGCCCAGGCTCTTACTTTTATGGAATGCGTGTTCTCTGGGGTAGTGCAAGATAAGAACGGAAGCTTCCCGAGTCCTGCCTCAGAGGAGAAAGCACACTTACTAACACACAGCTGAGGAGGAAACCAAGCTGCAGAGGCAGAGACAGTCAGCACCCCAACCAACGCATGCCCATCGTCCAGGGCTCACATGCCGTCCATCTGAGGGTGGGTGGTGGGCTGGCCCAGATGAGGAAATCCATTCAAAGCAGATTCAAGTGAGTGTTGGTCAATTTTGACAGCCTGAGAGTGCCTGCTGGGACTGCATCCATTTCTTCTGGGGGTGGGGCCTGCTCACTTCATCTCCACAGCCCAGAACCCTGGAAGCCGGCGGTGCATGGCGCCATGTGCCACTGGAGAACCGTCCACATGCGCATGATTTGTTCCCACCAGGGGAGCTTTCCAGTTAGCACTCTGCACGGGAAGAAGCTAATGTGAGTGCGCACATCCTTTTCCCTCAGCTCTGATTGCCTGGGGCCCATATTGTGACAACAAAGAGTGTCTATCCACTCACATTTCCAAACACCAATGGGAGTGGGGAGGCAACACTGCTCACTGTTGAAGCTCCCTGAGTCAAGCTGCCCATTTTGCCATCTCTGCTCCTGAGCCTGGCTGAGCCTCTTCCTTGTTTTGTGTCCTCCTACTTCCCCTCTCCTCACCCAGTCCCTCCTCTCCCCATCTTCTTCTCTCCACCTCTTTTTTCTTTCTTTCTTTCTTTCTTTCTTTCTTTCTTCCTTTCTTTTTCTTTCTTTCTTTCTTTCTTTCTTTCTTTCTTTCTTTCTTTCTTTCTTTCTTTCTTTCTTTCTTTCTTTCTTTCCTAGAAATACCTTTGTTATATCTCCAAACAGAACAAAAGGATATGCCATTGTTATCATCAGATGTCTCCTCTTCCTAAGAGATTGATATGTGATAAAATAGAAATTGGATTTTTAAATATGTTTCCTTTAGAAGAAAAAGAAGTGTCATTTCTGGGGCAGAAAACATGTCTGATGTGACAATGTTCACATGTCCACGAATGTCCAGAATGCATACAGCCAGGATATTGGCTATTGGTATGACATCCTGAGATACTAAATGATTTTCTCACACAGCAATTACCCCAGACCCCCTCTGTCTGTAGTCACCTACCTGCGTCATTCATGGTTGCCTGAACAAAGCCAGATGCAGAGAGAAAGAATCAAAGTCTTTAGATTGTCAGTGCTAAGTAGGTGCTTGAAACTCAGAATCAATGACCTTGAAAGCCCAGGTCCTAATTTGTGAAAGCTGAGAATTTTGAGAGGAGAAAAAAGATGGAGGGTTGAATTTCAAAAAGGATCCCCCTCCCACCCTCCAGCCAAAGCATAAAAGCAGAAAGTTTGTGTCATAATAACAGACTGGAAATAGAAGAAGACAGAGGGCACATGCCCTATTCCAGGTAGACTGGATAAGCATAGTCTGCACTGGGGAGGGAGGGGTGGAGAAGCAAGAGGGTGTCCCTGCTTGCCCCTCCCACCCACCAGCTTAGTCCAGGAGAAGGAGAGATGATGGAATAACTCTTTAAGTTCAGGATGCCAGGGTAAGGCTCAACAACACACTCTCTGCCAAGCAGAGTCATCAGACCCCACAGGGAAACCTCCACTCCATCATGGTGATGGGGTCCAGGTGTTAAAAAGCCACCAAACCCCCATGTGACAGCATTGGAGTGTTTCCTGAGCTTATGAAGAGGGCTGAAGTATGATCAGAGAAAGAGAGATAGGCAGAAAGGTTTGCATCCAGGACAAGGGGATTCCAGAGTCAGGGATTGGATAGGGCACCCTTGCATGTCTTCAGAACCACTCAAGAACCAGACAGGATCAATTCTGCCTCAGGGTAAGAGAAAGGAAGGTCCAGACCAAGATTCAGAGGCCCCTTAAAACCAATGCACTCCAAGGACCTGTGTGAGCTCCCAGAGCTTAGCATCAGCCCAGGGAGATGAGGAGGAAGAAGGTAACCATGAATTTGATGATTTAGCTGGGTATGAAAGCATGGTTAAGTCTCTGTGTATTTGTGGAGAAGCTCTCACAAATTTGACCCAAGAGCATTTGACAGGGACCAGCAGCTCCCATCCACAGGGTGCAGCCAAGTCATGGTGGTGCCACTGCAGGAAGAGGCAGGCCACTCACTCACTTCGTCCCCCAGCCATGGACCTGATCTCTGTGTTGCCTGCCCTCTGTGAAGTGTCACATGGAGGAGCCACATGAGGTTACCACTGAGGGCACCCATGATGACAAGGCCATTTGCTAATATTTTGTTGAGGATTTTAGCATCTATGTTCATCAGGGATATTGGCCTGTGATTCTCTTTCTTTGTAGCGTCTTTATCTGGTTTTGGAATTAGGATAATGCTGGCCTCATAAAAAGAGCTTGGAAGTGTTCCTTCCTCTTGGATTTTCTGAAATAGTTTGAGGAGGATAGGGGTTAGTTCTTCTTTGAATGTTTGGTGAAACTCCTCTGTGAAGCCGTCCAGACCTGGGCTTTTGTTTGGTGGTATTTTTTTTTTTTTATTACTGCTTCTATTTCATCAGTTGTTATTGACCTATTCAGGTTTTTTTATTCTTCCTGATTCAGTTTTGGGAGATTGTATTTTTCTAGGAATTTGTCTATTTCATTCCACATTGTCCAGCTTGTTGGCATATAGTTGTTCATAGTATTTTCTTACAATCTGTTGTATTTCTGTCATGTCAGTGGTTACGCCTCCACTTTTGTTTCTGATTTTATTTATTTGGATCCTCTCTCTTTGTTTCTTGATGAGTCTGGCTAATTTTGTTTATCCTTTCAAAGAACCAGCTCTAGGCTTCATTTTTTTTTTTTGTATTGTATTTTTTAGTCTCTATGTTATTCATTTCTGCTCTAATCTTTATTATTTCCTTCCTTCTACTTACTCTGGGATTTTCTTGTTGTTCTCTTTCTAGTTCTTTAAGTTGTAGGGTTAGTTTATTGCTGATTTTTCTTGTTTTTTGAGGTATGCCTGTAGTGCTATGAACTTTCCTCTCAGGACTGCTTTTACTGTGTCCCAGAGAGTTGAGGTGGTTGTGTGTTCATTTTCATTTGTTTCCAGAAAGTTTTTTATTTCTCTCTTGATCTTGTTGTTAACCCATTCATTGTTTAATAACATGCAATTTAACCTCCATGTGTTTGAATGTTTCGGGGTGTTTTTAGTGTAGTTGATTTCTAATTTCATTCCACTGTGATCTAAGAAGATGCTTGATATTATTTCAGCTTTCTTGAACTTGTAGAGACTTTTTTGTGTCCTAACATGTGGTCTATCTTTGTAAATGATCCATGTGCACTTGAGATGAATGTATATTCTTCTGCATTGGGGTGAAATGTTCTATAAATGTAATTAAATCCAACTAATCCAGTGTATCCTTTAGAGTCACTGTTTCCTTTTTAAGTTTTTGTCTGGAAGATCTATCCAGTAAAGTCAGAGGGGTGTTAAAGTCCCCTACTGTGACTGTACTGTTGTCAATCTCTCCATTAAAGTCCTTTAGAAGTTTTTTTTTTAATATATATTTAGGTGCTTCTATGTTGGGTGCATATATGTTTATGAGGGTTATATCCTCTTGTTGGATCCATCCCTTTAGTATTGTGTAGTGACCTTTGTTGTCTCTTGTGATGGCCTTCATTTTAAAGTCTATTTTGTTGGATATGAATATTGCCACTCCAGCTTTTTTTTCTTTTCCATTTGCATGGAAATTTTATTTCCATCCCTTCACTCTTATCCTGTGTGTGTCTTTTGTTTTGAAGTGGGTCTTTTGTAGAGAGCATATAGTTGGGTCATGTTTTTGTATCAGTTCAGCTACCCTATGATTGGAGCATTTAGTCCATTTACATTTAGGGTTATTACTGATAGGTACTTACTTATTGCTATTTTAATTCTGTATGGCTAGGTTTCTCTCTTATTTCTTCTTCTCATTACAGCAATCCCTTTAGCATTTCTTGTAATGCTGGCTTGGTGGTGATGTACTCCTTTAGCCTTTTTTTTTTTTTTTTTTTTTTTTGGTCTGGGAGGCTCTTTATTTGACCGTCTATTTAGAATGATAGCCTTGCTGGATATAGTAATCTTGGTCTCAGGTCCTTGCTTTCCATTACCTTGAGTACTTCATGCCATTCCCTTCTGACCTGTAGAGTTTCTGATAAGAAATGAGGTGTCAGCCTTATGGCAACTCCTTTGTAGGTAACAGTTTTCTTTTTCTCTTTCTGCCTTTAAAGATTCTCTCTTTATCTTTAATTTTTGGCATTTTAATTATGATGTGTCTGGGTGTGGGCCTGTTTGGATTCTTCTTGTTTGGGGTTCTCTGTGCCTCCTGAATTTGTGTGACTTTTCCCTTTACTAGGTTAGAGAAGTTTTTTGCCATTATTTCTTCAAACACCTTCTCTATGCCTTTCACTGTTTCTGCCTCTTCTGGCACACCTGCTATTCTAATATTGTTATGTTTCACATTGTCCTACAGCTCCCTTAAGCTGTCACTCTGTTTTTTTATTGTTTTCTCTTTTTGGTTTTCTGATTGAGTGATATTTTTAACTCTGTCTTCCAATTCACTGATTCGATCCTCAGCTTCCCCTAATATGCTGTGTATTACTTCCAATGTGTTCTTCATTTGTGTTATGTCATTCTTTATCTCAGACTGTTCCTTTTTCATAGTTACTATATCTTTTTTCATGTTGTTGAACATCTTTACCATCATTACTCTGAACTCTGTTTCAGATAAATTTCTTACCTCTTCTTCATATCTCTTCTTCTGGAGAATTCTCTAGTTCTTTCATAGTTCTTTCATTTGGGGGTTGTTTCTTTGTCTCCTCATTCTGTCTGTTGGTTTGGGTTTGTGACTATGTATTAGGTAGATCCTCTACACCTCTCAATCTCTAGTGCAGGAAATGTTAAAGACTTTCTGACTAATTAGATCAGGCAAAGACTCAAAACCTCCAGAGACCACATCTGCCTACAGACTGATAGGATTCTGACTTGAATTGCCCCCCACCCCAGGCAATCGTCCTCAGGTGTGGCGAGTTTTTTTTCAACAGGGTGGGGCAGTTGCTTCTGCCTGGAGGCTAATTGTTATTTTTAATATTTAAGTGGCCACAGGGCAAGGTGTTTTCCAATAGGGTGTCAATTGTCTTCCCCCCAGGCAAGGCAAATGTCTATGTGGGAAAGATGTCCTCCACTGTGTGAGGGAATGACTCAGCCCAGGAAACTTGGGATGTCTGCATTCTGGGCTTTATCCCCTGAGTCCCTAGTCTTGGCTTCTGCCCTCCCAGGTCCAGTCCACTTCATCCTCCCTCTGCCAGAGCACAAAGTGGGTGGCTCCACAGGGAATTTTGTGCTTTGGCTCTTTAAGAGGGTGCCTAATTTTCAGCTGTTACTCTCTGGCAGAGAGCACCCCACTGCTTTTCATAGCCAGATGTTATGTGGGTACCCTCCTCAGTTTTGGTGCTCTCTGCTGGGAGGCCCAACTTGGGGATTAGATGCCAGAGTTGTCAGTGGCAAACCCGCCCCCCCCCCCCAGCCCTGCCCCACAGCTGAGATATCTCTCCGGGACTTCAGTTGCTGTCTGTGGGTGCCCGGCCAGCCCTTTCTTGCCTCTGCCCCTTGTACCAGTCTCTATGTGGTCTCCACTTTCGGTCCTTTGGTGCAGGGCACTCTCCCGTGAGTTTTCCATTGACTATTCAGGAAGTTTTTCTGTATTGTAGTTGTAATACCAGTTTGTTCCTGGGAGCATGTCCATGCAGCATCCACTTACTCTGCTGCCATTTTTCTACCATTGTTTACTTTTTATTAGGGCACTTTTTTTGTGACTGTGTTTGAGATTGAGTAGTTGATGATATGAGACTAAAACCTTTTAAGCTGATGTGACTGGGCTGAGGGTACTTACGGTCAAAAGTCCAGACTTTGGCAAATGTTCTGTGTGATGATTATGCAATCCTTATTGGGACCATGGTTGAATTCCACACCCTGGGTGGCTCTGCAGAGAATAAATATCACCACCCTGGGAAGAGAGATGTAGTACAGAGAACAAGAGCTCTAGCAGTGGGTCTCAGAGGTGACATTATGTTCTCCCTCCTCCTCAGTTTCTTAAAGTCATTGCTAGAGTCTGAAGTCTGTAGGTACATAGATTACCTCCTCTGATGGGAGAAGGGGTAGCTTGATAAAGAAGTCTCAAAGAGTCTGGGCATTCACTGTGGGCTCTCCTGGTGTATTTCACCTCACTTTCCTGAAATATTAGCAAATTCTCATAAAAAGGTACAGTCTGGTCTCTGCTGTGTATGGAGAATTAAGGAGAAGAAACAGGAAGTGGTACAGAAGAGCTGTCTCATTCTGCCATCTCTGGGGCAGCTATACCCAGTGGTCAGTATTCTGAGGGTCACTGGCAGCCGAAGTGGCTGGCACAGCCTAGAGGCACAGCTGCAATGGCACCTGCTTGCAGCCCTGCATCTCAGAGGCTCGGAGCCCCTCAATGAATCTGGTCAATTTCCTGCTCCTCGGTCACCAACATGGAACCATCTCCGAGGACCTGACAACCCAAGGAAGCAGCAGGGAGAGTCTGGACTGTTAATTTAAAGTTGTTTTATATTATATATATTATTTTATATTTAGTTATTTTAAATTATATATATTTATGTTTGCATTATGTGTTTTAATAGCCATTTTCCCCTTCTTTCTTTAGTGACAGGACCCCTGAAGGTTAGCTGGGTAGGTGGCCTTCCTTGTAGTTATCAGCTTGAGCCTAATGTACAGATACACTCAACAGTTAGGATAAAGGTTAAACCAAGTAACAAACAGGCTCCCAAAATATGGCAGCTTAAACCAGATCAAAGTTTATTGCTCTCTCTTGATAAAAGTAGGGAAATTAGTGGCATGGACTGATATAGTGGCTCCATCCATGAAGATGAGGTGTACAATGTGTGACAAAGGGCAGAAGCCGAGTTCAGTGTCAGAGAGAAGAAGCAAGAGTCACCTGCATGATGGACTTGGGCAAACTGTTGTGTCCACATCTCCCACAGCGCCTGGGAGTGGGAGTGGGGAATCTTGCTTAGAGCATAGAAAATGCTCTGAGCAGAACCAGCCTGCCTATGAACCAGTGGTGTGCACCGACCCGGAACCTAGGCTCTGCATACGTGGCCTCCAGCGGGCATCGCCTGAGACAGGGTAAGCTCCGACTACAAATGCGTTTACACTCAGAGCAGTGAAATACAGACTCACTGCATGCAGAGTACAGGGCTTTTCCTCAAGCCACTTAGTGAGACTTGATGGACCTTGCAGGGAGGACGGGAAGTACATTTGAGTCCAAGTGTGTTTGAGGTCTATGAATTATTTAGTACAATAATGACTGGGTATTATTTATTATGTTAAGTGGAACTTTTGGTGCTTAAATCAAAAGCACACATAAAAGCCTCTTGTAGAAAGTCAGCCTCTATTATAACATAAACTAGAGGCCCGATGCACAAAATTCGTGCAAGAGTAGGCCCTCTCAGGCCCGACTTTGTCCAGAAGGTCGTCCGGAAGGTCGTCCAGATGGTCGTTCTGCCATTCAGCCATTCTGCCGTTCGGCTGTTTGGTCGATTTGCATATTATGCCTTTATTATTGTAGATGTGCATTGTGTAAAGCAAAAATAAAGGGTTTTGGAAAAAGATAGGGTTTTATTGGTAAAACTACAAATAAACTATGGAGCATGTAAATTAGGGGAGAGTTGAGGGTGACAGGAAAGGGTTCGAGATGGCTCTGTTCCTTGCCTGACCAGAGCCTCCATCACCGGCACAGCTCTTGCTCAGACATGCTTCAGCCAGGCAAATGGGAGAGGAAATGCCCTTCCTTCTCCAGTCCTCAGTACAGTGACTGTCCTAATCCCATCTGATCCCCTGCTTCAGGTGTCATGGAGCTAAGGGGGGACGAATAATAGGAGAGGAGGAAAACAAAGAGGAGAAGGTAGGTGGGGCTGCCTACAGCATTTGCACACACTCCATAGAGAGAAGTACATTAAAGCAGCCCTCTCCCCTCTCCCAGCTTTGGTTGGTCTGCCCTTATCTGAGGAAGGTGATTATACTGCTAGAGTTCTTGTGCTCAGCTATGTTTTCGTTTGGGATAGTCTCTCTTTCTTTTAAACTTAAGATGTACTTTATATATAATACCATTTAATGAATAAAACTCAATGGTTTTTGGTGTTATCACAGATTTATGCAGCCATTACCACAGTCAATTTTAGGATATTTTCATCACCTCCAAAAGAAACTTGTTACCCTCTAGCTATCACCTCCTATTTGCCAGCTCCTACTTCTTCACCTCTAGGCAACCACGAACCTATTTTCTATCTCTGTAGATTTTCTTCTGCTGGACATTTCATACGAATGGAATCATATCATCTTTTATGACTGGCTTCTTTCACTTAGAACAATGTTTTCAAGATTTATCCAGGTACTAGAATGTATCAGTACTTCATTCTTTTTATGGCTGAGTCATGTTTCCACTGCATTGTTACAACGCATTTTGTTTATCTGTTTGTTAACGATGGACATTTGGGTTGTTTCCCCCTTTTGACAACTGTAGATAATGCTACTATAAACCTTCATATACAAGCTTTTGTGTGGATATATATTTTTACTTTTCTTGGGTATATACCTAAGAGTGGGATTGCTGGGCTGTACAGTAACTCTGTGTTTATTCTTTCAAGGAACTACCAGACGATTTTCCACAGTGGCTGCACCATGTTCCATGCCTACCAGCTGTATGAGGGTTTTGATTTCTCCACACCCTCACCAACACTTGCATTTGCCCGACATTTTGATCATAGCCATCCTAATAGGTGCAAAGTGGCACTTGGTTTTGCATTTCCCGGATGACTAATGATGTCAACCATCTTTTCATGTGCTATTGGCCATTTGTATATCTGCCTTGAAGAAATGTCTATTCAGATCTTTTACTTACTTTTTAAAATTGGGTTAGTTGGCATTTTATTGTTGAGTTAGGAGTTCTTTATATAATCTGGACATAAGTCCCTTATCAGATATATAACTTTAAAATACTTTCTCCTGCCCTGACCGGTTTGGCTCAGTGGATAGAGCATCGGCCTGTGGACTCAAGGGTCCCAGGTTCGATTCCGGTCAAGGGCATGTACCTTGGTTGCGGGCACATACCCAGTAGGGAGTGTGCAGGAGGCAGCTGATTGATGTTTCTCTCTCATCGATGTTTCTAACTCTGTATCCCTCTCCCTTCCTCTCTGTAAAAAAAACACTAAAATATATTTAAAAATAAATAAATAAATAAATAAATAAAACACTTTCTCCCAGTCTATGGGTTATCTTTTCATAATTTTGATAAAGTTAAATGTATCTATGTTTTTCTAGGTTGCTAGCTTTTTGGGTGTCATATCTACCTAAGAATCCTTTGCCAAAACCGAGGTGTTTCACTTCTGTGTTTTCTAACAGTTTTATTATTGTAGACTTACATTTAGGTCTTTGGTCTATTTTGAGTTAATTTTTGGTTATGGTGTGAGGTAAGGTTCCAATCTCAAGCTTTTGCAAGTGGCAATCCAATTGTCCTGGTACCATTTGTTGAAAAGGCTATTCTTTTCCTGTTGGATGGTCTTGGCACCCATGTGGAAAATCAGCTGGCCATAGACATACGAGTTTATTTCTGGAATCTCCATTTTATTCCATTTATCTACTTGTGTATCCCTGTGCCAGTATCACACCATCTTGATTAACATTGCTTTATAGTAAGTTTTGAAATAAGTAAGTGTGAGCCCTCCTGCTTTGTTCTTCTTGTCAAATATTTTCTTTTTTTTTTATTTTTGGCTATTCTTGGACCCTAGAAACTCTCTATGAATTTTAGAGTCAATTTCTGCAAATAAGCCAGCTGGGATTCTGATAGGGGTTGCATTTAATCTGTAGATCAGTTTGGGAAGTATTGCCACCTTCACTATCTCAAACCTTTTGATCCATAAACATGAAATATTTTTCAATTATTTAGATCATCTTTAATTTATTTCAAAAATATTTTGTTGTTTTCAGAGGCTAAGTAATGCATTTATTTTGTTAGATTTATTCCAAAGTATTTTATTTTATTTTTGATGCTATTATAAGTGGAATTGTTTCTTAATTTCATTTTTGGGTTGTTCATTGCAACTGTATAGAAATATAATTTATATATTATTGATCTTATATCCTACAACCCTACTAAACTTGACTATTGATTTTAATAGATTTTTAGTGGATTTCTTAGGCTTACCTATATACAAATTCATGTAATCTGTAAGTAGAGATGGTTTAATTTCTTTCTTTCTAATCAGTATGAGTTGTTTTTTACTTACTAGTTAATAATTGTCATGGTAGAAGTTCAAGTACTTCTATGCTGAATAGAAGTGGCAAGAGGAGTCATCTTGTCTTGTTCCTGTCTTTGATGGGAAAGCATCTGGTCTTTAACCATTAAGGATGATGTTATCTGTGGGTTTTTTTATTAATGCCTTTTATGAGTTTGAGGATGTTCTCTTCTATTCCTAATTTGTTCAATCTTTTTATTGTGAAGTGTTGGATTTTGTCAAATGCTTGCTCTACATCTGTGAGATAACTATACGATATTTGTTTATATTCTATTGATATGATGTTTTACTGAATATTAAACCAACCTTGCATCTTTGGGATAAATCCCATTTTCTCAGTGTATATAATTCTTTTTATATGTTGCAGGATTTGGTTTGTTACTATTTTGTTGAGGACTTTTGTGTCCATATTCATAAAAGGTATTGGCATGTAATTATGCTTTCTTGTGTTGCCATTGTCTTGTTTTGGTGTCAGCGTAATGCTGGTCTCGTGAAATGAGCTGGGAAGCATTTTCTTCTATTATTTGAAAGAGTTTGTAAAGAATTGGTATTAATTTTTTAAAATATATTTTGTTATTGATTTCAGAGAGGGAAGGAGAGGGAGAGAGACATAGAAACATCAGTGATGAGAGAGAATCATTAATCGGCTGCCTCCTACACACCCCATACTGGGGATTGAACCCTCAACCCACGCATATGCCCTGACTGGGAATCGAACCATTACCTCCTGTTTCATAGGTCAATGCTCAACTACTGAGTCACACTGGCTGGGCTGGTATTAATTTTTTTAATGTTCGGTAGAATTCAGTGATGAAGATATCTGGGCAAGTGCTTTTTTTGTTAAAATAATAATAATAATAATAATAATAATAATAATATTCCTTCATTTGGCATATGTTTTTTTCAGATTGTCTATTTTTTCTTGAGTCAGTTGCATTACTTTGTGTCTTTTTAGGAATTTGTCCATTTCATCTAAGTTATTTTGTTGAACTACAATAGTTTATAGTATTCCTTTAAATGCTTTTATTTCTACAAAATCAGTAGTAATGCCCCCTCTTTCATTTCTGATTTTAGTAATTTTAATCTTTTTTATTGTGGTTAATCTAGCTAAATATTTTTCAATTATGTTGATCTTTCCAAAGAACAGCTTTGATTTCAATAGTTTTCACTATTATATTTCATTAATTTGTGCTCTAATCGTTATTTCCTTTCTTCTGTTTGCTTCAGGTTTGGTTTGCCCTTCTTTTCCCAGTGTCTTAAGGTAGAAAGTTATATTATTGATTTAAGATCTTTCTTCTTTCTTTCAAGTTTTTTTAAGATATATTTTTATTGATTTGAGAGGGAGAGAGAGAGAGAGAGAAACATTGACGTGAGAAACATGGATCAGCTGCCTCTTGCATGCTCCCTTACCTGGGCATGTGCCCTGATGGGGAATCCAATCAGAGACTTTTGGTGCATGGGATGATGCTCAACAACTGAGTCACACCGGCCAGGACTTTCTTCTTTCTTAATATAGGCATTTGCAGCTATAAAGTCCCCTCTAAGCACTGCTTTAGCTGCATCCCATAACTTTTGGTATGCTATATCTTCATTTTCATTAATTTTAGACTGTTTTATTATTTCCCTTTTGATTTATTCTTTAATCCACTGGCTATTTAGGAGTGTGTTGTTTAATTTCCACATATGAGTTTCCCAAGTTCATTTCTACTATTGATTTTTAGTTTTATTGCACTGTAGTTGGTAAACATACCTTGTATTATTTCTGTCTTTTAAATTTACTGAGGTGTATTTTATATCCTAGTATATGGTATATCATAGATAATGTTCCATGTGCTCTTGAGAGGAATGTAAATTCTAGTGTTGCTGGGTGTCCTATAGATGCCTTTTAGGTGTAATTGATTTATAGTTTTGTTCAAGTCTTCTATTTCCTTGTTAATCTTCTTTCTAGCTGTTCTATACATTTTCTAAAGTGGAGTTTTGAAATCTTCAACTATTATTGTTGAATTGTCTATTTCTCCTTTTATTTCTGTCAGTTTTTGTTTCATATATTTTGGTGCCATGTTATTAAGTGAATATATGTTCATAATTGTTGTGTCTTCCTGATGGATTTTTACATCATAAAATTCTCTCTTTTACTCTCTAACGTTTTTGTTTTAAAGTGTATTCTGTCTGACATTAGTCTTCATGTGGTTGTTGTTTGCATTATTTTTCTTCACTCTTTTACTTTTAATCACTTGTATCTTTCAATCTAAAGTATGTCTCCTATAAACAGCAGATAGTTGAAGAATACTTTAAATCTAGCTGACATACTCTGTCTTTTGATTGAATTGTCTAATCCATTTATATTTAATGTGATTATTAGTGTAGTTCATTTATATCTGTCATTTTGCTTTTTGGTTTTTAAATGCCTTGTCTTTTTTGTTGTTGTTGTTCTGTGAGTTCACATTTACTATTTTTTTACACTAAATGAATATTTTTGATGTAACATTTTAACTTCTTTATTGATTTTTACAATATATTTTTAATTTTTGTGGTTACTCTAAGGTTTACCATCTATGTCGTATCAAAATTGGCTTCTGGTTCATGCTAGATTAATTTCATTGATATACAGAAACTTTACTCCTATGGAGCTATATTCCTCTTCTCCCTTTTTGTCATGTTACTTTCTCTACACATTAGATTTATTAATGCTACAAATCCAACAATACATCATTATAATAATTACTTTCCAACCTATAGTCATTTTCTTAGTCCAATAGAGCTTTGCTCCAAACCTACATCCTTTGTGCTATTATTGGTAAATATATTACACATATCCTACAAATACATTACAGACATATTGTTGTATACCAATGTTTTAAATTCATTACAAGAAGAGGAGGAAATGTGTGTTTAGACTATCTCTTATAATTACATAATTACCTTTACCTGTGGTCTTTGTTTTTTTCATGTGAATTAAAATTACTATCTGGGGTTACTTGCTTTCAGCCTGAAGAAGTTTCTTTAGTATTTATTTTAAGGCAGATCTGCTAGCAAAGAATTCTTTCAGATTTTATTTATCTGGAAAAGTCTCTATTTCACCTTCATTTTTTTGATAAAAGTATGTTCTTATTGATATTAGAGAGAGAGAAAGGGAGAGGGGGAGAAATGCTGATGTGAGAGAGAAACTTTGATTGGTTGCCTCCTGCAGACAACCTGACTGGGGATCAAACCTGTAACTTGGGCATGTGCCTTGACCGGAATCAAACCAGCAACCTCTTGGTGTGTGGGGTGATGCTCAACCAACTGAGCCACACTGTCCAGGGTTCACCTTCATTTTCTAAAGACAGTTTTGCTGGATATAGAATTCTTAGTTTACAGTTTTTTATTGAACATTTTGAATGTTATCCCACTTCTTTCTGACCTCCATTGTTTCTGCTGAGAAGCCAGCTGTTAATCTTATTGAGTTCTTCTTATAATAAGTTATTTTTCTCTTACTGCTTTCAAGATTTTCTCAATGTCTTTAACTTTCAACATTTTTTCTATGATTCTTCTGTGTGTGACTCTCTTTGCATTTATCCTATTTTGGAGTTGGCTAAGCTTCCTGTATATGTAGGTTAATTGTTTTTCAATAAATTTGGGGATACAATGAACAAATCTATGTCCACATTTTGATAACCTAGATGAAATGGACCAATTCCTTGAAAGATGAAATCTGCTAAAACTCATACAAGAAGAAACAGACAATCTTAATATCTAGTAAAGAAATTGAATCAATAATTAATAAAATTCTAAAACAAAAAGCATCAGGCCCAGATGGATTCACTGCTTAATTCTACCAAATATTTATTTTTTTTATTGTTTAAAGTATTACATATATTAGTACATATATCTCCTTTTTTCCCCCCATTGAACTGCCCCCAGCCTCCCCTACCCCTTCTCACATGCCGTCATCCCACCCCCGCAGTGTCTTGTGTCTATTGGTGTGCTTATATGCATGCATACAAGTCCTTCGGTTGTTCTATTTCCCTCCCTCCCCAACACTCCCCAGCCTTCCCACTGTAATTTGACAGTCTGTTCGGTGCTTTACTGCCTCTGTATCTATCTTTTTGTTCATCAGGTTATAATTTTCTTTATTTTCCATAAATGAGTGAGATCATGTGGTATTTTTCTTTCATTGCCTGGCTTATTTCACTTAACATAATGCTCTCCAGGTCCATCCATGCTGCTGGAAATGGTAAGAATTCCTTCTTTTTTATAGCAGCATAGTATTCCATTGTGTAGATGTACCACAGTTTTTTAATCCACTCATCTGCTAATGGGCATTTAGGCTGTTTCCAAATCTTAGCTATGGTGAATTGTGCTGCTATGAACATAGGGGTGCATATATCCTTTCTGATTGGTGTTTCTAGTTTCTTGGGATATATTCCTAGAAGTGAGATTACTGGGTCAAATGGGAGCTCCATTTTTAGTTTTTTGAGGAAACTCCATACTGTTCTCCACAGTGGCTGCACCAGTCTGCATTCCCACCAGCAGTGCACGAGGGTTCCTTTTTCTCCACATCCACGCCAGCACTTGTCATTGGTTGATTTGTTGATGGTTGCCATTCTGACAGGTGTGAGATGGTATTGCATTGTCATTTTGATTTGCATCTCTAGGATAATTAGTGACTTTGAGCATGTTTTCATGTGTCTCTTGGCCTTTCTTCTGTCTTCTCTCAAAAAGATTCTATTTAGGTTCATTGCCCATTTTTTTTATTGGATCATTTATCTTCCTTTTATTAAGTTGTATAAGTTGCCTGTAGATGTTGGAGATTAAAACTTTATCAGTAATAACATTTGCAAATATGTTCTCCCATACAGTGGGCTTTCTTGTTGTTTTGTTGATGGTTTCTTTTGTGTGCAAAAGCTTTTTATTTTGATGTAGTCCCATTTGTTTATTTTCTCTTTAGCTTCCATTGCTCTAGGAGCGGTATCGGTGAAGAAATTGCTTTGGCATATGTCTGAGATTTCTCTGCCTGTGGATTCCTCTAGTATTTTTATGGTTTCCCATCTTATGTTTAAGTCCTGTATCCATTTTGACTTTATTTTTGTGTATGGTGTAAGTTGGTGGTTTAGTTTCATTTTTTTGCATTTATCTGTCCAATTTTCCCAACACCATTTATTGAAGAGACTGTCTTGACTCCATTGTATGTTCATGCATCCTTTGTGAAATATTAATTGAGCATAGTGTTTTGGGTTGATATCTGGATTCTCTATTCTATTCCATTGGTCTATATGTCTGTTCTTGTGCCAGTACCAGGCAGTTTTGAGAACAGTGGCTTTGTAATACAGCTTGAAATCTGGTATTGAGATCCCACCTACTTTATTCTCCTTTCTCAGGATTGCTGTGGCTATTCAGGGTCTTTTTTTATTCCAGATGAATTTTTGGAGAATTCTTTCTAGGTCTGTGAAATATGCCATTGATATTTTAATGGGGAGTGCATTGAACCTATAGATTGCTTTGGGTAGTATGGACATTTTAATGATGTTGATTCTACCAATCCATCAACACTGTATGTTCTTCCATCTGTTTATGTCTTCCTCTATTTCTTTTTTCAGTGTCCTGTAGTTTTTCGCGTATAAGTCTTTTACCTCCTTAGTTAAGTTTATTCCTAGGTATCTTAATTTTTTTGGTGCGATGGTACATGGGATTGCTTTTTTAGTCTCTCTTTCTGTAAGTTCACTACTGGTGTATAGAAATGCCATATATTTCTTGGCATTAATTTTGTATCCTGCTACATTGCCGAATTCATTTATTAAGTCTATTAGTTTTTTGATGGAGTCTTTCGGGTTTTTTATGTACAATATCATGTCATCTGCAAATAAGGACAGCTTTGCTTCTTCTTTTCCAATTTGGATGCCTTTTATTTCTTCTTCTTGTCTAATTGCAATGGCTAATACTTCCAGTACTATGTTGAACAGGAGTGGTGAGAGTGGGCATCCCTGTCTTGTTCCTGTTCTTAGGGGAAATGGTTTTAGTTTTTGCCCATTGAGTATGCTGTGGGTTTATCATATATAGCTTTTATTATGTTGAGGTATGATCCTTCTATTCCCACTTTGTTGAGAGTTTTTATCAAGAAAGGGTGTTGGATTTTGTCAAATGCTTTTTCTGCATCAATTGATATGACTATGTGGTTTTTCTCTCTCAATTTGTTTATGTGATGTATCACATTTATTGATTTGCGGATATTGTACCATCCTTGCATTCCTGGGATAAATCCTACTTGGTCATGGTGTATGATCTTTCTGATGTACTGCTGGATCCAATTTGCCAGAATTTTGTTGAGGATTTTGGCATCTATGTTCATGAAGGATATTGGCCTGTAATTCTCTTTCATTGTGTTGTCTTTATCTGGTTTTGGTATTAGGGTGATGCTGGCTTCATAGAAGAAGCTTGGAAGTGTTCCTTCCTCTTGAATTTTTTGGAATAGTCTGAGGAGGATAGGTTTTAGTTCTTCCTTGAATGTTTGGCAAAACTCCCCTGTGAAGCCGTCTGGCCCAGGGCTTTTGTTTGCTGGAAGCTTTTTGATGACTGCTTCAATTTCTTCCATAGTTATTGGCCCATTGAGATATTTAGATTCTTCCTGATTGAGTTTTGGAAGGTTATACTTTTCTAGGAATATGTCCATTTCCTCCAGGTTGTCCAGTTTGTTGGAATAGAGTTGTTCATAGTATTTTTTTAACAATCCTTTGTATTTCGGCAGGATCTGTTGTTATTTCACCTCTTTCATTTCTGATTTTGTTTATTTGGGTCCTCTCTCTTTGCTTCTTGGTGAGCCTGGCTAGAGGTTCATCAATCTTGTTTATCCTTTCAAAGAACCAGCTCTTGGTTTTGTTGATCTTTTGTATTGTTTCTTTGGTCTCAATGTGGTTTATCTCTGCTCTAATCTTTATTATTTCCTTCCTTCTGCTTACCCTGGGCTTTTCTTGTTGCTCTCTTTCTAATTCTTGAGTTGTACAGTTAGGTAATTTCTTACCATTGTTTCTTGTTTTTTTTTGCAGTAGGCTTGTAGAGCTATGAAATTCCCTCTCAAGACTGCTTTCGCTGTGTCCCATATATTTTGGATTGTTTGTTTTCATTGTCATTTGTTGCCATGATGTTTTTTATTTCTTCTTTGATCTCTCTGGTAACCCAGTCATTGTTTAATAGCATGCTGTTTAGTCTCCATGTGTTTAATTTCTTTGGGTTGTTTTTATTGTAGTTGATTTCAATTTTTATGCCACTGTGATCTGAGAAGAAGCTTGATATTATTTCTATCTTCTTGAATTTGAAGAGACTTTGCCTATGACCCAACATATGGTCTATCTTTGAAAATGATCCATGTGCACTTGTGAAGAATGTATATTCTGTGGCTTTAGGGTGAAATGTTCTGAAGATGTCTATTAATTCCATCTAGTCTAGTGAGTCATTTAGGATTGATGTTTCTTTGCTGATTTTTTGTTTAGAGGATTTGTCCAATGGTGATAGTGGGGTATTAAAGTCTCCTACTATGATTGTATTGCTGTCAATCTCTCCCTTGATATCTTCCAGGAGTTTTTTTTTTTTATGTATTTGGGTGCTCCTGTATTGGGTGCATATATATTTACCAGAGTTATTTCTTCTTGTTGGATTGCTCCCTTTAGTATTATGAAGTGGCCTTCCTTATCTCTTGTTATGTCCTTCACTTTGAGATCTAATTTGTCCGATATAAGTATTGCTACCCCCGCTTTTTTTTTCATTTCCATTTGCCTGAATAACCTTTTTCCATCCCTTCACTTTCAGTCTGTATGAGTCCCTTTTTCTGAGCTGGGTCTCTTGTAAACAGCAGATATATGGGTCGTGTCTTCTTATCCAATCTGTTACCCTATGTCTTTTGATTGAGGCATTTAATCCATTCACATTTAAAGTTATTATTGATAGGTATTTATTTGTCACCATTTTTATTCTTTACCCCTGTGTTCCTTCTTCGCTTCCTATTTCTTTTTTTTTACAGCAGACCCTTTAGCATTTCTTGCATTGCTGGTTTGGTGGTACTAAACTCCCTTAGTCCTTTTTTGTCTGTGAAGCTCCTGATGTCACCCTCAATTTTGATTAATAGCCTTGCTGGGTACAGTATTCTTGGATTCTTCCTTTGCATGGCTTTGTATATTTCATTCCATTCCCTTCTGGCCTGATGAGTTTCTGTTGAGAAATCAGTTGCTAGTCTGATTGGGGGTTCCTTTGTAGGTAACTTTCTGTCTCTCTCTGGTCGCTTTTAAGATTCTTACTTTGTTGTTGGTGTTTGCCAATTTAATTATAATGTGCCTTGGTGTCGGTCTTTTGGGGTTCATTTTGCTTGGGACTCTGTGAGCTTCTTGGATTTGTGTGGTTTTTTTCTTCCCTATATCAGGGAAGTTTTCTGTCATTATTTCTTGGAACAGGTTTCTATTCCTTGCTCAGTTTCCTCTCCTTCTGGAACTCCTATTATGAGAATGTTGGTTTGTTTCGTGTTGTCCCAAAGTTCCCTTAGGCTCTCCTCCTGCTTTTTATTTTATTTTTTTCTAGAAGCTGCTCTACTTGGGTATTTTTTCCTACCTGTCTTCTATCTCACTGATGTGGTCCTCTGCTTCTATGCTACTCTTGATGCTTTCTATTAAATTCTTTACAGCAGCGATGTCATTTTTCATTTCTTCTTGGTTCTTACTCATATTGTCGAATTTGTCTTCCATTCTTTTCAGCCACCTTATGACCATTTCTCTGAATTCTTTCTCTGGCAGGTTGCGTGCCTCCATTTCGTTTACTTCTTTTTCTGGTGATGCCTGCTCTTCTTTCATATGTGGGCTGTTTCTTTGTCTCCCCATGGTCTCTCTTCTCCGGGTGTCTGGTTATGTAGTTCTCTCTCTCCTTATCCCAGGCGAAATCTGACCCCTCCATGGTGGAGTGTAGAGCTCCTCTGAATCCGCGCGTTTGCACCAATTGGGGACTGGTGTTCTGGGGTTCACAGCTGTTCAGTGGGTGCCGTAGTTGCAGATTTTCAGGCTTCCGATAACATCCACTTTCCCCTTCAAGATGATGCCATCTCTGCGTCTGGGCCGGTGGCTCCAGGAGGGGACCCAGCAGCAGTGGGGGCTGCCCAGTCAGAGGAGCCCCGTCCAGCAGTCCCCCACCTTCTCCTGGAGTATAGTTGTCCCCTAACTCTCCAACAAACACTCCCCGTGCGACCCTCAGCTGCTCTTTCTATCTGCTCCGGGACAAGGGTCAGGACACGTCCGTCTATTCTGCCGCCATTTTTTTTCCTTTCCACATCTACCAAATATTTAAAGAATAAATTGTATGAATTCTCTACAAGCTCTTTCAGAACATAGAAGCAGATGAAATACTTCTTATCTTATTTTATGAGGCCAACACTACCTTACTACCAAAACCAGACAAAGACATTATAAATAAAGAAAAATACAAGCCAATATCTCTCAATAAATTTGGGATGTTTTTAGTCATTATTCCATCAAATACTTTTTCCTGCTCCATTCACTCCCATCCTTTGGCACTTCTATTATGTGTATATTGGTGCACTTTTTTTTTCTGTTCTTCAGCTTTCATAGTTTCTATTGACCTATTTTCAAGTTCACTTATTCTTTCTTCTGCTAGTTCAAATCCACTATTAAGCCCCTCTAGTGATTTTTTAAATTATTATTTCAGTTATTGTACTTTTGAACTCCATAATTTCCATTTGGCCCTTTTTTATACCTTCTATCCCTTTATTGTGATTCCCTATTTGATACAACATGGTCATTATACCTTCCTTTACTTCTTTAATTATAGTTTCCTTTAGCTCTGTGAGCATGTTTATAGTGGATATTTTGACATCTTTTTTTGATAAACCCAACACTGGTAACTCTCACAGGCAGTGTCTTTGACTGCTTTTTTTTTTTCAGGTATATGGATCATACTTTCAATGTGTGTTTGCATGCCTCATAATTTTTTGTTGAAAACTGAGCATTTTAGATAATATATCATAGCAACTCTGGATATAAGTCTCCCCCCCTTCCCCCACCACCACCACCTCTCCAGGATTCGTTCTTGTTATTTGCTTGTTTACTTGTTTAGTGAGTGGCTGGTTTATTTTCTTAAAGTCTATCTATGTTCCCTTCCATAGTGTTAAGCCTCTGATGATTCTCCTCAAAGAAGCACAACTGTGGGTATAATCACAGCCATGCTCGGATGACAACAGTCTTGTTAGGGTTCTCAGCCCCTTCTCTTCTGACCACACCCAGTTATTAAGCTCTTCTAATTGGTGGCTATTTGTTTTATTGCTTTCTGCAATACTCTGGAGCATTAGTTGCTCTACAAACAAAGCCAATGAAATGTGGCTCCTTTGAACGAACTGGTTCTGAGGTCAGTGCTTGATATTTGTTTTGACTTAAAGAGGACTCCTCCCTAGGGACTTGTCCTGGGTTATGGCCTGCAAACTAGCAGGCTTGCTGTTTACTAGCAGTCTGTATCTTGAATCTCGTCCCAATTGCCTTTCACACAACCTTCACCATTTTTTAGAGTAACCTTCAGTTTGACTTTTTCCCAGCACTGTTAAAAAAGAATTCCATTGGGAAAATATTAGGAAGTATCTTTTTTTCTTAATGGCCTCCTTTCCTCCTCTTCCCAACCCCATCCTTCAGCAAAATATCTGAGACAGGGCTCTGGAGCTGGGATAGGGACAATGTCAAGCTTCTGTCTGAGTGACAACCCCACTCCGGGACCTGAGAACTTGGAGAGTTAAGGGCAGCCAGAGCTCCTCTCAGCTTGCACCTTCTTATCACCACCTCACTGGCTGGGGCAAGAGTGACCAGGGTCAGTCTCTTCAGCATGCCTTGTCCCAGGTAGACTTTACATTCCACACATGGGAGCTAGATGGCAGATAGAAGCCCCACCTCTCAACCATACTCATGTGGAACTTAGTCTCAGCAATGGTTAGCTGTGGACAGAATGAAAAACATTGCCATTCTCCTCTTCTGTGGCAAAACACACACACACACACACACACACACACACACACACACACACACACACACCTCTGTGTGCTTGGGGGAGAGGGACCCCTGTGTTCTTGATTGCAGAAGTCTGGAGTTGAGTCTCCACTCTGTTGAGTTTGGAGTGGGGAGGGAGCAGTCAATCTTGGTTCAAATACCACTGACTCTCACCTTTCTTACCAAGGTTTCATTAATTTTCTTAAACAGAGGGTTTTTCCTTTAAGACCATTTCCAGAAGCTTTGTTTGTTTGTTTTTTATAGTTTTTCACCAGTTTCACTGAGTCAGTGGAACTCATGTCATGCTGGAAGTTAATCTTTTGAGTAGTTTTGAGTTTTGAGTATTAATAGCTATTACTAATACCAATTTTATATAAATAACAAAGAACTTCTGACATGTTCCTCCCCATGGTGATATCATGGACTACAAATGAGATGTTGAAGTTCTAACGCCCAGTACCTGTGAATGCAACCTTATTTGAAAATATGATCTTTGCAGATGTAATCAAGTTGAGAGGAATTGGGGAAGACCTACTCCAAGGCTGATGTCCTTATAAGAAGAGGAAAATGTGAACATAGACAGACACACAGTAAGAACACCATGTGATCACAGAGGCAGAGACTGGACTAATGAGACTAGAGCCATGGAAGGCCAAGGATTTCTGCAACCACCAGAAGCTTGAAGAGGCCTTTAGCAAGAACATGGCCCTGCTGACATCTTGATTTCAGATGTCCAGCTTTCTGAACTGTGAAAAAATAGGTACACGGGCCATTTGGTAGCATTGTCTGGTGGATAGCTGCCTTGAATGGAGTTTCCAAAATCCGGAAGGGTCACTCCTAATCTGTTTCTCATTTAACATCATCTTTTCCTTTTTGTCTTATAATCTGGCTTTGTTATCAGACTACATTTTTATAAATTATCCTTTTAGTTACTTCTTAAATTTGGGAAATTCTTGGTTTCTAGAAAGTTGTTTTCAAAAGTACATTTTAGCCCTAGTCAGGTGGCTCAGTTAGCTAGAGCATCATCTACTGCACCGAAGGGTTGCACGTTCAATTCCAGTCAGGGCACATACCCAGGTTGAGGGTTCAAGCCCTAGTCGGGGCACATACATGAAGCAATCAAATGATGTCTCTTTCTCTCCCTCTCCCTCTCCCTCTCCCTCTCCCTCTCCTTCTCCCTCTCCCTCACCCTCTCCCTCTCCCTCTCCCTGTCCCTCACCCTCTCCCTCTCCCTCTCCTTCTCCTCTCTCTGGAATCAATGAGAAATAGATTCTTGGGTGAGGATTTTTTTTAAAGTACATTTTAACTGCCATACCCCAAAATCTATAATAACCCCATCTCACTGTTTAACAAGGCAATAATTAGTCCTCAAGTTGGCATATTCTTCAAGACTTTTGTTCAGATTCTCTTCTCTTTGGTGACAGGATTATGGCCTCTAAAACAGCACAGCAGTGGTAAGAGCAAAAGGAAGAGGCCGTTCAGAAACTGATTAACCAATGCCTTTCCCCCCTAGATTTGGCATACTTTTACTCTTGAAAGCAGTATATAAAACACAGTTTGCAACATTTATATTTTTCTAACACTTAATAATTTACTCTCTTATGGTATAAAATCTGTTTCTGCAGACCTTTTTTGTTCCAATTTATTTCTTACATCTTTGTGTCTCTCTACAATGTGACTAATTCCAAAACACAGTGAAATTTAAGAGTGTCCACAGTGATGCACAGAATATTGAAGGTAGTTTCAAATCCAAGCTCGTAATGGAGTATCTGAAATAACTAATGATAATTTTTGCATTTCTGGACAAAGACGTCTTTGTATCATACTTGAAAGTGATCACCATGATGCTGTGCACATGGTTCACCTCACACTGTTAAGAATGTTGGACTGTAAAAAAAAATGTATAAGGGAAAAAAGAAGAGGGGGGATGCCCAAAGGAGGGACTAGATGACCATTAACAGGCCTCCCCCATGTCTGCTATACTTCTTAGGGAAATGGGCAATAATTTAATGAGGAAAACTGAAGTCCAAAGAACAAGGGAACCCAGAAGCGAAATGCTTGCTCTAGAAATGCAAGAGCATTGAGGAGGTGATGTGTAAAGAGACTGTGTGTGTGTGTGTGTGTGTGTGTGTGTGTGTGCGCGCGCGTGCGCGCGTGCACGCACCCGTGCGCACACGTGCGTGCGCACGCGCATTTGTTGCTACTATTTGAGCATGGGCTGGGAGAGAGCCTTTTCATCTGGCTTCCATTTTGGCTTTCTCCACCTCTTCCTTCTCCACTCCTCAGCTATAACTTACCATTTACTCCCTCTGATGCCATCCAGACACATAATCGTGATCATATGGCTAACAAATCTACAGAAGCAAATGTGTTGACTATGTCTTCATAGGGCTCGCGTCTTTTATTGTAAAAATTATCATTTGGGTTTCATTGGACACATATCTAGAAGCAGAACACCCAGCCAGTGGCAACTTTTCCAATGTTATTATTCTTCCAGGAAACCCACTCTTTCTCAACATCTGTTAGCATCTTGGAGGCCTAAAACCACAATTGATTAAAATTCTTCTCTCATTCCTGAAAAACTAAGAAGGGCCCAGATTGAGTAACACTTTGACTCGCAGACTTAATATTTTGTAGATAATGTGGGAACTTGGATATTTTTTCATAATTTGGCAACAATGGACAGGACCATCGAGGAGAGGAAACTAGAAGCTGAAAGATCCCCGAAAGCCTGTGAAGAGAGCCAGAGCCAGGAGCAGGATGGGCAGGACATAGTAGGGTCAGTAGGAGTGTGCAGGGGAGTTCTGTGCAGGCCTGTTCACTGATGGACCTGGGGAGCCACGGAGAGGAAGAGTGAGCGATGACTTGGAGACTGTGATCCTGGCTGGCAGGCCAGTGAATTGGAAAACATTCCTGAGGCAGTATGGGCTGGCATTTAGGAAGCACCTCAGGAAGCTACAATGGCCAGAATTGCCTGTAGATCTGCATAAATATCACAAGAGCTAAGGGCCCATTTGCAAGTGCTGGTGAGATTTACCAAGCACAGTGAGTTGACCTTAAAGTCACTTCTTCAGAAATGTGAAAAGATTCCTGCTTCTTTATTTATTTGGCAGTTGATCTTCTCCCTAGACTCTGGCTAATCACCATATTTGGAGGGCCTGGTCTCATTACTCACACTGTCCACAAGACTCTTGTCCTACAAGCAAAAATTCAGTGTCCTGACTTTTCAGTGCAGAGCAAGGCATCAACTCTTACACTGACAGTTAAATGAAATTCTGACTTTTTAGCATTACCTATTTCCTTCCCTTTCAAAATGCAAATGCTTTTGGAAAAAATTACTACTTTATGGAAATCTTTCTCACTTTAGTGTGAAATAATTTGTTAGACAACTTTCCAGTCTCACTGCCAGCAGAGACAGGCCCAAAGAGAACAGAGCACAGGGAATTGGCTACAAGCAGAGACACTAGCATTGATGTGCCAGAGAGAACACTTGGTGGCAAGCAACAGAAACCAATTCGAACTTGAGCAGAAAGGGAAGTTATTAGGATTTAAAGATAAAAATTGTTGGGAGGCATATATAAAATGAATGGGAATTCTAGGGTCATCTATATTATAAAAGGCCAGTGGCCGTAAAGCCATAATGCTGAAATGACCAAACAACCAGTCACCAGGAGGTGCATGGAGCAGCTCTCGGTCCATCTCGCCGGCCCTCCAGCCGCTCGCAGCAGCAGGGCAGGGCTCGCAGCTCTTGTGACTCACATGGTGCAAAGCAGCTCCTGTGGGGCTTGTGGTGGAGGGGCTGGTGGCTTGTGGGGCAAGGCGGGGCTGGAAGCGAGGTGGGGCTCATGGCTTGTGCAGCGCGGTGGCTCACCGTGGTAAGCTACTCATACAAGTGAGTCTGGGGTCCCGCCAGCATGGCAGGTCTGGGTCTCACGTGATTTCGTGTGCTGGGCGTCTAGTGTTCTGATAATAGGCAGAAACAAAGAGGGGATAAAGAAAGCCACCCCACAGGACTTGCGGCTGAGGATGCCACCAATGGCATGGTTCAGTAGACATCATCGCCAGGTCACTAGGCCCTTGTTGCCACACCTCTCTCTTGTCTCTGCTGTCACCTCCCTGAGTTCTTCATGTCATTTATTTAAGAGCCCAAGGCCTCAATGGGAGAGTCTGGCAGAGCGATCACACTGCCTGCCTAGCTTCCAGAAGGTAAGTGACTAGAACAGTCATCTGCACACAATAAAACAATGAAAGGCAGGCCCCAACCTTCATAGATCTTGGCATTTCTTCCAAAGAGACAGGCTGTCCAGCGCTGAGTGGCAAAATGGCAAGTGTTGCCTACAGTATATATAAAATTAGAGAAGGTGCCAAAGTTGTTGGTCCTCAGCTGTATTAAATCCTTTTACATATGTTAATTTGCATTCATTATTTCCAGTTTTACATATGTCCATTTGAGTTCATTATTTCCAGTTTTATGAATAAGGAAACCAAGATTCAAAGAGATTGAGTAAGTTGCTAACGTTCTCACACTTAGAAGGGAGTAAACAGGGATTCCAGCATATCCTTGTTGGCTCCACCAGGCTGAGGGGATTAGTGGCCCTGGAGTGCGGGTGGTCTGCACATCAGGAGTTTGTTGGTAGAGCAGGGTGGGTTTTACTTGAAGTTCTGGGCTTGGAGAAGATGTGTGAATTGCCAGGGTGCCATAACAAAGCACCACAGACCGAGTGGCTGCAACAACAGAAATTTCTTTTCTCATAATCTGGAGGCTAGAAGTTCAGACCAAGGTGTCAGCAGGGTTGGTTTCTTCTAAAGCCTCTCTCTTTGGCTTATAGATGGTCAACCTTTCCCTGTGTCTCCCCAGGATCTTTCCTCTGTGCGTGTCTGTGTCCCAACCTCCTCTTATAAGAACACAAGTTAGATTGGATAAGGGCCAACCCTAATGACATCATTTAACTTAATTACCTTTTTAAAAGTTTGACCTTCAAATAACAGTCACATTCAGAGGTACTTGGGGTTAGGACTTCAATATAAGAATGGGGGGTGGGCACACAATTCAGCCATAACACAAAAGTAACCAGTCAGGGAACCCCTCCTGGCAGGAGAATACCAGAAAAGGAAGGTAGGGGATCCAAACAGAGAAACCCCTCAGCCCCCATTTCACAGATCTTATGAATAACTGCCATACCTGCCTTCACCATCATTCAAACTGTTGAGTTTGACTTTATTTAGAACCTAGTTAAACCCAAGACAAGTGTGTTCCTCATTGATTCCCCATATAACCTCCCTCCTCCAGGTTAATCTATCCTTCAATCAAACGTATTTTTGCCTGTTTCATGCAGCATAGTTCTGTCCAGTTCCAGCTACTAAATTGCCAAACCTATGCTGGGATATGCATGCAGCGCAGGGAGTCCTGTGGATTAAACTGAGTCTCCAAGAATCATATGTGGGAGCTCTATGCAGTGCTAGTTGGAGATGGGGACTTTGGAAGACAATTAGGTTTAGAACAGGTCAGGTGGGTGCGGCCCTCCTGGTGGGATCAGTGCCCTTGTAAGAAGAGAACCCACAGAGCTTGCTCTTGCTCTTCCTCTGCCATGTGAACACACAGTGAGAACTTGGCCATGTACCAGCTAGGAAGAAAGTCCTCAGCAGAATACAACCATGCTGACACATTGATCTGTCACGTCCAACCTCAGACCTGCGAGAAGTTTAGCTTCTCTTGTTTAAGCCAGAGGCTGTGGTGTTTTGTTGTGGCCTCAGCAGGTTCAGACAGGGAGAGAGGAGCTGCTCCAGGAGCCTTGTGCCCGCCCTGCCTCAGCCTCCATAGCTGCCCCTGCCCTGACCTCTTCGTCTGCCTATCTTCCCATCTCTTTCTTTCTAGGTGTCCCTCACTGCATTCATTTGCTAGGGTTGCTGTAAAAAAGGATCACAAAAATGGAGGCTTAAAACAAGAGAAACTCTTTCACAGGTCTGGAGGCCAGCAGTCTGAAAACCAGGTGTCAGCAGGGCCATACTCTCTCTGAAAGTTCTAGAAGAGAATCCTTCCTACCTCTTCCTGCTTCTAGTGGCTCCTTGGCTATGGCTGCATCACTCCAACCTCTGCCTCATCTCCACATGTCCTTCTTCCCTATGTCTCTGCATCTCAAATGTCCCTCTCCTTTCTCTTATAAAGATAACCACCAGTCACTGGATTAGGCCCAGGATGATCTCATCTTGAGACCTTTAACATAATTGCATCTGCAAAGACTCTATTTCCAAATAAGGTCACATGCATAGGTTCTGCAGGTTAACACTTAGACATATCTTTGAAGGGGGGGGGGGTAACACTTTTCTACTCATTCCACCCACACACCTCCTCCCCACCATCGATCATCTTCCCACCTCCACATTCCTGCTGACCTCTTTCCCTTCCTAGGCCTTGATAACAGGACCTTGGGCTTGATCAGAGCCAGACATTGCTGGATCAGACATTGATCTCATCCTCACACTGGGACACCAGCACCTAAGGAGGACAATTTTTAAAAGTATATATTTTATTGATTTTTTACAGAGAGGAAGGGAGAGGGATAGAGAGTTAGAAACATTGCCCTTGACCAGAATTGAACCTGGGACCCTTCAGTCCGCAGGCCGACGCTCTATCCACTGAGCCAAACTGGTTAGGGCTGAAGAACAATTTTTTGTCTCCAACTAGGAACATAAGATCAGTATTATAATAAACCTCCTCACTGGGAAGGAAATAGTTTACACATTAATATGTGTTTTTATACAAAGAATCTTTACCCAACTGGCAATGTCACAGTTCTGCAGACAAGTCCCAACAGCCAGTGTGCCTTGTTAAGGACTCATTGATTTGGGCTGGCCCAGATTCCATTGGCACCTACGATATGATCAATGTGGGCCAAGTTCCAAATGCCTTTGGCTGTGTTCAGAGAATGAGAAAGAGAAGAGTTAAATAGCCCACCTGCTCCCCAAGAATCTGAAAGCTTTATTCATAAGCCCCGGCACTTTCCCCACTGAATAAAACATGCTGCACCTAGGAGAGAGGCCACTCCCCAGCTGGTCCCATTCCCAATGTACCACCAGCCTCCTGGCAGCCTCTTGGGACAGAATCCTCAGGGACCACCAGGACCCAGCTCCAGGATGGAAACTCTATCCCACAGCTCTTCTTGCATGCATGGTCCGTGAGTCCTTGGTCACTGTCTTCCCAGGGGAATTCAACCTGGGGGAGAAACAGGCACAGCTCGTACAAATGGCCCAGCTGGGAACTGGGCTCAGACTAAAAGCTCCACTCTCAGCCAGGTCCCCACCCTCCAGGCAGTCCCACCCCCACATAAGCACCCGGGGTGAGGTTTTCAAGCCCTGCACCCCCGATGCTACTTTTCCTCCACTAGAGCCAGAGGATATTTTTTGAGGTGAAGGGCTACACAGAGTAGCGGCTGTTCTTTCAGATGGGCACTGGATGTCTGCAGTGGCTTTCCCCTCAGACAGCATCGCTTTACATCTGGGAGCTTTAACAAAGGCTTCAGGTACTACTGTCTTCCTCCTTGAGAGAAGTCTGGCCTACCCAGAATCACTCAGACCCGGGAGCAGTGTCTAATGTGCTGGAAGCTAGCAGGGGTTGCTTCATCCCCCTCTCCGATTCTGAATTGAAAGTAGGGGCTCTCGCCACACAGATCCTACCCACCTGTCCCCTAACCCAGTGGTCGGCAAACTGCAGCTCGCGAGCCACATGCAGCTCACGAGCCACGGTTTGCCGCTCTGTTGACTAATGAGTTTGCCAACCACTGGGATAGGGGCTTAATCACAAGGAACAACAACAGTCTGTAATTATTAGAATCGAGAGTCTAGGTCAGTGGTCGGCAAACTCATTAGTCAACAGAGTGGCAAACTGTGGCTCGCGAGCCGCAGTTTGCCGACCACTGCCCTAACCCCCTCAACTCCAAATGACAGGTGAGGACATTTCACTGGAAATGCGAACAGCCAGGAGACAATGGAATTGCCCCAAATCTGGACAAGAGGCATTCAGATGCTATGGCTTAATGGAAATTCATGTAAACATGATAAATTGCACACACATTCCTCTCCACTCCCTCCCAAACCCCATTAAAGTGTCAGGAAAAAGATAAAAAGATGTCTACGCACAAAAGCAAAGAGAACATGAAAAGCGTCAGAGAACATGGAAAGCTTCAGAGCAGAGAGGGGTCAGCTAAACTTCTGAAAGTGGTGATCAGATCTAGTGGTGATTAAGGGAGCAGTCAGGGGAGGCAGAGCGCCCTCGGTGTGAGGCTGGGCCAGGGGCTGTGGGCAGTTCTCACTACAGAACCCAGGAAGTCTCAGCAAGCAGAGGGAGTTTCTCAGGGGAGGGTATGAGTGGGCTGAGAACGCAGGATTCAATGAAATCCTATAAAAGAAGTTATGGGTCCCCTTCTCACCACCCATCATCCAGAAGGGGGGATCACTCTCTAGAGAGGATAAAGCAAAGGGTCCAGGCTCATGAACCCAGGCCCAGGTGTCCACAGTGAGTCAAGCCCTGCCACAGTCCCTAACTGCAATTGGCTTGGCGTCCTGAAAGCCTGGCTTGGACCCTCTCATCTCCATCCCATAGCAGGAAATCAGAATCCTTTGTGGGGGAAATTGATCAACCCCAGAGCCCTGACTGCAGATATCAACATTTGAGGTTTTCTGAACAAAATAGCCAGTTACCCTCTGGAAACTCTACCAACAGGAAAACCCTTGCATGCAGACCTTCCCATCTCCATTTTATAAAATATATTTTATTTAGTTTTTACAGAGTGGAAGGGAGAGGGTAGAGAGCTAGAAACATCGATGGGAGAGAAACATCGATCAGCTGCCTCCTGCACACGCCCCATCGGGGATGTGCCCGCAACCAAGGTACATGCCCTTGACCGGAATCGAACCTGGGACCCCTCAGTCCGAAGGCCGATGCTCTATCCACTGAGCCAAACCAGCCAGGGCCCCATCTCCATTTTAGTTGCTCACTCTTCAATATGTAAGAACTTCAGGAGTAGCAGATATTTGAGGAGAGTCTTTGAGAAAAAAGACAGAGACAAGAACCATCAGAAAAAAAGGAAAGAGAGATAATGTAGAGATAAAAAAATATTTTTAAAATATGTAATTCATTTTTACATGAGAAACAAAGGAGATAAAGCATCCACCAAACCAGATCAAGATGCCATATAAAGGGGAACAAATAAAAACGATACCATAGATTTTTAAAATTGTATTAAAAAAGTTGCATAAATGTATATTTTAAATGAAGGATATATAAACAAGACATTGGAAAATAAAAGATAAAATATGAGAAAATTAGATTAGTCCACCAATTTTAAGAGCTAGACTTTCTTCACTCCAAATGAAATTAATTATCAAAAAAATAAAAGAAGAAAATTTCCCAGAACTGAAGGTCATAAGATTCCTGATTGAAAAGCCCCACTGAATACTTGGCACAATGAATAAAACAAAACACATGAAAGCAGACCAACTTAAAATTTCAGAACCTGGGGAAAGATAGGAGACTCTACTGTGCTCTAGAATAAAAAGGAGGGTAGCCACAAAGGGTCAGGGGTCAGAAAAGCATTAGAATTTTCAGGAGCAAAACTTGAAGCCAGACCAGTAATGCCTTCGAAATTATTTCCAACCTAGAATCTTTAGCCCCCCAAACCATCAATCAAAATATAAAAATAAAAGAAATTCATTTTCAGACATGCCATATTCAGAAACTGAAAAACCAGGGAGCTATTGGAGTGTGTGACTCATCAAAGCAAGGGGGGATACCAAGATAGAAGAAGATAGGGAATCCAGGAAACGGGATGCCCACCACAAAGGAGCATTCCTGGTGTGATGGGTGGGATCCGAGTTTGATGACAATAGCTCTCCAGCTGACCTAAGAAAACACCAGTCATGCTGGAAGAGGGAAGAAGAAAGCTCTGGAAAAGAAATATATGGGAAAAGGAGGACTGAGGAAATACCTAATACATTAGAACAGAAATCTCTAGAAGGACAATCCCCAAGAAAAATATGAATCCCATTAATTACTTGTGTTATAATGTTTAGAGAAATTTATACTCTAGATGAGAGTATGTGGATAACTGATAAACACATTACAAAATTAGGAAATGAACAAAACGAAGCGATTATTAACTTCCAGGGAAACAAAACAGGGACCATGAAAGAAAATAATCATAGTACCCTGCATGGCTCAGTTGTTTACATCAGCATAATATTGCAACAACAGAATTTTGACTGAACCAGAAATTGATCTATAGAGATAACTACATTGGGAGAATGTGGGGTGGGGTTTATGAAAGGAGTCAAGCCTTACATTCCAAAATGGGAAGCAAACAGGGATATCTATTATGGGTGGAATGAGTGTTGCCCCTAAAATCACCTATTGAAACCCTCCCTGGAATTGGACAGTATTGGGAAGAGGGCCTGTGGGAGGTGACGAGAAGTAGATGAGATCATGAGGGTAGAGCTCTCCTCAATGGGACAGGTGCCGTCAGAAGACTCAAGAGAGGACGTGCTTTCCCTCTCTGCTCTCGCTGTGTAAGGACGCAATGAGAAGGCGGCATCTGCAGCGTGGAAGAGGGTCCCCACCAGGACCCAGCACGCTGGCACCCTGTCCACAGACGCCCAGCCGCCAGAGCCGTGAGAAATGCATTTTATGTTTATGCGCCACCCAGTCGTGGTAACTTGTTATAGCAGCCCCAGTGGACCAAGACAGTATATAAATGTAAAATCAAAAAATAGCAATGTGATCTCATTAGTTTACAGCATAAAGCTAAGCACCAGAAGAAGCAACTAAATGAGTTAAAATGTTTGCCAGAGGAGTGGGAATGGGGTGGGTGAGGTGGAGTGAGCAAAAACTGCTTTACTCTTTGCTATTGTTGTTGTAAACGGTTTCACTTGTAAAACTATGTCCATGTAGTGATAAAAAAGAAAATTCAATGTAAATGTAAAATGCTTGTTGGGGGTCTCTGGTGTTGACACCTAGAAAATAATTCTAGCATAAAAGAGTAATTAGAGCTCATTTATAGCAAGTTTCAGGCCTCCGAAAAATGGTTTATATTGTACTGCTCCTCAGAAAACGTGCTTTTGTAGACTTTATCAGTTTTGTTCATAAAACCTTTACAGAGCTCCTACCGTGTTCCCCGCTGCAGTGAGGCCGGGCAGCACGGGTTGTACAGCGCTGTGCTGGCACCTGCAGGGAGCCCTCCCGTCCTGAGGGTGCGCATGGAGCAGAACCCCCCCCACGCCCCCCCACCCCCCGCCCCACCACCACCACCAAGCCGCATTCAGCACCGCCCTTTTGGCTTGAGTGCTTCCTGTTTCTCAAGCAATGCACATTACTAATATCACTGCTGCCAGCTCTATTTCTGACACGCTTTTTTCAGATATAATGCTCATATCATCAAAGAAGTGTAATAAAGGGTTTTTAAAAGTCTATTTTATAAAGCTGAGTTAGCCTTTGTCCCTCCAAATTCTCATTCTAAAGAGTTCAGTAATCTAAATACCAGCAAAAATGGAGAAAACTATTAGCGACGAGATTGCAATGTGGAGCTCAGAATAAAGGACTGTATTAGGACCCAAAGATTTCTTAAAACCACAGCTGCTGATGCGGAGTTTAATGTATTCAACACATTCACTCAAAACGCCAGCGCTTCTGGAGTCAAAGGGATCACAAATGGTGGGTCGGTGATAGCAGCGTCTGCTCAGCACACTTCTCATTCTTTCTCTGCTCACAGCTCCTGATTTCCTGTAAGAAACTGCTCTTTCCTCCCAAGGCCTGGAGGTTTGGGTGAGACGCCAGCCCCTGCACCCTGCCAAGGGTGTTGGCTTATGCTCCAGCCCAGGCTAAGAGGGGCCACATCACCCGTGGTGTCTTCCCTGGAATCAGAATTGGAAGCGGTGGGACAGCCCTCTCTCTTCTTTTGCAACACAGCCATACAGACATCACAGGGCCGCTTCTCCCATGTTCCCTGCAGGAGGAGAAACCTTGGAGAACAACCTTAATAATTGTAGCCGGTTGAGTCTTCCTAGTACAACAGGCCAGGCCCTATTCTAAGGAATCCCCAAGTAATAACTTATTAAATTCTTAGAGCAACCCTCTGAGGCAGATTCAAATATGATCTTCATTTTATAGATGCAGAAACTGAGGCACAATGACTTGAAGTAGTTTTTGCAACCAGATTCCCAAATCCAAACTCTCACTCAGTACACGGAGATGGGACTTGAGTCACTTGTAATGGAGATAAATCTACTGGTTCACAGCCCTGACTGATACACATTCTGTCTACAACGTAGGCTAAGATCTCTTCTCAACTTAGAGGCGATGGAAAGAAAATGGGGCGTTACTAATGGAACTTCAAAGGAAAAATAAGAGAAGGTGCTGCCCATTCAAAGTGTGAGAGAAGGGAATGAGTGCCCAGTGAGACACTGCCACACCTCCCTGGCTCTGGGTGTGGTTGTGTCTGTGTGGGATGCAGCCAACGTGGGACAATGGGGACTGAGGTCAAGGCTGACCGGTGGAGGACGGCAAACAGAAAGGATGAATCTGTGTTCCTAATGGCGCCATTGAGCTGTGCAGTTAACCAGCCCAGAGCTGTCTGACTTCCAGACTGGTGGTTATGTTAGGTAACAGTTTCCCTCATTAAGTTACTATGAGTTGGAGTTTTGTTAGTTGCAGCCTAACTGTCTTACATGATACTCTTGGCGTCTGACTTCTGCCACTTATTAGCTATATGATAAGTACTAGAGGCCCGATGCACAAAATTCGTGCAAGAGTAGGCCTTCCTTCCCTGGCTGCCAGCACCGGTTTCCCTCTGGCACCTGAGACCCGGGCTTCCCTCACAGCCCCGGCTTTGTCCAGAAGGTCATCTGGAGGGATGGCCGGTCTAATTAGCATATTATGCTTTTATTATTATAGATAGCTTCATTCCAATGCCTGGTGGCTCAGTTTCCTCCTCTGAAAAATGGGCGAATAATGCTTATTAGATATTTTCTGAGAGGAAGGGTTGTGTACAGCACCTGAAGCTGGGTAGACACTCAGCACAGAGCAGGTTGCTATCTGTGCAGACACACCATTCTTCCAGGTCAGTGTAAACGCACTGAAGCTTAGAGTCGATGCTCAATGGGTTAAGCCCGAGACAACGTAGTCCTAGTGTAATCGTGGGCTCTGTGACCAGGAGACGGGACGTGAGGATTGAGGGCAGAGGGACCAGCACCTCCTCGTGAAATTATACCTACCAAGGGCAAGAGAACATTCAGATTCATGCCGCAGAATTATTCAATTATGAATTTCAAGGCACAAAACGTACACCCACCATGTTTTCTATTAGACGGTCTCTGCAGTAAGAACCCAAGTTAGAAAGGCCCCAAACTTGCTCATCACAGTCCAGACCCTGCCCAGGTGAGAATGCCTTGCAGCAATGTTGCCAGTACTATTAGCAAGTCACAGAGGGGCCACAGCCGGTTCCTTCGCATTTGTCTCCGCAACAGGACGAAATGCAAACAGGAAACAGAAACCACGCTGCCAACTCAGCCTGAGAGTCTCCTAGCTCCTGAGCAAGGCACTTCTTTAGAGGCTGCAGCAAGGGACGGTGACATCAGGGTCCCAGTCCAACATGCTCATCCTGCTTTGAAGCTATTCCAAAAAATAACCAACTTTAACTTGTAAATGGAGCAACTTTTTCCTCTGATGATTTGTTCTGTGGGACTTTGGGTTCATACAGTGTCACTATGGGTTCATACAGTGGCTTTACAGAAGTTCTAGAGCTAACTCAATCACTTCTCCTTTGAGGCCCCATCCACAGCAGGGTGGTCTCAGTGAGGCTGTCAATCATCCTCCATCCCCCTGCTCCCCCCCAACACACACACACACACACACACACCACCACCACCACCACCACCATCTCCACCACCAGGCAGTGGACCAGCTCCCAGCCAGGGAGGACCCTGCTGGCCTGGGCGCAGCACTGCTCCTAGGATGGTGAGCAGCCTTGGCCACTTCTCCCCGACTCTCTGGAGAGAACACTGGTGAGTCCGAGATGTGTTTGCTTGGAGCTGAATGGCATTTTCAACAGCCAGAAACGTTTACTTAAAAAATCCAGATTTCCGGTTTTTCTTAAAATTGGAGGATCTGGCGCCCCTGGGCCATCTGCAAAGGCTGTAGCTGGTGTGGCATCTCCATCTGCCACCAGGCCCTTGTCACACATTTCTATTTCCTGCCTGGCCCAGCCCCCTGATCCTGCCCCTTGCTCCCTGCCCCCTGCCCCTGCCCCCCGCCCCTCCCCTACTCCCTGCTCCCTGCCTCCTGCTCCCTGCTCCCTGCCCTCTGCCCCCTGCCCCCCATCCCCTACCCCTGCCCCCTGTCCCCTACTCCCTGTCCCCTGCCCCCTGCCCTGGAGAACTACTGGAGACATTGCCCTGGCCTGGAGAGCCTGGGTGAGGGGGCTGGCCGGTGAGGCTTCTCCACTCAGGGAGGAAGCTCGTGCCCATGGGACAAAAGGACACATTCAGAGGGTGGCAGATGCAAGAAGCAGAGAGAGTGCACCCGAGGACACTGGAGGAAAGACGGAGTAGCGCTTAGGGACTTAGCCATCCAGGCCCTCATGGTCACATGTGGCCAGAAGTCTTTGTTTCCAAAGAATGTTGTTCTGGGGCTTTTCCAGGGAGAGGGACAACTTGTGATCACTCACTGCAGAGACTACACGCTCTGGCTGCACAGATGTGAGCAGGATTTGAGGCTGTTAAAACCCCATAAGACTCCTGTTCCAGCTTCTCTCAGGAGGGCCTGACATTACCCACATGCTTTAATTTTGGAATAAATTAGAGGCAATGGCAACTACTCTGTTTTTTTCTCTTAGGAGTAACCTGCCAAACAAAGGTGCTGGGACAAGGCACAAGGAATGCGCCCCTAGCCTGGAGGGCTGCATGGACCTGCAGGCAAACGTGGCTTCTCTTTCAGGCAGCTTTGCTGCTGTGCACAGACGGCTGGCAAGTGCTGTTGGAGAGAGAGAGAAAGAAAGAGAGAGAGAGAGAGAGAGAGAGAGAGAGAGAGAGAGAGTGAGAGAGAGCTCCCAGCGCTAAAGCACTCAGCGATGCATTTGCAACTGCTCAGAGGAAGTGCAGGAGCGGGAGAGGAGCCGGGCCTCTCCCGGGCTGTTTACAGAGAAGTAACCCCTGTGTCTTTCTTCCTTGCAGGGAGGTCCTTCCCTTGATTGCTAATCGTCTGTGTACTCTGTGTACGTTAGCCATGTGTGGCGTGAGCCCTGTCCAGACCCAGGGGCTCCTCCGCCCGCAGCTGCCTTTTCCCTGCACAGAGCCTGGCACGCCGCACCTGGGCCACCCAGGGAGCAGCCAGCGCTCCTGCCCAGGCTGCCCGCGTCTCCACGCTCCCTCCATGACTGCTGCCCTCCACGCTGCCCAACAACCCTCCCTGACCTCCTCTCAGGACTCCTTCTCTGCCCCCCACCCCAGTCAACAGCATGGCCGAGTGCGTGTCCGGCCCAGCCTTGTCGGACCCAGGACCAGCCCAGGAAGGGAAGAGGCAGAGGGTGGCCCCGAGAGCCTGGCCTCGTGGTGACTGTCACTCAGGTCACTTGAGGGACTGAAATTACACAGAGGCTGTGGATGGAGGCAGCGAAGCAGGGGAGGCCGGATTCAGATCCCAGCGGGGCTTGTTCTAAGGATGCTGAGCAGGGCATTAAGGGGTCAGAGTCTATCTCAGTGACTACCCTGTTTCCCCGAAAATAAGACAGTGTCTTATATTAATTTTTGCCCCCAAAGACACGCTAGGTCTTATTTTCAGGGGATGTCTTATTTTTCCATGAAGAAGAATATGGTACACATTTATTGTTAAATGAAAATAAAGGAAATTTATTACCTATATACGGTACGGTAGTACGGTAGTTGTCAACACAAACCAGACAAACTGTGAATCCTACAGTATCAAGAATTTACTCATTTATTCAATGACAATCATGTCATCATCTTCTGGAACATCATCATAACAATCTAATTCCTGAATTTCCTGGTGAATTTCTTGTGACTCCATTTCTTTCAGAATCAGTGGACCAAATCTCTCATGTTTAGCAATAGCACTGTCTTTAAATGAGTACTTCTTGTCAAGGTAGCCTGCTCGCAGTGCATTTGCAATGCAACTGTCAGTGATTTTCTCCCATGAATTCTTCACCCAAGTCACAACTTCTTGCAGTTGAGGTTTCACTAAGTTTCCACGCTGATTTCTCTCCATTCTATTTTCAATGTAGTCATTAATTTCCATGCGCAAACTGTCTTTGAATGGCTTGTTTATTGCAATATCAAGAGTCTGGAGATAGGCTGTCATTCCTGCGGGAATCATTATCTGATCTATTTTTCTTTCATGAAGAAATGTCTTCATGTCTTTAGCGCGGTGAGTGCTGGCTGCATCCCAGACTAGCAGACCTCTTTGGCTCCCTCGCATAACAAGCGGCAACATTAAATCGACCCACTTCCTTATAACTGCTTGTGTGGCCCAGGCTTTTTCAGTTTCAAGAATAAAAATGCCCAAAACACATTCAATCTTTTCCTTCTTGCCCTTAGAAATTATTAAAGGTGGGATTTTAGTGCCATCCAGACAAATTGCCAAAATACAGGAAACACGTGCACTTTCGTAGCAGTGGAGGGAACGTACGCTAAGGAGGCACCCCGCTGTTCAATTGTTGTTTGAGATGATTGGCCCATAAACACTGCAGTTTCATCCATAGCAATCATGTTGGAAAGACTGTATTTAGAGAAGTCAGCATCATCAATAAAGGACTTGAATGCAAGTGCTCGCTTAATAACTTGAGTATCTTCCAACCTAAACAATGTTGTAGATCTTCTTAAAGACAGTTCACTTCGCTGAAGGAAATTATCCAGCCAGTGTTGTGATGCTTTGAAGTCTTCGGGGGCTATGTCAAACTGTGGTGCCATTGCAAGGGCAAATTCTTGAATCTGAGCCCTATTCACAACCAAAGCCTTTGCTCTCCTGTCAACAACCCATTCACAGATCAGGTCTTCCAGCTCGGAAAATAATGGTTGCCGACCTGATCCACACTTGCGCTTTTTAGCATTTCCCTTGTCCACTTGTTCAATGAGGTTACCATACTCTGCTCGCCATTTTTGGACTAATCGGATACTCAACATCTTCTCTTTGCAGAAAGCAGTAAGATTTTGGCCCCAAGAGTCTTCCACGATTCCTTTCTTGTACTCCACGGAGTAGCTTTTTCTTTTTGCGCTCATTTCTAGGGGTAAAAAAAAAGGAATTGGGGTATCAAGGTGGGGGGAGGGGGATCACTCAAAATGACATGGGGGGATCAGAGGGGGGAATCAAAATGGCACAGGAGAATCAGAGGGGGGATTACCATTTTAGTAACCCCTTTTGATCCTCCTGTGTCATTTTGATTGTCCCCTCTGATCCTCCTGTGTCATTTTGATTGTCCCCTCTGATCCTCCTGTGTCATTTTGATTGTCCCCTCTGATCCTCCTGTGTCATTTTATTGCCCCCTCTGATCCTCCTGTGTCATTTTAAGTGATCCCCCTCCCCCCAGCCCTGTGCCACTGAACACCTTCACCAGACATCCCCCCTACCCCTTTATCAGACATTTACCCCCTGGGGCCTGCCTGGGGACTGTCACTGGGCTTGCTGGGGCCTGGATCTGGGCTGGAGCAGGGTCTGCCACTGACTGAGAACCTTCAGTCATCATGAAGGAGGCCGCGAGCATCAGGTAGTGTCACCAGAGACAGACCAGCACTCACCACCTTCGCCGCGTCCAGTCCGCTCTAATCCTCCTGTTCTTCTACACGCATCTGCGAAAGTCTCCTCCTCTCTCCCGCCCCACACTCACTGCTCACTCCGACCTCCGCTCCGCCTCCACACAGCAGTGACGTCAGGACTCCGCATAACGTCACTGGTTGCTAGACGCCAGTCGGGGCGGCCCTAGCGACCAGTTTACGGTAAATTAATTTTCATTCTGAGACAGAGCCTGGGGGCCTTATTTTCGGGGGATGCCTTATATTTCACTCAGAAGGAAACCTGTAAGTAGGTCTTATTTTAGGAGGATGTTTTATTTTCGGGGAAACATGGTAGCTGAGGGTGGAGGCTGGTGGAGGAGGAGCAGGGGTGGAGCAGGGGGCTGGCCCTGGCTCTGGGGTCCTCTGGGGAGAGCAGGGCAGTGGAAGAGCTGGTGTCCGTCCTGGCATGTCCCAGGGACTGGAAAGGCGGCAGCCCCCTGGGGTTTATGTTCTTAAGGGCTGTGAGACAATGCATCAATACATAATGCAATAATGTGTCCAAGTTGTGATAAGTTCTTTGAATGAAACCAAGGCTGAGATAAGGGGAAGGAGAAGGCAAATGGGGAAACTGAGATGCAGAGAGGACCCAGGATCCAGTTAGGGAATGGCATGCTGACCTCTCCCCCACTTGCTTCCTAGTCCAGGAGCACGGGCCAGTGCTAACTAGCGCGGCAGGGGTGGCAGGTAGGGCAATGTGTTTGTTCAGGTGTGTGGGTGAGTCTTATCTTCACACAGGTTCTGGAACTAGAGACCTGAGGACTGTGGTTGTGGAATCAGATAGACTGGAGCTTTAGCTTCACAACTACCACTTTTCTTAGGACCTGGGACCTTCTTGCGTAAACCTCCTGAGCCCCATTATTCCCATCTGTAAAATGGGAATCATGACATTGCTAGCTTCACATGGTTGTTATAAAGATTAACTAGAGGCCCGTTGCAGGAAGATTCCTGCAATAGGGCTTCCTGCAGTGGTCTCCACCGCCCTGCCTGCTTCCCTCCCTTCTCCACCGCCCCGCTTGCTTGCTTCTCCACAGCTTCGATCCCTTCTGCAGCACTTGGCTTCCTTCTATGCTGTCTTCAGTCTTCGCTCTGTGCCTGGATATGCAAATTAACCACCATCTTGGTGGGTGTGGCTTGTGGGCGTAGTGGAGGTACGGTCAATTTGCATGTTTCTCTTTTATTAGATAGGATGATAAAAATGCACATAAACCACTTTGCTGGGTGCTGGCCCATGGTGTGGGTGAAAAAATAGGGGGCAGGAGCTATCTAGCACATTTTTGTTAATACTTGATTACATTCTATCAAGTTAATGGGTCTATATAAAACTCTACTGTTTATGTTTTACATCTTGGAGCCCCAACTCCTTTTATCCCTTGCTCCCCAGGTTAAATCAAGTCCCACTGATCCCAGCTCACAACCTTGTGTCCCTCCCCATGGCCAAGGCTCTGGCCCAGCTATCCCCATCCCACGCAGCAGCCTCCTGCTGTGGTCCTCACTTACCACCTCTGCACCATCCAGTCACTAAGCCTGAGCCCTGCTGTTGCTTTAATTGGATTGGGTCACTCTCTCACTGAGTTTAATGCCTTTCCATTGCTCGTCAAGTAAAATTCAGCATCATTACACAGCTCACCCAGGCTCAGTTAATCTGGCTCCTCTGCCTGCTCCAGCCTCAGTGTGGAAACCCTACCCTTGGAGTTCTCAGCTGAAACGTCAACATGACTTATGCAGGAAGCCTTTGGTCTCCCTCTGATATACGACCACAGCAACCTTTTGTAAAACTCATCAGACTTGCAGTTACAGTCATCCCTCAGTATCCGAGTTGGGTTGCTTCCAAGACTCCAATCCAAAATCCACAAATGTTCAAGTCCCTTATACAAAATGGCATAATATTTGCATAAATTTTTGCTATATTTGCTACAGCAGGGTGTGCCTCCACTTCATTTGCATAGATTCAGCTTAGTGCTGGCACATGGCAAGTGCAAGTTTTGTTTTGGGGAACTTTCAGGGATTTTTTTTTTCTGAGTATTGTGATCCACAGTTTGTTGAATCTGCAGATACAAAACCCACAGATATGGAGGACAACTGCTGTTGTTGAAGGTCTGTCTCCCCTTGGAATTGTAAGCACCATGAGAACAAGAGTAGAGTCTGTCCTCTTGGAGACATGGATTGTATTCGGATTAAGAGTGCCAGCTGGTGAGACAATTCCCTCGGTCTGACTCTCAGCTTCACCACTTCCTAGTTGTGTAGCCCCGGGCAAATCATTTGGGCTTTCTAGACTTCAGCCTCCAAGTCTATGAAATCTATTTCATGGGGTTATTTTAGAAGTAAATTAGATAATACATGAGCGCTGCAGAGACCATGCATTGCCTGATACATGGCAGACTCTTTTTTACTTTAACTGCTATTATATTTATTACTCTAGCCCAGTATCTAGACATTATGCACGCAGTAAATATCATTGAATGAGAAATGTCCTTTATCCTGCTTAGTGTTGTGGCTGCCTATGCCCAACGGCTAGCATTCATGATGCTTTGATTCCGTAGCTGGGCAGAGAGCCGTGGGTATGTAAATCTTGTGTATTTTATGTAGAATTACGAATGGAGTTTCTATAGGATGGTTTGGATAAGAGACTCTTATTTCAGAAATAGAATGTGTGTCATCAACTAGAATTTCTAGGTAGGAGAAATTTTGGAGTAACTTGCTTGCATAATGCTTTGGAAATACTTGGTTTTCAAGTTTTCAAACACACATTAAAATAATGGAGATATTATAGTGTAATCTGATTCCTTTTCTTTTCCTGAGGGATTGCTGGCTGCTGATTAAGGTAGAGTCTTAAAAACTCCCCTGTATGCTACAAAACTGTCGAGAGCATCCCAAAGGCAACTCTGCCGAGCTCCCAGTCCGCATTTGGTGCATTTCATAATGAAGTGGCAGTGAATTGTAGGATTTGGACATATCTAAACTGCCAAAACCTCCGTCTGGACCCCAACTCAGCAGGCAGTGCCTTCTGATCATTAAGAACAGTGGTGATGCTGAAAGGGTTACCATGTCTTTAATTACCACATTTCCTTGTGCATGACTTGACCTAAAAGATGTAAGGGAGAAGTGATAACAGACATGCCCAGCCACCTATTCAAGTAGTAACTGATCTATCGTGTTAAATTGCATCGTTAGATATGGAGATGGGAGGAGCCTATGTGCCTCCCCTTTGGGCACCATGTTTCTCAGGTAAGATAGTAATGTCTTTGCTCCAACAGCCATCCTACCTGGAGCCAACCCTCTCACGAGGTCATTTAAATCATTTAAACCGGAGCTTCTCAAACTTGAATAAGCCTAGGATCATGTTTAAATGCAGATTATGACCCAAGAGGTCTTGGGGGGGCCTAAGATTCTGCATTTCAAGCAAACTCCCCAGTGGGGAGTCTGTGGGTCTGTGAGCAACACGGGAGTTTGGGGTTTCAAGGGTTAGCCAGCTGGCTGCAGGGAGCGCTGGGAAGGAGACTCAGAAGGTAACAAAATCCTTGAAATGATGCTGATTTTGTTTCCCCATTTCCTATCTCCGGGTTTATTCACTCTCTGTGGGCCAGCACTCTCACCTCAGCCAGGACTGGTCAAAGCCTGGCAGGGTGTGCTCAGAATTCATTCATTCTCTGGCCTCTACTGTCTACCTCCGGGCCTGGCCGTGCCATTGCCAGGCTTTCTTAGCTTCCTATGCCCTTCCAGACTGCTCTTTGTTGATTTTTACAGAGAAAATAAGCAAACAACTGGGAGAAAGGGAGCTGGTTTACGTGGATAATTCCACTGTTCTGTTAGCATTTTAAATTGTGATGGAATTTCTGCTTTAGCTCAAAACATCCGTCAACCTTGTTCTCCATCAGCATTTTAAAGGCCCTTCAGCAACGCAGCCCCCACATTCGGTTCTGACAGAACCTGATGGTCTTTTCACATGGAGAACTGTAGGCCCCGATGTTTGTGTTTATAGCCTCCGTCCAGGATAAATAAATAGCTGCGTGGTATTGAAATCACCTGTCAAAATAGCCACTGCAGCTCTGGGCACAAAGAGAAGCTTCGTGGTGTGATTGGCTTACTTGCAGGAACAACTCAAAGGCTGTTTATCTCATTTAGTTAAAAAAAAAAAAAAAAGACCTGTAATTACTGCATTTGACCCCAAAGTAGGCAATTACTTCACAAAAGCTCTCCCCAGGAAACCAGACATTAGCCTGGCTAATTAGGCTGACCTCACTTGCAAGCCCCTCTCATCGCTTTGCACATGCGGGCCTGGGACAGGGGCGGCGGCTGGGCCTAGGGCCTGCCCGGCAGAGCAGGCTGCGCTGTGTGGTGTTTTTACTACTTACTTTTATGTGTCCTTGAAGCGCGGTCCCTTTCCCAGAGACAGGCTCTCATCAAAAAGAAAGGGCGCTGGACACACTGATCCCCTTTATTGCACGAGGAGGGGGAAGCTGGAAAAAAAAAAAGAAAGGAAAGCAAGTGAAGCTGTAAATTCTTTCCCACGTAGGAAACCACTCTTCACCCTTTAGGAGAAATGGTTTGTTGTTTCAGCCCTTGGGACACATTTCCTGCGCCCCCTTTGGACCTTGCACATTTGGGGGGTGAACTTCCGTTTGGGTTCATTGAGACTGAGGAAAACAATTTTTTAATGTCCCGAGCATGCAGAATTCTCTCCTCCCAGAGTCAGACATCTCCCCAAGGGGCGTGCTCACACCCTTCCACGTGGAGAAGCACATAAAGGCACGTGGTTCTGGCTGCTCACACTCAGCCAGCCGGGCGGTCAGATGCTCTCACGTGGCCTTTAAGTCCAGGACATCCCAGCAACTGAAACAAGGGTTTGCACTTGGGATTTCAAGGGCGGGATGGGAATAGCGATCCTTCTCCAGGAGGCGAACTAGAGGTGTGCCCTAGCCAATGCAATGGCAGGCCGCCTCGGAAACGGAGCGGTGCTGCATTGGTTTGGGTGGGTCTCAGGAAGCAGAAGGTAGCCCACGTCAGCTCCAGCCAGCTTTGCTTGGGGTCAGAAGGGCTAGGGCGAGTCACCCCTTTGAGCTCAGACCTTAGTGGTGTTGAAGAAAAAACTATTCTGACCCTCGTTTAAGGTCAGGAGGACCTTACACAGGATGTGGCCATGGATGTCTGACCTCGGCCACAGGGGAGAGACATGATAAATCCCCAGACCACTGGGGATTTACAGCCGAGGAGCAGGGTGGGGCCAGTGCAAGGAAAAGTACTGACAGGAGGCATCCAGGGGGTGGTGTCCTTGCTAAACCAAGTTAAGATTCTGGTTGCAGGCAGGCCAGGGTGACCAGAGGTCAAGGGTGGCAGGTCCTCGCTGACGGACTCCTTGGAGCCCTGCGGTGGCTGGAGACCTGCCTGGAGACAGGCCTGGTGGAGAGGAGTGCTCAGAAGAGTCTCATTCAAGAGTGGTCAGGAGCGAGTCTTTGTCAGCAGAAAGTGGGAAGATGAAAGGTGCAGGAAGCTCCTAGACCTAATGGTTTTAAAACAAGGACCAGAAATGGGATGAAGCAGCTCTGAGCAGGAGAGGCGGGTGTGGGTCGGTGTGCATGAGGCCCAGCGGGTGTGTGCTGGCTTCTGGATGGCTAAGCGACCCCAGCTGCCTGAGCATGACAACCAGGTGGGAAGCATTCCTGACACTAAATCCCTGGCCTCCTGCAGCTGAAAGAGTCAAGAGATTGGTGACTACACTCAGAGTAACCAGTAGCCTTGCTCTCCACCGAGTGTCAGCAGCTACCTGTGAGGTGGACGACGTGCTGACGCAGAGGTAACCAGCAGCTTTTTTAAGTCAGGAGGGTCCCCCAGCTCACTTCTTGGGAATCAGGGAACTTCCTGAGCAACTCGCCCAGGCTTCTCAAGCCTTACTGAGGCTGAGGACAAGCGGGGTGCCTGCTAAAAATCTATGTCCAGGTCCACCCCACACAGACGGCTCAGAGCCTCTGGGAGAAGGACCTGCCTAGGAAGCTGTGTGTTACACAAACTATCCATCTGTGCTATGGACTGAAACGTGCCCCCCAATTCACTCGTCGGAGCCCCAAACCTTAACGTGATGGTGTGCGGAGATGGGGTCCTTGGGAGGTAATTGGGTCTAGAAGAGGTCATGAGGGTGGGATGAGCGACCTTATGAAAAGAGACACCAGATACACTCAGCCACGGATAAACTGCCATGTGAGGACACGTGATAGGGGGCTGTCGGCAAGCCCGGCAGAGAGGCCTCAGAATCAACCAAACCTGCCGACACCTCGATCTTGGACTTCCAGCCTCCAGAGCTGACTCAGCAAGAAAGCAGACGTCTGCAAGCCAGGAGGGGGGCTCTTGGCAGGCACCGCATCAGCCAGCACCTTGATCTTGGACTTCCAGTCTCCAGAACGGTGAGAAATGTACTCCTGCTGTTCAAGCCACCAGCCTGTGGTACTTGGCTGTGGCAGCCTGAGCAGACTAACACCATGGGAATCAGAATCCTCCTGATTGAGAGCCATGGCTCCAGTCCAGCCCTCTCCTTCCACAGGGGAGGATCCTGAAGTCCAGTGAGGTTAACAGTCTCATCAGGGGACCCTCTAGTTAGTAGTCCAGTCACGATTCAATCGAGGTTCTCCAACCCTTAGACTAGTGGTCGGCAAACTCATTAGTCAACAGAGCCAAATATCAACAGTACAACGATTGAAATTTCTTTTGAGAGCCGAAAACCGACTTCTGCGCATGGGCTACGAAGTTTCAATCACACTGTACGTGCGCGCCCACACGTGGTATTTTGTGGAAGAGCCACACTCAAGGGGTCAAAGAGCCGCATGTGGCTCGCGAGCCGCAGTTTGCCGACCACTGCCCTAGACCATTGCTCATTTCACAGACTCAGAGATGCCCAGTAAGTTTACATGCATGTCAGCCCTGGCTGCTTGCTGGTGGCAGCCAAGAGGACTGGTAGGAAGGATTCTGAGGCCAAGTCCAGGCTCCACTGACATGGCCCCAGGACCAGCGGGGAGAGTGCAGGAAATAAAAAGCATCACGGTGCTATGGGAACCTGGACCGAGAATCCAGGTCGAATAAAGGTTCTGGTCAGTAAGCTCACTGAGAACAGCAGACCTCGAAGGTGTGGTCCAAGGACCAGCAGCGCACGTAACCTGCGAGCTCGTGGGAGATGTGGGTTCTCGGGTCTCGCCCAAACTTGCAGATGGGCTCTGGGAGTGGAGCCAGGAAATCTGTGGATCTTTGTGTAAGCTACAGCGCAAGAAGCGCCGGGCTAGAAAATGACAAGCAGATCACATCTCTGGGTGGTGACCAGCAAGAAGATGTCATAAACTAAAAAGTGCTTCCCGAGTGTGAACGAACCCCCTCTTCCTGGCGGAGTCCTACTTCCCAGGACCCAGCCGAGCTTGGGAGGTGCTTGGCGCAAAGTGCGGCCTCAGTGCGCAGCCGGGCACCCCTCACACCTACGCCCCCTCTGATCCAGTGGAACAAATGGCGTCCCTCAGAGACCTCCCAGGAACGGAGGGCTGTTTCTCGCAGAACAATGACAGCATGCCAGCTGTGTATTTTTAGTCCAGGACGTCTGGATTTGCCAGCGCCCAGCCCCTTCTCACCACGTGGCTGCGTTGCACAAGGACTACACCCTTTTATTGCAAACCTTCCATTTTCTGTGAAGTAATGTGTTTGGAAGCCGGAGTGAATCAGAGACCGTAAGCGTTTGGTTGCTTACATTATTTTGGTTCAAACATGGCTCCAGGCCCAGGACGAATTTATTTATTTTTATATGGTACCTTTCTCTTTCACTTGAGGATTTGCCACCGCCCATCGCTCTCCCAGCTTCTCTCCCTTCGCCTACCCACCCCCGTTGCCACCCTCTCCCTGGTTGTGAAAGATGCCCTATCAGCAGCCTCCAAGCCAGAGACTCTGCCTTCTGCCAGCGTGGTTCACTCGCACGTTCCTGCCCACCCACGGCCTCAGAGCTGACAGGCAGGGACCACCTACCGCCAGACCAACGAAAGCACGGCTTTCCCTGGCCAGGCGAGCCAGCCTTCCCCTCCGGTGCTCCTCTAACCCTGCGGGGTGGACTGGGCTCCTGCAAAGGAAGCGCCCTTCTTGCAGGAGCCACCAGGCCAGCCGTGAGGATTGTGGCAGGTTCTGCTCAGCACCAGCCTGGGGAGGAAAGCCAGCAACCTGGGCGTGACAGAGCCAGTCCCTTCCCTCAGTTCCCTGAGCCAAGCTGTCCCATGCCTGCCCTCCCCCGCTCTCCCCCATGCCCCAAACAGCCTGTTCTACATATGGGATGGAAACTGTGTCCTGGCAAAACACAAAAAGTAAATATTTAAAAGGGAAAAGCACACACAAGGAAACAGGATGCCTTGCGCTTACATGGTCGTGGTCTGCCGCCAACTACCTCCCAGCCGCTCCGGCTCGTGTGCACTGCGCCATGTGCTTTGAGACCAGTGGGTCAGGCCCTCCACAGTGTGAAAACACCAGTCCGTTTGCTCTGTCCTTTCTCTCCCTGCATTTGTTGTTCATTGGCGAGTTTCTCACACCCCTCGGCCCACCGCTGCCGGTGGGTGTACAGGTTTTAGGTTCCCAATGGAATCTGGAGCACCAACCACACAGAGCCCGCTGCCTGCGGTCCATCCCGGTGAGCAGGCGCCACTCCGGGCACACGGCCCCGGGGCACGTGTCACCCACATGGAGCTCACGTGGTGATGCTTCTGTGATGATGACTTTTCCCTCGAACACGGGCCCCCGCGGAGGGCTTTGTGTGTCAGCCCCACGTGGCACCTCCCCGGAAGCAGCCGTGGAAGGTCTGGCTGGGCAGGAGTGGGTGGACCGCGAGCCAGCGGTGGAGGGAAGGTGGAAGGGACAGGCGAGCGGTGCTCCCCCGGGAGCAAGCCCTGCCCACGCCGCACTTTGCCGCAGAGCTGGACTCCTCCTCTCCCCCGGGAGGCTTTGTCTTGAACAGTTGTAAGAAAGGACATTGAAGTTAAGGAAGGTCTGACGCTCCCTTACCCAGTCCTGGGGCTGGGAGCACAGCACCCGGGTGATGACAGGGAGACAGGCAGCTGGGCAGATGCCTTTCCTGTGAAGGAAAGAAGCTCAGATATGCAGTGTGATCTGCACGTCTTGTTCCCACCGTCCCCGCCTGGTGACACTTCCAGAGACAGATCCACATGGAGAGAACTCATTCCTGTTTCTCACTTGGGTCTGTCGGGTTCACAGTGGATCCTGTGGATTTAGGCCCATCACACATTTAGTTGGTTGTGGGAGATTGTTTAGCAAGAGTCATAGGGGCCTCTCAGCTGTGGATATACAGGTGGGCTAAGGGGCCAACCACTGTGCGTTAATCTTTGGGGATGGAAGGACATGGCACAGCCCTGTCACATTCTGGGTTTTGTTGATGTTTGGCACCTCTAGCCTGGGTTCCCAGAGAGGCTGTCCCTATCCTGATTTGGAAGGATAAGAACTTCGCTTCCTTATCATAATAAATCATGTCTTGAGGCCACACAGTTACTGCAGCAAAGGGCAGTGGGGATCTTAAATCGTTGTCTCCCTCCCCCCCCACAGCCCCCCGCCCCCCGCCCCAACACTACCCTCACCTATGGGCCTTTGAGTCCTAGCTTTTACGTTAGACCAGTGGTCAGCAAACTGTGGCTCGCGAGCCACATGCGGCTCTTTGGCCCCTTGAGTGTGGCTCTTCCACAAAATACCACGGCCGGGGCGAGTTTTTTTTGAAGAAGTGGCGTTAGAAGAAGTTTAAGTTTAAAAAAGTTGGCTCTCAAAAGAAATTTCAATCATTGTACTGTTGATATTTGGCTCTGTTGACTAATGAGTTTGCTGACCACTGGGTTAGACTTTTCTAGGGCCCTGATTTGATGAAATGTCCTCTGTGTCACAATATTTCTAGAGTTATTCATGTACATGAGTGCTGTTCCTGAGGCCAAAGTGAGGGGCACTAGCCCTTGGAGAGAGGCACAGACTCTACCTGGTAACAGCACCAGGAATCAACACCACCAACACACCACAAGGAATAGAACAACATGCCACAGAAGGAAGTGCGCGCCAGAATGGGCCGGGAGGCCAGGCAAGGAAAACACAAACATGTGTCCCGGGTCTGAGAGGAAAGCCCCATCAGATCAAAGCTGAGAAGTGGCCATCCTCCTAATGTCACAAAGGCCAGCGATCTTCCCTGCAACACAGAAAACATAGACGTGGGACATGAAGTTCTTCCAAAAACTACTCACATCACTTCCAGGTGTACATTGTCCTCCGTGTACAGGTCTGACCATAAACCATAGGTTGTGATACAAAGTCTTTTTCTTTTCCTTAAGTTCAAAATAATTTATCATTTTAAAGGTGCCTTTTTTCATTTTAATAGGCACCACCGATTGTCTTCTCAAAGTGAATACCAGTTCAGACCCACCAGCATCAGATGAGAGATAAGTCTCCCCACACCTTCACTGGCACTGAATATTGTCACTATTTTTATTTTTTGCCATCTTGATTGGGGAATCATTGGATCTCTTCATTGATATATGACATCCCCCCAGCTACTAGTGTTGTTTGGCATATTTTCAAATGTTTGATTTTTATTTCAACTTCAGTGAGTTTCTCACTTTTGTGTTTAATAATTTATTGGAGGTTCTCAATACTAGAGATATTAATACTCTATCATATGTGTCTTAAATATTTTCTCTAGTCCTATCATCTCTCTGTCAATGTTTTTGCATTGTCTTTGCCATGCAAAATATATTTAATTTTTATGTAAGTCATATTTGTCAGACATTTTTCTTAAGATGTTTTGGTTTCATGTCTTGCTTTAAAAGGCTACCCTCCCAGAGGTAAAACACATTATTTTAAGTCCCTGAATAGAATTGCATTAAATTAGGTATTAATTTGAAAAGTTTTGTGTTTCAGATACTGTCCTCACCCACAGCAGAGATCAGCAAACTGTGACCCATCAGCAGTTTCATTGAACCCATCATACTCATCCATTAACCTGCTATCTATAACAGCTTTTGCACTACAACTGTGTAGTTCCAACAGAGACCCTATGGCCCACATGGCCTAAAATATTTATTTCCTTGCTCTTTACAGAAAAAGTCTGCCAACCCTTGCACTGTAGGATCTTTGAATGACTCTCCATTTCTTCAGATCATATTTATTTCTGTCAATATTGTTTTATGTTCTTCATCTTTAAAATGATAGTAGCCATCTTATTGTGACGATTAATTAATTAAATTAACATAAAATGCGTAGCACAGTGCCTGACTCATAAAACCTTCTCAGAAAAATAGCCATTGTTTTGGGCTGGAACAAAGAAGTGCAATAGACAATGAGACATCATTCTCACCTTCTGAATTTCTCGATTACTATAGATTTTCTTTGTTTTTAAGGCATGAGCTGGCTTCATAGAATTACTTTTCCTGATTGTAAAATTAATGTGAATTCATTCTAGAGATTTGGAACAGAAATAAGAGTAGGAAAATTTTTAAAATTAAAATCTCCTCTGACCCCTCCCCACTCCCCCCTTGAGAGACCAGTGTTATGGCTTTGATATATATCTAGTGTGGTTTTGTTTCTGTAGGCACATTCCAGTGTCAGTGTTAGCAATTCCATGACCCTCGGGACTAGGGACATCACATTTCTTTGTCCAAATCAAATCTCAGTCTGGCTGAGCCTGGTCAAAAGGTTAACGTTGGTAATGTTGGGGCTCCATCCCACACTTCATAGAGGACCTGGGCTATTGTGCTTCTGGGACAGGACCAAGCAAGGTCCTGGCTACCGGGTGGCCACTGTTGTTACTATGCACTATCAGCTAAAGTCCTGCTGCCATCTGACGCAGTTCTTCACCATGCGTAGGCACTGCTGCTCCAGATGGCGCCAGATGCCTCTCACCACGGTCCTCTCTGCACACCACTTGCTGAGCCCCAAGACCCTTGCTGCTGTTACAAATCCATTAGTGACCCATTTCAGAGGCACCCAGACATCCACCCACCTGGGATCATACCTGGGAGCAAGGCTTCCATCCTCTCATGAAGTCTTGGAGTATCTGCCAACCCACCCACTCTACCACCTACATTGCCCCCCTCCATCCTCAAAGCACAAAAGTTCCTTCTAGCTTTTTCTTCATAGGATTGAATCTATCTCACCAGAGATCCACATGGTCCTTGACACATTTTTTAAAAGGCTGTTTAATTTTAATTTCCCCATCAGTAGGTAGGCGGTGCCCCACCTCAAGAGGAAGAAGAGCCCTGGCCAGGTGGCTCAGTTGGTGGGGGCGTTGTCCATACACTAAAAGGTTGCAGGTTTACTCCCCAGTTGGGGAGCTTGCAGGAAGCAGCTCTCACGTCGATTCTCTCTCTCTCTCTCTCTCTCTCTCTCTCTCTCTTCATTTCTCTCTTTCTCAAATCAAATAAAAAACATATCCTTGGGTGAAGATTAAAAAAAAAAAAAAAAAACGAAGGAAAGAGAGATAACCCCCCAAGTACCTCTATAAAAACAAAGTAAAATGAAAAAAGACAATAGTTGATTTTCAATTTGTGATGATTCTCTAACACTGCATTATAGCCTACTGTTATTTAATGAATGTAATGTAGGCATCTTTCCATATCCTAAATAGCCTAATTGTAAGATATTTAATGGATATGTGTGTCTATGCACATATAAATACATACATCTATAATCACTAAAATGTAGGGATGCTCCAACATTTGTGTTTGGCTTGGATTTTTACCAATATCTACTATTCAGCTTTGGCTTCAGCCTTTGGAAAGCCAAATTGCTGAATGCCGACCTCAACTTCATTTTTGGGGTATGGCCAATGATTGTGAGGATCTTAGACTCTCATCACACCTAATCAGTAGAACAACAGTAATATAAACAAAGCAAGACATCATTTGAATTGATTATTAATATCGTATTATTCATTTTAAGATTTAGGTAAGTTTTAGGCTATAACATGGACTAAAATCTCCTTATGTATTTTGTATATTGAAATTCTATTAGTCAATTGGTATATAAATGAACAATTATCAGTTCAAGAGTAAAATAATGGAATAAACAAAAGACTGTGAAAAGATTTTTTCCAAATATGTTTTTTAAAATATATTTTTATTGATTTCAGAGAAGAGAGAGGGAGAGAGTGATAGAAACATCAATGATGAGAGATAATCATTGATCTGCTGCCTTCTGCACACCCCCTACTGAGGACTGAGCCCAAAACCCAGGCATGTGCCCTGACGGGAATCAAACCGTGCTTCTGGTTCATGGGTCAACACTCAACCATCGACACTAGCGGGCATGAAAAATATTAATTTCACATACAAAAACGATTATTAACAACTTCCCAATGATAAAATAAGGAAATAGAGAAATGGTTAATACAAATATTAAGAGAGTGTGTTAATCTTAGGAAAAACATTGTTTCTCCTTAGAGCTGATAATAATGTATAAAAATTTCAACAATATAAGGAAAAAATAAATATTAGATTATACTATAATTGTAATATTTAGAGAATTATTTGGCATGGGAGCATGACTAACATTAAACAAAAATATCTTTTTAAATCATGTTTTAGTTTTCAATAACATTGACATACAATATTTATATTAGTTTTGGGTGTACACTCCAGTGATTAGAAATTATATAACTTACTAAGTGATCATCCCAATAAATCTCGTACCTATCTGACACTGTACATTGTTATTAGAATGTTGACTATAGTCCCTATTCTGTACTTTACATCCCCATGACTATTCTTCAACAATTTATACTTCTTAATTCCTTTACTTTTTTCACCCAACCCCTCCCCTGCCCAAGTCCCAGCCACATGGCAACTGCCAAAATGTTCTCTGTATCTATGAGTCTGTTTGTGTTTTGCTTATTAGTTTATTTTGGGGTTTTTTTTTTAGATTCATTTGTTGATAGCTATGCATTTATAGCCATCTTATTGTTCATATTTTTATCTTTTTTCCTTCTTCTTCTTCTTAAAGAAGAACCTTTCACATTCCATATAATACTGGTTTGGAGGTGATTAACTATTTTAGCGTTTTCTTATCTGGGAAGCTCTTTATTTGTCCTTCAACTCTAAATGATAGAGTAATCTTGGTTGAAGGTCCTTGTTTTGAATATTTCTTGCCACTCCCTTCTGGCCTATACATTTCTGTTGAGAAGTCAGCTGACAGTCTTATGGGAGCTCCCTTGTAGGTAACTGACTGCTTTTTTCTTGCTACTTTTATGATCCTCTCTTTGTCTTTAATCTTTGGCATTTTAATTATGATGTGTCTTGGTGTGGGCCTCTTTGGGTTCATCTTGTTTGTGAGTCTCTGCACTTCCTGAACTTGTATATCTATTTCCTTCACCAGGTTAGGAAAGTTTTCTGTCATTATTTTTGCAAATAGATTTTCAACTTCTTGCTTTTTCTCTTTTCGTTCCAGCATCCCTGTGATATAAAGGTTGATATGCTTCAAGTTGTCCCAGAGGCTCCTTCAATCTTTTCTTTTTTTTTTTTTTTTTTAATCCCTTTTTCTTTTTTGCTGTTCTGCTTTGGGTGTTTTTTTTTTCTTATATTCTAAATCACTGATTTGATTCTTGGTATCACCTACTCTATTGTTGATTCCCTGTAAATTATTCTTCAGTTAGTGTATTCTTCATTTCTGACTGGTTCTTATTATGGTTTCTATGTCTTTTTTCATGATGTTGAAATGCTCACTAAGTTCCTTGAGCATCCTTATAACAATTGTTTTGAACTCTGTATCTGGTAGTTTGTATGCCTCCATTTCATTTAGTTCCTTTTCTGGGGATTTCTGCTGTTCTTTAATTTGGGACCTGTTTCTTTGTCTCCACATTTTGGCTGCTTCCCTGTTTGTTTCTATGTATTAGATAGAGCTGCTATGCCTCCCAGACTGGTAGAGTGGCCTTGTATAATAGGTGCCCTATAGGACCCAGTGGCGTAGCCTCCCCAGTCACCTGAGCTGGGCACTCCAGGTGCACCCCTGTGTGAGCTGTGTGCACTGTCCTGTTGTAGTTGAGCCTTGGTTGCTCTTGGTGACACTGGGAGGGATTGACCCCCAGGTCAATTGGCTGTAAGGACTGGCTTCAACTATACTAGAGGACCTGCTATGCAGGAGTCAACCCTATGGAACAGGATTTGCTTCAATGGGACCTGATGCTCACTGAGTCCACCCCTTGAGTGTGTCACCTGAGGAGGTGATAGGGTTTTAAGCTAGCATGTCTACCAGGTACACTGGCTCTGGGGCCTCCCAGGAAGTGCAAAGTCAACCACCACCTGTGTTCTGCCCGGGACCACCTGGCACGAGCTATAGAGCAATCTGTAGATGGTTGTCACTTGTGTTGGGCTTGGAGTTGTGAAGGAGAGGCCAAGCTGTGAAGCAAGGTGAACTGCCACTAGTTCCAGGCCTGGACCACTTTAGCGAGAAGTATGGGGCACACAGAGGCATGTGTCATGGGAGCACTCTGCTGAGATATCAGTTACCACACTCTACCAGCAAACTTTAAAAATTTAAATTCTAAAGTTCTGAAGTGAACATTGGAACATTAGCTAAATGTTCAAATAAAATTTCAACTGTAACACGTGGCCCAGAAGTTCTAAGATGGCCATCCATGGCTTTGATGGAATGGCACTTCACAAACGTGTGCTTTCAACCTGGGTCAGACTGGATTCAGAACATGTGTCAGGAGAAACGGCCAGGGGCATGTGCAGTAGTGTCTGCTGGACAAATGATGCAATTTGACAATCCCACATGGTTGAGCACTGAAGTTTTTTGCAATATTTTGCTCTTATAAATTACTTTGCTGAGAACTTGCTTTTTAAAATATATATATTTATATTGATTTCAGAGAGGAAGGGAGAGGGAGAGAGAGATAGAAACATCAATGATGAGACAGAATCATAGATCAGCTGCCTCCTGCATGCCCCACACTGGAGGTTGAGCCCACAACCCGGGCATGTGCCCTGACCAAGAATGGAACTGTGACCTCCTGGTTCACAGGTCAATGTTCAACCACTGAGCCACACCAGCCAGCCACAAAGAACTTTCTAAATTAAAAAGCAACCAGGTCCTATTTCATTATCTTCTTAGAAAAAATTGCTAAAAGTGGAACTATGGCATCAAAAGTTCTGAACATTTTTAGCTTTTTCTACCTATTATTGTGTCCTCCAGAAAAACTCACTTATACCATCAGCACTGCCAAGCCCTGGGAATTATCTTTTAAAAGATCTTTGCTAATATGTTAAGGGACATTGTATTTTTTTAATTACATATTATTTCGCATTTCTTTGGTTTAAGAACAAACAATAAAAATTGCATAGTGTCCAACGACCATTGATCATTGTTTCCTTAGTTGAGCCCCCCATGACGCAGTTGGAGTGCAGTTAGGGTGCTGAAATGTACCCAGCTTTAAACTCTACTTGGCATGTGGAGATGTTCACACTCTCAGGGGGACAGGGGAACTGATATTTGTCAGGAAATAGCAGATGCTGAGCCCCCAAGTACAAGTTCATTGAGTGGAAGAGGGAATAAACTCAAGAGATTTTCAAGCTGCTTTGATTGAACCAGCTATTTGAACACGCTGGAACTGCCCACATTTCTAACTCGGTCTCTCCCACACTCTGCCCTTGCTACACATGGGTAGTTGTCTTTGCGAAGCTTGAACTTGCATGTGATGTAATTGATCTGAGCTGCTGCCGTGTCTCATGGATGTCACGTTATGCCATTCATTCTGTGAAACGACCTTGCCAGGGAGACAGCATCTCTCTGTGGTGAATAGGAACCTGAGGTTTAAAAATCAATCCTGAGGCCCTAGCCAGTTTGGCTCAGTGGATAGAACATCAGCCTGTGGACTGAAGGGTCCTGGGTTCGATTCCAGTCAAGGGCACATGCCTGAGTTGCAGGCTTAATCCCCAGTAGGAGGTGTGCAGGAGACAGCCGATCAGTGATTTTCTCATCATTGATGTTTCTATCTCCCTCTCCCTTCCTCTCTAAAATCAATAAAAATATATTTTTAAAAAATCAAGCTGAGGCTAAGTGAGTGCAAAGCTGCAAGTCACCTTCGGCTCTGCCTGATTTCAACACTCCTACTCTTTTGTTTCCCGTAGCAGGTGGTGCACCAATATCAGCGCCAAGTACTCATGTCTCCTCCTAATGCCCCCCGCCCCCGAGAAAGAAAAGTCCATGGTTCTCTCCAAATTGAGTTCAAAAAGAGCTACTGAAATTATTTAATTACCAGAGGCCCGGTGCATGGATTTGTGCACTGGTGGGGTCCCTTGGCCTGGCCTGCGAGGATCAGGCTGAAACTGGCTCTTCAACATCCCCCAAGGGGTCCCAGATTGTGAGAGGGTGCAGGCCAGGCCAAGAGACCCCACTGGTGCACGATTGGGGCTGGGAAGAGACCACGGGAGGTCTCCAAGGCTTGTCTGGCCCGTCTCGCCCAGTCCCGATTGGCCAGACCCCAGCAGCAAGTTAACCTACCAGTCAGAGCATCTGCCCCTGGTGGTCAGTGCACGTCATAGTGAGCGGTTGAACGGTCAAGCGATTGGACACTTAGCATATTAGGCTTTTATTATATAGGATATTGACAACTACTTTACAACATCTGGTTCTCTTTTGTCCCCGTTTATGGCAGGCAAGAACAGGTGAGGTAGTGAGGGAATAATGGGGGAATTCGACTTCCTGGTACAAGGAAGCACAGCATATGACGAAAGTACCATAAACACTCAGTCACTCAGGTGGTCTGCTCTGTGGCGTGGCCTCGCGGTGTGGGCAAAGCCTGACCCAGGCTATAGGCACACGTTCCACCTGAACATGTCTGGAGTGGGGAAGCATTTGCCTCCTCCCCAGCAGTATTGTACCCGACTGGGGACAGACCTGGCTTCTGGGACTGGTGTTGGTCTGGTGCCATCCGTCTGTGGTTAATTCTGCCCAGCCCTCAGGGACTCTGAAACCAGAGTCTCTATCATTGAATGACCCTGGTATTCAAACTGGAAAACAGGCTGCCTCATCAGCTCTCCACCGGATCCCGTCTGCCAGGGGCAGGAAAGCAGGCTGCCTCACCAGCTCTCCACCGGATCCCGTCTGCCAGGGGCAGCCAGCTCTCCACCAGATCCCATCTGCCAGGGGCAGGAAAGCAGGCTGCCTCGCCAGCTCTCCACCAGATCCCGTCTGCCAGGGGCAGAAAGCAGGCTGCCTCGCCAGCTCTCCACCGGATCCCGTCTGCCAGGGGCAGCCAGCTCTCCACCGGATCCCATCTGCCAGGGGCAGGAAAGCAGGCTGCCTCGCCAGCTCTCCACCGGATCCCGTCTGCCAGGGGCAGGAAAGCAGGCTGCCTCGCCAGCTCTCCACCGGATCCCGTCTGCCAGGGGCAGGAAAGCAGGCTGCCTCGCCAGCTCTCCACCAGATCCCGTCTGCCAGGGGCAGAAAGCAGGCTGCCTCACCAGCTCTCCACCGGATCCCGTCTGCCAGGGGCAGCCAGCTCTCCACCGGATCCCATCTGCCAGGGGCAGGTAGCAGGCTGCCTCGCCAGCTCTCCACCGGATCCCGTCTGCCAGGGGCAGGAAAGCAGGCTGCCTCGCCAGCTCTCCACCAGATCCCGTCTGCCAGGGGCAGAAAGCAGGCTGCCTCACCAGCTCTCCACCGGATCCCGTCTGCCAGGGGCAGCCAGCTCTCCACCGGATCCCATCTGCCAGGGGCAGGAAAGCAGGCTGCCTCGCCAGCTCTCCACCGGATCCCGTCTGCCAGGGGCAGGAAAGCAGGCTGCCTCGCCAGCTCTCCACCAGATCCCGTCTGCCAGGGGCAGAAAGCAGGCTGCCTCGCCAGCTCTCCACCGGATCCCATCTGCCAGGGGCAGAAAGCAGGCTGCCTCGCCAGCTCTCCACCAGATCCCGTCTGCCAGGGGCAGGAAAGTGCGTAACTCTTCTCCAGGCTCCACTGAGGACCCAGAGAGACAGCTATGTGAGCTGCTTCCTCATCCCTTCAGTTAGATAGAAGGGAAGGACACTAAGCACCACAACTTGCATTCGAATTCTAGAAAAGTCACTTTTCATCCTCTGACCCTGGATTCCCTTAACCTCCAGGCCATTTGTTCTTGTGAAGATAGCACAGAACATACAGGTCCTGGCCCATGGAAATTATGAAGCAAATGTAAATAACAGGTTAATATTACTCATCATAGCATTTTCACCATCTAACGTGCTATATATTGACCTGTTTTGTTTCTTTTCTATCCTCGCATTTCCCAACCTCTCCCACACCCAGTAAGAATGTAAGTTCCATGAAGACAGGGATTTGGGTATTGTATTGATTATCATTTTCCCAGAGCTCAGAAAAAGGCCAGGGACAGAGTCAGCACTTGATAAATATTGGTTGAATGAATAAATGAATTGATGATATTCCTTCTGGGGGATTACCAAGGTAGCCCATAAAATGTTATTGCCTGGAAAACTTAAAAACGTTAAGAGAAGGGCAGGCAAGGCTTAGTGATAATACTACCAGGAAGCCAGGCGTGAATCAGAAACTCTGCCGGTGGCTCCACGTCCTATGGCTCTCTATCCAGTATCCGTTGTCCTGGCCAGGCCACTGGCTTGTTCAGGTCTGACCATCACCTTACCTTAAAAAGTGTAAAACTCTGGCTCAGAAAAATCTTAAAAACTCTTTATAGACTTATCCTCTCCTCTATCCCAGACGGGGAGGAGTATTATACTTACTGACCGCAGATTGAGCTACTGGCCACTCTAACACTTCTGACCACTGAGTCTGCCCAGGACTTTCCTAAACAGCCTTCTACTTGATGGGCCAGCAAGGCCTTTCCAGGATCCTGGGGACCAGCTGCCAGTGGAGTTCAGAGCTCCAGTATTTAGTCAGCCTTCGACTGTACACTGTGTCCCCTCTGCCACCAGGAAAACATATGGTGAGAGCTGCTTTTTTTGGAGCAAACCCTCAAGGGAAAACAAACTTTTGCTCTTAAAAAAAAAAGTTCCAGTAAATTCTTCCTACTAATTTCTAAGGAAATCACTTCAGAGCTTAATCTTGCATTTCCCACCAGAGTAACCACTTCTGTTACTGGAGAAAATGCAGCTGGCGAGGTTGGGAGATGTAGCGAGTGTGGGCTTGAGGGCCCAGGTGTGGGCGTGTGCACACATACATGCGTGTACAAACAATGGATGTAGTGTGTTCACTAGTCACTGAAAGCAATGCTCAAGAATAGTCCATTTGCTTTTCCAAAAATGGCTAAATCACGACATTGTTGACAGCCAGCCAGCAGCCCCTGGGGGCATGTGTGGCCCTGGAAAGACCTGCTGTGGAGGGCCCCAGCTTGGTCCTCGCCTCTGAACACCACAGCAGAGCGCACAGGTGCAGAAGGGAAGGCAAGGCTGCCTCTAGGGGTCTTTGCTACTTTTGCTTCTTGGGACAAAGGCAGGAGTCAGATGCCACACTGGGGGCAGCCAACGATCAGCCCCGAAGGCAGGGATGCATTTCAAATTAGTGCAGATGTTAATTGTGTTGAAAACTAACAGTAGGCTTCCCTTGGTCTGGCCCACAGGGAAGCCCCGTTTCTCCTTTTGTTTGCTGTGTTTAATGCAAGATTTTGTTTCTCTCAAGAAAGGATGGGCGGCCCTAACCGGTTTGGCTCAGTGGATAGAGCATCCGCCTGCGGACTCAAGGGTCCCAGGTTCGATTCCAGTCAGGGGCATGTGCCTTGGTTGCGGGCACATCCCCAGTGGGGAGTGTGCAGGAGGCAGCTGATCAATGTTTCTCTCTCATCAATGTTTCTAACTCTTTATCCCTCTCCCTTCTTCTCTGTGAAAAATCAATAAAATATATTTAAAAAAAAAAAAAAAAAAGAAAGGATGGGCGTTTCACTAACACTGTTTTCTTGTTCTCCCCCCCCCCCCCCCCGCCACGTCTGCAATGTCAGCCCTCTCATAGCCACTTGCTTTAACGGTTCCACAAGCTGAGGCTTCTCTGCGTTGGTCCGGTGTGCCTGGCCCTGGACTGTGTGCCTGGCCCTGGTTGGTTCGGTATGCCTGGCCCTGGTTGGTCCGGTATGCCTGGCCCTGGTAGGTCCGGTATGCCTGGCCCCACAGACAACGCGTGTCGCCCTCAGGAACTGCTTGATGCGGGCTCAGCCTGATCCTCTCCAGAAGCCCCATCTATTTGGAGGCGCAGCTCTTCTCCAAGGGAGAGGCACAGCTTGTTGAGCAAGAAGGTCCTCCAGGCCAGCGGTTGCCAACCAGTGGTCTGCGGACCACTGGTGGCCCGTGATGTCCAAAAGGTTGGCAACTGCAGCTCCAGGCCATGTGTGGGGGAGGGACATCAGGACTGCAAACAACAGCAACTGGAAAGAATGGTCACTCAGCTGGTTAGTCCTGAAACACCAAGGTTGTGGGTTTGATTCTCAGTCAGGGCACATACAGGAATCAACCAATGAATGCATCAATACATGGAACAACAAACCCATGTCTCTCTCTCTCTCTCCCCCCACCCCCTTCCTCTCTCTCTAAAATCAATAGAAAACACATATCCTCATGTGGGAATTAAAGAAAGATAATTTTTTCAAAAATAATGGACACGTTGAGAATGTAGCAACATGTTTCATGCCCAAAGCAGAGCACTCGATCATTGATAGCTCCAATCTTTATCCTATTAAACATTTTGGCTTTTATCATAGTTACCACAAATGAAAACTCGGCTGCTTTTCCAAATGTAAAATAAAGCTGGAAGTCAGAGGAGAAGGTGTGCGCGCACCTCTATGCTCTTTTGAAAAGCCCAGGGATGTCTTCAGGCCTCATTCAGAGTTTCCTGCCTCGGGTGGTGCTGCGGCCGCCAGCCGCTCCTTCCCTCCTTAAGGAGCCTCCTTTAGGTACTTGGTCTCATAGGGAACATCAGTGGATCAAATTCACAGCCACAGACCTGCGGGTACCTCTGTGAGAATGAGAAAAAGCGCCCCCTGTGGGCAGACACAGCCCCTCACAGAGCGCAAGGCTTGGGGAACAGAGCAGGCCCACGGAGCCCCTGTCCATTGGAGGGGCCTTAGGTGGGCAGGGCAGCACTCACAGATGATGGCTAAGGAAGGGGAAAGATGGCTTGGGATGCTACCAGCAAGGGATGGTCCCATTGATGCTAGAGAGGCTAGTGCCCACCACAGCTGTGGTCTGCTTCCATTTCCTGCTCAGGAATGAGTCTACCTGGCTTTCTTTTCATCTCTCTCCATTGCACGTCACCCATCTGACACTTAGCTGAGCACTAGTATGCAAAAGATGCTCAGTAAACATGTGGAGGTGGCTAACTAGCCCTCCTAGAGGGAGTGGACATTTTCCTTTCCTGCTTCTGGACTCATTACGCCCTTGCCTCAGAGGACCATGTGCAGGTTGGCTCTCTGAGATGCATCTGGGGCTCAAATGCACAAATCATAACAGGTGGGGTCTTCACTCCACACACTCAGCACAACCCAGACCATCCACACGCCCAAACAGCAGGAAACAACCGCATTAAAACAAGGCCAGGAGTAACTCAAGTTCAAGTCACCCAGCGAGACTTAAGGTGGAGTTAGAAGAGAGGTAAGTGTCTCTGTGGCTAGAAGTCCTGGTGCGCTCCCACTGGCCCTGAGGGCACTCAGCCGCAGCCGCAGCCACAGCACCCGGCCGGCTCCACTGCCCGCAGCGGGCCTCGAGAGCCTACCTCACCGTTGCAGTGGGTACTTTTTGTGGTTTCCTCTTAAAAATGAATGAAGCTCAGCAAGAAGGGACCAAACTGCAAATACATTTTTTGGCTGCAGGGAATCGGTTCCTCTTCTACTTAGAGTAACTTTTCTAATTTCAAGTTGTTGACAGAAATCACCTCAATCAATGTGGCTTTTCCAACAAAACCACCTCTGGGCAAACACAGACATTGATACCTGTGCCATATTAACCCCTGAGCCCACTACTTACCGTAGCTTTTAAGTTTGAGCCATATGAAAATCAGACTCAAAGTCACATAAAATTGGGGGTGACTCTAACATAATTATAAATAGAGAAGCAACAATCCTTTTCTTCCCTTGGAAACTAAACTTTATTTTCGAAGCATGTTTAAGGCTGTAAGTACTAAACATGTTGATTTACTTTCTTAGATAAAAATGTTCTAATAATCATCTCTGGATACATTATCTAATCTTTCCCTAACTTCTCCCGCCCTCCTTCTGTTGTTATATTAACACTAGAGGCCTGGTGCACGGATTTGTGCACCAGTGGGGTCCCTCTGCCTGGCCTGTGCCCTCTCACAGTCCAGGACCCCTTGGGGGATGTAGGAGAGCCAGTTTTGGCCCGATCCCCGCAGGCCAGGCCTCAAGTATGCATATGAGATCTTTGGTTAATCTCTTCTCGCCCTCCCCCCTCCCCTTTCCCTCTGATATTCATCAGTCTGTTCCATGTTTCCATGCTTGTGTGTTGAGCGTCTGTCTCCTGGTGGTCATTGTGTGTCATAGCTACTGGACGGTTGGCTGGTCACTTAGGCTTTTATATATATACTAGATTGACAGGTGACATTGTTCTTGACAATAAATGACCTGAGGGGCTCTGAATAAAAGGTCCCTGTTTGTCTTTTTGTACAGAACTCTCCCAGAAAAGCACAATTAGGCCCATGACTGTGTTGTAAAGACCACTGCCAAGAGGATGGGCAAACACCACAGAACACTGGAGTAGGGGCGGGCCACAGATGATGGACATCCATGCAATTCAGGCACACCTCCAGGCAGAGATGGGGACTCAAAATATCTAGGATGAAGGGAAAACAGGAGGGAGCAGGAAGAAGATGCAACTGGCAGACATCTCAATGGGAATGTCTATCCTTGAGGACCTCTGACCTCTAGTGAGGACGAAATGAAAGATAGAAGGAAAGGGAGGGAGGGGATGAAAGAGGGAGGGAAGCACGGAGTGATTTCACTTTCTCTATCTCATGTTACCATTATACAACATACACTCCAAAAGGTGATGTCTCCCTTTCTTCATCTTCTTGTTCATAATGGAGTTTTAGAATATACCTCTGGTGTGTGTGTGTGTGTGTGTGTGTGTGTGTGTGTGTGTGTGGTTCTTGAGATAGTCTACACTGTTTGACTTACAGCTCAGCTACTCAGAATTGGACAGCTCCATTTCCAAGATGAGAATTAGAAGAAATTCAGAGACACATCTAAGAAGGAAGTCAGAGAAGATATTGAGTGTGGGGGGTTGGGGGGGGGTCTTTATTGCACATAAATGGAGGCCAGAAATGCTGAGCAGAATTTTATAGATTTCTTGGGAACTTGTAATATTATCATTGTTTATTATTATTTTTGATCCTGTCTATTCCTGATAGTTACAAGCAGTTACAACCCTTGAAACAAAGAGAAAAAAAAAAAAGCAGAAGCCTTGTGGACTTATTTTGGAGAGCAAGAGACATACATCTTCTTTCATGGTTCTTCTGTACAACTAGGAGAGAGAATTTGGGAGAAACACAGATGAAAGCAGACAGGAAAGAAAGGCAACTCTGAGGCAGGGGGGACAGGGGGTGGGGAAAGAGGAAGCATGGAATCAGCTTGGAAAGAACTGCCTCTAGGGAATTCACTTCCATGAAAGTCCTTTTCCTCCTGACATCAAGTCATGAAAACTTCCCGTAGATTTTATTGAGCGCTAAGGAAATGCTGCATTGTGCAGAGCTGTGCTCTAGTAGTTTTTCTGTCATATATCACCTCTCATGATAGCTACCAGTTCACTGAAGTAACATCAACTATACCCTCATCCCACAAACCCAGAATTAATCCCCACTGGGAATTTTCAATGAAAGCTACATATTTCTGCTACTCTCAAACAATATTTTCTGTCTCCCACTCCCTACCTATCAACAGTTGCTTAATAATCTATATATATATGAAAGCCTAAGCAACCGTTATGGGGGAACAACCAGAACGACTGGTCGCTATGACGTGCACTGAGCAGGCAGGCAGGCGAGCAGTTAGGGGTGAGCAGGCAGGCAGGTGAGCAGTTAGGGACGAGCAGGCAAGCAGGCAGGTGAGTGGTTAGGGGCGAGCCATCCCAGATTATGAGAGGGATGTCCAACTGCCTGATGTCTGACTGCAGGGATCGGGCCTAAACCGACAGTTGGACATCCCCTGAGGGGTCCTGGATTGCGAGAGGGCGCAGGCCAGGCTGAGGGACACCCCCCACCTGTGCACGAATTTCATGTACCGGGCCTCTAGTCCTATATAATAAAAGGCTAATATGCATATAGACCAAACAGTGGAACAACCGGCACAACCGAACAACCGGTCGATATGATGTACACTGACCACCAGGGGGCATGTGCGGAACATGGTGGGTGTTGGCCATAGTGGGATGGTGAAGCAGGTGAGCGGGGGCGCCAGACCAAGGCGGGGCACTGGTCACTGTCATCAGGGTGAGCCTCTGGTAGTTACTGAAAATTCTTTGCTCCTGCGCACCACGGTCCCGCCCAGCGCTCGCACCGGTTGCTGGCACTGGCCCCACTCACACCCAATGCCAGTGCTGGAGCCGCCGCTTGCACCTGCTGCCAGTGCCTGGCGCCAGTCCCGATCACTCAGCGCCATCAGCGGGTGCAAGCTGTAGCTGCTGGCCTTGATTGCCCCTGAGGGCTTCTCCACCTCCTCCTGATCCTGAGGGGCAATGAGGGCAGCAGCCACCACTCGCACTGGCTGCTGGCACCGGCCCCAATTGCTCCGCACCGTCAGCGTGTGGGGGTGGTGGGAGCGAGGCTGCCATCAGACAGGGGACCGAGGCCACAGCAGGAGGGGCCAGGCAGGGGCCTGGAGGATGGGCCAAGACTCGCCCCTGTGCCTACTGCAGCCTCGCAGCCACAGTTCCTTTCAAGGTGCACGAATTCATGCATTGGGCTCCCAGTCTATAGTAATCACAGAGGTAACAATGCTAGCCAATGTTTATTGAGCATTTTATATGTGCGAGGCAATGATTTTTGTGCTTTACATACATTAACGTATGCCTCCCCACATTTCCTTGAGGAAGGGACTGTCTTATCATGTTACAGGTGAGGAAACAGAGGCTTAAAATCACTCAGCTAGTTAGCAGGGGAGCCGAACATGCTTGCAGGCCATGAGTCCAGAGCTCCTAACCTCGTGAACACAGAACACCTAAACACAAGGCATCCTCCATGGAATACAGGCCTCAGGCTGGGTTTGCTGCTTTCCCAGACCACCCATAATCCCATGACTTTCAAAGGGTTTGGCCACGTGGGCTCTTTCTTCAGGTAAAACTTTGTATAGGAGCCCCAAGTCTACATCAAACAGAAAAGCAGGGACTTTCCTTGGCTGAACCCCCACGCTTTTCTGTTTGATGTAGGAAGAGGGGCAAGGATTCCTGATCCCCACCTCCGGTCAGCCCCTCCTTGGTGCCCCACAAGGTTCCTCAGAGCCTTGGACTTCTGTGGAACACAGCTGGAAAACCCCTGGACCAGTCCCCAGTTGGTCTCCTCCACCAGTAAAATTGCCAGCTCCGGAGTTCCTTTCCAAAACTCCAGAGTTTCTTGCTGCTTCTAGGAGAAATTTTGAAATTCGGCACTGGGAATTCCAGGTTTTCCAAATCCTGTCCATAGCCCAGGTGCCTAGACTCTCCTTCTGTACTCCCATTCCATCCAGCTGGCCTGACCTCCTTGCCATCTCCAAACAGGCATCATTCTTTGAACTACTTTAAGTGGCCTTGACTTTCTCCTCTGCTTCTACAAATTCTAACAGCAGAGAACAAGTCAAGTGCAGCTCTTCCATAAAGTATCCTCTGACTGCTCATCTCAGGATCATGTTTAGGGTTCACTCAGGACCTGCCACTTCCTGTAGTAATTAGCAGACAGCTTCCATTGCCAAAGCAACAGTAACTTAAATAAGATACAAGTTGATTTTTCTTGCCAGAATTGTCTTGAGCCTGGGCTACTGTGGCAGCCCCACGTGCAAGACCCAGGTTCCTTCCATATTGTTGCTCTGCCATGCTCTCTTTCATGGACGGTGGCTCACCACCACCATGTCTGACTTCCACCGGGAAAGGGAAGGGGGAGAAGAAGATGCATCCTTTCCATTTAAAGGCTTCACTCTCTATTTCAATTATATCCCACTGGCAAGATGAGAATGGGTGTTTGGAGAACAACTAGCAATCTCTTCCACACTTAACTATTTCAAAGAGAAAAAGGAAGAAAGGGGCATTTTCTCTCATCTCTCTTATAAACTTCTAGAATAAAGGGACCCTGTCCTATACACTGTATCCCCCACAATGCCTGTCCAACCTCAGCATCTTTCTCTACACATTGAATGTATTCAATAAATATTGAAGAATTAATATACAGGTATTAAATAATAAGAAAACAGATACACATACATTTTTGGAAACTGTAGATAATGTTGAATTTCTTTTTTTAAAAACTGATTTTAGAGAGAAGGGAAGGAAGAGAGGAGAGAGAGAAACATCAATGTATGAGAGAAATATCAATCATTTCCCTCTCATCTGTGTCCCCACTGGGGATGGTGAGGCATACCAGCCAGGGTGAATTTCTTTATATCAGTGTTGAATTTAAAGTTTCCAACTATCGGGTCCTAAATCTAAAAGTTACCCTAAAAGATTATCCAAATGAGTAAGAGTTTTTCTAACTGCCTTCTTCCTGCCTTCCCAACACACACACACACACACACACACGCATACACTCACACACACACACCACTCCTCCAATTTATTCAAATACAGAACCTGGGAAACTGCTTCATTTATACTCATACTTATTTCTAAGATAGCTAATACAAAAAAATTAATGAAAGCTTTGAAAAGTAAAGTTTAAAACATAAAAGCATTGTGATACAAGTACCTTTTTGGGTTCCAATTTATGGCAATAGCATCTTAGCTAGTTCACTGAGCACTTTAGCAAATGACAAAAACTGTGGTGATGTTTTGATGCAGGTGATATTACTATATTTAGAGTATGAGTTTTAGACTACCTCCTTTTTCAAAGAGGATTTATTTTCCAGTATCTGCAGTATCCAAGGGGGACTGGTTGCAGGACTCCCTGAGGATATCAAATTCTGTGGATTTCACCTTATATAAAACAGCATAATATTTGCATATAACCTACACACATACTCTCATATACTTTAAATCACCTCTAACTACTTAAAATATCTAGTAAAATGTAAATGCTGTGTATATAGTTGTTATACTGTATTGTTTAGGGAATAGTAACAAGGGAAAAAAGTATATACATGTTCAGTACAAACACAACCATCCTAGGCCTATCTACCTAGTACAAGTCAGCAACAATGTAACGAATACAGAGGTTGGTTGAATTCCAGGATGTGGAATTACCTGGTACAGAGGGCCAACTTTATTAAAGAAACTATCCATTTTATAACCTTTTCTTTTTTAGGCAATAGTTGGGTTTATGTGTTAATTGATTCATCTCTACACACATACATACACTGAGTGGCCAGATTATTATAATCTCTGAATGCATATCCTATATATCCTATATAATAAAAGGCTAATATGCAAATTGTCCCCTCGACCAGGAGTTCAACCAGCAGGCAGGCCACCCATGTCCCCTCCCCCTGGCCAGGCTGGCCAGACCCCACCCATGCATGAATTCATGCACCGGGCCTCATATACACACACACACACACACACACACACACACACATATTAGCATATATATATATATATATATACACACACACATATATATATACACTAATATATATATGTATATATATACACTAATAGTATTTATAATACACTGAGTGGCCAGATTATTATGCATTCAGAGATCATAATAATCTGGCCACTCAGCGTATTATAAATACTATTAAAGTTTTAGAAGCTTTAAAAAGGCAATTATAGTTAAAGAACAGTAACTACATGTACCCTATTTGCCAGTTGCAAAAATATCATATGAGCTCAGGCTTCCCTGGCCTGGAATAATAGCAGTAATTATATTAATAAAAGCAGCTTCCCTGTTGTACTACTCTGGGCCAGATACTGTGCAGCCTACATCACATGGATTCTTTCAATCCTTTAACAATTCCATAGAATTTTTTTAAGAACTCAAAAAGTGAAGTGATCATTAAAAGTCCTTCAGAACTGAATTCAGATCAAATCTGTTCATTTCCAAAGACATTTGCTTCTCAAATACAAAGATATCAAATTAGCAGTTATCACTTTCTCCAAGTGGTGGGGTGTGCATCCAGCACGACTCCTTGCAGGAGGCTTCACACCCTGGTACCACCGGTGCTTGTGCGCACATCATGGCATGATTAAAGGGTTACAAAGAGTGCATCCACCCCAGCAACGAGCTCCCAGATTCCCAACTGGGTGTCAGTGAGAGTACCCACTCTTCTCCCAAGACACTGGACAGCGTGGGACAAGGCAATATCAAGATCAGACATAGAAGGAAGTGCCTCCCTCAGAGGAGGGCCTGCAATCCTCCCGCGCGCTCATCTGGACCATACCTCCCGCAGTGAGCCGTTCTCCCATCTGCCTTGCCTTCTCCCCTGAACCTGGTTCTTGCCACTGGCACTGACAAAGCAACTCTGTGCTTTGAATTAGATCCTCCTGGCAAAGGAAGAGCCGATCCTCAGGCCTAGGTACTCCGGTGAGGCCCAGCTATCCATCCTCGGAGGAGTCTGGCAGCATTCACGCTCACGTGTTCTTCCAGGTCCCTCAGGGCGTAGTGGAAAGTCATCCGGCCCCCTTCACAGGCCCTCGCGTGGGGAGAATCATATGCAAGCAAATATTCTAGGGTTTAGCTCTCCCCTGATACTGAATATGCAGAGTAGGACACAGGCCTGTACGTCCCAAGGAGACTCGGGTGGCTTGTGTCTGCCGGGTGTTCCTTGGTGGCCTGGACACTGCCATGGACTGTCCCGATGCTGGCTCTGCTACGGGAACCTCGCCTTGAAGCTTCTCCCTCTGCTCTAGCCCATGGCCAACCCACAGAGGTGCCACTGACGTTCGGCCAGCTCATTCCTTGTTGTGTAGACTGTCCTGTGCGTTGTAGAATATCTAGCAACGTCCCTGGGTTCTACCCACTAGTTTCCAGTAGCACCCCATGTCCCCAGTTGTGACAACCAATAGTTGTCTCTAGACATTGCTGAGTGTCCTCTGGGAAGTACAGTCCCCTGTGTGAGAGCCACTGGTCAAGGTGGGTGACGCCCATCCAGTGCCAGTGGCCTCACACTGCTTTCCCTGGGGCAGCAGGCATCCCCCACCCCACAGTGTCTCGTGTGCTGGGAAAGACCTGTAACGCAGCTATCCTGAGCATTCTCACTACTGGAGCTTGCCCTTCCCCACTGACGTTCAAAGTGCTTTAGTCGGAGTGCCCTTCCCAAGGAATGGCAAGAGTACCCTTTCCTGGGCATTCCTGCAGGTGGCAGCTCTTCCACACTCTCCCTCTCATCACCGCCATGCCTCTCCACATCATCACTCAGTCCAACACAGGGTCAGGGTCTGCCCTAAGCCATGCGGGAGAAGACGGTCATGCTTAACAATCTTAACTAGCAATCTTGAGCAAGTACAGATAAGAGGGGGAAGAGGCATTAGATATTAATCCCCACCCCTGAGCACCAGGGACTGTGCCTGGCACAGGAGCATCTGCCCCTGGTGTGTCCTCCAGCCCTCGTTTGGCACATTGTAAACTGGGTGTCGCTCCTCCCTCCTGATCACTCAGTACCTGCCCCTTCTCAGCATCATACCAATTACCACAACCAAAGTCAGCACAGTCTTAAAACACACCTTCTGGTTTTAATTACTTCAATTCTGTGGGGCTAGGAAGGCAAGAAATGTCCAGTTAATGCCGGACGTTGAGCAACATTTAATGCCGGTGGGTCTTGATCCGGCATCTAGAAGGGTTCTGGAATCTGGAGAAGGCTGTGCGTAGATTAAGTAAGAGTCCAAAGACGAAAGATAATTTTGGAAGGCATTGGGTGTCAGAGGAGCTTTAGCTAAAGGATCTAAGTTCTCCTTGTCTCAGGACCCCTTGCTTTTTATTAACACAAATTGTCCTAAGGCAAGGTGGAGATACACTTCAAAAGGTAGGGTTTCTGTACTGAAGCATTGTCAGAATGGGGAATAGCCTACAGCTGTTCAGGTATTTGGCCAATAGGAGGCAATAACATGTAGATTAAGATGCCCTGAGCTGTCTGGCAGCAAACAATCATCCTATTCAGGTTTGGGGGAAATGCCTTTAGCCATTCCAACAGGCAATAACATATGTGACTCAGGCCTTGTTGAGTCCCCAAGTTCCATCAACCTTTTGATGAAACTCTTGCAATTATGGCATGCTGGAATTGGCTTCCGGCATCCAGTGTTGACTTTCGTCGCATAGACCCATCCTAGTAGTGGGGGCACCAATGATAAGAGTAGCGCCTACTCATTACATTCCAGAAACTTCCTTACTCGGCCACTTTCAAAGAACCAAGTTGGAGCCAGAAAATCACAAGTGGTGGTTTTCAAACTTCTCTCAGCGCACTAACTCTTTCTTCACACGTGTCAAGCTGAGGGTTCAGCTGGAGCCACAATGCTGATGCAGGCTGGGCCTGGAGACACTGGACACACCTTGAAGTACGATCATAATAGCAATGACCTCAGAGGGTGGTACCAATAATTCTGGTCTTAAAGGCTAAAGACAGTGAGGTGTTGAGGCCATGTCCCCAACTGCATAGCACAAGTCAGACTTTGTGGCACAGACAAGTGTCTGGCAGTAGAAGACAAGTGGCGAGGCATTAGGGAGCACAGGGAAGAGCATTCAGGGGAGGCATTAGGGAGCATGGGGAGGGGCATCAGGGGAGGCATCAGGGAGCACAGAGAAGAGCATCAGAGGAGGCATTAGGGAGCAGGGGGAGGAGCATCAGAGGAGGCATTAGGGAGCAGGGGGAGGAGCATCAGAGGAGGCATTAGGGAGCAGGGGGAGGAGCATCAGGGGAGGCATTAGGGAGCAGGGGGAGGAGCATCAGGGGAGGCATTAGGGAGCAGGGGGAGGAGCATCAGGGGAGGCATTAGGGAGCAGGGGGAGGAGCATCAGGGGAGGCATCAGGGAGCACAGAGAAGAGCATCAGGGGAGGCATTAGGGAGCACAGAGAAGAGCATCAGAGGAGGCATTAGGGAGCAGGGGGAGGAGCATCAGGGGAGGCATTAGGGAGCAGGGGGAGGAGCATCAGGGGAGGCATCAGGGAGCACGGGGAGGAGCATCAGGGGAGGCATTAGGGAGCAGGGGGAGGAGCATCAGGGGAGGCATCAGGGAGCACGGGGAGGAGCATCAGGGGAGGCATTAGGGAGCAGGGGGAGGAGCATCAGGGGAGGCATCAGGGAGCACGGGGAGGAGCATCAGGGGAGGCATTAGGGAGCAGGGGGAGGAGCATCAGGGCAGGCATCAGGGAGCACGGGGAGGAGCATCAGGGGAGGCATTAGGGAGCAGGGGGAGGAGCATCAGGGGAGGCATTAGGGAGCAGGGGGAGGAGCATCAGGGGAGGCATCAGGGAGCACGGGGAGGAGCATCAGGGGAGGCATTAGGGAGCAGGGGGAGGAGCATCAGGGGAGGCATTAGGGAGCAGGGGGAGGAGCATCAGGGGAGGCATTAGGGAGCAGGGGGAGGAGCATCAGGGCAGGCATCAGGGAGCACGGGGAGGAGCATCAGGGGAGGCATTAGGGAGCAGGGGGAGGAGCATCAGGGGAGGCATTAGGGAGCAGGGGGAGGAGCATCAGGGGAGGCATTAGGGAGCAGGGGGAGGAGCATCAGGGCAGGCATTAGGGAGCAGGGGGAGGAGCATCAGGGGAGGCATTAGGGAGCAGGGGGAGGAGCATCAGGGCAGGCATTAGGGAGCACGAGGAAGAGGATCAGGGGAGGCATCAGGGAGCACGGGGAGGAGCATCAGGGGAGGCATTAGGGAGCAGGGGGAGGAGCATCAGGGCAGGCATTAGGGAGCACGAGGAAGAGGATCAGGGGAGGCATCAGGGAGCACGGGGAGGAGCATCAGGGGAGGCATTAGGGAGCAGGGGGAGGAGCATCAGGGCAGGCATTAGGGAGCACGAGGAAGAGGATCAGGGGAGGCATCAGGGAGCACGGGGAGGAGCATCAGGGGAGGCATTAGGGAGCAGGGGGAGGAGCATCAGGGCAGGCATTAGGGAGCATGGCGAAGGGGTCATGTTGGGTATTCACAGCTCCTCTACTTTACCAGGCAGGACTTGTTAGGAGGCGACGGCAAGGAGGAACCAAATAGTTTCCCTAGGCAGGGTCAGGCCTCCCTCCACTGCCATTTGGGGAATGCTGTGGGCAGGAGGTTAGCAGGGTCCTTGGCTTCCACCCACTTGATGCCAGTAGCACCTTCCCCCAAGGTGTACAGGTTGTGACAACCAAAAATGTCTCCAGTCATAGCCACGTGTCCCCTCAGGGCAAACGTGTGCCCCCACCCCACGTCCCCCTGGGTCCTCTGGTGTGTAGGAGCCAAGGAAGATAAACAGTGTGTGAGCCCTTGTTCCTCGTCCTCCAAAAACAGGAAGCAGTGTGGAAGGTGTCCGAGGCTGTCTCCAGAGGCCTCCTCTCTTCCCACAGCCCTCCTTTCCCGCCACCCTGCCGGGTCTGTGCTCAATCCCCCAGCACAGCAAGTGGTCAGCACGCCCAGTGGCCGACCCAGGGCTTGGCCCGGAGGCGAGGAAAAACCAACCCAAACTGTCAGCTGCCCTCCCAAGGGTATCTCCTGTTATCTGGGAGGGGTGTTTGGGGCACCTGCTGGGAGCTGCGTGTCTGCAGCTGGGGGTGCGGCTGAGGGCACAGAACTGAGAAGCCCTGCTCCCAGGAGCACCACCCAGCTCCTGGCCTCCAGTCACCTGTGAAGCTGCAGAAACCTCCAGTTTCTGGTGCCTCAGGTCGGGCGGGGCCGGGATTGCGGGTGACAAGTTCCCTGGAAGCTGCACTGTCCCCTCCCCCTCCCCCTCCCCCCCTCCCCCGGTGTCCCGGCCTAGGGCCTGCTGGGCCCGGAGACAACGGGGGGAGGGGGAGCGGGGGGCATCCGCAAACATGCGGGGAGCCGCCCAGCTCCCGCTGCCGCAGGCCCGGGCAGGGTTCCTCTCCTGCGCCCGCCGGGACGGGATGCCCAGGAGGACGCGGCCAGCCTCCCGTCGCGGTGGGTGGCGCGGCCTCTGGGGTTTGGGCCGCGGGGCGGGCCGGCCGCCAGCCTGCGCCTCCAGACCCGGTTATTGACTTAAACAACAAACATCCCGCCTTCCGCGGGCGGGCAGTTCCTGAAAGGGACAGACGCTTCTCGCAGCAGCCCACCCACGGCGCGGCCTCCAGGACAGGCCGCCCAGGAATGTGGGTGCCGCCTGGGCGGCTGCAGGGCCCGGGCCAGCCCCTCCCGGCCCGCCTTTCTCTTCCCGGCTTAAGTCTCCCTTTATTTGTCCGCAGTTTGATTCTTCTCGATGGTGATAAAGAAAAGCAGCTAAAAAATGTTCAAAAGGAAGAAAATGTTAAGCTTTCCCCCTCAGAAGGGAAAAAGTGTTGAGTAAACAGAATGTCACCGAAAAGGCAAACAAGGCTGCGCCTGAAGGGACCAGATGGGCTTCCCAAAACCCTTTTGGACGCGGGGAGGGCGCGTGGGCTGTGTGGGCTGCCGGCCAGGGACTTAGTTCAGGGTTCCAAGCCCTTGGTCAACCCGTGAAAATGTAGGCGATTTGGGAAACCTCAAACCTCCCTGGAACGAAGTAAAGTATAGGAGCCCTGCATTAGCGCCTGTTCTTTCTAGCTGCCCTGCGTCGCGGCTGCGGGAGGGTCACCAGGGTCTTGAATAGGAATTGCTGACCAGGTTGTTTTGTTATTGCAGAGCTGAGCGGGGGCTGGGAGTTTGTTTTTGTTTTTCATTTTTCTGAGCTTTCTCAGACTTGGCTACATGGCCATGTGCATAGCTGCATGTGTCAGCCTGGCCTTTCTGCCTAGCCACTCACTGTGTCCCTCAGCCACTAAATCAACTGCTTTAAAATGATCTCTGACTGGCACCCAAATTCCTCTCCTCATTTCCCAGCTGCAGCTTGGTGAGTATTACACAGACTGGAAGGGAAAACATTTGCCTTCAAATTCATTTTCCCATTCTCTAAGAATAAAGTCTATTTTTTTTAAGAAAGGCTTTTATTTTTAGAGCAGTTTAGACTCACAGCAAAATGGAGCCGAAGGGACAGAAACTTTGCTAATATTTCTTGTTCCCACACGGGCACAGCCTCCTCCACTGTCAACATCCCCCCAGAGTGGGACACCTGCTCCAGCTGATACACCTACATTGACACATCATCATCCATAGTTGGCCCTAGGGTTTGCTCTTGGGGTAGCATATTCTATGGGTTTGGACCAATGTATAATGACATGTACCCATCATTATAGTATCAGAGTAGTTTCACTGCCCTAAAAATTCTCTGTGCGCCACTGAGATAAATCCAATTTCTCAAAGAGAATCAAATTCAGTGTCTGAAGTAGCTCCTAATTTGATATTAAATCCCACTTACCTGCTGGGATAGACATTTCTTCCTTATCAAAGCTTTAACTTTGAAAGGTTGGAAGGGGCACTAGCTACCCCATTTGCTAGAATAAGTGCTGTTGTAATTTCCCAAAAGAGAAGCCTGAAACACAGGCCACCAACATCACTTAGGTTGGAAATCACAGTCCGGCCACTGGTGGAAGCGCAGGCACTAAGGTCCAGCTGGTCTACCACATCAACCCAATTCCAAGAAGGACGGCCTGGGGCCCCCAGTGCCGTGCCTGATGGTTGACATTTGAAATTCTACCATCAGAGCTTTCTCCCGTGCCCTGGATGTACCACAACTTCAGGGCCTTCTCTGGCAGCATATCTGAGATGGAACAGGAGATAACACCTGAGAGGGTAAAGGGATGGAGGGGCCAGTGATTAACCCAGCTGACAACTGAGCAGGCTGCAGGCCCAGTTCTCCTTTGGCACAGGTGAAAATAGGCCACAAAAGGTGAGACTGACAACTCACCACGTGTTACCCAGTGGGCAGGCATGGGGAGGCAGAAACTCTGGCAATATTTTGACTCTCATTCCACTGCCATTTACCTTCACAGGAGACTAGTCAGAAGGCATTGTTTGTGGGGGATTTAGAAAACCAATATTTAGAAAGTTTCCTTCATCATGGTAGTATGTGTTTTCTTTTAATGAATGTTTATAAAGTAACCTTATTCCTTTATTGTTTTTTTTCTATAAAAGAAACCAGGTGTGTGAGCTAAATTTAGTTAAGTGCCTGAGGTTAGAGACATCTCATCAGATTAAACCTTCTTTATATAAAATAGAAAGGAAGAGAGGGGAGAGGGGAGGGAGGGAGGGAGGGAGGGAGGGAGGAGGAAGAGAGAAGGGAGGGAGAAGGAGAATGAAAGAGGGAAGGAAGGAAACAAAACCCAAACCAAAACCTTCCATGCTTTTTTGACAGCACTGATAGAAGAGTTTTCAGCTATACCCTCAGTTCCTAGATGGAGACAGTGCCACAGAGCATTATTTTCTAGTATCAAAACTCCATTGCAGGTTATAGTTAGAAGCTAAGGGGAAAATCTTCTTCAGGCTCTTAAACTTGTTCACAGCAAAATTACAAGATTACATCATGGCTAAACAATTCCAGCATTTCCTAATATGTGGCCTAGCTTCATAGAACATGGTGACATTTCATCAAAACATGAATTCATCATTTCCTCAGTGTGGCCTCCTTTTCATGGGTTGGCAAACTTAAAGATTTTTTTCTAAGAAACAGTTTGTCAGGCACATTTTATGATCCTTACCACACAAGAACAAAGACACTGAAACCATGCCTGAGAGAGTTGTTCGCTTGTCCATGTCCCGTGCCTAAAACAGTCATTCTCCAACATAGGGTTTCTCTGGAGTCACCTGGAGGGCTTGCTGGAACACAGACCCTGGCCCCACTGCCAGGGCCCAGGGTTTATCAAGTGGTGGGTTGACTTGAGAGTTAGTGTTTCTCACAAGTTACTGGGTGATGCTGAAGCTTCCCACTTGATGACCACATTTGCCTTCCACTGGCCTAGGGTAAGACCTGCTCAATAAATACGTGCTGGTTACTGGAAACGTCCGAGTATTGGACTATGCTTCTGTCAGTGAAGGGTGGAGAAGGCTGAGTACTTTGGGTCACATTGCAGGGTTTCTGGGACTCAGGAAGAATCTTAAAGCCATTGGTTCAACCACAGCCAAGGTCAAGTTTTCCTTAGGGCCAGGCATTATTAACAAAATCTATTACTCATGCCCTGGCCAGGTGGCTCAGTTGGTTGGAGCATCGTCCCATACACCAAAAGGTTGAGGGTTTCATTCCCGGTCAGAGTGCATGTGGGAGGCAACCAATCAATGTTTCTCTCTCTCTCTCTCCTGTCCTCTCTCTCTAAAAAGCATTTCCTTGGGTGAGGATTAAAAAAAAAACAAAACTGCTCAATGTGTAAAAGAAGAAGAATAATCCTATATAATAAAAGCCTAGGTGGCGTCCTGCAACGTCTTCACAAGATGGCCGCCACAAGCTGGCTGGCAGGGGAGGGTAGTTGGGGGCAAACAGGCCAGCAGGGGAGGGCAGTTGGGGGTGATCAGGCTGGCAGGGGAAGGCAGTTGGGGTCATCAGGCTGGCAGGGGAGTGCAGTTGGGGGCGATTGGGCAGGCACAGGAGCAGTTAGGTGTCAATCAGGCCGGCAGGGGAGTGTTTAGGGGGCGATCAGGCAGGCAGGCAGGCAGGCAGGCAGGCGAGTGGTTAGGAGCCAGTACTCCCGGATTGTGAGAGGGATGTCCGACAGCCTGTGGGATCGGGCCTAAACCAGCAGTCAGACATCCCAGACTGGAGAGGGTGCAGGCCAGGTTGAGAGACCCCCCCATGAATGAATTTTGTGCATTGGGCCTCTAGTCTATATATATAAAAGGTTAATATGCAAAGTGTCTCCTCAGGAGTTCAATGGGGAGACCAGGAGTTCAATCACTTGCTATGATGTGTGCTGACCACCAGGGCCTGGCGCGGAACAAAGGAAGGCCCCAGCCAGCAGCCAGAAGGCCCTGATCGGTCCTGATAGCCAGCCAGGCCTAGGGACTCTACCTGTGCACGAATTTTGTGCACCAAGCCTCTAGTATCCAATAACTTTCCAATTCATCTTGCTTTTCCCTCCTCTTCCCCAGCACTAGTTGACACTAAGTATTTTTCCAGAATTGTTCTCTTATTGTTCAATTTCTACAGCCAAGAACTAGTTCCATCACAAGGCTTATGGATCTTCATGGCCAACCTTGCATTTATTTCTGATTTTATTCAGGTTTCTTTGGCTCTTCTATCCTAAGGATGAAGGGACTGAGGCAGTCAATTGGGATTTTGAAACTCATCATAGGAACTGGTCCTTCAAAAACCTGTGGTGGGATTATCTGCTTCTCCATGGCCAATAGACCCCATCAGTTGGCCTGCTGTCCATCGATTACACACAAATTTGGTTACCTGAGGAGCACAACTAAGCAGCTTCTTTTTCTGATGAAACACAGGGCCCCTCCATTAAGGTCCATGGGTGATAGAGATCCAACCATGACATTCCTCTGGGTGGTAAGATAGAAGCACAATGTCTCAACCTACCCAGGAAAAAAGGGAGCTCAACTTTCAAGATAGATAATATTAAACATATTGACCCCAATTATTGGGCCGGACCACTTCCGGTGAGGAAATAATGCTGAGCTATTGACTTTTCCAATCCCTGGAAGCAGCGAGGGGCACCAGGAAAAGGCTTAATAAAGGAATGCTTTTTGGTTGATAGCTGTGTTTGAGTGTCCTCTGAGCTTAGTTTGAATCTGATTGTGTCTTCTGAGGAGCTAATCTTTGACACTCTAAAAAGGCTAACAGCCTTTCATGATAAGGAAAGGAGAAGAAACACCAGTCAAAGAAATGATTGTGCCACCAGGCCAAGAAAAAATACTTGCAAGGTCTTTGGAGAATAAAAGGGGAGGAAGAAGGAGGGAAGTGAAGATCATATTAGATTAAGCCATATAAATATACCATTTCTGTAGGTCAAAAGTGGTGCAATATTGACAATTTCATGTGGTTCAACCTAATAGATGATGGAAGCCCTCTCTTATTACTCATCTGGCATATAATACTTCCCTTTCCCCGGGATCTGGAAGTTCTATCTCAACCACTTCCTTATAGCTATGTGACCACTATTAACTCAGTGGAACAGAAACGGGAGGTGTAAAGGCCCAAGATCAACTAACTCACTTAGAGCATAAGTAAGAAGCCGCATGGCTAACTCCCAGAGCCTTTTGCTTTCTCTTTTCCGTTGGCCTCCGAAAAATCAACTGCTGTAAACAGCATCCCCTTTTGTTCACAGCAAAAGGAACAAATGGTGAGCATTGCCCGTGGAGATATGCCAACTAAGAACCAGTCATGAACTGAGCAGAAAAGAAGTGTCCTTCACCGGATTAAAACTTGAAGCTTTCATATCCTATAAATGAACACATCACATCAGTGATGTTAATATTCTACACCTATAACAAAATATAATAGGGCGACAAGATAAAGAGCCATAAAACATGGGGTTGGAGTGCTGAGAGCATCATTCTCTCTATGGACAGCAAGAGAAGGGTCTTGCTCCATAACCAACTCTGTGCCCTTGGGAATGCAATTCACCCCTCTAAGCCTCAGTCAAAGGACAGGACTGGATTCAGATCATCCAAGGCTGTTCCTCCACCTGGCCTATGGCTTTCTGGGGTTATATACCACGAGAGGCTTGATGCACGAAGATTTGTGCAAAAATGTGCTTTTCCCCTGGCTGCTGGCACCACCTTCGCTCTGGCCAGAACCACCTTTCCAACGCCCTGGAGCCACCTTTCCACCTTTGCTCCGGCCCGGAGCCGCCTTTCTGCCTTAGCTCTGGCCCAGAGCTGCCTTGCCACCTTCCCACGCTGCCCAGAGGCCCCAAGCGGCTGGGGTGGTGTGGAACAACCCTGGCCCGTCCCAGCAACTCAGAGCCTGTGTATGCAAATTAACCTTCCATCTTTGTTGGATTAATTTGCATACTCACTCCTGATTGGCTGGTGGGTGTCGTGAAGGTACAGTCAATTTGCATATTTCTCTTTTATTAGTGTAGATAACTGTCCTGAAGGACAATGTTAAATAATGAGAGGGTGCATGAGGGGGTGGATAATAATGACATAAATGACCACAAAACTCACTGTGTAACTTACATTGTTTCAAAATAATTTCAGCCTCAAAGAAGGACACCTTCTATCCTTCCAGTTGAAGGTGCAGGCTTATCTAAGAGGAGCAAAGGCCAAAGGCAATCATCCCCATGAGGCGACAAGTTTGCTCCACCACATACACCCAGCTGTCCGTATTAAGAAGGTCAGCCTACCTCGGTGAAACAGAGGATAATGAGTGAAGAGCAGAGATCGGGCACTTCAGCTGGTGGAGTGAATGGATACTAATGATGAATTTAAACATGAGAAGTTTTTCTTTCAAACCTAGTAACTTAGGTCTTGGATCTCATGGAAATCACCTCTTATTGGCAATTGAAAGTAATCGCGGTACACCTCAAAGCTGTTGATCAATTGACGTTAGAATGTGATTGTGACAACGTCAAAGACGCAGGCTCACTCCTGGTCTGGCCGCACACTGTTGACTGAACAGGACAGGGCCTCGGCCTGCCAGTTTTGTTCCCCCAGCACTGAGCAGGCCCTCAACAGAGATATGTTGAATAAATGCATTACCTGCTTTACAACCATACACAATGCACAGGGACCTGCAAGGTTTTAGAAGTACGATAACTGGAGTGGCTAGCAGAGTTGAAATCTTTCTGAAATATGAGGAAAATAATCCAACTTACATTTAAATGACACTTACAGATTGTTTCTATGCCATTTTCAGACAAATTTTTATCATTTAAAAAACTGTGCAAAGTTTAAAATACACTTACAAGTCTGTTTGAAAAGAATGAACAGCCACACTTTCATTTTTTACCACCTCGTTCCAAAGTAGGCAAATAACTGAAGTCAGTGATTAATGTGAGAAGATAATCTTTGAATCTGTATTTAATATCAATTTACCATTTGGTTTAAATCTATTTTTAACAGAAAGTACTGATAAGTTGGGGGTTTTCTAATTCTAAGCTCTTTAACAGAAAACAGAAACCAGCTGAGAGCAGAAGTCTCTAATTGTCCTGCTTAGAAAAAAATTTCATTAAACACACACACAAAAAAAAAACAAAGGGTAGGTGTGTAACTAACTCAGTGACAGAAAAGGGACGCTTGTAATTCCTGGAATTTAGAGATAACTAATCAATTCTTTTCTGAAATTAGCAGGAAGCAGTCAGGGAAAGATGATCCAGGGACATTTGAAGATTTCAAGGGAACTTGAAGAGATGAAGAGCTACAAGCTCTATGGATCTATAGTATTGAAAGTGTGAAAAAGAACTAAAGAGTCTTTATTTAAAACAGCCTAGAAAAAATGAGGAGGAAAGGTAATCACTGTCAAATTTTAATTTGAGATTTGTGCCAAAGTGCTTGTATCTTGCTCTACAAGACATACTTTAAAATTAAAAGGCACTTTAACATTCTTATAAATGCCAGTATTAGAAAACATCATGATTTGGGTTTTAATAAGTGTTCTTTTGATTTGGAGTAAAAAAGCGTAACTAAATAGGAAAATGCTCTATATTCTAGCGCCTTAGTCCAGTGGTTGGCAAACTTCGGCTCACGAGCCACATGCGGCTCTTTGGCCGCTTGAGTGTGGCTCTTCCACAAAATACCACATGCGGGCGCGCACGTACAGTGTGATTGAAACTTCGTGGCCCATGCTCAGAAGTAGGTTTTCGGCCTGGGTGAGTCTATTTTGAAGAAGTGGTGTTAGAACACTCAAGGGGCCAAAGAGCCACATGTGGCTCGCGAGCCGTGGTTTGCTGACCACTGCCTTAGTCAATCCCAACTATGGGATGCCCCTCTTTGGACCACAGTACTTCACACAGAAACCCCCCATTCACATGCATCAACACACACACAAGAAAATCAAGGTTCCCCTTAGCATGTCTCATAAGAGGAGGAATGATGAGACATGTCCCCAGTGCTGTCAGCATGGCTTTGACATTTCCCATCTAACCTCTTAGTCTTCCTGGGCAAGTAGACGAGTCACAGTTCTCAGGGGAAGAATAAAATGTGGTTCAAATAAACATCTCTGAGTTCCAGTCTTAAATTTTACCGAATATTTGTTGGGTGTTTACTATATACAGGGGCATGCTGACCATTTCCAGGGAAGCCAAGATGGCCAAGACAGAGATCTCAATCTTGAGGGAAGATGCAAGCTACCAGAGGAGAAGAAGAAGTGTGTGCACAGCCATGCACAGGGAAGCACTTCCTTTAAGGGGAGCTATATTCTCAGAGCCGTCTTCTTCATCTTCAGAAGATGGCTGCTGGGATGAAGCATGCGGAAGCTGTCCTTGCAGCCGCATCTTGGCAGGTCGGAGGGCATCTAGGAAAGGGAACACAGACACAAAGCAGTGTTTATTGGTTAAAACTGGAAATCGCAAACTGGCAGCCCATGGCCAACGCCAGCCAACAGATGTGTTTTGTTTGGCCAGAGTAATGTTTAAAAATTTTTTTTGCATTAGTTGCCAGCATTTTAAAATTGAGATTTCACATAAAATTCTGGATTTTGCGGCTGCTCTTGAAGAACTTAGAAGATGTTAACACTGGGTCCGCATCCCACATAATAACAAGAGTCAGCTGGAGCTCGGAGCGGCCGCTCCCTCAGGCAGGCACACAGGACGGAGTGCTCAGCGTGGCCTCCATTCTGTCTCCTGGGGGAGGTTGCCTGGGAACCCCTGGTTTAAAGGATGAGGGTAGGTCAGCCCAGTGGTATGCTGGTCAATGTTTAACAGCAGACTCGCTGAAGAAAAGGAAGAAAGCCCTAGTTGCAGTACTTGCCAATTTCTGTGGTATACATACTCTCACCATGGCCAGTTCAAGCTACCAAAGTTATGCCTCTGGAACTGGCGTTGGGAAGGGATGTGCACAGCGGGCTGTCACTCACTCGGCTCTTACTCTGCTGGGTCAGGAGGCCTGCGTTCAAAGGCAGGGGCTCCTAAGGAAGCTTCTACGTCCCCAGCACCCATGTCTTCCTGGGTTACCTGCCCGTCTCACAGTTCTATCATGTAGTTTAGTTGATTTCCCCAGAATCACCCCAAGGGTATTACACACGGCTCCCTAGCCCTTGCTGAGAGCCACTGGTAGGCCCTACAGGTTTGCACTTCCTGTGGGTCATCGGGGCTGTGTGGTTTGCTGTAGTTGGGGGGCAGGGCTGGAAATGACACAGGTACAGATACTGGTAGTTGAAGGCTGGCGAGAATGCACTACATGTTTCCAGGAAAATGGGTATACGGGGAGAGTACTTAGTACACAGGATACTAGCAAATTCAGACAGGGGCGTCCAGCCTGCAGAAATGACTGTTGAATGCTTCTTGATGGCAGGGACTGCACATTTTTCACCTTTGACCTTCCAAGCGTGCCTGGGGTTGCCAAATGGTCCAGACTGGCATACTTTTCACCCTTGCTGGAGGCCATGGTGAAGAAGGAAGGAAGAGAGGGAAGGGAGAGGGGGAGGGAGTAAAGGGAAAGGAGAAATGGAGGGAAGCCACCAGAAACTGCCTACCAATAGAGACCTACTCCTTTCAAGTTCTAATTACTGAAAACTTCTATTTCATTTCAGGAATTCGTGACAATGTTCTAAAAATAAATAAACGAAACAAAAGAAAGCCAACCCATTTTACTAGATTGCAAATCACCTGTACAAATACATTTCTGATGCTAAGTTCAGACAATATTCTCAAGTCAAGTGTCAGATTTTAGAAAAAGCTCCAATCACAGGCCTAACAAACATTTCGCTCCAAAAAAAGGTCTTGACTAAAAATTTTAAAAATCACTTTTCTCCTAGCCTTTCTAATGGACAGAGAAAGGGAAGGACAGGAAGAGGAAACGGTGTTGCAACCAAATGGAAAGAAAGTGGAAGAGGACAGAGGGCACCCACACCCTCACCTCCCTGGAGGGCCCTGAGGGAGCCTTGAAGCTCCAGGGAAGGCGACGGAAGGCCCCTTGGTACAGCTCTTGTTTAGTAACTTTATGACTTCATGGCGTTTTAATAAGAATTCTAACAAGGAAAGTTTCCTCAAGGGCCCTAATGTAGTGGGCGAGCTGCGTTCACTGCTTCTCCTCCAGGGTCAGCTCTGTTCTAAGAAGCTGTGTCATCATCTTCCATGTTCAGAAGGAAGAGGAGCAGTGGGAGGAGGAGGAAGAAGAGGAGGAGGGGGAGGAGTTTGGGGGGTTCTTAGTTGAGTTAGTTTACTCAAGGAGATTTTAAAGAGAGAGATTAGAATTGCGTTTGAAGCTCTGAATCTTCTGTAGCCTTGGTCTTCCCAAGGCCCACAGGCAATTCCAAGTGCCTCACAGTTATGTGGCAGACTTGTTAGCTTTTCCATAACTCTTGTTGAGCTAATTTTTTTTTCCTCGTTTAAGTTCTTTTCGGGAAATGATTTGAAAAACCAGTAATGTTGTCCTCAGAATTTAAAGAATCCAATCCTTTATATCAGGAAATTGAAGTCACTTCAATGGCACCAAACAAAAAATTAGGCTCAAGGAAGCCTTGCTGCTTCCCTGAAATTCTGAATGGGGGAGTCTACCCGCACTCACCCCCCTTGAAAACCTGCAAGAAACAAATAGCTGTCCCCAAGATTTCCCAGGGCCCAGAGCCTTGAAGGAAGGAGGCTGCTAATGCGGGATTTCAGTCCAATGCAAGAGATGTCTTTAGGGTCAGAAACTCCATTCATCACCCGTAAGTCACACTGCGGAAGGCATGAGCCCAACGCTGGGAATCACAGCTACAGTGAGAATCACAGATGTAATTTTAAATTTTCTAATAGCCACGTTAAAAAAAAAGAGAAACAGATGAAATTCATTTTAATAATATATTTTATTAAACCAAATATCTCCAAAATATTATTCCAACTTGTGACTGATACAAAAGAAATATTAATAATGTATTGTCCATTTCTTTCCCCATGCTAAACATGCTTTGGAACCGAGCACGTGCTTGCATTAACAGCTCATGTCAATTGCACAGCCACGTCTCTCGGGCTGAAAAGCCACCTGTGGCCAGTGGCCCCGGGCTTTGGACCACAGCGGCCTCTGGAATGACTGTGGGTAAGACAGCCCCAACCCTGACCAACTGCATAGTTTGAAGCCAAAAATGCTTGTTTCCCTTTTACCCTCTGCATTCATCTGCCCTGATGTTCTTCACAGCAGCTGCCAGTCAGCGAGCACTCCCTGCACACGAAGGGCGCAGTGACACCTGCTAACATGCCTACAGGCCAGGTCCGGCTGAGGAAGGAGGCGCAGGAAGTGAAGGACTTGCCAGCAGTTCCCTAGCTGAGAAGGGGGGCGGCTGCGTGAAGCACTAAGAAATGGTCGCAAAGGAAGGACAAGGAAGGAGGCCGGTGCAGTAAGTAGGTTGAGACACCAGCCATGAGATCATGAATGTCATACAGACACGTGGTCCCTCGGCTGGCAGAGAGGGACAAAGAAGTATAGCATCACAAAGCCTGTCGTCCCAACCACCCATCTGTTCTCTTCTCCCAACAAAGTCACACAACTCGGACCCGTCCCCCTGCCGTGAGAGGCCCTGTGCTTGAGGCAGCCCACTCACCTATTCAGACAACCCGAAGGGTGTGTTCTGCACCCAACACAGAGGAATGCCTGTAAGGCGCGAGCCTGCCTCCTGAGGCTCCACATCTAGCCGGGTGGGTAATGAAAATACATCATCTGCCTCAGCCCTTCCTGTCAGTAAACAGACTGAGAAGTCAGCGAAATCAAGGAAGGGTTCCTGGAGGAGAGGGCTGAGGCTGAGCCTGAGAGCAGGCAGGGTGTCAGCCCCGGGAGGCTGCTCCCACTGAGGCTTGTAGGTGGGGAAGGAGGAAGCAGGCCTCAGACAGAGGTTCCCACGGGCGCTGGGTGCAGGCCTGCATGCAGGGCTGTGACCAGCACGAGGCCTCCCCTCCCAGTAGAAAAATGGCCAGAGCTGCTCCTGACCTCTGACCGCTCTCCCTCAGGAGGAGCGCCCATTGTCCCAGCAGTCCCAGAAAATACCCAGACGGCCCTTTTGCTTGAGTCAGCATGCTCCGCCCCAGGAGCTGGGGTGACAGCAGCTCACCTGGGATGTCCTGGCGACCCAGATGCAGTTGTCACAAAGGGGGAGGAGAGGGTGGGTACACGGAGCGGGAAGGCAGCGCCAATTGTCCACCACACTGAGCCCAGGGAGCACACTGCACCCAAGTTTAAGGAGAAGGTCTTGTGGGCTTTTGGTTGGTTTCCAAACACTTTGTGCAGAAGGATATGGGCTGGCAGCGCATTGGGTAACAATTTATGGGCGCTGCTTCCCTTTCACCCTCCAGTTCCTCCAATTCCTTCTTTTTCTAATTATTCACAGCATAATAAACCACATTAAACTTAAATGTCACAAAATAAAAGCACTATTGACATTTTTAGCCAGATAACTCTTGGTCGTGAGGATTGTCCCGCGAAGTATTTAGTAACATCCCTGGTCTGATGTGAGTTGTGGCAATCAAAAATGTCCCCAGACATCCCCAATATCTCCTGGGGGACAAAATCGCTTCCTGCAGGGCGCCTCTCCTGGCCAGGCCAGCAGCATTAAGTTCAAGGACAAAAATACCGCCTGGGATAGGGGCGGGTGGAGGTGGAAGAGGTCGGTCATAGAGGGGATAAATGGTAATGGAAAAAATCATTAATTAATTTTAAAAACACTGCATGGGGGTCAGGGGCATGAGCTGGGGGAGTTAGCAGCTGTGTGACCTTGGACAGGTCGGTCTACCCCCTCTTGTCTGTACCTCACCCGCTAGCTGTAAAGATCACCCAAGGCAGGTATCAACACTATGTTCCTGGCCCTGGAAAAACAGGCATTTTTCAGACTGTATGTTTCAGGGGAATGTGCTCTGCGGGGTCGGGGTGGGGGAGTGTTTGCTTGTTTGTTTTTCTTTTTCTTTTTTAACCGAGCCCTGCTTTGAAGGAGCAACAAAGAAAACCTCTCTGCAGGCTATTTTGAGGCGAGACCTCCCTGAGCTTTCCCTCTTCACAGGCAGCCTCCCCTGCCTCTTAGAAAGGCGTGGCCAGTGGAGACAGAAGTCAGACAAGAGCTGGTTGGCCACAGGCTTGGGGAGGCTGCTGGGCAGTGGACCAGGGTGGCCGTGAGGCCCAGCGCCTGCCTGGGGGCAGCTGCCCAGGCCTGGCTCTCGCTGGGTGGTCCTGGCTGCGGCTGCCTGGGGCCCCCGGGCCTATAGTCCTCATGCAAGAGAAGGGCTGTCAAGATGGCAAATTCACCGTAAATAACTAACATTTCTTCCATATAAGGCAGATGTTTGCCTCAAAATGTCAACCTTGGCTTTTCTCCCCTTTTTTAAAATTAGACTCTGTCAGCCTCCACAGCCCTCAGCGAGGACGGGTGAACATACCCAGGGGCACCAGTCAGGGGCTTCGGGGAGCCAACATGACATGGAAACTGGGAAACCGGATGTGGCGACTGCACTCTAATTTTATGACCCCAGCTTTATTGCCAGCACAGAAGCAATAAAGAGAAATAATAAACGAAACAGCATGTGGAGCTCAGGAGGCAGCAGCCCGGCCCACTCTGCATGGGGCCCGAGCCCTCTGCGCAGCAGCCCCTCTGTCCAGGGCAGGGACGGGTGACCAGCCCGCTGGCACACTCCCAGATGACTTCACGAAAAGATCCCTCAATGCCCTGTCCCTGGCGACACTGGGCACACAAGTCAGCGGCCTCCTGGTGGAGCTTGAGCAGTGGGAGGGCACATGGAGGCAGGATGGATTCTCACATCATGACCCAGTGAACCAAAATGTCAAAGCAGATGAAACTGAAAGCCAATCGCTTGGGTACGTGTTAGTTCACAGGACAACTGTTCTCAGCAAATCCGAAACTTGGTTGTTGTTGTTTTTTAATGGAAGAATTTGTTTCACAAAGTCTTCACAGCAAAGAGAAAAGATCCATTAATCTCCTTATACAAAATCCTTTGAGGAGAGCATTTTGTAAATTAGATTCCCATCTCTGCATTTCCATAGAATTATATAGATCACAAAAAGATTAACCACAATTTAAGGTCTTGGCACCTAAGAATAATTAGCAATCGGCAGATATTTCTCTGTGTTTTTTTTCAGGTTCCAGAATTATGCCTTTATTATTACTAAGATGTTCTGCCTACATTAAAACCATGTGCATACACATGTTGCTTATATCAATGTCTAATACCATAGGGCGTGTCAGGTATGGACACAAGAAATGGGAAACCCATGGTATGGTTTCCAGTTTTTCTAATTCCATAAAATCCTCATAGCACCACACTTGCTAGCTATTAAAGAAATAAATATGCCAAGTGGGGACCAGTGAACAACAGAACATTGAGATAAAACTAATAGAAATGCATGCACATGTGTATATATATGAATATTCTTGAGAAGCTAATTTATGGACATAACTGAAATATGTTCCCCAAGTCTTTAACAGCAAATAAGATAATATAAGAGAGCTTAAAGTTACAAAGACCAAAGTGGAGTAATGAATGCTGGGGAGCGGAAACCTCCATTCCGGCTATGAGTCTCTACCTCATTGCAGTCAGAGATGCAGTGGAGTGACCTGCAGGGACTACCCAGTGGCCAGGGGACCCTCCGGTCACCTCTGACTTTTCATTGGCCCTCCTGCCTTTGTGCTGAGCCTCCCCACCTTAGGAAATGAGGCCAACTTAAGGACCAGTTATAAAGCATAAATGAAATACAGGAAACCCAACTCTTACTGCCACTAGGAACAGTCACGTGGAATCCTCATCAGAAATCTGTCCTGGAGCAAGACAGCTCCATGCCCACGATCATTTTGCCAAAGAGGTTTTCTCTTGCTTGGGGGTTTTCTTAGGCACTCATTCATAAACTCACTTGGTGACCCTCAGAAAAGAGGCCAGTCGGAGCTCACCCTGCCAACCCAGGAGCCTGAGACCACCATGGCTTCTTCTTTTCACAAACTAGTGAAAGTAGGAGAACTGTGAGTTTTGATTTCTCTTATTTGGAAGAACCACCCATATTTTTGTCTCAGAATGGACTCACCTCTCAAACCAAGATGACAGGAAGCCAGAACCAGTCCTGGTCTTGCAGCGCTAGAGCTCGAGGTCCACTGTGTCTGATTTGTGGCCTAGGGCATCAGCCTCCAAAGATAGCTGAGGGTCCTTTGCACACTGAGTTGTGTTTTCATGGTAAGTCCCTGAGAAGTGATCCTAAAAAACATGTGCATGAGGGCCCGCCTGACCAGCTGCAGCCACGGGCACGCCACTGCTCTCCTTGGGGCGCTGGTCACAGCCCTCATGTAAGCCACGGTTGAAGAACCCCACCTTCTTCAGACAGATTGCCTGGAACCCCAAACTCTGAGTACCAGAGTCTATAGTAAGAAGCTCTAGGGACCCTGTGTAACCGCCCTTTCTATTCCTCACAGCATCCTCGTCTGCCGCGACCTGCGAGGAAACACAGATCACTGAAGTCTCATCTCATCTTAGCTTGCTGCTCCTTCCCTACACCTAAGTGTTTATTTAGGACAGTGTGGGTCCAAAGTTGGTCCTACCTGGGCCTACCTAAAAGTCAGCCCTCTCCCCATTTTGAATTTACCTGTAAGCTGAGAGCTTCAGAGATCTGTTCTGAAGGAGAGTATGGTGCAAGTACCTGGTGGCACTACCATTTTAGGTCTCATTGAAGCCAATCCTGCCTCCAGCACAGGGTGCTAGCAGGTAGCCAGTGGGCGAGTCCATTCCTTGGTGTGGCCTCTAACAGGATTCCATTCTCCAGGCTTCCTCAGGATAGGCTGGAGAAGAGAGGTAGGGTTCGGAGCAAGAGGACCTTGTTCCAGTTACTATCGCTCCTTAACAAACTACCCCCTAAGTTTAAACTTAGTGGCTTAAAACAACCATTTTTGGTATCTCATCATTTTATGGGTCAGGTTTCATTGCCAGGAATTTGGGCAGTGCTCGGCAAAGCGATTCCTCAGTCTGGTGAGGCAGACCCGGAGGCCACTCCATGGTGTTCAGTGGGAAGGCAGCTTCACTGTCATGTCCCCACCTTGGCAAGGATGATTGGAGGCTGAGCCCACCTGGGACTGTCGCCGTGTGGCCTCTGGGGCCTGCCTGACTTCGGAGAGCTGGACTCTCTGCATGGCAGCTCAGGCCTCCAAGAGCACCTGTTCTGCTGGCTGGCTTTTTATGACTCAGCCTCAGAAGTCTCATAGCATCACTCCACCACACTCTCGTGGCCAAAACAGTCACTAACATGCCCATTTGCAAGGGATGGGGACATGGATCTCACCTGCCATGTGAAGAATGTCAAAAAACTACAGGAAGCCTCCTCTGTATTCCCAAGAACTGCTCCCTAAGAATCTTGGCTTCTCTGGTCTTCTCAGTGATTGAAGAGTTCAGGGCCACCCACCCTCTATCCCACCTTAAAGGGCCCCTCATGCAAGTGCACCCACCCCTCACCCAGCCACTACCTGTAACGGCAGGTACTAGTATGTGGCACCAGTTATTTGTACCACGTTCTTCAGAAGGGCAATTTGGCAAAACGTATTTCAATTCTTCTAGATACACGTTAATGAAACGAGTCTTCTCTATTCCCCAGGTTGAAACCTAAGTGGTTCCCCATCACACACAGACTACAATCCAAAGTCCTCACTGCAAACTTTACAGGGGTCCTCAAACTTTTTAAACAGGGGGCCAGTTCACTGTCCCTCAGACCGTTGGAGGGCCGGACTATAGTTTTTTAAAAAAACTATGAACAAATTCCTATGCGCACTGCGGGCCCAGGACGAGTCGGCTGCTAAGCAGGACAGGCAGCAGCACCCGGATAAATGTCCTTGGCGGGCCGCATGTGGCCCGCAGGCTGTAGTTTGAGGACCCCTGCTCTAAGAGGCTCAGCTGGCCTCACCTGCTACCTCTCGGAGCCTTCATTTCTTGTTACTCTTCTCCACCTGTCCTCCCCAGACACGCCGGCCTTTCTTTTCTCCATCTCACCAGGCTCATTCTCCCTTCAGAGCCTCATCACTTCCTTTGCTCACAAGAATGTCTTCCCCCTTCTTCACATTGTTACAGAAGACCAAAGAAAACCAAGGATGCTTCAAAGAAAAGGAGGGACACTGTTTAATATGCCGGCGGACTCAGGGAACAGCCTTCCAAATCTGAGTGCAGAAACATGCATGGGGCTTCTTTTTATATCTCCCTGTGGTCTTTGTCCCACAAACATGGATTATGCTTCCGCTCCTTTTCGCAGGCCTTGCAAGAAGACCCCCAGGTGTTGAGGTTCTCCAGGCCATATCTGATGGTCTGGCCTGGCACCAGTGTTAATAACCCTCCCTCCAGGGCAGTGCACTGTTCACAGTAACAGGTTCTGCAAGACCAGTATCTGGGAAGGAGATAGGGACTTAATTATAGGTTATCAGGAATGTACACTGAGCTTGCTGGCTTGGATTCAGATCACTAGCCCCAAATATCAAGGTTACATTTGAATAAGCCCTTTTTTGCCTTCTCAACATGACCAGCTCCTCTGAGTCTTTCAGGTCCATTCCATGTGCCATGAGCTCCGGTCTCTCCCCACCACCTATTTTACTCCTTATCACATCACTCTATTCTGTTGGCTTCACACAGGCATCAATGATCTCAATAATTAATGTCAATCTACATGACAGCAATTGGCCTGTATTCTTTGCATCCAGTCAGTTCCTGACACATGGGCAGCACTCAACTAATACATGTTGTGTGAATGAATAAAATAAATGAATGCTATTCCCTCGACTGACTTCTCAACCCCACCAGTTCCTCTGGGCTCAGTGTGAGATTCCACAGGACTGGATCAGAGCCCTCCTTCCCCAAAACTACTTGGAGGGAGTTATAGTCAACTCATCCCACAAACATGGATTATGCTTCCATTACCCTTCTCACTGTGCCTGGACTCAGATATCCGGGACACTTGGCAATGACTTTCCAGCCAAACACCAAGGAAAAAATGGAGACCCCCAAACCCTGCTGCCAGCGAAGGTTCCAACCTCATCAAACTAACAAGGCGCCCAGCCCTCTCACCAGGGTGGGTGTGAGAAGGCCAAGTGGGGAGCCAGGCCTTTCAACACATTGCAAACACAAGGCTCTCCCAGCCCACCACACCTCCTACAGTGTCAGTGGAGACCACGTGGGGAGCTGGACTTCTGCCCTGACATGCAGTAACAAGACAGCTCCCTGTCCTCACTGGGGTAATGTCAGGAGGCCGTGGAGTGACGCCTCAGTGGATGGAGGTATTGCAACAGCTAGAAGACCAGAGCAGTAGGGAGGGCTTGCCAAGGAATGGGTTATTTGCAAATGAGATTCGGATAAAACAACTTCTGTGAATGACAAGATTCAGTGTGTGACCTTGGGAGTGACTGGTCAAAATGGAGGGAAAGAAAGAGTCATTAGTGGTGAACCGTCAAGGACAAGGAAACAAGGCATCAGATGTATCATCCACATGGATATTGAAGTCCCTCAGGACAGGCCTGCTGTGGGGCGGAGGGAGCAATTACAGGCCCACATCCATACCCAGGAGGAACCAAGAGGCCATGACGGGGAATCCCACCATCACTGTAAGAACCAGAAGGGGCATAGCTGCCTGGCTGGGTCTTCAGAGGAGCGGGAATCTCAGCAGGAAGTGGGATAGAGTCCTGGAGAAGCAGAAACAGAGAATGAGGAAGCCACAGAGCCCCACCCCCTGCCCTGAGGGTCCAAAGTGTAGGAAAAACCTGCCTTCAGAACAGCAAGTGGGGCCTCTGCACTGATGAAGGCTGGACAGCACACGATGCTCAGAGGAGACTCGGGGGTGGGGGATCAGCCCCCAGAGCATTGGGAGGAAGGGAGGAGGGAGGAGGGGGGAGGGGAGGGGGAGGGGGAAGGAGAAGAGGGGGAGGAGAGAGGGGGGAAGATGAGGCCGGAAGCCGAGGAAGGTGAGGGTGGCTGCAAGCAGGACCACGAGGCTCATCATGGTCTGGGAGGGAGGTGAGAAAATCAAACCTGGGCCCTGATGAACTTTCCTCTGAGGAACCCTGCCTTTTCCACATGGAAGTGGTGCAGAGGGTGCATAGCGAGGGGCCACCCCTTGGGCCTCACTCCTGGGAGGACAGACCTCCTAAGCTGTCCCCACTCCCTGCCCGTTCTCTTTTCTGCCCTGAGAAGAGCCATCCCACCCTCAGAGGAGGAAGGCCAGGCCATGGGGGTCCTCGGTGGTGGGGGTGGGGTGGGCTCTGGGAGAGGGCAGCAAGCACAGGGGTGGGGGTGGGGGGCGTTGGTGAGCAGCTCCGGCTGATTTGCTCTGAAAATATCCAAAAGCAAACACGTCCTATGTCAGCAAGGATCGATTTCTTTTCTAAGGTGCCCCTTTCTTTTCCGCATGAGAGATTCATGTTCCTTCAATGCATGTACCGGCAGCCATATTGCTTATGGGATAATAAGCCCAACATCATTTTGCTCAGCAAACACCAACCCCTTCCTGCCCTGGTTAGATCCAAAGGGTCTTCATATTAGCTATCTGTTCATTCACTCACTCACTCATTCATTCATCCATTCATTCAACAAATGCTTCCTGGCCCTGCCCTGTGCACTGAGGATATTGCAGTGAACAAGAAAGGAAGAAATTTTTAAAAACACAGACTAGAATCTCTGTCCTGCTGGCATTTATATTCTGATGGAGGAAGGTAGAAAGCACTACAAAGTAAAATAATGGAATAAGACAGCAAGGAAACTAGCACATTAGCAGGCGACCAGTGCTAAGGAAAAAAGCAATGCTGGGGGGTGAGAAATATTGGTGTGGGGCAGGATGGTCGGGGAGCCTTCAGGGAGGAGGGCCCCTGGAGCACAGCCGGAGGGCATGTCCATCTGGGAGCCCTCGGGTTCTCTCCCGCTGCCACCAAGGCGGCGGGCATGCCCGTGCCCCCGGCCAGGGCCTCTGAGCCAGGGCCTGGCTGCAGCAGCAAGCACAGTGCCCCGTCTTCTGTGTTAGGATTCAGCACCTCAGACTTCTCTCCCTGCCCAGGGCCCTGCTCTCCCAGCTGCCCGCTTGCTGCCGGCCTGCGCCTTGCCACTGGCCCACATTGCTCGTGACCCCTGGGCTCTCGAAGGCTGCACTGGTGCCTGATGTCTGAGCACAGCATCCTCCTCGGCTTCAAGGTGCATTGATCATCTCCATCTGCAGCCGCTGCCTCTGGCTGTTGGCCCTTCGCTGCTTCTGTAACTAACCTCCATCTTCTCAGGTTTATTCAGTGTCTCTCATCGCCCCTCCTTTCTGCTCCCATGACTGCCTGCTTCTCCCTTCTCCCTGCTCTCTGTCTGTCAGACAACTGCTCATTGTTGGAATAAAGGGGACAAGACGGTGACAAATCGAATTTCACCTAATGGCTGGCTCCCTTTCTGACATGCTGGCGAGTTCACACCCACCTCCTCTCACCGCAGTGGGAAAGCTGGAAGGATGAGCAACACTTCCCTACAGTCCAGAAATAGCACAGCTCCGAGCAGAACCCTCCATACCATTATATTTTACCAAAAAGATAGCCCTTCAGTTGCCAAAAAGAGCATCTTGCGTCAATCACTGACAAGGAGGGGCCGCCTCATGGAAAGCCTGACTCATTCTTCAGGGAGAAGAAACATTGCCAGAAAGAAATGAGAACATGGCCGAGGGAGCATGACCAGCTCTTAGGGGGCCAAGCTAAAGTGGAGGGTGTGTGCGGGAGAGGGGAGGGGAGAAGGTATGGAAAGACGAGAGGCACTGAATAAACATGAGAAAATGGAGGTTCATATCTAAGGAAGCTGAAAGTTGGGGAATAAATGCATCATGGTTCTTTTTCTTTAACAACTGAAATAGGAACCACACTGAGCAAATATGAATCATACCGGCTGCTACTAAGAGTGTAGCTCACAGAAGTGTCCTAGCTGGGCTCATTATTCAGCAGGAAATTTCAATCCCAAAGGGAAATGTGTGAGTACGCAATGGAAGGTGCAGAACAGTGGCTGTAGCATGCTACCAGTTATGTTCTTTAGCGTGTATACAGACACACAGTCACGCACACATGCACACGGTGTGGGGGTCATCTCTGGTATAAGAGAAAAGCAACTGATGGCAGAGGTTGATCGGTGAGCAATGTATACTACTGTTCATTGTATAACCTTTTAAATATTATATATGCTTTTTAAATATTGTACATTTTACCTATTAAAATAGAGATAGAGGGGGAAATAGATATTATTTTAAGACCCTGTAAAAATTCATGTATATTTTCATATATATGTGTGTGTGTATATATATATATACACACACATACACACACACACACACACACACACACACACACACACTAGAGGCCCAGTGCACAAAATTTGTACACGGGGTGGGTGGGTGTGTGTCCCTCAGCCCAGCCTGCACCCTCTCCAATCAGCCCAGCCTGCACCCTCTCCAATCTGGGACCCCTTGAGGGATGTCCGACTGCCCATTTAGGCCCAATCCCGGCCTAAATGGGCAGTCAGACATCCCTCTCATAATCCAGGACTGCTGGCTCCCAACTGCTTGCCTGCCTGCCTTCCTGATTGCCCCTAACCGCTTCTGCCTGCCAGCCTGATCACCCCCTAACCACTCTCCTGACAGCCTGATTGATGCCTAACTGTTCCCCTGCCAGCCTGTTTGCCCCTAACTGCCCTCCCCTCAGGCCTGGTCACCCCTAACTGCCCTCCTCTGCAGGCCTGATGCCCCCCACAGCTTTTCTCCCCTGCAGGCCTGGGTCACCCCCAACTGCCCTTCCCTGCAGGCCCGGTCGCTCCCAACTTCCCTCCTCTGGCAGCCTGGTCACCCCTAACTGCCCTCCCCTGCAGGCTTGATTGCCCCCAACTGCCCTCCCTTGCAGGCCTGGTCCTTCCCAACTGCCCTCCCCTGCTGGCCATCTTGTGGTGGCCATCTTGTGTCCACATGGGGGCAGCCATCTTGTGTGTTGGAGTGATGGTCAGTTTGCATATTACTCTTTTATTAGATAGGATAGAGGCCTGGTGCATGGGTGGGGGCCAGCTGGTTTGCCCTGAAGGGTGTCCCAGATCAGGGTGGGTGTTTTCTTGGGGCGTGGGGTGGCCTGGGCAAGGGGCCTGTGGTGGTTTGCAGGCTGGCCATGACCCCTGGCGACCCAAGCAGAGGCCCTGGTATCTGGGATTTATTTATCGAGCGGAGGCAAGCCTCCTGCTTGCTCCGTGGCCACAGCCATTTTTGTTGGGATTTATTTATCTTCTATAATTGAAAATTTGTAGCCTTGAGTGGAGGCCTAGGCCAGCCAGGGTGTGCTGAAAGCTTGGCTTCCTCCATTACTGGGGAAACCCATGCCTCCTGCTCGCTCCATGGCCGCAGCCATCTTGGTGGGTTAATTTGCATACTCGCTCCTGATTGGCTGGTGGGCGTGGCTTGTGGGTGTGGCAGAGTGATGGTTAATTTGCATATTACTCTTTTATTAAATAGGATATGTGTATATATATATATATTTTTTAATTGAGTTCAGAGAGAAAAGGAGAGGGAGAGAGAGATAGAAACATCAATGATGAGAGAGAATCATTGATCGGCTGCCTCCTGCATGCCCCCTATACTGGGAATTGAGCCCAAAACCAAGGCATGTGCCCTTGACTGGAATCAAACCTGGGATCCTTCAGTCTGCAGACCGACGCTCTATCCACTGAGCCAAACCAGTTAAGCTTCATACAAGGATAAACATTTTTGGGTGTCTACAATGTAAATCTCATTCAAACTCCCGTATCCCCATGTTACCTCCAAATCTCAGCAGAATGAGCCAGGAGATGAGGAATATGATACCACAAATGGATCACTCCCAGCTTCCTTCCCTTTGATCTGCTTGAGGGGCACATCGTGGCTTATAGATGTATTACCAAAAGTAAGACGGACTGCTCAAATGTGAATTTATTCAGGGTTTGAGCATGTCCTATGGAATAATAAATCAGTCACTGTCTACACAAAGTATATGCAGAACAGACACTGTGCTTGTTTTTCGTTTTAAATATCTAATGATGGTTTCCTGTCTCAAACATCACGAACACTCAGACTCCCCACACCCTGCGCTGGTAACCCTGTTTAAGTGGATTGGATCCAGCGGCAGCCAGTGACTCGTGTTTCTCCCAATCCGTCCATACATCTCTATTCTTGCTAGAGGCCTCAGGGCTATTTCTCAAAATGAGCATTTTCTGTTCGTTTCCCATTAAGCATGGCTGTGCACGTTCCACAGTGAGTGAAGAATTGTAAAGTGGGGAAACCTCCCAAGTGGATGTATTCAAGCTGAGGGGGGCGGGGGATAAAATAAGGCCTTTGCCTCTGCTCTGGCCTAAAGGAGCTCGCGACTCGTCAGATGGCAGACAGGCCAAGGACACCCAGGACAGGTGCTGCACTGAGTTGAGAAGACAAGCCACTGCAGGAGGAAACTCGTGAAAGCAAAATGCAGTGTCGATGAGCATCGTGAAAACAGACGTCATGTACATAGCGGGCTGCCTCAGCACACACCATGCTCTTTTGGTAAGCAGTGATTCACCTGGTTTCCTGGGAGGCTTTTACCTGGCTGGGGTGCTGGGTAGAACTTGGCGCTTTCTGCCCTTGACTTCTTTTCTTGAAGCACATGTGTAAGACACCAGAGTTACTAACCTGAGCATTGGTACTTTACCCCAAATCCAGGCAAGGAAGGCTGTCAGCCACCCCGAATCATCTAACCTGGAAATGCCAGCCCCTGCGGGAAAGCCAGTGAAGGGGATGGAGAAAGAAAAGCAGCGGGTAGAGTTTTTCCCGCCTCAGGTTCAGGTTCTCAGATGATAGCGTCAGCAATCACAAGTGAACCCCCTCCCACCACCTACGGGCTCTTGGCCCCCTTGATACTCTGCTGAAGTTGGGCCACCTCCCCAGTTCAGGCCCTTTCTAAACTCTCACCTGGCATACTGTATCACCTTTCTACCTGGCCCGTTGACTAGGGCACGTCTGCATCCTAATGTGTCCCGCTAAGGCCTTCTAGACAGCATCAGCTGGCCCACCCCAGTATTCAGCCTATGCATCCTGTAAATCCTTGCCTGGCACTGAGCCTCCAATCGCTCCTTCCAGAGTCAGTTCTACCTCTCTCTCAAGCTACGAGCTTCGGAGCTGAGACCTAAATGACCAAAAAGTGGATGACAGTCAAGTGGAGAGGCAACAACTGCAATTCGGACAGTGGCCAGCGCATGTGCCAAGTCCCTGAGGCTAAATAGACTTGGAGCAACATCAAAGGCCTGCAAAGGATTTGTGGGAAGGGAGTAGAGAAAGGGCCACAGCAGCTCAATGGGGGGCGGGGGTGAGAGCCAGGCCCCCTCAAGCAAGCCGCAGAAAGCAGGGAACTCTTTAGTCAGTGAAGGCTCCTAGCCTAGAGCTCAAGTGGCCTAGTTCCTGTTGGAAGATCCCAATGGCTGCAGCATGGAGAACAAATGAGGGCAACTTGGAGATGGGACAAGGGCGGACATGATGCTATTGCAACAGGTGAAGCGATACAGGCCTGCATAGGACTGGTGACCGTGAGGGCAAAGGGAAGCCAACAGACTCAAAATATAGGTGTGAGACAGATCGGGAAGTATTTGCTTGTGGAGCAGATGTGTGAAGGGCAGGGTGGATTGAGGAGAGATGTGGGAGAAACCAAGTTTGATGTCCAGCTTTCTGCCTGGAGCAAAGGGGGAAGGTGTCAGCCTTTACTGAAATTGTGGAAACTGGAAGAGAAACAAGCTTCAGATCACAAATCATGAGTTTGGTTTCAGATGTGGGGCGTTTGAGATGCTGGAGAGACATCCAAATGGAGACATGCAGAAGGCAGTGGCTGCCCAGAGCTGGAGCTTTGGGGAAAAGTGTTGACGTTTTTGGTGTGTGGATGATCTTTGAGGCCATGACAATGAGCCGAGGCTTGGGGTGGCTCGGACGCTCAGACCTTAACCAGGTGCGCAGCCCACAACTGAGCAGACTGCCTGACTGCCCTTGTGCCCATGTCTCCAGGTGGCACCCGGGCGCACAGAGACCCCCTCCCTCATCACTGAGACGTGGTACAGCTGTCTTCGCCAGCATGCTCTAGCTTTGTGAGGGGATGTGAGAGAAGATGGATTTTGAAATCCCAAGTACAAGGAAAGCCTGGTTATAATGGGAAGGGTCTGAGCTTACAAACCCAAAATGGTTCCTAGTTGCTGGCGCTATGTCTGGGCCCCTCTGCCCACACAGGAGGAGCCACTCTGGTGGCCAATCAGCCGAGGGCCGCCCAGCTCCAGCCTGCAGGAAATCTGATTATCTGCCTAACAGCCTCTGATAGCAACACCCGGACTCCTGCCCCTCCTCCCCCAAATCTCTCCACGCCCCCCAGTCCTCAGAAGAGACCCCGCATTACAAACGAGAGCTGAAGCTAGAGAGGGCCCTTGGCTAAAAGGATGTGCTGAAAGCCCACAGAGAGAGATTGATGTGCAGAGCTGGGCTGCCCCAGGCATGTGTGCGCCATCTGTCAGGCAGAGGGAGCCCTGCCAGCCCTACATGGTTATTCAGTGTTAAAGAATATTCCTGAGTTTGACTGACACCCTGGGCAGCCTCGGCCAAGACGGTTGGGCTCTGGGGTCCAGATGGGCTGGAGGAAGATGCCTCCGGAGGGCTGGGCCACCCAGGGTACGCAGGCGGGCCTCCCGGGCCGGGGAGGAGAGTGTGGCGTGGCCAGGCTGGGCAGGCCTCGGCCTGAGCTGGGGCTTTTAGGTGTGGCTCATCTTCAAAGACAGGGTGGGACTGGAAGAAAATATTCTTCACTCAGTGTGCTCTTCTGGGGAGCAGCAGTGCCAGGCTTGCAGGACACCTCTCACCACGGACCAATTATCTTCAGGCTTCTCCTGGGAACTTGCATATAGAGTTGAGTGTTGTCCATTAACTTCAGGCCAGAGACCAAGCATGGACAGAGGCCCCTTTTCAGTGTTAGCCCTGCTGGCTCTGTGGAATGCCTCCCCACAGTGCCCCTCCTCAGGGAGGACTTGGTATTCCCTCCCCAGGGTATGTGGGAGTGGCCCAGTGACCCAGGCTAGTCAGGGAAATGCAGGCAGAGCATCCAGAGCCAGCACATGGGTGGCCATATCGCTTTCCCTCAGTCACCCCAGCCAGGCCGGGCAGAGGCACTCCTGCCGCCTGGACCCAGGGTACAGCTGGCCTGAGCAGAGCGGTGCCAGCTGTAACGATGCTCTGATGTGAGGGAGGAATGAGCCTTTCTTTTTAAACCCCTGAGATCTGGGGTTCGATTGTTTTTGCAGCAAATCCTGGCATATTCTGATGGATGCTCTCTCTAGCCCACAGCACCACTGTGCCCCTCATACACCCTGCAAGTTGTCAGAAGTTTCCAGAAGTTAGAAACATGTCTTTGCAGGGAAAACTGGAGGAGGCGCTTTAATGAAAGCCCATCACAACAGAGAACAGCCAGGCCTCGAACCACAGAATCATTGCTTAAGAGGTACCGTGTTGGTGACAACATCAATAAAAGCTGGAGGCCTAGACCAAAAGGGCCTCAACCCGCCCCACTGGGGCCCTGGGTAAGGGTCTCAGAGCCGGCAATTACGGGCAAGGACAGGGGGTCGGGCAGAATGCGCTTTGGTTAATGGCAGGTCTCTTTGCTTTGCACACGGCGGGCTCTGGTCAGCGGCCACGTCTCTAACACTTGATCCTGGTGCCTGGTCTAATCTCTCCAGAGGTGAATTGGCACAAATCGGACTCTGACAGGAGTGCCTAGTTTGGTTAAAGTAAAAAGTTCTGCTCCTTTGAATCAATTCCAAGCTCATCAGTGAGTCTTTCAGGAGCGAGAATTCCCTGCACCCTCGGAGCCTGGCTGAGGACAGGAGACGGTTCTGTGCGGTCCCGGGTGGCTTCCTCTGAGCCTCCAGAGACACAAGGCAGCTCTCAGAATGAACATCATGTTCCCGTTGAGCGGTCAGTGACCAAGAGTGCGCTCAACCCATCAAAAGAGGCACAAAACCCTGCGTCCGATTTCGCCTTCAGCTAACAACTCAGCACTCCTCGCAGGTGGAAGTCATGTGAATGGGGGGAGACATGTGCCCTTTACCTGAACACACATGGGAACACGCCGGCCACAGGACAGGGCCTCCCCGTGTGGGGCACACGCCAGCCCGGGCAGCAGGGGCAGAGGCAGGCGGCCACAGGAGCGGCCAGTGGCTCTGGGATGAGGAGAGGTTTGCCGGCCACAAAGAGCCGTCTGGCAGCACAGTGTTCCGCTGTTTCCTTCTTCCTCTTCCTCCTCCCATATCAGTATCTGAGGCAACTTTGTGCTCCGGCCCCATTGCTGCCTTAGGCCCACACCCCACGCGCCCACACACCCTCCCACCTCCTCAACATGGAGCTGCCCATCTTGTTATTTTTCCCATGAATAAGCTTCAATTTCATAGCAAAAAAAAAAAAAGGCACTGGTGTTAGAATCAGATGCTGTCTTTGAAACGTATTAATAGTGATCTGAAAGGGAGGCTATTGCAAGGAGAAGTGAGCACTGGGGCCACTCTTTGAAGTACCTTAAGCTGAAGCACAAATAAAGGAAGGGATGGAATAGCAAGTCACCTCTCATACTCGGGGCAGGCGGGTAACAGTGCGCAGACAGGCTGCGGACAGCTACAGCCTCCATAGGGCTGCGTGTCTACATCAGAGGCCACAGCCGGGCCGTCTTTGTTTTCACTGAAGGGGTGAGCCCTCAGTCCCTCCCTCTGCACCGAGGGCAGTGAGGGCACTGATGCTTCTGGGGCTCAAATCATTTTCTCCTCCATCCCCGCCCTCCCTTGGGGACTTCCGTTGCTTTGCTAAGGGGCAGAACCATGAGTGGGGCCAGCAGAAGGTACCCCTGCGATGGAACCTGGTTTGGGAGCCACTTGGATTAAGTACAACCTGTGGCTGTGTCTTGAGGCAACGCTGCTTTCCACACGGAGGAAAGTCATCTAGGCCTGCAAGCCTTGACATTCAATCAGGGGGAAGGGTCGTTCCCTCGGGGCTTCTGGTTTAGATTATGCACTTAGTCCCTGGCATAGGAAAACTGGCAATGGGTCAAAGGTCAAATCAAAGACCACTTCCCCTTCCAAGTACATAGCCCGCAGGCAGCAGTGGTGACAGGGCACTTTTGCCTTGACAAGGCCCGTGTGATGTGTTTGTCTTCTGATGCTCTGAGAGCAAAGAAGTTTAATAAGAAAGCTGGGACTCCCCCACTCCAAAGGAAGTCTGCACTGTCGGCTCCGTGTCCAAACCCTCTTTTCTCTGCTGGGCCTGCTGTCCTCTGGCCCAGAGCCGATCTGGCTCAAGGTCCCACAGATGAGCCTCCAGCCTCTTTAGGGGGAGGATGGTAGAAGCTGGGATGCATGGGCAGCTTCCTGCAGACCTATAACCAACCGCTGGCTTTCAGGTCCACCGTCCAGGGGACCTGGGACCTTTGAGAGCTGACAGGGTCTGAGCGATAAGCAAGTTCTCTCTCACCTGCCTCCCCTCTGCCAACTCTTAGGATAGACACACCACGCCTGCTCTGCCCGTTGCACTCTTCTGCGGCCCTCTGTCTGTCCTAGACATCCCCAAATCTCTCTCCCACTGAAATGTTGGCTCTTGTGGGCTGTACCCTGCTATTTCCCTTATTGTCATCTTAGTGAGTTTCTTTGGAGGGACGGGAGATAAACGCGTGTGACTCACCCACCGTGTCTAATAAGAAGTCTTTGTCTTTGAGTCACACTCAAGTTCTCTATCCAGCTTTTAGCCATCAGCTGGCTCCACTTACATACCCACTCGTCTCCCACGATTTTATTCATATAGGCCTTTAACTCTGAGCAAATGCCACACCCATTCCTGACTTCATTCTTTTGTTCAGATTGCTTTCTTCACTTCGTATCACTTCCATATTTATTTTGAATTCATTCGAGCTCAAATATCACTGCATCCATGAAGCATTCAATGACTGGTTGGCCCGTAATAGCATTTGGTTCTCACGTTCTTTTAACATCTACAGCGACTTGTTTCTAAGAGCCTTTCAGGTGGTTTATCAGGGAGCACAGAGCACAACGCGCTAACTGACACATTACAAGAGCATGGGAGAGACGAAGACGAGCCAGCTCGGAGACAGAATGGAAAAAGCATGTCGCGCACTCTCTAGGGCAGCCGTGGGCAAACTAGGGCCTGTGGGCCGGATCCGGCCCGTTCGGCTGTTCTATCCGGCCCGCGGAGCCGAAAGAGCGGAGGGTTCTCTTGCTCTCCCCTCCGCTCCTTTACTTTGAATTTATATTAGTTCACACAAACACTCCATCCATGCTTTTGTTCCGGCCCTCCGGTCCAGTTTAAGAACCCATTGTGGCCCTCGAGTCAAAAAGTTTGCCCACCCCTGCTCTAGGGTATCTCTGGCCCTCAGTGTGAACAGGGACACTTGATTGCTTATTCAAATCTGAGCCTGGGACATGGCCGACTTCACCCACAGAGCGCTCTCAACTGTGTCACCCCAGCGACCTGAAGGTGGCTCCCTGGCCACTGAAAAAGGGCCAGCAGCTGCCACAGCTCCAGGGCAGTGGAGATTGCCTCTCCAGCACAGGACTCCTGGCGCCTGTCCCTAGCAAGGCTCCAGAGCAGCGGGCGAGCCGGGACAGCGTTTTCACTGGAAGGCCAGCCGCGTCCCCTGGGCACCGGGCAGGCCCGAGGGGCCCCTTCCCGGGGAACCCTGGTTCTCCGTTTCCTTCCGTCAGATCGAGGTGTGCTTACTCTGCCGGCTACTCATGACTAATTTGAGATTCAACTGAGTTGATATTCAAATACTATGAAAATGTAAACGTGCGATATATTATCTTCTTCCTGTCTATGAATTTTCCTGAAGCCTAGACCCCTCTGTGAGAGGCTGTGCGTTTAAGCCTCACGTGGCCGGAAGGTGCCACATGCACCCACACTGCAAGCCTCACAGTGAGTTGGCCCCCCTGTGTCCAGAGCTCCCAGCCCTCTCCCTCTCTCCCACTCGTTCTAGACAACCACCCCCCACCCCGGTTTAGAACCGAGAACCCACATAGCAGCTGCTGGGCCAGCAGAAACGCAGCCCTGGAGCTGGTGCAGGGTCACTGCCTCCTTGCCTTCCCCAGGCTCCGTCTGCACTGCTGATTTCAACTGACAGAGCACGTCCAAGTCCTAAATTTTGTTCAACCCCCAACACAGTCTAAAGAATTTGTCTAACCAGGGACTACGGTGAGAAGTCGGTGGGCTGGAATCCTGAGTCCGCCACCATCTGTAGAAGACACACACCCCCCTCCACACACACCTGTGTGCATGCACATGCACACACACGCACACACACATACACACACACAAACGATAAAGGCCCCGTGGTGTCCAGTGGCTCTAGGCATGGCCGTGACGGGCACAAAGCAGTATTAATGAACTGAAACCCTCCTTTCTGGGGAGGGGGTAGGCAAGTTCTTTAATCTGGTTTACAGCTGGAGGGAGGAAATGCCCACCTTTGTTAAAAACCTTGGCATTAACGTCCCTTGTCAAAAAGAACGTTGTCTCTCTTGAGCTTTGTCTCACATCCCTAGAGTAGAAACCCTCTGCTCCCAAGCAAGCCTCCAGAAGCATCTTAGGATGGAGGCGTAAGAAGAAGAAAGCTGTTTCTCCACAACCAACCCCACACCAACCGCCCAATGCTGAGTCCTCAGGGCCGCCCACCCCTGAGCCAACAGGAAGGGCAGCCTAACATAAAGGTGTGACTCTCCAGAGCCACTGCCCGCAGGGCTGTTGGAGGCAAGACCCAGAGGGAAAGGAGTCGCTAAGACTTCTGTGCTCCAGCTGGCTCGAATTCACCCCAGCTCACCCATAACCAAAACCTTGATAACTTTTTTTTCTTTTTTTAACATCTTTTAAACACATCAAAGAATTGATCGTTATCACACCAAATCTAAATGAAACCACAAACCCGAAGAGATGGCTGCGAAGCTGTGATCTGAAGCTCTTTTCCCCAGGGTTTTGTTGAACTTGGCACCTTTGAGCTCCAATGTTTGAAGCCTGTGGAGCTGGTGGGAGGTGGAGGAGAGAACAGATGGGACCCAGGACCACCCACGGTGGGACATCAAACATAAAAGTGTGACCTGGAGGCTGCCCCACCCGCCCGGGAGCTGACAGAAACCTGTCTGGGTGCTGAGCAGCAGAAGGGAGAAGCTTCCTGTAAAATGCACGGACAAGCTCACGAGCACTGGTGTTTGCAGTCAAATGTACAAAACCTCAAGCTGTAAATGTATTCAAAGTGGCCCAGGTGGACAGTGGCCTGGGTGCGGAGAGGAGAAAGGTGCTCTGAGAATCCCTGCAAACACACAGCAAGTGATGGGGAGGACCGAGCCGGTGCACCGGGTGCGGGGGAGCGAGGAGACACAGGTGCCCGCCTCATTCAAGCTCGAGGCCTCTTACAGGAGGGCCCAGGTCCTCTCTGAACACACCAGGCTCTAGGACAGGGGACTGGCCCCCAACACACAGCTGCACACTGGCAGGCTGGTAGCCTAATTCCCTGGCACTGGAAGTGGCTAGAAAATTCAAGATGAGCTTGTGGGGGAGAGGTGGGCCTCGCCGGTCACTTTCCTGGATCCCTGGGCATTTTGCTCCCTCAGGGAAGTTTTCACCTGAACCTGGAGAAAAGCTTCTGCACCCCTATCTGTTCAGCTGTCAGGGCGCCCTCTGCTGCCCCTGAATAATCCCCATTTCCCTCATCAAGGAGCCCACGGGGACCTGCTCTGAGTGCCCCAAGTCCTGGGGGGCTCCCCAATTCATGATACCCTCAAAATTAACCGGGCCAGAGTTCATTCCATGGAAACCAATGGCTTTCCTGCCCCCTGACCAGGGTGTCTCACGGTGGTCCCAAGTCCGTTTATCGGCACCAAGGTCTCCCCACTCTTTCCTGAACATTTTCCTCTTGAGCGACAGCGTCCAGCACCCCATGAGGTCCAGCTCAGAGTCCCTCTATTTGCCCAACAGCTACACATTTCACTGGCATTGCGTCAACCACCCACAGCACCACTCCCGGGGCCTGCAGAACCACGCGGCGATCTCTTTCCTCCAGCTGCGCCCAACAGCCCGGCGCCCGCCCACCTCCTGCCCTGGGCTCACTGTGCGCTCTGCAGGCCTGAGCTTTAGGGACTCTGTCCCCAATGACTCCACTCAGCCTGCCTTCCTGGCCTGACCCTGTAACACGGCCCCACCGGACGATCCGAGCTCTGACCTCTGACCTCTGACCTGAGACCTGAATGCCAAGCAGCAGCAGGTGTGCATAATTGGAACAGGAACATTCCGGGCAGAAGGGGCAGCAGGTACACAGGTCCCGAGGTGGGGGCCAGCTTAGCAGGGCCCAGGGACCCAAAGGAGCCCATGCCCTGGGTGGGCGGGCCTGAGGGAATGTGGTAGGAGGAGAGGATGCAATGCTAAATGAACATCCACGTGTGACAACACAGCTCAGATGCCAGCACTGGCAGCTGTTCAGGAAAACCATTCCCCTTCCTTCTCTGGCCAGTAGGATCCAAACGCTCCCAAATCCCTTGCACTGAAAGCACAGTCAGATGTGGCCTGATCACGTGGGGCCAACAGACAAGGGCAAAGCGCGGCGCCGCCCAATCCATGGATAGCTGTGAGGGTTTCAAGCAAGGGAATGGCTCGTCTGCACCATATTTTTAAAAAATCATTTTGGCTACTATGTGGTGAATTCATTGTCAGAGAGTGAGAACCATAGGAGGCTACTGCCTTAAGGAAGGTGTGAGGACAGGCCTGGGGCCCGGCAGCAGCAGAACTCAAACGAGGGGACAGAGACGTACGTTGGACGTAGAGCTCCCTGAACTTGCTGATGAACAGTGTACATCTGTGTCCCCCACACCCTCCCCTTCCACCCCTGCCCCCCACTCTCAGACATTACTCTGTTACTCTGCCAAGTTACGCTCCCTGCAGCAGGCGGGAAGCCTGGGGAGCCCCCACCCCCCAGCCACCCTCACCAATGCTTTCAAGCCTGATGTGTCAGTCCCCAGCTGCCTTGCACACTGGCGGGCTAATTCTGAGACGTGAGTTTCCCTACACTTGCCCAGGGGCTGTGCTCCGTCTCCCACTGCGCTAGCTCCCCTGTTACTGGCCGCCTTGCCCTCTGGCCTCTCAGGTCCCTCCAGGAGGATGGGCAGGAAGTCCCGAGCTCCCTGGTGCACTCGTGGACACAAGGCTGGCCAAGGCCATTCTGTGGTCCTCAAGTGATGAGGGCCCTGGTTTCCTGAGCGGCTGCCTTCACTCTCCTCTCCTCCACCTGGAGGGAGGCCCCTGGGTGCTGAGTCTCAAGAGCTAAAAGGCTCACCTACTTAAAGCATCTCCCTCCTCCCTGTGCCAGACCTAAGATTCTGGCAGTGCCCACAATGCCACCAGAGGAATGGGAGGAGGATGGGAGGGGCCAGTGAGCACATCAGCGCGGGACACACCATTCCTGGCATTAGGAATCAGCGGCAAGAGAACAGAGCCTCCAGTGAAAGTAAGAAGAACAAATACTGGCTATGAAAATAGTGTGTGTGGGAGGGGGGCTATGAGTGGTCTTTTTCCTTCTCCTTGACTCTACTTGTGAAATTATCTGAAACTATAGGCCTGGTGCACAAATTCGTGCACCAGTGGGGTCCCTCAGCCTGGCCAAAACCAGCTCTCCGACATCCGAGGGGTCCCAGATTGTGAGAGGGTGCAGGCCAGGTCAAGGGACCCCACTGGTGAACAATTGGGGCCAGGGAGGGACGCAGGAGGGCTCCAGGGTGTGTCTGGCCCGTCTTACTCAGTCCCGATCAGCCAGACCCCAGCAGTAAGCTAACCTACTGGTTGGAGCGTCTGCCCCCTGGTGGTCAGTGTACGTCATAGCTACTGGTTGACCAGTCAACTGCCTGCCCCCTGGTGGTCAGTGCATGTCATAGTGAGCGGTTGAGCATCCTTAGCATATCATTAGCAAATTACTCTTTGATTGGTTGAAAGGCCAACCAGACGAACAGACACTTAGCATATTAGGCTTTTATTATATAAGATGGACAAGGTGTATGAGAAATAGGATATTCACAAGATACTTATTGATCATGAAGGGGAAACTATAACTTGGCCTTGGAGAGCCCTGGCAGACACCACTTAATTCAGCAGAAAAGTAACTTCAGTAACATAAGGACATTAAGTGTCTCCTGACAGGACATCCCATAGGATTCTGCCCAGACTGATCCAGAGAGAAGACCAGACAAGCCGAAATTCAGGGAATTCCTGCAAAATAACTAGCCTAGATGCTTTAAAAATGTCCAGATAATAAAAGACAAGGCCAGCGGGGGAGCTATTCCGGATTAGAGCCTGGAGACCCAACAAGAACGCCAGTACGATCCAGAAAAGGCCATCAGTGGGCACGAGGGAGACAGGAATGCAGGCTGTGGGTAAAGGTGTCCGCATTCACTTCCTGGCCGTGTCCTCAGCCTGTGCTCCTGGCTTTAGAAAATGCAGGCTGACGCGCTGAGAGCTAAAGGGGCATCGTGTCTGCAGCTCAACCTCAAATGCAGTTCTTCGGGGCCTGTGGGGAAGGGTAGGTGGGAACTCTTTGTATAACTTTGCCACATTTTTATAAGCCAAATATTATTACAAAAGAGTACATTAAAAAAATTAAATGTATGTTAACTTTATTAAAAAAAATGCTTTTCAGAAAGAAAATGTGTCCATATTCATAGCCTGTGCTACACACTCACGGGATAGCTTTTGCTGTCAGCAAAGTTCCCAGCAGCCGGGAGGAACAAGGAACAAAGCCCTGCCCTGCCCTCCAGCTGTCAGAGAGCCAGACACACACTGAGCGGGGCCTCAGAGGGGCTTTGCTGAAAGATAAGTGCTGATAAGGCCTGCAGGTCACCCTAGGCAGCAGGCCCCCCAGCTAGCTGAGAGGAAGCCAGAGCTCTGTCCGACATAAGCCAGAGCAGAGCCCTGGCTTTTAACTTGAAAGCAGCAGCTGGTGCTCCCCCCAGGGTCTGAGCAGCTTTGGGCGGGGCGGCTGGGGGGGGGAGGGGGTGTGTGCCTGCCAGAGTGGGCGCACTGCTGGGCCCCACCTCAGGGAGGCCAGAAAGGTCAGGGCCAATGTCTCCTGCAGATTTACAGGGATGGCATTCTGTTTGGATCTGTTCAGGAAACCAGAACTGGTGGGCGTGTGTGTGTGTGTGTGTGTGTGTGTGTGTGTGTGTGTGTGTGTGTGTTGGGGGGAGGCGTACTAGAATTATCAGGGGGATCACCTCAAATGTTACATAAATGTCTAACCACTGTACACCTAAAACTGATATAATATTGACTGTCAATTGTAATTAAAACTTTTTTAAATTAAATAAAGACAACATCACTCATTAAAAAGATAAGTTACAATACCAACCAGTGACCTAAAACCGGTGTCTCTCTCATCAAGCTTGCTGAGTGGCCTCTGACCTCTCACACTGTTCTTGGAGGGCAAAAGACCAATTTCCTGGGCACCAAACTCTCCCTGACCACCAGGAAAGCTATTCCCGGCCCCCTGACCACACTGGCCCAAGGAATTATTACTCTGAAGCACGGTCCAGTCGAGGTCTGTGCCTGGTCCCCAATTAAGTGGCTGGAGCTGGGGGTCTGGGAGGGACCCTGGACAGACTGGCCCCAGCTGAACCAGCAAGAGCAGAGGCCGTGCTTACAAAAGCTGCAGACGCTGCTCTCCCCCACGGTAATTAGAGGCCCTCTTTGTCCAGGCCCCTGTTTGGTTGTTTTCACTTCTGGAAGACTTACCAATGAATCAAACCCATTCTAATGCCTCACAATCCACACTGAGAAGGGAGAACTGGGTGAACCCCAGGCCGAGGCTGGAGCCCTAACGCGGAGGCACACTGCCCTCCTGCGGCAGCTCTGGGCGCGACAGGTGGCCGGGCTCCCGCGGGCGCCCCGCACTCAACCACCTGGGCTCCCTGGGTGGAAGTTAAACTGCGCTGCGGCTCGGCCGCTTTACATCTAAAGAGTGGGTGTGGGCATGCGGCCCATCTGAGGCTGGGAAGGACACCATTCCAAAGGCGGGATTAAACCGCAGACTTCAGGCCTGCCTCTGGGACTCCGGCAAGGGGCTGGAAATCTCTGTCCTCTGCCAAGGGAGGGAGAAGTTAACTGTGCTGCTTTCATCACAGGGTGTTATAAGGTTACACGAAGTAATGTGCGTGATACAGGCTTGGCTACTCCCTACACACATGCGCACACAGCAGGATAGTAACCGCACGGTTTCCATGGGGGTTAGACGGAACACCGCCCTTCTGCGCCCTCCAAGCAGCCCAGTGCAGCTCGCCCGGGGCTTTGGTCGCAAGGAACGGAACGGGACCTCATCCACCTCCACGAGGCTCAGACCTGGGCCTGCCATGTGTGCGCTGGGTCTCCGAAATGAGGCCTGGCGAAGGCCCAGGACAGCTATCTCCAGCGGCGCCGCGGGCCTGGCCTGCGCCGGGGGTCAGGCCCGGGTCCCGCGCCACGTGGTGGCTCCTGGGAGCGGCCTGCCTCCGCCTCGCTGCGCTCCTGACTTCTGCCTGGAGAGGCCGTGCCCCCTTCAGAGGATCCTGTCCTTCGCACTCACCCGTTCACAAACACTGCCAGGGCCCCCGCGGGCTCCCTGCCAGCCCCCGCCCCTGCAGGGGAATCATGAGCTCAGGGCATCTTTCAGAGCCGGCCTCGTGGTCACTGAATGGACCCTCCCAGGTCCCAGGACACAGTGTGATTTTGCATTGAAATGCTTGTGCCTTTCTAAAGGGCCATGAGCCACACAGTGGCGTGACTCGGGCTAAAGACCAAGGTGGGTGGTGGGGAGAGTGAAGGCCGCACCCCATTCCTAGATGCTGAAAATGTACGTTTTTTATTTTCCTTGAGTTCCAGGAGCCATAAAGGCACCCTGACTCAGAGAGCAGAGCTTCGTGCCTGAAAGGTGGGACTCAGCTTCACCTCGCCGGAGGTGTGAGCCTTGGGGGCAGATGGCGTCGTCGGGAACAGCGTAGCCTAGACCGCTGGGCCAGTGGGCCGGCCGTCTGCAGCGCCCCCTGGCGGAGCAGCGCCTCTGAGCACCTGGGTGGCGTGCTCGCACCCTGCAGGCAGGTGAGGACAGCCGGCGCTTCTCAGCCTCCCTGAACCGGACCTGAACCCTCGGCCTCTTGCACTCCGTATGTCCTCACACAAATAAGATTCTGATCCACCAAGAACTGCTTTTCCTAAATCCCATTCTCTCCATTACTTTTTTGCTCACAGCAAAATCTGAGCAAGGTCTTCTGTGCCCGAACAGGGGCCGACCTTTAGTTCCAGCTCCATGGAAAAGAAATGCAGAGCTGAGGCCGCTAAGGCCGTGAACTTGAGAGTGAGTTCTCCTTAAATCTGGCGCCTTACTTGACGCGCCTTAGTCCCAGCCCTGTTTCCCAGGCTCCTCCGGGAGCACGAATGTCCAGTGGACCTGCTCGCACTGACCCCTCTTCACTGTCAACTTCTCACAGCTGTGACCGCTACACCTTGTTTCCATAGTGACCTGTCTGTCTGTCTCCCCGGCTGGACCATCCGCTGCAGGCCAGCTTCACCAGATCTCCGGTGCCTTGCCCACGGCCAGGTATGCATGAGACACACAATAAGTACCTGCTGGTTCATTTGAGGGGGGTGGGGGGGGCAGCAAGATAACAAAACCTCTGGAGTAGAGCCAGGGTCACCAGGTGGGGGTCCTGGGAGGGCAGAGGATACTAAAGCTCCAACAAGAAGTTATCCAGTGTCCCAGCCCAGAGAGAGACCTGGCAGTTTCCTCAGACGCAGTCCTCCACCCAGAAACGTCACTGTCCTGCGCGTGCATGCAGGTATACAAGTCCTGTGCAGGTAACATTAGTAAAGTTGAGGGGGGTAGTTCCCACCCTTAAGGAAAGAAGCAAGTGCCTAAGTGTGGAACTGCAGAGCAGGCGGCCGGGGAGAGGGCCTCTCCGAGCCCGTCAGAGCCGCCACCTGCCAGTACTTCACACGAGCCCCAAGTGCCCATGCTTTTACCTTCACTCTGCAGATAGGAAACTGCGTGTAAGAGCTTAAATAACACTTAAAGCTTACACGTACCTAACTCTAAACCCTATACTCTTTTCCCAGCATCAGGTAAAAGAGGTGCCACGGAGAAGTAGGTTCTGAGAGACAAGAGAGAGAAAATTTGAGGTAGGCCTTGATGTTAGGATCTCAACCGGCAGAGATGCTACGGATGTAGGAGGAGAAAATTGTAGGATCTCGGAGCAGCGCACAGCTCAGGTGTCTGTGATGTTTCATCAGGCCTCAGCCAGGTGCACTGCATTCCACACCCTCCCACCCCACCTGCCCCTGCCCAGCTGCCGGGTCTGGGGCGGCCCCAGAACAGTCTCAGGCTGGTACAGGGCGGGCTGCCCCACAATCACCGGGGAGTCCATTAACAACCCAGATCCCGCAGTGTGGGACTCTCACACACTGCGGGTGGGAATATAAGATGGTATAACTGCTTTGGAAAAAGGTTTGTCAGTTCCTTAAAAATATATAAACATATACCTATCACATGACCCAGCCACTCTACTCCAAGGTATTTACCCAAGAGAAATGAAAATGTATGTCCATACAGAGATGTGGACATGGATGTTCTTAATAGCTTCATTTGTCATAGCCCCAAACTGAAACACCCAAACATCCATCAACAGGTGGCTGGATAAATAAATGGCTGTACAACCAATTCACAGAATACGACTCAGCAGGGAAAAGGAATGATCTACACACAACAGCATGGATACATTTCAGAATAATTAGGCTGAGTGGAAGACGTCAGACCAAAAAGGAGTACATCCTACTAAACGATCCCACTTGGCTGCCTGAGTGAAATGTATATAAATTTCTCGAAAATGAAAATGAATCTATAATGACCGAAGTCAGACCAGTGGTTTCCGGGGGTTGGGATGGGGCACAAGGAAGTTTTGGGCCCTATTTGCTAGACCCCCCTAGAATACTCCAGACTGGCTTGCCTAAACAATAGTTTGACAGGTAGCAATCAAAGTTGTGGTGATCGTGATTGATTGTGGTGATAGTTTCAAAACTCATCAGATTATGCACTTATACTATGAACAAGTTTATTGTATGGGAATGTCACCTTAAAAAAAAAAAAAGCTGTTTAAAGAAACAGTAACAACAAACATCAGATCCCTGGGCTGCACCCCTCCGAGATAGGCTAATTCAGGCCGTCAGCAATAGAGCCTGCAAATCTCTCTTTCCAACTTGTCCAACTGACTCTAGTGCACAGTCAGGTTTGGAAACCAGTGGTTTAGGAGGACAAAGAGGAGGGAGCAGCAGCCAAAGTCCACACCCAGACCGTCCTCCACAACCAGCCATTCTTGGAAATGTTTGTGGACAGTCAACTGCCTGGAGCCCCGACAAGCAACACCAAGCAGGGGAACCACCACTGCAGAGGCAGTTTGGGAAAGCAAACCTTTCAAAAACACCATCTCCCCACATCCTATGCCGCCCCAGAACATGCCATCTAAGTAAAATAGTGCAGCTGGCCCCCACTTCCATCCAGATGACTGTCCCTAGCCCTCTCTTAAATAGAAATTCTCAGCCTAAAGCTCTTTCTCCCCCTTAGGAATCAGGTCATGCCTTGGTCAGTGACTGACACTCCTACCTCTACCCACTGCACAGTGATTCATGACCGTAAGTCTTCTGGGGGGAAAAACATCCTCATCTTCTTCATGTTGCTACCCCCACCCCATCGGCTTAGTCTTGCTGAGCATGCACCCATTGGCCACCAGGGGGAGTAGTAGCTGGATCTTAACTTCCTAACATGCACTGTGTTATTTTTCTGGGGGTGGTGGGTAAAGCAATGTCATATTCAACACCACGTTGTAATGGTTCTGATCTTGGTTCTAACACTTAGGGTAGAACATAGGCAGTCTGCTTACCATCCCTGAGCTTCCGTTTTCTTCTCTATAAATTTAATATAATGAGATCTTTGGGCCTGGCTGCCCTAAAGTGCTGATGCTGTTGGTGTAGCAACTCCCTGTCCCTCAGCTACTCCTCAGTTACCTTTACACTATTGACATCTTCTAATGGCATCTCTTGATATGCATTAGTTTTGTTTTGTTTTGTTACTGTGGGACTAGACTGGAGTTTAGGTTCAAGTCATGCAAATCAGGCCCATTCTAAACACCCCCTACTTGCCAGCCACTGGGCTTAGAATAAATTCCACACATCCCATATCATGAGCTAAGGAACAGGCTTTACTAGGTGACTTAACCTGCTCAGCTGCTGTAACAAAACACCAGACAGGCGGCTCAAACAACAGAAATATATTTCTCATAGTTGAAGAGGCTAGAAGTCTAAGGTCAAGGTGTCAGTGGGTTTTGTTTCTTCTGAGGCCTCTCTCCCTGGCTTGCCGATGGCCTCCTTCTCCTCTGTGGTCTCTCCTCTGTGTGAGCACCCTGCTGTCTCTATGTGCCCAGATTTCCTCTTCTTAGAAGCACACCAGTCAGATTGGATTAGGGTTTACCCTAATGGCCTCATTTTAACTTACTCACCTCTTTAAAGGTCTTATCTCCAAACACAGTCACATTCTGATGTCCTGGGCATTAAGACTTCCACATATGAAATGTGGGGAAACAGAAATTATCCCATACCCCTGGCAAACTGAGTGGGAAAAATCAGCATTATACTCAAGGATGGGCTCCAAGGCCAGGGCTCTCTGCTGGAGACGTACCATGCATTTGCATTGCAGAGGAAGGTCTCCATGTCCCACTGTCCCCTGCTATAAGGCAAGCCCCAGAGGAACCAGGTCAGCAAAGAAATGTGCAAACCTCTTGGACACAAGTCTGGGTTTGGGTGCCAGCAGTTTAGGAGTTATCAGGGAGTGCCAACTGTCCAACCTAGAGACCTGGGGAAGCCATCGTCCTTCCCACCCGTGGAGGGTAAGGGGCCAGAGAACCTGTGGGAGACTGAGCCCGTGCAGTGCCTCACACTGGGAGAAGTGAGGTCCCCAAGAGCTCACTGTCCAAGCAAAGCAGAGCAAAGTCCCAGGGTCATTTCGAACAATTCTGCAACTGGTGCCAGGTGAGAGAGGAAGACCCTGGAGATCTTACACTTCCTTTTATTCCCAGAATCCTACAGTCTGTGTGGGAAGGATTCACTGCTTAACATTGCAAACACCCTCATTCTTCTTATAGAACAACATCCTCTAGACCTGACTGAATTAAATTAATCAGAATGAAAAGAATAGTGTCCATTAAATGTAAAATAAATAAATTAACAAAACCATCTAAGCCGGCAGTCCAAGCTTTAGGTCACCATCCAACAGCAGGGAGGAATCAGGCAAATGAAAAAGAGAAAAATATCGATGGGTTCATAGGTATGTATTAAGCTGACTGTATCAGCTAAGAATCATCTAAAATATATATATATATATATGCTGGTCCAGGTAGTTTTAGAGAAAGTTCTCTAAAACCTTCGAAGAATTAGGAAATGTCTTTGTTATGTCAACTGTTCTGTGAGATATGGACAAAATGGACAAATGGAAAAGGTCCTGAGGCCACTGCTGTGGGGAGGATAAAGGAGCAGAAGTGTTCTTCAGGCGCCCGTGAGGTGGAGGGAAATGGGTGAGGTGTTGTGAAGTCACATGAAAAGGGTGTTCCAGGAAGAGTCCATAGGTGACCATCAGAATAAGGACCAAAAAGTGGCCACTGGATTGGCAACTTAAGGGCACTTGCTGACCGTGGCACCCAGTCTCAGTGGACATGTGGGAACAGGTTGAAGGGAGCGTGGGATGGGTTGCAAAGAGCGTGGGGAGTGAGGAAGTGGAGACAGTGACAAAAGAAAACTCTTTTAAGAAGCGGCAGGAAAGGAAACAGAGAGAGGACACAGAAGTTGGAGGATGACTAAGAGACAAGGAAGGAGTGTTTCTTCAATGGCACATAGAGAGTGTGTTTGTGTGCTGATGAGAATGACTGAGGTGTGAGAGAGAAACGGGTGGTGAGGAGAGGAGAGGAGAGGAGAGCTGCCATGTAAGATGTCTATGCGGGGAGGACGTCCAAGCCGCATGGAGAGGCTTCCGTTGGCAGCCCAGCTGAGGTCCCGGCCGGAAGCTCACAGCCGTGGCCGGAGGTGAACTAGAGAGACCTCCAGATGATGCCGGTCCTCAGCCACTGTCACCTCCATCCATCAAGCCTTCCCAGCTGAGGCTGCCTGCGTCTTTAAGCAGACAGAAGTCTTTCCCAACATACCCTGTTCAAATTCATAAGATAGCTGCGTTAAGCTGCTAAATGTGGGAGTACTCATCACCCAGAAATAGTAACCAGAGCAAACTGGTGTTCTTTGTTCTCTCAGCAAAACAACCTGCATAGGAACCCATGAGTGTGCTTCCCGAATGTCTACTACAAGTCTAGTCCCTCCTCCCTGCTGCGCACCTTTTCCACTCTCCCACTCATCGAGTTCTGTGCTCATGAGGCACTGTGTTCTTCCCAAATCTGTCAGTTGCATTTGTTATTATACTTACACAATTGAACTAAAAATTATATAAACCAATAAAGTCTTGGTATGAAAAGAGAATTATTATTATTATTATTATTATTATTATTATTATTATTATAAAAACTAAGGTGCCGAAACCGGTTTGGCTCAGTGGATAAGAGCGTCGGCTTGCGGACTGAAGGGTCCCGGGTTCGATTCCAGTCAAGGGCATGTACCTTGGTTGCGGGCACATCCCCGGTGGGAGGTGTGCAGGAGGCAACTGATCGATGTTTCTCTCTCATCAATGTTTCTAGCTCTCTATCCCTCTCCCTTCCTCTCTGTAAAATATCAATAAAACATATTAAAAAGAAAAATCAGAAATGGAAAGATGCACACACATCAATAAAAAAATGACAACCTCCCTTAAAAATGGGCCCACAATCTGAGTACTCGTTTCCCCAAAGAAGACAGAAATGGCCAATAAGCACCTGCAAAGATGCTCCACATCACGTGCCACCAGGGAAATGGAAGGCGAAACCACAATGAGATGTCACTTCACACCCACTGGGATGACTGTGGTCAAAAAGACAAAGCAAGTGCTGGCGAGAATGTGGAGAGACTGGAGCCTCAGACACTGCCGCCATAGCCACTGTGGAAAACAGCTGGGCAGTTCCTCCAAAGTTTAGACATGCAGTTACCATACAACCAAACAATTCCACTCCTGGGAATATATATACCCAAGAGAAGTGAAAACCCATATGCACACAAAACTTACACATGAATGTTCATAGCAGCATTTTCATAATAGCCCCGAAAGTGGAAACAACCTACATGTCCATCAACTAATGAACTGATAATATGGCCTAGCCATACAATAGAATATTACTCAGCAATAAAAAAGAAGGAAGTATTTATACATGCTACAACATGGATGGACCTTGAAAACATTATGCTAAGTGAAAGAAGCCAATAATAAAAATCCACATGTTATACAATACCAGTTATTTTAAAAGTCCAGAATAGGCACATCCATAGAGACATAAAGTACATAGTGGTTGCCTGGCACTCGCGAGGGGGAATATAGAAGGGGGAGGAACTGCGAGATACGAGGTTTCTATGTGGGGGGATGAAATATTCTAAAATTGGTTGTGGCAATGTTTGCACAACTCTGTGAATATAATAAAAATAAAGTGTACAGTTTAAGTGGGTGTATTACATGAATTAATAAAACCATTATAAAAATACTCAAAACAACAACAAAATCATGCACATGCAAGACTGTAAATTGTTATATCTTATATAATAAAAGCCTAATATGCTAAGTGTTCGGTCGACCAGTCAGCCATTCAACCAATCAAAGCGTAATATGCTAATGATATGCTAAGGCCACTCAAATGCTCACTGTGACGGGCACTGACCACCGGGGGCAGACAGTCGACCAGTCGACCAGTTGCTATGATGTGCACTGACCACCAGGGGGCAGATGCTCCGACCGGTAGGTTAGCTTGCTTCTGGGGTCCAGCCCGATCGGGACTGAGCAAGATGGACCAGACATACCCTGGAGTCCTCCCGCAGTCCCTCCCCAACTGGCCAACCTCCCGTGTCTCTCCCTGGCCCGGATCATGCACCACTGGGGTCCCTTGGCCTGGCCTGCACCCTCTCACAATCCGGGACCCCTCAGGGGATGTCAGAAAGCCCGATCCTGCAGGCCAGGCCAAGGGACCCCACTGGTGCACGAATTCGTGCACTGGACCTCTAGTGTTATTTATAAAATTTTTAAAATCTGAAAGTACCTAAATGCAAGGCAAAAGGGATGGTAAAATAAATTATGTTCAGTCATATGAATAAGTATTAAGTAACTACTGTAATAATCTTTTGAATACTTATTAACACAAGGATATCTCCTGCTGTAATAATAAGGGAAAAGACAAAATGTAAAATCTGCATTTAGACACACATACACATTCACTTACAGAAAATTTACAAAAGAAAATCTACAATCAATTAAGAATGATTAATATTGGGTGATGGGATAAATGGTGACTTGTATTTTCTTCTCTTTTTTCTATAGTTATTGTATTTCCTACTCCATATCCTATATAATAAAAGGCTAATATGCAAATTGTCCCCATGGGCGGGAGTTCGACTGACAGGGAGTTAGATGTGCACTGACCACCAGAGGGCAGCACAGAACACGGCTGGCTTCAGCACGGCGCTGGCAGCGGGTGGCAGTTGATGTGCTGCCGGCCCCAATGGGCCCCGATGAGAGCGGGACTGCTGCGGGATGGTGGAGCAGGTGAGCAGGTGGCGTCAGACCAACGCAGGTGCAAGCAAGGGCCCCAATTGCCCTGCTGATCACCTCACAGATTGGCCCTGATAACCGGCCAGGCCTAGGGACCCTACCCATGCACAAATTTCATGCACTGGCCCTCTAGTATGTTTATAACCAATAAAAATATTTCTTAAATATTGAGAAAGAAAGTTTATTTCCAAAACTTACTTGAAATGTAAAGTCTAAAAGAGCTGAATAAAAAATTATAGACTATGTAGTCAAAGTTTTTAATTTTACTGAAGTAACTAGAGTCCAAAATGGCTAAGTGCGCTGGCCCCTGTCAGCCATCTGTGAAACTCTCCTCCTTGTCTTTCTTTTTTGATGACCCATCTACACACACTCAAAGGTAGCTCAAAAAAAAAGATTGAGGGATGGACCTTGAGGGTATTATGCTAAGACAGAAAAAGACAATACCATATGATCTCACCTATATGTGGAATCTAAAAACAACAATACAGAACAGATTGGTTGTTATCAGAAGTTTGGGGGTAGGGAGTGCTGAGAGAAATGGGTGAATGGGGTCAAAAGGTACAAACATCCAGTATAAAATAAATAAGTCCTGGGGATATAATGTACAGTATGGTGACTGTAGTTAACAATACTTTAGTGTATATTTGAAAGTTGCTGAGGGTAGATTTTAAAAGTTTTCATCACAAGAACAAAAAATTATAACCACATGTGGTGATGGATGTTATCTAGACTTGTGATTATCTTGCAATATACACTTACATCAAATAATTATGTTATACACGGGAAAGTAATATAATGTTAATGTCAGTTATATCTCAATTTTTAAAAAAAGAACTACTTCTTTTGCGGGGCGGGGGGGGGGGGGTGGCGAGGGGGGATTTCTTTCCAGAAGTTGGATTCTGTTCTAAAATTCCTGCAAGATTAGATAGAAAAGACTCAACAGTCTCTTGCCCAGACCATTAGAGGGCACTAGCAAGTCAAGACAGGCTGAGCCCTACCCACAGTGGATAAACTACAATGAGAGTAACCATCTTTTTTTGGCATGAGAAGCAGACAAAGATGATTAAAACCATGCTGACCCTTGGATGACTGTCTTCAGCTTTTCCTGGCAAGCGATGGCTAAAGGAGTCTTTTTGAAGTGGGGCATTCTGGCCTGGCTGCAAAGCCCAATTCCTCAAGAAATGAATGACAAGAACAAGAAATGAATGACACGCCAGGAAACAGCCCCAGCAACAGTTCCCAGCTGTTTCCAGACAGCAGGCCATAATCACCTTATTTCCCTGCTCCAAGTGTGGCAGAGGGATCCTCTGGCCTTTAGCAGGCAGAGAGGCAGCACAGATGGAAGTCTGGGAGAAAAAGGAGTGAATGCTTCTATCAAAACCACCAGCTGCCAATGTTGTTCCTTGGGGTCCCACACCCTCCAGACAAAAAGAAGAGAATCAAGCCAGAGCCCAGTACTCCTTGGCGGAAACAAAAGCGCAGTGAAAGTTGGCAAGCCTCCCTGTTCTGAAATGATTCCCAGACAATAGTAAATTGGGAAAGTGGTCAGTGTTGAGTGGAGACACGTGGGCCTGGCTGCAAAGCCCAATTCCTCAGCTCTCTTCACAATATGTGATCGCAAAAAACACAGGGTTCGGGGGAATAGGGTTCACCCATTTCCATTAAGTCCAATTAAAGAACCTTATCCCGGAAAGGCAGGGCACTACTGCAGTGCTTTAGTCTACATATGCTGGGAGAGGACCCATGTTCAAGTCCCAGCTCTGCCACTCACTGAATTAGCTGAACCGCTGCAAGTTACTCAGTTTTTTCTGTACCTCAGTTTCCTCATCTGTAAAGTGAAGACAACAGTAATAATAGTTCCTCCTTCCTACATTGCAATGAGGATTACATGGTCCCTGACACATTATTAGTGCTCAACAAATATTAGCTATTAGCTAGTGCTAGTGGTGATGGGTATAAAAGTCTTAAAATACAGAGCTTTTCTACCCTTGTTTCATAAGCCAGCCCAACATCTTGGGGCCTTTATTTTGAGGAAATTCTCTCTTAATGTAAAGACCTCAAAAAGCTTGTAGACAATCTATCATTCAAAACCCAGGAAAACCCCTATATCACACAACTAAAAGTTATTTCTAAAATCTTCCCCAGGCTGTATACACTGAAGTATGTTTCTTTTCTCACTTAAGCTGCTGGTTGTGGAAGTTCTTCCCCAAGGGCGAATTCACCAGGGTTTGATGTGAAGGTTTATAAGTACAATGTCTACACTTTAAGTTTTTCTACCAATAGTTGAAATTCCAACTCCCCATAATTGATATGTGCTGGGATAAACACTTATATTAAGATTAATTAGTGTGGCTCATTGTATTTTCCAAAGATGGTCACGGAAGGCAAAGGAGGGTCAGAGTACTCTTGCTATTTAAGTAATTTTAATTCAAAATCATAAATATGCCGAAGTGACATATTTGAGGGTGGCCTGCCCCGAGTCCCATCTTTGGTCTTATAAAATAAGCTAAACTAAGTTTTGCTTGTATGAATAAATTGGCTTTATCTGCTCAGGGAATGTTCAAGGCCTGTTTCCATTTGTGCTTGATTTTAACATGAGCTAATTGGCACACAAATTGTATTCTAGGTACTGTATCTGTGGCATGGACCTCCAGCTTCAGGGGGTGATGGGTGATGGTCTGTTCCTTGACCCTCTGCAGTCAATGCAGAACCTGGTGAAGAAAATGATGCTGGATGGCCCATCAGGCCCCCCAGACTATCTGATATTGGCGTTCCTCTTGAGGTAGTTGGTGTAATGAGTCAGGAGTAGCTTCTTGACCAAGCTGCTGTAGATGGCCCATGATGGGATCAGGCTCAGAAAGCTTGCCTTAAATAGACAAAAACATGAGTGTCTGGGTGAAAAGAAGAGCAAGGAAGTCACAGCTAAAACATCTCAGTTTATATTTATCATTTCAAAAAAATATTTCTTCTGACTACTGAAGTTAAGTCTCAAAATCTCCTAGTACAGTCATGTGTCACTTAACAAGAAGGATTCATTCTAAGAAATGCATCATTCGATGATTTTGTAATTGTGCAAACATCATAAAGCATACTTACACAAACCTAGATGGTACCTCCTCCTACATGCCTAGGCTGTGTGGTATATACTATTGCTCGTAGGCAACAACCTGTACAGCACATTACTGTACTGAATGCTGTCAGGGGTCCTCAAACTTTTTAAACAGGGGCCAGTTCACTGTCCCTCAGACCGTTGGAGGGCCGGACTATAGTTTAAAAAAAAAACTATGAACAAATTCCTATGCGCACTGCGGGCCCGGGACGAGTCGGCTGCTAAGCAGGACAGGCAGCAGCACCCGGCGGGCCGGATAAATGTCCTCGGCGGGCCGCATGTGGCCCGCGGGCCATAGTTTGAGGACCCCTGCTAGGTGGTTATAACACAATGATAAGTATTTGTGTATCTAAACATAGAAAAAGTATATTTAAAAATTTTAAATATGGTTACAATATGGTAGAAAAGATAAAAAATGTACATCTGTATAGGACACTTACCATGAGTGGCGCTCACAAAACTAGAGTTGCTCTGGGTGAGGCAGTGAGTGAGTGGTGGGTGAATTAGAAGGCCCAGTACATTACTGTTTGCTATGTAAACTTTTAATCACTATATAGTTAAGATACACTAAATTTATTTTTAAGGATTTAATTCTTCAATAATGAATTAAGCTTAGCTTGCTATAACTTTTCTACTTTATAAACTTTTTAGTATTTTTAACTTTCAGTTCTTCTGCAATAACACTTAGCTTCAAACACAAACACATTTTATAACTGTACAAAATTATTTTTTATTTATATCCTTATTCTATAAGTTTTTTCCTATTTTTAAATTTTAATTTTTTTTACTTTTTAAACTTTTTGTTAAAAACTAAGATATATGGAACACTATGCTGCTGTAAAAAAGAAAGAACTCTTACCATTCATAACAGCATGGATGGATCTGGAGAGCGTTATACTAAGCAAAATTAGCCAGTTGGAGGAAGATAAATATTATGAGATCACACTCATTTGTGAAATATAATGAACAACATAAACTGATGAACAAAAACAGATCCAGAGACATAGAAGCTTCGAACAGACCGTCAAACCTCAGAGAGAAGGGGAGTGAGGGAAGAGAGGGGGGTAAGAGATCAACTAAAGGACTTGTATGCATGCATATAAGCATAACCAATGGACACAGATAGGAGGGTGAGGGCATGTGCTGGGGGTGGGAGCAGCCAGGGAGAGGTCAATGGGGGGAAAAGGAGACATATGTAATACTTTCAACAATAAAGAATGTAAATAAATAAAAAAAAACAAACAGAAAAACTAAGATACAAACACACACTAGCCTAGGCGCACACAGGGTCGGGATCGTCACTCTGTCTTCCACCCCCACATCCTGTCCCACTAGCAGGTCTTCAGGGGCAATGACCTGCTCTACTGAGGAGGTGTCACTCTTTTTGGAAATATGTCCATGGCGGCTTGTTAACATTTTTTTCATCATAGATTTGCTTGTGAGCAGATAATGCAACATGAACATTCTTCTCTGTAAGTGAAAACCTTTTGGTGTTTTTAAATTAATGAACAACTATTAAAGAAGCTTGTTGAGGTTGGCAAACCTTCGGCTAGCTAGACCCTTCACCGTGAATTTTCTTAGAGGTTCTTTTTCTTCTCCTGCGTTTCCCTTTCCCCTGGCTTCTTCTTCAGCTACGCATTCCTGTTTCCACTCCAATAACTCCTCCTAGTCACTTCCTCAGAACCCACCCCTCCTAGCTCCTCGCTGTCGCCCTCATTCACACCCAGGTGAAGGCTGTTTGCCATCTCAACCACAGCCTTGTGGATTCTTGCAACCTCCTCACCCTTGGCAAATCCTTTGAAGTCATGGACAAGCTTCTTGAGGTGCCGTTCATACCCTCCTTGGTGGCATCACCCCAAGCCCAAGCAAGGCTCTTGAAGCAGCTGAAGATGTAATTTTTCCAAAATTGTATCAGTGCCTTCGGCAGTTGCAGCAATGGCCTGTGCAAAGGTCGTCCTCAGGTAGTAAGCTTTAAAAGCTGCTGTAACTCCCTGACCCACTGGCGTGTTTGGAGGGAGAAACACGCTTCGATTTTGGGATGAAGATCGCCAATACAAGGAAGATTGTAAATAATAAGCGAAGTCTTGAAAGGCACTATTCTCCAAACAGTGCTGCTCCATTTGCTGGCATCGCCATTGAGGAAGGCGTCTTGGAAGAGGAGCGGGAACACCGAGGACTTCGCGTTGCTCCTGCACAGTGGCCGTGTGTGCTGATGGACATGTTTGGGGGCCCTGCGCTTCTCACTGTGCCAGATCACAGAGCGTTTCCATTTGACGCCTGAAACATCTCTCCAAGCAAGAGTGCGATTCTGTCCTTAAACGCCTTAAAATCTGGCCTTGACTTGGCCCCGTTATGGATGAAAGTCCTTTCAGGTGTCCATTCCAAACAGGGACGTTCCCTCCACACTGAACATTTGCTCTGGCAAGTAATTTTCCTCCACAACCAGCTTCTCTGGAGTTTCCAAAACTTCTTCAGCTGCTTTCTCATCAGCACTTGCAGACTTGCCACTCACTTTCACCTTACGCATTGGGTAATTATTTTGAATTGCTTAAAGCGCCCGGAGCTCGCAATACTTTCAACATCACAGTCAGGTGCAGCCTTTTCTCTCAACATCACAAACTTTTTGCTTTGGACATGATCACCATGGTTCTGAGAGGGACACGCTTCTGTGACTAGTCTTCAATTCAGGGCATTGGTATAGTCCAGCCGTGGGCAAACTACGGCCTGCGGGCCGGATCGGGCTGTTCTATCCGGTTCTCTTGCTCTCCCCTCCGCTCCTTTACTTTGAATTTATATTAGTTCACACAAACACTCCATCCATGCTTTTGTTCCGGCCCTCCGGTCCAGTTTAAGAACCCATTGTGGCCCTCGAGTCAAAAAGTTTGCCCACCCCTGGTATAGTCCCTTCTCAGCTCCCCTCGCTTTCTTCCTGTTGTTGATGACCATAGGTATGGTGGAATGGGACATGCCTGACTGGTGAGCAAAAACCATCACTGATTTTCCAAATCCGTAGTCCTGAATCACTGTTCATTTCATCTCCAGGTCAATCACGCAACATGGCCTCTTACTGGCAGCATTAACAGTGGGTTCTGTGTGCGCAAGGGCCACAGTGAATAAACAACACAAGGTTAAATCAAGCACAAGAGAAAACGATGCACTCAAGGGACATGGCCAACACGAGAAGTATGAGGCTGCTGCCATGGTAACATGGCATGCTGTTTTACAGAAGACTTTTCATAAGTAGAAAGAGTACACATTTTTAAAAAGTATAAAAAGTATAGTAAATATATAAACCAGTAACATAGTCATTTATTTTCATATCAGGTAATACACACTATAGATAATAGTATGTGCTATACCTTTTATTATTATTATTTTAAAATTTTTAGTATTGACATTATTGCAGGTGTCCCCCTTCCCCCTGTTTGCCCACCTCCACCCACCCCACTCCGCCTCCTTTGGCCTTCACCAAACTATTGTCCGTGTCCATGGGGTATGCATATAAGTTCTTTAGCTCATCCCTTCACCTTCTTTATCCAGTCACCCCCGCCCCTCAGGCGCAGGCCATGTGTCCATGCTTCCGGTTCCATTTTGTTCGTCCGTTTATTTTGTTCATTAGATTCCACATATTAGTGAGATTGTATGATATTTGTCTTTCTCTGACTGGCTTATTTCCCTTAGCATAATAATCTCCAGGTCCCTTCATGCTGTCACAAAGGGTAAAAGTTCCTTCTTTTTTACAGCCACATAGTATTCCATGGTGTAAATGTCCCACAGCTTTTTTATCCACTCATCTGCTGATGGGCACTTGGGCTGTTTCCAGATCTTGACTATTGTAAATAACGCTGCTATGAACATAGGGGTGCATGCATTTTAAATGGTGTTTCGGGACTCCTAGGATATATTCTCAGAAGTGGGATTGCTGCTAATATAAAACTGGCAGCATAGTAGGTTTGTTTACACCAGCATCACCGCAGACGCGTAAGTAACACGTTGCTGCAACACTATGATGACTATGCATCAGTAGGCAATAGGAATTTTGATCTTTGCTCCATTGTAACCTATGGGACCACCATCAGACATGTGGTCTATTGCTGACAAGAGCACAGTTGTATGGTGCATGACTGAAGTTGCTAAAATTTAAAGCTTCTGTGACACTTTCTCTGCAAACAAGGTTTTCTCAGAAACCAAGACAGTCACTTACAGGACCAGCCCTGAGGAAATTATAAATAAAGAGAACTGAGTCCACAGTAAAGCAGCACCCGCCCCTTCTTCCTCTCAGCGAGCACTTTCTCTTCCTGCTGCTCCCTCTCCCAGTGTCTTCGTGTTCTTCCCACCCAGATTCTATTACAATGAGACTGCAGGAGAAATCCGATCTGGCTAAAATGCCTGGTGATGCTGGAAACAGCACTACACTGACACTGTGTTGTGTTTTCACTGTTAGCACACAACATTCTCATCGACCTTTGTTTCATGTTTGTATTTGTTTCTTTTTTAAAAATATGTTTTTATTGATATTTTTAGAGAGAGAGGAAGGGAGAGTAAAAGAGAGAAAGCAAGAGAGAGAGAGAGAGAGAGAGAGAGAGAGAGAGAGAGAGAGAGAGAGAGACATTGATGTAAGAGAGAACATCAGTCGGTTGCCTCCTGCATGCCCCCTACCAAGGATAAAGCCCACAACCCAGGCATGTGCCCTGACCGGAAATGGAACCAGCAACTTCTGTGCATGGGACAACACTCAACCATGAGCCACACTGGCCAGGCCTGTATTTGTTTCTAAAAGTGGCCAGGGAATGGCAAGAACTCGTGGTGCCACATGCTAGTGAACCTTATTTTCATGTGACGGGGTCCATGGCGTGCCAGGACCAGCTTCACTGCTCACAGAGCCAGCTATGCACACGCCCCACTCATGTGCAGTGACAGCACACTGGAGGATTTAAATCATGGAAATCAGCAAATGCTACAAATCAGGTGCTGTTTTACTTTCCTCCTGGAGAGCCAGAGTTAAACATTTACTAACAGAGGGTCAGAGGCCACAGCAGCCCACGGAGACGTTCTCTGGGTCTCGGCCGGCTCTTCCAGGAGCTCTGGAGCCTCCTTCCTTTCTGAGGAAGAAGTGAGGAAGCCAGGGGTGAGACTGCCTGGCTCGGGGTGTGCAGGGGCTGAGCACCCCGCCTCCAATGCTGAAGAATTGCTGGCTCAGCCCGCAAGGGCCTCCTGCACACCCGTGCTCACTCGCTTCAAGAAGGAGAAGTTATCAATTACCAGGATTTCATGGGCGAGGCAGCCACAGGTTTCATCTCCAAATGTGACGTAATTGAGTGATTCTTTAACAAACTCATCGGCAGTCTTGGTTATCAGGCTGGTGTTGAGATTCTTTGTCATTGGGGTTGAAACAGCATAGGGGGTCAGCACCTACAATGGGAAATAAAGCCGTAACACAGCAGCGATCTGCCCATCCCTGAGAAGTGAACCCCCACCTCCCCAACCCTGAGAAGCGAACCCCCACCTCCCCAACCCTTCCTGTCAGAAGTTCCAGGGTCCGAAACAGGAAAGGGGTGCTGCACAGGCACAGAAGCAGCACAGAGCTGACAATCAGCCCCTGGTTTCCCTTTGCCACTAACGCCAGGGGAGGCTCAGCCACACACCACAGGGCCCCGAGTGCACACGGCTGAGGCATGAGCCAGCTCTCCGAGCATGGTTGCCAGGCTTTGAAATAAAAGTGCAGGACACTCAGTTCAATCAAATCCAGGAAAACAGCAGCAACAACAAAATTCAGTAGAACTGGGGGAGACAAAATGGCTGCCGAATAGGCAGACGTGTCCTGCACCTTCTCATGGAGCAGATAGAAGAAACAACTAAATCGAATAACATCCACCCGGAATTGATGAATTAAGCACAGCTGGTGAGACAATCCATGGCTCCAGAGGACACCTGGAGAACATTTTTCTCTCTCTTTTTACTCCTTATTAAAAATTGATCTTCTTTATCTGCTTTATTGATGTGTTACTATTATACTAGTCTCTGCTGGCTTACCCATATATCTAATTTCCTCTCCCCTTCTCCAAGTTCTCTTTTCTCTTTCTTCACTAGCCAATTTTTTTATGCTTTTGTTTTTCCTTGCTTGCTCTCTTCTCCTAATTGCTTAGTTTCATTCATCAAACTCAAGCCTATTTGCTCTCTACTCTATTCTCCTTTTCCAAAAATAGATGAATATATAGATAGATTAAAGAAAAGGAAGAATTTTTATTGTTATTTTGTTTTTTACTTATCTTCTTTTTTTTAATGTATTTTATTGATTTGTTACAGAGAGGAACGGAGAGGGATAGAGAGTTAGAAACATCGATGAGAGAGAAACATCGATCAGCTGCCTCCTACACACCTCCCACTGGAGATGTGCCCGCAACCAAGGCACACGCCCTTGACCGGAATCGAACCTGGGACCCTTCAGTCTGCAGGCTGACGCTCTATCCACTGAGCCAAACTGGTTCTGGCTACTTATCTTCTTATCCACTCATTCTCTTTCTACCTCCTCTATATTGAACTGTGGCCATTCCCCCATCATTCAATTCCTTTACCTTACCTTCTGGAAATAAGCTCTGCCTCTTCAGATTCAGTTCCCCTTTTTTTTCTGGGTGTTTGTGGTTTGCATTTTTTGGTTTATTTATTTGTTTTGTGGAGTTTTCTCCCCATGTTTGTATATTTTTCCCCTTCTTTTTTCTTCTTTTTCTTTGCTCTCTTACCTTTTTTTCCTCTTCTCAATATCATTTTTGCACTCTTTTCTCTCCCCTAATTCTCTTTTCTCTGGTGGTCACCTTTATTGGGGTTATAAGTGTTGTGAATACATTTGTGTTTTGTTCCCTCTGTGTTGTGTCTTGTCGAGTTGTATTTTGTGCCTTTCAGTCAACATGGTAGAGAGTGAACCACATAACCAGACACCCTGAGAGGAGCAAAAATGGGGAGACAAAGAAACAGACCCCATACGAAAGAAAAGGAGGACTCACCAAAAAAGGAAGTAAATGAAATGGAGGCAAGCAATTTGTCAGAGAAAGAATTCAGAGCAATGGTCACAAGGATGCTGAAAAAGATGGAAGACAAATTCAACAACATGTGTAAGAATCAAGAGGAAATGAAGAAGAACCAAGAAGAAATGAAGAATGACACAGCTGTGATAAAGAACACAATAGAAAGCATCAACAGTAGACTAGAAGAAACTGAGGACTACATCTGTGAGCTAGAAGACAGGGTAGGAAAAAACACCCAAGAAGAGCAGCAACTGGAAAAAAAAAAACTTAAAAAGCTGGAGGAGAGCCTAAGGAAGCTTTGGGACAACACAAAACAAAACAACATATGCATAATGGCAACATATGCATAGGGGTACCAGAAGGAGAGGAAGAGAAGCAAGGAATAGAAAACCTGTTTGAAGAAATAATGACAGAAAACTTCCCTGATATTGGGGAAAAAAACCTCACACAAGTCCAAGAAGCACACAGAGTCCCAAACAAGAGGAACCCAAAAAGATGGATACCAAGACACTTCATAATTAAATTGGCAAACACCAATGACAAAGTAAGAATGTTAAAGGCTGCCAGAGAGAAACAGAAAGTTACCTATAAGGGATCTCCCATTAGACTATCAACTGATTTCTCAACAGAAACACATCAGGCCAGAAGGGAATGGAATGAAATATACAAAGTGATGCAAAGCAAGGAACTGAAACCAAGAATACTATACCTAGCAAAGCTATCATTCAAAATTGAAGGTGAAATAAGGAGCTTCACAGACAAAAAAAGGCTGAGGGAGTTTATTACCATCAAGCCACCAATGTAATAAATGCTAAAGAGACTGCTGTAAAAAAGAAGAAATAGGAATGGAAGAAGAAATATAGGCATAAAGAATAAAAATGGCGACAAAGTAGTACTTATCAATAATAACCATAAACATATATGGATTAAATGCTCCAAACAAAAGACATAGGGTAGCTGAATGTATAAGAAACCATGACCCATATATCTGCTGTCTACAAGAGACCCACCTCAGAACAAAGGACTAACACAGACTGAGTGAAGTGATGGAAAAAAATTTTTTTAGGTGAATGGAAATGAAATACAGCTGGGGTAGCAATACTTATATCTAACAAAATAGACCTCAAAGTGAAGGCCATAACAAGAGATAAGGAAGGCCACTTCATAATACTAAAGAGAGCAATTCAACAAGAGGATATAACTCTGGTAAACATATATGTACCCAATACAGGAGCACCCAAATACATAAAAAAAAATTCTGGAAGATATCAAGGGAGAGATTGACAGCAATCCTATCTAATAAAAGAGTAATATGCAAATTGACTGTCATTCCAACACACAAGATGGCTGCCCCCATGTGGTCAAAGATGACTGCCCCATGTCGACACAAGATGGCCACCACAAGATGGCCAGCAGGGGAGGGCAGTTGGGAGGGACCAAGCCTGCAAGGGAGGGCAGTTGGGGGCGATCAAGCCTGCAGGGGAGGGCAGTTAGGGATGACCAGGCCGGCAGAGGAGGGAAGTTGGGGGGGACCAGGCCTGCAGGGAAGGGCAGTTGGGGGGGGACCAGGCCAGCAGGGGAGAGCAGTTAGGGGCAATTAGGCTGGCAGGGGAGTGGTTAGGGGGTGATCAAGCTGGCAGGCAGAAGCGGTTAGGGGCAATCAGGAAGGCAGGCAGGTGAGCAGTTGGGAGCTGGCAGTCCTGGATTGTGAAAGGGATGTCTGACTGCCCGTTTAGGCCCGACATCCCTCAAGGGGTCCCAGATTAGAGAGGGTGCAGGCTGGGCTGAGGGACACACACACCCCCGTGCATGAATTTCGTGCACCGGGCCTCTAGTACAGTAATAATAGGGGACTTTAATACCCCATTGATGCCACTAGTTAAATCCTCTAAATAAAAAATCAGCAAAGAAACATCATTTCTAAATGAATCACTAGATCAGATGGAATTAATTGACATTTTCAGATTTCACCCCAAAGCTACAGAATATAGATTCTTCTCAAGTGCACATGGGACATTTTCAAAGATAGACCACATATTGGGACACAGGCAAAGTCTCTTCAAATTCAAGAAGATAGAAATCATATCAAGCATCTTCTCAGATCACAATGGCATAAAATTAGAAATAAACTACAATAAAAAAATAAAATAAATCAAACACTTGGAGGCTAAATAGCATGCTATTAAACAATGATTGGGTTACCAAAGATACCAAAGAAGAAATAAAAAGCATCCTTGTAACAAACAACAATGAAAACACAACAATCCAAAATCTATGGGACAGAGTGAAAGCAGTCCTGAGAGGGACGTTCATAGTTCTACAGGCCTACCTCAAAAAACAAACAAAAAAAATGGTAATAAATTACCTAACCCTACAACTTAATTAGAGAGTAACAAACAAGAAAAGCCCAGAGTAAGTAGAAGGAAGGAAATAATAAAAATCAGAGCAGAAATAAATGACATAGAGACAAAAAAAAAAAAAAATACAAAAGATCAATAAAACCAAGGCCTGGTTCTTTGAAAGGATAAACAAGATCGATGAACTTCTAGCCAGGCTCACCTAGAAGCAAAGAGAGAGGAACCAAATAAACAAAATCAGAAATGAAAGAGGTGAAGTAACAACAGACCCCACAGAAATACAAAGGATTGTAAAAAAAAAAAAAAAAAATACTACAAACAACTCTACTCCAACAAACTGGACAACCTAGACAAAATGGACATATTCTTAGAAAAATACTAGCTTCCAAAACTCAATCAGGAAGAATCAAAAAACGTGAATAAGCTGATAACTATCGATGAAATTGAAGCAGTAATCAAAAATCTTCCAGCAAATAAAAGCCCTGGTCTGAACAGCTTTAGAGAGGAGTTCTACCAAACATTCAGAGAAGAACTAAAACCTATCCTCCTGAGACTATCCCAAAAAATTCAAGAGGAAAGCACACTTCCAAGCTCTTTCTATGAAGCCAGCATTACCCTAATTTCAAAACCAGATAAAGATACCACAAAGAAAGAGAACTACAGGCCAATATCCCTGATGAACATAGATGCTAAAATCCTCAACAAAATTCTAGCAAATCAGGTCCAGCATTACATTAGAAAGATCATACAACATGACCAAGTGAGATTTATTCTGGGGATACCACGAGGGTACAATATCTGCAAATCAATAAATGTGATACATCACATAAACAAATTGAGAGACAAAATCACATAATCATATCAATCAATGCAGGAAAAGCATTTGACAAAATTCAACAACCTTTCTTGATAAAAACTCTCAGCAAAGTGGGAATAGAGAAATCATACCTCAACATAATAAAAGCCTTATATGACAAACCTATAGCCAACATCATACTCAATGGGCAAAAACTAAAACCATTTCACCTAAGAACAGGAACAAGACAGGGGTGCCCACTTTTACAACTCCTGTTCGATATAGTACTGGAATTGCTAGCCATAGCGATCAGACAAGAAGAAAAAATAAAAGGCATTCAAATTGGAAAAGAAGACATAAAACTGTCATTATTCGCAGATGACATGATATTGTACATAGAAAACCCCAAAGACTCCATCAAAAAACTACTAGACTTAATAAATGAATTCGGCAATGTAGCAAGATACAAAATCAACACCCAGAAATCTATAGCTTTTTTATACACCAATAATGAACTCACAGAAAGAGAAATTAAAAAAAAAATCCCATTTATCATCGCAACAAAAAAATTAAGATACCTAGGAATAAACTTAAATAAGAAAGTAAAAGACCTGTACTCGGAAAACTACAGGACATTGAGAAAAAGAGATAGAGGAAGACATAAACAAATGGATTGGTAGAATCAACATCATTAAAATGTCCATACTACCCAAAGCAATTTATAGATTCAATGCAATTCCCATTAAAATACTACAGCATATTTCACAGACCTAGAACAAACTCTCCAAAAATTCTTCTGGAATAAAAAAAGACCTCGAATAGCCACAGCAATTCTGAGAAAGAAGAACAAATTTGGAGGGATCACAATACCAAATATCAAGCTATATTACAAAGCCCCGGTTCTCAAAACTGCCTGGTACTGGCACAAGAACAGGCATATAGTCCAATGGAACAGAACAGAGAACCCAGAAATCCACCCAAGCCATTAGGCTCAATTAATATTTGACAAAGAAGGCAAGAGCATACAATGAAGTCAAGACAGTCTCTTCAATAAATGGTGTTGGGAAATTTGGTCAGATACATGCAAAAAAATGAAACTAGACCACCGACTTACACCATTCACAAAAATAAACTAAACATGGTTAAAGGACTTAAATATAAGATGGGAAACCATAAAAATCTTAGAAAACTCCATAGGCAGCAAAATATCAGACATATGTAGTAGCAATATCTTTACCGATACAGCCCCTAGTTTCCATTTTCAAGGAAAACTAAGGAGAAAAGAAACAAATGGGACTACGTCAAAATAAAACGCTTCTGCACAGAAAAAGAAACCATCAACAAAACAAGAAAGCCCACTGCGTGGGAGAACATATCTGCCAATGTTATCACCGATAAGGGTTTAATCTCCAACATTTACAGAGAATTCATACAACTTAACAAAAGGAAGATAAACAACCCAATCAAAAAATGGGCAAAGGACCTGAATAGACACTTTTTGAAAGAGGACATACAGAAGGCCGAGAGACATATGAAAACAGGCTCAAAGTCACTAATCATCCGAGAGATGCAAATCAAAACAACAGTTCAGTACCATCTCACACCTGTCAGAATGGCTATCATCAACAAATCAACAAACAACAAGTGTTGGCGAGGATGCGGAGAAAAAGGAACCCTCCTGCACTGCTGGTGGGAATGCAGACTGGTGCAGCCACTGTGGAAAACAATATGAAATTTCCTCAAAAAATTAAAAATGGAACTCCCATTCGACCCAGTAATCCCACTTCTGGGAATATATCCCAAGAAACCAGAAACACCGATCAGAAAGGACTTATGCACCCCTATGTTCATAGCAGCACAATTTACAATAGCTAAGATTTGGAAACAGCCTAAGTGCCCATCAGCAGATGAGTGGATTAAAAAATGGTGGTACATCTACACAATGGAATACTATGCCAGTATAAAAAAGAAGGAAATTTTACCATTTGCAACAGCATGGATGGACCTGGAGAGCATTGTGCTAAGCAAAATTAGCCAGTCAGAGAAAGATAAGTATCACATGATCTCACTCATATGTGGGATATAATGAACAACATAAACTGATGAACAAAAATACATCCAGAGACTAAAACACTGATCAGACAGTCCAACCTCAGAAAGAAGGCAGGGGAGGCGGGGGTGGGGGGGTGGGGTTTAGAGATCAACCAAAGAACTTGTATGCATGCATATTAGCATAACCAATGAACATGGACACTGGAGTGGTGGGGGGTTTTCCTGGGGGGCAGGAGTGGCAGTGGCGGAGGGGGGGGGAGGTCAATCTGGGGGAAAAGGAGACATATGTAATACTTTAAAAATGTTTTAAAAATTCAGTATAACTATGTCCCAAGTACTCCGTGGGATATACTTACATTTAAACTTTTATTTATCTGAAATTCAGATTTTATTGGGTGCTCTGTATTTTATCTGGCAACCCTCTCTCAGACGTGTGTTTCTAACGCACACAGCCAACGATGGGGCAACTAAAGCCTCTGGGTTGCACATTCACGACGCCCTCTTTCCACCACGGTCCCCACACCTGGCAGGAGGCTTACTAGTACTTTTTCCCAGACACAGAGATCTTGGCATCTTTAGAGAAAAAAGGTCCGTGCTTGTTTTCTTGGTTTACTTTTCTTCACATCACGTTTGCAGTTTTCATCATGTCACATTTTCTTCACTTCACCCTTAACATGACACTGTTCATAAATGAATCAGTCAACACGATTCAGTGGGCCCTCATGGAAATGAACGTTATCGTTAATTGGCAAAACACTTTCTTCCAAAGATCTCAACGTGTTACTCTTGGAGAGATGCAGGAGCATGCATTCCCAACCCATTTCCAGATGGGAAAATAGTATTTTCATTCCTACTGTGGGATTTGGTTCACAAAACACCTCATTGTGGAGCATAGGGGCTTCATAAACAGTGGTGAAATTTGCATACTTGTTCGTTCCTTAGATCTTTATAAGAACCTAGAGAAGTGAGCAGGCATGGTAAATCCCTTTTTACAGATGGGGAGACTGAGGCTCGAGAAGTTTCAGCAGGTTTTCCAGGATCACTCACATGGCAAGTGACAGAGCTGGGATTTGAAAATCAAACTGAAGTCTATAGTGCCTGCTTCGTTGCCCAATTGACAAATCTTTATTGAGCACCAATTACATAAGTGTTTGGGGAGGCCAGTGGTTTTGAAAGGTCACAGAGCCTTTTCACCTTCTCTCACTTGCTAGGAGAGCAGCTCCGAGGCTCCTGTGTCCAGGAAGCGGCTCCCTCCCCTCCCCCACCTCCACCCACCCCTGCTGCCCCATGGAACCCACTTACTTGGCAGCCCCAGCCTCTCTCACCACAATTCTTAAGATCATGATGATGCTAAGACTGTCATTTGACTAGTAAGCAAGTAGCTCTGGTAAGCATTAGTGTGGTTCACCAAACATTTTTAGTTCTTTTCTCCTCCAGACACAAGATAGAATTACACATGGTTGGGTGGGACCATGTGACCAGATCTGGCCAATGAGTATGAGCAAAAGTGACAGGCGTCTTTTCTGAGCCAGAGCCCTTCATTATCAAAGCAAGACCGTCTAGAACTGCTACCACGTTTCCCTGTTGTGTCAGCTCACAATACTCAAGGAGCAGCTGCTCCATCCACCAGTCCCTGCATCACTACCCTGAGCTGATCCCCTGGCAGCTCCCAGGCAATGCGCATCGTGAATGAGAAATAAATCTTGTGGTTGGAAGTCAGTGAGATGTTAAGGGTTATTTTTTACTGCAGCGAATAGCCTAGATGGGGTAGCACTTTAGCAAAAGGAATCTGTCTTCAGCTGGGAGCTGGAAGATGGACAGGAAGGAAAAATCCCTGCTAGGCAAGACTTCAGTTCAGCAGAGCGAATAGCTAGTGGTCTAGTGGCAGGGTGTGCTGTTCCCGCCACTCAGTGGCGGGAAGCCAATATTAATTGCAAAGTTCTCACAATTAATTCATATCCGCCTTTTGAATAAGCTTTATCTATAGCTGGTTAATTTATAACGCAGCCACCTGAGATAGTCTCACACCCATGAGCATTTTAATTGAGAATCCACATGCACACCAATAATTTTAAAGATGTCACGGTGACCCCTAGCTGGTTTGGCTCAGCGGATAGAGCATTGGCTTGTGGACTCAAGAGTCTCAGGTTTGATTCCGGCCAAGGGCACATGCCCGGGTTGTGGGCTCGATCCCCAGTAGGGGGCATGCAGGAGGCAGCCGATCAATGATTCTCTCTCATCATTGATGTTTCTATCTCTCTCTCCCTCTCCCTTCCTCTCTGAGATCAATTAAAACATATTAAAAAAAAAAAAAAAAAAAGATGTCAAGGTGAGTGAGCCTTTCCACTTCTAATAGTATGCCATACAACTTCCTCCCAGACAGCAACAACAAAACCTCTGCAAATACACCTTTTATTCCAGGTCCTAGAAATCACTTAACTCCATGTTGCCGAGCCACCCACATGTACATCGCTGATACAAGATGTCATATGGCTCAGCCTACAGACAGCAGTGACAACCCAATCTGTGTGTGGCTGTGGGTGAAAGCGGAGGCAGAGCCCCTCTTCCCCGGCTGCTCAGAGCCAGGTGTGAGGATCTCTGGGGCCAAGCACAGATGAGCAGCCTGCAAGGGAGGCACCCTCACCCCTTCCAACATGGACCAGTGCCCAGTGTTCTCTTTCCCTCTCCACCATCCTCCCACATAAGCCCGTCTCCTGTATCTACAGCAGAGGAAAGGATGGTTGAGCAGGCCCCAATTTCTGGCGTGATGCAGCATCAGGTAGCAAGAGGGGCGACAGCGCTCCTGAGCACTCACTCACCCGGCCCCGTTTCCTGCTCCAGCCCAGGGCATGGTAGAGGGTGGCAGCAGGCGCAACCACAGTGGCACAGCGGCCACCTCAAGGGTTGCAGGAACCCCAGAGAGGCATCCAGACCACTTCCTCCCGGTGCACGTCACCACCAATCCTGCAGGAGGCAGTGGCCCCACTCCATGGGGACCTGGAGCGCCCCTTCACAGGGACTCGAAACTGTTGGCCTCACCTGGATAATTATTCCTTTCGCCTTATATTCCGCTTGCAGGGCCTTGGAAAACGTGCACACAAAAGCCTGGAGTGAGAAGGAGAAACTCCATCAGAACCAACTTCCGCAGATTCCAGAGGCCCCGCAGGAGCCCACCAGGTTGTCTTAAAACGTGGCAGCTTCTCTGATGCCAGTTAGGACATCATTTCTTGGTCTGAGATCCCTCAATGAGTGGGAACATACACATTGGGGATAAATACATACCTCGGGCCACTGCACATAAATGACCCAACCCGGCGGGGGGGGGGGGTGGCGCTGTCCCTTGTGTAGAGCACCCCCCTCCCCCGGAGTTTGTTTTTAAGAGGAGGGCACGGGGATGCCTGGCTGAGCCTCCAGGGCAGGGAGGAGACCAGGGAGGAGTGGACAGCAGGGCTCCCAGGCAAGGAGGTGAGTGAGGGCTGGGGCCGGGGCTGCACCTGTTCCCCCCTCGCACCCCCCCTGCTGTGCTCCTTCAGGGCTTCATCAGCCAGGGCTGTGCCTTCTTCTAATTGGCACCCCAACCACTGCTGACTAGCTCCGCCCTGGACACAGGAGAGCGCCTCCCTGCGATCTGTCCATGGACTGGCCAGATGGTCCAAAGGAAAATGGCAACCGGGAATAACAAGGGGAGGGAGGAGGAGCCTGGAACTCCATGCTATCTGTCGCTCACCTTGGAAGCCGAATACATGGAGTAGAGAGGCCAGGGAAAGAGGGCCACCCCGGAAGAAATGTTCAGGATGAGCCCTTTCCTCCTAAAAGGCAAAGAAGCAAAGTTTCAGGGGCTTTGCTGCCTGAGGGCTCCATGAAAAGGAAGAAAACCAAGGGGCCCATGTGAGCACTGGGAAACTCCTCTCTGCCTCCCTCAGGGCCACGGTCTCACAATGGGTCCCTGGGCAGTCAGTGGGCATCAGGGCTTGTGACCGGGAACGGGTTCTGCTGCAACAAGGGGCCCCACCGAAACGCAGGAACCCACTGAGCTCAGACTGGAGAGCGGGAGATGCTTCTGCCTCAAGCATGGGCACAGGCGCTCAGGGCCCTTCTGCCCATGGAGACGACCCACAACAAGGCAGAGGCCATCAGTCTTGGGTGGAATTGGATGGCCCATCATCTGCTCACACAGGCACCCTCACAAGTCTCGGGGCTCCCTAATTACCCTTTGGAAATGTAATCTCTTTAATCCACCCCAACAAGATGGGTTCAATTCAGAAAAACCATGAAGCTGCACATCAGAATGCCAGGGCAATCCCCGCTTCCTCGAGGAAGAAGCCACTTGCTGTTCATGAACACGACCTGGGTGTGTAACCGGGTGATAAAGACGTGGAATAAATGGAGGCACTAATGGGGTGAAGATTTTTACCCCTGAATTGGAATATTCATTCTGACAAGAGCTGAAATTCAAAATGACAAAGAGATGGTCTTGGTCTCAGGCCAACTTCTGAAGTTTCTTTTATGCTCAACGTAAGTTAATTTTTTAATACAATGTGTGCTGAATCCGCTGTTCTCTTCCTCCCTCCAGTATATGTTACACTTGACCTTCAAATATGCTTGTGTGTTTGCAAAGCTGGCCGGGCAGAATGTTATTTCCCCTGTAATGTCCATGTCCTTTCATCATAGTGTTATCACTTGTCAAAGCAGCAGCCAGAGGCGCCCTAGCCCCAGCCTCCACACCCGCCGACTGCCAGGCCAGGGAGTCCGTGTGCTCCACACTGTTTCAAAGGAAGGCCTTACCTGGCCTCCATGTGTTTCAGAATTAGCTGGGTCATCTACAAGAGAAGGTCAAAGTTAAGCCTTGACAAAGAAACTAAATAGCAATGGGCGGTGCAAATTGGGGGAGTGGGTGTGGGAGGAAGCTGGGGGACTGCTTAATCTTCTCAGATGGCCACTCGCACTGGAGGTCATTCTGGCAACTCTAGAGTCTGGCCGGAACCCACAGGACGCAACCCAGACAAATGGCCCAACTGCTCAGAGGCCTCTGCTTTCTCCTCCTAAAGCTCAAGCCTTTCTGCAAAATGAGGGCAGTGAAAAATGATGGAAATTGCCCTGGAGTGGGGTCAGCACTGAGGTTCCTGGATACTCTCTCCCCAGGAGACAGGCAAGCGGAGGCTGCTCATCACAAGCCTCAGGCATGAGTTAGGATTGGGGGCCGTCAGGACATCACAGGTGTCCATGAGCATCGCAAGTACCAGGGATGAGATGGAGGACACCTGTCAATCCAACAGCGGCCGCATAAGCAACCTGCAAGTGGTCTGTGATAGCTCCCCAGACAGACATGTCTGTCTGTCTGTCTGTCTGTCTGTCAGAATTACAACTGTATTGGGAAATCCCTTCCCCTCCCAACCTTCTGCCCCAAAAGAGGTCTTTTCTGCAACTTCTGGAGCTTAAACATCTCATTAAAGAGCTTTTCACATCATAATTGCAAGGCACACATTTTAAGAATTAAGGAGGAGGCAACTGTGTGGACTAAAGTGTTCTCAAAAGTACATCAGAGTGGTCCGGGGCCCCGTCTGGGGAGCAGGTTTGAGACAGAGAGGAACCAAATGGGTGGGGTGAAGCAGAGAAATCAAAAGGCCTGAGGCCAGAAAACTAGCTCTGCCAGCCTCTGCACGTGGCCCGGAGCCCCAGGAGCTCCCAGTGGGCTCTGTCCCTGCCATGCCCCCATCTGCGGGTCCTCCAGAGCGTGGTGGGGTGTGGTCCCTAGAACCCACGAGACTGCCTCCTAAAACCCTGGATTTGAAGGGAGGTGAGAAAAGGATGAGGGCTACATTGTCATCACCCTTCCTTGGCTTTTCCAACTTGACTGAGGAGCACGCCAGCATGTCTTCAAAGTCTCCCAGATGAATTCTCTACCCCAGTGGTTGGCAAACTGCGGCTCGCGAACCACATGTGGCTCTTTGGCCCCTTGAGTGTGGCTCTTCCACAAAATACCACGTGTGGGCACGCACGTACAGTGCAATTGAAACTTCCTGGCCCATGTGCAGTAGTTGGTTTTCGGCTCTCAAAAGAAATTTCAATGGTTGTACTGTTGATATTGGGCTCTGTTGACTAATGAGTTTGTTGACCACTGGTCTAGCCTCACTGGGGGAGGAATCCCATTTAGAGAGAGGACATCGGGTTTGTGAGTCTCTTTCACAAAGCTCCCAATATTTAGTCTCTGATCTCGCCTTCCTTTTGCCCAAAAACTCATCTCCCATCCCCGCCCTTGACAGGGGTCTCTATTATTTCCAGATGGCTCCTGTGGAATAATTAAGCGATACTTGTCATGCCTCCCACCAGCATGGACAACTGGGCTGGCATGCTTACAAGCTAACCTTCCATGTGTTTTCTGTTATTTAGGGGAGTTAGTGTCTAACAATATATAAAATAATTTTTTAGCAAATCAAAGCATTCCTCGGCTAAAGGAGTCGGGGTTATCAAATATATCTGGGAAGCTCTGTGATAACATGGACCAAGAGTGAGAGATCCACGTGTCAAATAATGTGAAAGATTTTAGTGGTAAGACTACTGACAACAGTTGGAAATATAAAACTTATAATTACAACAGCTGGGAGTTTGAAAAGCTATTGATTGCTCAGCCTAAAAGAATGTGTGTACCAATAAACACTGAGCAGGCTACGTAAAATACCACTATGCTTTCAGAAAAACAACCAATGGTAAAAACAATTTTTGTCAGCCCAACTTATCCACCTGGAAAAAAAATTTTTTTTTTGCTCTACTCAGCACGCATCCCCTCTCCTTAGGTCAAGAGCAGCTGATTCTCCTTTGGGAAAGCCGTCCTCCACGGCCAGTCCACGTTTTCAAGATGAGATTGAGCCTCCCGCTGCTCCCCAACCAGGGTCCGGACCCATGAAGCCAGGGGTCATACCTGCTCACTGCTCCATTTCCACGGGGCCTGAGGAATGGCCACAGGGTGCCAGGAGCAGCTGTGAATTCTGTGGCCTGAGCCAGATGCCTGGCTGTGGGGTAAGTGGGGCCTCAGAGCCCAGGGCTCACTCACAAGCCATTTAGAGGGTTCTTGTCATTCAGAGGAAAGAAAACAGTGTTCACACAAAGTGCCATCCGCTCACCAGGCAGCGGCTGGGTCTGCTCCTAAGCAGCACCTTTCCCCTAACTGCCTGCTCTCTCCAGGGCACAGTCAGGACAGCTCTGTGGCAGTTGTGCCTGCAGATGCTTGTGCTGAATAGCACCTGGCACGACGCAGTGCCGCACTTTTCTAGCAGATGAGGAATCTGAGATTCCAGGGAGTTAAACAGCATGCCCAACGCTGCCCAACCAACTAGTGGCTGAGCTGGAGTCAGAAATACATGAACTCCAATTCAGCAAGTATTTATGGAACAAGAGTCCATAAAAACCATGCCCTGCCCTCTGTCTTTTTTTCAAACAGAGCGGCTTTCCCTCTATTTACTAGAATAAAATCAGAGGAAAGTATTGAATTTTTTAAAAAGTCACCTTGGAATCCAGAATCAGCTTCAGCACCGTCAGGTCTAACATGTTCTGACATGTGACAAAACTGAAGGCAGAAATAGGCCTCAAACACAAGGGAGAATGAATCCCTCACTGCACTTGATGAAAACAGAACACGACAACTAAAAGGCCACGCACGGCCTCACAGTCAAGTGCAGTTCAACTTCAGAGATTCTCCTTCCACAGGGAAGGGGCCAAGGGTCCTGAGTTGCCACCCACCGGCAGCTGCTCCATGTTAATGCATTCAGCACATACACTGATCACATACCTTCACTACCGAGGTGATGTTGCAATGGACGAGGCTCTGTAATAAATAACCATAACCACAAATCAGTTGAGACATTCTCTGGACATGCAGTTGGTGCTAAAGAAACATAAAGTGGGCGAAGGCACGTGTCTGAGCTGTTCCCTCACTCGCTCGGCCAGCAAATTCGGCTCCTAATGGATGTTCAGCAAGCATGCACTAGGATTGGGAAACATCTGACGTCCGCACTCTGGTTCTGTACAGTGTGATCTTGAATAAAAGTTAAAGAGTTTCCTCAAAAAATTTAAAGAGGAATGTGGACACAGCTTTTCCAAGGGAGATGGTTAATTTCCAGCTGGAGGAAGAGGGTAGCGTGCGTGGGCCCAGAGGACAGCAGCAGAGAGAACAGAAAGGCCAGCGGCTGTATATTAAGGCGGAGGTTCCGGGCTACAGAGGCCAGATAAAGGAACTAGTAGAGTCTCCCGAGACAGACAGAGAGGGAAAGGGGGGTAGACACAGAAATGGGCACAAGTACAGAAATGAATAGAGAAAGAAGGAAGAATGGCATCTGCTTAATGGAGAAGCAGGGGTGTGGCAAGGATGTGTCCAAGCAATGGGCACTCTGCCCCACGCAGTAGACTAGGGCTCACATGGGACCATGGGAACACCTGCACAAGCGGGGACTGGGAGCACAACAGCCTGTTCAGAAGGGATATAACCCCATGACATCAAAGGTCAGAGCCTGGGAAGACATAACAAGGAGTACCTTCCAGGGCGGCTAAATGCACAACAAATTCACGCATGGCCAGCAGTGGCGGCCCTGGGCTTGAGCCAAGCTTGCTGAACTTACAATAAATACCTCAACCGCAGAGTTTGTATCACTCACTTCCCTCACGCTGAACGCTGAACAAATTTTATTACCTGGGAAGACAAAGAAAACCAAAGAGCTTCTCCCACTTGCATACACAGCCATAAATTTTTCAGGCAGGGGTACCCCTTATACAGCACAGCACAGAGCCCCCCAAAGACTAGAGCAGCAGCAGGCAGGTGTGATGTGTGGAGGAGGGGAGAGGTGACCTTATCTTAGAAATGGCCATGAACAGTGATGCCTTGCTGTGGACGAAGTACTAAGATGAGAAGAAAGAAAAACCTCCAGACACCCCTCTGGAATACAGAATTCTGTCTAGACAACCTCCCTGGGCCCTGCTGAGAGGACGTCACCACAGAAAGCACAGATATACCTGGATTTCGTCTGGTGTGTTAAGGAAATGGCTCGGGAGAAGGCTGGGGATCATTCCAACATTGTTGACTGCCAGGGGAGGCAAAACAAAAAGATGTCAGAAGAGCCAGTGGCAAATGTTTATTGAAAACCTTAAAAACAATTATATTCAACCCAGAAGTTCTTCTCTTGGAAAGTGTTTTTAAGAAAATACCTTCATGCCTGGCCGGCGTGACTCAGTGATTGAGCGATCATGGTTGAACCCGGAGATCATGGTTCGATTCCCAGACAGAGCACTTGCCCAGGCTGTGGGCTCCATCCCCAGTAAGGGGCGTGCAGGAGGCAGCCGATCAATGATTCTCTCTCATTATGGATGTTCCTATCTCTCTCTCTCTCTCTCCTTTCCTCTTTGAAATAAAAAATTTTTTTTAAATATATTTTATTGGTATTTTACAGAGAGGAAAGGAGAGGGATAGAAAGCTAGAAACATCGATGAGAGAGAAACATCGATCAGCTGCCTCCTGCACACCCCCCACTGGGGACGTGCCCGCAACCAAGGTACATGCCCCTGACCGGAATCGAACCCGGGACCCTTCAGTCCGCAGGCCGACGCTCTATCCACTGAGCCAAACCGGTTTCGGCTAAAAATTTTTTTTTAAAAAAAGGAAACACCTTCAACAAGATGGATACATGAGGTCGTTCATTGCAACATGATTTGATAACACTGAAAAGGTCTGAGGGAAGAGATCGTGGTCCAAGGATAGGAAGCACGTGAAGTGAATGAGGTGCAGCCTGGGCTGGAGCGCACTGCAGTCCCTCACAAGCACGGCTGCTCAGCTTTAAGGCAGGGAAAGCGTGTGTGATGAACGGCTTTAAAAAATGCATAGAACAAAGACAGGATAGATGGTGATGGAAAGAACAAAATTTAAAGTAAATAAATATGTGTAAACATGTAAGATCCATGTAGACATATGAAAATATGTATCTGGAAGGATATGCACCGAAATGTTCTCTCAGCCGTCAGGATTTTAAGAAATTTGTAATTCTTTTATATGCTTCTCTACTCTTTCCAGTTTTTCTGCATCGATATGTTTTTCATTTTTATTAGTAAAAAAAATTAGTAATTATTTTTTTAATTCAGCAGGAAGTTTAGAAATCAAACCTTCCTTCTATGCACAATACAAACATTGTACTGTGTACCTAGTGATGAAATAGTGTTTATAATCATCACAGAAAAGACATCATCTTGTGTCCTGAATAAGGTAGTCAATTCGCAAGTACGCACACTGTGCTGCCATTTCATGGGTCAACCACAGCCAAGTTTGTTGGGTAAATGTGTTCCTTTAGGTGAGTGTTTCTGAGATTTCCTCTTCCTGCCGAGTGTCAATATCAGTCAGTGAGAGAAAATTCATCCTATCTAACATTAGGAAAGGCGGTTGGGAAGGTCTGACACATTCTAAAGCTATGTATAAATCTGTTAATCAGGTAATGCCTCTTGAAGAACTGAACTTTGATATTCCTTAATGCTACAGCTTAAAACACAGTTATGGGTTAAGCTTAAGCCACCATGGAATAATCAAGGGTCACTAAGGTAATCATTGCACTGATGTATTACAACAAGCTTTAAGCATTGCAATTTACTTACCTAAAATTCCAATTTCTAAGCCTTTGAGTTCTTCTTTAATACCCTCGTAGATGTCATCCTTGGTAAAATCTGCTTGTATAATCTTCACACTCCTCGCTGTAGTGCGCTCTGCATTCGAGACAATGTTATTCTTTAATGATCAGGAGCCCAAAGCCCCTCTTGCCGGTGGAGTTCCCCAGTGCTCCCACACAGCCTGAACGGCCTTTATGAGCACACGCCCATCACCCCATTACAGACAAGAAGTAGCCCGGATAAAGCTGGCATGTGCTAGATGTGTGAGTCTGAGAGTTACCACAGTAACAATACACGCATTGGATTTAACGCAGTAATCCAAAGTGGGGTCCCTAGAACACAGCATCAGCATCACTTGCAACTGGTTAGAAATGCAAAACCTCAGGCTCCACCCAAGACCTGGAGAACCAGGCACCCCTGGGAGGCCCAGTGGTCTTCAGCACACCGCCCAGCTGACTGTTGCACGCTCTGATGAGAGGCCTGGCCTAAGGGCTGCAGAGCAAAGTGTGATGCTGCCTGTGCCGCATCAGGTCCCTCCGCAGAGACACAGCCACCCTCTGCATTTGCCCAACACGGTAGCATTCATAAAGCATTGACCTGCAGGATAGTCTACTTTAATCCTCTCTCCAACCGTGCCAAGTAGGCATTGTCCGCATTTTACAGAGGAGAAACTAGCTGAGACGCTAATGCCTTGCCCAAGGCTCCCACACTGCTCCCGGCCAGGCCCCTCCACTCTCCCACGTGAACTAGCCTCGTGCTGTGAACTTGCCTGCGCAGGAGCTCAGCCAGATGTGGAAGCAGCACAGATGTCACCAGCTGCCCCTGCTCCACGCTGGAGTCAGACCCAATATTTCTGGGGCAAGTGAAGGTGAGGCATAGTTTGGGGGTGGGGGTGCTTTCAGACAGAAGACACCGCTTGCTTTTTAAGAGGCCGATGAAAAGCGCACTTGAACGCTGGGAGAGGAGCACTGAAGAATGCCCGAAACCTGGTCAGAGTTACTACTGATATCCAGACACAGACTGCATCGGCCAAGGGCACTGAGCCTCCGGGTCCGCCTCCTAACCCTGACGCCCAGGACACAAACTGTCCCCAGGCGGCCTGCCGTGGTTTCCCCGAGTCTTCATCATTAACGGCCTATCCCTTTGAGTTAAGGAGTTTACTAATTACTAAATTAATAATTGATCATTAAAATGCAAATCCCAAAAAGGGATATTGTGATCCTTATTAACTAAGGACACTTCAGAGGGGTCATGATAATGAAGCGCTGTCATGTGAGTGTGGCCTCCCAGGGTTGTGCAGTGCAGTCTTCCCAGCCGTGCACAGCAGCCCTGCGCCAAGTCTTCATTTAAACTCTGACTGTCGCCACGAAGCGTCGCCCCTCCCCTTCCTGCAAGGAGCAGGGCACAGACACATGGAAGGGAAGCCCCCGGGGAGGGGCAGAAGCAACCAGGAAGCTGGGCCTCTGGATGGGGGAAGTCTGATTCTAGAGATGAAGACGCAGGACCAGAGAAGAGAGAAGACCTACATGTGCTGCCTCTGATCCTGCCTCGCCCGCCAGAGGCTCAGCGGTGAACGAAAGCGCCCCCTTAACAGCCTGCACACAGCTTTCCCCTTAACAGCCTGCACACAGCTTCCCCCTTAACAGCCTGCACACAGCTTTGTAAACTGAGCTCCCTCAGAAGGCCCCGCCCCAGGCTCCAGGGAGCAGGTACAGGGATGCTGGTGGTGCCTCTGCAGGCAGGACCGGAACAGACCTGGCCACTGGGCTCCACCGACACTTCCCTCACTCCTTGGGTCACTCACCAATCTCCACGGCCATAGCCTGTAGTTTTCCCAGCGTCCGGCTGATCAGCACAACATTGAGGCCTTGTCTTGCCAGCTGGGATGGGAAAACCAAATGAGGCGAAGACAATCAGCAGACAGGAAGGCTTGATTTAAAGGTGAATTTGGGGCATCACCCACATGGTCGCAAGGTGAGGTGCTTGCTTTTCCTGGGTTTAAATGTGCAGACATTTCTGGGTTATGAGCAAAGCAGCTGCCCTGGGCCAGGCTAAACGTGACATAATCCTGCGTGTGTTTATGACGTGCGAGGAACTAGTCCACGTTCCCTTTTGTACAGACCCACAGCCTGACGCCCTCTCATCGGGACCACGTAGGCGCGGACGGGTGCTGGAAATTGGGGTTTGGAAGACGCTACACTAGAAGTTATATACCAGGCCCCGGGCAGCACTGCTCCATAAAGACCCGATTCCTGCAGCACCTTCTGAGCTGCTTCCTACTCACAAGGACCTCCTTGTGGTTCACTTTACACAGACATGCTCATGCCCTGAGCCCTTTCGCCTGCTCTCTGGCTCCCAACTGGAGGGTGAGTGCATGCTTCCCTGAGATCCACAAGGGATTCTCTTCGGAAGAGATACTGCCCCGACTCCTGGGGACCGAGGGATGCAGGACGGAAATGGCATGCATTAACGTGGGCCTTGAACCAAATGATGCTACACGTGAGGAAAATTAGAGCTTTGCCTGAGGACAGAAGGAAAACCAATGATCGTGCAAAGAGACTGATGACATTTGAGTTAGTGACAAAGGACCCAGTTCATTAAAATCTTTCTCTATGGTTTTAATTAAGTGATTTATACTGTTACTTTTTAAATTGTGGTAAATTATACCGAAAGGAATTCTAGGGACACAATAGGCAGGTTTAGGGAATACAGAAGGTTCATGGGGGAGGAATGCATATGTGAAGGATGAGCAATTAAAGCAATTTAAGGTAGATCAAAAGCAGCCCTGACCTGTGCAGCTTGGAGACGCCAAAATGCTTATCTTTCTTGTACAAAGGACAGAAAAATGCCACAGGATAAGGAGGGAGGAAGACATATATTCACTGAGGATATAGAAAAGTCACAGGATAATGGAAAGAAGGAAACATATTTTCAGAGAGAATAGAGGAATGTTACAAGATAAGGGGAGAGGAAGAGGGGGCACCACTGGGCTTTGGCCTTTGAAACTGATACTGTGTAACAAAATCACCAATGAGGAAAGCATGGGGGCCCTAAATTAATGAAAGATCCAATTAGAAAGGGTCAGGTTCAAACAAAGAACCACAACATATATAAACCGCAGACAAAGGGACACAAGGAGAGATTTTTTTTTTCCATTAGAGAGAGAGAGAGCAGGCTTTCCCATTTGGGGGTCCCTCCCCAGGGGTTCCCCTTTGGGACACCTTTGCCCAGATAGAGTTTGTATATGCTTCCAATAAACTTCTACATTTTTATTAAAGAAATCCATTAGTCCATGAATTTTTTCTTCATCTTCATCAGACAAGAACCCACAAGAAGTCTGTATCCCATGTATCAATACACAACAGAAAATGTTCCATGTTGACAAATATATGGGATGTTTCATGAATTTGCATGTCACCCTTGCACAGGCCCAGGCTCATCTTCTTTATATTATTCTGGTTTTAGTATGTATGCAGTCAAAGTGAGCACTATGCCAGCATTTCATTGAGGAATCACATGTTATAGGAAACATAAGAAGCCGAATTAAAGACTATAATATAGGGTCTACAATAACCAATAATTCGATCTTCAAGCCAATGGTCTCAGAATCACCCAGGAAGATGTCAAAAAACACCAATTCCTACCAAAGCCATCCAAATAAAAATCTCTGGGGTGGAAGCCTCAGCATTTAAATATTTTTCTGATTCGATTTATTAAATTATATTATTGAATACACCAGCGCATTCTCATTGTAGAAGGCGTCCCTCAGGCCACCACAGTCCCATTTTCTTGCCCACCACAGGCTCTCCCTGCCTGGAGTTTGGCGTTGATCCTTCCTAACTTTATCTCAGCATCTACACACACATATAAGTACATACAGAAGTAAATGTGTATGTTGTGGGTTTTCTTTCTTTGCACACTTTACAAATGGCATTGTAAGTGCTATCTTTTTAACGTAATGTTGTGTCATCCCTGAGCATGGGACCTATTTCCACATCAGTTCATGCTGAGCCGCTTGACCCTTTTTATTGCTTCCCAGTGCTTATAGTTCATATGGGTGAGCATTTAAGTTGTTGTCAAGTTTTCTTATTACCAATACTGCTACAAAGAAAACCTTTCTATATAGCTCCTTGTATATACAAGTGAATTCATTCCTAGAGTAGAGAGACAAGAAGTGGAATTGTTGTGTCAAAGGGTATATGCTTTTTAAATTTTAACAGTATTGCCCAAATGTCCTCCCTTCAAACTGTACCATCAAAAATACAATTATGGCTATTTCTCTACTCTCTGGCCAATAGTTTATATTAACAAACTTTTCAAATTGTTTAATCTATTGGTCAAAAAATGATATCCTTTTATTGTTTTAATTTTAATTTTTCCAATTAACAGTGGGGCTGAGTATCTTTTTGTATGTTTATGTGTGAAATACCAGTACATACCTTTTGACCATCCTTCTACTGGGTTTTTGTCATTTTCTTAAAACTTTGTAGGAGGTTTTTTATATATTCTGGGTAATAACTATTTGCCTAATGTATATGTAGCAAGTGTTTCTCCTTTGATTATGGTGTCTTGGCATACATGATATGTTAATTTTAATGTTATCAAGTTTGTGACTATTTCCTTAGGTTTTTAAAATTTTTTTCTTTATGGTTTTCTCTAGCTCCAAGGATATAAGTAGATTTTCCTACAACTCTTCATAGTTTGCATGGTTGTTGTCATTTATTTTATTTTTATTTTTTTTTACACGAATCAACCTACATGGCTGCTTTTTTTGTCATTTATTTTTGAAAATGGTGTGAGGTTGAAATCATCTAGCATTGTTTTTTCACAATGGGTGGCTAATTGTCTCAACGACATTTTTCTATTTGTCCATTCTTTCCTGATTTGAAAGCTAGCTTAGACATATGCAAAATTTTCATAAGTACATGGGTCTGTTTCTGGTCCATCTGTTCTGTTTCATTAACCTGTTTTTTATTTAAATAACATGGCCACTTCTGATTTAATCATAATCTTACAATAAGCTTTGGTATCTGATGTCTGATAGAGGAAGTCCCTACCATTTATTATTCTCTTTCAAACTGTTATTTTTTAATCTTCTTAGTGTGATTTTCCAGATAAATTTGCATAGTTTTTAAAAAGTATAATGTTTAAATTAGAGACATTTAGGTGGAAGTTACATCTTAGCAGTAATCAGTTGTCTTCATAAATATGGTATCCATTTATTCAGATTTCATACAATCTTCTAAACCAGTGGTTCTCAACCTTCCTAATGCCGCGATGGTCTTAGGCTACCCACAGGTTGAGAACCGCTGCTGTAGAGCCTAAGACCATCGGAAAACACAGATATTTACATTATGATTCATTAACAGTAGCAAAATTACAGTTATGAAGTATCAACGAAAATAATTTTATGGTTGGGGGTCACCACAACATGAGGAACTGTATTAAAGGGTCCCGGCATTAGGAAGGTTGAGAACCATTGTTCTAAACACTTTTAAAGTTTCTTCATGTAAATCTTGGACATTCCTTGTTAATTTGCATTAGTTAGGATAACGTTAGCTACTGTAACAAATAATTCCAAATTTCAGTGGCTTACCACAATGAAGTTTGTGTAATTATTATGTCTTATATAACAGACTCTATTCCAAATAGTCATTCAGGGCCAACTGCTGAGAAAGTCTTTACCACCTGCAACACTGGGTTTCTAAGACTGCCCTGGACATCCACAGCCAGCCAGTACAAAGATTAAAGAGGGTGGAGAAGATGCCCCGCCTTAACCACCTGGATCAAGAAGTGATACCATCATTTCTGCTTGATTCCACTGCCAAAATTAATCACATGGCCCCATCCAGATATAAGGGAGTCTGGGAAATTCCCTGGCTAGACAGCCACTTATCAGCTGCAACTCCATGCCAATGGAAGAAAGAGTAGAGATCTGGGGGACATGTAGTTGTACTTGCCACCAGTATCTTAAGTTTATTTGTTGCCATTGTGAATTAAGTCATTATGGAAAGAAGAAGAAACTCTAGAATTACAGACCAAGGTTCAATCCCTGTTCGCACCACTTATACCTGTGTGCACAAGTTACTCAACTTGGTCCTTTGGTTTCCTCATTGGCAAAACAAGGACACCTATAGACCTACGATATAGACTTGTTTTGAGATTAAATTAGAAATTACATTAAAAAGAACATGGCACATGCCTCGCCGGAGTGACTCACTGGTTGAGTATCAACCTATGAACCAGGAGGTCATGGTTCAATTCCCAGTCAGGGCACATGTCTGGTGGCAGGCTGAATCCCCCATCATGCAGGAATCAGCCAATCAATAATTCTCTCTCATCATTGATACTTCTATCTCTCTCTCTCTCCCTCTCCTTTCCTCTCTGAAATTAATAAAGATGTATTTACCAAAAAAAAAAAAAAAAAGAAAAAAGAAAGAAAGAAAGTACATGGCACAGAACCTGTCATATTTAAAGCCTCAAAATAGTATTTGTTATTTTTTATAAATATTTTAGCATGTTGTTAGCTGTTATTAGGAACTCTACCCAGCCACCTAGGTAAACATTCTTTTATGCATTCTAATAGTTTGTTCATCAGTGTTTAGCTTTTCAAAATGGACAATAATATTCTCTACAAGGTACAATTTATCTCTTCCTTTCCAATATTTGCAGACTTTGGGCCCATTATCTTGACTAACACCTCATACACAATGCTAAGCAAACACTGTCTGTTCCCTACTATACTGAGAACACTTAATGTTTCTCAAAACAAAGCAAGATGTTTCCAGTATTTCTGGAAGGTATTGTTTATCAATTTATTGAAAATTATTCTTCAATGTAGATGAGGATGTGGATATCACTTTCTAAGATTATTTTTAATTTTATTACATAGTGTTCAGTGAATGTAATTGTATATTTTGGTTTTTTGTTTGTTTAATTTGTTATTTGTAATTTTCACAATCTTTTGTAGCCTTATAAGCAGACAAATTTACTGAATGCTCCATATAAGGAATGTGTATTAGATCTGTGTTGGCTACCTAGTTTTATATACTGTTGTCTCTTAAACTAAACTTGAGGTTTACCTCAATACATTTACCTCAATATAATGGCTTACCAAATATTAAACCAGTATGAGAGGATATGCAAATTTCTTATGCCCTTAGTTGTTTTGATTTATGTAGTAAGATGTTAAATTTCTACAGAAATGCCAAGACTCAAGGATAATCAGATCACATGGGATTTCAAAGAGAAAACCAAGAAAAAATGTTACAAGTAATATCTAAAAACTGATAATGTGATTCTTGAGCCCTTCCCTGATGGACCCTTCACTCATATAAAATAGATAAATTAGACTTATCATATAAAGTAGATACATAGATGGCAAATAAGAAGGATTGTCAAGAGGATTGCTTTGGCTCCTCCTGCTCCCCAACTATGACTCCCATCCCCACTGGCACCTCTCACCTCAAGTCTATGGAGAAGCATCTCATCTTGTTTCACATTTCATACACATTCATACACATTCATACACATTGTACTCGCTTCTTTTTTGCCTGAATTAGTTAACACAGCATAGACCATGCTATGATAACAACATCCCGCTAATATCCCAGCAGTTTAACATAACAAAGGCTTATTTCCTATTCATTATGCTTCAACTCTAGACCCGCCTTTGAGGAAGGCCCCCCCAAAATCTAATGAGCAGAGAGGGTGGCCTGACTTTGGAACATCTGCTGCCACCATGCACATGACCGCATTAGATTCTATTCACAACAACTGTCTCAAGAACAGAGAGACCTCCTCAGAAGCGCAGGGGGAGGAAGCAGGGGGCGGGAGGGGGGCGTGTGGTGTGTGGCAGGGGGAGGGGACAGGGGGAGGAAGAGGGCTTGTTCCCCGGGGCCAAGCAGAGAGGCACTCACTGTGCTGGAGAACTCGGAAAATGACTCCATACATGTAGTGTCCCTGTAAACAGCCGCAGGTCCAGAGAGATGAACTCCCTTCTATGAGGGTGCGAAGCACATAAGACCCTTAGGATCCCCTTCCTTCTCCTCTTCACCCACCTCTCTAGTCCCTGCTCCTCAAACCCTGGCAGGTGCAGACCCTTCAGTTAGCAACCAGGAGACAGAGATATGCCAGGCCAGGAAGAGAGACCAGACCACAGCACCGAGCTGTCCACGGGTCACGGTCTCTGGAGCAGGTCCCAGCCTGAAGGAGGCGAGGAGATTTAACTACAGGGACTGGGCACTGGTAACCATGGAATTAAACCCACACCTGCATTTGGAAGTGACCAGAGGACTTTTACCTGAGGAGTGTCAGTGAAGTGAGGCACCAGCGGCAGAGAAAGAACCACCACTGTGGAGCAGGTTCAAAAAGGTGAAGGCAAACAGTGGTGGCCAGTGTGCCTGGTGACTCCCATCAGGCCTGCTTAGTTCAAAAGCTAATCACACTTTATATTTCAATTTCTGAAAGAGACATGGTATACATTTCTCCATCACTTCTATTTCTATTGGTTTCCACTGTCAACATTTTGAAGCTATATTGTCAGAAATAGAATAGGCACAATATTAGTAACCTGAATTTTACCCATATGAATATTTTCCTTTTATTATCTTGAATTAAGTTTTGTGTGACACTAATATTGCTCCTGGTCCTCCCCTTTCTTTTATATTTTGCTAGTGTATATTTTTCCATTTCTTTGTTTTTAACTTTCTTATAGTCAACATTGCGGGGGGAGGGTTAGCCCCATCTGAGTATCTATTTATCAGTAAATGTGACTGTTACATTTATTGAGCTTACAGACTTGTTAAGCCAATGCCTGCTATCTTATTTTAGTTTTTTATTTACTGTGTTTTGTTTTTCTCTCTGTAGTGAGCAGATTAGGATAGACAATACTGCAAAACAACTTGCAGTGGCTGGATACCAGAACCATTTGTTCTTCACCGTGCAATGTCTTTTGCAGATAACCCAATACTGCAGGCCCGCCCCTCCATGCAGTGACTCAGGGATTTAGTTTTCTCCCCCAGGGCTGGAAATAGGATGAGGCAAGTGAAGAATCTAAGGTGCAAAATTTAAAAAGGTTCTCCCTCTCGGGTTGGAGGTCACCCTAGTCCCCGCCCTACTTTTTCATCTAGTGGCTCAGCCTCTCAGCATAAGGCCCCCCTTCTTTGCCTCACTTCAGGAACTGAGCATTAAATGTGGTTCTAGTGCAGCAAAGACAATTTCATGTCTTTTTAAAAACCTAAGTTACCCGAGCAAGAATAGCCATTGTTTTCTCAAACCAGATACAGAAAGACCAGTTCTGTGCCTGGATTAGTGAAATGTTTACATAAATGAACAATGCTTACAAAACAATGAGCATTTTATGAGAATGTGTATAAACAAAAGGGCGCACATCAAATATATTGGAAAGGTTGCACGTGGGAGGAGGGAATACAAAATTAGAGAGGGGCCTGGTGTGGATCAATGATAATAACTTAGCCCTCCGTGTTTTAGATTAACAAATGAGAGGGAGAAGGAATAAGAAGGGAAAGGGGGTGATGGATGGGGAAAGGAGAAAATAAAAAAGGAGAGCCTCCCAGGGCAGACCTCCATCTTTGTGGAAATGAGTGTGATAGATGTGTCATCTTCCCACCATTTGCTCCTTATTAAGCTAATTAGGGCAATTCTAGGTTTTACAATACTCACGCCACAGCTTAATTTTCTTGTCTATAAATTTTTATTTTACAGCTGCCTCTAGCCTTTATAATTTGTTTTGTAGGTAAAGTTATCCCTAACCTTATCTCATTAGTAAGGCCATAATGCACACATTGTGATAAAAAAAATTTTAATTTTGATGTTAAATCGTTAAAGAAAATGTCATCCCAAACTTTTTTTTTTTAAATATATTTTATTGATATTTTACAGAGAGGAAGAGAGAGGAGAGGGATAGAGAGCTAGAAACATCGATAAGAGAGAAACATCGATCAGCTGCCTCCTGCACACCTCCCACTGGGGATGTGCCCGCAACCAAGGTACATGCCCTTGACTGGAATCGAACCTGGGACCCTTCAATCCGCAGGCCGACGCTCTATCCACTGAGCCAAACCAGTTTTGGCTCATCCCAAACTTTGATAAAGGCAAAATAATACTGCTTGGGTTGTTTATTAATACCACCCTCGAATGTTTTCCAAGAAGCCTGCCTGAGCTGGTCTGACGCTGGGGCAGGTAACCACTGCCATGGAACAAGGCCATGAACAGAGGCATCTGCAGGCTCGGAGCCTGGCAGAGAGGCTAACCCAGAGGTGGCCTGATCATTACCCCGGGAAAGGTAGCCCGGCTGGTGCCTGTCTTGGCCATATTATTTCACATTCCTTTCCCAACTGACGACATACACCCCCGCTTATCAAATGCTCTCCAATGAGCCCCTTTGTCTTGCTGCTGTATGCTTCCTAGCTAAGTTAAATAAAAGTCCAACAAGTTTTAACATGCATCCTTGTGCTTTTAAAATATTAGCTATCCTTTGAGTTATTTGGCTAAATGAACACTAAGATTATACTATAATCATAATATCTGCAAGATTTCAGAAGTTACTGTACCGCTATGCTCTATTAAAGACAAGAACAACCAAGAGGAGTAAATTAAAACCGGGCTGCATGCTATCTTCAAGAAACACACCCAAAACATAAGGTCACAGAAAGGTTGAAACTGAAATGAGGAAAAACATTGCATATACACTGAGTGGCCAGATTTTTATGATTTCTGAACGCATAATAATCTGGCCACTCGGTATAATACATACACACACACACACACACACTCACATATTAGAGGCCCAGTGCATGAATTCGTGCATGGGTGGGGTCTGGCCAGCCTGGCCAGGGGGAGGGACATGGGCGGTTGGCCGGCCTGTCTGCTGGTCAAACTCCTGGTCGAGGGGACAATTTGCATATTAGCCTTTTACTATATAGGATATACACTGAGTGGCCAGATTATTATGCGTTCTGAGATCATAATAGTCTGGCCACTCAGTGTATCTATGGAACACCAACCAAAAGAAAAAAGGCACAGCTTTATCAATATTAATCACAACAGGCATTAAATCAAATTAGTATTACTAGAAATACAGATCAGTCAGTTCCTCAGGAAGATACAGCAGTTCTAACCATGGATTACCCATAAAGCAGTCTATATAGACCTGCACGGAGAGCTGAGAAACACACCATCAGAATTGGTGAACAATTTTTAACTTCTTTTAAAAGTTTTCATTTTAATTGTATTAGAAATGTGAAATATAAAAATAAATAGAACAAAAAATGAAAAATTTAGTAGAAGAGCTGAAGAATAAAATTAATGAAATCCTTTTGTAGACAAGAAAGCTAAGAGTCAAAGAAATGGAAATTATGAGGGGGAAAAAGGCTAATAGGGGATGAATAATAGGAGTTCCAGAAAGAATATTACCCTGACATCTCAGTAATTGGAGTTCCAGAAAGAAGAGAGAAAATGGAGAGGAGGAATGTGAACACCCTGGACCAACTTCCTGGGGAGGGGAGGGGCAGGAGGAGAGGGGGACTCCGCCGTGTCCCCCACCACCCAGCCTCTCGGTATTTCTGCTCATTTTCAGAACATAGCTGCTGCCCCTTCCCAGTGATTTTGTGAACTAGATGGTAAAGGTTGATAAATGTGTTTCGTGCTAAAGTTTTTAAACATAGCAAGAGAATGTTTTCAAAAAAAGTATATGCCAATACATTTGGAAACTTAGGTGAAATAGATATATTCTAGAAAAATATAAGTCCAGGAGAAACCAAGATGGCGGCATAGGTAAGCACCTAAACTGCTGCCTTGCACAACAATTTCAAAACTACAACTAAAAGACAGAACGAACACCATCCAGAACCACAGGAAAGCTGGCTGAGTGAAAATTCTACAACTAGGAGGAAAGAGAAAAGCTCACAGAGAATTGGAGGTATGGCAAAGAGTCTTTGTGCGTGCAGAGAGGAAGTGCGGCTGAGAGCCTGGCTGACTTTCTCTGGCGGAAGGGGGAAGAAAGCCCCCAACCGCACTGAACCCCAGTTCTGACTGCACTGAACCCCAGTCCCGGGTGAAACCCCGTGGACCCAGGCTCATACAGGGGGAGTCTGGACTGTTAGGTAGAGAGAAAGGCACCCAGAGACTTGGAGACCCGAGGGAGACCTGGGGGAGCCCCGGCGGGCAGGAGTCTGGAGGCGCGCACACCAGTGTGCACAAAGACTGCGGAGGTTGCCATAGGCTTTCCCTAGCAGAAGGGAGTCGGAAGTTCCTGACTGCACTGAACCCCAGTTCTGACTGCACTGAACCCCAGTTCCAGGCGAGCCCCTGGGGACCCATGCTCTTGTGGGGGGAATCTGGACTCTCGGGCGGAGACTCGGGAGCCGGGGAAGGCAGAGGCCTGGAGGCACGTGCGCGCAAGGGCAAGGCTGACTGGAAGCCAAGACTGTCTGCTCCGCCCTGAGACTCCACCCCATCCAAGCTGAGCACAGAGGCTATTGCAATTTGGCAAGTCTAATCCTATAAGGCTGTCTCCAGCACCGAACTTCTCCCAGCATAGACACAGCTGATCCTTACAACCAACTGGCCTGGAGGTCAATTCCTCTCAGTGATACCAACAACAATCAAGACTTTACAACAAGGCTGTACACACAGTCCACAAAGGGGTGCACCAAGAGTGTCCACCTCAGGTTAACTGGGGAGGCCAACCCACTGGGCCATATAGGAAACCTAGCACACAAATCTACCCTACCAACTCAGGGAAGCAGTGAAAATGCGGCATCAAAGAAACAGATCACAAATGAAAGAAATGGAGGAAAACAAACGACTGGATATAGAATTCAAAACCACGGTTATAAGGCTTTTTAAGAATATCCTAGAAAAGGTCGATAAATATAACTAGACCCTCGAAGATATGAAAAAGGACCAACTAGAAATTAGACATACACTGACTGAAATAAAAAATATCATACAGAGACCCAACAACAGACTAGAGGAACACAAGAATCAAGTCAAAGAATTGAAATACAAAGAAGCAAAAAACACTCAACCGGAAAAGCAAAAAGAAAAAAAAATCCAAAAGGTTGAAGATAGTGTAAGAAGCCTCTGGGACAACTTCAAGTGTACCAACATCAGAATTATGGGGGTGCCAGAAGAAGAGAGAGAACAAGATACTGAAAACCTATTTGAAGAAATAATGACTGAAAACTTCCCCCACCTGGTGAAAGAAATAGACTTACAAGTCCAGGAAGTGCACAGAACCCCAAACAAAAGGAATCCAAAGAGGACCACACCAAGACACATCATAATTAAAATGCCAAGAGCAAAAGACAAAGAGAGAATATTAAAAGCAGCAAGAGAAAAACAGTTAATTACCTACAAGGGAGCACCCATATGATTGTCAGCTGATTTCTCAACAGAAACTATGCAGGTCAGACGGGAGTGGCAAGAAATTTTCCAAGTGATGAACAGCAAGAACCTACAACCAAGATTACTCTACCCAGCAAAGCTATCATTCAGAATTGAAGGGCAGATAAAGAGCTTCACAGATAAGAAAAAGCTAAAGGAGTTCATCACCACCAAACCAGTATTATATGAAATGCTGAAAGGTATTCTTAAAGAAGAGGAAGAAGAAAAAAGTAAAGAGAAAAATTATGAACAACAAATACATATCTATCAACAAGTGAACCTAAAAATCAAGTGAATTAAAAACCTGAGGAACTGATTAATCTGGTGAATATAATAGAATCAGGGGCATAGAAAGGGAGTGGACTGATAATTCTCAGGGGGAAAGGGGTATGGGGGGGTTCAGGAAGAGACTGGACAAAAATCATACACCTATGGATGAGGACAGTGCGGGGGAGGTAAGGGCAGAAGGTGGGGTTGGAACCGGGTGGAGGGGAGCTATGGGGGGAAAAAGGAGAAACAATTATAATAACCTGAATAAAGATTTATTTAAAAAAAAAATAAGAGGCATGTACTACTGGGCTCATTTTACAGTGTAAAAAAAAAAAAAAAGAAAAGAAAAATATAAGTCCAAGACTTATTCAAGAAAAATTAGAAACCAAATAGTCATATACTCACTAAAAATAATAGCAATAATCAATATGATATATTCATATAAATAAGAAGTGATGCTGATAATGCTATAAGTAAATAGTTTAAATTGTTCCACAAAGAAAACTCCAGCCAGAGGTGGTTTTACAGGTGAACTCTATCAAACATTCAAAAACACCCAATAATTCCAAAAGAATAAAAGAGGTACAGATGAGTCAGTTCCTGTTCGGTTTCTGAGACTGCTATCACCTCAACACCGAAACTTTGGAAACTGGCTGGAAGCAACTTTACCGAACTTTGCCTCCGCCTAAGTTCTGAGCCCGCAATTCTGCTCCTGGGCACGTTCTCAACAGTCCTTTGGAGACAGGGACAATGCATTCCTCGCAGCAAATTAGAGACGGCAGAAATGTTCGTCAACAGAGGAAAGAGTCGCTAAACTGGGCCATATTTACATAATGGAATACTACATAATTATGAAAACGAATGAACCGTGTTCTACACACATCAGCCTGGATAAATTTCAAAGGCATGCTATTGATCAATCAGAAGCAGGTTGCAGAAGACATCAGAATGAGTTTACATGAAAATCAAAACAAGTGATGCAACCAACACATTGTTTAGGGGCACATGCGTATGTAATAGAACTCTTTTTAAGTTAGAAAATTTTTAACACAACGATCATGATCTGTGGTTACATCAGTAGGGGTGAGGGAGGGAATCACAAAGGCATGTCGTGACTATGGAATGCCTCAAGGATGCGAGTGATGAGCTATTTCTTTTTTTTTTATATTTTTTATTGATTTCAGAGAGGAAGGGAGAGGAAGAGAGAGATGGAAACATCAATGATGAGAAAGAGAAACATTGATTGGCTACCTCCTACTGGGGATCGAGTCCACAACCTGGATATGTGCCCTTGACCAGAATTGAACCTGGGACCCTTCAGTCCATAGGCCCATGCTCTATCCATTGAGCCAAATCGGCTAGGGCTGGTGTTCTATTTCTTAAGCTGAGTGATAAGGGACACAGTACTCATTTTATTATCTTTTGTAATCACGCCTATGCATTACATACACACACACACACACACACACACACGTCATGGCATAGTACAATGAACCTAAGAGAGTCAAATCGTGAATCAGAAATCATAGGGTTGAAGGCAAGCCACCCAGGAACAAAGCAATGAATCCAGGGGAACATAAAAATAATTAAAAGCTACTGTTTTCATTTAAGGCAATATGAAAGAGAATAAGCTGAGAGTGCAGCTGGAATAATTTAGACTTGAGTAATTTAAATATTAGGAAGAAGAATTTCCTTGCTGAGACAGCATAAGGCACCATCATACATTGCCAAGTAAGTGTATGCTGACAGTCAAGAGTAGAGAAGGCAATTATTTTTCTTGGGCTGGTCTGAAGCAGAGCTGGAAAGTGAATTTACTCCAAAGCCCAGCTCTGTGCCATTCCCTTAGCTTCCAGGAGAGCTGTCTTGAGAAGAAGTCTGACTGCCCCGGAGCTGGGAGCAGTGCCAGCATCCATGCCATCCCAGATGTTGGGGATGGCACTAGAGCTGCCCAGATGAGGACGCATAAAACCAGACAGTCTTAGTCATGCATTTTGCTTCTAGCATTCTCTGGGCATTAACAGCCAAGAGTACAGGTTTACTTACATACATCAGAGTGACAAGAAGTAAAATGTACAATATTTTAAGTTATATTAAATGCATACTTTACATAAATATTAAAATGTATAGTAATGCGGAATGGATGAAAATCGGTTCCGCCACGTAGAGAACAATTTGGCAATGGTACCCAGTATTTCAGTGCACATACCCAGGAGCCAGCTATCTTTACCGATAGGGATGTATATGTGAGTGTGTATGTGTTCAAGGGTGTATCTTAAACATTATTTGTAAAAACAAAAATGAAAAACCTCAGTGCCCATCCCTAAGAAGCTGATAAAAGAGACAAGGCACACCCTGGATGGAAGAGGCCCAAGGTCATTAACAAGGACGCAGGCATCTGTATGACTTTGCTGAGGCAAGAGCTCCACCCTGGATTAGTAAAAGAATAAAGCAAAGTTGAGAGCAGGCTGTGTAAAGCAGGACTCCATTAGCGCTGCCATGGGCAAGAACTAAACCTACAGGTGTGCACGCTGGACACTGCTAGGGGGCCTCTAACACCTGGCCTATGTCTTCATGGGCAGGTGGTGAAGTGACACCTGGCCTTTCTTGCCCGGCATGGCCACAGGACTGAGTTCTGTCTGCGGGCTCTCAGGACACAGGCATGCTCATGACCCCACTCCAGCTTTGAAGACCAAAGCAAAGGCCCACAAGGCGAGACAGAAGGAACCTGAGCCAGCCACCTGCTCATCAGGAAAATCAGGATTGTCACTGGGTCTCTGTCACCACAGCCAATCCTCACCATCTGTCAGCGCCCTTACCCACAGAGAAGTATGGATGGAACTGTGGCATTTACCTTTCCTGGCAGAAATCGCAAGACATTTTCAACACTGGTGACAGAGAAGGGCAGGATGCAGGCAGGAGTGACAAGAGGCCTTTATTTCTCTTTTTATGCCTTGCTAGGGTACTTACTTTTCTAACTTTATGCCTGCATTACTTAGCTTTAACAGGAATGACCTGGGCAAAGAGATTATGGATTTTTTGCTGTTTTCCTTTAGAATTAAAAATTCCTTTTTGAATTAAAAATATATACATAGCCCTGACTGGTTTGGCTCAGTGGATAGAGCATCGGCTTGTGGACTGAAGGGTCCCAGGTTCAATTCCAGTCAAGGGCATGTACCTTGGTTGTGGGCACAACCCCAGTAGAGGGTGTGCAGGAGGCAGCTGATCTATGTTTATCTCTCATGGATGTTTCTAATTCTCTATCCCTCTCTCTTCCTCTCTGTAAAAAAATCAATAAAAATATATTTTTAAAAATCTACCTAATAAAAGAGAAACATGCAAATTGACTGTACCTCCGTTACTCCCACCAGTTAATCAGGAGCGAGTTATCCCAACAAAGATGGCAGCCATGGAGCTGGAGTGAGCAGGAGGCTTGGGTTGCCCCCGGCAATGGAGGAAGCCAAGCTTCCCACCCACCTTGGTGGGCCCTGGCCTCCACTCAAGGCTACAAAGTTTCAATTATAGAAGATAAATAAATCCCAGATTCCTGCTTGCAGCCAGCCCTGGCTTGCACTCAAGGAGGCACTGGAAAAAAAAGAAAGAAAGAAAGGAGGGGCTGGGAGCCTGGAATGCCAGGGGGCATAGCCAGCCTGAAAATGGCTCTCAGCCCCTTACCCAGGCTGGCCACACCCCCATGGGGTGAGGGTCCCCGCTGGGGGCTTGGCCAGCCTGAAAACAGCCCTCAGCCCCTCACCCAGGCTGGCCACATCCCCATAGGGTGAGGGTCCCCGCTGGGGGGCTTGGCCAGCCTGCAAACAGCCATCAGTCCCTCACCCAGGCTGGCCAAGCAACCCAGCGGGGACCCTCACCCTGAAGGGGGTGTGGCCGTCCTGCAAACCACCACAGGCCCCTTGCCCAGGCCGCCCCATGCAACAAGGGAACCCGCACTCTGATCCGGGACACCCTTCAGGGCAAACCAGCTGGCCCCCACCCGTGCACCAGGCCTCTATCTATACTAATAAAAGGGTAATATGCTAATTAGACTGGGAGACCTTCCAGGAAACCTTCAGGACGTTCTTCTGGACAAAGCCATGGTGGCAGGGCTGAGGTAGAAGCGGTTAGAGGCCAAGAAGGGAGGGCAGTTGTGGGTGATCAGGCCAGGATGGGACAGCAATTGTAAGTGATCAGGCTGGTGGGGGGTGGGGCCGTTGAGGGTAAGCAGACCAGCAGGAGGGCCAGTTGGGGGCAAGCAGAACGTGAGTGTGGGTCAGTTGGAGGTGATCAGGACAGCAGGGGAGGGGCAGTTTGGAGTGAACAGGCCAGCAGGGGGGCAGTTGGGGGCAAGCAGGCCAGTGGGGAGGCAGTGGGGGTGAGCAGGCCAGCAGGGGTGCGGGCAGTTGGGGCGAGCACACTAGCAAGGAAAACAGTTGGGGGTGATCACAATGGCAGGAGGGCATTTGGGGGCAAGCAGGCTGGCGGCGGGGGGCATTTGGGGGTGAGCAGGCCGTCAGGAAGAGTGGTTAGGGGCAATCAGGTAGGCAGGCAGGCAGGTGAGCAGTTAGGAGCCAGCAGTCCTGGATTGCGAGAGGGATGTCTGACTGCTGGTTAAGGCCCGATCCCTGTAAACCAGCAGTAGGACATCCTTTGAGGGGTCTCAGATTGCAGAGGGTGCAGGCCGGGCTGAGGGACACCTCTCCCCCCACCCCGTGCACGAATTTCGTGCACCGGGCCACTAGTATACACACACACACACACACACACACACACACACACACACACACACTGAGCAGCCAGATTATGATCTCTGAACGCATAATAATCTGGCCACTCAGTGTACTTCTCTTGAGTACCTCATTTATTTGATATCAAAGATACTATAAATTATGCACCTGATCAGTTTTCCCCTTTGCACTGGCTGATAGAAAGCTCAGGGCAAATAGGTGCTTGATCTCCAGCAAAAGTCTAGAATACTTTTGGTACCCATTTGAGATACAAATACACTGAGTGGCCAAATTATTATGCGTTCAGAGATCATAATAATCTGGCCACTCAGTGTATATATACATAAACATTATTGGCCATTAGGGAAATGCAAATTAAAACCACAATGAGCTATCACTACACACCTATCAGACAGATGGCTAAAATAAAGTTTAAAAATAGTGACAACGTTTTCTGGAGAAGACAGGTCGCTCATCCATGGCTGACAGGATGGCACAGACGCTCTGGGAGACAGTTTGGCAGTTTCATTCCACCAGCAATTGCACTCCAAAGCACGTATCCCAAAGGAATAGAGACTTATATTCACACGAATCCTTAGAGACAAATCCCTACAGCAGCTTTCTGTAATGCCGAAAACTCCTGAACCACCTAGATGTCCTTCAACAGAGGGGGGTTAGACAAACTGAAACACCCGAGCCAAGGATTCTACTCATCACTGGAAGGAATGAACTGTTGACACACCCTGGGCGATCTCCAGAGAATTGTGCTGAGTGGAAAGCAAGCAATCCTTAAGGTTACAAAGCACATGATTCCATGTATATAACATGCTTGAAATGACCAAATTATAGCAATGGGGACCAGAAATCAGCCCCCACGGAAAAGCTAATAAAAGAAGGGAAACTGGGTGTGGATTCTGGGTGATAATGACGTGTCAGTGTAGCTCACTGATTGGGGAGACGCCCCCCTCTGGCAGGAGGTCTATAGTGGGGCGGGGCAGATGGAAAAGCTCTATACCTTCCACTCAATTTTCTGTTAACCCCAAAACTGATCTAAAAATAGTCTATTAACAAACTTAAAAATAAGTAGAAAATTAAAAGATTAAAAAATCAAAACCAAGAACTGTCCCGTTTCACAGGGGCCCCTGCCAGTGACACCCTGGTGCCTTCTCTCCGCTCCCCGTGGAAATCCTGCCCCACCTCCAGACTGCACCACTGCGCCTGGGGACCCACTCAGGGATGGCTAAAGGAGGGAGCGCCTCCTTACACAGCTCACTTCTCAGCCTCCTGCAGGGGAGACACTGCCCATTCAGGGGAAACAATTTGCATTTTCGGCACAAAGGCTGCTCTGCTTGGCGGCCTTTCCAGCCTCCTCCGAATTGTGCCTCTTCTCTCAGAGCCACGGATTTTACAGTCCCCAGTGAAGGGGCCTGGGCCAGGGGGGTGCAGGGAGCACGGGCTGGCATTAGTGCCTCTGTCCACTGGGGCAGAGGGCAAGCTCGCTTCCAGTATGTTGGGCCGCTGGCTACTAGTGCGGTGTGGCTGTCCCGGTTCAGGGAGCTAAGCCACAGGAGCCCTCCCTGTCCCAGCCTCCCTGCCGGGCGCGGCCTGAAGAACCCGCTGGCCTGATGGATGGGCCTTTTCCTTCGCGGAGTGTGAGACCTGGCTCAGGGAGGAGCTCCTCACCAGTACCGCACAGCAGCATGAGAGCCTGGAGACAGTGCCTCTGTGTCGGGGAGCAAGAGCAGGAGCGAGGCTTGGACTCAGGTGCTGAGGAGGAGAGGCCTGGAGGTGGAGCAGCAGAGGCCCAGGGGCCGCCGCTCCCCTTTCTCCCAGGCCCAGCCTCTCCACCTGCTCCCAGGGATGCTCGGATTCCTTTAGCAGGAGGGAACCCTCTGCCACTCTCCACGCAAATGCACATGGAGGTAAAGGCAACGTGGAAGGAGATGGAGGTAAAGGCAACGTGGAAGGAGATGGAGGTAAAGGCAACGTGGAAGGAGAGGAGGTAAAGGCAACGTGGAAGGGGATGGAGGTAAAGGCAACGTGGAAGGAGAGGAGGTAAAGGCAACGTGGAAGGGGATGGAGGTAAAGGCAACGTGGAAGGGGATGGAGGTAAAGGCAACGTGGAAGGGGATGGAGGTAAAGGCAACGTGGAAGGGGATGGAGGTAAAGGCAACGTGGAAGGGGATGGAGGTAAAGGCAACGTGGAAGGGGATGGAGGTAAAGGCAACGTGGAAGGGGATGGAGGTAAAGGCAACGTGGAAGGAGATGGAGGTAAAGGCAACGTGGAAGGGGATGGAGGTAAAGGCAACGTGGAAGGAGATGGAGGTAAAGGCAACGTGGAAGGGGATGGAGGTAAAGGCAACGTGGAAGGGGATGGAGGTAAAGGCAACGTGGAAGGAGATGGAGGTAAAGGAAACGTGGAAGGGGATGGAGGTAAAGGCAACGTGGAAGGAGAGGAGGTAAAGGCAACGTGGAAGGAGATGGAGGTAAAGGCAACGTGGAAGGAGATGGAGGTAAAGGCAACGTGGAAGGGGATGGAGGTAAAGGCAACGTGGAAGGGGATGGAGGTAAAGGCAACGTGGAAGGAGATGGAGGTAAAGGAAACGTGGAAGGGGATGGAGGTAAAGGCAACGTGGAAGGAGAGGAGGTAAAGGCAACGTGGAAGGAGATGGAGGTAAAGGCAACGTGGAAGGAGATGGAGGTAAAGGCAACGTAGAAGGAGATGGAGGTAAAGGCAACGTGGAAGGGGATGGAGGTAAAGGCAACGTGGAAGGAGAGGAGGTAAAGGCAACGTGGAAGGAGATGGAGGTAAAGGCAACGTGGAAGGGGATGGAGGTAAAGGCAACGTGGAAGGAGATGGAGGTAAAGGCAACGTGGAAGGAGATGGAGGTAAAGGCAACGTGGAAGGGGATGGAGGTAAAGGCAACGTGGAAGGAGATGGAGGTAAAGGCAACGTGGAAGGAGATGGAGGTAAAGGCAACGTGGAAGGGGATGGAGGTAAAGGCAACGTGGAAGGAGATGGAGGTATAGGCAACGTGGAAGGGGATGGAGGTAAAGGCAACGTGGAAGGGGATGGAGGTAAAGGCAACGTGGAAGGGGATGGAGGTAAAGGCAACGTGGAAGGGGATGGAGGTAAAGGCAACGTGGAAGGGGATGGAGGTAAAGGCAACGTGGAAGGAGAGGAGGTAAAGGCAACGTGGAAGGGGATGGAGGTAAAGGCAACGTGGAAGGAGAGGAGGTAAAGGCAACGTGGAAGGGGATGGAGGTAAAGGCAACGTGGAAGGGGATGGAAGTATAGGCAACGTGGAAGGAGATGGAGGTAAAGGCAACGTGGAAGGGGATGGAGGTAAAGGCAACGTGGAAGGAGAAGGAGGTAAAGGCAACGTGGAAGGAGACGGAGGCAAAGGCAACATGGAAGGAGATGGAGGTAAAGGCAACGTGGAAGGGGATGGAAGTATAGGCAACGTGGAAGGAGAGGAGGTAAAGGCAACGTGGAAGGGGATGGAGGTAAAGGCAACGTGGAAGGAGATGGAGGTAAAGGCAACGTGGAAGGAGAGGAGGTAAAGGCAACGTGGAATCGCTTGCCAAGAGATGAGAAGAATTGTTTTTCCCCATTGCAGCCATTCAGTTCGACTAGAATGCACCCAACAGAATCCATAAAAGAAACATAAGAAGATTCTAAAAAGTGACGAGCAGATCAGCAAGAGACCTCGGCTATCCCCAACCCACTGCTGGAATATGCTGTCCATTCGGAAACACCCATGGGGGCGAGAGCAAAAGTTCAACAGAAACCCGCTCTCTCTAACCACAGGACAGAAAACTTTACACAAAAACTGCATTACTGCAAGTAAACAACTGAAAACAACAACCATGGTCCCTCCTGGTCCCACCCCACCTGCCTGCAAAGGCTGAGGTTTGAGCTGAGACCTCCGTCCTGTGAGGCTGCTGTAACCGTGGCCACCACCCCCCCACCCCACCCCCAGCCAGGCCTGCATCAAAGGCGCCAAGGACGGAGCAGGGACTTTCATCCCAGCCACCCCGCCCCCACCCCAAAGTCAGCAGAACCTGAAGTTCTACCACCACCTGCAGTGCCAAGAATCCCTCTCCCTCCTCCCTTCTCCTGGGAGATAACAGGGAAGGCAGAGAGGACAGGACTGCACCATCTCACACACACACCCCCACCCCATGCTAAGGAGGACCCTTCCCCAAGCACCACTGGAGGCTTCCTGGGAGCAGTGAGGGGGCCCTCTTGCCCCTCCCATCCAGACTGGCCTAAAGGGGTCACCCCGACCCTAACCTACAGGAACCAGGCAGCAACACGTGCTAATGAAGACCAAGTGGAAGACTGGCCTCCCTCTCACTTGTGGGCACAAGTCGGCCCCACCCTTGCTGAAGCAATGCTGGTATAAACCTGAAACAGAAGATTGAATACCATCCAGAGCCTCTTACATAAAATCAGAAATGTCCAAAATTCTATCAAAAGTCCCTCATAGCACCAAGAACCAGGAAGATCTGAGTGAAATAAAAATCATCAACAGATGCCAACATTGAAGTGGCACAGATGTTGGAAATATATGACTAGGCTTTTAAAGCAGCCATCATAAAAATGCCTTAATGGGCAAGGATGAACACAATTAAAGCCCATGGAAAACACCAAGTTTGAGCAAATATATAGTAGATATGAGAAAAGAACAAAATGGAAATTTTAGAACTGAAAAATGCAATAACCAAAATTAAAAATTCGATGAATGGGCTCAATAGCAGAACAGAGGGGACCAAGGAAAGAATTCGTGAACTTAAAGGTAAAACAATAGAAATTACCCATCAAAACAACAGAGAAAAATCACTAAGAAAAAAAAATGAACAGCATCTCAGACACTTATAATAAAGATCTATCATCCATGTCATTGTAATTCCAGAAGAGGGGTGGGCAGAAAAACTATTTGAAGATATACTGAATGAAAATTTTCCAAATGTGTGAAAAGATATAAACTTACATATTCAAGAGGCTATGTGAACCTCAAACAAGATAAACCCAAAGAAATTCACACCAAGCAATATCATAACTAAACTTCTGAAGACAAAGAAAAAAATCTTCAAAACAGTGAGAGAGAAAAACAACGCCTCCCTTAAAGGGGAAAAACAATTTGAATGACATCAGACTCATCACAGACTATGAGGCCAGAAGTGAGTGGCACCACATTTTTCAAGTGCTGAAAGAAAGGACTATCAACCATAAATTATCCAGCAAAAGTACCCTTCAGGAACAAAGGGCAAGTCAAGACATTCTCTCATGAAGGAAAACAAAGAGAATTTGTCACCAGCAGACTTTTCTTTAGCTAAAGACGTTCTCTTAATAGAAAGGATATAACAGAAGAATAATTCTTGGGCCTGGCCTGCATGGCTCAGTGGTTGAGCATCAACCTATTAACCAAGAGGTCATGGCTCAATCCCTAGTGAGGGGCACATACCTGGGTTGTGGGCTTGATCCCCAGTGTGGCATGTGCAGAAGGCAGCCAATCAATGATTCTTTCTCATCATTGATGTTCCTATCTCTTTCTTCCCTCTTCCCATCTCTCTGAAATATATATATATACTAGAGGCCGGATGCATGAAAATTCATGCAAGAGTAGGCCTTCCTTCCCCCGGCAGCCGCACTGGTTTCCCTCCAGCACCCGGGACCTGGGCTTCCCTCCTCTGCCAGCCAACTGGCACCCGGGACCTGGGCTGGCTTCCCTCCCGACTTGGCTTCATCAGGAAGGACGTCCAGAATGACATCGGGAAAACGTCCAGTCTAATTAGCATAATTACCATTTTGTTATTTCATATATATATATATATATATATATATATATATATACAAATTTTTTTTTTAAGAAAGACTCTTGGAGCATCGGAGGAAGAAAGAATAATGGAAAGAGTAAAAATATGGTAAGTACAGTACATTTCCTCCTCCTCCTTAAAGAAAAAAAGGAATATGTGGTAAAGAAAACCGTTTAAACACCCAGTAATAGCAGTGGCTAACCTTGAAGAGCTTACTCTGTGCAAAGCACCTCCTCCTCATCATCATCCCTTTTCCCATTTAACCTTTTAAAAGCCCAGTGGGATTGCCATCACCTCCAGCTTATTGATGTGGAGATTCTGCAGGGAGCATGGAAGGCAGGGTTTGACACAAAGATGTCTAACCGATTCCCAGTTTGGGGCTCCTAGACATCACAGTCCAGAGCACCCCAGTCTCCGCACTGCTCTCCTTGGAGTAGCACTTACCAGGCTACTGGAAGGACAAAGGCCTGCATGAAGGGAAGGTAGGAAGTCCAGAAAACTGTCTAACAGCCTTAGAAAAGAACAAAAGAGAACAAAGGAAAGGGTTATACAAGGAGAAGAGCAAAGCAAGAATTAGTCTAGGATAAAAACAGAATTTACAGCTTGAAGGCTCTTGGAAGGTGTCTCTTGTGCTGGTAAAGACTAGAAGCCCAGAAATGTGTAACTTGTCCAAAGTCTCCAGACAGCGAGTGCCAGAGTGAGGGCTAGACCCACAGCGTCCGACCCCCAGGCCACTGCTTTGGAAACAGTAAAAAAACGAATGCTAAGGAGAGCGTCCATACTCCTCTACAGGAAGACAAGTATCTGAGTCTCAAGCCATCAACGGGACCACAAGCAGGCCAAGTCAGCATGAATTTGAGGAAAGAATCTGAAAAATCATAAAGGACCTACATTTCTTGGCAATGGAGAGAACTGAGAGGGGAGGTAGGCCGTGGATTTTTTGGATGAGGGATCAGGCCTTTTCCAGAAACCTGGTGTAAGGTGGAAATGGTTATATAAAAGGTGATATGGCTTTAATGCAAACAGCTTGAAAAATTTTCCTTCTGATTTGGGGAATGGAAGACACAAGACTTTGGAAAGTGGTTGCTGAACAGTCTCCCCAACCTCAACACTCAAATAGGACCACTCACCTGCTGAGCATTGAGCACCACTGGTCATCAGAAAGTTGTTATTATGAGTTAGGATAGGAGCAAAGAGCTGAAGCAGAATGTCGGTGCCCAAGAACTTATCGCCAGAGGATAAAGGGTGGGGCGGGGCAGTCCCAAAAGACCAGCACCAGGAGCTTTTCTAACTGGAAGACTTTAGGTTTGTTAAAGTCCCAAAAGTGTCTACCAAGTGCCGCCCATACACCTTGCACTGGCCTCTCACACAGGTGGTTTAGCATCTGTCATGATGAAGGCTCCGGGGACAAGAAAATACTTGGGTACCACACTGCTGTAGGATGTAGTGTTCACAACGCAAGTGCATTTGATTCTATTTTTAAGGTGTCACTGATTTTTTAACAGTCGTCTTCACAATTCCTAAGGTTCTATTTCTTCTTTTGTATTTTACATTGTTCAGTGTAATGACACTAGTAAGAAATAAAATACATAGGAATTCCAGGAAACAATACTTTATAAATGGAATTTGTAACAATACACTAATAATAGCATGTAATACTGCATATGCTATAAAAGTATTTTGAAAGGTACCCATCTATTCCCTAGGTATCTGTCTATCTATGGGTCTATCTGCAGAGCAACAAGAAGCCTGGAGAGAAATACTGAAAGACGCTAATATTCCAGTGGCTTGGCCCTATCAGACCCTCTCTTTATATCAGTTTTAATGCCCATTAATCTTCTTGGAATTAAAGTCATAGATAATATGTTCTGCCTACACAAATAATGTTTTAAATCAATATATGCCCTAACCATAATGTAAAGGATACATAAAAGAAAAGTAGTTTATACTTTTTTGAAAGTGTGCTGAAGTATATGATGCTTGTGGTACAATTATACTAGACAATAGCAATGCCCCTATATTTGTAAAACGACTCCTAAGCCTTAGGACCTAAGGGGAGATACTGCCACCTTTGAATATCATTGCATTTTTAAAAGGTATCCAGGGAGTGAGATTAAGACTTTCAAATTTCCTTTTTTACAGAAAATATTTCCCTTCATAATGAATGTCTGTTGCTTTATAATGTGCTCAATACAAGAGGCAGAGAAGGTCAAGAACACAACTCACCTCAAACGAATAAGCTTTCCCAATCCCGTCTCCTGCTCCAGTGATCACTGCGAAAAGCAGAAATGGTTTCAAGGGAAAGAATTGACCTTTCAAGTCCTCTCTCTAGCTGGCCATGTTTTCCTGCAGGCCACCTCTCTAAGACACTTACTGTTCCCAAGCAGGCCTAGCTGGTTTGGCTCAGGGGATAGAGTGTAGGCCTGCGGACTGAAGGGTCCTGGGTTTGATTCCAGTCAAGGGCACATGCCCTGGTTGTGGGCTGCAGGAGGCAGCCAATCAATGATTCTCTCTCATCAGTGATGTTTCTACCTCTCTCTCTCCCTCTCCGAAATCAATAAAAACATTTTTTTAAAAAAATATATCAAAGCAGCACTCAACTGGGAAGTTTCCAGCCCTCGACTTCCCTCACTAAATGTTCACAATGAAATTTTCTTTTTTTTTTTTGAGGGATTGGTGAGGCCATGAAAACACACTCCACAATGAAACAAAGCACCCCAGCCAGGGAACAGTTCCTTCAGACCCCATAAGGGTTTAGGCATTTCTAAGCCTTAACTCATCAAGGGCAAGCAGTGCACCCTGCTATCTCTCTACTCACAGCCAGCTGTGACTGTAAGGACATTTCAAGGTTCCTCCTAAAAGTCCAGTTCTCCTCCCTTCCCCTCTCCTCCCCCACAGATCAGTGGCAATCAACGGCCATGGAAGGCAGGGAACTTAACAAAGAGGAAAATACAGAAATGCAAAAAGGGGCTGAAATAAAATGAAGGGGCGTGAAGAGTCAGGGCTCAATGGCCTTATTGATTCATATATAACCAGCAGTTGGGCCTTCTAATCCTCACTCGTAGGTGAGAGCAGACCAAGCCGTGCACGCTCCCAGCAGCACACTGGCAGAGGCACCTGGAGCTCAGTCACTGCTAATGGTGTCATCTGTTTAATCAGGTACTTCTAAGCGAAGCCAGGCACGTTACCTGTCCCTCTTACTAGAAGTACCATGCTCAGGGCTATCTTCACCACTTCCCCTCTCTTACGGGGATATTAGAAATCACCCAGGAGGAGGCCTGTACTATAGTTAAGGTAATGGCATCAGTAAATGGCTGGCATCTATCAAGTGCTTCCTTTCTGCCAGGCACTGTCTCAAGTGTTTTAGATGCATCATCTCAATATTCAAAACAAGCTCTGAAGTAGGGACCATCATTATTCTTATAGATCAGAAGCCAAGAGAGAGGACATTCTTAACTTGATCAAGGTCATACTGCTCAAAGTGATGATGATGGATTTGAACACAAGCTGGCTGACTTTGCGGCCACAAGTCTATTAAGATATACCATTGACATAATTAGCCGATCAACCACAGGGCCCCAAGGAGTTGACATTTCAGTCTCTAGTAACTAGATCTTCTCTTGCCTGCCCACCCCACCCCCCATTTGAGCTATATTATCTCCCTGATATCTGCCTATGTCCAAGAACATTTTACTCCTGCTAATTATAACACTATTCAAGACTGATTCAAAAGACAGGTTAAGATTATGTTTTTTGAGTCAACAAATGCTAAGTCTCTGGCCTCATGTGAACTTTTTTGGAATGAGTGTTCTTAGAGGGGCTTTGCCCAGCACTGATGGGCAGCACTTGTACAGAGTTTGAAGCCCCCTCAGGCATGGGCATTTGCATCTGTAAGAGGAGAGCATGTGGGTCCAGACCCTCAAGGTGGAGCACCTAGCAAGTTCATGGACCCAGCGTGCAGCCCAGGAGCGAGGGAGCATTCACACATACTGCAAATGGAACATGCCACAATTCAAAACCCATTTTCCACTCCTAATTATTTTCATATCGTAAGTTTTTCTGTTTCCATTGCTAAAGTTGTAAGATTGCCACTTTAGCAAATAAGGAGGCGAGATGCCCAGTTAAATTTGATTTTCAGGTAAACAACGAATATTTTCTTTAGTATAAATATGTCTCACACAGCATTTGGGATGTCACACGCTAAAAATCTACTTGTTTATCTGAAATTCAAATGTAACTGAGAATCCTGTATTTCATCAGGCAGCCCTGTGAAGTTGCTTACAATTTCTCCTATTTAGCTTGGCATGGTATTTCTAAAAGTGCTTACATTATTTTTCTGGGCCATTGGATTTCTTGGTGCCCAAGTTGGAAATGTGACGTGAAACCACAGCCTCGTGCTCTTTATCTTACACCCAGACATGGGCTAGAATCCCAGCAGTCCCAGGAACAAGTCCCCTTAGGAGGCAGCAATTAGCCTACTTGGGACACACACCAGACCCAGATGCTATCTTCCAATGGTGTCTCCACAGAGATCTTTGTTGCCTGGGTTTTGTAATACCTTCACTTCCCAAAAGGGCTCGGAGAAAATTTTTTTAATAAAGTGAATTAAAATTATTTGAATTTCAGACTATTGAAACACCCTGTAACAAAACGGAGGCACTCTGGGCTTCTGGCAATCTGGAGAGGAGGATGCGGAGCATCTGCAGCATTTATATTTGTATCATCAGAAACTCCCCAAGGAAGAAAGTGCAGCTAGTGGGGACTGCGGACAAGCACGTGGGCGGTGGACACAGTCCCCCCGACCCCAGCTAATCTCCACAGACCCCATCTTGTTGGCCCAACAATTCTAATTTTACTCATGCTTTCTAGACACCCCCCATCCCCCGCCCAACTTAAAATCACCCAAAGGAATTCCATCTTTGCTCAAAGGAAAAAGATGCAGAATGCCTTTTGAGACACAAATAATAATAAGCAGGAACAACAAAACCCAAGAGGCGGAGTGCTTTCTTTACCTGCCCACTGTCCCATTGACTTCAAGAAAGACCTTGGCAGAACTTTCCAGAAGTGCAGGAAAATACATCTGCAGAATCTCACCCACTTTACCAGGTAGACCAGGCACACCAGCAGCCCTACGGGAATGAAGACGTGCTCCAGGGCCTCCCCCATGATGGCACCACAGCTCGGGCCTCCCAGGCCTCGCAGACCTGCCGGGCCTCCTAGGGCACAGCTGCTGGGGAGGCGGGTCAGGCACCTTCTGGTGTCCCCGGGTGAGTTCCACCGTGTGCGGACCTTTAGATTAGAGTAACTTCTTTACACAATCCTCCGATTCACAGGCTTGGGAATAAAGTATTCTTTCTAATATCTTTAGAGCACTGTTGGGCTTTTGTGACCATGGGGGAGCTGGTGAAGGAGTGGAAGGACGTGAAGAAAGATAAAGTGTGGATGAAATGAAAATGGCAGCTCAAGGTTCTCTCCCTGATTTGGAAGCTAAAAAGAATGCAATATCCTGTAAGACGTTTATTCAGAAAATACGTATGACTGCCTGCCAGGTGGCATAGCAGTCCCTTCATTGGGAACATACCATGAAGAGAAGCCTGGGCCACTGCCTCGGGGAGCTGAGAGCCTCGAAGTGGGGATAGATGATAGGCAGAGAGCTAACAGGCTGGCAGATATCAGTGCCATAAAAAAGTGCTATGAGTGTCCTGCTAGGGTGATTAGTGATCAAATAGCCCAGAGAGAGTGTTCAGGAAGGAATTCTGTAGAGAGTGGCCGTTGGAGCTGAAATTTGAATGAAAAGACAGAACCGGGAAAGATGATGTTTCCCCTCCGGCAGGAGGGGCAGCTAGTACAGATGCAGGGAAATGGGAAAGATCCATGAGTCTGGGGAATAAATAACACAACCCAGTAGGGGCCGGTCTGCAGAGGACAGGAGAGAAGAATGGTGTGCGGTGGAGGTGTGAGGACCAGCCAGAGCCTCTGCTGAGGAGTTGGGGCTTCAGTCCAGAAGCAACAGGAAGCCATTGAAGAGGCTTAGACAATGAAGTCCCAGCATCTGAATTATGCTTTTACAAGGTCACTGGATGCTGAAAGATGACTTTCTGGCGGTGGAGATAGAGGGTGGGCATGACGACTGAGGCAGGGGGAGTGAGACTACAGCAGTCATCCAAGAAGTGCCCAATGTCACCCTTGTCTGTGATATTTCCCAACCTCTTGACTGTGAGGACTCTCTGTATGCTGAGGACTCCTCCAAATGTACACCAACCCAGGCTAGTCATCCAGACTTGCATATCCAACTGCCTACTTGACACCTCCATTTGGATGCCTCAAAATATATCTAAAACCAGTTTCTGATACTATCTTCAAATGTCAAGCTTGCCTATCTCAAGAGGTGGCAACTCTTATCTTCCAGTTGTTCACGTTAAAAACCTTAGAGATACCTTTGACTTTTCTCTTTCTCTCCCATCGCACAGCCAAGCTGTCTCCTGTTGGATTTGCTCTGTTTTAGATTGTGCTAAACAACATTGCTAAGAATATTGTTGTATTTGTACTTGCCACACATGTGCAAGTTCCTCTCTTTCTCTCTCTCTCTCACACACACACACACACACACACAAACACATACATACATACACACACAAACCCATACACACACACACAATAGCTGGTCACACAAATTACATATGTACAAGCTCAATTTTACTTTTATTAGTGTATCAATCAGCCGCACTTAAGAAGACACAAATCACATGGCAATGTGAACAGGGACTACACAATATAAAAAATTATTAACTACTTATAAGGAATTTGCAACTAAAAGGACATAAAAGACAACTCAAAAGAATACTCAAGGGCTGAAGGAGAATATCTAAGAAACAAACCAACTTGGAAGGAGACCCTGGACCCAGGCCTCACTGGAAGAGTGTGGTTGGAGCCAACTGGATGGTGACGTTCTCTGGGTTGCACTGAGAAGCTGTTCCCAGTGAGGAGGAGGAGGCTGGTTAGCAGAACTGCCACCTGGGACAGGAAGTTTCCACTGGAATGCTGGCAAAACTTGCAGAAATCACCGGGCCAGTTCTACTGGGCCTGAACTAAAGGAGAACTAGCATTTATTTTACACTATTGAATCTTTTGACCTATAAACAGGGCATATCTCTCCTTTTAGTCCTTCTTTATATCTTCAATAAATTTTTATAATTTCTTTTAAAAGTTTTGCACTTACAAAAATTTATATTAAGAAAAATATCAAAAACATATATAAGTAGAGAGACTAATTTAAAGGATCCCCAATTACAGATATTCTCTAATGACATTTAATAATAAAATTTACTATCATTTAATGTCCACTGTTACTTAGTATATACCCACTTTCCCCCATCCGCAGAATGGCAAGGGCTCTTTTTTTTTAATTGAGATAACATTGGTTTATGACATTATACTAGGATAAGTTTCAGAGGTACAACATTATAATTCAACATCTGTATACACTATAGCATGGTTACCACCAAAGGTCTAGTTTCCATCTGTCAACATACAACTGACCCCCTTTATCCATTTTGTTCTCCTCCTGACCCCTTCCTCTCTTGTAACCACCAATCTGTTTTCTTCATCTATCAATCGATTTGTTTTGTTTTGTTTGTTCATTTCCTTTACTTAGCATCATACCATAATGGAGTGGTAGGTGCATTAATATTACTAAAAGATTCATCAAAAATGTTGTTTCTGGCATTAAAGAACAGCCTGCATTCTAAAATACAGAAGTTCATTGCAACCCTCCAAATGACAACTTCCAACTTGAAAAAATGTAAGATCTTTTCTCTACCAGCTATGGAGGATCTTTTAGATGTTGCTCTAAGAGAAACTGGGGTAATCTGATGATTGAAGCTTCTTAACTTAAAGAAGCTGTGAAGAAAAGGAGAGATTCTTTATAACTTTATATATATCATACTTATATACATACTAGAGACCCAGTGCATGAAAATTCATGCACTGGAGGGGGGGTCCCTCAGCCCGGCCTGCCCCCTCTCACAGTCTGGGAGCCCTCAGGGCCGAAAGGCAACCCGGCAATCAGGGGAAGGCGATGCTCCATCACACTTCTGCTTCTGCCACTGCCGGCAATGCAAGCATTGGCTGGCCCTGGTTACCTGAGCCTCGGACAGCCCTGGGCAGCTGGGCAGCCGCCATGCAAGGCTTGCCTATGCCTTGGGCCGGACCTGGGCAGCTGGGGGGCTGAGGAGACTGGGCACCGCCATCTTGTGGTTGTGGGTGCCGCCATCTTTGAGGGCAGGGCAGTCAATTAGCATATTCCCTCCTTATTGGCTGTGGGTCATCCTTGCTATGGCGTGAAGGTCAATTACCATATTCCCTCATTATTAGATAAGATATATACTAGAGGCTCGGTGCATGAATTCATGCATGGGTGGGGTCCCTCAGGGTGACCTACAGGGATCGGGCCCCAGTTTGTGCCCCCAGGCTCGCAACCCCAGCTCATGCTCCCAGCCTTGCAGAACCACAGCCCTGCTTGGCACCCCACAGTGGCCTGGCACTGCCCCCTCATCTGCTCCACCATCCTGCCTGCGGGGCAATCAATCAGGGCTGGGCCCCCTGCCCGGCTCCCTCAGTGCCTGGGAGCCAGGCGGCAGGCCCACCCCCCGCTGCTGGTCACCATCTGTGGGGCAATCAGGCCCCTGCTTGCTCACACCTTGTCCTGGCGCCTCCCGCTCACCTGCTCCACCATCGCACCGCAGTCCCTGTCGTCGGAGCCCATCAGAGCCAGCAGCACCTTCACTGCCACCCACTGCCAGCACCGCGTCACTGACACCCACCTAGTTTCACGCCACCCCCTGGTGGTCAGCACATGTCATAGCTAGACCACCCACCGAGGGGAAAATTTGCATATTACTCTTTTATTAGATAGAATAACAGTATGTTATATTGAGAGATGGAATCTAAAAGGAAAGACCCACACATAAATAGCATGACTTTCTGAGCCTGAGCTCTTCCTGATAGGAATGCCTAGTAAAGACTATCACTCTGGGAAGTGACTCCAGTGAGCAGGAGTTGGGCTGGCACTGGGAGACTGAACAGGGATAGACAAGATGGAAAGACACGGATGTGTCCCTAAGCTGGTCACTGCTGTGGGTGACTGAGGTTTTGTCCTGCTGGGAAGCCTCTGAGAAACTGTAGGATGCAGCTCAGACTCTTCTGGTTTATGTACATTGTCCATTGGCTCCTGTGCCCATTGATCAAGCCCTTGGGTATGATCTCCCTCATTTCCATGTTTGCCCATATATCAGATGACTTGTGAGTGCCTGTGGGTGAAGAGGAGCCCCAGAGAGAAAAGTGAGAGATGCCAGTGTTTTAAAAAAAAAACAAAACACATCACCTGAGGAAGTTTAAATATCTCATTGGCTTTATTCAACTATTCAAAGAGGAAGTTTCTAGCAAAGGTTGGATTATCTCAGGCAAGTTCATCTACCTATGGAAGACAGAAGAGTTCTGTCAGACTGACTACCTCACTAGTATTGACCAGGTAATGCAAATTAACTGGTTAAAGATTACATTCCTGGGAGAGGCTAAAACTGCAGTTAGGTTAGGTAGGAAGTCTTGGTTTGCTGACAGGGGGCTTAGTACAAGTGACTCCATTGGGATCTATTGTCTCCTTTAAAAAACCCCTCTCCCAACCCCTTTGATCAGACACTCAGCCTGAGAGATGTGATCTAAATTTAAGGGACTCGTGCCCCTCGCAGCTACTGCTCTGTAGTTCCCACAGCTTTTATATCCTCTGTGTGGTATTCACAGGTCATGACTGTAGGCTCACAATTTTTTAGTCATTCTCATCTTTTTCCGGTGTTCCCATCTTCAGGAGATCATTTGCTTGGTGGTTAGCAGCTGTGAACATGCATTTAAAGCTTTTGGGAGAATTTAGTACATCAAGGAGAACATTATGATTATTATAAACAGGATAATTCCCTCCAATGTTTGGAGTGAACTTCAGAGCATGGTCCACATTCAAAATCAAGTAAGGAAAGAAAAGACTCCATTGCAGGAGTCACCCTTGTAAACCAAGTGGCTTGCTCAGTAATCTTACGTAACTAACTTCTAGCTTCCCCACAGGTCTTAACACAGGCTCCGCAGGTGTGCTGGCTACAGCACAGGCACTCCTTGTTCAGCTAAAAGATAATCAATGGCTGTTTAACTAAGAAGAACAACTCTAACCAGAGAGTCTACGAATTTTTTTTTTTTTTAAATATATTTTATTGATTTTTTACAGAGAGGAAGGGAGAGGGATAGAGAGTTAGAAACATCGATGAGAGAGAAACATCGATCAGCTGCCTCCTGCGCACCTCCTACTGGGGATGTGCCCGCAACCAAGGTACATGCCCTTGACCGGAATCGAACCTGGGACCTTTCAGTCTGCAGGCCGACGCTCTATCCACTGAGCCAAACCGGCTAGGGCGAGAGTCTACGAATTTTTTGTTGTTGGGCAGCTATCATCTTAGCAGTGGATTCAGCAATATTTTCAAGTGTTAAGGAGAGGTTCCTGACCATAACCTCATTTACACTTACTCCTAACCAGGGACGTAGGGCCCTGCCAAAGCAAGCAAATCCCAAGTCATGAATGCCTCCTGGCAGGTCTTTTCTAACTCCATGATGTAAATTCAAGGGAATTGACCAATAAAGTATCTCACTTCATTTGTGAAGTTTAGGGCACAAATAACCGAAGAGGCATTGCTTGGTTATGTGCCAGCCATGTAGGCATTCATAGGCCCAGGGAGAATGATAATGACCACAAAGAAAACCCTGTTGGCATTGTCAATGAATTCATTAGCAGGAATTGTTGCATTTGCCCATTCAAGCCACGGGTCGGTTAGGTTTCCAGTGCATTTGGAAAGTCAATCTAACCTGAAATAAAAGTTGTTCTAAACCCCTTGCAAAGATGGGAGTTGCTGCTGAGATCTTTTTGTGATTGGGGGCAGATGTGGTGTAGGTAATCACAAAAACATAGGGGTGCAAATGTACGTAGGTATTTATGTCGAATTGGGTAAGTACAGTTATCATTAGAGAAAGGTGAAAACAGGCACTGGGTGTTCTGGCCATAAAGGCTGACCTTGATAAGAGACTTCTGGGGCTGGATGGGTGCAGTCAGTCATAGTCTGCAGTGATGTTGGGGTAGAAGAGAAACTGCTCACAGGGAGCAGCAGGGAGTCTTTAGCATCAGGGACAGGACAGAATATCTGATGATGAATCTAGCAGTCTGAAAGGTTACCCCCTTAACAGTGGCCTGGGGTATATGGATGAGAACATTATCTTTTTTAGGCCAATGCCAGAGTCAAGGAAAGAAAGGGGAAAATAAACAGTTTCGTGGTTAAACGATGGAGTCTTGATCCAGTATCCTGCGTCGAAGTCAGCTACTTCTCTCCCTTGTCAATCTGATTCCAAGGTCTCCAGCATCTGTTCAGGACCAGCTGGCAGACAGACCCTGGGAAATGGAGACCCCAGGCTCAGGGCCTGCTGATGTGCAGCAGTGTTGGTGGTCAGCAGCACCCGGTACAGTAAGGTCCCCTCGAGTGGGGTTCGAGGGCTGTCTTCTTCTGATGGCATGTCCAGAACACCCAGCCACCAGGTCCCAGACCGTGACCACCAGGATCCTCTGAGTCAAAATCTGGAAAAGTTTTTTTAACCTGTTCAAAGACTTTAGTATAACCCATTAAACACTTACCAGTATAATCAGCAGGAAGTCGTATACCGATTTACATTGGTCTGCGGTGGCTATCGCATGTGGAGTGAGTTGATTTCCCAAAGGGGTTACTGCGAACAGTCAGCATGACCCAGCATGACTCAGGCTTCTACTAGCTTCAGCAAGTTTAGAGATTTTAAGTCTGAGGATCCCATTAGTTCTCTCAACCTTGCCTGATGGTTGAGGGTTATAGGAACGGTGATAATTCCAAGTATGTAAGGCAAAAGTCTGGGCCTGTTTTTGCAGAAGCAGAAGAGACTTTATCTACATGTGTCACAACCTTGACAGGTTCTGTTGCTGCTGCCTGTGCATGAAAGTCAGCTAGGGCCTTTCTGCAACAGGCAGGCGCTGTCCTTCCAGTGTGAGCCTCAGTGTTGGTGACAGTCCTTTCAGAAGGTTTGTAAATAGGTGTTTACTGGTTGCCCTTTTTTTTAAAAAAAGATTTTTTAATTGGTTTTTAGAGATAGAGGAATGGGGGGAGGGAGAAAGAGGAGGGGGAAGCAGAAGGAGAGGGGGTGGGGGAAGGGGAGGGAAACATCAATGGGTTGCCTCCTGCAAGCCACCCATCAGGGATGGAGTCTGCTACTCAGGCATGTGCCCTGAATGGAGATCAACCAGCACCCTTTTGGTGCACAGGATGACACCCAACCAATTGAGCCACACTGGCCAGGGCATTGTTGCCCATTTTTTACTGGGGTCCTTATAAACATAAGTAAACCCCTTTGTTTCCATAACATTCCAAAATCATGGATGACCTCACAGGCACACCAGCTGTCATGAGTCTAAACATTAGCAATGTGTCCCTTTGGGCTAATGGAGACTCAGGGAGGTTCCCCCTTACAAGTAGTTCATATTAGGTAGTAACGGCATAACCAGCTTGGAAATTCCCTTTTCATCTTTACAGTAGGAATCATCAACAAACACAATCAGATTCGGATTAGTTAAAGGGGTGCCTTGTACTAGGAAATCAGAGGGCGGTGTCATAAAATGGGACGTTGTTACCTCCCGGTCATGGGGCTCGCCTTAGCTGGGAGAGTGACGTGGCACGAATGAAAACATTGCCATATGTATGATGCAGATTAGGTGGTGAGGGCAGAGGACCTGCAGAGAAACGCCGAGTCAATTCAGAGTTAGGAAGACTTCAGAAGGCCTGTGGGGTTTGCAAATAAATTAAAGTGCTGCGGCTTCCACTCACTTTGCCGCCACCCTGACCCTTGAGGTGGGTGGGATGGGCACCAGCAGTGGAATGTGATTGGGATGGGCACCAGCAGTGGAATGTGATTGGGATGGGCACCAGCAGTGGAATGTGGCTGCTTTAATGGGCAACAGGCCTGTGGTGATTGCCATGTTCTCGTGTGAGCATTCCCAGGGCTTCGTCATCTCTTTCATACACGAATCAGGTGAAAGGTTCTGAACAGTCAGGTAACCTTAGGGCAGGCGGTTCTTACAGCACTTTTTTTGGTCTTAGAAAGGCCTGCTCATGTGGTAAAAAGTTGGCCCCTGGACTAAAAGTGTAAGACCTCAGATTAGAGAGACAAATTATGTACTTTACTGCAATATCCCCATGTTTGGTGTGGAAGGAGAAAGGACTGGGCCATGTAAAGAAATAAACAGGACCAAGTAACCAAGTTCACAGAGTGCCCTCTCCCATCACCCGAGTGGATTGCGGGGGAGGGGTAGAAATGCAAAGCAGCTGGTAGAACTTGGAGAGACACTATGTCAGGTAAGGCCTCGCCTAGATATGGGCCCAAAGGGAGCCCCAGATTCAAGGACAAAGGTCAAAGAACATCTTGGAGCTGAAAGACATGGGCAGAAAATTAAACAGAGAAACTAGTATGCAAACGTGTGAAATAATATTTAACCTCATACATTATTAGAAATTCAAATTAGAGGGCAGGATGGGGGGTGAAAGGGGTGTCTTCCCAAGGCTGAGGATCCCACGTGGCATAGTAGAGCTGGCAGGGGTCCTAGGCAGGTCACACAAGTCTCCAGGCCTCGGGGAATTGGGCCATCAAGGAAGGGTGAGGCCGAGCGCGGGTGCTGCCTGCAGAGGACTGGGAGTTCCTGGAGTCGGGATCTGGTACCACCCACAGGGTGAAGTGTAAGGTAAGGGGGTCAGGAGCTAGGGCGCAGACTAAAGGGGAGGGTACCCAACGAACAGACCCGGTCTAGACCTCCAAGTGAAATGGGTTGGCAGTCCAGGGCGGGATCGGGGTCAGAGGTTGCAAGTCTGGGGGTGGATCAGGCCGTTGATCAAGAGTCGGGGGTCGGGGCCACGGTCACCTTGAGCAACACGAAGAGACGGCGGAAGGCGAGCGAGAAGAGCGGCGAGTAGGTGACTGCCATCGTGAAGAAGAGCGCGTGGAAGTGCCAGTCGCTCACGTTGAAGAGCAGGTTGGGGTTTAGGTTGGGGGTGCGGGGCCCGAGCGCGAGGGCAGGGCCGCCGCCGTTGGGTCCGGACCCCGGGGCTCTGGGTGCCGCGTACTCCGACTTGCCGCCTAGAGTCGCGCCCTAACGGCCCGCGGGTCCCCGAGGGCGCCTCCCGGCCGCCAATCGACCGTCCTCTCCGCCGCCGCCATCTCCTGCTTCCATGGCCCTTCTACGCCCGCGGCGGCCCCGCCCTCTCGCCCGGCCGTGCCGGGGGGGCGGGGCTGCGTCTGCCCGGTCTTTTACATACTGCGCCCACAATACCCCGCGGCTACTAGGACATGCTTGGACGGTAAAACTGTCAATATATGAGGGTTTTACGTGATCAAAGACACCTTACATAAGCGCAACGATAGGACATGTTCTATAATGTGGGCTTTGTAAGAAGTCAGGTCAAATGGAAGTGTAAACTATATCGCTCTAACTATGAAAGTATTTAACTATCTGCCTTTAAATGTCAGGGCGCCCGGCCCTAGTCCTAGTGCTCTCTGTGCAAATCGCTGCGGGCTCCACCCGATTTCCTAGAACGCCTTACGTTCTAGGCTAGCTTGGCCAGGCCTCTTTGGCAGGCTATCTAGGTGCCCCGCCTCTCCCCCCATTGGCCAATTTGGCGTTTATGGGCGGCTTCTAGTCGGGGTGCCAAGCTCGGAACCAGCAACTGCGCCGGCTGGGGACGGGCCCTTAAGAGTGATTGAAACCCTGGCATGAGGGAAGAGTGGTTTGTTGAGCCGCGTTTTTTTCTCATCTTACACACCTGCCTTTATTTCTTAATTTTATTTTATTGTTTAAAGTATTACATATAGTAGCATATGTCTCCTTTTTTCCCCCATTGACCTTCCCCCAGCCTTCCCTACCCCCTGGCACATGCCCTCATTGCATTTATTTCTTACAATGGGTTTTTGCCACTCCTCCCAACTGGATCCTTTTTCCTCTATAACAGTGGTTCTCAACCTTTCTAATGCTGCGACCCTTTAATACAGTTCCTCATGTTGTGGTGACCCCCAACCATAAAATTATTTTCGTTGCTACTTCATAACTGTAATTTTGCTACTGTTAGGAATCGTAATGTAAATATCTGTGTTTTCCGATGGTCTTAGGCTCTACAGCAGCGGTTCTCAACCTGTGGGTCGCTGAGAACCGCTAGCAGGGTCGCCTAAGTCTTAGACCATCGGCGCTAAGACCATTGGAAAACACAGATATTTACATTACAATTCCTAACAGTAGCAAAATTACAGTTATGAAGTAGCAACGAAAATAATTTTATGGTTGGGGGTAACCACAACATGAAGAACTGTATTAAAGGGTCGCAGCATTAGAAAGGTTGAGAACCACTGCTCTATAAAGTGTGCTGTGTAGTTCGTATGCCCTAGGACTTCAGTAATACGACCCAACAGTCATTGTATGCCACGCACTTCCCCTCCCGCCACAGCCCCTACACACTCGAACATTCTAGGCACAGGTTGGCTGCATGCCAGCGCCCAAGGCAGGAGGACCAGACAGGAGGCATGGGGCCGGGACCCTGACCAGCGGCCCTCAGGAACAATGGACACCTCCGTGTGCTGAAAATGGCTTGAGGAAAATGAGCACACAATGCTCAGGGCCCGTGCCAGTGCTGGTCACACACGCAGGGTCCCTGCCCTCACAGAACTTGGAGACCAGCATGGACACACACAAACAGACAAGGGGGTGTCTGCTCTACTTCCTAGAGTTGAGCGCCCAGCATGAGGGATGCAGATGGGGCCTCTGAGAAAGGCCACGACATGGGAGGTGGTGGCAGTGGCTCTTCTCAGTTGAATCGTGTGCTAAGGGAGGGAGGTGACTTCAGCTGTCACCCAGAGGTTGAGGAAAACCTTCCAGACCTACCTGTCGGGTTTCATAATCCTGGGAGCCCAACAGCCTGAGTGGGAGGATAGACCCATACCTGTGCTACCACAACCAGGAGGCAAAAGTCCTTCTCTTCCTGTGCTCTGCGTGGAGTCTGCATTCAGTAGGTGCTCAAAAATGCACATTCTTGAAATTATTATGAATTCCCCCCCCCATCCGCCCCCAGATCACTTATTAGTTGCAAAGGGGGAAACATAATTCTTTACAATGGAGAGACCAGGCCAACTTTACCCCTTGACCTGGGGAGCATACCCAGCCGCACTGTGGGAGGCGCTGTGGGTCTCTGATATGTCCAGCGAGGCCCCATGCGCATGGGCTCCTGAGCAGGGAAATTTAGCCAGTCTGGCCAAGAAGCAGAATGTTTATTTTTATTAATATAATATACGTTGAAATAGCCGCACGTGCTGGTGGCTGCTATATCCAGCAGTGCAGTCTAGAGCTCTGGGGAAGTGGGGAAAGACAGTTCTACACCTAAACCATAAGAAATGGAGGAGGATTGAATGCCTCGCTATCCCCTCTGGGAACAGCAGGGAAGTTAGAAGCTTGGCTGGATTTCCGAGGAGGCTGTGGGCTGTGTATAGGTAAGGGGCGTGAGGGTGTAGCTGGTTTGGAGCATGTTGACAGTTAACCTGGGACTTGAGAGGGGACACTGAGCAGATGACCCTCCAGCAGGGGCTGGAAGGAGGACAGTGCAGGCACCAGGTAGAGAAGGTCAGGCAGAGGGCATAGCTGAAGCAAAGGCCCTGAGGCAGAGCAAGGAGAAGGCCCGCTGCCCTGAGCGGAGCAGGGAGCCTAGCGGACACCTTGTGGAGGGGTCAATGGGGATCTGGGGCGGATTGTGAGCAAGAGAGGGTTCCTGACCCGAGTTACCAGGCCAAGTTTGTGACTTGTGTTGCTTTTGCTGCATCATGCTCGTTTTGTCTGAAGGGTCCAGGAGCAAATAATGCCTTTTTGCAGAGAGCAAGGGGAGCGCCTGAAGCCCCCCAGGAGGTGCCCAAAGCCTCTGCTGAAGGGCCCAGTCCTGGGTCCCACCCTGACCCTCTGGGGTCCGGCTCAGAGCCCAGAAACTGCAGGGAGAGGATTGCCATAGAGGTGGCTGCCGGAAAGGGGCACCAGGGCCATCTGCTCCTGCAGCCCCCCTGTGCCAGACACCAAGACCCCTGGGCTCACACCCAGCTGTGTGGCTCAGTGGTTGAGAGTCAACCTGTGAACCAGGAGGTCACTGTTTGATTCCCGGTCAGGGCACATGCCCGGGGTGCAAGCTGGATCCCCAGTGTGGGGCATGCAGGAGGCAGCCAATCAATGATTCTCTCTCATCATTGATGTTTCTATCTCTCTCCCACTCCCTTCCTCTCTGAAATCAATACAAATACGTTTTTGAAAAATACCTCTGGGCTCACATCCCTGCCCAGCACCTGAGGCCCCTGCCGTCTCCCCAGGGGTCAGCCTGGTTGGATCAGTGAGTGCCGTGGGCTCAGGGCACAGGGTAGTTGCAGAAGCTCAAGACCTCCCAGCCAGGTTCCCTGGCTGAGGCCAAAATCCCTAAGATTTTGACATGTGTTAACTCAACAGCCTTTATCTCAGGGTTTACACAGATAAATCCACAGATGTCAGTCCTAAGGGCAGCAGGCGCTTTACAGACAGGAGAGGGAGGCACAGACAGGGGGAGCGTGACTGTGGAAGGCCACACAGCCAGGTGGGCAGTCATAATTTGAACCCAGCTCCAAGGCAGGGACACTGAAGTCAGAGAACTAACTACACAGAATCATATAATTCTATCAGTCTGAAAGAAAAAGAAATTCAAATTAAATAATAAAATATTACGTACACATGAATTAGTAAATAGAACTTCAAGCAGTTATACACTGCTCATGAGGATGCAATGAAACTGACATTCTCCTTCATGCATTAGTGTCCATAGATTAAACTGGCAAAACTTTATTAAAATGTACGGTATACAAGCAGGTGAGTTCTTAGGGCTGGGGATAGAAATGGAGATTGACTATAAATGGAATGAGGGGTTGTTCGGAGGGTAATGGAAAGGCTCTAAAACTGGATTGTGGTGATGGTTGCACAACTCTAAAAATTTACCAAAAAATCATTAAATCATACACTTTACAAATGGTAAATTTTATAGTATTTAAATGAAACCTCAATAAATCTGTTTGTTTATTCGGTTTAATTGGGAGGGCTTGGATGTAAACCCACTCCATCTGATTCCAGAAGGTACCATCACAACAGAAGAATATACCACAGTTAGAAAATGCCAATCATCTAGACCGCAGCAATATCCTCGGTTGGTTTCCCAGATAAAATACACAAGGACTAGACCATCCCACTCAAAACTATATACATGGGGGAGAAACCAAGATGGCGGCATAGGTAAACACCTAGACTGCTGCATCGCACAACAATTTCAAAACTACAACTAGAAGACAGAACGGACACCATCCAGAACCACAGGAAAGCTGGCTGAGTGAAAATTCTACAACTAGAAGGAGAGAGGGAGGCTCGCAGAGAATTGGAGGTACGGCAAAGGGGCTTTGTGCGCGCAGAGAGGAAGGGCGGCTGAGAGCCTGGCTGACTTTCTCTGGCGGAAGGGGGAAGGAAGCCTCCGACCGCACTGAACCCCAGTTCTGACTGCACTGAACCCCAGCTCCGGGCGAACCCCTGGGGACCCACGCTCTTACGGGGGGAGTCTGGACTCTCGGGCGGAGACTCGAGCGGGGAAAGGCAGAAGTCTGAAGGCGCACGCGGGCCAGTGCGCACAAAGGCTGCGGAGGTTGCCACAGGCTTTCCCTAGTGGAAGGGAGTCAGAGGATCCTGGCTGCACTGAGCCCCAGTTCTGACTGCAGTGAACCCCAGTTCCAGGCGAGCCCCTGGGGACCCACGCTCTTGTGGGGGGAGTCTGGACTCTCGGGCGGAGACTCGGGAGCCGGGGAAGGCGGAGGACTGAAAGTGCGCACGCGCGCGTGCGCCAGTGCGCACAAAGGCTGCGGAAGTTGCCACAGGCTTTCCCTAGTGGAAGGGAGTCAGAGGATTCTGACTGCACTGAGCCCCAGTTCTGACTGCAGTGAACCCCAGTTCCAGCCGAGCCCCTGGGGACCCACGCTCTTGTTGGGGGAGTCTGGACTCTCGGGCGGAGACTCGGGAGCCGGGGAAGGCGAAGGACTGAAAGTGCGCGCGCGTGCCAGTGCGCACAAAGGCTGCGGAGGTTGCCACAGGCTTTCCCTAGTGGAAGGGAGTCAGAGGCTCCTGACGGCACTGAGCCCCAGTTCTGACTGCAGTGAACCCCAGTTCCAGGCGAGCCCCTGGGGACCCACGCTCTTGTGGGGGGAGTCTGGACTCTCAGGCGGAGACTCGAGCTGGGGAAGGCGGAGGACTGAAAGCGCACATGCGCGCAAGGGCAAGGCTGACAGGAAGCCAAGACTGAGACTCCACCCCATCCAAGCTGAGCACAGAGGCTATTGCAATTTGGCAAGCCTAATCCTATAAGGCTGTCTCCAGCACCGAACTTCTCCCAGCATAGACACAGCTGATCCTTACAGCCAACTGGCCTGGAGGTCAATTCTTCCCAGTGATACCAACAACAATAAAGACTTAATTACAACAAGGCTGTACACACAGTCCACAAAGGGGTGCACCAAGAGTGTCCACCTCAGGTTAACTGGGGAAGCAGACCCACTGGGCCATATTGGAAACCTAGCACAAATATCTACCTTACCAACTCAGGGAATCAGTGAAAATGCGGGGTCAAAGAATCAGATCACAAACGAAAGAAATGGAGGAAAACAAACGACTGGATATAGAATTCAAAACCACGGTTATAAGACTTTTTAAGAATATCCTAGAAAAGGCCGATAAATATAACGAGACCCTCGAAGATATGAAAAAGGACCAACTAGAAATTAAACATACACTGACTGAAATAAAAAATATTATACAGAGACCCAGAAACAGAATAGAGGAACACAAGAATCAAGTCAAAGAATTGAAATACAAAGAAGCAAAAAACACTCAACCGAAAAAGCAAAAAGCAAAAAAAAAAAAATCCAAAAATTTGAAGATAATGTAAGAAGACTCTGGGACAACTTCAAGCATACCAACATCAGAATTATGGGGGTGCCAGAAGAAGAGAGAGAGCAAGATACTGAAAACCTATTTGAAGAAATAATGACCGAAAACTTCCCCCACCTGGTGAAAGAAATAGACTTACAAGTCCAGGAAGCCCACAGAACCCCAAACAAAAGGAATCCAAAGAGGACCACACCAAGACACATCATAATTAAAATGCCAAGAGCAAAAGACAAAGAGAGAATATTAAAAGCAGCAAGAGAAAAACAGTTAATTACCTACAAGGGAGCACCCATACGACTGTCAGCTGACTTCTCAACAGAAACTATGCAGGCCAGATGGGAGTGGCAAGAAATTTTCAATGTGATGAATAGCAAGAACCTACAACCAAGATTACTCTACCCAGCAAAGCTATCATTCAGAATTGAAGGGCAGGTAAAGAGCTTCACAGATAAGAAAAAGCTGAAGGAGTTTATCACCACCAAACCAGTATTATATGAAATGCTGAAAGGTATTCTTAAAGAAGAGGAAGAAGAAAAAAGTAAAGAGAAAAATTATGAACAACAAATACATATCTATCAACAAGTGAACCTAAAAATCAAGTGAATTAAAACCTGAGGAACAGAATAATCTGGTGAATATAATAGAATCAGGGGCATAGAAAGGGAGTGGACTGATAACTCTCAGGGGGAAAGGGGTATGGGGGGTTCATGAAGAGAATGGACAAAAATCATACACCTATGGATGAGGACAGTGGGGGGGAGGTAAGGGCAGAAGGTGGGGTGGGAAATGGGTGGAGGGGAGCTATGGGGGGAAAAAGGAGAAATAATTGTAATAATCTGAATAAAGATTTATTTAAAAAAAAAAAAAAAAAAAAAAAAAAAAACTATATACATGGGAATACCATCCACCTTCATCTCTTCTGGCCAGGACCCCAAGTTTGCAATGAAAATGCATGAGCAACTCAGTCTAAAGGAATTGTCCTACCTAAACAAAAATCCCCAAGTCCCTGGGGACCTTCTTTAAAATTCACCCTCAAGTGATTTTTTGTCTCCCCAAAAAGCCAACTTTTCAGAACAGTTTTCCATCAGCACGCCACAAGGGCTACAAGAGAGCAGAGAGAGGAGTCAGAGGAAGTACCTAATAGGAGCTGCCATTGCTCTCTCCATGGAGTCAGGACACATGACTTCCCCAGCACCGAGATGTGAGCACACGCAGGGAGTCCTGCCAACCAGGGGCGCTCCCCCAGGCCTCGGTGTTCCGAGTGTTGATCATATCACAGCATTTTACATTGTGCCTCCATTACACAGGCATGACTGATTGCCCAATGGCGACCTCAGTCTACAGCACCCCCAGGCATCACCCATAGCCCCCACCCTAAACCACAGTATTGATCTTTCGGGGGTGGCCAGCCCCCACTCAGGTAAGGCCAGCCCCCATCTCAAATCACCCAAAGTCCCCAAGTAAACAATGACATTTCTATCAGGCCTCACATGCCAAGGGATTAGGATGATCTCCCAGAAGCCCAGGGCTAACCAGACATCTTTTTGGATAAGAGGTTAAATTCTTTACTGCACAGCCTGCACCTCCTGGGAAAAGTCTCTGACCTGCCACTCTGGGTGCCAGGCCAGGTAGCAGCCTCCTCTGGTCTTGTCCGCTTGCCTCTCCCCAGCGTGGAGCCTCTGCCCTACCATCAGGTTGAAGTGAGGGTGACTGGGAACCCAGTATTCTTGGCTACTTCCCCTGGGGGAGAGCCTCCATCCTATGGGTAGGGCCTTGGTGGAGGGTGGCCCTATCCTTCAGCTGCACGCACTAGTCATTGAGCCTCTTCAACTTGGAGATGAGAAATGCTGGCGGCCTGCCCTCCTACTCAGCTATGGTGGCACTCCATTGGGAGCTGAGATGAGAATGAGCCCCGCCTTCTTGGCCACACCCACCTGCGATGGGGCCTCCATCAAGCTGGGTAGGGGCTGGGGCAAGACTCAAATGCCACAGCCTCTCACTGTTCTTACCAAGTTTTACCAGGTTTTCTTGAATCAATGGTTCTCCATTTGCTACATTAGGACAATTTCAAGAGATCTTCAATTTTTTATAGTCGTCTTTAGTTTTGCTGGTTTCCCTGGGAAGTGGGTTCACAGGGCTCCTCATGCAGTCATCCCACGCCCATGGACTCTTAGCTTACACTCCAGGCAGCAGGCGCAGAACCTGACGAATCAAGTTCTGTGCAGTGACACTGAGGATCCACATCCCTGTTCTCATCTTTGAACCAGGAGGCAGTGAAGCCTACCTGCTTGCTCTCTCTCTCTCTCTCTCTCTCTCTCCCTCTCTCTCTCTCTCTCTCTCTCTGCCTCCCTCTGGCTGCAGACAACTGACACCACTGGCTGGAGGATGGCCCCCTTCCACCATGTCAGATGCAAAAGAAGGCCCGGGACTCATCTGCACCCATTCAGACAGCAACCTCCACTGGACTAACCATTTCTGAGAAAATAATCTGGACTTCTCCTCCCCCTAATGCAGGGCCCTTCCTTTCTTCTGTGCTGGAGGCCACAATGGCAGTCTAGGGATGGCTATAGCCTCCTTCTTTGAATAATTTTAAATGCATAAAATAAAATACAAAAGATTATAAAAGAAACCCCCTTTAAAATGTTATCACACTATTTTCTAAATATGACCTACTAAAACATGCTTCTTTATGAACAGATTAAATAACAAGGACTAGCGGAGGCTCTGAAAACTACCAAAACACAGAGCAGGGCATAGATGATTTTTTTAATAAAAACTGCAGGTGATAAGAAAATAACCCAACTTCTATTGATAAACAAGTACAGCTAATACTACTATGTTTTTTGCCTACATTCAAATAAAAAATAAATGCTAAATTTTGTTTTGGGGAATCAAGATGTATCGTTTTCCTATGCAAGTTCACCAGCCCCCTAGCCCAGGTTAAGAACCCCTGGTATTAATAGTATGGTCTAGTGGTCGGCAAACTCATTAGTCAACAGAGCCAAATAGCAACAGTACAACGAATGAAATTTCTTTTGAGAGCCAATTTTTTTAAACTTAAACTTATTCTAATGCCACTTCTTCAAAATAGACTCACCCAGGCCGTGGTATTTTGTGGAAGAGCCACACTCAAGGGGCCAAAGAGCTGCATGTGGCTCGCAAGCCGCAGTTTGCCGACCACGGGTCTAGGCCAATGGCCCGGGGTGGCGCTTCTCAAATCCCGGGTTAAAATGCAGATTCTAACTCGAGCTGCAGCCTGATGGTCTGCGTTCCTAACAAGCCCCAGGGGATGCCGAGATTCTGGCCCAGGGAGCCCACCGCAGGGAGAAAGGGCTGCAGGCTCAGCGTGGGGGCCTTCCCCCTGCGGCGGAGTGAGTCAGCAGTCACACAGATGGCACTTCCCGGCCTGCGAGTCCCCAGCAGCAGCTTGGGGACATCCCAAAGGGCCACGCTGTCTTTTCCAGGTGCTTCAGGATCTGACGACGGAAATGTGGAGATTCTGAGCTGCTGGGCGCCCTTGGTTTCCAGAAAACTCCCGGGAGTAGACACGGCTGGCGGGCTGGCGCTGACCCTGGGCAAGTCTCAGCACAAGGACACATCTCCACATGCAGAACACAAAGGTGACTCGCTGGTCGGAAACAGGACTCCCCAGGACTGAACAGTTGAAGTGATCATGCAAAAGGAAGAAAGTAACTAACGATTCTGAAATTATTGGCGTATATGTACCTTCATCATTTTCCTGAGGGCATAGAGAATAAACACAAGTAGATATAAGAAAAAGATGTAATATGGATTGTTATATATAATACATAATAATGTATGTACTATATAATGTATGAACTATATAACATATAAAAACTTCGTTTCTACACTAGGTTCTATTATTGAAGCAAGTTCGGCTGTCACAAACTCCAGTGCCCTGTACTTGAGATATATTTAATATACAGAAAAATATTAAAACAACAGAAAAAAACCCAAGTAAACAATAAGTTGCTGTTATGAGCAGTACAATAGCCTAAGTAAGCAAAATAACAAGGGCAGTTTTATTTGTCCCATCCATACAGAGTGGTTTTTATGTATTTTTAGTAACAAAAAGGCAACTGGGGGCCTAAGGGATTGTTTTCTTCTTGAGGCTCCTTGGAGCTCATGGATCCCTCGGAACCGCCTCTCCACGTCCAGTACCCTCAGCTCACCTTCATTTAGAAGCCAGACGGGAGCTGCCACCTCGGGGACCTGGACCTTGAGCGGGATACAGAAACTGTGTTTCAAGCCAGGTACCAGGCCCGCCAACTGCGCTCAGGTGCCCCCTCCTGGGCACCGAGGGAAGCAGGCGTCTTCCCACACAGGTAAAAAGGAAAGGTGGTTGAAGAAAAGGCAAGGAGAGGTATTTGGATGATTGCAAAAAGGAAAAAAAATCAGTAAGAACCCCCACTCCCAACCAGCCTAGCTATGAAAACAAAGGACTGGCCATATTGAAACTAGAAAAACACAAAAGCAATTTCCTTTAAGAATTCTAAAAATAAAAATTAGAAAACATCTTTGGAAGAAAGCAAAAGGTTGTTTTTGTTTCTTGTCACTAAAAATAGATGGTGGTTACACAGCTTGGGAGCCCAGGGTCAAACTCCACAAACCTTTTAAAAGTTAAAAAAAAAGAAAAGAAAGAAAGAAAAACTGGAACAATAAAGAACTCCTACAACTCAACAACAAAAAACAACCCAATTCAAACATGGGCGAAGGGTGTGAGCAGACATTTCTTGGGAAAAGAGATACAAATGCTAAGTACTTTAAATGATGCTCAACATCACTAGTCACCAGGGAAATGCAAATCCAAACCATGAGATTCCACCTCAGACCCACTAGGATGGCTACAGCCAAGAAAATAATAATAAAGCAAGTGTTGGACAGATGTGAGGAAACAGGAAACCTTATGCATTGTGCAAGGGCTGTGAGGTGGGGCAGCCGTGGTCCATGTGTCTGTGGCTAAGAGGAACGCAGCCCAATTGGTGGGGCTTGGAGGGCTTCGGGCTTGGTGAACACATTGCTGTGCTGGGGAGAGGAGGCCCAGAGAGGGCATGGCCGCTCCACCCTTTCCCACATCCCTCGCCCTGGGCACCTCTTCCCTTTGGCTGTGCCTGTGTCCTTTGTAATCAATCAGGAAGAGAAAGTAAAGCACGTCCCTGCATCCGTGAGCCGTTCTAGCAAACTATTGAGCCCGAGGGAGAGGAAAGCCCTGGTTTATGGCTGGTTAGTCAGAAGCACTAGTTAAAGCCTGGGACTTGGGATTGGCATCTGAAGTGGGGGGCAGTCTGGAGGGACTGCGCCCTCACCCTGCGGGGTCTGTGCTGGCTGCGGGTAGTGTCAGAATTCAACTGTAGGACACGTCCAGAGAGTTGGAGAACTGCTGAATGTGACAGAAAGGCCCCACACATTTGGTGTCAGAAGTGCTCCATGTGCAGAGGAAGTGAGTTTTATTTTGATATCCAAAAAGAGCCCCGTCGGTTGGAGCGCCATCTCAATACGCCAAGGCTGCGGGTTCCGTCTCGGGTCAGGGCTCACACAAGAACCACTGAATGCACAGCAAGTGGAACAAGTGATGTTTCTCTCCATCTATCTATCTCACTCCCTTCTCTCTAAAAATCAATAAATAAGGGTTAAAAAATAATATCCAGAAAGAATTGAAAGCATGGTCTCAAAGACACAGCATACACCCAGGTTCATAGCAGCAGTATTCACACATGGCCAGGACGTGCAAAAGCCCAAGTGCCCACTGATGGGCAAACAAACGTGGTCTATGCACACAGCCGCTTAGCACTCAGCCTTAAAAAGGAAGAACATTCTGACACACAGGATAGCACGGTGACCCTTGAGCACCTTATCCTGAGTGAAATAAGCCCGGCACGAAAAGTGAATGCCGTGTGACTCCCCCTACAGGAGGCAGGAGAATGGCCAGCTCATACAGGCGGAAAGTAGAATGGCGGCTTCCTTCTGAGAAGGGGACGGAGGAGTTACTGTTTAATGGATACAGTTTCAGTTTGCAAGATGAGAAAGGTCCGGAGATCGGTTGTACCACATGTGAATATATTTAGCACTACTGAACTGGACACTCAGAAATAGCTAAGAGAGTGCATTTTATGTGTATTTTACAATTAAAAAATTTTAAGTTGAAACAACACATCAGCACAATCATTCCTTCATTTGCTGCCCTGGCCACATCTGGCTCAGCTTCCAAAAACTTAGAAAGTTAGAGCTGGCGGGGATTTAAAGGCCTACTTCAGTTTCACAGGGTAAACCATGGAGGCCACGGCAAGGTGCCCTGGCCGTCTCGGTGGACAGCAGCAGAGACAGGGCTGGAGGGAAGGGCTCTCGTAGTTCAGACTGAGGCCTGCCCTGCACCCCGACCCTAGCTCACGATGGAAGAGTAGTGATAACTCGCATCCACTAGGGGGGCCTTCCCACACCCAGGGGCCCGGGGGCCAGGTGGGCGTAGGGAAGAAAATAGGCCTGTGGTTAAAGTCCACATGGTCTGACTGTCACAGCCCCTGAACACACCTGGAGGGAGACGAGGAGAGAGGTGACCCGCTGAGACGTCACAGGGCACACGCGGTCTCGTAGTGTGTTCCACCGGGTTGTTCTGTAATTTCCCCCACACAGACCTTAAAAGGAACGTCACCCCTCAGGCAGTGAAGAACTGACCCTTCTTCTGCCCATCTTCCGGAATATCACACACAGCAGGAGGCGTGCGTATGGGTTATTTTTTATTTTACGTTGATGATTGGGAAAATACCAACATGTAAGATGGAACTGAAGCTAACAGGTGATTGTACTGGCAGTTAATTGGATAATTTTGTGAAAATAAAGATGCGCCTGTTTAAACTGAAAAGCACTTTTAGTCACTGCTTGGGCTGGGACCTTTGCCAGGAAGGCGAAGGTGCTGGTGAGAAAGTAATCGCCCTCCCAGCGCCTTGCACGTCCTCAGGCACCTGCAGTCCCGGGACAGCAGAGCGGCGGCCGCACCCCCCGGGGCAGCCCCGGTACCCACTGGCTTATTCCGAGATTCCCTTTGGGCCAGTGAGGCTTTGCCCGGACGCAGTTCTCCAGGCGACAGGGCTCACTTGGCAGTGCGCACGAGGTAGGTTCTCTTTGCAGACATTCCTTTTCTTGCTTTAACCGGAGGGTGGCCCACGTCCAAGGTCAGAGCAACCCCTCAGCCGCCAGGCTGCCCGGAGTCTGCGATGCTGCCCAGCATCTAACTCTTCAAATCCGGGGGGATGTTCTCTTCGTCCACAGGCTGTTTGGGCTTTAACTGGCTGCTCAGGGTTAAGAAGGAGTATCGCAGGCCCCCCGCCATGCTGAAAGGAGGAGGAAGGGGAGATAAAGAATGCCCGCAGCTGCTCCATCTTGGTAAGCACAGTCAGCTTACTTAGAAGGGAGCTAGCGAGCCCCGTTTTATCCCTGTTTTTAGGTTACTTGATGAGCATTACCCCTCTTATTTCAGAAATCTTTTGGGGCAGAAAAAAAAAGAGTAGATCAAATCTAATACAGAACTGTGTTGAGAAAATAAGCACTCGGTTATTACTGAATAAACTGTACATTATTACCCTAAAATAGCGCCCCATGTCTAGAACCCCCAAATGCCCTTTAAAAGTATTTTGGTCTTCCCTCCTGCTATCCTCAGCCCGTGGTGCTTTGATGGCACACGAGTTTAATGAGGCCACTGCACCAGAGGGAGACAGGCCGGGGGCTCTTCCGGGAGGAAGGCGCATGGATTAAAGCCGACCTCAGCCCTGGAATGTTCATTACTCATGACACACAAGGGGAAAGAGATGAACTGAGTGATTTAAGTGAAATTATCTTAGAAATTGGCATGTCAAAACACCTACTCCTTCACTTATAACACACTAGAGGCCCGGTGCACGAAATTCGTGCATGGGGTGGGGGGTGTCCCTCAGCCCGGCCTGCGCCCTCTCGCAATCTGAGACCCCTCGGGTAGGGTCCCTAGGCCTGGCAGGCGATCAGGGCCTATCAGGGCTTTCCTTCCCCCAGCTGCTGGCAGCTAGCCCCGCCCCTGCTGCTGCCACTGCTTGCCATCTGTGCGGCACTGCACCCCCCTTCCCCCACCACCAGTCACCTCCCTCTGCAGGTGATAGGCATGGGGTGTGGTCATTTGGCTGGCCTGGGCTTCCCTCTGTGGGGCAATCACTGGCCGGCCCCGCACACCCACCACAACGCCGCTGGCCAGTAGCCTGGGCCTCCCTCTGCGGGGCGATCGTGGGGCGATGGCGGGGCCCCCCAACCAACTGCATCATACCTGCCTTGGCTGGCCTGGCGCCAGTGCGTGTCACAGCACCGTCATCCAGAGCATCGTTCTGCTGTTTGGTCCTTCGGTCAATTTGCATATTACGCTTTTATTATTATAGATTAATCAGACATTTACAAATTCATATTTTGCAAAAATGAGTTCACTTAAAAACCCCACTTACCAAATATTTAACCCTATGAAGTTTAACACAGAGAAAACGTAGTCTCCACCGACTAACATCCCAATGTAGGCAATGGATACATTCTGCAGGGAAAGAGACGATCAGTCATTTTAAAAGTGAAGAATTTTGGGGGAAAATACATGTCTATGGTGAAATCTGAAATTAACTTTTAATTACTTTGCACATAGTAGGTGCTCACAGAATGTTGGATGAATGGAAATCCATTGCATATAAAAAAAATGAAGTGAACTGTGGCGTGGCAATCACAGAAGACTGCATTATTCGTGCTTCACACACGGGAAGAAGAGGTAAGAGTTGGGTAATAATCCACTTTCCAGATCCCATCTCTCTACCATCACTGGGTAGTGAACTTTCATTATATTGACCCTAAACTTGAACGGATCAGAGACGTCTCATCAATTCCAAGCCGCACTCTGTCCAGCGTATCACAGGAGGCCTCTGGGCAGCTGCAGACAGCCTCCGGGGCCCAGGCAGCTTCCCCACCTAGTCCACGTGAGGAGGAAAACAAAGCAACTATGGAAGAGAACGCAGACACCCTGTCCTCTTCATCCGTGCGTGCACTCAGCTGCCTGCACGCACACACGTGCCCAGGCCCACGGTGAGTGGGGCACCTTGTCACGGAGTGGCTGTCTTCACAAGGATTCCCTTTATTTGTCGGCAGATTCTCCCAGGAAGCCAACGTGCAGATGACAGGACGTTTTGGTGAGCGCGGAAATTTGGCCATGTTTCAGCTTTTTTACTCCATTTTCCCATACCATGCCCCTGCACCACCCCTAATTAAAACATCATAATGTGCCTCCCCTTTTGCAATTAGCTAGTCCTCCCTCTGTTTTATGGGTTAGAAGACGGAAGAAGTGATCGCCCAGGCACAGCTGGAAATGTCACAGCCTCCACTCTTACTCCACTGATAACAACAAAATCAAACTCGGTTTCTACAGCAAAGACTGGGTTCACAGGAAGTCCTGCTTCGACTCCATACACACACACACCCCACACACACCCCCGGCTTCAGCTCTTACCTTGATGGCTCCCACCACGGCCGTGGTCAGCGCCGAGTTGTAGTGGCTGCACAGCACGGTGGAGTACATCAGCAGGAACCTGCGAGGGATCAACACCTGAGCACCGGCCGGCTGCATGAGAACCGCCGGCTGCTTCAGTCGAGTGACCCCGAGGGCACTTGAGTGGATTTTACCACCTACACATTAAAACGTCTTTTAACTCTGACCTTTCACAGGAGAATGGTCCAGTCATGCATTTGCCAGACTTCCTACCTTAAGTATCCTTTTCATTTTGTCTGTCTCTTTCCCATTCATGGTTCCTCAAAAAGGGGGTAGGAACAATGAGATTTTTTTTAAACGATCTGAAATCTTTCATTTGACAGCTACACTAGAGCACTGGGTTTTAATCCCCTCTGTGCATCAGAACCGCCTGGTGCACTTTATTGTTGTTGTTGTTGTTAATCCTCACCTGGGGATATTTTTTCCATTGATTTTTTGTTTTAGAGAGGGTGGAAGGGAGGAAGGGAGGGAGGGAGAGAGAGAGGCAGAGAGAGAGAGAAACATCGATGTGAGAGAGACACATTGATTAGCTGCCTCCTGCACGTGCCCTGACCAGGGCAGGGATGGAACCTGCAACCCAGGTCCGGGCCCTTGACTGGGAATTGAACCTGAGAGCCTCCGGTGCACAGGCCAGCACTCTAACCACTGAGCCACCAGCCAGGGCACCTGGCACACGTTTCCACACGATGGTGCCTGGCAGAGGCTCTCCTTCCAGTGGTTCGGGGGTCGGGGGGTGGGGGGGAGAGGGGCCACAGGCAGTGTTAGCTCCGTGAGGAAGCCCACGAGCAGCCAGCGCTGAGCAGCACAGGTGTTAGGATGGAAAATCAGCGAGCAGCTGCTGGCTTTGGACAAAGGCGATTGACATGAATGGATTTCCCGTGTCAGTGACACCCCATACCTATTACCAAAGTTAACTCAACAGGCATTCGACACTGTCAGCACTTTCTTACCCACTTGCCAATAAAATGACCACAGAACTGTGCCCAAGCACCAGACAGGAAAATACACACACCCATGAAAGGACCTACAATCCAGTCACAGGGACACAAAGAGATTCGTTACCACCAAGTAGTGAAGAAAACTGGCTTCAAGGTAAGTGGGGAGCAAAACACCACCCACCTGAATCAGGTGATTAAATGCTGACAGAGATCACAATCAACAGGGGTACGGCGGCGGGGGGGGGGGATAACACTGGATTTTAAAGCCAAATCCCAGTTGGAAGGCAGGAGCAGAGGGAACCCCAAGAGAGGACTCAGCCTGTGCACCTGGAGGATAAATCCTGCGGGAATTCAGCGCTCAGTCTCCAGTCCAGGCCCAAATCTCTCACTGCTGGTAACAGAATCAGAACCAGAACAGTAACGGCGTTTAGCCTGAGATGTTTATTAGCAGGGGTGGTAGAGAACAAAGATTAAAGTACATCACGAGTTAACATAAAGTTGAGGAACAGACTCAATTACAATCTTCAATTTTGTAATTCTCAGAAAAATCTCTGTTCTCGAGGATATTGCAATAATTTGACAAGTGAGAGAAGCCACCATCTCGGCCTGTGTGGCTTTAATTTGGAATGTGCAGCTGACAGACTTGCAGGTTTCATCTGAACATGCTACTCACATGTTGAAAAGAAGCTGATTTATTTTCAACTTCTGTTTCTTAGTTTTCAGAGGGCTGCTTTGCTGTGCAAAGCAACCAGCTTCATTAGCTTTGCTAGGGCCGCATTAGGGCCTGGAATTACTGGGGGAAATCAGGTAAAGCAAATTGTAAATGCAGTTTTAAGGGGTTAAAAACCTTTTAATTCACTAAGTTGTAAATGGAACTAATTTACAGTAAATTGTTTAGGAGATTTTAATCAGTTAAACTTGAGATAACAAACCATTAATCAAATAATGAAAGTAAAATTATGTTTATGCAAAAATTACTGGCTTTATAAATAGAGCAGCAGTATTTATATATTAAAGGCTTAACGAAACCTCCGTTTTAATTTTTACATTTTTAATAAATTCAACATTAATGTAGAGCCCCGAGGAACTATAAATAATCCTGCTCATGCACAAAACGAAAAGATTGAAAAACGCAGCCTGCAGTTGGTGAGGGGGCGGCTCTGCGGGGCCCGGGGAAGAGACAGTGCCCCCAGCATCTGCTCTGGAGGAGCCCAGAGTCTACAAAATCAGAGAGTGCAGCCCAGGGCAGGGACCAACCCAACTCAGGGACACAGGAAAGCATCCAGCAGGCTTCCTCACGGCACTGCAGCCTCACACCAGGACAAGCATGGACATCCTTTAGTGTTATTTTCACTTTGAAGTTCCTATCCCAGGGTTCTGGTCCCGCATTTTCTCCATTCCACGTTTTAGTGAAACAATCTGGGCCTGCATTCAGAATCACGGACACCTTGGATCTAAGATCCCAATGTCCACCTACCACGAGTGTGGGTGACCAGGACACTCACTGGACAGCTGGGGAGGAGCTCCCTCTCTAACGTGCTGGGGGTGGGGTGGGGGGTTGGGTCTGAATTAGCCAGCAGATCTTGGTAACAGATGGCGTCGCCACAGAAAGGCTGCAGTTCTTAGTGTAACCACTAGGTGTCCCCAAAGAGGATGAATATAAAACCGCAAGATCAAGGTGGTGTATTTTTTTTTCTCTAAGAAACAGAATGTATTTCTATATGCAAATAAGTACCTGTGCAATCCTTTGGTAAAGACCTAGGTTCTAAACTAAAAGAACCTCTATTAACTCAGTCCAAAGGAAACCACACCACTTTTAACACCAAAATGTCGACCTGCACATGACAGTTTTGATTTTGGCACCTGTGGTTGAATAAAATGCTAATATATTTAAAAGCACTGCAAATACTCAGCAGCTTTTTGCCATTCTGCATTTTTTTAAATCGCATATCATCTGTGTACATTTGAAAAGTAATAGCACATATATGATATACATCTATTTAGATAGCAGATGCCAGCTATGCCCAAGGAATAGAGGTGCCCATGTGGACAGCCCTGGACCAGAACCCCTGCTCAAAGGTTTCCTCCTGTTTCTGCAAATCACACACACACACACACACACACACACACACTTCACATATTTACCCAAGCCTGTCTGGCACACTGGTGGCCGACACAAACAGAACTCAAATGACCTCATTTACAACCTGCTGCTGGTTACCATCCCATGCACAAGCATATAGAAATTCAAAACAGATGTTCAGGTAATAAAAGGCACTTTAACACTCCTTGCACCGACCACAATGGTACCCAGAACATTACTGTTCTATAATTCTGGGTTTCAAAGAATGTCAAGCATTCTCATCTTGCCATCTCTGATAGGACTCTCCAACCCCAGGCCTCCGTGATGTGTGAAGACACTGGTCATGGGATGAATAGGCCCGTCTTCCTAGAGCAGTGTTCGGCAAACTGTGGCTCGTGAGCCACATGCGGCTCGCGAGCCGCGGTTTGCCGCTCTGTTGACTAATGAGTTTTCCGACCACTGTCCTAGAGCATTGATCACACACGAAGATTTCTTTGCTGGGGAATTATGGGAATATCTGCCACCTTCAAAGCTCTGTCGTACCAGTGCCCAGCAATCCACAGCATCCTGTTCTCTCGTGTGCTGCATCTTGCCAGTATCAATGACAGTTCAAAGAATAGAACACCTTTTATCGAGAGTAGGGAAATCTGATGCTTTTGTGTTTTTATTAAGGAATACATTACTGCTTCCGTGGGGTTAAAGCAGGGGTGGGCAAACTTTTTGACTCGAGGGCCACAATGGGTTCTTAAACTGGACCGGAGGGCCGGAACAAAAGCATGGATGGAGTGTTTGTGTGAACTAATATAAATTCAAAGTAAAGGAGCGGAGGGGAGAGCAAGAGAACCGGATAGAACAGCCGGATCCGGCCCGCGGGCCGTAGTTTGCCCACAGCTGGGTTAAAAGGCCTGTTACTGGGACAGAAACAGATTAGGATAATCTCCCTCAGGCCTGAGGGCAGGTGCCAGTGGCTGGTATCAATGAACCGGAACCTGTCATTTCTCAGGGAGATTAAAAAGACCTGCAGAACCAGCTTTTAAAATCCAGCTAGTCAGCTTACTTCCACTCTGTGTTTTACAATCTTCGCTCCCACAATCCAGCTTATCTTCCTGACACAATTTCACTCGTCATACGCTTTATTTACAAACGCCTGATTACAAATAGCATTTCTTAACGCTGAGTCCTTCACCATAACTCCAAAGAAAATTCCCTCCTTTTCACCATTCCATTGGCTCTTAAATCACATTTTTGAAGTGTTATAATTTTTTAAATTTACTTTCAGCCGAAACCAGTTTGGCTCAGTGGATGGAGCGTCGGCCTGCAGACTGAAGGGTCCCAAGTTCGATTCCGGTTGAGGGCATGTACCTTGGTTGCAGGCACATCCCCAGTGGGAGGTGTGCAGGAGGCAGCTGATCGATGTTTCTCTCTCATAGATGTTTCTAGCTCTCTATCCCTCTCCCTTCCTCTCTGTAAAATATCAATAAAATATATTTTAAAAAAAAATTTACTTTCAACTTGGGATAGAGGTTCGGTGGTTGGAAAAGTTTGAAATGAAAATTTGAGCGCAGTGACTGTAAGTAGGAGGCTGAGCGTCCGAGGCCTCAGGTGTCTGGGGTGGACGCTCCTTGAGCAGGGACTTGACAGAAGGGACAGCCAAGCCCAGCGCCAGTTGTCTGAAACCCAAGGACGCTCTCAGAGGCTCAATCGTTTCTACTACGGCGAAGAAGCAATGGGCCCATCCCAGGGTCCTGTGAGTGAGAAACTGCAGAAAGCAGGGTTCTGCAAAACCCTCCAGGCCAAAATGGAAGCTTCCCTCTAAAGCAGCTTCAGAATGAACACTGGACCCTGGAGTAAAGTATACCCCACAGAAGAAAACTCTCAAATCCATGCTAAGGTAGACCCAAATCTGTCCGAGTGAACAGAGGACAGTAAGCCCTGGCCGCGTGGCGCAGTTGGTTGGAACGTCGTCCCATAGTTTGCAGGTCTGATTTCTGGGCAGGGCACCTACCTAGGTTGTGGGTTCGATCCCTGGTTGGGGTGTGTACAAGAGGCAACCAATGGATGTTTCCCTCTCTTTCCCTTCCTCTCTCTAAAATCAATAAAAACATATTTTCAGGTGAGGATGAGAGAGAGAGAGAAAGAAAGGACAGCCAAACTGAATGGGCTGGCCTCAAGAAACAGAAATATTAACAACAATATGTAATACTTATTGAGCATTTCTATATGTGTGTAGCACTGTTCTAAGTGCTCTTTACTCATTCAGTTCACAGAACCCCACCTTATAAATCAGATACTTTAGCAGCTAAAGTTTAGCTCATTGTTCCCAGTTTGGAGGTAAGGAACTGAGGCTCGACAAGGTTAAATAACTTAACCAAGAACCATCCTATCTAATAAAAGAGTAATATGCAAATTGGCTGTACCTCCACTATACCCACAAGCCACTCCCACAAGCCAATCAGGAGTGAATATGCAAATAAACCCAACCAAGATGGCTGCGGCCACAGAGAGCAGGAGGGAGGCAATGAGGAAGCCAAGCTTTCTGCCTGCCCTTGCCAGCCCAGGCCTCCACTCCAGGCTACAAAGTTTCAATTATAGAAGATAAATAAATCCCAACAGAAATGGCGGCAGCCACGGAGCTGGAGAGAGTAGGAGGCTAGGGTTGCCCCCAACGATGGAGGAAGCCAAGCTTCTGCAGCCCTGGCCTGCTTTGGCCTCCGCTTAAGGCTACAAAGTTTCAATTATAGAAGATACATAAATCCCAACAAAAATGGCTGTCGCCATGGAGCAAGCAGAAGGCTTGGCTCTGCTCAAGGCTACAAAGTTTCAATTGTAGAAGATAAATAAATCCCAGATACCAGGGCCTCCGCTTGGGTCGCCGGGGGGTGTGGCCGGCCTGCAAACCACCACAGGTCCTGGCCCAGGACGCCCAACGCCCCAAGGGAACCCCAACCCTGATCCGGGACACCCTTCAGGGCAAACCAGCTGGCCCCCACCCGTGCACCAGACCTCTATCCTATCTAATAAAAGAGTAATATGCAAATTGACCATCACTCCAACACCTAAGATGGCTGCCCCCATGTGGTCAAAGATGGCTGCCCCCATGTGGACACAAGATGGCCATCACAAGATGGCCAGCAGGGGAGGGCAGTTGGGGGTGACCGGGCCTGCAGGGAAGGGCAGTTGGGGAGGACCCAGGCCTGCAGCGGAGAGCAGTTGGGGGGTACCAGGCCTACCGGGGTGGGCAGTAAGGGGTGACCAGGCCTGCAGGGGAGGGCAGTTAGGGGTGACCAGGCCTGCAGGGGGGGGCAGTTAGGGGTGACCAGGCTGGCAGGGGAGCAGTTAGGCATCAATCAGGCTGGCAGAGGAGTGGTTAGAGGGTGATCAGGGTGGCAGGCAGAAGCAGTTAGGGGCAATCAGGAAGGCAGGCAGGCGAGCAGTTGGGAGCCAGCAGTCCTGGATTGTGAGAGGTATGTCCCAGATTGGAGAGAGTGCAGGCTGGGCTGAGGGACACCCCCCATGCATGAATTTCATGCACCAGGCCTCTAGTTGATAATAAGTGGCAAAGCCACAATTGAAACACAGACCATCTGATTCCAGAGTTCAGACACTTAGCTGTTGGAATGATGTGATGATTTTAGTGTCCTCAAAAGACCTACTTAAAAAACTGAGGCCTACCAAGTTTTCATCCTTAAAGTTTGATGAAATCTAAAATGTTAATGATTTCATCATTTTTACTAATTTATTTATAATTACTATGCTTTAGGACATTTTCATTTGCAAAATGAGTACTGATAAAATAGTATACTAAAAACTTTTAACAGGAGAGTATTTGTTTTCTATGAAGCACATTATTAAATGGTGCAGGGAGAAACCAAGATGGTGGCATAGGTAAACACCTAAACTGCTGCCTCACGCAACAATATCAAAACTACAGCTAAAAGACAAAACGGACACCATCCAGAACCACAGGAAAGCTGGCTGAGTGGAAATTCTACAACTAGAAGGAAAGAGGAAAGCACATTGAGACTCAGAGGAGCTGCAAAAGGCTGAGGTATGGAGACACACGCGCGGGGAGGACTGACTGCTCAGTGCACGGACGGCTGAGTGCGCGGTTGGCTTTCTAAAGCGGAGGGAGACAGAAGCTCCCGACTGCGCTGAACTCCAGTTCCGGGCGAGTTTCTGGGAACCCAGACTCATTCGGGGAGAAACTGGACTGTCTGGCAGCAGGCAAAACTCAAGGGTGGATTTCTCTCAGGGGTGCTTGCAGTGATTACCGAGGGACACTGAGACCCAGGGGCCTCATAGGGCAGGGCTGACAGGAAACCAAGGCTGTCTGCTCCGCCATGAAACTCCGCCCCATCCAAGCTGAGCACAGAGGCTTTTGCAATTTTGCAAGTCTTGTCTCATAAGGGTGTCTCCAGCACAGAAGTTCTCCCAGCGTAGATACAGCTGATCCTCACAGCCAATTGGCCTGGAGGTCAATTCCTCCCAGTGATACCAACAACAATCAAGACTTAACTACAACAAGGCTATACACACAGTCCACAAAGGGGTGCACCAAGAGTGTCCACCTCAGGTAACTGGGGAGGCTGAGCCACTGTGCCCTAGAGGACACCTACCACACAAAGCTACTCTACCAACTCAGAGAAGCAGCGAAAATGCGGAGACAAAGAAACATATCACAAATGAAAGAAATGGAGGAAAGCAAAAGAGTGGATATAGAGTTCAAAACCACAGTTATAAGGTTTTTCAAGAATTTCCTAGAAAAGGCCGATAAATTTAGCGAGACCCTCGAGGATATGAAAAAGGACCAACTAGAAATTAAACATACACTGACTGAAATAAAAAATATTATACAGAGACCTAACAGCAGACTAGAGGACCACAAGAATCAAGTCAAAGAGTTGAAATACCAAGAAGCAAAAAACACTCAGCCGGAAAAGCAAAAAGCAAAAAAAATCCAAAAATTTGAAGATAGTGTAAGGAGCCTCTGTGACAACCTCAAGCATACCAACATCCGAATTATGGGGGTGCCAGAAGAAGAGAGAGAGCAAGATACTGAAAACCTATTTGAAGAAATAATGACCGAAAACTTCCCCCACCTGGTGAAAGAAATAGACTTACAAGTCCAGGAAGCGCACAGAACCCTAAACAAAAGGAATCCAAAGAGGACCACACCAAGACACATCATAATTAAAATGCCAAGAGCAAAAGACAAAGAGAAAATCTTAAAAGCAGCAAGAGAAAAACAGTTAATTACCTACAAGGGAACACCCATACGATTGTCAGCTGATTTCTCAACAGAAACTATGCAGGCCAGAAGGGGGTGGCAAGAAATATTCAAAGTGATGAATAGCAAGAACTTACAACGAAGATTACTCTACCCAGCAAAGCTATCATTCATAATTGAAGGGCAGATAAAGAGCTTCACAGATAAGAAAAAGCTAAAGGAGCTCATCACCGGCAAACCAGTATTATACGAAATGCTGAAAGGTATTCTTTAAGAAGAGGAGGAAGAAGAAAAAGGTAAAGATAAAAATTATGAACAACAAATACATATCTATCAACAAGTGAATCTAAAAATCAAGTTAATAAAAAATCTGATGAACAGAATAAGCTGGTGAATATAATAGAATCAGGGGCATAGAAAGGGAGTGGACTGACAATTCTCAGGGGGAAAGGGGTGTGGAGGGTGCGGGAAGAGATTGGACAAAAAGCGTACACCTATGGATGAGGACAGTTCGGGGGAGGTAAGGGCAGAAGGTGGGGAGGGAACTGGGTGGAGGGGACCTATGGGGGGAAAAAGAGGAACAATTGTAATAATCTGAACAGTAAAGATTTATTAAAGTTTTTTTAAAAGTAAAAATAAAAAATAAAAAATAAATGGGGTGGGTGGTATATGGAACTGTACATAGATGGGGTCAAGCCCCAGAGAGTGACAGCTTCCACCCAGCTCCGCAGGCCACAGCACTTATAGGACAGCTCCCCCAGAGGGCTCACTTCTTGATTCCCTTCATGGAATAGTCACATAATAAAGTACAAGTATCTCTTCAAGTTTATAACAACACTAGAAGCCCGGTGCACGACATTCGTGCACTGTGGGGGAGGGGAAGGGAGTCCCTCAACCCGGCCTGCACCCTCTCACAGTTCAGGATCCCCTCGGGGGATGTCCAACTGCCAGCTTAGGGGGAGCGGGCCTAAGCTGGCAGTTGCACATCCCCCGAGGGTTCCTTAGCGCTACCACGGAGGTGGGAGAGGCTCCCACCACCACCACTGCACTCGCTAGCCATGAGCCCAGCTTCTGGCTGAGCGGCACTCCCCCTGTTGGAGCACACTGACCACCAGGGGGCAGCTCCTGCGTTGAGCATCTACCCCCTGGTGGTCAGTGCACGGCATAGCAACCGGTCGTTCCACCATTCGGTTGATTTGCATATTAGGGTTTTATTACATAGGATGAGAAAAGACTTGGAAACTTGGCTCTGCTGCTCACAGGTGAATGGGCCGAGGCAGTAGAAAGGTGCTGATCTGAGTTTGTATATATAGGTTGATTTTTTTTTTTAATTAGAAAGGGAAAAAAGATGGTTTGATAAGGGTAACTCACAACATGACTTTGTAGACTGTTTTTGCAGTTAAGTGTTCTCAGGCAACAACTGGGAAAACTACAAATATTTTACTAACTTATGTTAGTAAACAACAATGGCTGCCTCAGCACTTTGAGTACTTAGTCCTCTCTCTCCCCTTGAGAACAACCAATGACTGGAAAGAACACATTATTGGAGAGATTGTTGGTCTTTCAAAATCACTCCTTTGAAAGAGGAGGAACTGGGTGCGGAGTAGTAAGCAATCAGGGCCTGGCAACAGTCAGGGCCGCAGACAGTGGGGCAGGGTCAGCTGCCTCGGGGCAGGCAGAGCAGAACAGCACTGTCTGAAACTGAACCCTGGGCCAAACTCCAGGTGGGGGAGACGGACCACTGTAGCCCCCATAACCAGACCCTCAAAAAGGCCTGAAGTGTCCAGGTCAGGGGCAACCAGCTGGAGCAAAATTGATTTGTCCCTGTAGGAAAGTTTCTCAAATTCCCAATTTCAGCCAATAGGCCTGATTAAGATTAAGCAATAGACTCACAATCACAAGTCATCAAGCACACTAGAAAGAAGACCATAATGACAGTCACAAACTACACAGTTAGTCAATAAAGTACATATTTAGATTCTCAAAAACTGTAGATGTTGGAATCATATGATACAGAACATAGAATAGCTATGCATGTGACACTTAAGGAAATAAAAGGTACAGTCACAAGGACTGAAAGAATGAGAAAAGAAGTTTGAAAAAAGGCTGTGAACTTGGACAAATAAAACATAAAATTGTTCAAATAAAAGAACTCCATCATCAGGTTAAACATTAAGTCAGACACAGCTAAAGAGAGAATTACTGAACTGGAGGATATACATAAATATTTTTACTGTATGTGGCTGCATTATGCAATTAAAACCCAGTTTGAAAATTGAGTGCTGATCAAAGAGATCATGAGTTACCTTTCTTCAGATACACATAATTAAAATGGCAGTCTTCATAGTTAAAAAAATAAGGGGGGAATTCATCTTTCTTCACAGGAAAAGCCTTTTGATAACTCCCTGAGACTCATGAAAAAACGCTTTTGTGTGGGAAAAGACACAGGTGCTTATATACACATGGAGCCCAGCCCTGGAAGGATGCTGCAAAGACTTCAATCAGTGCTTGTCTCTGGAGAGGAATCCTGCGGGGCTGCCAGACAGGAAGCAGGGAAAGTGGACGGATGAAGGAGGATGAGGGAGGGAGGGTGGCGGCCTGTCCTGTGCATTCTTTCGCAGGTTTGGATTATTTGCTAATTGCATGTATTACCTGTTCCTGAAAATTTTCAGGTTTGGGGAACATAAAAAAAAAGAAGAAGAAGAAAAGAGAGACATGGCTGCATGGCTCTAACAGGAGAATATTCCTAAGAAATTTTTTAAGAATAAAAGCCTAAAATTATTGGACAACATAATGACCTTGACATCTCTCAGAAATTTCCCTGAATACAGCAGGTACAACACTACAGAAAATGGTTGTCATTTCCACTATATATGTGGGCTAGAGCTTGGAAAACGTGGGACATTGTGACAAAGACAAACACAGTACGGAATCTGACATGTCAACTAACTTCATTTCAAACTGTCGGAAATCAATAGGCAACATCATATTTGGAATAGACTGTGACATGTGACATGGGTCCCAGTCCACTCCTCTGCTACAGGGGTACTTTCCAGCAAAAAGTGGAGAAGCCGAAACAAAGGAATTTTGACAGAACAGAGAGAATGTATATTTTTTTATATTACCTGTCAAGAGATGGTCTATGGGACCAAAGCTTGTACTTATCTATGGTTTCTTACCCCAAAAAACAGGAAAGAAGAAACTGTATGATAAACAGAACATTCTTCCATTGGTTGAATTCAGTAGCCTGAAGGAAATTAATGATTAGATTAATAACGTTACAGTTTAGATCTACTGGTTTTACCAAATTGTGCATTTTATTTAGTACATGAACCAAGTTCCCAAACAGAAAATATATGTGTTTTTTTTTAAATATATTTTATTGATATTTTACAGAGAGGAAGGGAGAGGGATAGAGAGTTAGAAACATCAATGAGAGAGAAACATCGATCAGCTGCCTCCTGCACACTCCCTACTGGGTATGTGCCTGCAACCAAGGTACATGCCCTTGACAGGAATCGAACCTGGGACCCTTGAGTCCGCAGGCCGACGATCTATCCACCGAGCCAAACCGGTTAGGGCTATATGTATTTTTTTAAATCCTAGGCAGTACCAGTTATGTGAGATTGGGCAAATTACTCTTCTTCCCTAAAACCTCAGGTTCATTTTACAAAGTAAGGATTATTTTCTTAAAACTTCCTCAAAAGAGCCATCTGAGGATTTAATGAAATTGTTTAGAACCTTGCAGGTGACAAGGACAAAATGGTAGTTATGTTGCTATGGTTATCGTTAAATCTTCACTAAAATTGTAGTCACAAAATCAGGTTAGGTTTACTTTCTATAAAATAACCTTAGAAGAAAGTTTATTATAAAATTAATAATACTGGCATTAATTATTAATTATGAACTTGAGAAAACTAAGTTTTCAAGAACTTGCAAATGCTTAGGAAGTATCATAAACAAATAAACAATTATTTGCTTGTAATTATTTACAAAGCAATGAAGTACTTCGATGGAGGAGCCAGTGAACAGAGAAGTTTAGGACAAGCTTTCTGCTCTTAGTCCCCAGCTAAGAAAATAAAATCAACCCTCTTGATATGACAGGTGACAATAAAAAGGAGTATTTGATTCATGATTTGTCTCTTGCCTGCCTCCAAAAATAATTTTAAGGTGACTCAAGACTATACTTAAGTATCGCTGAATAACATAATTAAATGTAAATTCTATTCACTTTCTGTTAAGCAATACTGTTAGCCAAGTTTTAATAATTTTATGTTTAAAATTATTTAAATCCTTCTTAAGTTTATAATTCAAATTATTTAAACCAATTAAATGGAATTCTCTCGTCTGATTACTACAACCTTGTCACACTTTACTGTCATTATTTCATTAGTAATGCTTTGCCCACCTCTCTTATAAAAAGAGACACATACCCCGGCCAGTTTGGCTCAGCTGTTAGCGAGTCAGCCTGAGGACCGAAGGATCAGGAGTTTGATTCCTGGTCAAGGGCATGTACCAGGTGGCAGGTTTCCCAGCCTCAGTCAGTGCACGATCAATGTGTCTCTCTCATGTCAATGTCTTTCTTTCTCTCTCCCCTCCCCCCATTCCCCCCTCTCTTTCCCTCTCTCTGGAAATCAATGGAAAAGGTATCCTCTGGCGAGGATTAAAAAAAAAAAAAAAAAAAAGACACACATTAAATGTTGATAATTTCTGAAACTGGTTGCTAGGTACATGGGGATTGCGATACTATTCTCTCTCCTTCTGCATAGGTTTGAAAGTCTCCATCTTAAAACATTTTTCAAAAAGTGCTTACTTGTGAAAGAAAAATATGTAATGAGTACAAACCTGTCAGACTGACTGGCAAGCCCCAGGCCAATCAAAGGGGCAGAAACCATCCCCATGGCTGACACCAGGACTAAGATCAAAACCAAACAGAAACTACGGAAGGCTCTCTGTGTCTGAAAGTCAGATAAAATTGGGAACAGGAGGAAACCATAGTCCCCAAACTAAAACACTGACCTACTCAAAGAATGGCAGGTATGTGTGTCAACAGTAAATGAAAGTTATATATTCCTGAAGCCACATAACCAGGGGGCGATGGAGAAATGTTCATGAATCATGACAACATCGGGATTCTTTGCCAGCTGAAAGTTTGACAGGTTTTAGTTTTGTTTCTCTCATAATGATGAGGCTGTGTGGGTAGCATTTAAAAAAAAACAAGGTAGCATGACATTTATTTAACACACAGAAAATAATTCATGAATAACAATAAAGTACTTCTTCCTTTACACTCATTATTGCTGTAAAAATACGTTGGTGTATGAATCCTTTTCATTTCCTTTTAAGGACTTTCTAATCATAAGAAGGCATACTTATCCCTATTCATCAACTATAACACATTAAATGTTCTTTGCACATTGCCAGGTAGACAGTCACAGGAATGGGAAGTGCAGCCTGGGGAATACAGACAATAATATGGTGGTAACTACATATGGTGTCAGGGGCACGGAGACCAGAGTTACCCAGGTGATCACTTCTTAAGTTATATAAACGTAAGTGTCTAATCAATACACTGTACACCTGAAATGGATACAATATTGTGTGTCAATTATAATTTTAAATTTTTAAAATAATTTTTAAAAATAAATAAGTACTTTGATTCAAATAACTAAAGAAAGTTCACCCACTGAGTGTTCTCACAGAGGCCCAATCTGTGAACAGTGCAGACCTACTGCCTGTGAAGTTGAGGCCCAGGAGCAACCCACACACAGCGGCTCACCGCCCCGCCACCACCCCCCCACCCCCCCCCCCCACACACACACACGCACACCACGGACCCTCTCCAGCCAGCCAGGAAAACTGACTCAGCAAGTGCTTTTTCTACCAACAACAGAAGTTGACATTTAGTCTAATTCATGAATCAACTCCTGGTACAAACCACATTTGCCAAGTCAAGTGCAGTTTTATGTTGCAGACGAACACACCTCTGTACAGAAATGTGCTCCTTTCTTGTATCTGGTTCACCATCTAACACGGAGGCAGCCCTGGTGGAAAAGGACCTATTGGGAGAAGCTTGTCCTCACTCAACTGTGGGGGAGGAAGAAACCCCTCCACCCTCGAGGCTCTCCGCTGGTCTCGTGATCACAGAGGCAGGTGAGCAGGGGAAAGCCGCACGTGCCACGTGCACACACTGTTTAGTCTAGTTTGCTCACAAGGTACCTAAAACTCAGTTTCTGGTCACCGTGCCTTCATAATATTGCTCCTACGGGGAAGTATGCTTTTCCTTTCAATCAGGTGCTGAACGAGTTTCTAGGAATTTCTAGATTTCTACTTCAAGGAAGAAATCCAGGCCATCTCTGAACCGGCCCTGAAACACCCAGGTGGACTCCAGGGACTTCACAGGAAAAACTCGTTTCCGTGGCAACAACATGGGACAAGCTGCGAGGGCCACTCCACCGAGGCGCCTCATCTCCCTTGTTCATGGCTCAAACTGGCGGCTGGAGAGTGACTGTGCTTCCAGCCCCTGCCTGCTCCTTGGCTGGGGAGGGGGGGTTGGGGGGGGAGGAGGGGGCATGCTTGCTCTCCTCCCAGCGCTCCACCAACAGTGAGCCCTCCACGCCAGGCAGCCCTGCCTGAAAGCTGGCGTTGGGGGGCAGTTTTCAAAAGAAAACATGGACATGGCTGTTGACTCCAGGGACGCCGCTGCCAAGCCCACCTGCTGTCCCCTGGTTTTCCGGAAGGAATTGTGCGAGTGAGACAGCAGTTTCAGAAACAATGATCGGCCTTGCCATCAGCCCGGGAGTGCCCGGAAGCCCACGGCCTTACAACCCCTGAAGGACAGCGATGGGGCTGCCTGTCAGCCTGAATGCTCCCCGCCACGCGGAGGCAGCTCCAGGACCGCTGCCAGGCCTCTCAGACCCCACCACGGCCCAGCAACGCGAGGGTTAACACCGCAGCAGGGGGTTGGCGGAGGCCACATGGGGGAGGGCTTTGCCCAGCACCTAGGGTTTCACCTGAACTTAAACATCTGCTGAAGGTGCAGGCAATGCTCCTGGAGGTGCGTGGCTGGCAACTTCTGAAGCAGGGCTGGCAGGGCAGGCACTCCCGCCACGGCTGGTGTCCCGGGTCACACGCCCCCTAAGAGCGGCCCCCACTCTCTCCAGTGGGGCCTCCTGCATTCCTACTAACCCACCACCGTGTGTGTCTCTCTCTGGTGTGCAGCACCGACGGGAGCAGGGCCGACACCCAAAGAAAAATACCTTCTCCAGATTTAAACACAGAGCCCGGATATAGAGACAAAAGGGCACCGTGCCTGGAACTTGCTTTAAAGTATTGGGGGGGGATGAGGATACAGAGAGAGATGCCAGGTGAATGAGAAGATGCCAGGCAGCATGGAAGCTGGGTGGGCCCCTGAGATCATTAAGTTATTCTCTCTCCTTTGTCTAGGTTTTAAAATGTCCATGATTGAGGTAATGAATAAAGAAGTTCACTTTTAATGTCAAAATCCCCTTCTGTGTTAAGTAGCTTTCCCAGGCTCCCCACATCAGCAAGGGGCAGCGAGACTCACCCTTGGACTTTTATGGGGCTTTTCCCCAGAAGCTTCCAGGCCGAGGAAAGGATATTACTGGGACGTCGGCCATCTCGCTGTCATGGAACCCCAGCAACCTGTTCCCCTGTTATTTCAGCGGGACCGGAGGTTACGTATGAAAACTGCCAGCTGCTGGTGAGAGGGCAGCCGGGCGGCTCACCTGCAGGAGGTCCCCGGTGGAGACGCTGAGGATGAGGGTGGGGACGATCATGAAACAGGCGTTGTAGAAGAGCACCCCGTACTTGCCCAGCTCCTGCAACAACAGAAACTCCGCTCAGCACCATTTCCATCACGACAGCTCGTGTTTGTGCAGTGAGCACGTGCACCCTGACCAGCTCTGTAGTGGGCTATTTTCAGCACATTTCTGACATAAAATGCTGCCCTTCAAGTACACTATCATCTCGGAACAAACACTTGTGTCACACGGAAAGGACAGATAAAACGGAGGGAGATGAATGACCTCCAAGGTTCCACCCTTCTCTGACATCCTAACTTTTTTTAAAGCAGGCTATTACAAATAGGAACTCTGGAACAAAATAAAGAACATAAAAAATGTTAATATACTGCCCTAGCCGGTTTGGCTCAGTGGATAAAGTATCAGCCTGCGGACTGAAGGGTCCCCGGTTCGATTCCTGTCAGGGGCACATGCCCAGGTTGCGGGCTCGATCCCTAGTAAGGGGCGTGCAGGAGGCAGCCAACCAATGATTCTCTCTCATCATTGATGTTTCTATCTCTCTCTCCTTCTCCCTTCCTCTCTGAAATCAATAAAAAAGAAAAAAGAAAAAAAAAATTGTTCCAGCTTTGGCCTTGCGAGCTCTTTAAAAAAAAAAAAAAAAAAAAAAAAGTTAATATAAACAGAACTCCTTAGAAACATCTGTTCTTTCCATTAAAGAACCGCAGGTTAAGACACCAGGTCTCTCATTTTCCAATCTCCCATAAACTTGCTTGTCATTAAAGTGGCTCCACCCCTTCTCCACCACTTCCCACACAGGGTGACATACTGTGATTTCTCAAAAGGCAACAAACCTGTTTTTGTAAAACTGCCACCATCAAAGAACAAATGGCTGAGCGGAGAAAGGCACGGGCCTGAACGAGCTCGTGGGAATAAGCCTGTCATCAGAGCAGCCCCTCACGCGACACAAAGAACTTGGAACAAAGAAACACATGTCTGGCTCATCCTCGGAGTCTCCAGAACAGCTGGGTGGGGAGAGGGGTGGGACTCCACGGAGGCAGCAACTCAGAAGAAAAGCTCATCTGCCCACCAGCCCCTCAGGACTGGGTGAGGCGGGACGCAGACAGGACTCAGCAACTGCCCGCTCCAGGCGTCTCGTCCACAGAGGAGGAAACTGAGGTTTGAGGAAGTCAAGTCACAATGGTCCCCGGTAAGCAGCATGACTTCACTGTAGCCCTCATCACAGACTCTCACACTGGAGTCCCTCTCAGTCTCTCCCTGTCGCAGAGAATGATGGGAAAAAGCTCCTTTTAACTTTAATTTCCTTTCAAAACATCCCTTTTATATATTCTGACTTTGCTTCAAAAGGGTGGCATCTTTTCCTGTCCTATCTAATTTTCAACCAAAACTTTGCAAGGCAAGGAGTAACAAGAAACTATATGGATGAGATCACTGGAAAGAAATGAGGGACATTATGTAAATTACATTACTTGCCAACTTTACAATTCATTTTCTTTGTTCACGTAAGTTCAGGAGCCAGATGACAAAGCCTGAGACACAGGAGGGAGAGATGGTACCTGTGGGTCCATTTTCTGCTTGGTGTAGACCCCATTTGCTGCCGTGAAGATGTCATTCAGGAACACGAACACATAGCCTTCCAGGCTAAAAGCCAGGTCGGAACTGGGAGGGAGAGCACAGAGGAGGGGTTATTCAGCTCACAGCTTGGCCTCCACGGCTGCCTGTTCCATCTTTCCCTGACAGATCCGCTGTGATGCTAGTAATTACTACCTCCCCCACCCCACCCCCCCCCTGCGTGAGGGCCCAATTCTCCTGCTTGGCCTCCAGACAAACAAAAGCAGGCCATCAGGCGGCAGCGCCTCCATCACAAATGGCTTAAACCCAGAGGACATGAACCGTCCTGTGACTGCAAAGCCCTTTCTCGTGCTGACTGACCAGATGGCGTGACTGCTGAGCTCTGCTTTTCCAAGGGAATGATGCTCCCACACACCCCGCGGCCGTTGCTTATTGTAGCAAATAGGGCCATCCCCAGGGTCCAGCGTGGGGACAGCTGGGCAGTGACTGGGGCAAGAGGAGAAACGGACACCTCCATCTGGTGCCCAGTCACACACCCAGCACCCCCAGTACCCTGTCCATTAAAAACGTCAAGCAGGGGCCCATGCTCTCTCTGCAACTCCTCTAAGGCTCCCCTCTTCCTATTCTATTGAAACATCTTCTCCTCCATTTCCACATTACATAGGTGACACCAGCATGAACAGGTTTGGGGGAGTGTTGCATAGGGAGGAGAGAGAACAGAAGCTCAGCCATGCATCCAGCTGCACTTGACCTTCCAGGCAGCATCAGACCCACATCCTAAGTCACAAACAGACACTGCCCAGGAGGTCCTCTGCCCTCTCAGGGTCAGTGAGTGGGGCCTGCAAATGTAACTGGCAATAGACAGGTAAAAATAAAACTAGGTATACAAATTGTAGTCAATATTTTATGTGTACAGAGCCCACAGAGACAAAGTGGAACTCAATGAAGCTGTAGGCTCTGGGGCTTCTACACCATTTTAACAAAGAAGAGGGTTTAGGTTTTGAGGAACAAATAAGTTGCAGGAATGGGGGAAGCTAATGAGGAGCAGGGTTGTTTGAGTGAGATCTGTTATGCTGACTCCTCACCGCCGTGACAAGAACTGCCTTCCTATTCCTGGGGAGGAAAGGGCACCCTCACAGGCAAACGTGTGGCCTGCTCATAGGCAGAAAGGGGAGGGCAGAGAATTCCTACACCTGTTGATTCTCAACAGCCTGCCGCTCAAAATAATGCTTATGCCAAAGTGGCCTACTTTGGAGCAGCATATCCTGATCCCCTTCAATATCAAAACAAGATGATTTCTAACCAAAGAGGAGGGGGTAGAGAGGGGCAAAAACTGCACCAAGATATGAACACAAATTAAACCAGATTTTGCTTGAAGCTTCCACTGGCACTAGTATCTACAAATATATTTGTGAGAAAGTAAATTAATTTTAGATCATCATAAATCAGAATTGTCTGGCTCAGTCACAGAAACAGAATCGCTCAAACCTCTTGCCTGTGCACACTCGGCTCAGTGTTTAAAAGGTTCCCTAAACTGGCAGAGCTGAGTTAGCAGAAAGCCAGGCTTCTCAGAGGGAGGGAGGGAGGTGGAGCTCACTTCCTCAGGAAGCTGAGGGATCCCGGAGTTCTCAGATCTCTCTGGGGCTGGGGTGGGAACGTAGTTCCGACCGTCATCTGTTTAGGCCAATAGTAAAAGCACAGAGGTTTGAGAAGAATTCACTTGTTTATAAATGCGCAGATTCATGGTTAACCCTTGTGGTTCAGCTAGGGCTGTTCACACACATTCTATTTCAGCTTCTTCTGGACATGTGCCTTGATTTGGCAAATAAAATGTCAGAGGAATTAACTCGTCACTGTGGGCCAAAGTGTGCAGAGTCGGTGCACAGTCCCCACAGGCCCTCTCCTGGCCTGGGGGAGGCAGGGTCCCTCAACCTGGATCCCTGAAGCTACACTGAGCAAAGCACACACAGCATGAACTGGTGTTGGTTCTCACGCATGGTGGGAGCAGAATATACTTGGTATGCTAAACCACCGATCTGAGATGCAGGGGCTGTTTGTTACAGCAGCATAAGGTGGCTGATCTAACTGAGTCCATTCTAGGATTACTTGCATTTGGATGAGTTAATCTCAGCGAGAGGAGAGAAGGGTGGGTCTCAGCTGGCCTACAGTTCAGAACACACTTGTCACCCATCAGGATGGTATCCAGGCTGCGGGTGCTGAGAAGTGGAAATAGAGACTCATGTTCCAAGCTGGGTCCCAGGTAAGTGTTGGACATTTGGGAAGCACGCCACCCTTCCCGCTCAGTAGGGTGCCACGCAGGTTAACGATAAGCTGAATTTCCACCAAGTGGTTCTGGAATGTGCTTCCCGCTGCAGCACCTGAAGTGCCATTCCTCACCACGGGCTCACAGACATTCTTATAAACCAGTTTCTGTAAAAGTCTTCAACTGGCTCTAGGTCAGCAGTTCACACTGAGCTCTAAGAAACCCAGAAGGGGAGGCTGCGCAGAGACCCCCGGAGTGCCCTCACCCCTGTGGGAGGAGGGCACTCTAACAGAGCACCCCCTTTCTTAGCTACTTGACTCGTCTGATTTTGTTGGAGCAAAAGTCTTCATGAGTAAGACGGACTTTCAGATGCCAACGTGGAGTTGCATATCAGGAAATAAGATGGGAGGCATGCGCTGGCACTGGCTCAGGTCTCAAACATACCAAAGCCTTTCATGAGAGGTTTCTGCCCTTGGAAATACTGACTCCTAAGGCATCACAGCATTCAAGGGCTTTATGAATCTGCCCAAGTTTTCAAGTAAAAGTTTTATACTGAAGACAAATACTCAGTAATAAAAGTAAACAGTTCAGTCCTTTTTATGAAGGAAAGCTGCATTAATATCCTATAACGCTCTCTTTGTATATTCTCAGACATGTTCTGGCCCACATGGAATCCAGCTTGGCTTTCACAGGAACACACAGGGATTCCCCCGACATCAACAGATGTGTCTCCTGGCTGCTCAGCCAGATGGGAAATAAAAGTGAGAGCGGCTGGGCCTATTGTCAAAGACACAAAGAAGTTACTGAGCAGGAACTGCCCAAAGTCTTACCCAGCTGCTATGAAAGCGCCGAGAACTATGGCAAAGACGCTGATGATGATGTTCAAGGGATACTGTTTCCTGTCACAGATAAATAGATGGTTAGCTAGACAGACAGACAGACCAAGGAAAGAAAGAGAGTAAAAACATATACATTCTATTTTTAAAACAAACTGAAAATAGACACTATTAACCCTTTTATAGCTAAAATCTAATGAATACTGCTTTACCTAGAGAAAGCATTAAAAAAGTATCTTTAAGTAGATGAGTAAGTCAAACCAAATTCACTGCATTTCTTAAGCAACTGCCTTCATCTGATTATGAATGTCTTTCTCTGTTCTCACTGGAGATGCTGAGACAAAATGCAGGACAGCTCATGCTGGTAGGGCTAGTCAGTATGTACTTTATCAAGCATCCAAAGGTTAAGATAAAATTCAACAGCAGGACTTAAAGCACTGGGCCACCACCCAAATTTCATGGCTAAATCTTCACAGCAAATCAGGAATGACCTTTCTGAATGTCAACCTCAGTATCCTTATGAGAAATTTCTAAAACAACATTATAAAAATCAACTTATTCTCATTATGTCACATCATAATCTCTGCATCAGAATGGGTATCCCAGCTCACCTCCCCTCCTACCCTAACAGTTTTGTGTGGACAACTGTTCCTCTGTATTCCAAAATCAGAGTACATTCCATCTGGATCAGGAAACAGAGTTACATCTATTTGGTGTTGGTGGCGCCTTTTTATAAATATCTATCATAAACATACATTATTTGTCTAATGTAAAACTACAATAAAAAAATCACTCGTGATTTGATTAGTGTGGCAAAGTTGGTTGGACGTCATCCCATACACCAACAGGTTGTGGGTTCCATCCCTAGTTGGGGGTGCATGTGGAAGGCAACCCATCGATGTTTCTCTCTCTCTCCTTTCCTCTCTCTCTCAAATCAATAAAAACATATCCTCAGGTGAGGATTTTTTTTAAAAATCACTCGCCCTAGCCAGTTTGGCTCAGTGGATAGAGTGTTGGCACTCAGACTGAAGAGTCCCAGGTTCGATTCCCGGTCAAGATCAGGTTCCTGGGCTGCAGGTTCAATCCCCAGCCCCCGTCAGGGTGCATGCAGGAGGCAACCAACTGATGTGTCTCTCTCACATGGATGTTTCTCTCTCTGTCTCTCTCCCTCACTTCCACTCTCTGTAGAAAAATCAATGGCAAAGATATCCTCTGGTAAAGAGTAATAAAACAAAACAAATCATTCATTAAGTTGGTAGGGAATCATGAAAACAGAAGACTGCTTTTAAGTTAAACTATTTATCCTTAGTTACAGCTACTAGTAATTCAAATCAACTGTTTGGAAAGAGGACGGGATGTTGAGGATTTGCTAGGGAGAAAGACTGCAGGGAAGGGAGAGAGGAGTCAGAGGAACCGAGGAAAAAGCAATCACCCGAGTATGATGGTTTCCAGGAGTAAAGTCAGCGGGATGGTAAACTTCCTGAGCACGGTGAACATCGGCAGGCTGTCAGGAAAAGATGCAAGCAGAATAACATCAGACCCCCAAAAAAGGTTTCACATGTTTTACATTTTTAATTAAGGCACCGATTTTCCAAATGAATATGAGGAATTAATCTAATTCTCACATATACTACTACTAACAAATTACATTAAATAAAAATGAAGGTGAAATAATTTCATGCCACTTTCACTTATTAGCTATTTAAAACATCATAATATCCAACTACTATAAAACTGTGCTAAAACTAGTAGACAATGTGAAGAACCAATGGACCCTTTGGCAAAACGAACTGGGCCTATGTATCAGGAGTCATTAAATGGGCCCTGGCAGATGCCTCAATTGGTTGGAGCATCTGGTAGACCTAAAGTTGTGGCATCCATTCCTCATCAGGGCACATACCTAGGTTGCGGCTTTGATCCCTGGTCAGGGCGCCTATGGGAGGCAATCTCTCTCTCTCTCTCTCTCTCTCTCTCTCTCTCTCTCTCTCTCTCTCTCTCTCTCTCCAATAAACATGCCCTCAGGTGAGGATTTAAAAAGTATTAATGAAAGAAAAGCAGGTAAGGTATACTTAATGATCAAAAGTTAAATGTTTTCCCCCTAAGATCAAGAATAAGACCAGGAGGTTCTCTCTCACCACTATTCACTATTATACTTGAGGTCCTAAAGAGGGCAATTAGAGAAAAAAAATAAGGAAGAAAGGGAAGGGAAAAAGCATACAGTTTGGAAAAGAAGAAAGAAACTTATCATTATTTGCAGTGGATATTTAGAAAAGCCTAAGGAACTCATTTAATAATTATTACAACTAATGAGCTAAGCAAGTATGCAGGAAACAAAATGAGTCTACAAAAGTCAATTGTATTTAGCATTGATCAGACCATCAAACCTCAGAGGAAAGGTGCACTTCCAAGCTCCTTCTATGAAGCCAGCATCACCCTAATACCAAAACCAGATAAAGACAACACAATGAAAGAGAATTACAGGCCAATATCCCTCATGAACATAGATGCCAAAATCCTCAACAAAATTCTAGCAAATCGGATCCAACACTACATCAGAAGGATCATACACCATGACCAAGTAGGATTTATCCCAGGAATGCAAGGATGGTACAATATCCACAAATCAATCAACGTGATACATCACATAACCATATGGAATTAATTGAGATCTTCAGAAAATTTCACCCCAAAGCCACAGAATATAGATTCTTCTTAAGTGCACACGGGTCATTTTCAAAGATAGACCATATGTTGGGTCATAGGCAAAGTCTCTTCAAGTTCAAGACGATAGAAATCATATGAAGCATCTTCTCAGATCACAGTGGCATAAAACTGGAAATCAACTACAATAAAAACAATCCAAAAAAATCAATCACCTGGAGACTAAACAGCATGCTATTAAACAATGACTGGGTTACCAGAGAGATCAAGGAAGAAATAAAAAACATCATGGCAACAAATGACAATGAAAACACAACAATCCAAAATCTATAGGACACAGCGAAAGCAGTCTTGAGAGGGAAGTTCATAGCTCTACAAGCCTACTGCAAAAAACAAGAAACAATGGAAATAAATTACCTAACCCTACAACTCAAAGAGTTAGAAAGAGAGCAACAAGAAAAGCCCAGTGTAAGCAGAAAGAAGGAGATAATAAAGATCAGAGCAGAGATAAACGACATTGAGACCAAAGAAACAATACAAAAGATCAACAAAACCAAGAGCTGGTTCTTATAAAGGATAAACAAAATTGATGAACCTCTAGCCAGGCTCACCAAGAAGCAAAGAGAGAGGACCCAAATAAACAAAATCAGAAATGAAAGAGGTGAAATAACAACAGACCCCACCGAAATACAAAGGATTGTTAAAAAATACTATGAACAACTCTATTCCAACAAACTGGACAACCTGGAGGAAATGGACATATTCCTAGAAAAATATAACCTTCCAAAACTCAATCGGGAAGAATCTAAACATCTCAATAAGCCAATAACTATGGAAGAAATTGAAGCAGTCATCAAAAAGGTTCCAGCAAACAAAAGCCCAGGGCCAGATGGCTTCACAGGGGAGTTTTAACAAACATTCAAGAAAGAAATAAAATCTATCCTCCTCAGACTATTCCAAAAAGTTCAAGAGGAAGGAACACTTCCAAGCTCCTTCTATGAAGCCAGCATCACCCTAATACCAAAACCAGATAAAGACAACACAATGAAAGAGAATTACAGGCCAATATCCCTCATGAACATAGATGCCAAAATCCTCAACAAAATTCTAGCAAATCGGATCCAGCAGTACATCAGAAAGATCATACACCATGACCAAGCAGGATTTATCCCAGGAATGCAAGGATGGTACAATATCCGCAAATCAATCAACGTGATAAATCAAATAAACAAATTGAGAGATAATCACAGTCATATCAATTGATGTAGAAAAAGCATTTGACAAAATCCAACACCCTTTCTTGATAAAAACTTTCAACAAGGTGGGAATAGAAAGATCATACCTCAACATAATTAAAGCCATATATGACAAACCCACAGCCAACATCATACTCAATGGGCAAAAACTAAAACCATTTCCCCTAAAAACAGGAACAAGACAGGGATGCCCATTCTCACCACTCCTGTTTGACATAGTACTGGAAGTATTAGCCATTGCAATTAGATAAGAAGAATAAATAAAAGGCATCCAAATTGGAAAAGAAGAAGTAAAGCTGTCCTTATTTGCAGATGACATGATATTGTACATAAAAAACCCGAAAGACTCCATCAAAAACTAATACGACTTAATAAATGAATTCGGCAATGTAGCAGGATACAAAATTAACGCCAAGAAATCTATGGCATTTCTATACACCAATAGTGAACTTACAGAAAGAGAGACTAAAAAAGCAATCCCATTTACCATTGCACCAAAAACATTAAGATACCTAGGAATAAATTTAACTAAGGAGGTAAAAAACCTGTACTCGGAAAACTACAGGACACTGAAAAAAGAAATAGAGGAAGACGTAAACAGATGGAAGAACATACCATGTTCATGGATTGGTAGAATCAACATCATTAAAATGTCCATACTACCCAAAGCAATCTATAGATTCAATGCACTCCCCATTAAAATACCAACAGCATATTTCACAGACCTAGAAAGAACTCTCCAAAAATTCATCTGGAATAAAAAAAGACCCAGAATATCCACAGCAATCCTGAGAAAGAAGAACAAAGTAGGTGGGATCTCAATACCAGATTTCAAGCTGTATTACAAAGCTACTGTTCTCAAAACTGCCTGGTACTGGCACAAGAACAGACATATAGATCAATGGAATAGAATAGAGAACCCAGAAATCAACCCAAATCACTACACTCACTTAGTATTTGACAAAGGAGGCATGAACATACAATGGAGTCAAGACAGTCTCTTCAATAAATGGTGTTGGGAAAATGGGACAGATACATGCAAAAAAATGAGACTAGACCACCAACTTACACCATACACTAAAATAAACTCAAAATGGATCAAGGACTTAAACATATGACGAGAAACCATAAAAATACTAGAGGAATCCACAGGCAGAAAAATCTCTGACATATGCCGAAGCAATATCTTCACTGATACTGCTCCTAGGGCCTTGGAAACTAAAAAGAAAATAAACAAATGGGACTAATCAAAATAAAAAGCTTTTGCACAGCAAAGGAGACCATCAATAAAACAACAAGAAAGCCCACTGCATGGGAGAACATATTTGCCAATGATATCAACGATAAGGGTATAATCTCCAACATTTACAAGGAACTCATGCAACTTAACAAAAAGAAGATAAACAACCCAATCAAAAAATGGGCAACTGATCTAAGTAGACACTTTACAAAAGAAGACAGAAGGAAGGCCAAGAGACATATGAAAACCTGCTCAAAGTCACTAATCATCAGAGAGATGCAAATCAAAACAACAATGCAGTACCATCTCACACCTGTCAGAATGGCTATTATCAACAAATCAACAAATGACAAGTGCTGGTGAGGATGCAGAGAAAAAGGAACCCTCGTGCACTGCTGGTGGGATTGCAGACTGGTGCGGCCACTGTGGAGAACAGTATGGAGTTTCCTCAAAAAACTAAAAATGGAACTCCCATTTGACCCAGTGATCCTACTTCTAGGAATATATCCCAAGAAACTAGAAACACGAATCAGAAAGGATATATGTACCCCTATGTTCATAGCAGCACAATTCACCATAGCTAAGATTTGGAAACAGCCTAAGTGCCCATCAGCAGATGAGTGGATTAAAAAACTGTGGTACAGCTACACAATGGAATACTACGCTGCAGTAAAAACAAAGGAGTTCTTACCATTTGCAACAACATGGATGGAGATGGAGAGCATTATGCTAAGTGAAATAAGCCAGGCAGAGAAAGGTAAATATCACATGATCTCACTCATTTGTGGAATATAATGAACAACATAAACTGATGAACAAAAATAGATCCAGAGACAGAGAAACATCAATCAGAATGTCAAACCTCAGGGAAGGTAGGGGAGGGTGGGGGTAAGGGGGAGAGATCAACCAAAGGACTTATATGCATGCATTTAAGCCTAATCAATGGACACAGACAACAGGGGGGTGGGGGCATGAATGGGAGGTGGGGGGTAAAGGGGGTCTAAGGACACATATGTAATACCTTAATCAATAAAGAAATTTAAAAAAAAAATTCCACTTGGATAGTATCAAAAACAACAAAATTCTTAGGACTAAATTTAACAACAGAAGTGTAAGACTTCTAAACTAAAAACTACAAAATAGCCCTGGACGGTGTGGCTCAGTGGGTTGGAGTGCCGTCCCATACACCAAAAGGTTGTGGGTTTAAGTCCCAGTCAGGAAATTGAAGTTTGCAGGTTCAAGCCCTGGCTGGGATGCATACCAGAGGCAAAAGATTGATGTTTTTCTCTCTCTTTTCTTCTCTCTCTAAAAAATCATTAAAAACATAGCCTCAGGTGAGAATTACAAAAAAGAAGAACGAAAAAAAAACTACAAAATATTGCTGAAAGATGATTAAATAGAAAGACAGTTCATGTTTATGAACCTTGAGAGTGTGTGCGGGAGGCAACCTCTTACATGGATTTATTTTCTCTCTCTCCCTTTCTCTCTCTCTAAAAATCAATTTTTTAAAAAAGTATTTAGGAGAAGCGTCCCTAGCAACAGTCAAACAAAGAGAGGACTTGGTTGCCAGAGCATCCCCTGGGAATCATTTTGGAAGTGAGTTGAGCTGTTGGTCGCTTCCATGGAGTCTTGAGAAGCTCAGCATCAGACTGAAATTAAAGATGGTGGCAGAGTAAGTGGATGCCGCACGGACATGCTCCCAGGAACAAACTGGAATTACAACTAAAATACAGAAAATTTCCTGAATAATCCATGGAAGACTCACAGGAGAGAACCCTGATACTGCATAGAGACTGGTAGGAGGGGTGGAGGCACAAAAGGGCTGGCTGGGTGCCCACAGACAGCAACTGAAGTTTGGAAGCGATATCTCAGCTGTGGTGGAGAGCCACTGAGAACTCTGGGATCTAATCCCTAAGCTGGGCTTCCCAGCAGAGAGCACCAAAACTGAGAAGGGTGCCCACACAACATCTGGCCATGAAAAGCATTAGGGTTGCCGTCTGCCAGGGAGAGAGCTGGAAATGCAGGCACCCTCTTAAAGGGCCAACGCACAAAATTCCCTGTTGAGCCACTCACCTTGTGCTCTGGCAGAGGGAGAGCAGAGTGTACTAGAGCTGTGTGAGCAGAAGTCAGGATTGGGGACTTGGGGTTAGAGCTCAGAAGGTAGACATCCCCAGTTTCCTGTGCTGAGTCATTCCCTCATGCATAGGAGGACATCTTTCCCACACAGACATCTGCCTTGCCTGGGGGGAAGACAGTTGACACACCCTATTGGAAAATACCTTGTCTGAGGCCACTTAAGAGATTAAAAGTAACAATTAGCCTCACACTGTTGAGAAAAACTCTCACCACACCAGAGGATGATTGCCTGGGGGCAATTCACGTTGGAATCCTATTAGTCTGTAGGTAGAGGCAGTCTCTGGAGGCTTTGAGTCTTTGCCTGATCTAATTAGTCAGAAACAGCATTTGACACTGTCCTGCACTAGAGATTGAGAGATGTAGAGGACCTACCTAATACATAGTCACAAACCAAAACAAACAGCCAAAATGAGACAAAGAAACAACCCACAAAGGAAAGAACATGAGAATTCTCCAAAAGAATAGATAAATGAAGCAGAGGTAAGAAATTTATCTGAAATAGAGTTCAGAGTAATGATAGTAAAGATGCTCAAGAGCATGAGAAAAGATATAGTAACTATGAAAAAATTAAATAAATCCTTACAATTATAGTCAATTATTTCCAACAAAGGTGCCAAGACACTACAATAGGGAGAGAACAGTGTTTTGAACAAATGATGCTGGGACAAGTAAACATCAATTTTTCACCTAATAGTAATTTATCATCTAGACCCATTATTTCCACTCCAAATTACAAAATGGTAACTTTCTAACTATATCACCCCTTCTGCATTTTTTGTCTAAACTTCTCCAAAAAATACAAATTTTCACCATTTCCCACAGGAAAGGCAGGATAAAAGCATCATTTATAAAGGTTCAGAGTCATAATAGTGTTCTGTCACCTTCACTGGTAACCAATGAGAGTTGCTTTTGCTGTCAATATGAACTCACAAATTTTCATTTACTTGATACAAATCCTTTATCAGATATGTGTTTGCAAGTATTTTCTCTCAGTCTGTGGCGTGTCATTCTTTTAACACTGTCTTTCAGAGCAAATGCTTTCAATTTTAATGAAGTTCTGCTTTCATTTTTTTCTTTCATGGACTGTAGTTTTGGTGTTGTATTTAAAAACTCATTGCCAAACCCAAGATCATCTAGATTTTCTCCTAAGTTTTCTTCCAGAAATTTTATAGTTTATGTTTTACATTTAGGTGTATGATCATTTTGAAGTTAATTTTGGGAAAGGTGTAAGGCCTGTGTCTAGATCCAGTTTTCCGTGTGTAGATGTCCAGTTGTCTGAGCACTAATTGTTGAAATGACACTCTTTTCTGCTGGTGGAAATGTAAATTGGTACAGTATGAAGGTTCCTCAAAAAAATTAAAAATAGAGCTACCATAGGACCCAACAATCCCTCTTCTGGGTATCTACCCCCAAAAAAGAAAATGTGGTACATATATACAATGAAATAATACTCAGCCATGAAAAAAAAAGATAAAAGACTGCCATTTACAACAACATGGAAAGCTCTTAAGTAAAATAAGTCAGATGGAAAAGGACAAAAACCATGTGGTTTCACTCATATAGTCAATATAAAACAAAAAAGCAACAAATGAAGAAACGAAACAAATTAAAAAAAAAAAACAAAACCTCACAGATATAGACAACAGAATGGTGGTTACCAGAGGGGAAAGGAGCTGAGGGGAGGATAAAGAGGATAAAGGGGGTCAAATACAAGGTGAGGCAAAAGTGGGTTTACAGTTGCGAGTATGCAAAACACAGAGTTTATTCTTATATTATTATTTATTCTTTGTATTATTTTTCGTACAAACAACTGTAAACCTACTTTTGCCCCACCCTGTATATGGTAACAAAAGGAGACTAGACATCAGCTGGTAAGCATGCAACAGAGTATATGGATGTACACCCGAAATTTATATCATGCTATTAATCAATGTTACCCCAACAAATTTAATTTAAAAAAAAAAAGATGTTCCCACTAGGATCACTAAAAAAGAAGCCCTCATCTGGGAGGCAGAGCCCCGAATGTGAGAGGTGGGCAGCTGTCAGTTAGCTGAGGGCACCCCCCGGCTGCAGCTAAACTCAGAGGAAGCCCAAGAGGATACATGGTAAGACAGCAAAAACCTTCACCATAGGAAGCTCTAAAACAAATTTGAAACAATTAAGGAAAAATGATTGCCCTGATCCCAGAGGGAAACAACAAACCAACTAAAATGTGTAACTGAAGCCCAACTAGCATGGCTCAGTGGTTGAGCATCAACCTATGAACCAGGGGGTCATGGTTCCATTCCCGGTCAGGGCACGTGCCTGGGTTGTGGGCTCAATCCCAGTATGGGGCATGCAGGAGGCAGCCCATCAATGATTCTCTCTCATCAGTGATGTTTCTCTCTCTCTCTCCTTCTCCCTTCCTTTCAGAAGTCAATACAAAAATATTTATTTTTTAAATAAACTTTATTGATTTTTTACAGAGAGGAAGGGAGAGGAATAGAGAGTTATAAACATCAATGAGAGAGAAACATTGATCAGCCGCCTCCTGCACACACACCCCCACCACCCGGGGATGTGCCCGCAACCAAGGTACATGCCCTTGACCAGAATCAAACCCGGGAACCCACAGTCCACAGGCCGACGCTCTATCCACCAAGCCAAACCGGCCGCTAGGCAATACAAATATATTTTTTAATTAAATAATAAAATGCATATCTGAAAACAGTATTTCATGTTTTATTTTTTGTTTTTTGTTTTTTTGTTTTTAATCCTCAACTAAGGATATGTTTTCCATTGGTTTTTCAGAGTGGAAAGGAGGGGGTATGAGGGGGAGAGAGAGGGGAGAGAGAGAAAAATCATGTGAAAGAGACACATTGAATTGTTGCCTCCCAAACATGCCCTGCACAGGGACCGGGGATCGAACTTGCAACCCAGATACATGCCCTTGACCAGGAATCAAACCCTCGACAATTCGGTGTGCAGGCCGGTGCTCTAACCACTGAAACATGCCAGCCAGGGCACTTTTTTTTTTTCTCATGACCACACCTGTCCTTTCCAAACAAGAGTGAAAGGTAACAGGCCTAATTTCACAATTCTTCATTTTATATGTCGTTTTCCTTCTGGTCTACCTCCCACCTGCCTCTTCCACTCTTACTATACAGGCAGGTTTTCCTCCATTTTTAAATATGTTTTTATTGAGTTTTTAGAGAGAGAGGAAGGGAGAGTGACAGAGAGATAGAAACGTTAATGAGAGAGAAACATCATCGATCGGCTGCCTCCTGCACGCCCCCTACTGGGCATGTGCTCTGACCGGGAATCAAACTGGTGACCTCTTGGTTCATGAGTTGATGCTCAACCATTGAGACACACCGGCTGGGCAGTTTTCCTCCATTTTTTTCACCCTTTGCACAAACTTAATTATTTATATCTTTGTCACAAGATTAGTGGCTATGATGTATTCATTAGGCTACATATTTCACACCAGGTTTCCTCATTTGTATGCTGGCTCTTTCTACACTTCCATTTTTATTTTTTACAGTGACTTTTAACAAAAGTAGAGTCAATCAATGGACCCTAAAATAAATATAAATGCAAATTTCAGAAGTGTATAGCACATACTTGAAAATAACGCCTGTTATTTCATTCTCCATGTACCAAGCTCAACCTATACCATATCTAACAGAATGTTTCCGCTTTTATAAAAGTGTGATGAAACCAAAAGTTACACAGAAATGGTTCTTCCTGAATAAATCACCCCTCTGTATCTTGACTCTAGAGGTCTCATTTTCTATGTACAAAATTGAACATAAACCAAAAAAAAAAAAAAAAAAAAAATCAGCTTTTTAACATTTATAAAAGCATTAACAAACTAAACTCAAAACACCTTATTTTCTGCAATTATTAAATACTAGAGGCCTGGTGCACGGATTCGTGCACTGGTGGGGTCCCTCAGCCTGGCCTGCGCCCTCTCGCAATCCAGGACCCCTCAGGGGATGTCGCACTGCCAGTTTCAGCCTGATCCCCGCAGGCCAGGCTGAGGGACCCCACCTGTGCACGAATCCCTGCACCGGGCCTCTAATATGCATATAAGATCTTTGGTTAATCTCTCCCGCCCTCCCCTCTTCCCCCTTCCCTTTGAGATTCATCAGTCTGTTCCATGTTTCCATGCCTGTGTGTTGAGCGTCTGCCCCCTGGTGGCCAGTGCAGGTCATAGCTACTGATCGAACAGTCAAACGGTCGCTTAGGCTTTTATATATATATATATATATAGATAGATTATTATTAAATAATATTATGTAGTACAGCAATATCTTAAAAAATCAAACTTGGTCTTTGCACCATTAGAAGCAAACAAGTGAAGAACCTCGCATCCACCATTGACCTGCACTCTACCTTAACTTGCTTGTGCTTGATAATCCACTGATGTGGTTTCCAACGTAGAGGAGAGGCAGGGGAAACAGCTTCAATAAAAAAGAATGAATATTTGGTTAGAACCCCAATTACATATTTCCCTTTCTATATAAAAACGGTGACATTCACTCCCCAGCAGAATTAAGCAAGTACTTCTGAGTTCCCTTCCCTCAATGAATGTGAATTGTTCAGAACCCAAAATACATTCACAAGTTTCTCCATGTGATCAAAATGGTTAGGTGGACATTGATACCCATAATCACGGGGGAGCTGGATAGAAACAGAAATCTTGACCTTGTCCATATTAATAGACTATGATTCTAAAGGAAGGCTCTGGACAAAGAACTCTGTTGAGTAGAGACCCCTGGTTGGTGAGTTAAGGATGGGTGTTTCCAGCTTATGCATAAAGATCAAAAGGCTGTGAAAAGGTGTGCAAACTTGTTATCTGTGCTTATATTCACTCTTCTGGACAAAGGCAAAATTGGTTTATATCTCTCATTGGAATGTCACAAGATTGGTGAACCCTTCAAAAAATGTGTATCCCAGCCACATTACTTTAAAGTTACTTTGTTTTAAAAGCCTAAAATAATTATCTACCTAAATCAAACAACACGCTCTGTACTTGAATTAGGTTTGCTGAGCCCTGAGCTCCTGAATTATTTTCTGATTGTCAACAGATATATTGTGACAGAGGAACTAAATGGTGGCACAGGTAAACAATGGCACCCACCTCCTCCAGCAAGCACATTAATATTGCAACTAAAATAGAGAATAACCATCATTCATAACGGCCTGAAATCTGGCTGAATGGAAGTCTACAACTAGAGAATTAAAGAAGAAAGCACGTTGAGACTAATAGGAGGGGCAGAGGCATGAAATGAACTGGTCCCACACCTACCTGTGGTGTGGGTTGTTTTTTTTTGTTTGTTTGTTTGTTTTTTATTGATTAAGGCATTATCTCACTTCTAAGGTGGTACCACTCTTTTGGATTGAATTACTGGCCTCAATTTTTTATTCTTCTCTGTAAATTTCCAGTTCACTCTACAAACAATGAACTATATATTTTTTTTAATTTTTTAATTTATTTTCTTTATTTTATTTTTTTCTTTATTGATTAAGGTATTACATATGTGTCCTTATCCCTCCATTGTCCCCCCCACTCATGCCCTCACCTCCCTGGTGTCTGTGTCCATTGGTTAGGCTTATATGCATGTATACAAGTCGTTGATCTCTCCTCCTTACCCCGACGCTCCCCTACCTTCCTTCTGAAGTTTCACAGTCTGATCAATGCTTCTCTGTCTTTGAATCTGTTTTTGTTCATCAGTATATGTTGTTCATTATATTCCACAAATGCGTGAGATCATGTGATATTTATCTTTCTCTGGCTGGCTTATTTTGCTTAGCATAATGCTCTCCAGTTCCATCCATGCTCTTGCAAATGGTAAGAATTCCTTCTTTTTTACCACAGCATAGTATTCCATAGTGTAAATGTACCATAGTTTTCTAATCCACTCATCTGCTGATGGACACTTAGGCTGTTTCCAAATCTTAGCTATTGTAAATTGTGCTGCTATGAACATAGGGGAGCATATATCCTTTCTGATCCGTGTTTCTAGTTTCTTGGGATATATTCCTAGAAGTGGGATCACTGGTTCAAATGGGAGTTTCATCTTTAGTTTTTTGAGGAAACTCCATACTGTTCTCCACAGTGGCCGCACCAATCTGCATTCCCACCAGCAGTGCACGAGGGTTCCTTTTTCTCCACATACTCGCCAGCACTTGTTGTTGATTTGTTGATGACAGCCATTCTGACAGGTGTGAGATGGTACCTCGTTGTCATTTTTATTTGAATCTCTCAGATGATTAGTGACTTTGAGCATGTTTTCATATGTCTCTTGGCCTTCCTTATGTCCTCTTTCGAAAAGTATCTATTTAGGTCCATTGCCCATTTTTTGATTGGGTTGTTTATCTTCCTTTTGTTAAGTTGTTGAGTTCCCTGTAAATGTTGGAGATTAAAACCTTATCAGTGATAACATTGGCAAATATGCTCTCCCATGCAGTGGGCTTTCTTGTTGTTTTATTGATGTTTCTTTGGCTGTGCAAAAGCTCTTTATTTTGATGTAGTCCCATTTGTTTATTTTCTCCTTAGTTTCCATTGCCCTGGGAGGTGTATCAGTGAAGATATGTCTGAGATTTTTCTGCCTATGGATTCCTCTAATATTTTTATGGTTTCCCGTCCTATATTTAAGTCTTTTATCCATTTTGAGTTTACTCTTGTGTATGGTGTAAGTTGGTGGTCTAGTTTCATTTTTTTGCATGTATCTGTCCCATTTTCCCAACACCATTTATTTAAGAGACTGTCTTGACTCCATTGTATATTCATGCCTCCTTTGTCAAATATTAATTGAGCATAGTGGTTTGGGTCGATTTCTGGGTTCTCTATTCTATTGCATTGGTCTATATATGTGTGTTCTTGTGCCAGTACCAGGCAGTTTTGAAAACAGTGGCTTTGTAATACAGTTTGATATCTGGTATTGAGATCCCTCCTACTTTATTGTTCTTTCTCAGGATTGCTGCAGCTATTCAAGGTCAAGGTCTTTTTTTATTCCAGATAATTTTTTGAGAGTTCATTTTAGGTCTGTGAAATATGCCGTTGGTATTTTAATGGGGAGTGCACTGAATCTATAGATTGCTTTGCGTAGTATGGACATTTTAATGATGTTGATTCTACCAATCCATGAACACATTATGTTTTTCCATCTATTTACGTCTTCCTCTATTTCTTTTTTCAGTGTCCTGTAGTTTTCTGAGTACAGGTCTTTTACCTCCTTAGTTAAGTTTATTCCTAGGTATCTTAATTTTTTTGGTACAATGGTAAATAGGATTGTTTTTTAATCTCTTTTTCTGTAAGTTCACTATTGGTGTATAGAAATGCCTTAGATTTCTTGGCGTTAATTTTGTATCCTGCTACATTGCCGAATTCATTTATTAAGTCTAATAATTTTTTGATGGAGTCTTTAGGGTTTTCCATGTACAGTATCATGTCATCTGCGAATAATGACAGTTTTACTTCTTCTTTTCCAATTTGGATGCCTTTTATTTATTCTTCTTGTCTAATTGCTATGGCTAGCACTTCCAGTACTATGTCAAACAGGAGTGGTGAAAGTGGGCATCCCTGTCTTGTTCCTGTTCTTAGGGGAAATGGTTTTAGTTTTTGCCCACTGAGTATGATGTTGGCTGTAGGTTTGTCCTATAGGGCTTTTATTATGTTGAGGTATAATCCCTCTATTCCCTTTGCTGAGGGTTTTTATCAAAAAAAGGGTGTTGAATTTTGTCAAATGCTTTTTCTGCATCGATTGATATGACTATGTGATTTTTATCTCTCAACTTGTTTATGTGATGTATCACATTTGATTTGTGTATATTGTACCATCCTTGCATCCCTGGGATAAATCCTACTTGGTCACGGTGTATGATCTTTCTGATGTACTGCTGGATCCGATTTGCTAGAATTTTGTTGAGGATTTTGGCATCTACATTCATGAGGGATGTTGGCCTGTAATTCTCTTTCATTGTGTTGTCTTTATCTGGTTTTGGTATTAGGGTGATGCTGGCTTCATAGAAGGAGCTTGGAAGTGTTCCTTCCTCTTGAACTTTTTGGAATAGTCTGAGGAGGATAGGTTTTAGTTCTTCCTTGAATGTTTGGTAAAACTCCCCTGTGAAGCCATGTGGCCCCATGCTTTTGTTTGCTAGAAGCTTTTTGATGACTGCTTCAATTTCCTCCATAGTTATCAGCCTACTGAGATTTTTAGATTCTTCCTGATTGAGCTTTGGAAGGTTGTATTTTTCTAGGAATATGTCCATTTCCTCTAGGTTGTCTAGTTTGTTGGAATAGAGTTGTTCATAGTATTTTTTAACAATCCTTTGTATTTTGGTGGGGTCTCTTGTTATTTTGCCTCTTTCATTTCTGATTTTATTTATTTGGGTCCTCTCTCTTTGCTTCTTGGTGAGCCTGGCTAGAGGTTCATCAATCTTGTTTATACTTTCAAAGAACCAGTTCTTCGTTTCATTGATCTTTTGTATTGTTTTTTTGGTCTCTGTGTCATTTGTTTCTGCTCTGATCTGATCTTTATTATCTCCTTCCTTCTGCTCACTCTGGGCTTTTCTTGTTGCTCTTTTTCTAAGTCTTTAAGTTGTTGAGTTAGATGATTTATTATCATTTTTTCTTGTTTTTTGAGGTAAGCCAGTAGAGCTATCAACTTCCCTCTCAGAATTGCTTTCACTGTGTCTCATAGATTTTTCGATTGTTGTGTTTTCATTGTCATTCATTTCCAGGATGTTTTTAATTTCTTCTTTGATCTCTTTGGTAACCCAATCATTTTTTAATAGCATGCTATTAAGCGTCCAAGTGTTTGAATTTTTTTATTGTTTTTATTGTAGTTTACTTCTACTATTATGGCATTGTGGTCTGAGAAGATGCTTGATATGCTTTCAATCTTCTTGAATTTGGAGAGACTTTGCCTGTGAACCAATATGTGGTCTATCTTTGAAAATGTCCCATGTGCACTTGAGAAGAACATATATTCCATGGCTTTGGGGTGAAATGTTCTGAAGATGTCAATTAAGTTCATCTGATCTAGTGAGTCATTTAGAATTGCTGATTTTTTGTCTGGAGGATTTATCCAATGATGTCAGTGGGGTATTAAAGTACCCTACTATGATTGTATTGTTGTCGATCTCTCCCTTGATATCTTCCAGGAGTTTTTTTTTTTTTTTTATGTATTTGGGTGCTCCTGCATTTGGTGCATATATATTTACCACGGTTATATTCTCTTATTGTATTGATCCCTTTGGTATTATGAAGTAGCTTTCTTTATCTCTTGTTATGGCCTTCACTTTGAAGTCTATTTTGTCAGATATAAGTATTGCCACCCCAGTTTTTGTTTTGTTTTGTTTTGTTTTGTTTTGTTTTGTTTTTGTCATTTCCATTTGCCTGGATGATATTTTTCCATCCCTTCACTTTCAGTCTGTGAGTCCCTTGTTCTGAGGTGGGTCTCTTGTAGGCAGCATATATATGGGTCATGGTTTTATTCAGCCACTCGATGTCTTTTGATTGCAGCATTTAGTCCGTTTATGTTTAAAGTTATTATTGATAGGTACTTGTTTGTAGCCATTTTTATTTTTTGTGCCTGGTGTAGTGTGTTTTTCATTGGGAGTAATATCTTGGCTCAGGAGGCCTCCCATGAGGAGGAAGGGTCCCAGCCCCACAGCAGGCTCTCAGCCCAGGGTTCAAGTGCCAAGAAGAGAAGTCCCAATAACTTCAGGCTGTAAAATCCAGGAGGGATTATGGCTGAGTGACAGGGAGGCAGCCAGAGACCCAGGCAGTTCCTCTTAAAGGGCCCATGCATGGACTTATCAGACTCACTCCCTCTGAGTTCCAGCCCTGGGGCAGCAGCTTGAAAAGACCCAGGAACATATAGGAGGAAATAATTGGTTTATCATCAGGGCAAGATCTGGAGGGGCAGCTTTCTCCCAGACAAAAATGCTGGGACCTCCCCACCACAGAGCTGACTGGCAGGCACCATATCTGAGCCTCGGTCAACCTGGCCCACCCATACTGTTCATCCTGCCTTGGTGCTTCCTTGAAATCTAACCCCACCCAATTTGCATTTCCACCCAAACTGTTTGCAGTGTCTTTTCCATATGAATGGCCTGTCCTGGCTCAGGCTTCAGACTTTCCTAAAATCTCTCAAACAAGCAGCAGCTGGACTCAATGTGCCCCATACCTCTCCATAAGTGGCCCTAGATCTAACACTAGCAACAGCTTGCCAAGTTCACAGCCTGGCCTCTCCTGGGCACCTCTAAATCCAACACAAATAGCAGTCATCTGCAGATCACGCTGTAGCTCATGCTGAGTGGCCCCATGCAGGGCACAGGCAGTGGCTGACTTTGTACCTCCTGGGAGGCCCCAGAGCCAGTGCACCCAGTAGACAGCATCAGACCATATCAGATTACAACTCTACCTAATCCACGAGTGAAACACTCAAGGGGTGAACTTGGTGAGCACCAAAGCCCCACTGAAGGAAGTCCTGCTCCACAGAGGTATCTCCTACACAGCAACTCTTCCACTATAGTCCCAGCTGGTTCTCACAGCCAAATGGTCTGGGGGTCAATTCCTCCCAGTGATGCTGAGAGCAATCAAGGCTCAACTGCAACAGGACAGTGTACACAGCCCACACAGGGGCACACCTAGAGTGCCCAGCTCAGGTGACTGGGGAGGCTGAGCCACTGGGCCCTACAGGACACCGACTAAACCAGGCCACTCTACCAATTCCAGGAGACATAGCAGCTCTACCTAATACATGGAAAAAAGACACAAGAAAGCAGCCAAAATGCAGAGACAAAGAAACATGTCACAGATGAAACAGAAGAAATCTCCAGAAAAAGAACTAAATGAAATAGAAACAAGCAAACTACTAGATACAGAGTTCAAAACAATGGTTATAAGGATGCTCAAGGAACTTAATGAGAGCTTCAAGGAACTTAGTGTGAATTTCAAGGAAATTAGTAAGAACAACAAAGACATGAAAAAGGACCAGTCAGAAATTAAGCATACACTAACATAAATAATCATTTACAAGGATTCAACAGTAGAGAAGAGGATTCCAAGAATCAAATCAACAAGTTGGAATATGAGGAAGCAACAAACACCCAATCAGAAGAGCAAAAAGAAAAAAGAATCCAAAAATATGAAGATAATGTAAGGAGCCTCTGGGACAACTTCAAGTATACCAACATTCACATCATGGGGGTACCAGAAGGAGAAGAGAGGGAGCAAATTGAAAACCTATTTGAAGAAATAATGACAGCCGAAGCCGGTTTTGCTCAGTGGATAGAGCATCGGCCTGCGGCCTGAAGGTCCTGGGTTCGATTCCGGTCAAGGGCATGTACCTTGGTTGTGGGCACATCCTCAGTGGGAGGTGTGCAGGAGGCAGCTGATTGATGTTTCTCTCTCATCGATGTTTCTAGCTCTCTGTCCCTCTCCCTTCCTCTCTGTAAAATACCAATAAAATATATTTAAAAAAAAAAAAAAGAAAAGAAATAATGACAGAAAGCTTTCCATACCTGGTGAAAGAAATATACATACAAGTCCAGGAAACACAGAGAGTCCCAAACAAGATGAACCCAAAGAGGTTCACACAGAGACACATAATAATTAAAATGTCAAAGGTTAAAGACAAAGAGAGAATCTTAAAAGCAGCAAGAGAAAAGCTGTTAGTTACCCACAAGGGAGCACCCATACGACTGTCAAATGATTTCTGGAGAGAAACTTTGCAGGCCACAAGGGAGTGGCAAGAAATATTCAAAATAATGAAAAAGCAAGGAACTACAACCAATATTACTCTATCCAGCAAAGCTATCATTTAGAATTGAAGGTTAGAAAATGAGCTCCACAGATAAGAAAAAGCTATTACATGAAATGTTGAAGGGCCTTCTGAAGAAGAAGAAGAAGAAGAAGAAGAAGAAGAAGAAGAAGAAGAAGAAGAAGAAGAAGGAGGAGGAGGAGAAGGAGGAGGATAATGATGATAGATCAAAAATATGAACAATAAAATGGCAATAAATATATATCTATCAACAATTGAATGTAAAAATCAAAATAAATGAACAAGGAGTCTATTGAACAGAATAAACTAATGAATAAAATAGAACCAGAGGCATAGAAACATGGAACAGACTGATGAATCTCAGAGGGAAGGGAGAAGGGTGGGCGGGAAGAGATTAACCAAAGAACTTGTGTGCATGTATGCATTACCCATGGACACAGACAATAGGGAGGTGAAGGCCTGGGGCAGAGCAGGATCCATGTGGAGGAGAGCAATAAGGTGGGGAGGGGGACATCTATAATATTCTCAAGAGTAAAGGTTTTTTAAAAAGAGAGATATATTGTTCAGAACATACTGAGGAAACAAAATGTAAGACCTAGTCTTCCTTAAGTGAAATAAATATGTAACTTTTCATAAGGTCATACAGTAACTTTTAAGAACTTTCTGATTGACATAATAGTCCATAGCAATCAAGGTGAATCCAACATTTCTTTTCCACTAAAAAGACATTAAGCAGCCCTGGCCCGTTTGGCTCAGTGGATAGAGCGTCGGCCTACGGACTCAAGGGTCCCGGGTTCGATTCCGGTCAAGGGCATGTACCTTGGTTGTGGGCACATACCCAGTGGGGAGTGTGCAGGAGGCAGCTGATCAATGTTTCTCTCTCATCGATGTTTCTGGCTCTCTATACCTCTCCCTTCCTCCCTGTAAAAAATCAATAAAATATATTTTTTAAAAAGACACACAAAAAAAGACATTAAGCATGTAACTCAGATAAGATATCCTTTGAAGAGTTCTGAAACAGTGTCATGTGCCCAAAAAAAGTTATAGAATTCCATTATGAGGAGACTTGCACAAGAAAGGTTTAAGAAAGAGAACATACCATGTTTCCCCGAAAATAAGACAGTGTCTTATATTAATTTTTGCCCCCAAAGACACGCTAGGTCTTATTTTCAGGGGATGTCTTATTTTTCCATGAAGAAGAATACGGTACACATTTATTGTTAAATGAAAATAAAGGAAATTTATTACCTGTATACGGTACGGTAGTACAGTAGTTGTCAACACAAACCAGACAAACTGTGAATCCTACAGTATCAAGAATTTACTCATTTATTCAATGACAATCACATCATCATCTTCTGGAACATCATCATAACAATCCAATTCCTGAATTTCCTGGTGAATTTCTTGTGACTCCATTTCTTTCAGAATCAGTGGACCAAATCTCTCATGTTTAGCAATAGCACTGTCTTTAAATGAGTACTTCTTGTCAAGGTAGCCTGCTCGCAGTGCATTTGCAATGCAACTGTCGGTGATTTTCTCCCATGAATTCTTCACCCAAGTCACAACTTCTTGCAGTTTAGGTTTCACAAAGTTTCCACACTGAGTTCTCTCCATTCTATTTTCAATGTAGTCATTAATTTCCATGTGCAAATTGTCTTTGAATGGCTTGTTTATTGCAATATCAAGAGTCTGGAGATAGGCCGTCATTCCTGCGGGAATCATTATCTGATCTATTTTTCTTTTGTGAAGAAATGTCTTCATGTCTTTAGCGCGGTGAGTGCTGGCTGCATCCCAGACTAGCAGACCTCTTTGGCTCCCTCGCATAACAAGCGGCAGCATTAAATCGACCCACTTCCTTATAACTGCTTGTGTGGCCCAGGCTTTTTCAGTTTCAAGAAAAAAAACGCCTAAAACATGTTCAATCTTTTCCTTCTTGCCCTTAGAAATGATTAAAGGTGGGATTTTAGTGCCATCCAGACGAATTGCCAAAATACAGGAAACACGTGCACTTTCGTAAGCAGTGGAGGGAATGTACGCTAAGGAGGCACCCCGCTGTTCAATTGTTGTTTGAGATGATTGGCCCATAAACACTGCAGTTTCATCCATAGCAATCATGTTGGAAAGATTGTATTTAGAGAAGTCAGCATCATCAATAAAGGACTTGAATGCAAATGCTCGCTTAATAACTTGAGTATCTTCCAACCTAAACAATGTTGTAGATCTTCTTAAAGACAGTTCACTTCGCTGAAGGAAATTATCCAGCCAGTGTTGTGATGCTTTGAAGTCTCCGGGGGCTATGTCAAACTGTGGTGCCATTGCAAGGGCAAATTCTTGAATCTGAGCCCTATTCACAACCAAAGCCTTTGCTCTCCTGTCAACAACCCATTCACAGATCAGGTCTTCCAGCTCGGAAAATAATGGTTGCCGACCTGATCTGCACTTGCGCTTTTTAGCATTTCCCTTGTCCACTTGTTCAATGAGGTTACCATACTCTGCTCGCCATTTTCGGACCAATCGGATACTCAACATCTTCTCTTTGCAGAAAGCAGTAAGATTTTGGCCCCAAGAGTCTTCCACGATTCCTTTCTTGTACTCCACGGAGTAGCTTTTTCTTTTTGCACTCATTTCTAAGGGTAAAAAAAAGGAATTGGGGTATCAAGGTGGGGGGAGGGGGATCACTCAAAATGACACAGGGGGGATCAGAGGGGGAAATCAAAATGGCACAGGAGAATCAGAGGGGGGATTACCATTTTAGTAACCCCTTTTGATCCTCCTGTGTCATTTTGATTGCCCCCTCTGATCCTCCTGTGTCATTTTAAGTGATCCCCCTCCCCCCACCCCTGTGCCACTGAACACCTTCACCAGACATCCCCCCTACCCCTTTATCAGACATTTACCCCCTGGGACCTGCCTGGGGACTGTCACTGGGCTTGCTGGGGCCTGGATCTGGGCTGGAGCAGGGTCTGCCACTGACTGAGAACCTTCAGTCATCATGAAGGCGGCCGCGAGCATCAGGTAGTGTCACCAGAGACAGACCAGCACTCACCACCTTCGCCGCATCCCGTCCGCTCTAATCCTCCTGTTCTTCTACACGCATCTGCGAAAGTCTCCTCCTCTCTCCCGCCCCGCGCTCACCGCTCACTCCGACCTCCGCTCCGCCTCCACACAGCAGTGACGTCAGGACTCCGCATAACGTCACTGGTTGCTAGACGCCAGTTGGGGCGGCCCTAGCGACCAGTTTACGGTAAATTAATTTTCATTCTGAGACAGAGCCTGGGCCTTATTTTCGGGGGATGCCTTATATTTCACTCAGAAGGAAACCTGTAAGTAGGTCTTATTTTCGGGGGATGCCTTATATTTCACTCAGAAGGAAACCTGTAAGTAGGTCTTATTTTCGGAGGATGTCTTATTTTCGGGGAAACACGGTATTAGCCCCTCCCCCTCTTTCGTCAATGTTCTAGCCTGCAACTGACTCAACAATAACACAACTGGCCATAGTACAACTTTCCAGGTTCTTAGGCATTGGTAAGAATCGTTGCCTTCATTTCTGTAACTAATTCAAAATAAAAACAATACTGACTTGTAGTTTCTGGTAACAGTGGGCTAGATTATTTATGCTAGTCCTGCTGCTAGATAAAATAACTTAAAACCTTCATAAAAGCATAAAACCGGAAAAATAGGAATTCCCAAGCCAAAACTAAAGGGAGACAGATACCCAGAAAGAACAATGGAAGCCAGAGGACAGAAGAATTTCATCTTTAAAATTCTGGCAAACTGGAACTCTGCCAACAAGAATACCTTTCAAGCCCGGCCAGTGTAACTCAATGGTTGAGCGTCGACCTATGAACCAGAAGGTCACAGTTCAATTCTCAGTCAGGGCACACGCCTGGGTTGCAGGCTCGATCCCCAGGGAGGGGAGTACAGGAGGCAGCCAATAATGATTCTCTTTCATCATTGATGTTTCTTTCTCTCCCTCTCCCTTCTCTCTGAAATCAATAAAAATATATTTAAAAGAATACCTTTCAAAAACAAAAGAAAAACTTCGACCTTTTCAGACTAACCAAAACTGTGGGACTTCACCAGCAGACCATCAGTAAATTCTAAAGGAGGTACTTCAATCAGGAGGAAAATGTAAAGTGTGAGACAAAAATAGTCAAGAAAAGCAAAGGAAGCAATAAATACATGGATATGTAGTAGGCAGTTAGACAGACATGAGCAGAGCAAGGACAATGGGCCAGGTACAGAAGATCACCAGGGAGGAAAGCAAAGGTCAATTGTAGGGTGGTGGGACCTCATCCCCAGAGTGACCTTTCCCCTCTAGCATATAGATGGTCAAGCAATTTGGACCCCTTGACCTTTTCTCTCTAGAGATAACATCTAGACCTCAGTTGTATTTCAGCTCCAGGCCCAGAAAAAGCAGGAAAACCAGACAAGTGACCCCCATGGCTGACCTCAGGGACCAGCAGCATTGGACAATGATCCCTGCCCTGGTGTTGACTACTCAGTGGAGACCCTGACCCTAAAAGGACACACCTGGAAAGCTGATGAATATTCTATTGAGATCCTCCCTCTGGGACCTCCCCTAAAATTTCCACCCTGAAAACTCTTAGGATGGAGGGCCCAGCACACTCTCCCTCCCTGAAGATGCCACCACCTTTCCCCTCTCAATGCCCCTCCCCATTTCCCCAGGCATATCACCTTTACCTTCCTCACTCCCCAGGGCCCTTCCTTTGCCTCTATAACTTGTCTCCTCAGCCCATTTCATCTGTGAATTACCTCTTCCACCTCTGTGATTTTCCAAGTAAATGTTCTCTTATAGTTCGGCTCTGAATTGGCTCTGAATTGTTTCCTAGTCAGAACCCAAGTATGGAAGTTCCTGAACCCAGGTCCAGTCTGACCCCACTGGTCTAACACCTGGTGCTGGTGGCACCACCCACAACAGGTCAATAAGAATACACATTTATCATTTTTTAAAAAAGGAAATAAAATGTATTGTGAAATTTAAATAATGGCCAAGTATATACTAAAGTATCTGCTGACAAAAGCACATAAGTTGTGAGGAGAGAGAAATGGGTGGAAGTCCTGACATTGCTGAGGGGGAGGGTACATTTATTAATCAAGTTTAGAATGTGGTAAGTCAGGTGTGCCTGTGGTCATCTCCAGGGTGACACTAAATGAACTGAAACAGAAGAGGTCCTCCTCGTATAGTTGCACACTTTACTTCACCAGAATGACTTAACTAGTTAATTTTGTAGTTACCTAATGATACAGCCTCAAAATAAGTAAAACAAATCAAAAAGCCTGATGGAAATACCGAGAGAAATAGATAAATCCCCAGTCAGAAATGATGGCTATAACAATTCCACATGCTTTTAAAATGTGACTCTGACACTTCCTTCTATCCAGAGGTAGGATCTACATTCCTTCCTCTTAAAATTGGATGGGACTGTTTTAACTAATAATGTACAAATTCAACGATGCTATGTGACCTCCAAGGCTAGGTCATAAAAAGCAACGCGGTTTGGGCCCTGCCTGCTGGAACACGCTCACCCTGAAGACTCAGCCAACACATGCCCATTATGACTCCCCTGAGCCTGTCATGTGGTAAGGGAGCCCAAACTAGCCTACATGGGTGGCCACGTGGAGAAGCCTGAGCTTACAGGAAGAGAGAGATACTAACCAGCCCCAGTTGCACTAACCAAACCCCACCCCCTGCTCTGCCATCATCTGCAGCTATATGGGAGCCCTACGCCAGAACTATCCAGTTGAGACCTTCCTGAATTCCTAACCACAGTAGCTGGGAGAAATAATTCAGTGATTATTGTTCTGAGTCACTAAGTTAACTTTCGCAGCACAAAAAAAAAACCACAGATAAAAGGTATCTACAAAAAACAACACCCTTAGTGGTGAGTTGTTGAAACTTTTCCCTCTGAGATCAAACAAAGATGCCCAGTACCACCATTTCTGTCAACCCTGCACTAGAGGGCCTATGCAACAGCGTAAAGAAGTAAAAGAAATAAAGGTTAGAATGTTGAAAAGAATGAAACAAAATTGTCACTTTTTTCAGACTAACTAATTGTGAATGTAGAAAAATCCAAAAGAAACTACAAATATGGACTATTAACTACGGTTAATAGTCCATAGTTTTGCAGGTACAAAAGCAATATAAAAATATGCCCTCTAATTTTCCAAATAATATATTTTTAAAAGATACGTTCAATAGCAAAAATACCTATGCAATCCCAATAAAAATCCCAAAAGTTTATTTTTCTGAAGGGTGACAAGCTACTTCCAATATTTATATGGAAATGTAAAGGACCAAGAACAAGGAGGAAAGACTTGTTCTACCTGATAGCAAGACTTTTCCTAAAACCATAGAAATGATATCGTGTGGTGATGCTGCAGAAAACACAGACAAATGAAAAAGCAGAGAGAGCCCGGAGACAAACCCATGCACATGTGAACGACAGTACCATCATGTAAGTGGCACAATATTAAGGAAAGACTTTTCAACTGAGTCTGTGACAACTGATTGCCTCACACCTTCCACAAAAAAACAACTCCAAGCAGATTAAAAACCTAATTCTGAAAAACTATATGCCATTTATCTAGAAAAATATCTTTATAGCCTCAGAGCAGAGCAGGATTTTCTAAATTAGAAAAACAGTGATCCATCATAAAGGAAAAGACTGGTAAAATTTAGCTATTTTTAAATTAAGATTCCTTTTCGTAATAGGAAATACATCATAAAGGGAAAAAAAAAAGATATGCCCACAGAAAAAATGTATTTGTAATACTGTATATAACTAACAAAAGGACTATCATTAATATATTTTTTTAGCTTCTACACAAATCAGTAATAATAAGACATCTACCCAATAGAAAAACGGGCAAAGTCTTGAACAAGTACTTCACAAAAGAGGATATCCAAATGGGCATTAAAAAATGAAAAGGCACGCAACCTCACTAATAACTAGGGAAATGCAAATAAAAGCCAAGAAGATGTTATTACACACCTACCAGATTAGCACAGTTTAAAATGACTGACATATCAAGAATTGGCAAAAAGGAGGAGCAACAGGAGTGCACTTTTGTTAGGACTGTGAACTGGTACAACCACTTGGGAGAACAGTTGGACATCACCTACTCAAGTTGAAGATGAGCACACACTTGGAGCCAGCAGTTCCACTTCTTGATGCAGCTCCCAGAAAAACGCATGCACACTTGCTGTTTTGGAATGAAATTCAGATTTTAACACCCTGACTCCCAGGTGACTGTATTTGCAGATAGGACATTTAAGGAGGTAACTAAGGTTAAAGGAGGTCATGAGGGCAGAGCCCTAATCCACTAGGACCAGTGTCGTTATAAGAGGATGAGACAACCCCAGGAGTGCCTGAACACAGAGTAAAGGCCACGAGAGGACACAGCAAGAAGGCAGCTGTCCACAAACCAACGACAAGCACCTTGCCCCTGAACTTCCTGTCTCCAGAACTATGAGAAAATAAATGTCCGTTGTGTAAGCCACTCTGTCTGTGATATTTTGTTATGGGACTGCTAGCTGAGATCCAACTATAAGTATGTTGAAAACAGTACTTTTTATTTTTCTAGCTCCCAAACCAGAAACAACCCAAATTCCCTTAAACATGAAAACAGATAAGTAAATAAAAGGATACAGCTAGAGACAGTGTGGATAAATCTTACCATCATCATCATCATCATCATCATCATCAGACCCAAGATACAAAAGAACACATGGGGCTTAATTCCCTTTATATAATGCTCAAAAATAGGCAAAACTAAACTACATAACTCAGGGATGCATACAAATTTAGAAAAATTACCCCAAAAGCAAGGTAATTATTATTACAAAAGTCAGAAGAGTTTTTGGTAAGGAGGATTCTGGGATCCCAGCTCATGACCTCAGTAATGATTATAAGGATAATTACTTACTCAACTTATTCGCATACAATGCCTTTTCCCTATGTATGGACCACTATTTCAGAATTTTAAAATGTTTAAAGTGTTTAAAAAGTATAGTATATCATAAACAAAGTGTAAGCAAGCCCAATAATATTCTGATTTTTCCTATGATGACTGGCTTAATATCTTCTGTATACTTCAGTATTTTGTTTTTTTCTTTCGGTGGATGTCCCCGATGACTGATGCTATACCTCAGCCTGACCAATAATCCAGTGCTAGCTGCCAGCATTTTCCCAGGCCTCGGAGACACAACCATGAACAAGCCATGGGAGTTTCTAACCCTAAGGAAATGACAATCTAATTTAGCCTTTAGCCTCCCTAAATTCAAAATGTCATCATAACCCATTACATACCACCTGTCATTGGGACTGCTCTAAGGATTCGATGTCTGACCTAATGCCTGGCACCCAGCATCTGTCCACTAAGTTCCATTCCACATCCCAGGAAGAAATGGCAGGTCTCGTGTTTCTAGTTCCACCATGGACAAAACTGTGTTATTTCTGTATATATCAAATTGTATTCTTCATTCTACTCATAGCTTTTATCAATCCATGCTAAAAATGAAAACTTAAAACAGAGATCAACAAATTAGGACCCAAGAGCCAAATCCCACCCATCTCTTGTTTATGTAAATAAAGTTTTATTAGAACACAGCTACACCGATTCATTTATATACCTTCTATGGCTGCTTTCATGGCACAGCTGAGCAGTTGCAGCAGAGGTGGTCTGGCCCACAAAGCCCAAATATTGATGATCTGGTCCTTTATGTATTATCTGATACCAGACTTTGCCATTTCAGAAGACACAGCGTTTTTAAATGTCAATTGCTAAGCACTCACTTCTACTATTATTATGTTACAATAATGGACAACTGAATATATAAATCTTAATTAAGAAGCTTCTACCTAATGTAAGCAGGAAGCATCATGTATATAGAAATGGACATGTACTCTAAGATCAATTTGTATTTATGTGCGGGAAGCCACCTCTTGCCAATACTGTCACAAGTGTACCAAGGAACGCAGAAGGCCGATGGACCTTGGGCGTAAGCAGGGCTGATGCTAAGCACCGATTGTTCGTGTTGAAATAGTGGTGGCTCAAGGCAATTCTCTAACCTGATAATTCTTTTACTCTTTACCTTTGATATAGCTGTATGCATTGCTAGAGAGCAAGATGTGTATCTAAAACTGAATAAAAAGCAGACGGGTCCAAGTCTTGGTGTGTCTCTTCAAGAAAGAGGCACCACCTGGCCCCCAAGGCCTTCTAAATTCATATTTCGTGTATAGTATTTTCATTTGTGTATCGACCCCACCTTCAGATCCTGAACCCTGCTGCGAAGGTCATGGCAATTATGTAATATTTTCACATCTTCCATCATAGTTGTATATCCTTTTATTCACATACCTTTACAGGAATTTTCTTGTCAAAATCAGGGAAGTGAATTATTTTATTTAGCTTGGACACATACAGTATCACTATGGTAGCCGCCATCTAAAAAAAGGGGGAAAGAAACTTCAGCAAAATATGTGGACTATTTCAGGTACAAAGACATCAGAAGAAAACAGATTCACCAAAAAGCAATATATCTGCAATAACTGGTTTGCTCAGTGGATAGAGCACCAACCTGCGGACTGAAGCGTCCCAGGTTTGATTCTAGTCAAGGGCACATGCCTGGATTGCGGGCTCGATTCCCAGTAGGGGGCAGGAGGCAGCCAATCAGTGATTCTCTCTCATCATTGATGTTTCTGTATCTCTCTCCCTCTCCCTTCATCTCTGAAATCAATAAAAATATAATTTTTTAAATGGACAGGAGAAAATCATTGATCAGCTGCCTCCTGCATGCCCCCTACTAGGGATCGGGCCCGAAACCCGGGTCATCTGTGCCCTTGACCATAATTGAACCTGGAATGCTTCAGTATGCAGGCCCTCGCTCTATCCACTGAGCCAAACCAGCTAGGACTAGGATGCAAAAATTTAAAGACTCCTTCAACATGATCATAATCCTAAACCTTGATCCCAATAAGTTTACAAACTTAATGGGACCCAGGCTGAATTATAACTGTGGTTTATATTTATGACTTACTTTATAATTCTTACAGAAATATACTAACACTTATTTAAAATATTCTGTAATTCAGACTTTTAAAAATAGGTCTGCTGGCCTCTTCCCCCAACAGATTAAAAATCAAAAAGACTTTATTTACCTTGAGTACAGCAGTGACTTTATTTGCCTCAGGGATTACCAAGGACAGTTTATCACTAATCTTTTAAATGTTTTCTCTACTTATTTTCACAATGAAACATAAAGATAACATATTTTTTTACCTTAAGGAAATAAATTGTTTATTTTTTTCTCCCTAACATGATGTTTCAAAGAGTACCTTATTAGCAAAACATGTAATCAGAAAAATGTTTAATCATACAAATGACAGCTTTTCCAGATTCACAATTACCATTAACAAGATATAATTTCCATAATTTTAAATTTTTCTCCCTATAAATTAAAGCAAAGCAGGACAAATAAAATCTCTGATGCCTGTTACACTTGTCTACTGAAAATCACCAGCCTATGACCAAAAGAATAAACAATCCACAAATTAATATTAATGGAAAATTTCAGAAACAGCCAAGCAGGTTAGTCTGAAAGATTTTCCAGGTCAACTTTATACCTGAGAACAAAAATCACAAACCACAGGAAGCAAACATGTTCTGTTTGGCCCACTGAGAGTTTTGTGAAATTGGAATCCATTGCTGGCATTTACAAATGGGAGATCTGATGTAAAAACTCAAATACCCTGCTTCTCTTGAAAAAACTCTGGAGTTCTGATAATTAGAGCCTCGTGGGCCCCACGCATCTATCTCCCCAACCCTTTTCCTCGCCAGCACAGAGGCTGAAACTGAGTAGCAGGTGCACACCTCAATGGTCACTATGTTCCCGGTACCGCCCCCGCCCCAGCCCATTCCTTTGTTACCCACAAGACAGACCTTGGAGACGGCAGTCTTCTGGCCCCTTGTTTTAAAGTAATTACATTCCATTAAGGAAATTAAAATCAGTACTTGTTTTTCCTACCAATACACTGTTCCTAAATTATAGAATGACATTAAATATGTGTTATTTCATATTGCTTCACCAATAGAACCATGATCAGATGAATAAATTTGTAAACCACAGTCTTAAACAAAAGCACTTAAAACTGCACCACGTGTACTGACTAATTAAGAGGTTGACTTTTTTCCACTTACCTGTCCAATTCCAAGAACAATTGGTGATGGAAAACTACACACACAAAAAAAAAAATAAGTGATTTTAGCAATTCATAAAAATTTCAAGACAGTATATAATACACAGAGATAGGCATTATTTAAAAAGCCTTCAACTTTTTTTCCACCTTAGATGAAATCTTATCAAATTCGTTCACTTTTTATCTGTTGGTTTCTCTTTTACTTTTTAAACTGATGGTTGCAAAACCTGGCAAACGTCATTGCCCCTTGAGCTGGACTGTCATTATATTAACAAACAACATGATTGTGTATATAGGAAGCCAAAGGAAAAAATTATCAGAAGTAATGAATACTTGAGCATGATTATTGGATACAAGACCAACATATAAAAAATATCTCTATACCAGAAAGACACAAAGAAAAAGAAAATCTTAAAGACCTCATATACACTAGCACCAAAAAACACAAACTAACACTAACTGCGTATTTTATGGTGCAAGGAATTATTTCTACACTAGAGGCCCAGTGCACGAAATTCATGCGGAGGGGCGGGTGTCCCTCAGCCCGGCCTGCACCCTCTCCAATCTGGGACCCCTCGAAAGATGTCCTACTGCCGGTTTACAGGGATCAGGCCTAAACCAGCAGTCGGTCATCCCTCTCGCAATCTGGGACTGCTGGCTCCTAACCATTCACCTGCCTGCCTGCCTGCCCGATTGCCCCAACTGCCCCCCGCCGCCAGCCTGCTCGCCCCCAAATGCCCCCCCACCAGCTTGATCACCCCCAACTGCCCCCCATGCCAGTGTGCTTGCCCCCAACTGCCTTCCCTGCCAGCCTGCTCACCCCCAACTGCCCCCCCTGCTGGCCTGCTCAACCCCACCTTCCCTCACCACTGGCCTGATCACCTCCAACTGACACCCACTGATGCCCTGCTCGCCCCCAACTGGCCCTTCTGCTGGTCTGCTTACCCCCAACGGTCCCACCCCCCACCAGCCTGATCACCCACAATTGCCCTCCCCTCTTGGCCTCTAACCACCTCTACCTCAGCCCCGCCACCATGGCTTTGTCCAGAAGAACATCCTGAAGGTCTCCTGGAAGGTCTCCCAGTCTAATTAGCATATTACCCTTTCATTAGTATAGATAGAGGCCTGGTGCACAGGTGGGGGCCAGCTGGTTTGCCCCGAAGGGTGTCCCGGATCAGGGTGAGGGTTCCCTTGCGGCGTGGGGCAGCCTGGGCGAGGGGCCTGTAGTGGTTTGCAGGCCAGCCATGTCCCCATGGGGTGAGGGTCCCCGCTGGGGTGCCTGGCCAGCCTGGGTGAGAAGCTGTGGGCTGTTTGCAGGCTAGCCAAACCCCCAGCGGGGACCCTAACCCCATGGGAGTGTCACCAGCCTGAGTGAGGAGCTGACAGGTGTTTTCAGGCTGGCCATGACCCCCAGTGATCCAGGCTCCCAGCCCCTCCTTTTTTTCTTTTTCTTTTTTTCAGTGCCTCCTTGAGTGGAGGCCAGGGCCGGCTGGAAACAGGTATCTGGGATTTATTTATCTTCTATAATTGAAACTTTGTAGCCTTGAGCAGAGGCCAGGGCCGGCCAGGTTGGGCAGGAAGCTTGGCTTCCTCCGTCGCCGGGGGCAACCCAAGCCTCCTGCTCGCTCCAGCTCCATGGCCGCCAAAAATCTTTGTTGGGTTAATTTGAATACTCGCTCCTGATTGGCTGGTGGGTATAGCAGAGTGATGGTCAATTTGCATGTTTCTCTTTCATTAGTGTAGATTTTCAGGTACAAAATTATATTGGGCGTTTTGTTGTTTTATGGGCAGCAGACACTCGTGCGCGTCTCTAACAGCCGGACAGGAGGCGGCACCTGCCTGGTCTGCACTAGACCTGCCCTGGGAGAGCCGCCTACTCAGCCTGAGCCACACCCGTAACCAGGCCACACCGCAGGCCAGGACGGTGGTGTTTTGCACCCCAATTTGAGGTTAGGGAGGAAAAACAATCAGCAGAAGCAAACACTCTGCAAGGCTTTGTTTGTCTGAAGTTTGGGAGGAGTGGTTCCCGGCAGGGCTGACCTGTGTTCCGCTGGCCCTGTGGAGAGGCCCACGCTGGCGCGGTGGTCGCAGAGACCCCGGAGGAAAGTGGCCGGGATGCACGGACTTCAAGGCTTTGTGTTCACTTTGCCCTCAGCCCCTTTTCCATTGGCATCCCCTGTCCTTCCTGCAGAGCTTAAGGCCGAGAGCTCTCTCAGTTGTGCCCAGAACCTGATTCGGACCAGCCCGTCCACTCTCGTAGTCCACGATGACCTGTGGCTCTTCGGTGACTTCTGCCGCCAGGCCCTTCTGCATCAGCCCCAGGCCCCACGGGCCTGCTGGGTCCTTCCCATCCCTGGCTCTCCCGTCTGCTCGGCTGCTCGTGGTGAATGACCAGTGGCCCACTCCTCAGAAGTCTCCACGTCTCCTCGTGTCAGAGCTGAGACGGCCTGCATGGGTGTGGCCTGCGTGGCCATGGCTCACACACCCTCCTCCACAGCCTTCCCTGTGGTCCCCCCAACCCCCGTGGGGCAGGCAGGTCTGGCAGCTTCAAGACCAGGAGAACCAACGTTGCCTCCTCACCCTGGGTGATGTTTATTTTTTTAAACAAGGTCCTTCTTATGTCTTAGAAATACATATTGGAATACCTATTATGATATACACTGAGTAGCCAGATTATTATGATCTCTGAACACATAATAATCTGGCCACTCAGTGTATATCCTATATAATAAAAGGCTAATATGCAAATTGTCCCCTCGACCAGGAGTTCGACCAGCAGGCAGGCCAGCCAACTGCCCATGTCCCCTTCCCCTGGCCAGGCTGGCCAGACCCCACCCATGCATGAATTCATGCACCAGGCCTCTATTATTTATATTTATATATATATATATATATATATATATACACACACACACACACACACACACACACACACACACACACACACACTGAGTGGCCAGATTATTATGCATTCAGAGATCATAATAATCTGGCCTCTCGGTGTATTTTAAAGTTGCTTCCAAATAAGCTGGGAGGAAATGGTGGGATTGAGCGAAGGAGGGATATAAATGCAACAAAGCTGTTGAAAATGAGTGATAGCTACATAGTGATTCATTACATTGTTTTGGGTGGTTTTTCTTTTTAATAACATACTCAGGTATCCTATCTAATAAAGACAGAATATGCAAAATGACCATCACTCAGCAACAAAGATGGCGGCACCCACAGCCAATAAGGAGGGAATATGCAAATTGATGTGACAAAGATGGCGGCAGCCGCTCCAGGCCTCTGCGCAGTGTGCACATGCAGGCGCGGAATGGCCGGGGCAGGGTGGGATGCCTGCTATGATGGGGGCGCGGCGGGTAGAGGGAGCTACAGGAGGGCAGCAGGGCCGGAGCGAAGGCAGAAGGCGGCTCTGGCCGGAGCAAAGGTGGAAGATGGCGGCCAGAGTGAAGGCCCAGGTCCCGGGTGCCGGAGGGAAACCAGTGCCGGCAGTCAGGGGAAGGAAGGCCTATTCTTGCATGAATCTTTGTGCATCGGGCCTCTAGTAAATCTAATAAAAGTTTTCCAAGAAACACCTCTACATATAAAACTATAAGCCAATATTTAAAAAGTAAAGAAGTCCTAAATGAAGTTCTCGGATTGGAAACCCACTATTGTAGCAAAGACCATCATACTCAAACTGAGCCACACAATCAATGCAATCTCTGTAAAAACATCAGCAGGTGCTTTGAGGAAACTGACAAGCTGATCCTAAAGCTGAACAGAAAGGCAAGGAGCACAAAGATTGCCCAAGATAATCTTGAAGAAGACATGACTCTACTGGATGTCAGCATCCATTGTAAACTTACAAGAAATGAGACGGGTGCTATTCGGACAATGACAGTCCAAAGGCCAATGGGAGAGAACAAAGATGGACAGACACAGACATATACTGATTCGTGACAAAGGTGACAGTGCAGAGCAATGGGGAGAAGATGTCTTTCCACAAATGGCACTGGGTAATGTAGATGCAGAATTCTTACCCCCACCTCACACCATACTGAAGGCAGCCCACCACCTCACCGGGCTCACTCACTGTCCAACCCTTCACTGGCTCCCAGTCATTCTCTCAAGCTATGAAAATAGGGGGAAATTAAAAAACAAACCACCTCAGCCCTCGACCTGCCTATCAGAAGGAAACACACCTATTTCAGACAGGTAAGAAGAGAATGAAAAATCAGGATAAATATCTGGACAGTACCATGTGAGAATAAAATTGACTCTAATGGATGGATGCCAAGTTGTGCCACCCAGATACCTATCCTCTTCATTCCCTAGGAGCCCAAGCGCATCCTCCGCTGAAAAAAGCTGCCTTACCATGGCACACGCCCTCTCTGAGAGCAGCCTGCATTCCAACCGCTGATCTATGCAGACGTAGAAAGGCTACGGCCTCTCGCTCCAACTCAGGACAACTCGGTCAGAGTGGGATCAGCTTTGTTGTGAGCACAGCACAACCCAACCTCTCCCTCTGCCTAACCCTGCTTCCCTCATCCCCCGCGCTGGAGTGAACCCCAAGAGTGGCCCTCGAATACTTCCCCCAAATCTCAGAGTCTGCCTCCTGGAGATTACAACCTGGGACAGCAAACAAAATAAAAGACAACAATATAAGCAAACAGTAAAACAACGACGAAAGGCTTACAGGAGGGAGACAGAGAGCCAACCTAGAAGAAAATAAGACACATGGAGAGAAGGAACTCTTCATAATTGCTTCCGGCTAAAGAACACCTTAATGAGAAAATGATGACATGCTGGCTGGTGTGGCTCACTGGTTGGAGCACCAGCCTACACATAGAATGGTCAAGGGTTCGATTCCCAGTCAAGAGCACGGACCTGGGTTGCAGGTTCACTCTCCCCGCCACCCCACCCGCCGCAGTGTGTGTGCAGGAGGCAACCAAAGTGTCTCTCTCACATTGATGTTTCTCTCTCTCTCCCTCACCCCTCCCTCCCGCTCTCTGAAAAGCAATGGAAAAAATATCCTCAGGTGAGGATTAACAACAACAAAAAAGGTGATGTCAACAAAACAAGACTTCAAATTGAGAAGATAAAACCATCAAATGAGAGGAAAAGGGAGTGTACAGATCTATGGAAACCAACTGAGGACCAAAACAACATACCTGCCACATGAATAATTTAGAAATGACACAGAACTAAATGACCACTGCTGAACATTGAATTACCAGCACTGGAGGTAATCAGAGTGAATGCAGAGGAAAAAGACAAACTCAAAGATAAATAGATATGAAAGATAAACACCCATGCAGGGTGTGAAGAACTCAATAAAAAGAGAAAATGATCATAATAATAAAAGGCTAATATGCAAATGGTCATCACACCATGATGCTGTAATGACCAATCAGCAGGGACCTGAGGCTGCATGGTGCCAGGCCGGGGCGGGGGACCTCAGGCCACGCCCCCCACCCAGCAGGGCTTGACAGGGGACCTCAGGCCGTGCCCCCTGCCCTGGTGCCGGGCCAGGGGACCTGAGGCTGCGACCCCCACCTGGTGGGGCTTGACGGGGTGGGGCCAGCCGGGTCTGAGTCTCGCCCAATGAGGGTGGGGACGGCCAGGTCTGGGTCTCACACGATTTCGAGGCACACGCAAGGACTTGACTCTGGGTCCCATGGCATGCCCCAGACTCTGACAGGAGGGAGATTTTCATATACATTTTACTAATTTTCTTTCATCTCTGACACTTCTATTCTAGAGAAAGGGCAAATAACAATATTAAAATATTTCCTCTAATTAATTCCCTTTTAATGTGCACGAATTTCATACACCAGGCCACTAGTTTAAAGATGAAAGAAAGTCATTCCTATGGCATAAGGAAAATAAACTGAGTCTCCAGATCTAAAGGCACACCTGTTACAGAAAAAATCTGTTAAGAATGCTGAACATGCCCTAACCGGTTTGGCTCAGTGGATAGAGCGTCAGCCTGTGGACTCAAGGGTCCCAGGTTCGATTCCATTCAAGGGCATGTACCTTGCTTGCGGGCACATATCCAGTAGAAAGTGTGCAGGAGGCAGCTGATGGATGTTTCTCTCTCATCGATGTTTCTAACTCTCTATCCCTCTCCCTTCCTCTCTGTAAAAAATCAATAAAGTATATTTTTTAAAAAAAGAAAAGAATGCTGAACATGATTAACACAGCAGCCATGAACTCTCCATAAAAAAACTACCTGACAAGGGAATGCACCCATTAGGAGTCAAATCAAAATAAAGAACCCTGGAATGGAGACGTTGTGGTAAAGGGCTGTTACTGATCACTGTATCCATCTAAACAGAACAGAGTCAAACAACTGTGGGATTATAATGACAGTACCGGATGCTACATTACAAAAGAAGTTTTAGAGGAGAGAGGAGTGGGGAGAAGTGTGCAGGGGTCATCTTTCAGCAGAGAGTTTATACATACTATCAAAAATTGAAACGTGTCTATAAAATAAACATAATCACTTCAACTTCTTAATGTTTTTCATGACCTCTAAATCTGAGAGGGATCTTGTAAGAAATATTAGCTCTTGTAGTGAAGAAATATGTACTTGAAAGTCAACAATTCTTTTAGTTGAACTTTCTCTTTTCTCCATTCAAATCAGTTAGAAGTAAATTTCATGCTTACATGCAACTTGCATTCTCCACCTTAAGATTTTAAATGCAGGTAGCATGATTAATGGTGAGACAACCCCTGTAAGATGTAATAGGAAGTTCACAGGGTCAGCAATGAAGTCGTGTTGCAAAAAATGTTTAATCTGAATGTAATCAAGTCTGTAGATCTAACTTTCAGGGAGGGAATAGAGGAAAATAAATTCAGTGAAACTTCAGAAAATAAATCAGGTAATCCATACCATGGGACATTTTACAACACAGCTGGCCAGGGCTTTCCATCAAGTCAATAGCATGGGGAAGGAGTAGAATGAGGCCCTTTTCTAGATGAAAATAAACTAAAGACATAACTCTAAGCAGTGCATGAAGCTTGACTGGATCGTCATTCAAATATATAAAAACAACTATAAAAACTTCTTGGGGACAATAGAAGTATAAATTTGGTATTAGATTATTTTTGGAAATTGCTGTTAAACTTAACAGAAAAAATGATAACTATGTAGAAGAATGTCCATATTTCAGGAGAGGCATGTTGAAGTATTTCAGAGTGAAGTATCATGATGTTTGCAACTTACTTTCAAAGGTTCTGAGGAAAAAATGCAAATAGCAACATGTTAACCATTGCATCTCAGTGGTGTATATGGGTGTTCATTGTACTTTGCTTTCCATTTTCTGTATGCTTAAAACTTTTCATAATAAAAAGTGATGGGGAGGATGTAGGTGGTCCTCAAAAAAATTAAGTAATTACGTGAAAGTCCCCTTCCCAACTCCTTTTTGGATTCAAGAAAACTATTTATAAATAAACTAGAAGCCCGATGCATGAAATCTGTGCAAGAGTAGGCCTTCCTTCCCCCAGCTGCCGGCACCAGTTTCCCTCTGGCATCCAGGACCCGCACTTCGCTCGCACTTCACTCGCAGCCCCAGCTTCGGCCAGAAGGACATCCGGTCTAACTAGCATGTTACGCTTTTATTATTATAGATGAGTAAATATGTGACACTTATAGTGTGGACCCATTTATATAAGAAGTAATTCAATCTATGCATCTGTCTTCAATCCATCCATCTAAAAAGGCAGGAGGAGATTAGGGGTGTGGAGGTATCACATCAAAGAGCAAAGTCTGAAAGAGCCATTTCTGGGACAAGAAGAGCTGTTTGAAGTTCGTGATCAACAATTTAAAGTCAAACCCACCAGCCCAGAGAGGTTTTTCTCTCGGACAGTCAAGAGTTGCTCAAGCACTGAAGGAAGGAGGCAAATGAAAGGAGGCGGCGGTGCTGGACACGTGACAGCTAAGGTGGGGGGCCTCACGGGAGTCACGTGGCTTCCAGGGCTGGCCCTGTGGACCGCTGGACCCCTGGGCCCGAGGGAAGACTGCCGGGAGCCTCCCCCCTCCCCCCCACGGCCTTCCCCGCAGAGGCTGGAGCACGTGGCCCTGGGAGCCGCCATGGCAGGGGCACGGGGCCAGCGGCCATGGCTCAGGATGCTGCACGTATATGCTGAAGCCAGAGGTTGACAAGACGACCAGGCCTCTCCACTAGGAGTCACGGGGCTCAGGTGCCATCACTGGGAGCAGGGAGAGGGGGGAGAGGAGTCGCTAGGGAGCCTGTGCAGGGCGGGGAGGGGGGAGCCACCAGCCCCTCCACAACCAGCTCCATCCCGGTGCGGAAGGGAGCAGCGTCTTCCAGAGAGGCACGTTTTCATCCAAGTTTTGAGAAAATTAAGAACTGGTTTCGTTTTTCACCGTAGACTTCCCATTCACCCACTGGCAATTCCGAGTCCGTCTCTCTTCTAGAAACCTCTCCGAGTGGCTCATTCCCAGGCGGTTTGGGACCCGCTGCTAGGTGATCCCCATGCCCCGAGAGGCAGAAAGCAGTAGACACACAGCCATGCTTGTGAGGTGAATGCCATTTAGTTCTATACTTTTAAAGCATCATTTCTAAATCTTTTCATGTCATAAAGAATAGCATTAAAATGACAACAAAACAACTGACCACCTGCACAACCACCATGACTCTGAAAGCCTTGCTTTTCCCGCTCATCCCAGCACGGTCCGACAGTTCAAGGCCGTCGGCGACCCCTCTGTCCAACCGGGAAAAGATAGCATTATGTTGAACTAAGACCAAATAAAATAACTAAAACAGATAACTAAGGCCACCCATCCGTCTTGTACCCCAACCCCAATCTGCTCAAAATCAAAGAGAAAAAAACATTCCCTGAGCTACAGCCCCATGTCCCTGTGAAGGAGGTGAGGACTAAGGTCCATCCTTCCTTCCAACCTACATCAGGACATCATCCCGAGCAGCTAATGCTCAGATCAGATTACTATGGTTATTGTTGTAACCAAATCCCACCAACCCTTCTCCCCTCAAACCTGCTCCTGAAGCATTTTGAGAAAAGAGAATGAACAATGTTATTTGAACAGGGTTCTCCAATTGCATAACATTACATTACAGAAATGTGAACCATTCACATAGAAGGGTGATAAGGGTTTTGTCTTGCTGAGACAAAAACTCTATTTTCTCCTTCAATCATGTTGATGATAGAAAGGCTAGAGCACGGGATGCCCCCTGTAACACTCTTCCAGGCTGGGCACTGCCCTTCCCCTGCAAAGCATGTCAGTGGTGCTCACTGCTCCCTGCTTCCCACAAGAAGGCACTGACTACCTGGCCAGAAAGTACACCTGCTCACTCAGGTTCAGAAAGTGGGGGCTGAGCTTCTCCTGTCATCTGGCATAACTCCCAACCACTCCCACGAATAGTGTTCTCTTGTGTTGTACCAGAGGTGTTCAAGTTCTCTTTTTCTTTCATTGGCTTCCCTTGCGTGTGTTAGATGACCCAGGTTTAGGCACTGGGCCATTCTAATTTCTTTAAAGCAGGGTTTGTGTTTCCCATGGACACCAGCAAGCATGCCGCAACACACTGGGAGAGACCAACAACCATAGGCCCACCAAAACATACCCGCCATCTATTGCTCCCCCTATATCCCATGCTTACCCTACCCTAGTCCAAGCAATCTCTTAGAATTATCTAGAATACTGCAATGGCTTCCTAGCTCTTCTCCCTGCTTCCAGTATCATTACTGTTCCACCCACTCACCAACCAAAGAAATCTTTTTAAAAACACAAATTATGTCATATCATTCCCTTTGTAAAACCTTCCAAGGGGTTTGCAATTGCATTCAGACTACAATTAAAATAATTTGTTTGGTTTGAAGGTCTCCCTTTTTCCACACTTGTCCCCCAATATCTGATCTCAACACAGCAGCCAGGGTGATTTAGGCCATGCTATTCCTCTGCTCCTTCCAGTGGCTCCCAACTAGCTCAGAGCCTCCATGGTGGCCACAAAGGCCCTACACAATCTACCAACCCTCACCTGGGACCCACCTAGTACCATTCATTCCCACCCAAGCTCCTTACTTATCTCACTTCAGTCTTGGCTCAAATGTCACTTCCTTGGTGAGGCTTCACAGACCACGATGAGACAGAATTCTTTCCCATGCCCACACTCCCTACCTCACTCCCTTTCCTGCCTGATTTTTTTTCTCTTGTCTGCACAGCCACATCTGCCATGACATAAATTCTAGCAGTTTATTTCTTAACTAGAAGCCCAGTGCACGAATTCGTGCATGGGTGGGGTCTGGCCGGCCTGCCCTGATGGGGGCCCATCAGGCTGGGCTGGCAGGGGTGAAGGGCCATGGGTGGTTGGGGGCCAACTGGGGGCAGAGCCAGCCAGGGAGTGGGGGCTGATTGGGGCCCGGATCAGGATGGTTGGCTGCCACAGTGCATGTTATAGCCACCGGTCATTCTGGTCCTTCCGCTGTTCAGGTTGCTGGGCTTTTACATATAGAGATTCCTAGAAAGCTCCATGTAAGCTCTGGGAGGATGGTTGTACGCCCTCTGACATTTAGGATGTTGATCTGCTTTATTCACTTCTGTATCCCAAGTCCCTAGAACGGTGATCGGCAAACTGCGGCTCGCGAGCCACATGCAGCTCGCAAGCAGCGGTTTGCCACTCTATTGACTAATGAGTTTGCCGACCACTGGGATAGGGGCTTAATCACAAGGAACAACAACAACCTGTAATTATTGGAATCGAGAGTCTAGGTCAGTGGTAGGCAAACTCATTAGTCAACAGAGCGGCAAACCGCGGCTCACGAGCCGCATGTGGCTCACGAGCCGCAGTTTGCCGACCACTGGCCTAGAACAATGACTGGCATAAAACAGGTGCTTCATTAATATTATTGAATGATCTGATCCTGCCTTCCCTGCCGGCCTCCCAGACATCTCTCCTTCTCCCACTTGCTCATTCAGCTCCAGCCACAGTGCCCTCTCTCTGTTCCCGCAGCAGGTCCCTTCAACACCTTCCCTGCTGTCTAGAATGCTGCAGCCCCAACCCCTCCACCCGGGCACTCATTTCATACCTGAAACCGCCTTGTTGACTCATGAACCCACTTGTTTATTTTCTGTCTCCACCACTGACCTGGGACCTCCCAGCAGAGGCTTTGTGTTGTTCACAGCTGCTTCCCTGGTGCCTGCAACTGCTTTGCGCATAGTAGGTGCTGCTCAGTAAGTATGTTGCAGGTGTAACCAGCCCAGCCCATGTGGGTCTCCACTTTGTCAGGTATTATAAGAAAGCTGAAGATACTCTGACATCTCTTTGTGCTCTTTATGAAATGCTGATTTTACAGTCCGTAGCAAGTATAGTTTGCAAAGAGCCTCACTTATATCAAGTCCTGCAAAGCTCTGGGAGGCAATTTACAGGAGCATCTGAGAAAACTTTGTTGACTGTGGGTCTGGCCCAAGAGGGCAGCCACTAAATGGTGGAGCTGAGTCTGAATTCACAGCTTCCAACGCTGCTACTGTGACAGCAGAATTAAACAGGTTTTTCTAGTCCTTACAAATAGGTTCAAGGAACCACAAATTTGCTGGGAACTAATCCTGGGAACTTCCCATTGTTTTCCCCTGTTTTCCCTGAACATGCTGGTCGTTTGAGAATTATCACACAATACAAATGAACTCATCCGCTCAGGACTGATATGATTATTGAACATCTAGATACGTATTTTAAAATGTTCACTTGTTTCAGCTCATGGGTGCACCTGAAAGCACTGGGACGAAGTTATTCGCCGCACAGCTTCGCGGGGTGTCCCGCGGGAGTAAGCAGTGGCGAGGCTGTCCCGTCACCGAGGGAGGAGGACTTGGTTAGGTTGTGGCTGGGTTTTCAGAAGGTCCGGGCCCTATGAAACCTGGTCAAGGAGCGGAGCACCGCCACCCGTTGGCACTGGGACTCCGCTCTCCGGCCCTGCCCGCCCGCCGGCCGACCCGGCCTTAGAGCACTGAGGGCAACCGCAGCCCCGCCACTCTCGGCCTCGCGGGGCCTCGCGGGTCGCGCCCATCCCCGCCGGCGGCGCGGAAAGTGCCGGCTCCAGACGCTGCGGGGCGTCCCTCCCCCCACCCCTCCCCCCGGGCCCCGCCGGATCCCTGGCGCCCGCCTCACCCGTAGGTGGTCAGCAGCGCCTTGTTGACCAGCACGATGAGGAAGGAGCAGGTCCCGTAGAAGAGCGCCGACAGCAACTGGGGCAGCCGGCCGGAGGCGGGGTCCGCGCCCGCGCCCGCGCCCGCGCCGTTGGCGTGGCGGGTCATGGCCCGCGCCCGTCGCCCGTCGCCCGTCGCCCGCCTCGGCCCCACTCCGGGCCGCCCCACCCTCGTTCCGTCTCCGCTCTGTCGCCCCGAGAGGGCGCAGTACAAACAGGAAGGGCCCCAGCGGGAACCCCACGTGTCCGCGCGGCGGGGCCGGCGCCCCAAAGCTGCGGGCGCGGGAGGAGCCGCGCGGGGGAGTTGGTCCTCGGAAGCCAGTGCGGGGCACCTGTGCAGTGGGAGGGCAGCGCGGGCTTGGGAGAGCCCTGCCTGCTTCCTCACCTCTCTCGTGGGGAGAAACGATTCAGTTAAGTTTTAGGGTTGGTTCTACTTTTTTTCTACAATACTTTTTAAAGGCATACTTTACATAAAATGAAATGCAGATTTTCTGAGTCCACAGTGTAATGTTTTTGACAAATGCATACACCCATGTCACCACCCAACACAGAACATTCCCATCACCCCAAAGTGCCCTTTTTCCCGAAAAGTCAATCAGAACTTATTCTATTGCCATAGGTTAGCTTTGCTTTTTCTAGAAGTCCCCGAGTAGGTCCTCTTTGAAGGCTTCCTTCGTACCCGTTTCTTTTCATTGTTGAGTAGCGCTACAGTGTGTCCACTCGCCAGTTGGGGGCATGCAGGTTGTTTCCAGTTTAGGGCGATTATAAAAAAACGTTTCCACAAACATTCGTGTGTGCGGGTGTTCATTTCCGTTCAGTAGGCCCCCGGAGTGGGAGGGCTGGGCGCGTGAGTGCGGGCTCCAGGCTCCCTTGCTTCTGCGTGCTTCCTGGCGGTTACCACTCCCTATCTAGCGGGGTAGCAAGGAAGCAGGTGTGTTGTTGACGTTAACTGAAGGAGAGCCTCCCAGAACCGCCTGCTCTGACCAGAATCCACCTGCTTCAGCAATTTTTTAAGTGTCCCGTATTTTCATTGTAAATAACTTTAAAAATCTGAAATCTTAGCTTTTAAGAAAAGCTAAATATTTCAACTTAAATAGATGTTTGAGCCTAATTATATCCATGCCATACAATTGTTTTTCTATTGTAGGCACTGAACAACCAAGAATTTTTTCAACATTGATAAAAACTAAAGCAGACCTTTTGACAAATAACTAGCACTAAAAAAGGCAGGAATAGTCCACATTACCCAAAACAAGAAAAAACACACAAGACCATTTTAAAATAGAAAATGAATTCATAGGCAAGTTGAATAAAATAATCTGAACTTGAAGTCATTTTGGCTAATTTCCTAAAAAATCAATTAAGTTTCCAGTGAGTCTCCAAATAAGTTTTGACTGCAAGACAGTGAAGTCACTTTTAATGACAGCCTTAACAATATTTGCTTTTAATTTGTTTCTATGTCCATACTTGCAAGGCTACATCGCTGTTAAAATCTCATCCTTATTCTGTTACCGTCACAAGTGGAGCTGCAATTCTTTTGCAAAGCCCCAGGCTGGACCTTGCCATTTCCAGTACAGAACTAAAGATGTACTAAAAATAAGTCATGAAAAATACAAAGATTTGCTTGACTTAAGTGCCCCCAGACTCAACACATCCTGAATATAAGTAAAATGAAATCCCGTTCCTGATTTCTCTAATGGAAGGTCTGCGATAGGGCTGGCAATACTATGTACACCAGTGTACTTTTAACACTAATAATGAACCAGATGAGAAAGTTAAATGAATATCTATAACCTAAAAGGCCATCATTTTAAAGTAAAAAATAGTAATTCATACTATGGTTCCAACTATTCTAAAAAGATGACTGAGATGAGACTGGGATGAAATATAAAATGTATCAAAATAATAAAAGAAGGGCTACAGGTAACATTTCTTTCTAAATCTTTTTAATTTTTTAAATCATGGTTGTTATACTTTTTATAGGAAAACAAATTATAAAGGGTTCAAGAATGAGCATGTACTTTAAACTGTAAATTAAAATTTTATTCAAAGCATCTTTTCAAATTACAGCATGTTTATTTCTTATGCTGTTAATTCTGCCAAACTACAACTTAGCCATATGAAGCATAAAACTTCAAAAATTTGAATGTAAACCACATTTTTAAAACAAAAAGCAGTCCTAACACACCTCAGATTTTAAATGCTAATGTATTTTGTCCAAGTATAGCTTATATCAAAAAAATCCTTAGCTTATGCCCAAGAATCTACTTTTGAAGTATTATATTTTAAATATTTCTATAGTAAATAGTTGTAATCATTTCTGAAACTTTCAATTATACAAATAAAGAATGTTTGTGAATATAACTATTGTAGTTGACAAAAGCTGACCAGAGAAACAAAAACTCTTACCTTTGAAGGCCTTAAATTGTATTATTTTTGAATTGGCAAGTATTTGTATTTTTAAAATTCTTAACATTTTCCTTCTTTATGTAATTTCATCAAATTTTAAATTTCCCAAGACTGATAAGTGTTGCTTTTTATAGTTCATTTAATTCATACTTGAGAGGAAAAATCTAGAGAAAAATGTTGACAGCTAAACCAAGAAAATTCAATGCTATAGTCTCTTTTACTGTGCCTATAAGTGCTCCAAGTTAAAATTCTATATATCAGATTACAAGCAAAATTCTTAGACCATTACAAATATAAATTTTCTTATTAAAAAAATCCTTCAAGATCTGTAATTTACTGTACTGAGGATTACATTTGTAAAGTATGTCCTCATCATATACATTATTTGTTACCATCTTTCACACTTTTGCTCCTTTTCAAGGCATTTCATCCCTCCCCTTCCCCACAGCTACATATGTGAAACTGTGACTGCAACACACTGGGATTTGGGGAGAAAGAAGCATATATTTTAGATAATGTTTAAACCATATCTGTCGGCTACTACTTCAATTCAAAAACGAAGTAAAAGGCGCTGAAGAGCCCAGGTTTCCCTCTATTATTCTGAGGTTTACTCCAATTCAGCAATCCATAAAAATTTCTGTTGTGCATGTTACTTAGTTTCTGCTTAAAACAAAAGCTAAAATGATCGAGGTTTATGCCTACATAAAGGAGGTGAACCGCTCAGCTCTTGATTTTTCTGTTCATGCTTCAGTACATAAAGTGGTGTTTAAAAATGTCATCTACTTGGAAAAATGGTTTAAAACCACCCTTCAAGTTAACACACATGCAGTTAAAACTATCCCAGAAGCCTATTTATTTGAGTAGCTAATCTTTTCTGCAGTGTTTAACTGATAGTTGAATTTAGTGAGCACAAAATAGCTTGGCATGTTATTCTGAAAAGCAAAAAGGTGGCTTTATGCACTGAAAATATAAATAGGAGGCTTTCATTTGCTAATAATTCTAAACAAGCAGTACAATTGAAATTTAGTGTTTGCTAACAAAAGATCTAAAACAGTTCACTACAAAACAACCCTGTAGATGTCCCTTTTATTAATAAAAATCCAAGTGCCAAATCTTAGTACAGGGCCCATATTAAAAAAAAAAATTACCAGGTTACCTAGACTTTGCAAGATTAACCACTCAATTTCAGCAAATGAGAAATATGAAATGTGCAAAAGTTCCCAAGTTAAGAGAGGGATAACAAGTGCTTTTCAAAACTAAACATCATAGTAAGTTGTAAAGCCTCAGAAAGATAGAATAAGACCAATTTTACTCCAATTTTAAAAATCCTGAACTATTATGCATCTTACCAAGATCTTCAAATATCTATTTTTCTTTCAAAATTCATAACTTAGGACATCTTCTGAAATAGGCAGATTTCCATTTCTCTAGTCTTATTAGTCACACTATTTTGCAATTTAAAAACATCTTACACACATCTTACACTTTCTCACTTACTTCAGTGTTGACAGTATTGTTAAACGTACTAGTACACATTGTTAAAAATGTTCTTATAAATAATCTCTCCTAACCTTCTTTGGCTACATGTCCCATTCTGTTTTTGTTGGTTTTTTTTTCCCCTAAAAGTGTCTTATTCAGAAAGTGCTTCCTGTGAAAACTGCTTCCAATGAATGCATTAAACTTGCAAAATCTAGCTTCCCACAATACGTAGTTTCCTACCCTGTACTAAAAGTCCCATATTTACAAAATATTTTAAACTTTACAACAATCCATTACCATATAAAAAAAAGTGCAATTCTCTCTCACCCCATATGTTGGGGCAATGACATTCTTCATCAATTTCTACAGAATAGCAGCCTATGGTAAGCAAATAAGGTGCTTAGCTTATGCCCAAGGATCTACTTCTGAAGTATGCTGGGCAGTACTTTTGTACAGTGGGAGTCAGTGTGCAGGCTACTGGCGGAGCGGCGCGCCGGTCAGATTGGCGAGCTCGATGAGAGCGAGGGCTCCGTGTAGGCGCTCGCGCTGCTCCTGCAGCCGCCGCTGGGCCCCCCTCTTCTCGTCGTCCTCCTCGTCCGACTGCAGGTATTCCAGAGGGTCCTGCTGCTCCTGGTCCGCCTTCTGCGTGAGCTTTCCTTTCAAGGTGGGGGTGCGCTGCTCTTTCGTTTCCCAATACCTATGGGACATGCAACCGCGTGAATCAGAGGGTATGTAGGACAGCCTCAAAGGTTTACTTTGCTTGTTAAAAAAAGGGTTCTTTACCACGGTATTCAATGCATTTTAGTCCCAAAAGTTACAGGATGATTTCACGTTTATTATACACCTTTCTCATTACAGAGGAAACAATTCAAGTTCAAGAAGTTGAGGGACTTCCTCAGATTTTCAAAAACTGGCAGTTCTGGGTCTCATACTCAACTCTCTAATCAGTGTTTTTGCCATTAAACTATGCCTTAAAGATCATATGTAAAATGCACTAAGGTATAGAACAAATAAACATTAAAAACCTACTTACACTATCCACAGAGGGATGGTGACTTCTGACTGAGTTAACTATGAGAAACTTAAAACTTACAAAATATGATTTACAGATTAATATCTGTAACATAAAGAACGTATTCAAAAATTTAAGAACACCACCATTATTCTATGACATGGCCAACTGGTGATTCACAAGAGAAAATGCAAACTTGGTAAATTAAAGAAATAAATGACAGTATCATTACATCCAAAAATGCCCCTACAAAGACTTGTATATTAATGTTCATAACAGCCTTATTTGTACCCTGCAATAACCCAATGCCCATCAACAGATGACTGAATAAACAAGTTGAAGTGTATCCACACAATGGATTACTATTACTCAGTTATAAAAAAGAATGAACTACTGACACATGGATCAATCTCAAAATAATTATGTTGAGTGAAAGAAGCCAGACAAACAGGGAGTGCATACTGTATGGCTCCACTTGTATAAAACACTAGAAAATGTAAACTAGTTTATAGTGACAAGAGTAGGTCAGTGTTGTTCAGGTAGAAGTGGGAGGAAGGGATTATGAAAGGGCTTGAGGAAACTGCTGGGAGTGATGAGTATGTTCACGATCTTGATGGGTGATGATTTCACAGATGCATACATGTGTCTAAATGTGTGAAAGTGCACACTTTAAATATGTACAATTCATTATATGTCAATTATACCTCAGTAAACCTGTTTTTAAAATTAGATACAAAAAAAGGACAACTACTAGATGTCAGGAAATCCAGACTACTCAAACTGGAAAAGTTTATACTCAAAGAGGTATAAAAAAAGAAATGCAAATAGTTCAGTCTGACTTGAAGGACAACTAGAAAAGGAGAGTGGCAAACGATAAGTTTAACTGGGTCGGCAGGGACCAGGTAAGGAAGGGCTTTGAATGCCATAATAGGGTTTAGACTTCATACTGAGGATCACACTAGCATTTTAGAAAGATCCTGTGGAAGCAGCATGGAGAATGGATTGAGAGGGATGACGTAGCTGAATGTGAGAGTTGTAAGGAAGTAGACTCCATAAGTAGATGGGAGAGAGAATAAAGATAGGATGACCAACAGGTTTCTGGCTTGGACCAAATTAGAGATAACGGGCAGTGGAGGCCAGCCAGGAGAAGGGAGAGGGAGGAAGGAAGGGAGGAAGGAAGTGATACCGGGGCAAGGCAGACATAAGCCCTGCCCTTGTGGAGCTTGCAGTGCAGCAGGGGAGACAGACACTGAGTGAGTGAATAAGTGTACCATGTAAGTCTTGAAAGGGAAAATACAGTGTGTTCTAAAAGTATCTATTAAGTGAGTCTAACCTTGTGTTTTGGGGGTTGGTGAGCAGGTTAAGGAAGAACTTCCTGAAATGAGTTTTAACCTGAGTAAGAAATGAAGAATAAGCCATGTAGCTAAATGAGGAGGGAAGCCAGCATATTTGCAGAGGCAGCAGTGAGCACGAAGGCCCAGAAACCACAGGGAGAGTGGTGCTGAGAAACCAGGAGCCCAGATGGCAGTGCCAGAGGGAGGCAGAGCTCCGGAAGCACACTCAGGAGCTTAGACTTTATCCCAAGTGCAGAGGAAGCAGAGAAAGCAAGGGAGTGGCACAGTCAGCTGCTGGTGGTTTGTATAAAAGGGATGACTCCTTACATCAAAATATCCTTAGGGAACATTTTTTATACTGCCCCCCCACCACCACCTTGTTGCCATTAAAAAAAAATTAAACTGGGTGATTCTCGGAACATCTCTCTATATATAGCTCTATCCACATACTATATCTGTATCTATAGATATGGGGAAATATGGATATACCTATATCCCCATAATAATCAGCACAGATCTAATTCTAATATAAGAAAATGAAGAGGGGTTGCACGAAACACAAATGAAATATGTATTAAATATTCTTTTTAAATGAGGGAAAACTCTTGCTTTTAAAATAAATTGTGGTACGGGCACTCAAGACTAATTAATATCATATAGTTTTCTATCACACACAGTCCTAATAACACTCCTAACAATTCTGTGGTTTAAGAAAATAAAGCAGCATTTCAAGTTATTTCATAAAATGTATATAGAAGCAACTTATTTAAAATGAGAGAACTTCGGAAGTCCCCACAGCAGCCCACGCGCGGGGTGGCAGTGGTCCAGGGAGAGCCTTACTTTGCCAACCACTCGGCAGCAGCCTGGTTGTCCACAGCCTGGTGCTTGCTGAGAGCATCAGTGGGCTCCTCCCGCTTCAGCCTGGCATAAGGGTGCTTGGGACAGTGGCGGTTTGCGTGGGTGAATCTGCTCAGGCAGCCTACAAAGCACAGAGGGGAACACTCATTAGAATCGGGACCTGAGGCAGACATGGGAAACGTTGTTTCACTGATAACCAGGAAAGTAAATAAGACAATGAGACTTAGCATTCTATAACGTGGAGGAGGAATAAAACCCTAAGCACAGTATTTTATCAATGCTCATGAGGGGGACAGGCGCTGGTCTTTCACCTCTTGGTCATTGCGTTATAAATGCATGCAACCCCACTGCGAAGTGATTCATTTGCATGAGTCATAAATATGGTCAAACCCTCTGACCCTGGGATTCTATTCTCAGGCTCTCTCATAAGGCAACATCCCAAAAGATGAACAAAGCTTTAACAAAGTTTAAGTAGGAAAACGTGACCTTTAGCTTTGTTGGTAACAAACAATTTTTAAAACAAATTAAATATTCGATATCAAACAATAAGGCAATCAGTGTGTACAGCTGACTCTTGAACAATGTGGGGGTTAGGGCAGAAATCCAGATATAACTAGTATATGCTTCAGCAAATTCACTAGGTGAAAAAGCCTGAAGACATCTGTAACTGACAATAATAAAACCATAGAGCTACAAAACAAAACTGCATTGAATTTTAATTATAACTGCATAAAAATGTGCACAAGAAAAACATCTTAAGAAACTGTGATAAGAGATTAAGAAAATCACTTCAGAAAAGTGACACGCAATTACTAACAGTGGCGTGTTAAGATAGAAGTTTCCCCCTTCACTGAAAACGCAGACAATATGCTTTCTTGAGTTTAATAGATAAAATGTTTAAAATCAAAGTAAAAGCCTACTCTAAAGGCTGTATTTACTTTCATAGGTTTTTCTACTGCCTACAACTGAATATAGTATTTTTATTTGCCTTTTAAGATTTTCACCTAAAAATAATATTTTAAAAATCAATCTTTCCCCAGAAATTAAACATGTTTTCTAAAATCTTGATTAAAAAACTCTCCTCCCCAAAAATTCAAGCAAAAGGTATTTTTTAACTACTAACTCACTACTAGTTATTAGATAAACTTAACTCCTAACATCATACCATTTTCTGAACAAACAAAAGGTTTCTCTCCTGTGTGAAGGCGCTGATGCGTTTTGAGCTGTCCGCTTTGAACAAAGGCTTTGCCACAGTCTGGATAGTCACACAGGTAGGGTCTCTCACCTATGTAGACAGATGTGATATATTATTTCTGAGAAAATAAGGTTAGAAGAAGGGGCAGGGGCTGAGAATCAATCTTTATATAGATCAGGGGTGGGGAACCTTTTTTCTGCTAAGGGCCATTTGGTTATTTATAATATTCACTTAATATAAATTTATGTTGCTATGAAAAAAGCTCCTAGATTTATTGAATTTTGAGTCCTGCCTGCAGTTGCCTTGGTAGGGCCAGACCAAATGATTTCTCGGGCCTTACACAGCCCGGGGGCCAGACGTTCCCCACCCCTGATAAAGGTCATGCTGCCAAACAACAATTAAACACGTCAGCCTCTCTAGAACTGCAAGTGAAAATGCTAGACAGCACTCCATGCTCTGAAGCAGCTGTCCACTGGGAGCAGTGTTTTCCTTAGGCCTTGAGCTTTTAGGTACCCAGGTTCAAATCCTGGAAGTTATCATCTTCAGCTTAGCCCGTATTTTCTCCTCCCCATAAGCCAAATCACCTCCTTCGGATTCTTTACAATGTCTCCCACTCCTACTTCCCCCTGCAACTTGCCCTGGTCAACTGGCAGCCCCTCCACCTCGAACAAACCCTGGCTGTCCTCTAGTCACTCCACCTGCATAGTACTTCCAAAATAGCTGGCACAGAACTCTTGCCTTTGTCATAGCAACTACCTCCGAACTCACCCCAAACCCTACTACACTCTTTGGACAAATAAAAATTATCTACTGAGCCCTAGCCAGTTTGGATCAGTGGATAAAGGGTAGACCTGCGTACTGAGGGATCCCAGGTTCAATTCTGGTCAAGGGCATGTACCTCGGTTGCAGACTCCAGTCAGGGCACTTGCGGAGGGCAACCAATCAATGTGTTGTCACTCTCACAGACATGTTTCTCCTCTCTCTCTCTCTCTCTCTCTCTCTCTCTCTCTCTCTCTCCCCCCTCCCTTCCACTCTCTCTAAAAAAAAAAAAAAAATCATCAGTGGAAAAATGTCCTTGGGTGAGGATTAACCAAAAAAAAAATTTATCTGCTGACTTCTAAATGGTACCCTAAGGTGTGCAATGTAGCTACTGGGTTAAGGGGCAGGGCTTATCTTTACTTCACCCCTGAGATTCATTCCAGCCAGGCAGTTCCTCATCTTGTTCTACTCCTTGCAAATCCCATCTTCTCTGCCCATTCAAACCTTCTCAATCCTGTAGGCTCTCAGTGAAATTCCTCCTACCTCCAAATAATGGAGCTCTGTATCCTTTCACTTAGTATCCTGTGTTGTCATGTATCATGGAACTCTCCTTATACAAAGATGCCCCATACCTCATACTCACTTTATTTCCTATACTCAACACAGTGCTAGGCTGGAGAAAGTGCTCAACAATGTTGCTCAATCATAATTAAATGTATTATTTCTTGAAAAATTATTCTTTGATCAACAATTATATACTGGTTCTTCCAATACAACTCAAAGACCAGGAACCAGTCCTCCCTAAATTTCTCATTATTTAGAAATGTACTAAATGGTTGTGATAGTTGAACACAAGTTAATAAAACACAGGAGATAGGGGGATTATTAAAAGAGTAAGAGAGAAGCTTTTTACAAAGTATATACTATTAGAGCTTAACTATACCATGATCTTGAGCTCAATTTCCTGACAGACAGCATAGCAGGCAGACACCTGAAAGTATCAGGTGACTCACGGTGGGTTAGTGATCAGGACTGGGACTCAGAGATCTTTTCATTATGCCACATGGTCTTAAATCTTATCTACACTGGCAACATGTACTCCACAGCCTGCAAACCAATTACTTGGGGTATTTCAAACTAATTATATTTTTTCCCAGTTTTCTTTTTATTTCAACAAAAACGATTTTAAATAATATAATGTTACATGCAATAAACCATAATATTTCAAGAAAAACGATCTTAAATGTTACATGCAGTAAACACCAATTATTCAAGAAAAATGATCTTACATGTAATATTACATGCAATAAACATTAATATTTCAAGAAAAGGATTCTAAGTATAATAATATTACCAAAACTGTAATAACATATTATGATATCACAAAAGTTGTAGGAAATATTAAAAATCTGCAAATAACAAGATTTCTTCTATTATATTTCTAGAATATTTTCCTCCCCCTCTGGCTCTATTTTTGTTCATCAGTTCTTTTTCCTTATATTCCACAAATGAGTGAGATCATATGATATTTATCTTTCTCTGACTGGCTTCTTTTGCTTAGCATGCTGCTTTTAAAGGCTATTTTGTCAGATATGAGTATTGCTACTCCAGCTTTTCTTTTTCTTTTCCATTTGCATGGAAATTTTTTTTCCCATCCTTTCACTTTCATCCTGCGTGTGCCTTTTGTTTTGAGGTGGGTTTTGAGGTGTAGACAGCATATAGTTGGGTTATGTTTTTGTATCCATTCAGCTACCCTACACCTTTTGATTGGAGCATTTAATCCATTTACATTTAGGGTTATTATTGAGAGGTAGTTATTTACACTGAGTGGCCAGATTATTATGATCTCTGAACACATAATAATCTGGCCACTCAGTGTATATCCTATATAATAAAAGGCTAATATGCAAATTGTCCCCTCGAACAGGAGTTCGACCAGCAGGCAGGCCGGCCAACAGCCCATGTCCCCTCCCCCTGGCCAGGCTGGCCGGACTCCACTCATACACGAATTCATGCACCGGGCCTCTAATATATATATGTGTGTGTGTGTGTGTGTGTGTGTGTGTGTGTGTGTGTGTATATATATATATACACATATACATACATACACAAACAATGAGTGGACAGATTATTATGACCACCCCATCAGTATTTTGTTGGGCTGCCTTTTGCCTTCAATACTGCAGCGATTCTTCTTGGCATTGACTCCACAAGATGTTGAAAGGTGATGCAAGGAATCTGACACCATGCCTGATGAATAGCACTGTCCAGTTCTGTGAGATTTGATGGTTGTGGAACCAGCTGCCTGATGGTTTGTTTGTTTTTTTTGTAATTAAAGTATATGCTCACTTAATTTTATTAAATAAATCTTTATTGTTCAGATTATTACAATTGTTCCTCTTTTTCCCCCCCCCGATAGCTCCCCTCCACCCAGTTCCCACCCTACCCTCTGCCCTTAACCCCTCCCCCCAATGTCCTCATCCATAGGTGTACAATTTTTGTTCAGTCTCTTCTCGCACCCCCATACCCCTTTCCCCCTGAGAATTATCAGTCCACTCCCTTTCTATGCCCCTGATTCTATTATATTCACCAGTTTATTCTGTTCATCAGATTTTTTATTAACTTGATTTTTAGAATCACTTGTTGATAGATATGTATTTGTTGTTCATAATTTTTATCTTTACTTTTTTCTTCTTCCTCTTCTTTAAGAATACCTTTCAGCATTTCATATAATACTGGTTTGCTGGTGATGAACTCCTTTACCTTTTTCTTATCTGTGAAGCTCTTTATCTGACCTTCAATTCTGAATGATAGCTTTGCTGGGTAATCTTCGTTGTAGGTTCTTGCTATTCATCACTTTGGATATTTCTTGCCACTCCCGTCTGACCTGCATAGTTTCTGTTGAGAAATCAGCTGACAATCGTATGGGTGCTCCCTTGTAGGTAACTAACTGTTTTTCTCTTGCTGCTTTTAATATTCTCTCTTTGTCTTTTGCTCTTGGCATTTTAATTATGATGTGTCTTGGTGTGGTCCTCTTTGGATTCCTTTTGTTTGGGGTTCTGTGTGCTTCCTGGACTTGTAAGTCTATTTCTTTCACCAGGTGGGGGAAGTTTTCGGTCATTATTTCTTCAGATAGGTTTTCAGTATCTTGCTCTCTCTCTTCTTCTGGCACCCCCATAATTCGGATGTTGGTATGCTTGAAGTTGTCCCAGAGGCTCCTTACACTATCTTCATATTTTTGGATTCTTTTTTCTTTTCCGGTTGGGTGTTTTTTGCTTCTTTGTATTTCAAATCTTTGACTTGATTCTTGCGATCCTCTAGTCTGCTGTTGGATCTCTGTATATTATTCTTTATTTCAGTCAGTGTATGTTTAATTTCTAGTTGGTCCTTTTTCATATCCTCAAGGGTCTCGCTAAATTTATCATCCTTTTCTAGAAAATTCTTGAAAAACCTTATAACCGTGGTTTTGAACTCTATATTCAGTCATTTGCTTCCCTCCATTTCTTTCATTTGTGACCTGTATCTTTGTCTCCTCATTTTGGCTGCTTCCCTGAGTTGGTAGAGTAGCTTTGTGTGGTAGGTGTCCTATAGGGCACAGTGGCTCAGCCTCCCCAGTTAACCTGAGGTAGACACTGTTGGTGCACCCCTTTGTGGGCTGTGTGCACAGTCTTGTTGTAGTTAAGCCTTGATTGTTGTTGGTATCACTGGGAGGAATTGACCTCCAGGCCAACTGGCTGTGAGGATCAGCTGTGTCTATGATGGGAGAACTTCTGTGCTGGAGACACTCTTATGAAACAAGAGTGTGTCCCTTATGGATCTGAGGAGTTGTAATCTGGATGGTCCCACTCTGACCCCTGGGTACACTGGCTCTTGGATGTCCAAGGAGGTGCTAATTTAGCCTCTGCCTGAGGCCACCCAGCAGGAGCTACGGAGAGATCTTCAGATTCCTCTTCTTTGTTTGGGTTTTGGAGGTGCCCAGATGAGGCCCAGCTGTGAAGCAATGAAAGCTGCTGCGGGGCCTTGAGCCTTCTTTTGGATGTTCTGGGTCTCACTGACTCAGCTGCAGTTTGTTAGGTAAGATTAGAATTCAAAGGACCAGGCTATTCATATGCAAAAGCCTCTGCGCTCAGCTTGGATGGGGCAGGGTCTCAGGGCAGAGCAAATAGCAATGGCTTCCCGTCAGCCCTACCCTAAGAGGCCCCTGGGTCTCAGTGTCCTGCAGTAATCACTGCAAGCACCTCTGAGAGAAAACCACCCTCAAGTTTTGCCCGCTGCCAGACAGTCCAGTTTTTCCCCGTATGAGTCTGGGTCCCCAGAGTCTTGCCCGGAACTGGAGTTCAGAGCAGTCGGGAGCTTTTGTCTCCCTCCCAATTGAGAAAGCCAGCTGCGTACTCAGTTGCCAGTCCTCTCCGCGTGTACGCGCCTCCCTCTCTGTGCACGCGCCTCCGTACCTCTGCCTTCCACAGCTCCTCTGAGTCTCAGTGTGCTTTTCTCTTTCCTTCTAGTTGTAGAATTTCCACTCAGCCAGCCTTCCTGTAGTTCTGGATGATGTCCGTTTTGTCTTTTAGTTGTAGTTTTGAAATTGTTGTGTGAGGTAGTGGTTTAGGTGTTTACCTATGCCGCCATCTTGGTTTCCCCCCTTATTAAACTCCCTGATGGCTCTTTTAACTTTGTCCCACAAATGCTCAATTGGATTGAGATCTGGTGATTGTGGGGGCCACCTAAGCAAGGTAAAGTCTCCATCATGTTCTTGAAACCACTCCTGCACAATACAAGCACTGTGGCATGGCGCATTGTCTTGTTGGAAGAAGCCATCTCCATTGGGATATGCCATCAATGTGATAGGATGAACTTGATCAGCAACGATACTTAGGTATGTTGTGCTATTCAGATGTTGTTCCACACGAATTAAAGGGCCCAAATCATGCCAGGAAAACATGCCCCAAACCATAACACTGTCCCCCCCACCAGCTTGAAGGGTTGTACTCATGCATGTGGGGTGCATGCTTTCATGTTGTTTCCGCAAAATTCTCACTCTGCCATCTGCATGATGCAACTAGAAACGTGATTCATCGGACCACATGACTTTTTTCCAATGCTCGACTGTCCAATCCTTGTGTTCCTGTGCGAATTGGAGACATTTTATCTTGGTAACTGCAGACAGCAAAGGTGTTCGAACAGGCCTTCAGCTTCCATATCCCATATGATGCAGTGTACAGCTAATTTGCCTACAAACGTCAGGTGGTCATAATAATCTGGCCACTCAGTGTGTGTATATATATATACACACACTGAGTGGCCAGATTATTATGCGTTCAGAGATCATAATAATCGGGCCACTCAGTGTATAGCCATTTTAATTCTGTATGGCTAGGTTTCTCTCTCTGTTTCTTCTTCTTAGCAATCCCTTAAGTATTTCTTGTAATGCTGGCTTGGTGATGATGAACTCCTTTAGCCTTTTTTTGTCTGGGAAGCTCTTTATTTGGCCGTCTATTTTGAATGATAGCCTTGCTGAATATAGTAATCTTGGTCTCAGATCCTTGCTTTCCACCACCTTGAGTACTTCATGTCATTCCCTTCTGGCCTGTAGAGTTTCTGAGGAGAAATCTGGTGTCAGCCTTATGGCAACTCCTTTGTAGGTAACAGTTTTCTTTTCTTTTGCTGCCTTTAATATTCTCTTTGCCTTTAATTTTTGCATTTTAATTATGATGTGTCTGGATGTGGGTCTGTTTGGGTTCTTCTTGTTTGGGGTTCTCTGTGCCTCCTGAATTTGTATGACTTTTTCCTTTACCAGTTTAGGGAAGTTTTCAACCATTATTTCTTCAAACACCTTCTCTATTCCTTTCTCCCTTTCTGCCTCTTCTGGCACATCTATTATTCTAATATTGTTAGGTTTCATATTGTCTCACAGCTCCCTTAAGCTGTCCTCCTGTTTTTTAATTATTTTTTCTTTTTGGTTCTCTAATTGAGTGATATTTTCAATTCTGTCTTCTGATTCACTGATTTGATACTCAGCTTCCCCTAATCTGCTGTGTATTCCTTCCAATGTGTTCTTTCTTTGTGTTATGTCATTCTTTATGTCAGACTGTTCTTTTTTCATAGTTACTATATCTTTTTCCATACTGTTGAGTATTTTTAACATCAGTACTTTGAACTCTGTTTCAGATAAATTTCTTACCTCTGCTTCATTTATCTCTTCTTCTGGAGAATTCGATAGCTCTTTCATTTGGGGGTTGTTTCTTTGTTTCTTCATTTTGTTTGTCTCTTTGGGTTTGTGACTATGTATTAGGTAGATCCTCTATACCTCTCAATCTCTAGTGCAGGACAGTGTTAAAGGCTGTTTCTGACTAATTGGATCAAAGACTCAAAGCTTCCAGAGACCACCTGTCTATAGACAAATGGGATTCTGACTTGAATTGCCCCCAGGCAATCGTCCTCAGGTGTGGTGAGTTTTTTTCAACAGGGTGAGGCTAATTGTTACTTTTAATCTCTTAAGTGGCCTCAGGGCAAGGGGTTTTCCAATAGTGTGTGTCGACTGTCTTCTCCCCAGGCGAGGCATATGTCTATGTGGGAAAGATGTCCTCCGCTGTGTGAGGGAATGACTTAGCCCAGGAAACTTGGGGTGTCTGCCTTCTGAGCTCTATCCCCTGACTCCCCAGGCCTGGGTTCTGCTCTCACAGCTCCAGTCCACTTCACCCTCCCTCTGCCAGAGCACAAGGTGGGTAGTCCACAGGGAATTTTTGTGCACTGGCCCTTTAAGAGGGTGCCCGAACTTTCAGCTGCCACTCCCTGGCAGACAGCACCCCACTGCTTTCATAGCCAGTTGTTATGTGAGTACCCTCCTCAGTATGGTGCTCTCTGCTGGAGAGTCCAACTTCAGGATTAGATCCCAGAGTTCTCAGTGGCACCCCGCCAGAGCTGAGATATCTCTCCAGGACTTCAGTTGCCATCTGTGGGCGCCAGCCCTTTCACCCCTCCACCCCTTCTACCAGTCTCTATTCGCTCTCCACCTTTGGTCCTTGGATATCATGGTTCTCTCCTGTGAATTTTCCGTTGATTATTCCGGAAGCCTTTCCATATTTCAGTTCTAATTCCAGCTTGTTCCTGGGAGCATGTCCGTGCAGCATCCTCCTACTCTGCCACCATTTTTCAGATATTTTTAAAAATACAAAGATTCTGCCCTGGCCAGTGCAGAATTTTATCATAGCAACTACCTTCTGGTGGCTCAGTTGGTTGGAGCATTGTCCCATACACCAAAAGGTTAGGAGTCAGGGCACATACCTAAGTTCTGGGTTCAGTCACCAGTGGGGCGCATATGGGAGGCAACAGATCAATGTTTCTCTCTCACATCAATATTTCTCTCTCTTCTCTCACACTTCTCTCCCCCGCCCCTTTCTTTCCCTCTAAAAAAAAAAAAAAACCAATGAAAACATATCTTCAGGTGAAAATCTACAAAAAATAATTTTCAAAATCAGATATTCACTTGTTTTACTGAATGGTTCATAGTCAAAACTTCTTGGGACACCATAGTTCATGATTCAAAATTTAAATTGTACCATTTTTCAGGAATTTAGCTAAGGATTTAGCTGTATTCTAGTATAACATTAGAATACGTCTTTTTAAAAACTAAAAAAGAAGTAGGTGATGACCATAAAAACAGTGGGAAAAATAGGGGACTAAGAGTTAAAAACCCAAATGCCAGACCAATAGTGCCCAACACAAATAAAGTATAAACTACTTCTAGTAGCCACATTAAAAAGGAAAGAAAAACAGGTGAAATTAATTTTGATAGTATATTTTATTTAACCCACCATATGTAACACATTATCATTTCAGTATGTAATCAGTATCAGAAATTATTAAGGACATCATTTACTCTTTTATTCATTCAAGTGTACTTCACACACACTGCCCATCTCAGTTTAGACGAGGCACATGTACTACTCCAGGGGCCAGCAGAACTCCAGACTGCAGGACAGGAGAGGGTGTAAGCAGTGGTATTTGCCTTTTGGTACCTCAGTCTCCTCAACTGTGAACTATTAGATACCATGACTAGAACCATAAGGCTCCTTCTTCTGAGGCCACCTTTCTCTGTGGAAAGAGCAAGGATGCTATATTTTTGCTCTCTTTCTATATGGTATTTTAAATTCAAGTATCATTTCTCTATACAAATAGCAATGTATGTTAGTCTTGAAATAGCTGCCTATGATACATTAATTCTGAAAAGTTATGCTTCAGCTTGGATTTAATGACTAGGTCAAACACTTGCATGGCACACTGAGGGCTCTGGAAATTTTATTAAAAATTTGACAATTACTATTTTAGTATATGGCCTACAAGTCAGTTTAAACAATTATACAGACAAGAGCCTATCAAGTAAAACTCAGATAGGTAGAAGGATAACACTAAATGTAGTAATAACATTCCTCTGACTACTAGATTAATTGCCCTATAACTTTAGAAGTCACCTGGTTCAGAAAGCCATCACTTTCCACCAAAAATAAACTGACTACCTGTAACAGTGACTACCTTTCTCTTTTGGCCTTCAGCTAACTGCTCCTGCTATAGATTATGATAATTAACTAGAGGAATTCTGCTTGTGGTTTTGGGTTTTTTTAAATTTTTATTTATTGATTTGTGAGAAAGAGAAACATTGATTTGTTGCTCCACTTCTTTATGCATTCATTGGTTGATTCTTGTATGTGCCCTGACCGGCAACCAAACCCACAATCCTGGCATAGCAGGGACTATGCTCTAACTAAATGAGCTAGAGTTTTTGCTACCCCACACCCCCAAGAGGTAAAAAATAATGTACAATTCACAGGAGCCTCCACAACTGGACTGAGATCTCAGAGCAGTGGAAAGTGGGGTCGTGGAGGGGTGGGTGTCAATGGACCAGGACCAACTGGGAACAAAGGGATTGGGAAATTTTACTCTTCCTTGGATTCCTTTCAACACCTACCTGCCTACAACCACCCTTGTCTTGCCCCTCCTCCCTTCCCTTAACAATAAAAGATGCCTGAATTCCAGATTCTTCTTAAAATGGATTTGATAATTATTTCATCTTCTCAAGTCAGGCTTTTTCGATCAATAAACCTTTCCTTACTTCAAAACTCTGATCCATTGAATATTGGCCTTTCTTTTGAAGTATCAGGCCCACACACCTTGGACCTGTAACATACACAGTGCCTGTTTAAAAAAAAACTACAATGAGAAAATATAAGGCAACTAAAAAAATTTATAAGCCCAAACATCAAATCAGCTTTCAGTTGAGTATTATTTTTGACATTCTCTAAAATTTGCTCAACCTACCTGTATGAGTCCTTTTGTGAGCCTGGAGCGATTTCTCCCGTGGAAACACCCTATTACAGATGTTACAACGAATTCTGCTGGACGAATGCTCTCCTTCATTTATTAAATCCCGGACAGTATCTGCTCTGGGTCTACCACGCCGGATTCCATCCTGTAAACAATTTGTATAAACATTATTATATTTCTTGGACTCCACTCATTCTAGCAAAATATCATAATAAATTATTTTTTAAACTCCTTCTAGAGTGACATCACCAAAAACGGTAGAGTAGATATTTCAAGGACCCATCCCTCTCCAGATCACTGAAAAATCGAGCTGTCACAATCAGCTGCACAACTCCAGGAAATCACAGCAACTCAGCGAACACTGAGTCAAGAAAAAGGCAACTTGAAATAGTAGGAAAGCTTTACAGCATTTTGTACTTGCCCTTGCCCCTCTCCTACTACACATGGGTCTTGAAGATAGCAGCCTTCATTCTCAGTATGGGAACCTAGTCCCTGGCTCCAGAGAGAGCAGAGCAGACATTATTATGAAAGAATTGTGTCTGTTTCACCTGAAGGACTGAGGCAAGGTGTCTTTGTTCTAACTTAGAACTCTCGGGGGTATAACAGTGCTATTCAAAACCTCTGTGAGACAAATGACAATGTGCTGCCACCTGGGGCAAAAGAATTCAACTGAGGCAAACAAATATGCCAAAAGCCTGGGAGGAAACACTGGGGAAAGAGTGTCTTTGGGAAATTAGGGCATTGGAAAGTGCCCTTGAATCCTAAAAATAGGAATTTAGAAAGCCCAGGGTGGGAAGCATGCCCAGAATTTAGAAAGCCACACACTTGCCCAAGGTGGGAAGCATGCCTAAAAAGGCGCGAAGCTTTCACCTTTGGCTGATGTTAGGCTCAACACAAGCAGGAAATGAAGACTAAGGTAGAGTTGTAAACAGTGTGGCTCAGCTTTGAAAAAGAGCTGGCACAGAACCATTCTGCAACAATTACAAGTTTTTTCCCTTTCTTTTTTTGGCTCCAAGCATTTAAGGAGATCTCTCTCAAAAGATGAGCTGATCACAAGCTAAAGAAACAGACTTTAGAGAACAAATATAACAATAGTTTTCAAATACAGTCCAGAAAACTTGCCAGACAACTAGAATCCACAGCAAACAACAAAAACAAATTCTGAGAGAGAATAATCTGATTTTCAGAGTTACCACGTTATAATATTTAAAACATCCAGTTTTCAACAAAATATTATAAAGCATGCAAAAAAACAAAAGCATGGTCCATATAGAGGAAAAATTAATAGAACCAGACATTGGCGTTACTAGAGAAAAACTTTAAATGGACAAGGAATAACAAGAAATCAGGAGAACACTCTTTCAACGAAGAGACTATCAATAAAGAAACAGAAATTATTTTTTTAAATAGAAATTCTGGAACTAAAAAGTACAGTAACTAAAATGAAAATTTTGACTAGAGATCACTAATGGCAGATTTAAAAGGGCAAAAAGAAAAAAGTTAGCAAATTTGAAGATAAGTCAACTTAAACTAGAGGCCCAGTGCACAAAATTTGGGCACGGGGGGCAGGGGGTGTCCCTCAGCCCAGCCTGCACCCTCTCCAATCTGGAACCCCTCAAGAGATGTCCGACTGCCCGTTTAGGCCCGATCCCACCAACATCCCTCTCACAATCCAGGACTGCTGGCTCCCAATTGCTTGCCTGCCTGCCTGCCTGCCTGCCTGATTGCCCCTAACCACTTCTGCCTACCAGCCTGATCACCCCCTAACCACTCCCCTGCCGGCCTGATTGCCCCTAACTGTCCTCCTCTGAGGCCTGGTCACCCCCAACGGCCCTCCCCTGCAGGCCTGGTTGCCCCCAACTGCCCTCCCCTGCAGGCCTGGGTCCCCAACTGTCCTCCCTTGCAGGCCTGGTCCCTCCCAACTGCTCTCCCCTGCAGGCCTGATCACCCACAACTGCCTTCCCCTGCAGGCCTGGTTGCCCCCAACTGCCCTCCCCTGCAGGCCATCTTGTGGCGGCTATCTTGTGTCCACATGGGGGCAGCCATCTTGGACCACATATGAGTGGAATCATGGTATTTTTCTTTCTCTTACTGCCTTATTTCACTTAGCATGCATAATGCTCTCCAGGTCCATGAATTACACTTTATAAACATGTACTTGAAAAGCTCAATCCCAACATGGATGAGTTACCTTACAGAATAAATCATGTTTTAAAATTTCTTTAGATATTAAAATCTATTTCCACAATAGCCAAGAGGTATAAGCAACCAAAGTGTGCACTGACAGATGAATGGATAAAGAAATACGGTATATACAATGGGATTCAGCCTTAAAAAAGGCAATCCCGCCATATGTTACAACATAGATGAACCTTGACATTATGCTCAGGTAAATAAGCCAGTCACAAAAAGACAAATTTTACATGATTCCACTTACATGACATAGCTAAAGTAGTCAAACTTTTAGAAACAGAAAGTGGAATTGTGGTTGCCAGGGGTTGTGGGCAGGGAGAAAAGAGTTCAGTGGGTATAATGTTGCAGTTTTACAATATAAAAAAGTTTTAGAGATCTACTGCACAACAATATATATAGTTAACACTGAAAAATGGTTAAGATGATACATTTTATGTTGTATTTTTTGCCACAATTAAAAAAAAAAGGAATGTGCAAAGGCACAATGGCAGGTTATATTATTATAAAAACTAGAGGCCCGGTGCACGAAATTCATCCAGGGGGGTGGCGTGTCCCTCAGCCCAGCCTTTACTCTCTCCAATCTTGGACCCCGCGAGGGATGTCCAACTGCCCGTTTAGCCCAATCCCCAGTGGGATCGGGCCTAAACGGGCAGTCGGACATCCCTCTTACAATCCAGGACTGCTGGCTCCCAACCACTCGCCTGCCTGCCTTCCTGATTGCTCCTAACTGCTTTTGCCTGCCAGCCTGATTACCCCCTAACTACTCCCCCGCCAGCCTGATCGATACCTAACTGCTCCCGTGCCGGCCCAATTGCCCCAACTGCCTTCCCCTTCTGGCCTGGTCACCCCCTAACTGCCCTCCCCTGCCAGCCTGGTCACCCCTAACCTCCCTCCCCTGCAGGTCTGGTCGCCCCCAACTGCCCTCCACTGCTGGCCTGGTCTCCCCCAACTGCCCTCCCCTGCCAGCCTGGTTGCCCCTAACTTCCCTCCCCTGCAGGCCTGGTCCCCCCTCAACTGCCCTCCCCTACAGGCCTTATCCCTCCCAACTGTCCTCCTCTGCCGGCCCGGTCACCCCTAACTGTCCTCCTCTGCAGGCCTGATCACCCCCAACTGCCCTCCGCTGCAGGCCTGGTCCCTCCCAATTGCCCTCCCCTGCCGGCCATCTTGTGGTGGCCATCTTGTGTCCACATGGAGGCAGCCATCTCTGACCACATGGGTGTGGCCATCTTGTGTGTTGGAGTGATGGTCAATTTGCATATTACTCTTTTATTAGATAGGATATTCACTGCCCTCTCTCACTGTGGGCCTCCATAAGGCATACCTGGCCATATAACTCGCTTTGGCCAATAACATGCAAGTGCAAATTACTTGTGTGACTTCTGAGCACAAGCTTCAAAAATCACCACATGGTTCTTAAGTTTCCATTTATAATGAAACTCAGAATTGGCAAGGTCCTAATTGGAACTTGACTTACTTATGTTTAAGTCCAAATTAGCCAATCAATTTGACAATTATTGATGATTATCAAATATTTTCATCTTCACCTTCTTACTCCTTGGCTATAATCCTCACTAGCTACATGTAGCACTAGTCTTTCTTGATAAAATTGTTCATCCAGAATCAGCAAAGGGAGATCAGAATAAAATTAGAGAATCCGTTGTCATGACTTATTGAGCCACAATAATTGTAAGATTGTTGCTGGTTATAGTCAAATCATGAATAATTGTTTTAAATATTGCTTTTAAAATGCTAAACAAATAAATGTAACATATGAATCATAAAAATAGGTGATTCTGTTAAGAAATGGAACATGAAATTAGTTTAATTAAAAACCTTAGTGATACAACTCCTCTGCTTGAAAAAATCCTTTTCCCAACATATATATTTATTGAGAGAGAAAGGGGAGGAGAGAGGGAAAGAGTGGGAGGGAGGGAGAGAAACTTCAATTTGTTGTTCCACTTATGTATGAATTTCATTGGTTGATTCTTATACTGCACCAACTAGGGATCGAGCCCACAACCTTGGTGAATTGGAAGATGCTCTAACCCAGTGGTCGGCAAACTGCGGCTTGCGAGCCACATACGGCTCTTTGGCCCCTTGAGTGTGGCTCTTCCACAAAATACTACGTGTGGGCACGCACGTACAATGCAATTGAAACTTCATGGCCCATGCGCAGAAGTCGGTTTTCGGCTCTCAAAAGAAATTTCAATCGTTGTACTGTTGATATTTGGCTCTGTTGGCTAATGAGTTTGCTGACCACTGCTCTAACCAATTGAGCTATCCAGCCAGGGTTCCTGATATTGTTAAAATACCAAAAAATATATTGTTGATTACAATTATTTTATTTTTTTATTTTAGGAAATAAAAAAAAATGTGTTTACTGAGGGCAAGAGGATGCAAGCAATATAAAAATCAAAAGCTTCTCTAGCTTTAAGTGGCTTTTTTTTCTCTTGTCAAATGGGATGGGATTTTATTTGTACACTAGAGGCCTGGTGCACGGATTCATATACTGGTGGGATCTCTCGCCCTGGCTTGCACCCTCTCACAATCTGGGACCCCTCAGGGGATGTCAGATTGCCAGTTTCAGCCCTATCTCCACAGGCCAGGCCAAAGGAGCCCACTGGTACACATGCACCGGGCCTCTAGTATGCATATAAGATCTTTGGTTAATCTCTTCCTGCCCTCCCCGCTTCCCTCTGAGATTCATCAGTCTGTTCCATGTTTCCATGCCTGTGCGTTGAGTTTCTGCCCTCTGGTGGTCAGTGCACAGCATAGCTACTGGTCGAACAGTCGAATGGTCGGATACTTAGCATATTAGCCATTTATATATATTAGTATAGATTTCCTAAGGATCCCAATCTGCTCATCAAAGCTTATACAAGGGAAAGCTGTGGGGCAGAGATTCCTTAAGCAACCGATTGGGAGAACTCTTATCAGGGCGGAGAACTGCTCAGTGCTGCCTGCTTCTTTCCCTTCTGCTTCATGTATACTACAGACAGTCACTGCAACGATGGTGAACCAAGCAGTTAAAAGAGAAGCTCTGGAAGCCTACTCTGCCGCCTCGGCACTGATCCGTGTCCTTCATTATTTTGTCCACAGCCTCATGGACTTTTTGATTTTCCAAAAATCCAGGGAACTCCTTTCTCACAAGTACTCTCCGATCCTTATTTGTTAAAGAGCCTTTATCCCCAGCAAATTTGTGAAAGGTAAACATCATGGTTCCCATGGAGTGTTCTATTTGAAATGGCATTTTGGTAAGGTCCTGGCCAAAGGCACGGCAGGACCTCTGGGCTGGCTGGGATGTGCGGCCGGCTATAACAATTTCAAATAGCTGATCAGTTCATTAATATAAAACATTTTAAGATTACCCATTTCTATTTTCAATGTTTCTGGTAAAAAATTAATAAATAAGCAAACATGTTTAGTAAGGAGGAAGATATACTTTAAAAAGTTAATCATTTGCCGAAACTGGTTTGGCTCAGTGGATAGAGCATCAGCCTGCAGACTGGAAGGTCCCAGGTTCGATTCCGGTCAAGGGCACGTACCTTGGTTGCGGGCACATCCCCAGTGGGAGGTGTGCAGGAGGCAGCTGATCGATGTTTCTCTCTCATCGATGTTTCTAACTCTCTATCCCTCTCCTTTCCTCTCTGTAAAATATCAATAAAATATATTTTTAAAAAAAGTTAATCATTTGGCTGCTTTTCAGCAACTCTTTAAGATCTTGTTTCAGCTACAAACCACACATTTATATTTCCCAGATGAGAAAGATAGCTAAAAAATACAACATCTTAGCCATATACAAGGCTCCACTAAGTGCATTCTTTGAACTAAGAAAATTAGGCAAGGCAAGTAAGTAATGATCTAATGCCCTAAAATCAATAACTAAAGAGCACGTTGTAACCATACATGTAAAAATAAGCAATGCTACTTAAAAAGAACCTCTTTCATTTTGGCCTTAGCGATAACAAAACATTTCCAGGTCCATTTTGACAATAATGGTCTCATCAGCAACCAAATATACCCATAGCCTAAGAGAGAAATCTTGTAGAGACTGCTTGATTTGCAAGGAAAGGTTAACAAATTCTAAGACACCCCATTGCTATTATGTAGCAAGTGCAGCAAAAGAAGCTACTAGAAAGAAGCAAGATGATTAAATTGCCAAGAATGTTTCATACTTCAGTAAATTTTTTAAATAGAATCTTAATACCTCCAGAGGTAGATTAGTGACTTTTGAGTGTTTTCTAAACTATTTCATGAGTTCTCAATGCCAATAACTAACTTTAAAATTATTTAATAAAATTTGGGTTATTTCTCAACCCACTTAGCATAATGTACACATTTACTTAGGCTTTAGAAAAAGTTATATTAAGGCCTAGCTGGTTTGGCTCATTGGATAGAGCATCAGCCTGAGTACTGAAGGGTCCCACGTTCAATTCTGATCAAGAGCACATGCCCCGGTTGCAGTCTCTCTCCCCAGTGCGGGGCATGCAGGAGGCAGCTGATCAACATCATTGATGTTTTTATCTCTCTCTCCCTCTCCCTTCCTTTCTGAAATCAATAAAAACATTTTTAAAAGATAAAGTTGTATTAAAACTTGGTATTCATGTAATTACTAAAAAACTAAAAGGCTAAAAGTCTTTGACACATTTTTACACAAAGTAAAATTCAAATCAAGTACTCAAATAACCTAGAAGGAAAAGGAAAATCAGTCACAGAGAGAGGATATGTACATTGACGAGAAAATGTAATTTATCATATTTCCCCTTTCGAAATCAGATTTAGATTCAAATTTCCTATGACTCCCACACCTGCATCCTAACTCTATCCCCCACCTTGACCTATCTGCAAAACTTTCCAAGTCTTAATTTGAATGTATCTATTATATTGTCTGTACCCTCATAAAGCATCTCCATTAAGCTATAGACAGGTATCAATAGTATGTGTTAAGTCTCCTTGCATTAGCTTAATATTAAAAATATAATAAACCCCTAATGTCAATTCATACATGTTATACATGGGAGCAATATCATGTAGGAATTAAGAGCAAGGGCTCTGGAAGGCCCCATCAGTTCTGCCACTTACTATATGATATTAACTTAATCCTAATCTTGGGGACTCTTTTCTCTAATTCCTTCTTCATCAGTAAACAAGGTAAATTGGGAAAGGAATTCAAAACATTCAACACAGAGCCTAGCTACTATGTTAATGTTATGTTTAATAAGGTAGTAATTGCTCTGTACTAATCAGCTATCATCAGACCGTTCAAGAGTTCAGGTGACGATAGAAAGGGGAAGCAGGATAGGCAGCTGACAGGTCCTGAAGGGTGAATGGTATCTGAGGCTAAGCACAGAGAAGCCAGTGGAGAAGCAACCTCATTAGTGCAGTTGGGTAGAGGGTACAAGGGCACAAGGTGGGGAGGCTTGGAGTACCTTATGGCAAAGGGAAATCAGACCTGCCCTTCCCTCCCAAAATTCTATAGAAGATAATGCTAATATGTAATTATACCCACAAAAGTGCTAAGCAATCTTGTGTTTAGGGGCCAAAATAAGTGGCTAGATGTGGATGTTCTCCCCACAGGCAGGGGAGGCAGTTTTGGATAGGGACAGAGGAATAGAAGCTGATACCAGGTGTGCAGGACTCAGGCATCTCCCTTGGAAGCAGCAGCAACAGACAACCAATGAACACAAATGTTGTTCTCAAAGCCACAGCTGTTGTTGCCTCTAACCTCATACTGAGAAGGAGGTAGAGCGGAGTGTGCTACTAACACCAGCTTTATTGCAAACTTGTCTTCCATCTTCCCAAAAAGTAAGCAGATTCAATCAGTATGATTCACGTGGAGATTAAGAACTACAAGTACTTTCAGGAAGGAAAACAAAGGGGACTGGGCCACCCTGTTTTTTAGAGGATATGATCACAAATCATACTAGGTAACTTCCTTAAATAAAGGCATAATCCAGACTCCCCCCACCCTGCCCCAACTACCCCAACCCTGCAAGGTGAGGAAGCTTAAATGAGTGAAATTTTGGAGTTGTATTTGGATTGTTCATTGATGAAAGAACAAGTTAGAATCAATTCATCTAATAATTTATCAACAGTTACAATATGAAAAATTGAGGAAATATAAATATAAAACAGCCTTTTCACTTTTACACGTTCTTCATAACTTCCAGTATATTTTAGCTCTGAAAAGAGGTGGAAATAAAATCCAAACCTGTGTGAGCAACTTTTATAAAAGGTTTGTGCGAAAATAAGTCTGTTTTAGGCCAAAAGAAACATATATACAGATTTCATTTGTCTATGATAACATTAATCTTCTTGGGTAATCCCAAATTAGATTCAGTTATAATTAATGAAATAATTCCAAAACCTTCCACAAGTATTTGTGTATGTCTTTCTGTTGCTCAACATATAACCTAACATGTTTTTAAAAAGGTCTAAACACCAGAAAACACACAAACACACACACACACACACACACACACATCTAGGATACCTATCCATCTTACTAAGGGCTACCTAGAAATAGCCAACAGTAACTGGTTCCTTCGAAAACTCACTCAACACTATTGTGAACATTTTTACTGCTTGTTCAAACTTTTACTGAAGTGCAGCTTCAAGAGTTGAAGTGTGTCAAAGCTCATAGTTTTGTAACTTTATAGCTTTTTAATAACAATGACATTAGAAACACAAAGTGTATCAATTTCCTCGGGGCTCAAACAACACGGAGTTTCAACATCTTTGCTACTGAATGTAAAATGATCAAACTTGTTTCAATTTATAAATACTGTATTTGCCAATACAGATGTACTTATCCACTGACTAGATGATTTACTTGTTTTATCTTTGGCAAGCTGCTTATCTTATATAGCCAGTTAACACACAGAATCTGAATAGTAACTTAGAGCAGCACCACTCATTCATTACTGAGCACCTTTACTCAACATTTACAATGTTTAAGGTACTCAAGTCGAAGAGTCTACCAGAGAGAAATGATCCGGTCCTCCTGGAGTTTACAGTCTACAGAGCAAAGTATATATATGTGCAGAGAGGAAGCCCGAACACATGCTTCAGGACTAGGAGCCACAGAAACTCAACCCCAGGCCCAGCTCTCAAACTACCTAGCTGAGTGACCGTGGGGAGGTCCCTTCACCAGGCTCTAAGCCTCAACTGCCTAATCCGTAAGATGTAGGTTTGAACCAGGCAGTCACGCCCTTCCCAGCTCTAAACAGTCTCAGAGTCGATCAATTCGAGGTCAGCGACAACAGCGTCGCATGCCACTGTGCTGCAGCACCTAGCAAAGCAGATCGCTGGATGCACGGAAGACAGCGAGGGCCCGAGTTCCGTGGCCGAAGATTCCCCGACGTCTTCTCTCACTCGTCGGCTGCCTCCGCAAGGCATCTTTGGCGGGGCCAGGGCCGGGTATCTACGGTGATGGAGCAGAAACTGCGCAGCCCCCTTCCTTCCCGCACCCCGAGGAGCTCCAGGGGGCAACTACTTCCCTCCCTCTCAGGCCAGCGGACTTTGCGGTCGGCCTCTGCGACCCGGGTTGAGCGCCGGTCCCCGGCACCTTCTGGGGCCGCCCGGGCCGCCCGGCCTCGCCCTCGCGTCTGCGCTGCCGCCCCGCCACCACCCGCAGGGGCCCGTTTTTTGGCGCGCGGCAGTGACGTCAGTGTCCTGTCACCCGCCCCCGCCGCGGCCCCTGCAACTTCGCGTTTTAAACTCGGCCCCGCCCCACCCGCCGGGTCCGCGGGCGCTGCCAGCTCCCGGCCGCGCCGTTAACCGCCCCGCGGTCCCGCGCCCCGCCCCGCCCCGCTCACCTTGAGGTGGCCGCTGTCCGGGCTGCTCGCTTCCTCCTCTTCCTCGCCCCCCGAGGCTGCGGGATGAGGCGCGCCCCGGCCGCGGAGCCCCGGGCGCTGGGCGGCGGCGGCGGGCTGGGCGGCCGAGGCGGCGCCCCCCGCGGCACCCGGGCTGAGCGTCACGTTGTGCGCGTTCTCGCCCCAGCGCCACGGGTACACCATGAAGTCGCTGAAGCCGGGGCTGGTGGGGATGAGCGGCGGCGGCGGCTCCGGCTCCCCTCCGCCGCCGCACGTGGCCTTGATCGGGGTCGTCCTGATGACCGACACCAGCACCCGCTTCGGGGAGTCGTGGCAGAAGATGACGGGCGGCGGCGGCGGCGGGTGGTCCGCCATCGGCACTTCCACACCCCGGATCATCGCCCTTCCCCGATACGCAGCGCCGCCGGCCGCACTCCCTGAGCCCGGGGCTGGCCCTTCGTTCCCGTTGCCCGCGCTGATCCGAGTCGCTGGCTCTCAGTCCCGCGGGCTCATGGCCGCGGACGTTTCCCGGAATCCTCCTGTGCGGCGGCCAGCGATGGAGCGGGGCAGCTCGGCTGGCACCGGGTTCAGGGCCGGACCCCAGCCCCGGAGCAAGCCCGCCCTTCTCTCTTTACTAGCAGGCTGCAGAGGCGGGAAGCAGCGGGCGGCCCGGCTTGCGGGGATAGGAAAGCAAAACTCACGCCGCTGAACCCCCAAATAACAACCTGCTGCTGCGGTCCCCACTCGGACTTTTCCCGCGTTACATTTCGCGCCTGGGCGGAACCAATCACAGCGAGGCGCCTGCCCAGTGGCCCCAGCGAGGAGTGACATATCAAGCGAGCCAATGGCCGGGCCTGCATTTCTTTCCAGCAGAGCGGGGCGGGGCCGGGGCCGCGCGCGGGTTCTTCCTGACCAGCCATTGGCCGCCGCTCTTGTGTTTTTTCTGGCCTGGAGGCCAACTGCGTTCGAAACTCCCGGGGAGCGTGCGACGTCAGCGCTCGCCCCGACACCCCGCCGGGAGCCCAGCCTCCGCCGGGCCGGGAGAGGATCGTAGGGGCGGAGGCGCGCGTGGACAGGGAAGGACAGGGGCGGTGGCAAGAGAGTTGCTGATTGGACAAGCGTTTGGCGAGAGGCGGATCCCGGGCGGTGGTTGGCGGGTGACCCGCCTGTGGCTGTTGGGCTCTGGTTCCCGCGCGCCCGGAGTTTAAAGGTCTGGGGCCCAGGGGCCAACCCGTCCTGGCGCTCGGCTCCCGCCACTGGCTCTGCGGGCCCGAAGCCTTCCCACTACACAAGTTTTCACCACACGCCCAGAGGTGCTCCGTTTCTTAATCGGTTTCCGTCTGCCCAGCTGTTGAACTGGCTGTGAACTGACCCTGTCCTCGCCCCTCGACTCCCCCCAGGCTTAGGTGGGCATCAGTCCGGACCTTGTGAGCCGGGGCATTGGTTTTCCATCTTTGTGGAGTACTTAGGAAGTGGTCTCCCAGGGCCCCTGCATGCGGCGTGGAGAGGACACGTACTCGGACTTGTCCGCGCTCACATCTGGGACCGATGCCCCAAAGTCGCCCCAAGGACCCCCGCCGGCGGTCCTCCCCCCCCACCCCCCGCCCCCGAGTCTCCAGGCCTCTGCTTCATCCCTGCATCTGGATCCACGTGGAACTCCGGGCTCCCCGCAGGGTTCCCGCTGTTCCAGACTCCTCTGTCTGCGCGCCCTGCCTCTGAACCACACCCCGAGCCAGAGGGATGCTGGACAATCTTGCAAATCCGAGCCTGACAGTCAGCCACCCAGGGCCAGTGTAGGGCTGAAGCACTACACAGCAGACTGGAATGTCCAGCCTCTTATTCACTATAATGGGGAAAAAGTGACTGTGTCTGATTTGCTCTTGGCTGTATTGCCAGAGCCTAGCCTTCAAAAAATATCTGTTGAATGAATTAATAAAATGAATGTATGAATGAATATCCAGTAGTCAAGGGTTAGATTGGTAACTAAATTAGAGCACGTTAGCTCACTCTCTCTCTCTCTTTCTCTCTCTCTCTCTCTCTCTCTCTCTCTCTCTCTCTCACACACACACACACACACACACACACACACACATGCTAATATACAGCTATGTCTAATTTAGTCACAATTCAAAAATGTTACTGGTATGAGCAACCTCTAACGTACAGTTTAAGTGATAAAAAGGAAAATGTGAATTAGTAAGATTTCATTCATGTGTTTTAAAAAATAGGGAAAGAATATACATTTTTGCTTTTAGTTAAGCAGAATAGATATCTCTAGCAAGATACATAAGAAAATGATACATCTGTTGACTCCAAGGAGAATTATGTGGCTGGAAAAAGATACAGCATATAACACTGTATCTTTTGAACTTTGAACCAAGTAAAAGTATTTTTTCAATAAATAAAATAGTATGTAGCTAACATTTTCTGGAAGCCTACAATAATAATATCTATGAATATACATCCTATATAATAAAGAGGTAATATGCAAATTAACCCTCACACCCTCACAAGATGGCTGCCTATGACCAGGCCAGCAGGGGGATTAGTGAGGGAGGACCAAAACTGAACAATCAGGCTGCATGGGGCGACCAGGCCGGCAAGGGGATTAGTGAGGGACAACCAAATGGCTGAACAAGCAGGCTGTGTGGGGTGACCAGGCCGGCAGGCAGGTGAGCGATTAGGAGCAAGCGGTCCAGGATTGTGAGAGGGATGTCCGACTGCCGGTTTACGCCCAATCCCCAGAATCGGGCCTAAACCAGCAGTCAGACATCCCCCAAGGGGTCCTGGATTGGAGAGGGTGCAGGCTGGGCTGAGGGGACCCTACCCCCCCACCCCCGTCCACAAAATTCATGCACCAGGCCTCTAGTATACAATAAAATGAATGGATGCTTCACTTACATTCTAATAACAATTCTGTGAGGCAGATGTTATTATTCCCATTTTACATATGAGAAAACTTGAGGCTAACCCAAAGTTACATACCTTGATAAATAAATCCTTTGGAAGGATGCCTCTAAAAACCACCGACAGATTATACCTCACATCTGCTGAACAAAAAGGAGAGACTAAAAAATGGGGTCCTTACATTTCTTAGTCACATTCCTCATATTCCAAAACTTTCAAGTTTTAGGTCTTAAATCCAATTTGATATTTTATTTTATTTTAATAAATCTTTATTCAGATTATTACAATTGTTTCTCCTTTTTCCCCCCATAGCTCCCCTCCACCCAGTTCCCACCCCACCCTTTGCCCTTACCTCCCCCCACACTGTCCTCATCCATAGGTGTATGATTTTTGTCCAGTCTCTTCATGAACCCCCCATACCCCTTTCCCCCTGAGAATTATCAGTCCACTCCCTTTCTATGCCCCTGATTCTATTATATTCACCAGTTTATTCTGTTCCTCAGGTTTTTAATTCACTTGATTTTTAGGTTCACTTGTTGATAGATATGTATTTGTTGTTCATAATTTTTATCTTTATTTTTTCTTCTTCCTCTTCTTTAAGGATACCTTTCAGCATTTCATATAATACTGGTTTAGTGGTGATGAACTCCTTTAGCTTTTTCTTATCTGTGAAGCTCTTTATCTGACCTTCAATTCTGAATGATAGCTTTGCTGGGTAGAGTAATCTTTGTTGTAGGTTCTTGCTATTCATCACTTTGAAAATTTCTTGCCACTCCCGTCTGGCCTGCATAGTTTCTGTTGAGAAATCAGCTGACAGTCGTATGGGTGCTCCCTTGTAGGTAACTAACTGTTTTTCTCTTGCTTCTGTTAATATTCTCTCTTTGTCTTTTGCTCTTGGCATTTTAATTATGATGTGTCTTGGTGTGGTCCTCTTTGGATTCCTTTTGTTTGGGGTTCTGTGTGCTTCCTGGACTTGTAAGTCTATTTCTTTCACCAGGTCGGGGAAGTTTTCAGTCATTATTTCTTCAAATAGGTTTTCAGTATCTTGTTCTCTCTCTTCTTCTGGCACCCCCATAATTCTGATGTTGGTACGCTTGAAGTTGTCCCAGAGGCTTCTTACACTATCTTCAACTTTTTGGAATTTTTTTTCTTTTTGCTTTTTCGGTTGAGTGTTTTTTGCTTCTTTGTATTTCAATTCTTTGACTTGATTCTTGTGTTCCTCTAGTCTATTGTTGGGTCTCTGCATAATATTTTTTATTTCAGTCAGTGTATGCTTAATTTCTAGTTGGTCCTTTTTCATATCTTCTAGGGTCTCGTTATATTTATCGGCCTTTTCTAGGATATTCTTGAAAAGCCTTATAACCGTGGTTTTGAATTCTATATCCAGTTGTTTGTTTTCCTCCATTTCTTTCATTTGTGATCTGTTTCTTTGTCGCTGCATTTTCACTGCTTCCCTGAGTTGGTAGGGTGGCTTTGTGTGCTAGGTTTCCTATATGGCCCAGTGGGTCAGCCTCCCCAGTTAACCTGAGGTGGATACTCTTGGTGCACCCCTTTGTGGACTGTGTGTACAGCCTTGTTGTAGTTAAGTCTTGATTGTTGTTGGTATCACTGGGAGGAAATGACCTCCAGGCCAGTTGGCTGTGAGGATCAGCTGTGTCTATGCTGGGAGAAGTTCGGTGCTGGAGACAGCCTTATAGAATTAGACTTGCCAAATTGCAAAAGCCTCTGTGCTCAGCTTGGATGGGGTGGAGTCTCAGGGCAGAGCAGACAGTCTTGACTTCCAGTCAACCTTGCCCTTGCGTGCGCGCGCGCCTCCAGACCTCTGCCTTCCCCGGCTCCCAAGTCTCCGCCCGAGAGTCCAGATCCCCCCCGCAAGAGCATGGGTCCCCAGGGGCTCGCCTGGAACTGGGGTTCAGTGCAGTCAGGAGCTTCCGACTCCCTTCTGCTAGGGAAAGCCTGTGGCAACCTCCGCAGTGGCATGCGCGCCTCCAGACCCCTGACTGCCGGGGCTCCCCCGGGTCTCCTCCGGGTCTCCCCTGGGTCTCCAAGTCTCCGGGTGCCTTTCTCTCTACCTGACAGTCCAGACTCCCCCTGTATGAGCCTGAGTCCACAGGGTTTCGCCCGGAACTGGGGTTCAGTGCAGTCGGAACTGGGGTTCAGTGCAGTCGGGGGCTTCTTTCCCCTTCCCGCCAGAGAAAGTCAGCCAGGCTCTCAGCCACCCTTCCTCTCTACGCACACAAAGCCCCTTTGCCCTACCTCCAATTCTCTGTGAGCTTTTCTCCTTCCTTCTAGTTGTAGAATTTTCACTCAGCCAGCTTTCCTGTGGTTCTGGATGGTGTCCGTTCTGTCTTTTAGTTGTAGTTTTGAAATTGTTGTGCGAGGCAGCAGTTTAGGTGCTTACCTATGCCGCCATCTTGGTTTCTCCCCAATTTGATAATTTAATAGTTGATGTGGAAAGCTGAACATTCACCTCTCATTTCACTTAATTTAGTAAACATTTATTTTGTTTTTACTATTTAATGCCAAATGATTGTGCCATTTACTTCTGAATGAGCTGGAAGGAAAATATAATCCATCTCTTTCATACTTGAAGTAAAAAAAAAAAAAAAGTGAGCACTCAAATTATGGGTTGAGCAAGATCTAACAGATTAAGCACCAACTGATAGTTTACTGTTTAACATTCACATGCCCCAGAGTGCAAGATGAATCATTCAGAGCCAGAACACTGACTTTCTGATTCTAAAAATTACTTTCATCAACAGTAACCTGGCAACTCCACTTACTCTCTGCCACCAGAGAATAAAAGGCATGCCAGGAACCTGTGAAGCGGTCAGAGGGTGATTGCCGGAGCAAAGCTGAGATCATGCAGCTTGTTTGGCTCCATTTTAATGCAACTAGAAAGCTGTCGGAAGTGTGTGTGTGGATCATCATATTCCTGGTGTCTGTTCTGCCCCAGACCTGGCCACCAGCCCGTAGTATATACTGACTCTGAAGAATACTAAGACCTATCTCAGAACACTTACTGTATCATTACAATAGTTTTTCCTATTGTTAAAATGTAGGCCCCTTCTGAGAAAGCTATATACCTCAAATCCTCTTTTTTAAATGTACTTCAAAGTTTCAAGATAAAATTTTGAAACAAAACAAAATTATTTTTTCACTTTGGAAATACAGTATCAATAAGAGCATTTGAAGCTGCTTGGTTGCTTTTATCCTAGTTAGCGTAGGAGTCTGAGCATAACATAAATCCTTTTCAGTAATTTGTCTCCACAGCTACAAGTGCAGATAAAACAACTTTACAAATACACATAGATGAAATAGGATAAAAATGTCTGATCGCTTGAGATTCACAAGAAGATATTTTACCATTAAAATTCTCCAAAATAATTTTCTCAGTGTTCTGTTTGGCAAATATGAATAAAATGGCAATAAATGCATATCTACCAACAACTGAATCTAAAAACAAAATGAATAAGCAGAACAGAAACAGACTCATAGATACACAGAGACCTTTCTGTTGGTTGCCAGATTGGGGTGGCGGGGGTGGGGGTAGTAGCAAAAAAGGTAAAGGGATTAAGAAGTACATATTGGTTGCCCGGGCCAGGTTGGCTCAGTGGATAGAGCGTTGGCCTGCGGACTGAAGGATCCCAGGTTCAATTCTAGTCAAGGGCACATGCCCAGGTTGTGGGCTCTATCCCCATTAGGGGGCGTGCAGGAGGCAGCCGATCAATGATTCTCTCTCATCATTGATGTTTCTATCTCTCTCTCCCTCTTCCTTCCTTTCTGAACTCAGTAAAAATGTATTTTTAAAAAAGAAGTACAACTTGGTTGCTACAGAAGACACTAATGTAGTGATGTATGTAAACTGTAATTTTAAAAACTTACTGAGAATTTGAAGTTAGTCATTCAATGCAGGCGTGATTCAAATTGGGTAAGGATCAGATAGAACCCTTGAGGATTGGTGGGATGAAGCACATTATATATAGAGTGTCCCTTTAGGGTTTTAATGACCAGTTCCAGGTTCTAACCTTGGCTTTGAATTTATTAGACACCCTTGTTTCCTTTTAGCAATTCTGTCTTTGTTTTCTACCTGGTCTGACAGGCTTGCAACCCAAGTTAGATCTATTTGAAACCAAAAGAGCTATTTGTAAGAAAAATAGCAATACCATCAGTGCTCATCAAGAGATATTTGGGTATTTGTGACATTTAAATGTTTCAATTTTTCTAATATTTGCAAGATTAATGCCATGAACATTCTTAGTTATATAACCTTAGGTGCATGTGCAAAATGTTGCTGGGTTGGAAAATTACTGGGTTGAATGCTATAGAGCTTTTTAACTGATAGATATAGCCAAATTGCCTTTCTAAAATGCTGTGATTTTATATTTATACTAGTGGCCCGGTGCACCAAATTTATGCACATTAAAAGGGAATTAATTAGAGGAAATATTTTAATATTGCTATTTTCCCTTTCTCTATAATAGAAGTGTCAGAGATGAAAGAAAATTAGTAAAACATATATAAAAATCTCCCTCCTGTCAGAGTCTGGGGCACACTGTGGGACCCAGAGTCAAGTCCCCACCCACCTGCGCACGCCTCAAAATTGCACGAGACCCAGACCCGGCTGGCTCCACCCTCATCAAGCCCTGCAGGGAAGGGGGCGCAGCCTCAGGTCCCCTGGCCTGGTGCCGGGTGGGAGGCACAGCCTCAGGTCCCCCATCAAGCCCCGACAGGAGTGGGGCACAGCCTCAGGTCCCCCATCAAGCCCCACTGGGCGGGGGGCGCAGCCTCAGTTCCCCCAGCCCCGGTGCCAGGGCGGGGGGGGGGCAGTGCACAGCCTCAGGTCCCCTGGTCCAGCCTCAGGTCCCCCAGCCCTGGCGCGAGTACGCGAAGGCACAAGGGCACAAGGGCACGAGGGCGTGATGACCATTTGCATATTAGCTCTTTATTATATAGGATTTCTGCCAATAGTGTAAATCATTTCCTATTTCCTCACATTCACTTTAATCCTGAGTATATAAATATTTTTTATTGTTGCAAAACTGATGGGCAAAATAATTTATTATTTAAATTTGCACTTCCTTGCCCTAGCTGGTTTGGCTCAGTGGATAGAGCATCAGCTTGTGGACTGAAGGATCCCAGATTCGATTGCAGTCAGGAGCACATGCTTGGGGTGCAGGTTCGATTACCAGTAGGGGGCTTTCAGGAGGCAGCCGATCAATGATTCTCTCTCATCATTGATGTTCCTATCTCTCTCTCCCTCTTCCTTCCTCTCTGAAATCAATAAAAATATATTTTAAAAATAAGTAAATAAAAAAATAAATAAATTTGCACTTCCTTGATTATGTTGTACTAGAGGCCTGGTGCATGAAATTCGTGCACGGGGGAGGGGGTGTCCCTCAGCCCAGCCTGTACCCTCTCCAATCTGGGACCCCTCGAGGGATGTCTAAACGGGCAGTCAGACATCCCTCTCACAATCCAGGACTGCTGGCTCCCAACTGCTCGCCTGCCTGCCTTCCTGATTGCCCCTAACCGCTTCTGCTTGCCAGCCTGATCACCCTCTAACCACTCCCCTGCCAGCCTGATTGATACCTAACTGCTCCCCTGTCAGCCTGTTTGCCCCTAACTGCCCTCCCCTGCAGGCCTGGTCGTTCCCAACTTCCCTCCTCTGCCGGCCTGGTCACCCCTAACTACCCTCTCTTGCAGGCTTGATCGCCCCCAACTGCCCTCCCTTGCAGACCTGGTCCCTCCCAACTGCCCTCCCGGCTGGCCATCTTGTGGCGGCCATCTTGTGTCCACATGGGGGCAGCCATCTTGTGTGTTGGAGTGATGGTCAATTTGCATATTACTCTTTTATTAGATAGGATAGGTGCATGGGTGGGGGCTGGCTGGTTTGCCCTGAAGGGTGTCCCGGATCAGGATGGGGGTTCCCTTGGGGCATGGGGCTGCCTGGGTGAGTGGCCTTTGGTGGTTTACAGGCCAGCCACGCCCCCCAGCAACCCAAGCAGAGGCCCTGGTATCTGGGATTTATTTATCTTCTATAATTGAAACTTTGTAGCCTTGAGCGGAGGCCAGGGCAGGCCAGGGTGGGCAGAAAGCTTGGCTTCCTCCATCACCAGGGAAACCCAAGCCTCCTGCTCTCTCCAGCTCCATGGCTGCCACCATTTTTATTGGGATTTATTTATCTTCTATAATTGAAACTTTGTAGCCTTGAGTGGAGTCCAGGGCCGGCCAGGGTGTGCAGGAAGCTTGGCTTCCTCCATTGCCGGGGAAACCCAAGCCTCCTGCTCTCTCCAGCTCCATGGCTGCCGCCATTTTTGTTGGGATTTATTTATCTTCTATAATTGAAACTTTGTAGCCTTGAGTGGAGTCCAGGGCCGGCCAGGGTGTGCAGGAAGCTTGGCTTCCTCCATTGCCGGGGAAACCCAAGCCTCCTGCTCTCTCCAGCTCCATGGCTGCCGCCATTTTTGTTGGGATTTATTTATCTTCTATAATTGAAACTTTGTAGCCTTGAGTGGAGTCCAGGTCCGGCCAGGGTGTGCAGGAAGCTTGGCTTCCTCCATTGCCAGGGAAACCCAAGCCTGCTGCTCGCTCCGTGGCCACAGCCATCTTGGTTGGGTTAATTTGCATACTCGCTCCTGATTGGCTGGTGGGTGTGGCTGGTGGGTGTAGCAGAGGTACGGTCAATTTGCATATTACTCTTTTATTATATAGTATTGCTAGCTATTTGATTTTTTTCTTCAGAAAATTTCCTGTCTGTGTCATTGATGTATTTTTCCATTAAGTTGTCTTTTTCTCAACTATTTCTAAATATTTGTATACTAGAGTGCCATTGCACAAAGATTTGTGCAATAGGCCTTCCTTCCCCTGGCTGCCGGCACCAGTTTTCCTCTGGCACCCAGGACCCAGGCCTTCGCTCTGGCTGCCGCCTTCTGTCTTAGGTCCAGCCAGAGTCTTCAGTCTTCGCTCCAGCTGGAGTGCCGCTCCTGTAGCTCCCTCCGCTCCCACCCTCCCCCTCATAGCAGGCATCCTGCCCCACCAGGCTGCTCCGCGCCTGCATGCATGCTGCCCAGAGGCCCGGAGCGGCTGGCGGGCGGGGCCGCCGCCATCTTTGTTGGGTTAATTTGCATACTCACTCCTGATGGGCGTCACAAAGGTATGGTCAATTTGCATGTTTCTCTTTTATTAGTGTAGATTATATATATTTATCTATTGTTGATTATAAATATAGTGATGTATGAGAACTGTAATAAGAAAAGGAAGTAAACTGTTACTTTCTTTACATTGTTTACAGTATCTTTTGTTGTTCAGATATTTTTAGTTTTCATGCAGTTAAATCTGACAATCTTTTCCTTGATAGCTCCTGGGTTCTGTGATTCGTTAAAGGCCTTTCCAACCCCAAGATTATTAAAAATATTTTGTTCTGACTCTTTCATAGTTGACTTTGGTGTTAGCTTATTAACCCACCTTAAATTTGTTATCGTGGATATGATATGAAATCCAAATCTAGCTTATTTTTTAAAATATATATTTTATTGATTTTTTTACAGAGAAGAAGGGAGAGAGATAGAGAGTTAAAAACATCGATGAGAGAGAAACATCGATCAGCTGCCTCCTGCACACCTCCTACTGGGGATGTGCCCTCAACCAAGGTACATGCCCTTGACTGGAATCAAACCTGGGACCCTAGAGTCTGCAGGCTGACGCTCTATCCACTCAGCCAAACCAGTTAGGGCCAAATCTAGCTTATTTTTGAAACCTCAGTAGATAACTGTGGCAGAGATGGCTAGATGCTCACCCACACAGGTCTTCCTCTTCCTGGGCAAACGGCAACCTCCCGTTCTTAGCCTTTTTTGCCATGGAGTGTGACCATGTGACTAAGCTCTAGTGACGTAATGTGGGTAGAAATTATGGACCCCATTTAGGCCTGGCCCATAAATACTCCCACTCCCATCCTCCACACTTGTCCCCCTTCTGGGTGATGCAATTGAGCACACACCCTTGCAAACCATACTTTGAAAGTGGAAATATACTAATATTGAAAAAATCTTGATCCCTAAAGTATTATTTGGAGGAGAGCCCCCACCAGTCAGGAACACCCATGTTGGACTGTAAGTGAGAAAGAAGTAATATTTTATGTTATTAAACCACTGAAGTTATAGCAGGTAGTATTGCCCCAATTTTCGCAACACTATTTATTGAAAGGTTCATCCCTTTTCCCACTGAACTGAGATCCTTTTACCTTTATCATAAACTAGAGGCCTGGTGCATGAAATTCATGCAAGGGGTCGGCGGTCCCCTCAGCCCAGCCTGCGCTCTCTCCAATCCGGGACCCCTCAGGGCATGTCCAACTACTGGTTTAGGCCCGATCCTGAGGATTGGGCCTAAACCGGCAGTCAGACATCCCTCTCACAATCCGGAACCACTGGCTCCTAACTGATCACCTGCCTGCCTGCCTGATCACCCCTAACTTCCCCCCCCTGCTGGCCTGGTCACCCCCAACTGCTCCCCCTGCCAGCCTAGTTGCCCCCAACTGCCCCCCCCCCCCACTGCCAGTCTGGTAGCCCCACGCAGCCTGCTGCTCAGTTGTTTGGTTGTCCCTCACTAACGCCCCTGCCGGCCTAGTCGCCCCACGCAGCCTGTTCGGTCGTCCATTCAGTTGCGATGGTCACTAAGGATTTTAATATTATAGATAGTTAAGTCATTAAGAGCAGAGCCATGGCCTGGCCGGCATGGCTCATTGGTTGAGCATCCACCTATGAACCAGGAAGTCACAGTTGGATTCCTGGTCAGGGCACATGCCCAGTTGTGGGCTCAATCCCCAGTGTGGGGTGTGCAGGAAGCAGCTGATTAATGATTCTCTCTGATCATTGGTATTTCCATCTCTCTATCCTCTCTTCTTCTTTGAAATCAATAAAAAGAAAAAAGAGCAGAGCCATGGCACTGTTTTGACAACGTGGGCATTATACGTACCTCTCGAAGACTCAGTTTCTCCATAAGTAAAGTGGGGTCAAAGAGAATATGGTATGCAGTGAGCTCTCAATAAAGTTGTTCTCAGTGTTGTTACAATTATTATATGCTAGGTCCCATTAAGCATGAGTCTATTCCAGTGGTCGGCAAACTCATTAGTCAACAGAGCCAAATATCAACAGTACAACGATTGAAATTTCTTTTGAGAGCCAAATTTTTTAAACTTAAACTTCTTCTAACGCCACTTCTTCAAAACAGACTCGCCCAGGCTGTGGTATTTTGTGGAAGAGCCACACTCAAGGGGCCAAAGAGCCACATGTGGCTTGCGAGCCACAGTTTGCCGACCACTGGTCTATTCTATTCCATGAAATAGTTGTCTATTCCTTGTTTGTTTATCATGTCCTATTTTTTATTGGAATTCAATGTTCATTTTGTTGGATTTAGTACCACCTGTAGACCTGGGAATCAGGGACTCTGCTGTGGGCCCCCAACTTTATAGGCCCCCGCTCTGGGTGTCCTCCAGCCACGCCCCTTCCCAGTGAATGAAGTGTCTGTGGATGTGGACACACAAAAGGTTGAAGAATCAGCCTCTGCTACCATTGAAGTCTGGCTGAGTGAGTTTCCTTCTGTGCTGTCCAGGCTGTCAACTTCAGTAGCACATGGTGAAAAGACGCTGATGAAAACTTCACGGTTGCAACTTTACACCTACAAAGACCCTGATGTGTGACTCAAACCTACAAAAGACACTTTGTAACAAGAGGACTACAATTTCATACAATACAAATGTAAATTTGGGGCCCATGTAAACGACATAGAAAATACGTCTTGCCCCTTCTTACCTTCATAGGAGCACAGGAAATGTCTTCTTGGCTGCCTGTGTAACTTGAGTAACCAGATACAAATCACTGTTAACAGTCGAGTAACGCTAGGGATGACCTGCTAAACCGCCTCAGCTGGTGATTGCAGAACTCATAGTAAAGTAGGGACACAAGGGATCCAAAATTCTCACATGAGAGTGCTTGGGAGTGGCAGTCCTGATGGGGAGGCTGTGCCTGGGGACTTGCCTTCATACCATCTTTCATAGCAAACATGATGTTTTTACTTAGAGTGTATGTTACAGGTCAATACATAACAGCAAACACTTGAGTAAAATTTACACAAGGTTGAGGCAGTTTCAACTATTCATACAAGTGGATTTTACTATCATTACCTCCGGAATTGCTTTTGTTGACACAGGTGGTGATTCGGGGGGCTAGCCCATCTTTCAGCATTCCTCAACACCCCACATCAGCAGCATTAGGAGAAAGGGCAGTTTTACCCTTCCACATAGCCTTGACTGTGACCATGGCTGAGAGGAAGTAATATTGATTCTCGTATGCTCCACCAAAGACATAAGCTTCATTACAGTAACACCTCCATATAAGGGACTAATTTGGGCAAGGGGGTGTCCATTAAAGACAAAAGTCCAATATATAAAGTGGGTTTTCCAAATGCGTATGTTAAAAAAATTGACAAATTAGTTTACCTGTTGTTACTTATGTAGACACATTTGTGTAATAAAAAGAATGTAAGAAAAGTTTAATTTCACAGAAAAGTTTTCTGTGTGTATAACAATCACTTTAAATTTATACTGAATAGGAAATGGGTGCATTCACCCGTCACCTCAAGGAAACGAGTGCCCACGGCTGGGCCGGGGCTTAGCGCACGTGGAAGCAGCAGCCCCACCGTGAAAACTGCTGCAGGAAGTCACATCACGCGACACCATAACCAATTATCACTGAGGACACGATATGATCACATGCTAATCATTCCCTGAACATTGTTTACGAGCGCTGATTCTTGGATTTAAATATGTAAACTATAGTTGTAGATATTTATTAATGTTGGCGAAATTACCAGTGGTTGTTTTGTTTTTTTTTCCAACAAAGGGCCTGTTCACTAAACTTTGTTAAAAATAACAGTGAATTATGCCCTGGCCAGTTTGGTTCAGTGGATAGAGCGTCGGCCTGCGAACTGAAAGGTCCCAGGTTTGATTCGGGTCAAGGGCACATGCCCAGGTTGTGGGCTCAATCCCCAGTGGGGGACTTGTGGGAGGCAGTTGATCCATGATTCTCTCTCATCTTGGATGTTTCTATCTCTCTCTCCCTCTTCCTTCCTCTCTGAAATCAATAAAAATATATTAAAAAAATAACAGTGAATTAATAACCCAAAAATAACCTGTTAATTTAATTATAAGCAAAATTTTTAAAAATTAACAGGCTATTTTTCACAAATGACATACAGACTGGAAATTTTGTTCGTTAAATCCCAAGTCTGTTAAATCGGGGGTTTTCCTGTATTTTAGGCCCACAGTAATGAATTACCAGCTGGACTTGGAATCAAGTTTAAAATGACTTGTGGTTATACACTAAGTAACACTAATTTGGCGTGCTAGAGTAAAATCCAAAACAGATTCAAATGAAGCAGTGTAATGAGGCAGCCGATTAATACTTTCAACAGGCACTTAAGTATTGAGATAGGTCACTGAACTGACTCTTGGGATTTTATCACATGGAGGAGCTCTTGGGTGCCCTAGTTGTAAGCTTCTGCCAAAGATAATCAGTACATTTTGTATTTATGGGAACTTTCTGCTGTGGCATTTCATCTTAATCATTGTCTTTTAATTAAGGTAAATGAGGACAAATCCACTTTTAAGTTCTATTCTTCTTCACTTCTTTGTGTCACTGATTAACTTTGGAGAATGGTGTCAGTGTAGTTATCACTGATACACACACACACACACACACACACACACACACACACACACATATATATACACACACACATATATAACTTTTTATTCATAACTGATTTTGGACTTACAGAAGAGTTGCAAAAATAGTAGAGTGAGTTTCCAAATATCCCTCACTCACTTTTCCCTAAGGCTATCACCATACCCAATGATCAAAACGAGAAAATTAACATTAGGACAATATTATTAACTAAACTACAGTCCTTATTCAAATTTCATCAATTTTCCACTTTTTTCTCCCATGATCTAGCCAGAATCTCACGGAGAAGAGAACCGGTTATCACTTGGCCCTCTTTCCCTGCAGTCAGTAACAGTTTTGCAGTGATTCCTTGTCTTTCATGATCCTGACACCTTTGAAGAGAATTGATCAGTTACATTGTTGAACATCCCTCAATGTGAATTTTTGTGACTGGTTTCTTTCACTTAGCATGTTTTAAAGGCTTATCCATGTTGAAGTACACATAAGTACCTAACTCCTCTTTATGGCTGAAAAATATTTCACTGCAGGCATAAATAGCACATGTTGTTTATCCATTTATCTGTTCATGGATATTTGGGTTGTTTTCACTTTTTGTCTATGATGAAGAGTGGTGGTAAGAACATTTATATACAAGTTTTTATGTGGATGGATGTTTTTATTTCTCTTGAGTAATACCTAGGAGTGGAATTGCTGGGTCATATGGCAACTGTATGTTTACCTTTTTGAAGAACTGTCAAATTGTTTTCCAAAACAACCACACCACTTTAAATTCCCCCTAGCAGTGTATGATGGTTCTGATTTCTTCACATTCTCTCCAGCACTTGCTATTATCTGTCTTTTTTTATTGCAGCTATTCTTATGGGTGTGATAACCTTTTATTTTTAAGAGTTCTTTATATTATACTAGAGGTCAGTGCATGAAATTCGTGCACAGGTAGGGTCCCTAGTGGCTGCTGGCTGCCAGCTGGGGCCTTCCTTCATTCCTTGCCACCGCCCTGGTGGTCAGCACACATCATAGCAAGCGATAGAACTCCCAGTCTTCCAAAACTCCCGTGGGGACACTTTGCATATTAGCCTTTTATATATACACTGAGTGGCCAGATTATTATGATCTCTGAACACATAATAATCTGGCCACTCAGTGTATATCCTATATAACAAAAGGCTAATATGCAAATTGTCCCCTCAACCAGGAGTTCGACCAGCAGGCAGGCTGGCCAACCGCCCATGTCCCCTCCCCCTGGCCAGGCTGGCCGGACCCCACCCATGCACGAATTCATGCACCAGGCCTCTAATATATATATAATAATCTGAGTGGCCAGATTATTATGCGTTCAGAGATCATAATAATCTGACCATTCAGTTTATAGATAATACTAGAAATCGGGAGGTGATAGTGTGAAGTCCAAGTGTGTTCATTGGGGTGACCATCCTGTCACACCCACATCTTCAGGACTTGGTGCTACACTGGGAAGACTGCGCCTGCGTTTCCACGAAATTATCAACGCCCTTCTGTTAGGAGGAGAGACAGCATCTGAAGAGATCTGCTCAATAGAGCTTGGGCCTGAGAGATGAGAAGTGGCCTTTTTGTTTATTTTTTACTAGAGGACTTGTGCACGAAATTTGTGCAGGGTAGGTCCCTAGGTCTGGCCTCCCCGCCTCCCCACCTCCTCCTTCCTTCACTCCCTCAGCACCCCACTGCTGATCACCCACCATGCTCCGTGCCACCCCCTGGTGGTCAGCGCACATCATAGTGAGTGATCAAACTCCTGCTCTCCTGGTTGAACTCACAGGCAGACAATTACATATTAGTCTTTTATATAGAGAGATGGCCTTTTGTCTATGGTGTATATGCTCTAAATACTTTCTCCCGGGTTGTCAGGTGTTTTCTGACTTGATTTAAAAAATTTTTGTCACACACATTTATTAGAAATTTCATCTTTACCTTAGTAACTTAAGATGCCACCTTTGTCATATACTGTTTCCAAATGTACTTGGGTCTAATTTTATTTTATTTTATTTACTAGTGCCCTGGTGCATGGATTTGTGCGCATTGAAAGAAAATTAATTAGAAGTTGGCCGGCAGGACGGGACTGAGTGAGATGGGCGAGACACACTCTGGAGCCAACCTCCTGCTGTCCCTCCCGGGCTGGCCACACCTGGGGTGGCACTGCAGCTCAGAAGGGTGTCTGCAGAGTGAGCAGGGTCCCTCCAGCAGGTGGGGTCCCTTGGTCTGGCCTGCGGGGATTGGGCTGAAACCTCTGACATCTCCTGAGGCGTCCCAGATTGCAAGAGGGAGGTTCTTGGGTGCACACCCCAGAATCAGGCTCCCTCCTCTCTAATTCCGGGGTGCACAGCTGCCAAGTCACCGCAGCTCAGTAGCTCCTGCATTGAGCATCTGCCCCCTGGTGGTCAGTACACATCATAGCTACCAGTCAGAGCGTCTACCCCCTGGTGGTTATTGCATGTCATAGCGACAGGATGGACAGTCGGACAGTCGCTTAGCCTTTTATATACAGTAGGTCCTCAGGTTATGTCGGAGATCCATTCCTACTGTGCAACATAACGCGATTTTCGCTGTAAGTCCGAACCCACCTACATAAGCACCTATGTCACTCACATGGAGCGCATTCATAACAGTAATGAAGTGAAACAGTAAAAAAAATTTAAAAGAAAGATAACAATTCCTGACATTTACTTGTGGTAAATAAATAATAAAAAACATAAAGCACATATGTACATACACTGAGTGGCCAGATTATTATGATCTCTGAACGCATAATAATCTGGCCACTCAGTGTGTGTGTGTGTGTGTGTGTGTGTGTGTGTGTATATATATATATATATATATATATATTAGAGGCCCGGTGCATGAATTCGTGCATGGGTGGGGTCTGGCCAGCCTGGCCAGGGGGAGGGACATGGGCGGTTGGCCTGCCTGTCTGCTGGTCAAACTCCTGGTCGAGGGGACAATTTGCATATTAGCCTTTTATTATATAGGATATACACTGAGTGGCCAGATTATTATGCATTCAGAGATCATAATAATCTGGCCACTCAGTATACGTTGAAATGATGAAACTTTTTTTTTTATAAATAAATGGGAGATGGCAACATAACCACAAAACAACGTACGTCAATTCTGTCGTAACCCGAGGACTGCCTGTATATAGATTTTTAAATCCTCAGTTGAGGATATGTTTTTATTGATTTTTTAAAGAGAGAGGAAGGGAGAGAGAGAGAGAAAGAAACATAGATGTGAGAAAGAAACATCGATAGGTTGCCTCCCATATACACCCCAACCGGGGATCAAACCAGAAACCTAGGTATGTGCCCTGACCTGGAATCAAACCTGCAATATTTTGGTGTATGGAATGACCCTCCAACCAGGCCAGGGCCTAGGGTCTAATTTTAAGTTTATGTTCAATTTTACTGGTCCATTTGCCTATTCATTTACCAGTACTGCTCTGTGTTAATTATAGTGACTTATATGTATTAATAGGTAGTAAAGTTAGTCCCCATATAGTTTTACTTTTCCAGGGTTTTCTTGGTTATTCTTGCATGTTTGTTTTTCTATATGAACTTTAACATCAACTTTTCTGACTCTATAAAATGGCTTGTTAGTATTTTTATTGGAATTGCATTACATTTACAAGTTAACTTTGAAAGAACTTACATCCTTACAGTGTTCAGTGAATCCACCCAATAACAGAGGATGTCTTTTTATTTTTTCAAGTCTGTTTTCATATGTTTCAGCAGTGTTTTAGCATTTCTTATTTTGTTGTTGTTGTTGTTCAATTTAATCGTAAATACTTAAACTTATTTGTTGCTATGGTAAATGAGGTTGTCTCCAACATTATGTCTTCTGTTTATTGTTTGTATATATAAAAGCTATTGATTCTTGTATGTTAATGTTATATCTTGCCACTTCACTGAATTCTTTTATTGTTTAAATTAATTATATCATTGGTTTTTCTGGGAGTTTCCAAGAACAGTATACTATCATATCATCTGCAAATATAGATATTTTTTACTTCTTTACCCATTCTGATACCTCTAATTGCTTATCTTGTCTAATTGCATGGGTTAATACCTCTTACGCAATGTTGAATAGTGGTGGACAGGGCACATCCTTGTCTTGTTTCCAATCCTAGAAGAATTCCCTGCAGTGTTTTTCCATTAAATAAGAAACTAGCTTATTAGGAGTAATGTATGTATATATACATTTTTCTCTACCATGTTAAGAAATTATTCTTTAATTACTATCTTCTTGCGTGTTTTTATGATGTGTAAGTGTTGACTTGTTAATTTTTCAGCTTCTGTGAAGATTATAATCTTTTTATTAGATTTATTAATATGGTGTATGACACTAATTTATTTCCAAATACTAAACCAGATTTGCATTTCTGGAATAAATACCACTTGGTCATGGTGTATTATTCTCTTAATGTGGTGTTGAATTCTTTTTGCAAATATTTTGTTTAGAATTTTTGAATCAATATTTATGCATGATTGGCCAATAGTTTTCTTTCTTTGGACTATATCTGATTTAGATATCAGTGTTATATTTGCTTCATAAAAGAAATTAGAAAGTTTCCTGCCTTTTTAATGCTAGATTAATGGTTTGGTAAAATGATCATGTGAAATCATATGGGCCTGGTGCTTTTTCTTGATGTGGTTACTTAAACATTTTCTCTGTTTCTTCTATGGCAATTAGTCTCTTTAAGCTCTCTAACTCTAGTGGGTTTGATATTGCTGATCTAAACTTCCTTAGGAAATTATTTGCATGGAAGTCTGCAAAGTTCTCATATGGTTTTAAATTTTTCTTGCCCCAGTGGCAATCTCCCCCTTGCTGATATTCAATTATTGTGTGCTTTAAGAGAAAGCTAATATAATATGTGATGGTATGAAAAGAGAAGTTATTCTTTTTCTTGGTACATTTCTATATTGCATTTTTTTCCAGTGGAAATATTCATATATTATATAAATGTTTTAAAAGCCGTATGAACAAAAGAATAAGGCCCAAGAGGACACATATATGCAGAGGATGGTCTCTAACAGATAAGTGTCTGCTAAATGGGGTCTATTGCTCCACATACTGCTTGATATCAGCTAACATGCCAGGATTACAACCTGGTCAGCCAATTGTGTTAAAAATTGCATTAGTATTTGGAGCACATTTTGGAAATGATTGCATTACTAGTTAAATGAGCACATCTTTTATGTACATGCTGCCCCTCTCCCCCTACGAAACGGAAAGCCTGTTTGTGAGGTTAGGGGAAGACTTCTCTCATGGTCGCAGCAGAGGCCCCTGGTTATACCAGGTGTTCAAAAGCTGAAGACGGGTTATTACTGTGACATGAGTCTAACACCTTGCATTTCGTGATGCAGAGCACTTCTGCATGTTTTCTTATTTGGCCAAGACAGTATCTCTACTAGGTAGACTTGGACGGGTATCTGCATTTTAAGGCTGAAAAAAATCTGAGATTAAGTGGCTTTGTTCAGGCCCTCTGGCCCCCTCGGGGTGGGGTTAGGATGGCACCTGGTCCACTCCTCTTCCCCGTGTGCTCAGTGCTCACCCAGCCTGACCTCTCCCGGGCCGTGTGTCAATGATATGCCCCATCACAACGTTTGCTAAACAATAATATCAAGAGCAGAAATGTCAGATCGGCAAAACAATTTAGATATTGACCTTTCAAATGCTCACTCAGCCTTAAGAGGATAATTATGTATTGACTTAGGAAACCCAGCCACTTTAAAAGACTTACTAGAATGGCACGAATGATCTGTGATGCTAAGCAAAAGAATCAAGTACACTGTGTTGCTTAGCATTTCCATTTAGCCGAAAGTAAGTTCTTAGTCATTCCACTCCCGTTCATTCAACAAACAGTTATGAATGCCAAGTCTGTGCCAATGGCTGTTGTCAGCACTGGGGACAGAGCAGTGGTGACCAAGTCTCTATGCTCCAGTGGAGGGAGACAGACGACGCAGTGGGAATTCTGTAGAGGGAGATAAAGTGGGAAATGGGGCTTTAATTAAGCTGGTCAGGTGAGGTCTCGCTGATAAGGAGACATCTGAGCAGGGATGTAAAGGAATTTAGGGAGTGAGCCACACTGGGGGAAGCTAGCTCCTAGCACCTCTGGGTGACGCAGCAGCTGCTGATTTCCATGGAATTTCCCCAAGCCAACCATGGGTTTGATTGCTAATCCAAGAATAATAGTAGGAAGGTCCTGGGGCAGGAGAGAAATTCTCTCAGTCATTCTGAAATTCTCTCAGTCATTCTGAAAAGTTATTCGGAGAAAGCAAGGCCTCTCATCCATAGAGGGCTGCAGGAGCTCACCATCTCTTCCAAGGTCAGAGAATTAGTGTGCTCAGTGTCTTGTATTTATGTGATTGCTTTTATTTAAAAGTAGGAGCCCAGTGCCCAATTCGAAATCGTGTGGCGCTGCCCACCCCCAAGTTGCCTGTCCAGCCCTGCCTCCCTCTCTGGCCCTTGAAGCAGCCACGGCCACTGCTGATCAGGCCCTCCCCCAGCACAGGCGCACAGAGGTCCCTGCTGCCCTGCCCCCGATGCTGCGCGCGCAACCTCCTCCTGTCTGGTCGATCAGTTATGGCGTCCCCATTAATTAGCATATTTCTGTATTTTATAGATAGATAGATAGATAGATAGATAGATAGATAGCATTTCTAGTAAACAGTAAAGCCTATTATGCCTCGGTTGCCTAGGTCACATTTTTTAAAAAAAAATATTGACCATTTTATTTATTCATCGATTTTTATCTTTATATCTTCACCAAGTGGTTCCTGTCTTTAGTCTCTGTTTTTTAATACATTGAATTTTGACCTAAAGACCTTACTTAAGCTGCATATCATGAGGCTCTGGAAAAATGTAGTTGACCAGGGAGAACAAGCAGAAGAGCTGTCTTGTTAGCTGGACACCTGTTGAGCTAAACTGCGGTTTGTGCTACAGAAACTTCACTTCTTGCTCCCCTGTTTATCTGCCACGTTCTCCTGTTTTTCTCACTGCTAGGAGAATATCCAGGATATGGGGTATCTTTGTGTTACTCCCCTCACTGCCTAGTGATCTCCAAACACAAAACTCAATGACTCCAAACAGCACCAGGCTATTATCTTACGATTCTGTGGATTGACTGGGCTCAACTGGGCAGCCCTGCTGGGCTTGCTTGGAGTGTCTCGCGCAGCTGCAGTCACATGGCAGGCTGCTTTCACGCCAGTGGTGCAAGAATGACTGAGTCTCTCTCCTTCCCCATCGGAGGTTAGGGCTCCTCCTCTCTGCGGGGCCTTTCCGCGTGGCTGTGGGCTTTCTCGCAGCTTGACCGCTGATTTCCAAGGAGAGTTCCAAGAAAAGAGGAAATGGAAGCACCATTCCTCTGAAGAGTGAGGCAGAGAATTGGCATAGCACCATTTCCACTTCATTCGTTTAGCGAACAGGTCACAGCCAGTGCAGGCGCAACAAGGGAGGGGACTGCGCAATTACATGAGTACGGCAAAGTGAAGTTCATTGAGAGCCCTCGTCTCATCCACTCGTAGTGTAGCAAATGGACCACCCTGAGGAGATGTTGACAGCGGAGGCTGTGCTTGGGACGGGCAGAGCGTATATGGGAAACCTCTGTACCTTCTGCTCACCTTTGCTGTGCATCTCAAATTGCTCTAAAAAATAAAGTCCATTAAATATGTGTTTTTTTAAATGCCAAATGGTTCCTAATAATTTTTTTGAGAGGGTGGGGTGGATGGACAAATCATGAGGATTTTCTTTATCACATATTTTGGTGATATTTGGGGCTTTTTTATTTTTCATATCTGTAAACATTTAATCAGGAAAAATATATAGTGTATATATGAGAAAACAAAAGTAAGGGATGACTGCCCTGGGTGGTGTTGCTCAATAGTTAGAGCATCATCCCACTCACCGAAGGGTCTCAAGTTCTATTCTCGGTCAAGGGCATGTACCTGGGTTGCAGATTTGATCCCTCACCCCAGTCGAGGTGTATGCAGTCTCTCGCTCTCTCTCTCCCTCTCCTCCTTCCCTTCCACTCTCTCTAAAAATCAATGGAAAAAATATCTTTGGATGAGGATTAATAATAACAAGTAAAGGATGGCCAACTCCTTTGGGATGAATAATGAAAGCTAAAGGGGCAGAACCCGCACCTGCCACTCTGTCTCATGATAGGCCGGACACACAGCTGATGCTCAGTGAGGCTGGCAGATGTCTTCTCTTCGTGCTAACAGTCTGAGCCTGCACACGTGTCTGAGCAATGCTGTGCGAGTGCAGGGCACATCCCCTTGAAAGCCACCACTGCCCCTTTGCCGATAGCTCCTGGCTGGGACTAGGAACGTCAAAGGAGAGACGGTGCCTTTGAGGAGCAAGACCTCTGAGGGATGTGGAAAGGTGTTCAGGGTCCGCAGGAGGATCCCCAGAGGAGGGCCGGCTGCTAGGGCAGCGTAGGAAGGCAGGGCAGGGACCTCCGGAGGGGTCTTGAGAGCCCCTGCGGTTTGCTGAGACTTTATGAGCCAACACAGAAGGTAACAGCCTACTGCGTTTTTCCCCCTTGGGCTAATTATATTTTTGCTAAAATAGGAAAGCAGCTTGGACTTAGACTTGAGGCCTGGTTTCAAAACCAGCTTTACTACTCGTTACCTCTGTGACCTTCAGCGAATGCTTTGGGCCTTTTCACTGTAATTTCCTCCTGGATAAAATATGATAACAGCACCTATCTTTCAGGATCCTTCTAAGGACCCCCTGGCATGATGTGGGACTCAGCTGATTAATGAGTTGACGTGTGTCTGTAAGAAATGAACACTAACAGGGTGTATTTGAGGGGTTTCTAGGTAGAAAATGAGGGAGAGAGGGGAGTATAGGACAAGCCTTCCATGCAGTAGATGGGCCCTAGAGGTATTTTAGTTCTGTTTACAAACACTATAAATGTGGAGTCTAATATAACAAATTAAAAATATTCCCAAGGAGAATAAACTAGTTTCCTAAGGGGAGAAAGTGGACCCCTCAGTGCCACGCAAAGAAGGAGCAGAGGGAGCTGTGGCCTGGAGGGGCAGGGGCCTGCGCACTGGGCGAGGCCGGTGGCTCTCCGAGCGTGGGCTCTGCTGACCATGCAGAGGTGGGAGAAGAGGCCTAGGCATGTGAAGACGTCATAGACATCTTAGACGTCCTCCCTGGAGAGTCACTGGTTCCCAGAAACGCAGCTGGGCAGCTCTAGAGGAAGCCCTTGGGCACCTCTGGGGATGCAGGCGGCTGCTGATTTCCATGGCATTTCCCCAAGCCAACCATGGCTTTGACTACTAACTCAAGAATGGGCTGTAAGTCTCATATCCATCGCCTCAATTTAAAACTTTCTTCTAACCATCACTCAAGTGTGAGAATATGTATGTCTGGGTCATACGCGCCAGCATTGTTGAAAATGGTGAAACATGGGAAACACCAAAATATGCATTGGTAGAAAACGGGTGAAAGGCACTACATTTGCCAGTGACTGACTTACTGCCTCTCATCCCCAATTCACCCTTCATTGCCTACTTTGAAAAAGTGAATCTGGGCCCTTACAAACATTTTCTCTTGCCAGCAGATGTTGAGCTCTGGCTGAGGTGGGTGCTGGGAGGACACGGGGAGAGGAAGAGCTTTTCTCTTTCTAGTTCTGGGGTGGATTGTAGCCAGGCTACTGCATAGCGTGCCTTTTTCTCCACTGCCTAACTCCTGGTGGGTTTTATTTATTTATTTATTTATTTATTTATTTATTTATTTTACTTTACCGACATTTATTGAGTACCTACGATGTGCCAAGCCCTGTGTTACTTATAAGAATACAATGACACATAAGACTTGATTACTGCTTTCTAATAAAGTATTTTATTGATTTCAGAGCGGGAGAGAGATTGAAACATCAATGATGAGAGAGAATCATTGATTGGCTGCCTCCTGCACACCCCCTACTGGAGATCGAGCCCACAAGCCAGGCATGTGCCCTTGACCGGAATCGAACCCGGGACCCTTCAGTCTGCAGGCTGACGCACTATCCATTGAGCCAAACCGGATAGGGCTTGGTTATTGCTTTCATTTTTTTAACAGCTTAATTGTATAATCCATATTCCATGCAGTTTCCCCTACTGCCTGAGAGAAGCCTTCTCTAGCGGCCCACAAGGGCAAGGGCAGGAGAGCCAGGAGCTCCAGAAGGCATGGGCCTGTGTTTCAGCCCAGGCGGCTGTCCCTTGTGTGCACAACAGGCCCTGAAGGTCTAGCCCAGGGGTCCTCAAACTTTTTAAACAGGGGGCCAGTTCACTGTCCCTCAGATCGTTGGAGGGCCTGACTATAGTTTGAAAAAACAAACTATGAACAAATTCCTATGCGCACTGCGGGCCCGGGATGAGTCGGCTGCTAAGCAGGACAGGCAGCGGCACCCGGCGGGCCGGATAAATGTCCTCGGCAGGCCGCATGTGGCCCGCGGGCCGTGGTTTGAGGACGTCTGGTCTAGCCACATAGTGGGCCCGTCGCTGAGCTTTGTTCCATGCAGGTCTGGAGTCTCTCCAGCCCAAGTTGCACGTAGAAGTGCTCTGGCTCCAGCCGTGTTGACGATGGCTCCAGACTCCCTGGTGCACCCCCGCCCCCCTTTGCCTTGACTGGCCTGAACCCGGGAGGCTGCTCCTACATTCCCAGGGATTGTGGGCCATCTCTGCCCTGACCACCCGGCGAACTTCTCCACCATCCGGTGGGCTGTAACCTCACCTTCCTCAAGGGAGCCTGGGCTCCCTTCCAACTTTGTTCTTCCTTGGGCACCCTCCCTCTGTCCTAGGATAACCTTTAGGATTCTCTTCCCACTTTTTATTTTAGTCCTCACCCGAGGATATTTTCCCAGTGATTTTTAGAGAGAGTGGAAGAGAGAGGGAAAGACAGAGAGAATTATCGATGTAAGAGAAACACATCGATTGGTTGCCTCCTGCACAGGCCCTGACCAGGGCCCGGGCCAGGAAGGAGCCTGCAACTGAGGTACGTGCCCTTGACCGGAATCGAACCCAGGATCCTTCCGTCCCCAGGCTGACACTCTTTCCATTGAGCCAAACCAGGCAAAGAGCTAAACTTTTTGTTTTGTTAATCTTCATCCGAGGATATTTTTCCATTGATTTTTAGAGAGAGTGGAAGGGAGGTGGAGAGACAGAGAGAGAGAAACATTGATGTGAGAGAGGCACATGGATTGAATGCCTTCAGGTACATGCCCAGATCAGGGCATGGGATCAAACCTGCAACTGAGGTATGTACCCTTGGCCGGGAATTGAACTGGGGAGCCTTCAGTCCACAGATCAACGCTCTATCCACTGAGCCAAACCAGCTAGGGCTCTTTTTTTTTTTTTTTTTTTTTTTTTTTTTTTTTTACCACTTTTATATTTACTCTTCTGTCATAGTCTAAATATTCTCTGTATTACATTCTCCACTTAAATTACTATGTGCCTCTGTCTTCTGATTGGATCCAAAGTGATACATAAAGCATTAGCATATGGCCACTAAAATAATAATATAGATACTTTTGTTGACAGAACTATGTCTATGACTTTCTTGAGTGAAAAAGTAGATATGTAAAATTACATGTGCGCACATGTATGAAGAAGACTAGAGAATGCTTAGGGAATGTTGGCAGTGGTTATTTCTGGGTGGTGAGATTTCAGATGTGTCTTACTTTCTTTGTGTTTTTCGTAGTTTTCTTTTCATGAGTGTATAATTTCACCCAAAGCAATAAAGTTAATTCTTCCCAACCCTCAAAAAGCTGGCGACAGCCCTAACCGGTTTGGCTCAGTGGATAGAGCGTCGGCCTGCGGACTCAAGGGTCCCAGGTTCGATTCCGGTCAAGGGCATGTACCTTGGTTGCGGGCACATACCTGGTGGGGAGTGTGCAGGAGGCAGCTGATCAATGTTTCTAACTCTCTATCCCTCTTCCTTCCTCTCTGTAAAAAATCAATAAAATATATTAAAAAAAAAAAAAAAAGCTGGTGACACACTCTAAGTTTAAAAGGTGAAGTCCAAACTCCTTACAATGCCACATAAAGTTATTCAAGGTCTGGCCCCTCCCTATTGGTGTAGCCCATATTTTGCCATTCTATGCAAAAGTTCCAGCCAATCGGAGGCTCCCGAGGTCCTGTCTACCAACATATGTAATTCTCCCTGGAGAGCCTAATCATTCACCCAAGCCCTGGTCTACACCTCTCGCCTTTCTAGAGGCTTTCCCAACTCCTTCCCCTTAACCTGTGTTCAGGTGGTAAGTTCCTCAATGCATGTGGGGGAGGACTTCACCGTGGGGGAGGTGGCCTGAAGATTGCCTGACTCCCTGCTGGCCCAGGCTCTCCGTCCTCCCCTGGGTGTCAGGCAACCTTCTCCACTGTGCGCCTTGGTCCCAGGCTCATACCTCAGCTGTGCCTGCTGCTGGATAATGCCAAACATGTCAGCAACAAAAGACAACCAGGCTTCCAGCAGATGATCCCGACAGATTCATTTGCTCGTTTGTATTTTTACAGGCCCGCTTCTCAACTTTTCCTGCACACAGATATCTCTTAGGGAGGTTGTAAAGTGCGGATTCTGACTCAGTCGCTCTGGGGTGGCCTAAGATTCTGCATTCCTAACAAGCTCCCAGGCGATGTGCAGCTGCTGGTCCTGGACCATCCTTGGAGAGCGAGGTGTTGGCTTACCTTCTAATACATTTCTGAAATCTAATCTGATCAGAAGAGCAGCCCTATTTCAACATCTTAGTCCATTCAGACTTAGCATGTACACATATAGTTTTTATCCCACAAAAGGATATTTTAAGGGAGGATCTAAATATATCATTGCTTCTCACCATTTTAGTTATAATTATGGACCCCGCTCCTCCCACTCAGCTCCCCTGATGGGCTTATGTGCACAATAAAACCTTCTCCCTGCTTGCATAGCTCTTTAAGGAGAGAGACCAGTCCTGCTCACATCCTGGCTGTTAGCATGGCGCTCAGTAGGAAAGGATAATGGGTAGCAGTGCAGACTTAAGCCAAACTGCCTGCACTCAAGATCCCAGTTCCAGCACTTCCTGAGGCACGCACTCACTGTAAGACGGGATAGTACAAGCATCTCCCTCCTCAGGTTGTTACAGTGGTTGAGAGAACAGGTAGAAAATACTTAGAATGATGGTTCCCACCTCGTAAGCACTATACAAAATTCAGCTATGCCTATTAGCACATGTGCAGAATAATGAATCTTTCCAAAAAAAGAAATAATATCACATCTATTTGATCATCTAGCATGTATTAATTAATTTTCACACATTGATTTGTTTTATTTATATTTTAACTAATTTTTTTAGAGACAGAGAGGAAAGGAGAGGGAGAGAGAGATAGAAATGTCTATGAGAGAGAAACATCAACATCAATCGGCTGCCTCATGCACGCCCCCTACTGGGGACTGAGCCTGCAACCTGGGCATGTACTCTAACTGGGAATCCAACCAACCACCTCTTGGTTCATGGGTTGATGCTCAACCACTGAACCACACTTACTGGGCTACTTTATTATTTTACACATTCAAATTGTCAGGAGCACATGTATACAAACAAGAAATTCATTCACTCACACAACAAATATTTCCGGAATGAAAGGCACCTTTCCAGGCCCTGAAGATGAGACCAGAAAAGGTAAGGAAAGGATATTGAAATGAATGAGATGCAATGCAAGACACGTCAGTCCAATGCTGTGAGGAGCATGCCAACCACATGCCCGTGCTGGTCACCGCCTGTGGGGAATTCCGTGTCACCGCCCAACTGCCCAGCCCTCTAGTCCTGCCTGCTGGTAGTGGAGAACATTTCCCTTGGGGACCATGGCTCCCACTCAGTCTCGGTGTTTAGGAGGTTGACTCCAGACTCCAGCTTGGTCTGGTTGGTGATCTGGGCCTGGCTGATCAGAGAATGAAATACCCTTTGTTATAGCAACCAGTTCAATTCTGGGACCCCTGCCCGTGTTGACATTAAGGTCCTCTTCCTTTTCCTGCCGGGCTGATAACTGTAAGTCTTAAACACAGCATTGCGGGACCATCTATGTAGAGAAACTAGTAAAAGGGAAGCCAATGCAGAGAAAATAAAGCAGAGAGAGTGGGAGGGGCAGAGAGAGAGAGGTCAGGCCCTGACATTGTTGACCCCAATCAAGCGATGCCTGATTGATTCTTGGCCTTTTTTTTTTTTTTTTTTTTTTAATTCCAGGTGGGTTTTCTGTTGCTCACAACTGGAAGAATCCAGAAGAAATGTGGGACTAAAAAGTTCAAAATTCAAAATTATTTAATTCAGCCTCGATGAAAGTTATAACATATCAAAATTTTCATATTAGGAACTTTGAGAGAATGAAATAACTGGTCTGTGGGCACAGTGCTCTGAGGATCCAAAGCTCGGTGGTGCTGTAACATCTGGTCACCAGAAAGAAGGCTGGAAGAAGCTCAGTGACACCAGGAGCACAAACATTAGTAGGTTGGGCATAGGTCCTCTCCAGATGTCAGCATCCTCTGTCTGGTCATCATAAATGGATGTGGGCTTGCTACAAGTCCTCTTACAGCATCTTGATTGTTAATGGTGTAGGTTCTACAACTCCTAACTTTGAGACTATGTACTTGCTTTATTCATTTGCTGTGAGAAACTGAATTCGAATTCACTTATCAACCTTGTAACAACTAAACCAGAAACTATAATTTAATTGATCTTATCACAATCAGCTCAGCAGGCATAAAGGACAGATGAAACGCTCTAAGAGTTAGGAAAAATATTTTCATTCCTGCATATATTATCAAGTGGAAACAATGGTAAGAAATGTAAATTATTTTACCTTTTAAATTTTACTGTTTTGGTTTTATCTTGTAATTTTTTACAGAGAGGAAGGGAGAAGGGTAGAGAGTTAGGAACATCAGTCAGCTGCTTCCTGCACACCCCCTACTGGGATCAGCTGCTTCCTGCACACCCCCTAACTGGGGATATGCCGGAAACCAAGGTACATGCCCTTGACTGGACTTGAACCTGGGACCCTTCAGTCCACAGGCTGATGCTCTATCCACTGAGCCAAACTAGTTAGGGCAGTCATTACTGTTTAAAAGTGGAAGGCACCCTTTGTTTCTTGCCCTGTATTGACTAATGATACAGCAGCCCTTTCCTTGCTTGGAAAGTAAAATATACTTCCTCTTTGCATCTCTTCTTTTAGTTGTGAATTCTTTCACAGCCTGTGTCACCATCCAAAACACTAACAGAAGGGAGAGAGACAGAAACATTGATGTTAGAGTGAAACATCAATTGGTTGCCTCCCATATGCGCCCCAACAGGGGATGGAACCTGCAACCTAGGTATGTGCCCCAATGGGGAATCAAACCTGAAACCTTTTGGTGTACAGGATGACGCTCCAACCAACTGAGCCACCCGGCCAGGGCTGAGCTTGGTGTTCTTTGAATTCCAGGCCTCAGCTGAATATCTCACAAGAAAAACAAACAAAACCCCAAACCTCAGCATGTTCAAGACTAAACTCATGATTCGCATCAGTGTTCCCTTCCAGTGCTCTAATTCTTTGTGAATAGCACCACCATTCCAGCTGCACCAGAAAAACAGGCGTCATCTCACCCCTCCTTTCCCTCCTCCTCATCCATATCTAGTGATTCAACAAGTCCTGTTGATAAAACCTGCAAAATAGCTTTTGAATCTACTACTCTCTTCACCTCCACTGCCATCGTTCTAGTCCAAGTCGCCACCATCAGCTCTTTCCTGGAGCTCTGCAGCAATCTTCTGCTTGATTGACCTCCCTCCATGCCCTTCATGTTGTAGCCAGGGTAGCCTTTTTCAAGATATGGTCCTGTTTATCACTTGCTTCTAACTGCTTTTAGAGTAATGACCAGACCAAACAAGGCCCTCCCCCAACTCTTTGCAACCCAGGTCACTGGCTTTCTTTGAGCGTGTGCCTGGGCTATGCACTGACCCACCTCAAGACTTCTGCACTTGCCCTTGCTCCTGCTCCTTGTCATCCTTCAGATGGCAGCTTAATCAGCACTTACTAGGGGAAGCTTCAGGTTCCTTTTCTATCTCCTAGGGAAGCCTGTGCCTTTTCTTCAGGACACTTTCTGTCGATATACTGTGAGATCCATAAATCACGGAATTAGTATCTCCTACAACATAATGCCTGGCACATAGTGTTAGGAGGGGGGGAAAAAAGAAGGCTTTTCTTTTTCTTTGCTGTAGCCTTCCACAACTTATGAGGAGCACCTGGTAATTAAACCTCAGGATTGTTAGCTCCTCTGGTTCAAACATTCCCTCTGTTCAAACTATAAGACAAGTTACTTTCAAGGCTACATTCTTGCATATACTTCTCCCTGCTGGTTTACAACCCAGGGATAATTAGTAGAAAGTTCTCTTCCCCGTTTCCCTTCAAACAAACCTCTTTTAAACTCTTCACAACTTTTGCTTTAGGAATATTATACAGACTTAGGAAAAATCATGATAAGACACCTCCCTAGGACAGCTGCCGGGATTGTCTCATAAAGAACTAACAAAGTAACTCCCCTGATGTCTGCTCAATGTCACCTAGCAACAGCAGCAGCCGGAAAACCTCCCTGCCTTCCTTGCCGGATGGCTTTAAAAGGAAGGGCAGCTTTTTTGTTCTTTGCCCTGGCGTTGATTAGCACAGCTCTTTCCCTTTGGGGAAAGTAAAAATAAACTTTCTCTTTACATTTCTCTCTTCTTTTATTATTTTTAAAAATACGTTTTATTGATTTCAGAGAGGAAGGGAGAAGGAGAGAGAGAGAAACATGAATGATGAGAGAGAATCATTGATCGGCTGCCTCCTGCACAACCCACACTGGGGATCAAATCCTTAACGGGGCATGTGCCCTGACTAGGAATCTAACTGCGACCTTCAGGTTCATAGGTCGATGCTCAACCACTGAGCAGGCCAGCTGGCTCTCTCTCTTCTTTTATTTTTTTATTTTTTTTTTTAATATATTTTATTGATTTTTTACAGAGAGGAAGGGAGAGGGATAGAGAGCTAGAAACATCGATGAGAGAGAAACATCGATCAGCTGCCTCCTGCACACCTCCTACTGGGGATGTGCCCGCAACCAAGGTACATGCCCTTGACCGGAATCGAACATGGGACCCTTCAGTCCGCAGGCCGACGCTCTATCCACTGAGCCAAACCGGTTTCGGCTCTCTCTTCTTTTAGTTGTGAATTCTTCGCAGCCCTCATCACTGGCCAAAACCTCTAACACATAGTAAGTGTTCAATGGATAAATGAATATACAAACTTCAAAGAAGAGTAGCCAATAATGAATGTTGTGAATCCAGTCCCAGAGAGAACACAAATGGTCTCGACCCACCTACACAGGTGGGCCTGCCTGGACCACAAACTCCGCGCTCCTCCCAGTAGCTCCGCCCCTTGGACTCCGCCCCTCACGGTGAATCGAGGGGTGGGGCATAGAGGTCGTAGGACGTGACAGAAGCCGGCCTCTGATTGGCCTTCCAGGCGTGCCCGCTAGGAAAAGGGGCGTGTCTGAGTGCTCTGATTGGCTGTCTGCCGGCGGCTAGGCGGGCGTCGGGGGCTGCGCCGGGGCCCGCGCGGGGAAGGAGGGCACCGGGCTGGGAGGGCTGCAGCGACGGGCGTGATGGGTCCTCGCCGCCGGCTTCGCTGAGACTCGCTCGCTTGGGCTGCCCCCGGCGGGCCCGCAGGGCCGCGGAGGCATGAAGGGCTCTCTGGGGAGCCCCGTGGCCGCGGCCGCCGCGATGCAGGAAAGTTTCGGCTGCGTCGTGGCCAACCGCTTCCACCAGCTGCTGGACGACGAGTCAGACCCGTTCGACATCCTGCGCGAGGCCGAGCGCCGGCGCCAACAGCAGCTGCAGCGCAAGAGGCGGGACGAGGCGGCGGCGGCGGCGGCGGCCGGGGCCGGCCACCGCGGCGGCAGGAGCCCGGCTGGGGCCTCGGGCCACAGACCCGGCGCGGGCGGCGGCCGGCGGGAGTCCCAGAAGGATCGCAAGGGCCTCCCGGCCCCCGGCGCGCAGCAGCCGGACAGTCCCGGGGGCGGCTCGCAGCCGCCCGGGACGCGCGCCCCGCCGGGCACCTGGACGCCCCCGGGTGAGCGCGGTGGCGGGAGGGGAAGGAGGAAGGGGTCACGGAGGTCACCCCTCTTAAACCGCCCCAGCGTCCCGCTAGGAGGCTGCGGTCACTGGAACCTGTTCCCCAAAAGGGAGGGGGCTTTTGGAACGGCCAGGATGAGTTGAGGGCCCTTGTAGCCAAAGCAGGTAGGAAAGAGAACGGGGGTGGGCGTTGTCACGCGCTTCTGACCTTTCCCAGTCCCTTCTGGGGTGGGGGAGTGCAGCCTTGGGGTAGGGGCCTCAAAACCCAGAGCTGATCCTTCACAAGTTGGGCAAAGTGAAGGGACACTGCTGGGGTGGTGTGCGGGGTGAAAACGGGGGTCGCTACCCCGGGCTCTGCAAGCCGGAGCCCGCAGGGACTCCTGCCTCCTCCAGCCCACCCTCTGCAAGAAGCAAAGGGAGAGGCGTGGTTGGAGGGGAGCCCCACTTAGGCAGCGTGGGGGAGGTAGGGCGCCCCGGCCCGGGGGCGGCGTGGCGAGAGTCCGGGTGCGTGAAGAGTTGCGGAGAGAGGCGTGACGGCCACTGTGATGCAGGGAGGCCTGGGTGACCACGGAGACTGTGACGTCGGCGCCAGCGAATGCGGAGGGTGGCGCGGGGTTCCCGGCGCCGCCCGAGCTCTGTGCCTTCAACCCATCCCCTTACCGTAGCCTCCAGAATTCAGCCGGCATTATTTTTAAAAACCGCACGTGGTGTCGGTGGAATGTGTAACTTTGTCATTCCCACTGGCTGCTTTCTGTAACCTTGGCCACAAGGCTCTTCAAAGTTCCCCTCCCGCTGTTTCGGCGGAGGGAGGGTAGTTAAGCGTTGGAGTCTCACCTGAACTGCATCAGTGGTATAGCCAGCAAGAACACACCTGTGCTTCCTGTTTTCCTGAAATAGGGTCCTGAGGTTTGCCCAAGAGGAGAGTTAGATTAAGATGTGTAGTTCCACCACTGCAGCCACTGTTAGCCGTGTATTCAGCTCGGCTCTACTGGCTAGGTCCCTGCTTGATAAAAATTGTGCACCCCACAAATTGGCAGTTACGGAATAGTTACGGATGTAAAGTTCAGCATAGAGAATACGGTCAATAATATTGTAATAACTATGTAGACTCATGCGGGGGATCACTTTGTAAGTTACATAAATGTCTCACACTATGTGTGCACCCGAACCTAATATAATATTGAATGTCAACTGTAATTGAAAAATTACAAAAATATTAAATTGTGCATTCCGACCCTGGAAAACAACTGATTTAAGTATTGGGGCTTTGACTTCTGCAACTATGTGATGTTTACCTTTAGCTGTGAAAAGTGCAGTCCAGTGATATCCCTTGAGAATCAGAAAATAAGTCACTATAATACAGATGTTGAATTTATTTAAAAAGTTATTTCAAGACCCCTTGGTAAACCAGTAAGTTCATGAGAGTGTTTAAATAGAGTGAGACTTGAGATATGTACATTTGGTATTAATTTCTATTTTTTTCTCAAATTTATGTAGCCAAATACAGTAATAAAAGAATAGAGAAAGGCTAAGCTTTTCCTCTCCCTTTATTTTTTAACAAATGAAAATGGGTATTTCATCCTGTGAAACTGCATTTAGTGCTACTAACATATCATTTTTTAACTCTTTCAAAATTAAAAATGCCATGCATTTTTGTTATAAAATTTTAAACAAGTTAGAAATGTATGAATTAAAGTGGAAATCCTTTATTTTTCCAATTGTCAACACCTCGTATTTATATACATTAATGAACAAAATTATTTCCTCTTTTCTTATTTTTTAAAATATATTTTTATTTATTTCAGAGAGGGAGAGAGATAGAAACATCAGTGATGAGAGAGAATCATTGATTGGCTGCCTTCTGCTTGCTTCCCACTGGGGATCCAGCTGCACCTGACCTCCTGGTTCATAGGTCAAAGCTCAACCACAGAGCCACTGCAGCTGGGCCTATTTTTTTTTTTTTTTCTAAATTTAAACGATATAAATTGGGATGCAGTCTGCTTCTTTCACTTAGCCTTGTAATCTAGTATGTTGATAACTTTTTTCTGTCAGTTGTTCATGATCCAGGTGATCTGGGTTTTGAGAACTATATTAAAGTTCTTTAATTTTGTAGTTGGAATGGAAATTTTGTCTTTCTAGTCCTTTTTTCAAGTATGTGTTATTTCAGGACCTAACAGCTCATTAATTTCTGTCTACGCAGTTACTGTACTAAGCTTATTTGTAATGGATGTTAGAGAGCTACTATCTCAAAGTTTTGTAGCCCTAATTTATATGGACTCTTCTAACACTCAAAAAAATTTAATTTAGTTAGAATATTGTGAGTGAATACTTAGTGTAGGCAAGAAACAAAGTCAAAATATGTTTGACATATAATGGAAACATTTATTAATCTCAAAAGGATGTGGAAATCATAAGATTTTTCCCATTGAGGTTTTTAGTATCCTTCACTATTTAGCAATATACAATGACCCTTGAATAACTTGGGTCCACTTACATGTGGATTTTTCAGTTGACCCAAGTTGTTCAAGAGTCAACTGTACGTAAGACCCTTGTGTGAGCCTTGCTCAATAAATTTGTTCTTGAAGTCCTCAGGGGCTGTTTCATCTTTACTTTTCTTAGCCTTTCAGAACGATTGTTTTTCAGTCAAAGTTCAACTTTATTTTGTAGAAATCTCATTGAAAATTTTATTGTATTTTGTCCCTTTGTGGGCTTGGCATTAGATCAGTGAACAGACTGCGTGTGCCAGTGTTTTAGTGGAAAGGGTCAGTGAAATTCAGTGTTTGCATTATCCACTTGGAGCTGCTGATCCAGCACAGAAAACAACTAGGTTCAATTGCAGTCTTAATCTTTTAGCACTGAATTGTGGGGAAACAATTGTACCCCTATTGCGTCTTTGTGTTTTGGGTTTTGAAGAAAGAATGAAATATTTGTAGGGTATTGGAACTTTGTTAATACATGTGCCCAAATTATAAAATTCAGATAGAAAACATTAAGTAGGAAAATGGAAAAATACGTGTAAACATCTTCCTTAAGAGTCATGTTTGTTTGTCTAACTTGGAGTGGAGACCAACTGTTTAAAAAAGACTCATTAATTCAAATACATTTAATATTTTTACAGCCATATAACCAATTAAAGGGTAATTTATAGAAAAGTCAAAGGTACTGTAATAAAATTATAAATAATGTTTGAGATGGGGACCTTTTAAATGTATACAAAGAAAAGATAAATGTTTTTAGAAGATGATTTTGAAGTGACAAACATTCTTCAGAACATATTTACCAGGTATTACATGCCTATCAAACACAGACTCTGCTTAAAATTGTTAAAGCATCGAACTGGAGGGGAGTAGAGATGAGAGAGGAAAATGGTCGGGTCCCTGCCCCAGCTGAGTGCTGGCTCCACGCATGAGAGATGCCCGTTTGGGTGCTAACTGGCCCATGTATGATTTGGCTAGACAAGTTTGGCCTCATATTTGAGAAGTATGATCATAAATACCAGGAAATAGCAGAAAAATCTGTTTCTAAATAAAAGAAAGATAATAGTGGTATAAGCTGTATTTAAAAACAAAAACAAAAACCTTAGTAGCTGATGATAAACTATACTTGGGGTTCTAAAAAAAATTTAACGTACAGGATATTTATCCTAAAAGTTTCTGGATGTAGCTTAGCTGCCATGTTTTAATAAAGCTGCTATTGTGAAACGTCGTTGATTTAGCTATTATCTATATCCCTAGCTATCACAGTCATTGTGCAATACCTATAATTACAGGTTAGTTGGTGTAGTCTGTTTAACTTTATCATGCTTTCCATGACATAAGAGAAAGCCTGTAATTCAATAGGAACTTAAAACTTTTATTAAAAAGTAATTGATACTGGCTGTAGTAATATCAGCAGCTTTCCTTCTCTAAACTACATTTCCCATGACGTTGGTTTCTAGAAGGGTTAAATGTAAAAGTACCTGTGAATGACGTGCTGCTGTAGTCTTTGTGTTCACCTCTCCCCTTTGATTTTTTGCTTGCAGGCCAGAAGCGAACTCCTAGAAGAGGGGAGCAGCAAGGATGGAATGATAGCCGGGGGACAGAGGTGACGCTGGATAGAGCAGAGCGGAGATCCTACAGGGAATATCACCCTTATGAGACCGAGAGGCAGGCAGACTTTACACCTGAGAAGGTTACAGAAGAAAAGTATGTACTGCTAGGAGGGTTTAGGAACCAGAACGGTTTTCAGAGAACTGCTAGCCTTGGTGACCTTTCCAGGCTGCCAGTCCCGGGAATAATTTGCCAGTTTAAGTAGCAAATCCTATTACCTTAGGTGCCACATGGAGGATCTTCCATTTACCTCCTAAATGACCTTAAGTCTTGGTTCAGGCAATGATTTTACGATAAAAAATGAATTCTTTATTGCTAACTATGAAAAGCACTCTCATAAAATACTGCACAGGAGTATGTTCAAGTGGTCAAATACTTTTTTTTGAAGTTTAGGCTAGGGATATAATTATGTTTTTGATTTAGTATTATTTTAGACTATTGATGAGTTTATTTTTGTTTTTGTTTGCTTTTTTATTTTTATTTTATTTTTTTAAATTTATTAAGGTATCACATATTTGTCCTCATCCCCCCATTCCCATCTATTGTTTGCTTTTTAAATTGCTTTCAGAGAGGAAGGAAGAGGGAGAGAAATAGAAACATCAATAATGAGAGAGAATCATTGATTGGCTGCCTCCTGCACACCCCCTCTTGGGGATTGAACCCGCAACCCCGGCATGTACTCTGACTGGAATTGAACCATGACCTCCTGGTTCATGGGCCACTGAGCCATACCAGCCGGGCAGTCCTTCAACTTCTTGACTACTAATCTCGTTTACAAGTTTTAACTAAAGAATTTAGCTCTGTAAAACTATACTGGAGTCCATTAAAACAAGCCTAAAAAACAAGGAAGTCTAGCAGACTAGCTTAGTGTGAGAGAGCTGAGCAGATGGCAACTTCTGCAGATCTGTTCCCTAACAGTTACATGTCCAAAACATTGAAGCAGTGTATCTGCCACCACGTTAGAGGTGGGGGTTAGAAAAAGGTTTAATTCTGCCCTTTTTTGGTGATTGCTTCAAATTTGCTGTGTAATGGCCAGTCTGCATGCTTATAAAGAGCTTCTGAATCAGAGCTGCTTATTTTAGGAAGCATTTGTGTATTTTTTTTTCTCACTTCAGGAATTTATTCTGTGGAAATAAGGAAATTATAGCTCAAAAGCACAAACTCATGTTTCCAGGTTTTTTTTAGTAGCAAAACTATGAGTCTTTAAAAAAGGATAAGATAGGTCTTTATATAGTAACATGGAAAGATGACTATTAAATGAAATCATACATGCAAGCAAGGGTAGGGTGGGATATGGGGTTATGGAGGGATTTTATTTTCCTTTTACTTTAAAAATTTCAGATTTGCAAAAAGTTGCAATAATTATACAAAGATTTTCCATACACCATTATCCATATTCCTTAAATGTTAACATTTTACCACATTTGCTTTATTATACTCCTCTTCTTCCTTTTCTTTCTTTTACCCTACACATTCATAGTCTCTCTCTCTGTGTCACACACACATACACACAACTTTTTTCTTTGTCATTTTGGATGAGAGTAAGGTGCAGGAATGTCCCTTCATCCCTAAATACTTTAAATATATTTACTAAAAACATGGTACAATTATCAAACTTAGTAACTTCAGTACAATTCTGTTGAATTATCTAAATTGTGTAATCCACAGACTATTCAGATTTCCCCAGTTGTCTTAGTGATGTCCTTTTAGCAAAAGAAAAAAGAAGTCTAATTCTGGATCCAGTCCAGGAATGGGCATTACATTTGGTCTTCTTTAATTTGGAATGGCTCCTTAGTCTCCCTTTATCTTTTATGAATTTGACTTTTTTGGAAAAGGACAGGCTGTTTGTTTTGTAGAACAGCTCAGAATTTGAGTTTGTCTGTTATTTCCTCATGGAATGAACTTATTTGGCAGGAATAACACGGAAGTGATGTTTTGTGCCCTTCTCAGCATATCACATTAAGAATATGTAGGAATTTTTACTTTCAAGGAAATTTGAAATTTTTTTTTACGTCATGTGCCATCAGAAAATATATTTTCCTTAGTTTCTTTAAAAGTAACTTTCTATTAATAAAGGTCTTTATTAAAAATTATTTATAGTCTCTTGAAACAATTTGGAAAACATACTAGTATAAAATTATAAAGAAAATTAAACTATCTTACTGTCTGAGGTGATTACTTGTAACACCTTTCCTATTTTCTTCCTTTTTTATTTTTAATCCTCACCAGAGGTTATTTTTCCATTGATTTTTAGAGAGAATAGAAGGGAGGGAAGGGGAGAGAAAGAGAAACACCGACGTGAGAGAGACGCTTTGATTGGTTGCCTCCCACACATGTCCCGACCAGGGCTGGGAACCTGTAACCAAGGTACGTGCCCTTGACCAGGAGTCAAACCCATGCCCCTTTGGTCTGCAGGCTGATGCTCTAACCACTGCACATCTGGCCGGGGCTAAACCACTTTTAAATTTACAGTTCAGTGGCATTAAGTCCATTCGCATTGTTGTGTAACCATCTCCATCCTTCTCCAGAACCTTTTCACTCTCCCCATCTGTTCCCATTAAACATCAGCTCCCCATTCCCCACATAGAAACTTCATTCCCTTACCTGTAAAACATACTCATGTCTAGTTATTAGGATTGTTGTACAAGAGTGGATGACAGGTATATAAAGTGGGATGCTTGGCTCCAAGTTTCTTCCTTCTGCTTGTGCGTATATAAGAAAGCTTCCCAAGTGGAATAGAGGATTCCTCAGTCTCACCAACCTGTGACAGAGAAGATACAATTTATAATAAGGGGAAAGTAAAGAGGCAATTGAGAATATATTTAATTGGGGGTAGGAGTAAACTTGTGGAGTAGAGAAAAAATGATTAAGGATTTAAAATACACCAGAACACACAGGTCTATTTTTAGGGTCAGTTTCAATCACTATTATAGCTTAAATGAATTTGTAATTTTGTCCATATCTGATTGGATTTCATGTAAATTTAGACCTGATTTTGACTGTTGGCATTATTTTCCTTGTATGTTGTTTTGCTTCATTTCCTCTCAATTTTTAGGTATACTTTTTTCTTTTATGGCCTGATTAAGAACTTACTTTTCTTTGGTCATTGTTTTAGAACTCTGCTTTAGGTACTTTAATATAGAATCAGATTTTACAACAATAATTTCTATTTAAAAATCTGGTTTTGCCCTGGCCGGTTTTGTTCAGTGGATAGAGTGTCCGCCTGCGGTCTGAAGGGTCCTGGGTTCAATTCTGATCAGGGCACATGCCCGGGTTTCGGGCTCGATCCCCAATAGGGGGCGTGCAGGACGCAGCCGATCAATGATTCTCTCTCATCATTGATGTTTATGTCTCTCTCTCCCTCTCCCTTCCTCTCTGAAATCATAAAAAAAATATATTTAAAAAAATTTTGGTTTTGGTCAGAGGAGGTTGGAGACAAAATCCAACTTGAACATTTATTTAAAATGGTAAGAGTCTGGCATAAAGTTAATGATTGATGCTTCTTTATTTCTTTATATTTTTGAGTAAGGAGAATTAGGAGTTTTGTATCTTTTTACCCATGGTTGGATAGTAGCTTTTAAAATGTTTTTGATTTGAGAGAGAGAAGAAGGGGAAGAGAGAGAGAAACATCGACGTGAGAGAGAAACACCAATTGGTTGCCTCCCGCATGCACCCCGACCTGGGATCAAACCTGCCACCTGGCTATGGGTCCTGACCGGGAATCAAACTAGCAACCTTTCGACTTTTTGGTGTACAGGATGATGCTCAACTGAGCCACACTACTAGTATTTTAATGCAGCATTTTCAGCCATAGATACAGACCTCTCGTCTTGGCATTGGAGCCACTAATAATGCCCCATTAGATTTCAATAAGTAATTTCTTGTAGCTTTAGATGTTTTTAAAAACCTTGACAAATTAAAAAATATAATTTGTCTTATTAAGCTAGGGTTTAGTGATGAGAAAGATGTGTCTTCCTTCAGGAGCTTTGAGTCTAGTGGAGGAGAGCGAATCCTCATGGAGAGTGATCGTGACCAGCAGTGAGGCAGGTCTGGGTGTGAGGGAAGTGGGCAGGCAGTCAGGCCTGGGTCTGGTGGGTGTGGCAGGGGAAAAGGAGGAGTGGAGAAAGGGCCCAGAAGCTGGCTTGGGCGCTCTTATGTTGTGAGTTAGGGACCATAGGAGGAGCAGGAGTCACTGTTGTTCACACATCTGCAGGGGTGGGGATGTGCAGAGGGGGGTGTCCAGGAAGTACCTGGCTTTGTGGCCTGGAATCAGACCTGAGTGAGAGACATGGGGTCACATGAATGAGGGCCATGTAGCACAGGCATAGAGTTGAGGACAGTGTGCAGGGGATGGGAAGTTGGGAGTGCCAGCGCACTTCAGGACAAATGGGTATCCAGAAGAGCACGGCAGGCAGCTGTATGCGGAACACCAAGACACGTGGGTGAGAAAGGCAAGGTGCGGAACTTTTCCCTTTGTGTGACCCCAGATCGCCTGCCTCTGAGAAGGAGCAGGAGGAGTAGGACCTTGTCAATTTTGTACCATGTATGGGTATCCTCCTATCTAATAAAAGAGTAATATGCAAATTAACCATCTCTCTGCTACACCCACAAGCCAATCAGGAGCAAATATGCAAATAAACCCAACCAAAATGGCTACGGCCACAGAGAGCAGGAGGGCGGCTTGGGTTTCCCCAGCAATGGAGGAAGCCAAGCTTTCTGCCTGCCCTTGCCGGCCTAGGCCTCCACTCAAGGCTACAAAGTTTCAATGATAGAAGATACATAAATCCAAATAGAAATGGTGGCAGCCCTGGAGCTGGAAAGAGCAGGAGGCTAGGGTTGCCCCGGGTGATGGAGGAAGCCAAGCTTTCCGCACACCCTGGCCAGCCCAGGCCTCCGCTTAAGGCTACAAAGTTTCAATTATAGAAGGTACATAAATCCCAACAGAAATGGCTGCTGCCATGGAGCAAGCAAAAGGCTTGGCTCCGCTCCAGGCTACAAAGTTTCAATTGTAGAAGATAAATAAACCCCAGATACCAGGGCCTCCGCTTGGGTCGCCAGGGGGCGTGGCCGGCCTGCAAACCACCACAGGCCCCTCACCCAGGCTGCCTCATGCCCCAAGGGAACCCCCACCCTGATCCAAGACACCCTTCAGGGAAAACCAGCTGGCCCCCACCCGTGCACCAGGCCTCTATCCTATCTAATAAAAGAGTAATATGCAGATTGACCATCACTCCAACACACAAGATGGCTGCCCCCATGTGGACACAAGATGGCCACCACAAGATGGCCAGCAAGGGAGGGCAGTTGGGAGGGACCAGGCCTGCAAGGGAGGGCAGTTGTGGGCGATCAGGCCAGCAGGGGAGGGCAGTTGGGAGGGACCAGGCCTGCAGAGGAGGGCAGTTAGGGGGCAAACAGGCTGGCAGGGTAGCAGTTGGGCATCAATCGGGCTGGCAGGGGAGTGGTTAGGGGGTGTTCAGGCTGGCAGGCAGAAGCGGTTAGGGGCAATCAGGAGGGCAGGCAGGCAAGCAGTTGGGAGCCAGCAGTCCTGGATTGTGGGAGGAATGTCCGACTGCCCGTTGGGGGGATCAGGCCTAAACGGGCAGTCGGACATTCCTCGAGGGGTCCCAGATTGGAGAGGGTGCAGGCTGGGCTGAGGGACCCCCCCCCCCCCCCGTGCACGAATTTCGTGCACTGGGCCTCTAGTTACCAATAAAAAAATAATTTTTTAAGGACAGATAGGGAAAGAGGAGCCAGGAAGGTCAGAGAAAAATTAGTGGTTGGCAGTGTCACATGGTGAAGAGGGGTCAAATGACTTAAAGACAAAAGTTACTATTGGGTTTAACCACAAGAGGTTGTCTTTAGCTGTTCTTGGACATTTATGTAGAGAATGGGGATAGTAGCCAGGTTGTCATAGGATGTTTCAGCCCCAAATGTCACTGATTGTTTGTGTGCTTGGGAGGGGGCATAATTTGAAGTTTAACCATCTTTTAAATTATTCAAACATTCCAAATTTAACTTAAATATTTAGTATTAGAAGTGGAATGAATCTTAGAGTTAGTTTAACCTCATTTTTTAAAAATATGTTTGTGGGTCTGTTTTTTTTTTAATTGATTTTAGAGAGGAAGAAAGGGTGAGGGGAGGAGGGAGGGAGGAAAGGAGACAGAGAGAGAGAGAGAGAGAGAGAGAGAGAAACATCAAATTGAGAGAGAACCATCAATTAGTTGCCTCCCACACGCACCCAGACGGGGGACCGAAACAGCAACCTGGGCATGTACCCTGACCAAAAATTGAACCTGTGACCTTTTGGTACATGGGACAATGCTCAACAAACTGAGCCACACTGGCCAGGTCCTAACCTCCTCATTTTATAAATGTGGAAAACAGGTCCAGAGAGAGAGAGAGAGAGAGAGAGAGAGAGAGGTGCCCCTCTACCGATTAGTGTAAGACCTGCCTAGGACCTGCTCTCACCAGCTCCCCCACTTAGTAGCCATATGACCTTGGGCAAGTTACCTACCTCCTCTGCGCCTCAGTTTCCTCATCTGTGGGCAATAGTAGTATATTACAGATTTGTTTGTGCGAATTAAATGACTGTATGTGAAGCGCTCAGAACAACACCAGGGAAAGTATGTGTTTAGTAAAAGTTAACTATTAATTCATTGTGCAGGCCACCATTCTTTCCAATATACTATAGCCATAATAGCCTTCTAGAATATTTTTTTCTTAAAAAAGCCTTCGCTTTTTAATCCACCACTTTGTATTATACCATGTTTTCCTAGACCAGTTGACAGGTTTGATCGAGACAGACCCCTGAGAGTACGTGGGGGCCCAAGAGGGGGCCTGCGGAGCAGAGGCCGAGGTGGTCCCGGGAACAGAGCTTTTGATCGTTTTGACCAAAGAGGAAAACGTGAATTTGAGAGATACAGTGGGAATGATAAAATGTAAGTTCCTTTGTTAATGCTATTTTCACTTTAAGACCTTAGTCGTACATAGTATGAATCTGTTATGTGTTAATATTTAGTTGACTTTATTTTAGTAAAGAGCTGATCCTGAGATAGCTCTTATTATCAAGTTCTCTGAATTGAAGATTGACTAGAGACCAGCTTGCAGTTTAAAGAAATATTTCTTTCTGTAGAGCAATCAGAACTGAAGACAACATGGGTGGATGTGGAGTTCGCACCTGGGGATCTGGTAAAGATATCAGGTACGCTGCAAATGTGTGCATTCTGTGAACCTACAGTTAAGTGGAAATCTCCATCCTTGTTTGCCTTTCATGAAAATTATGTCCTCTGCTGTGTTTGCAAGTGTCTTTATACTGTGTTCCCTTAAATAGAGGTTGATTTTAGGCTTTTGTTTAGTGAGATAACTTTTAAAAATGGGTTTGCTAAAATTTATTAAAAACTTACAAAACTCAACTCCAAGAAAACAAACAATCCAATTTAAAAATGGGCAAAGGACCTGAATAGACGCATCTCCAAAGTGGATATACAGATGGCCAAGAGACGTATGAAAAGATGCTTAGTGTCACTAATCATCAGACAGGTGCAAAATAAAACCACAATGAGAAATCCCATGTCAGAATGGCTACCACAACAAATCAACAAACAACAAGTGTTCGCTAGAATGTGGAGAAAAGGGAACCTTTCTGCACTGCTGCTAGGAATGCAGACTGGTGCAGCCACTAGAAAGCAGTATAGAGTTACCTCAAAAAATTAAAAATGGAACTGTCTATGACCTAGCAATTCCACTTCTGGGAATTTATCCAAAGAAACCCGAAACACTGATTTGAAAGAATATTTGCACCCCTATGTTCATAGCAACATTATTAGAATAGCTAAGATCTGGAAAAGTCCAAGTGCCCATCAGTAGATGAGTGGATAAAAGCTGCGGTACATTTGCACAATGGAATACTACTCGGCTGTAAAAAAAAAAAAAAAAAGGAAATCTTACCCTTTGCAACAGCATGGATGGACCTGAAGAGTATTACGCTGAGTGAAATAAGCCAGTCAGAGAAAGACAAGTGCCGTATGATTTCACTTATATGTGGAATCTAATGAACAAAATAAACCAACTAACAATATAGAAACAGACTCATACAGAGAACAGACTGACAGCTGTTAGAGGGGAGGGGGTAGGAGGGCTGGGTGAAAAAGGTGAAGGGATTAAGTGAAAAAAGCAAACCTCATAGACAACAGTATGGTGATTACCAGAGGGAAAGGGGGGTGGAGGACAGTAGGAGGGGGAAAAGGGGGCATAAGTGGTGATAGAAGGAGATTTGACTTGGGGTGGCGAACACCCAATATGTTATACAGATGATGTATTATACAATTGTACCCCTGAAACTTATATAATTTTATTAACTAATGTCACCCCAATAATTCAATTTTAAAAATTCTTTCATTTTATCTTATTTTAGCCAAACAAAATTGCTTGTTCGCTGATGCCCCAAGCATATAACACTACATTTGCATATGCTTCAGAATGCGTTTTAAATGCCTGGATATTTAAGAGATGACCATATGTCTCCTAATGACTGGCATGTCCAATGTGAAGATCAAAGGTGCCCTATGGCACTCATTTTGGATTGGTTTGTGAGCTCTAAACTCAAAGCTCTTAGGTGGTAATAATCTTTAATTGAGAGATTTTTCGTAGCTTAAGACTTTAATTGTTTACTTAAATTGAGATTTTGATTTGCCATGAAAACTGTGCAGTATAGTAGAGTTATGTGCTACTTTTGGTGAATGAGGAAAGAGGAGAGGTAAGCCTAACCCATCAGTGATGCGTCCCTGGCTGGCCAGGCCCGATGCTGCTGGCTCAGTTGTAGGGGTGACGATTTGCAATTTGCGTAGGACAGAAGTCCTGTTCGAAGATACTAGCAGTAGGACGAGATCTGTGGGCAAGCTGTTTTCAAAAAGGACTGAGCCATTTCCAGTGTTATGGTTTTTAGAACAGTTTGTCATAAAGTACCTGTGCTAAAAATAGAATTTGCTCCATCTGCATAATTTAAAGTATAATACCAGATATTATTTTTTTGTTACCAATTGAAATAGACACCCATAATGTAATGTGCAGCAATGCTGCCTTCCAACGTCTGTTGTGAAGAGCAGAACAGTTTAGTAATCAAGGAACATTTGGCTAAAATCTGTTGGCGTCATTCATTTAAGTGTGAAGTGTGAGTGAATTTGAGCTGGGAAACAAAGCTTTGATGTGTTCAGCATAGTGTTGTGGAACATAGGTGTGCAAGCGGGCATTGTCTGTGTTGGAATAACTGAAGTCAAAGTGGACTTGGCCCTGGCTGGAGCTGCATCTTTCCTCTAACTAACCCAGCATTGGTGATTGACATTAAACAAAATAACAAAATCTGCCAAAGCAAATTGTGCCTGATATTGACACTTGATTGTTTTGTAGTTGTGGTCATATGGTTCTATAAGACCTATAAATACAATGTTAATTTTATGTTTATTCATAAAATAATTTAGGTGAATATAGGGGGGAGATCTGTGATTTTTTTTTCTTTAAAGTCAATTGCTCAAGTTTTAGAAATACCGGTCTTTACAAAGTATCTTTGTATTCCTCTACTTTTTTCCTTCTCTGTTTCTTTGTAGCCATTTTATGAATTTTTAATATATATATTTTTATTGATTTCAGAGAGGGAAAGGGAGAGAGAGTTAGAAACATCAACCGTTTTTTTGTATTTTTGAAAGCTATGACTGTCAGTGCACCTGTGTTTTTTATCCCGTTGGTTTATTACGTGACCAAGAGACAAAGAGAAAGTTGGAGTAATTCAGCATTGTGGCTGCTGATGCTAAGACCTCCCGTGACCCCGCAGGGTCAGGCTGTGGTGCAGAGAGCCTTGTGAAGGGCCTCCACTGGGCAGAGCACATGGATGTCCTTCCAACACAAGTGCGTTTGATTCAGGACCTTTTTTAAAAGTAAAAATCAATCATTCTAATTTTGCATTGAAAAACTGAGTTGTTTTAAAAGCTGATTACAATAGCTTTGATTTGAAAATTAAAAATATTAGTGTAGCCCTAGCCAGTTTTGCTTAGTGGATAGAGCATCAGCCCGCAGACTGAAGGGTGCCAGGTTCGATTCCAGTCAAGGATACTACCTCAGTTGCAGGCTCCATCCCTGGCCCCATTCGGAGCCTGTGGGAGGCAACCAATCTATGTGTCTCTCTCACATTGATGTTTCTCTCTCCCTGTTTCCCCCCTCCCTTCCACTCTCTCTCAAAATCAATGGAAAAATATCCTTGGGTGAGGATTAACAACAACAAAAATTAGTGTAAAAAGTCTATTCTGTTATTACAGTTCAATTTCTTTACTTTAGAAAAAATAGCCTATTTTATGAAACTGGGTTCTGTACGTAGAGTATAAAATATTTCTAATGGATATGTAATGTCCATTATATTGACATTATATACTCAAATATATTTACTAATTTTAGCATTTTCCTGAAAATGAAATTTCTTTGCTGGGACTAATTTGTTTTTAAGTAATGTTCAGATAGGATTAATCCTATCTAATAAAGAGGGAATATGCTAATTGATAACCACTCCGTCACAAAGATGGCTGCATCCACAGCTGAGGCCAAGTTCCCGTAAGGAGACTTAACAAGCAATCATCAGCCCTAACCGGTTTGGCTCAGTGGATAGAGTGTCGGCCTGCGGACTGAAGGGTCCCAGGTTTGATTCCAGTGAAGGGCATGTACCTTGGTTGCGGGCACATCCCCAGTAGGAGGTGTGCAGGAGGCAGCTGATTGATGTTTCTCTCTCATGGATGTTTCTGACTCGCTCTCCCTCTCCCTTCCTCTCTGTAAAAAAAAAATCAATAAAATATATTTAAAAATAAATGAATAGCCCTAACCAGTTTGGCTCACTGGATAGAGCATCGGCCTGTGGACCGGAGGGTCCCAGGTTCGATTCCAGTCAAGGGCATAAAAAAAACAAACAAAAAAAAAGACAAAAAAAAACAACAACAAGCAATCATCAGGGACCTGAGGCTATGCCCTCCCCCGCCCCCATGGGGCTTGACAGGGGACCTCAGGCCACATCCCCCACCCAGCAGGGCTTGACAGGGGACCTCAGGCTGTGCCCCCCCACCCCGCAGGGCTTGACAGGGGACCTCAGGCCGCACCCCTCACCCTGGTGTCAGGCTGAGGGAACTCGGGCTGCACCCCCGCCCTAGTGCCAGGCCAGGGGACCTGAGGCCACGCCCCCCGCCCGGCAGGGCTTGACAGGGGACTTCAAGCCCTGCCCCCCACCCCAACACCAGGCTGGGGGACCTCAGACCGCACCCCCAGTCCAGCGGGGCTTGACAGGGGACCTCAGGCCGTGCCCCCCACCCAGCGGGGCTTGATGGGGGACCTCAAGGTGCACCCCCAGTGCTGGGTTGGGAGAACTCAGGCTGCGCCCCTGGCAGCTGGGCTTGATGGGGGACCTGAGGCTGCACCTCCCCCTCCCGGTGCTGGGCTGGGGGACTTGAGGCTGCGTGCCCCCCCCCTGCCTGGGGGGGCTTGATGGGGGACCTCAAGCCATGCCCCCCACCCAGCGGGGCTTGACAGGGGATCTCAGGCCGTGTCCCCTACCTGGCGGGGCTTGATGGAGGACCTCAAGGCACGCCCCCTGCCCCAGTCTGGACTGGGGGACCTCAGTCCACGCCCCCCGTCCTGGTGCCAGGCCATGGGACCTGAAACTACGCCCTCTGCCTGGCAGGGCTTGACAAGGGTGGGGCTGGCCGGGTCTGAATCTAGCCCAATTCGGGGGGGCTGGCCGGGTCTGGGTCTCACACGATTTTGAGGTGCATGTGGGTGGGCGGGGACTTGACTCTGGGTCCTGTGGTGTGCCCCAGACTCTGACAGGAGGAAGGTTTTCATATACATTTTACTAATTTTCTTTCATCTCTGACACTTCTATTATAGAGAAAGGGCAAATAGCAATATTAAATTATTTCCTCTAATTAATCCCCTTTTAATGTGCACGAATTTCGTGCACCGGGTCACTAGTGTTACCATAAAAAGGAAGAATTAAAGTCATATGTGTTAAAATTCAAATAGTTATTACCAGCTTGTTTGTAATCCCAACACACTCTTTCTGTGGAATGTTTTTACTTTCTTACCATTTTCTAAAAGTTTGATATGGATAAGAATCTATTGTAAATGGTTTTATGGCCCCTATTAATCATGGGAATTTCCTAAGTTCAGAAGAGTTTTGAATATTTCTTCTGGTCATTTATAATCTGTTTTAATTTTAGACCATTCATAGAAACTTCTATTTCTCAAAGTACCTTTCATATTTGTGAAAATAATTTATATGGATTATCAATTGAGCATTTTGTCTTTTTTATTTTAATGTGGATTACCTGTGTGTGTGCATGTAACTCCTTGAAGGATATCTACTTAAGAAAAGGGCATTATAATATGTTTCTCTCTCGAATATCTAAGAGCGTTGCTGTAAACAAGTTTGTGTGACTGGAATGGTTTTTGCTGCTTTCAGTGACGGGGAGCCAGCTGGGCCTATGGAGGAGCCCCCGGTGGTGGAGGAGTCCCCGGACCCCCTGGAGGAGGGGTCTCCAGCCAAGTAGGTGTTTAATTCTTTTTCCCATTGGGTTATTGCGCTTTTTGTTACTGATTTCTAAGAATGCTTCATAGAGCAGGAAGCTCAGCCTTCTGTCATGTCACGGAGGTTGATCTACTTAATGTATTAACAAGTAATTGAACTGATTAATAATTCAAATGTAATGATTGGTTAGTAATGATAATGAATCAGTTAAATTCAAGTCTTCTGTCCTGTGTCCATAACCTCTTTTCCATCAGCAGCCTGTATGTGACCAGTCTCTCTCTTGTCATGATCCCTTCTCTTGTCCCTTTATTTTCCCTCCTCTTTTCTTCATGGAGCTGAGGCCCCTGCTCCCTCTCAGGCACTCTTGTAAAGTCATTAAGCTCCCTGGCCATCAGGATCCACCTCCTGGATGGCTGTGGCTATCCACCTTCTCTCTTGCACCCACAGGCTGAGCACTGCAGGTCACTGTTGGTCGCCAGCATTCTGAAATGAGTCTTTCCCCCTACAATGACTGCTTTAATCCTTTGCATCTCCTCAGATCCCTGGCACTGCCCCCCATTTGCGCACACCTGCTCTTTCATCTTCTATATACAACTTGGCCCCTCGATCACAGAGAAATTAGGAGCCATCAGATGGGAGCTGCATCACCCTCCCATGCGCAAAGGTGCAAACCTGCCTCCTCCTGCATGCCTTCCAGCGGCCTTCCCGGGTGGCGAAAGGGAGGCGCCACAGCTCCTCCCACCTCGTGGGCTTTGGGGCCTGTTTCCTGCTGTCTTCACAGAAACCTCACACTCACTAGCTCCTTCCCTCAGGTCTACTCACCTCCTGCTGCCCTACTCTGGTCTTCCAACAAGCATTTTAAACATGCTCAGTTTATTCTACTTTAAATCTTCTCTTGTCCCACATTCTCAGTCAGCCACCTTTCTCAGGGTGTGTGTTCTTTCTTCATTTTCTCCCTTTTTACTTCTTATTTCCCTCCAGGTCTGGCTCTGTCCTGTTGCCCTCTGAAACAGTCCCCACACGTCTCCAGGCCTGATGGATGTTTTGGTCTGTGTTGTCCTTGATCTCTCAGAGCATCTGACTTTATTGATCCTTTTTTTAAAAAATATATTTTTATTGATTTCAGAGAGGAAAGGAGAGGGAGAGAGAGATAGAAACATCAATGATGAGGGAATTATTGATCGGCTGCCTCCTGCACGCCCCCTACTGGGGGTCGAGCTTGCAACCTGGGCATGTGCCCTTGACGGGAACCAAACCCAGGACCTTTCAGTCCACAGGCCGACATTCTATCCACTGAGCCAAACTGGCTAGGGCTTGATCCTTTTTTTTAAATCCTCACCAGAGGATGTGTTGAGAGAGAGACAGACAGAGAGAGAGACAGAGAGACAGAGAGACAGAGAGACAGAGAGACATCGATGTTAGAGAAAAACATTAATCGGTTACCTCCCATATACACCTTGACTGGGGATCGAACCCACAACCTAGGTATGTGCCCTGACTGGGACCTCGTTTTGGTGTGCGGGATGATGCTCCAGCCAACTGAGCCACCTGGCCAGGGCTATTGATCTTAAGGGCACCCTGCCATTGGTTTCTGTGATTCCTGCACTCTCTGGCTTTCCTCCTGCCTCTCAGCTCCTTTGCAGACTCATCCTTGTCTCTCTGGTCTTTTAAAATATGAGTCTTCAGGGCTCTGCCGTAGCCTTCCCTTTCTCTAGCATCTTTGTGTAGGAAAACCTGCACTGTGCAGCTTGAATTGATGTTCATACACTGACTCCAGAGCGTATGCCTGGGCTCCCAACTTCGGCATGGACTCCGGGCCTGTGGGTCTGCCTTCCTGCTGGACACCTGCCCCTGGACATCCAGGGCTCCTCCTGCAGTACGTCCAGGGCGGAGGTCCACCCTCCTCGGGCCCTCAGCACGTGTCCATCTTGTGGAGCAGCATTGCCATCAAACCAGAATCTGGGAGTCATCCTTGAGACTTCCTTCTTCTTGTCCCTCTCCCCCCAAAATCCAGTCTGTCATTCTGCCCTGATGATTGGTACCCTCTAAATCCACCACCTTCATGTGTCACAGTCTCAGCTGTTGTCAGCTGGTCTGTCACCGTGGCTCCCACGGGCTCCCTTGCTGCATGCTCACCTTCTAGCAGCCCGTTGCCACACCAAAGTGGCTTTCACACTGGTGATGAGTTCCATGCCCTCAGCCTTGTGAAGACCTCAGGGGCTTCATGCCCTTTCTGTTCCTTGTCCTGACCCGTGTGGTCCTGTGTGGTCTGGCCCCTGCAGAGTGCCGGTGCTTTCTCTGGGTCCACCAGGTGGCCCTTATTTATGTTGCCAAATACCTTTCTCCTGCTGCCCCCACACTTGGCATAGAGCTTCTACAAGTGCTGTTTCCTCCTTTTTCTGTGCCACTAAGCCCCTGCCAACCCTTCACCTATTTACTTTTTACTTATCCTTCAGCTGCCAAGAGGGTGTCTATGGACTTCAAGCCAGTATGCTGGGTTCAAATCCCTGCCCATAGTAGTTAGGACAAGTTATTTAATTTCTATTTCCTTTATCTGCAAAATGGGAATAATAACAGGACTACATCAGAGGGTTGTTATAAGTGTTGGTTGGGGGTATGTATATGTGTGTAACATAGAGTAGGACCTGGCACATAGTTATTGCTGTATAAATAAATACCTGCTATTATTTTTGTTTTGTTTTTTGTCAATCTGCACTTGAGGATATTTTTCTATTGATTTTTAGAGAGAGTGGAAGGAAGGGAGGAGGGGAGAGACAGAGAGAGAAACATCAATGTGAGAGAGACAAATGGATTGGTTACCTCTGGCATGCGCTCCAACCTGGGCTGGGGATCGAGCCTACAACCCAGGTAGGTGCCCTTGACCAGAATTGAACTCAGGACTCTTTAGTCCACAGGCCAATGCTCTATTCACTGAGCCAAACTGGCTAGGGCAGTAGCTGCTATTATTGTTACTTATTGCAAGAGTAAAATGCTACAATGACTGATGATTTTGAAAGCTGTTAACTTACATTCAAAACTAAGAAATGCGCCCTAAGCGGTTTGGCTCAGTGGATAGAGTGTCGGCCTGCGGACTCAAGGGTCCCAGGTTTGATTCCGGTCAAGGGCATGTACCTTGGTTGCGGGCACATCCCCAGTAGGGTGTGTGCAGGAGGCAGCTGATTGATGTTTCTTTCTCATCAGTGTTTCTAACTCTCTCTCCCTCTCCCTTCCTCTCTATAAAAAACCAATAAAATATATTAAAAAAACAACAACTAAGAAATGCACTTAAGAAGTAGATGAACAGTTAATAGCAATAGTTAGACAGGGAGGTAACTAAGGAAATAGGTTAGCAGTGTACATATTGGGTTGGGAACGTCCAGTCCGAAGACCGTGTAAGACCTGAGAAATCACTTGGTCTGGCCCTGCTGCCAAGGCATTAGGGGTGAATTAATTAAATGTTTGATCACCTAAAGCAGGCTAATTTTTAAGTTGATAATTTTGTATGGCCCGCAAATGATGTTATAAATATTCAAATGGCCCTGGACAGAATAAAGATTCCCACCCCTTGTGAGAAAGTGAGTTATTTTTAGGAAAAAAATATATCCTTTTTGAGCCAATAAACCATTTCTACAAATCCTATATAATAATCCTATATAATAAAGAGGTCATATGCAAATTGACCCTCATGCCATAACGCTGTCACAAGATGGCGGTGCACGCAGTGGGGGTGGGGCCGGCGGCCACTCCGCGTGGCTTCCACCACGGTTCCTGCGGCCCCACAGGGGTGTGGGGGTCCCAGTGGCTGCTTCGTGTGGCTTCTGCCAGGGTTTCTGCGGCCCCACATGCACACCGCAGGGGCGGGGCCCGGCGGCCACTCCACACAGCCTGGAGCCAGGGCATCGGGGCGGCACTCCAGGACTTGGCCATCCCGTGGTGTGCCGGCGACACAGGATGGGACTCCGGGACTCGAGGCAGTCGCATGGCGTGGCGGGGGGCGGGGTGGGGGGGCGGTCCCGGTCTCGCGCGATTTCACACGAAGGGTCACTTGTTTAACATAAAACAGAATAATAGAAAGTAAATTATAGCATTATTCTAATCTCTATAATTGGTTGTAGTACTCCAGCATGGATAATATTAGACAAAATAATTCTTCCAATTAAACAGTTCCTCTGAAAGACAAAATGATTTGGTGGCCATCTCATTGTCTGCACTGTCCTCGCAGAGCCGGTCAGCACATCTTCCCCTCTCTTCTCTGCCAGCCAGCACATCTTCCTCTCTTTTCTGCTGGCCACAGTGGACAGTGAGCATCTAGTTAGAATTGCAGGAGCTGTGCTGTGGAGCCGCGGCCGGGCCCTCTAGTGGAAGACTGCTGAGAAATTCTTGTTTCTGCACTGCCTTGTCAAATGTAAATAAATGATCACTAAAATTTTAATTGTACAATGATAACTTTTTGGTAATTTCACAGTAGGCTTGTCTGTAAGAAGTGCATTAGAAGATGGTGATGCTCTTTGTCTGGGCCAGTTGTCGACAAACTCATTAGTCAACAGAGCCAAATATCAACAGTACAACGATTGAAATTTCTTTTGAGAGCCAAATTTTTTAAACTTCTTCTAATGCCACTTCTTCAAAATAGACTCGCCCAGGCCGTGGTATTTTGTAGAAGAGCCACACTCAAGGGACCAAAGAGCCGCATGTGGCTTGCAAGCCGCAGTTTGCCAACCACTGGTCTGGGCTATGTCTGAGTATTACTCCAACACTTACGCTTTTGACATTCAGCCACAATGTATATTCAGTGCACCTCTTGGTTTAGAACTTCTTGAAGGGTGAATTGAATGCATTGGTTTTATAATTTTGGGTGTTATGCTTAGGTATCTGATCCATTATTTTAAAAAAGTAGTATGTATTTATTTGATCCCTTTTGAGTGGATTTTTGTGCACAGTTTGTGGTATGGATAGAAGCTCTTTTCTTTGCACATCCAGACATTCCAGCACACTGAGCATCATTGCTGAAAATCAGTTGCCCATGAATGTGTGGGCGTATTTCTGTACTATATTTTGTTGGTCTATCTATATTACAGTAATATCACACTATCTTGATTACCCTTGAGTCACTTTTAATCTGTTTTCTCTTGCAATTTATTCATTAAAGAACTAGGTCATGTGTCCAAAGAGTTTTCCAGACTCAGAATTTTACTGAAACATCCTGTGGGCAATGGTATGCTGGTAAATACTTAATGCCTGGTTCTCTGGGATGAAAAGCCCAGATCTGTTGCACTTGCTAGTCTCTGTGGTGCAAATATTCTTAAATGGCTGATTTGAAAAAACCAGTGTGCCCTAGCTGGTTTGGCTCAGTGGACTGAAGGGTCCTGGGTTTGATTCCGGCCAAGGGCACATGCCTGGGTTGTGGGCTCAACCCCCAGTTGTGCAGGAGGCAGCCTATCAATGATTCTCTTGCATCATTGATGTTTCTATGTCTCTCTTCCCTCTCCCTTCCTCTCTAAAATCAATAAAAACATAGTAAAAACAAAAAAACCAGACCAATGTGACATCACTGAATGCAGAGTTGGGGAGAGATGTGCAGTCGTACACCATCATGTAGTATTTCCACTGTGCACATACAATAGACAAATAGCTCCAAGAGCACAGATAGAGGTAAACTGTAGTGAAATAATTAGGGAATAGTGAGTTGTGAGCATTTATTAGCTTGTTTTATAATATACTATATAATAAAGAGGTAATATGCAAATTGACTGTCACTCCAACACACAAGATGGCCACCCCCATGTGGACACAAGATGGCCGGCAGGGGAGAGTAGTTGGGAGGGACCAGGCCTGCAGGGGAGGACAGTTGTGGGGGACCCAGGCCTGCAGGAAGGGCAGTTGGGAGGGACCAGGCCTTCAGGGGAGGGCAGTTTAGAGGGACCAGGCCTGCAGGGGAGGGCAGTTGGGGGGTGCCAGGCCAGTAAGGGAGGGCAGTTGGGAGGGACCAGGTCTGCAAGGGAGTGCTGTTGGGGGCGATCAGGCCTGCAGGGGAGGCAGTTAGGGGTGACAGGGCCGGCAGAGGAGGGCAGTTGGGGGCAACCAGGCCTGCAGGGGAGGGCAGTTAGGGGTGACTAGGCCAGCAGGTGAGGGCAGTTAGGCGTCGATCAGGCTGGCAGGGGAGTGGTTAGGGGGTGATCAGGCTGGCAGGCAGAAGCAGTTGGGGGCCATCAGGCAGGCAGGCAGGCAGACGAGCGGTTGGGAACCAGCAGTCCTGGATTGTGAGAGGGATGTCCGACTGCCCGTTTAGGCCCGATCCTACCAGGATCGGGCCTAAACGGGCAGTCGGACATCCCTCGAGGGGTCCCAGATTGGAGAGGGTGCAGGCTGGGCTGAGGGACACACACACACACACACACACCCCGTGCACGAATTTTGTGCACCAGGCCTCTAGTAGTTAATTATAAGAGTATACAAGTTTTAAACAATGACTGTGTTTAACATCTGGCTCACAAAATTTTGAAATTTTAAAAATTGGCTTTATGACTTGATGCAAGCAAGCCAGTTCCAGCACAACATTTCTAGTAGAGTAGTTGAACATGTTTCTCTGTCCCCTATATTTTATGTATTTCCTGAAAATGAGTAATGAGAGACAGAAGTTTAGTCAAATACAGGTTCTCCCTGGCTGTTGTGGCTCAGTGATTGAGTGTTGCCCCATGCACCAAAAGGCTGCCGGTTCAATTCCTGGACACATACTGAGGTTGTAGGTTTGGTCCCCTGTCAGGGTACGTACAAGAGGCAACTGATTGATATTTCTCTCTCACATCAATGTTTCTCTCCCTCTCCCTAAAATCAATAATAATATAAAAAATTTGGGTTCAACTTTTTGGCAAGGTTGTTTAATAGGTTATGGAAGGTTGCTGATTATTATTGCCTTTGTCCATTGGAGCTGCAAATTGGTGGTAGTCTGTCATTCTTCAGTTATTAGCTGGAATTATCTGCAGTAGAACTAGTTGATTGCACTCAGGTATAAGTTTGTTAAGGAAAGACAAGATAAATAAAAGGTACTTGTTAAATAAAAGGTTCCAAGTACCTCTTATTTATTCATTTTTAGAATAATGACTTGGTTCCCTAGTGTACTTCAAAGGTGCCAAATCTTTTTAAAGTGTCATTATGAACTTAGAGATTTAAACATAAATAGTGTGTTTCAATCCACTGAGGTTTTTATTTAAACTGACCCATTTTTTTTACTAGAGGGAACCTTTGCAAGTTGATTATTGATCTTTTTGACACACATTTAGCGGTCTTAGATAGCTTTCTTACTGTTATTCCAGAGTCGTCATTTATACTTCCTATCCCATGCTTCATACTGAGCCATTTTTCAAAGAGCCATAGTCCTTTACTAGGATGTGGAATTAGCTACCATAGTCTGGCCACTAGGGATGCTCACTGCTCCTAGGTTCTTGACTATTTCTAAGACATTTAACTGACAGCAAGGAAATACACACATACACATATTTTTAAGATAAAATGTGTTATGAGTTAATTTAATATTTCCATTTGAAAGTTAGGACTAAGATTTTTAGCTAAAATATTTTATATTTGTGTCTTTTTCTTCCATGCTGAAAATCCTAGTTGTTAGTAACATTCTACTTTTACTCATGTGCAACACATAGCAGCCACATATAGTATTATCAACACTACCTCCAGTAATGATTACTAAACAGTTATATAGAGAGAAATGAGTAAATTCATATTTTAAAGGCACTTTAGTTTCTTTTGTTGGTTATATCACCAACTTCATAAATATTTGATTAATTTTGCTTTTAAATTTTAGACATTGAGTTTTAATTTTAGCTTGTTTTATAGTTATGTAAAATATAACTACATGTTTCCAAAAGTGCAGTCTGGTAAAACATGGTATTTTTCAACTAGCTTCTATCCCTGCTCTTTCCCTGATTTATATTACAATTTAAAAACAAACTATATATATACACATATATATACTAGAGGCCCGGTGCGCGAAATTCGTGCGCGGGGGGTGTGTCCCTCAGCCCAGCCTGCACCCTCTCCAATCTGGGACCCCTCGAGGGATGTTCAACTGCCCGTTTAGGCCCGATCCCAGGATCAGGCCTAAACGGGCAGTCAGACATCCCTCTCACAATCCAGGACTGCTGGCTCCCAACTGCTCGCCTGCCTGCCTTCCTGATTGCCCCTAACTGCTTCTGCCTGCCAGCCTGATCACCCCCTATCCACTCCCCTGCCAGCCTGATTGATGCCTAACTGCTACCCTGCCAGCCTGTATGCCCCTAACTGCCCTCCTCTGCAGGCCTGGTCCCCCCCAACTGCTCTCCCCAGCAGGCCTGGGTCCCCTCCAACTGCCCTTCCCTGCAGGCCCAGTCGCCCCCAACTCCCCTCCTCTGCCGGCCTGGTCACCCCCAACTGCCCTCCCTTGCAGGCCTGGTCCCTCCCAACTGCCCACCCCTGCTGGCCATCTTGTGGTGGCCATCTTGTGTCCACAAGGGGGCAGGATCTTTGACCACATGGGGGCAGCCATCTTGTGTGTTGGAGTGAAGGTCAATTTGCACATTACTCTTTTATTAGATAGGATAGAGGCCTGCTGCACTGGTGGGGGCCGGCTGGTTTGCCCTGAAGGGTGTCCCGGATCAGGATGGGGGTTCCCTTGGGGCGTGGGGCGGCCTGGGTGAGGGGCCTGTGGTGGTTTGCAGGCCGGCCACACCCCCTGGCGACCCAAGCGGAGGCCCTGGTATTTGGTATTTATTTATCCTCTATAATTGAAACTTTGTAGCCTTGAGCAGAGCCAAGCCTCCTGCTTGCTCTGTGGCTGCAGCCATTTTTGTTGGGATTTATTTATCTTCTATAATTGAAACTTTGTAGCTTTGAGTGGAGGCCTGGGCCTGCCAGGGTGTCTGGAAAGCTTGGCTTCCTCCATTGCCAGGGAAACCCAAGCCTCCTGCTCGCTCTGTGGCTGCAGCCATCTTGGATTAATTTGCATACTTGCTCCTGATTGGCTGGTGGGCGTGGGTTATGGGTGTGGAGGAGTGGTGGTTAATTTGCATATTACTCTTTTATTAGATAGGATCCTATATAATAAAAGGCTAATATGCAAATTGTCCCCTCGACCAGGAGTTCGACCAGCAGGTAGGTCGGCCAACCGCCCATGTCCCCTCCCCCTGGCCAGGCTGGCCGGACCCCACCCATGCACGAATTCATGCACCAGGCCTCTATAAATACACACACACACACACACACACACACACACACACACAATAATCTGGCCACTCAGTGTATATACATAAATATATACTTTTACTGACTTTTGTTTTTGAGAGAGGAAGGGAGAGAAAGAAAAACATCCATGTGGCTCTGGCTGGTTTGGCTCAGTGGATAGAGCGTTGGCCTGTGAACTGAGAGGTCCCGGGTTCGGTTCCAGTCAAGGGCATGTACCTTGGTTGTGGGCATATCCCCAGTAGGAGGTGTGCAGGAGGCGGCTGGTCAATGTTTCTCTCTCATTGATGTTTCTCTCTATCCCTCTCCCTTCCTCTCTGTAAAAAATCAATAAAATATATTTTTAAAAAGGAAAGAAAGAAAAACATCCATGTGGGAGAGAAATATTGATTGGTTTCTTCTCAGGGATCGAACCCGCAACCTGGGTATGGGCCCTGACCAGGAATTGAACCCACCACCTTATGGTGTACAAGACTATGCTACAACCAACTGAGCCACATTGGCCAGGGCTGGGATATATTTTAATATTAGTATTTTCCAACATTTTTGAAAAATTTAAAGCACAGCAAAGTTTAAAGAATTTTACAATAAACACATATACCCACCTGCTAAATTGATAATTTGTTTATTGTGAAATGTACAAAAATAAGTGTACATTCATTGTTTTGATAAATAGCATATGTATCAGATGTAGAATGTTACCATCACCAGGAAGTTCCCTCATCTTCAGAGACATCCACTGCTTTGATGTTCTTTCCATCATCAGCTTGGCATTTAAAGTCACTTGGCAATTGTGTCTTATTTTGTTTCGTCTATGATTAGGTTTCTCTCCTGATTTTACTGAGGTTTTTTATATCATTAACCTATAATCTAGAACCTTAAATTACATTAGCTTTTCAAGGACAATATTACAGATTTGATCCCCTACCTACTCCCCCTTAATGATTTTTTTCTTTTAAGCCTTATATAATTCCTACACTGTACACTTCCTTCATTTAAACTGTACAACTCAATGGTTTCTTGTATATTACATTATTAAGTGTTAAAAATTGTGGTACAGTATATATAACATAAAGATTGTCACTTTAACCATTTTTAAGTGTACAGTTTAGTGGTGTTAATTACATTCATATTATGTGTAACCATCTCCGTCATCCATCTTCAGAACTTTTTCATTGTTGTAAACAAGCTCTGTGCCCATCTTACCTAATAATAGACAAACATGTAAATTGACCGTACCTCTGCTATGCCACCAGCAAATCAGGAGTGTTATGCAAATTAACCCAACAAAGATGGAGGTTAATTTGCATACACAGGCGCCAAGTGATGGGGTGGGACGCTTGCATCATTGCCATGGCAACAACGCAGGTGTTCTGCCCCACCCCCGGTCTCTCAGGGCCTCTGGGCAGCATGGGAAGGCAGGGCCTGAGCTGAAAGAGGCTGGGCTGGAGTGGAAACGCAGTGCCAGCAGCCAGGGAAAGGAAAACCCATTCTAGCACGAATCTTCGTGCATCGGGCTTCTAGTAAAATAACTCCCATTCCCCTCCCCTCAGTCCCTGATAACCCCCATTCTACTTTGTCTCTATGAATTTGCCTATTTTGGGTACCTCACATAGTGGAATATATTTTTCCTTTTGTATCTGACTTATTTCACTTAGCATAATGTTTTCAGGTTTATCCATATAATAGGATGTATTAATACTTCATTTCTTCTTTATTATCTCTTTTGGTGGTAAAATATGTATAACATAACATATTTTTGATCATTTTTTAAAATTTACTGACTTGAGAGGGAAACATTGATTTGTTGTTCCACTTATTTATTGCATCATTGGTTGCTTCTTATATGTGCTCCGACTGGATCAAACCCACAGCCTTAGCATATTGGGACAATACTCTAATCAACTGAGCTACCCTACAGTTTTGATCATTTTAAAGTGTACAATGAAATGACATATAGTACTTTTCACAATGTTATGCCACTGTCACCATTATCTTATTCTAAAACATATTCATTACCCCACACCCATAAACACTCAATTCCTATTCACCCTCTCCCCTCAGTCCCTACCTCTCCCAACCCTCTCTTCCCCTCTCCCCCCAGTCCCTGGCAACCATTAATCTGCTTTCTGTCTCTATGAATTTGCCTTTTCTGGATGTTTTATATAAATGGAATCCTACATAAACCTTTTGTAGCTGACTTATTTCACATAAGTGTTTTCAAGATTTATACATGTTGTAATATGTATCAGATCTTCATTCCTTCTTATAGCCAAATAATATTCTATAATGTAGATAGACCATATTTTGTTTATCTGTTTATCACCTGATTGACATATTGACATTTAGGCTGTTTCTCCTTTTTGCCTATTATAAATAACTAGAGGCCTCGTGCACGAAATTCGTGCACTGGGGGTGGGGGCGGTTCCCCAGCCTGGCCTGTGCCCTCTCACAGGGCAGGAGCCCCGTGATCGATCTCCCCAAAGTAGTAGGCCCCACCCACACATCTGGGGCTCCTTGATGGATTGCCCCAAAGAGGTAGGCTGGAGCTGGGGGACCCCATGCTGGGGGATCCCCAGCTTTGCCACGTGGAGGCGGAGCTGCCAGGGCCCACCCACCTCTGCGGCTCCACGTGCATATAGCTCTGCTCACCCGCGCATGCCTGCTGTGCATGCAGCCTCCTGGTGATGGATTGTTACGGCGAGGGCATCACGGTGTGAGGGCATGATGACCACATAGGCTTTTATTAGTATAGATGATGCTATAAATAGCATTATTCAGTTTTTATGCGATTGTTAGTTTTCACATGGACTTACGTTTTTATTTATTTTTTAAAAATATATTTTATTGATTTTTTGCAGAGAGGAAGGGAGAGGGATAGAGAGTTAGAAACATCAATGAGAGAGAAACATCTATCAGCTGCCTCCTGCACACCCCCCACTGGGGATGTGCCTGCAACCAAGGCACATGCCCTTGACCGGAATCGAACCTGGGACCCTTCAGTCCACAGGCTGACTATCCACTGAGCCAAACCGGTTAGGGCTGGACTTATGTTTTTATTGCTCTTGGATATACTAACATACCTAGGAGTGACATTGCTAGGTCAGATGGTAGCGCTGTGTTTAAATTTTTGAGGAACTGTCAGACTATTTTCCAAAATGGTCACACCATTTCATATTTCCACCAGCAATATAAGAGGTTCTAATTTCTCCATATCCTCACCTACACTTATTTATTTGTTGATTGATTTTTAAAAAGAAAGATTGATTTCTTGTCCTGCTTATTTATGTGCTTATTGGTTGATTCTTGTATGTGCCCTGACCGAGGATTGAATCTGCAACCTTGGCATATTGGGACAACGCTCAAACCAACTGAGCCAGGGCTCACCAACACTTTTAAAATAGCCTTTTGTGTCTAAACATCTCCGTGCTGGTGGAGTGATGAAAGTTGATGTGGTTTTTGATTTGCATTTCCCTGATGTCTGATGATGTTGAGCATCTTATTGCCTATGGTACAGACCTATTTTGGGGAAAATGTCTATTCAGAGCCTTGCCTGGTTTTGAGTTGGATCATTTATTTTTACTGAGTTGTAAGAGTCCTTGGTGTATTCTTAGATATAAGTCCATTATCAGATATATGATTATCACATGTTTTCTACCATTCTGTGTGTTGTCTTTTTTACTTTGCTGATGGTATTGCAACACAAAAGTTTTCAGTTTTGGGGATGCCCAGTTTATTTGCTTTTTCTTTTGTTGCTTGTGCTTTTGGTGTCATATATAAGAAACCATTGCCTAATCCAAATTATGAAGGTTTACACCTATGTTTTCTAGAGTTTCGTACTTCTGGCTCTTACATTTTGGTGTGAGGTAGGGATTCAACTTCTTCCCTTTGCACACGGATACCCAGTTTTCCCAGCACCATTTCTTGAAGAGACTGTTTCCTTTTGTCTTTGTTGGCATTCTGGTCCAAAAAAATCAGTTGATCATAAATGTGAGGGTTTATTTCTGGACTTCTTTAAAGTCCAGATTTCTAATCTACATGTTTATCTTTTTTTTCTTTAAAAAATGAATTTAAAGAGAATATTTATAAAAGTAGGCATTTGTGGCCCATTGTTTTATAATGTATTCATGGTTTCCTTTGTTTTACCTTAGTAGCTTCTCCCACTTTCCTCTACAATTATCTCATGTCACGTGGTATGCCATCTGAGAAGGGAGTCCTGGTGGTCAGGTGCCTGTCATTGGGATGGTAATGTTCCTGCTTTTCAAAGACTGCTTTGAGCACAGACAGGAAGTATCTTCCGTTGGCAGTGATGGCATAAAATTGTGAAAATAAAACAAGGAAGCTTTTAGCCCAAAGATTTTCTTACCTTCTTTAGATTTGAGATGCAGTATCATGAAAGTATGTTAAACTAATGGCTATGACTTTTTCTTTGAGAAAGTAGACTTTTCAGACCCATCCAAAGTTACTCTTTATGATTATACTTCCCAGAGTTCCTGAGTTGGAGGTAGAAGAAGAAACTCAAGTTCAAGAGATGACCCTAGATGAGTGGAAAACTCTTCAAGAACAGACCAGACCAAAGCCTGAATTTAACATCCGGAAACCTGAGTGCACGGTCCCTTCCAAAGCAGTGGTGATACACAAGTCCCGATACAGAGATGATGTAAGCATGACGTTCTGTCTGGAGCTAATCTTCCCTGACACCTTATTGGAAGCGAGATGGGCCTTCCCACTTCTATTTTGAAAATGTAACATTGGCAGTTGGCATTCCAGTTTCTGCCTAAGAGTAATTGAGATGATGTGTGCCTAATTTTACTGTATTTTTATTGTGAAATAATTGAATTTTGACCAGTTGACACTTAATACATAGTAATAGTGACAGTGAATTTTCTGCTCACCCAGAACTCTGCTGAGACTGTGCAAATAGTACATGTTAATTGCACTTCATTTTTGTATCAAGGGAGGTACAGAATGTTTCTGAATGATGCCATTTCAAAGGATGACTATTCTGCATTAACATGATAAGATTACTCTCACCTCTAGTTCTTAGAGCACTTAATTGGGAGGGTTGATCATTTGAAACCGGTCAGGGTGCTATGCCCTGTGACGCCTTTTTATGTTACTGCAGCATCTTTGCTCCCTTGCGTAACTGCTGAAACTCAGCCGAGGAGCCCGAAGAGCCTGGCAGCCTGCTGTCCAGTCGGGGCTGCTCACAGCGCCTCTCCTGTGAGGCCTTACTGTTCCTGGCTTATGTTCAGCTCTTTATCGGAGGCCTCCACTTTGAAAATATATTGACAAGGATGGTCAGTCTTTTTTAAAAAAATATATTTTTATTTATTTCAGAGAGAAAGGGAGAGGAGGAGAGAGATAGAAACATCACTGATCAGAGAGAATCACTGATCCGCTGTCTCTTGAACACCCCGCACTGGGGATCCAACCCCGGCATGTGCCCTGACTGGAAATCAAACTGTGACTTCCTGGTTCATAGGTTGACGACGTTCAACCACTGAGCCACGGTGGCTGGGTGGTCAGAAAGTCTTTAATTACATTTCTGTGTAAGTTACTAAACTTAAGGGCACACTAAAGCATTCTAATTTGAACATTTATAATTTGCATCATTTGCCCCTGCTGCTTATCTTAATACCAGTCTCTGTGTCAGTGATGGTGATGAGCAAATCCTCTCTGCTGGATATTATTTATTTTCTGTTTAAAACTCAGGGATTTTGCACCATGTAGAATTGTCTCATTCCCATTTACACCTTGTTTTCCTGTTAATCCTCACCCAAGGATATTTTTTCCATTGACTTTTTTTTTTTTTAAGAGAGAGTGGAAGGGAGGGAGGTATGGTAGGATGGGGGGGAGGAGAGAGAGAGAGAGAGAGAGAAACATTGATGTGAGAGAGACACATTGATTGATTGCCTCCCGATGCGCCCTGACAAGCCAGGTATCGAACCTGCAACCCAGGTACGTGCCCTTGACTGGGAGTCAAACCCAAGACCCTTCAGTGTGTGGGCCGATGCTCTAACCACTGACCCACACCCACTACAGCTAATTTACACTTGTTAGTTGTATTCTTTGAACGAATACTTTCATTAAAGTGTTGTTTATGATACAGAATCCCCTCCCACCCTCCTGTTTGGGTACTCCAGACTCTTAGGGGCCTTGACTAGTAAGTTCTGAGCTATCTACTACAAGTGACTTTTTCTACGAGTGGAAATCTCTGAGATATTTTTTTCTTTTTTTAACAAGTACATCAGTTAGCTAGGTTGGTTCTTTTTTTCTCCACTATTGTTGTTCTTTTTGTTATGGGGAATTGTAAATATAGCCTTGCCTAAAACAAATGTGCTGTCAGGGTGACGTGCAGTTGACACGTTAGGTAAAAATAGAAGCTACTCTCCGTAATCCTCACCAGATTCTCCTCCCGGCTCTGGCTCCGGCTCCTCAGAGAAGGCTCCTGGAATATTTGAAGCAGCTGGCTGAGCTGAGACACCAACCTTCGTCTCAGGAAAGCACACATTTTTGTTAATCTTATTATGGCCTTGGAGATTTTAGCCAGAAATTATTCTTAAAGCCTTTGTTCTGGGCTTTAAGAGACAAAAGCACTAGGATAATACCTCTCATTCTCTTGGAGCTCTGATTTTTGCAAAGTTCAGACCTAACACTAGTCTGCAAGTGGAGCTGGGCCCTCAACGTACTTTGGCTTCTGACCTTTAGCTCACTGAGCATCCATTGTACATTGTCCCTTGTTGGGGCAGGGCCACCTGTCCCCTGCTGCAACATTCAGCTGTTTTCTAAAGCAGGAGGCAGCTGTTTATTATTTTGCCTCTTACTGTTTTGTGTTGTTGTTTTTAAAAAATCTTTATTATTTTTAAAAGCTTTATTGTTGAAAGTATTACAGATGACCCTTTTTTTCCCCCCATTGACCTCATCTAGCCCGCACCCGCCCCCTGCCCCAGGCCTTCACCACGCTTTGTCTGTGTCCATGGGTTATGCATATATGCATACAAGTTCTTTTTTCCTCCCACAGTGACTCCCTCCAGCTCCCCCCACCCCAGGCCTTCACCCCATTGTCTGTGTCCATGGGTTATGTATACATACATACAAGTTCTTTGGTTGATTGATCTCTTCTGACCCATCCACCCTCCCCCTCCTTCCCTCTGAGATTCAACAGTGTTCCATGCTTCTATGTGTCTGGATCTATTCTTTTTTATTATTATTATTTAAGTTCTTTATTGTTTAAAGAATTACATAAGTCTCCTTTCCCCCCATTGACCTCTCCCCCAGCCACTCCCACCCCCCAGCACATGCCCTCACCCCCCTGTTGTCTGTGTCCACTGGTTATGTTCATATGCATGCATAAAAGTCCTTTGGTTGATCTCTTCTGAACCTGTTTAGTTCATCAGTTTATTTTGGTCATTTGATTCCACATATGAGTGAGATCACATGATACTTGTCTTTCTCTGACTGACTTATTTCACTAAGCTTGATACTCTCCAGGTCCCTCCATGCTCTCTCAAAGGATAAGAGAACCTTTTTTACTGCTACATAGTACCCCATGGTGTAAATGTACCACAGATTTTTTTAGCCACTCATCTGCTGATGGGCACTTGGGCTGTTTACAGATCTTAGCTATTGTAAATTGTGCTGCTAAGAACATAGAGGTGCATACATTCTGATTGGTGTTTTGGGTTTCTTAGGGTATATTCCTAGAAGTGGAATCACTGGGTCAAATGGCAGTTCTATATTTACTTTTTTTGAGGAAACTCCATACTGTTTTTCCATAATGGCTGCACAGTCTGCATTCCCTTTTCTCCACATCCTCGCCAGCATTTGCCATTTGTTGATTTGTTGATGGTAGCCATTCTGACAGGTGAGGTGATACCTCATTGTCATTTTAATTTGCATCTCTCTGATGATCAGTGACTTTGAGGATGTTTTCATATATCTCTTGGCCATCTGTATGTCCATTTTGGAGATGTGTTTGTTTAGGTCCTTTGCCCCCTTTTTTTAAATTGGATTGTTTGTCTTCATTTTGTTAAGTTGTATGAGTTCCTTAAATATTTTGGATATTAACCCTTTATCAAATGTATCATTGGTAAATATGTTCTTCCATTCAGTGGGCTCCCCTGTCATTTTGTTGATAGTTTATTTTGCTGTGCAGAAGCTTGTTATTTTGATGTAGTCCCATCTGTTTATTTTCTCCTTAGTTTCCCTTTCCTAAGAGATGTATCCGCAAACATATTGCTGTGAGAGATTTCTGTGATTTTGCTGCCTATGGTTTCTTCTAGGATTTTTATGGTTTCACGACTTACATTTAAGTCTTTTCTCCATTTTGAGTTTATTCTTGTGTATGGTGTAAGTTGGTGGTCATTTTTTCACATTTATCTGTCTAATTTTCCCAACACCATTTATTGAAGATACTGTCTTGATTCCATTGTATGCTCTTGTCTCTTTCGTCAGATATTAAGTATAATGGCTTTAGTTGATTTCTGGGTTCTCTGTTCTGTTCCATTGATCTATATGCTTGCTCTTGTGCCAGTACTGGACTGTTTTTATTACAGTGACTTTGTAGTATAACTTGGTATCTGGTATTGTGATTCCTCCAACTTTGTTCTTCTTTCTCAAGATTGTTGTGGATATTTGGGGTCTTTTATGATTCCATATAAATTTTTGGAGTATTTGTTCTAGATCTATAAAATATGGGGATTGCATTGACTCTATAGAGTGCTTTTGGTAGTATGGACATTTTAATGATGTTGATTCTACCAATCCATGAGCACGGTATATTCTTCCACTTGTTTATATCTTCCTCTGTCTCTTTCTTCAGTGTCCTGTAGTTTCTGAGTGCACGTCTTTTACCTCCTTGGTTAGGTGAATTCATTATTGGTGTATAAAAAGGCCATAGATTTCTGGGTGTTAATTTTGTATCCTGCTACATTGCCGAATTCGTTTATTAAATCTAGTAGTTTTTTGGTGGAATCTTTAGGGTTTTTCTGTGTACAATATCAGGTTATCTGCAAATAATGAGAGTTTCACTTCCTCCATTCCAATTTGGATGCCTTTTATGTTTTATTCTTGTCTGATTGTTGTGGCTAGGACTTCCAGTACTATGTTGAATAAGAGTGGTGAAAGCAGAAATCCCTGTCTTGGTCCTGTTCTTAGGGGAAATGGTTTTAGTATTTGCCCATTGAGTATTATGTTGCCTATATGTTTGTCATATATGGCCTTTATTATGTTGTGATATGATCCCTCTATTCCAACTTTGCTGAGAGTTTTTATCAAAAATGGGTGTTCGGCCCCAGCTGGTTTGGCTTGTGGATAGAGCTTCGGCCTGCGGACTGAAGAGTCCCGGGTTCGATTCCAGTCAAGGGCACATGCCTGGTTGTGGGCTCGATCCCCAGTAGGGGGCATGCAGGAGGCAGCCAATCAATGATTCTCTTTCATTGTTGATGGTTCTCTCCCTCTTCCTTCCTACCTGAAATCAATAAAAATATATATTTTTAAAAAATGGGTGTTGGATTTTGTTGATTGTGTTTTCTGCCTCTGTTTGATATGATCAAGTGACTTTTGTCTTTTAGTTTGTTTATGTGATGTATAACATTTTTTGATTTGTGAATACTGTACTAGCCTTTCATCCCTGGAATAAATCCTACTTGGTCATGGTGTATGATCTTTTTAATATATTGCTGGATCTGATTTGCTAATATTTTGTTGAGGATTTTAGCACCTATGTTCATCAGAAATATTGGCCTGCAATTCTCTTTCTTTATAGTGTCTTTATCTGGTTTTGGAATTACGATAATGCTGGACTCACAGAAAGAGCTTGGAAGTGTTCCTTTCTTTTGGATTTTTTGGTATAGTTTAAGAAGGATAGGTGTTCTTTGAATGTTTGATAAAACTCCCCTGTGAAGCCATCTGAACCAGAGCTTTTGTTTGCTGGAAGTTTTTTTTATTACTGTTTCACTTTCCTCAGTTGTTATTGGCCTATTCAGGTTTTCTGATTCCTCCTGATTCAGTTTTGGGAGATTGTATTTTTCTAGGAATTTGTCCATTTTATTCTCATTGCCCAGCTTGTTGGCAAATAGTTGTTCATGGTATTTTCTTACAGTCCTGTATTCTGTGGTTTCAGTTGTTACTTCTTTGCTTTTGTTTCTGATTTTATTTATTTGGGTCCTCTCTCTTTGTTTCTTGATGAGCCTGGCAAACAGTTCATCAATCTTGTTTATCTTTTCAAAGAACCAGCTCTTGGTTTCATTGATCTTTTGTATTTTTGTACTCTCTATGTCATCTATTTCTGCTCTGATTTTTATTATTTCCTTCTACTTACTCTGGGCTTTTCTTATTCTCTAATTCTTCAAGTTGTAGTATTAGTTTATTATTAATTTTTTTTTTTTTTTTTTTTTTTTTTTTTAGGTAGGCCTGTAGTGCTATGAATTTCCCTCTCAGGACTGCTTTTGCTGTGTCCCAGAGATTTTGGGTTGTTGTGTGTTCGTTTGTTTCCAGGAAGTTTTTGATATCTTTCTTGATCTCATTGGTAATCCATTCATTGTTTAATAACATGCTATTTAGCCTCATGTGTTTGAACATTTTTGGGTGTTTTTACTATAGTTGATTTCTAATTTAATTCCATTGTCATCTGAGAAGATGTTGATATGATTTAAATCTTCTTGACCTTGTAGAGACTTGTTTTGTGTCCTAACAGGTGGTCTATCTTTGAGAATGACCCATGTGCACTGAGAAGAATGTATATTCTGCAGTTTTCGGTGAAATGTTCTACAAACGTCAGTTTAATCCATCTGATTTAGTGTGTCATTTATAATCATTGTTTCCTTGTTTATTTTTTGTCTGGAAGATCTATCCAGTGAAGTCAGCAGGGTGTTAAAGACCCCTACTATGACTGTATTGCTGTTGATCTCTCCCTTAACGTCTTTCAGAAAGTTTTGTTTGTTAAATATATTTAGGTGCTCCTATATTGGGTGCATATATGCTTATCAGGGATATAGCCTCTTGTTGGATCAGTCCCTTTAGTATTATGTAGTGACCTTTGTTGTCTCTTGTGATGGCCTTCATTTTGAAGTCTCTTTTGTCAGAGATAAGTATTGCTATCCCAGTTTTTTGTTTTTTTTATATTTCCATTTGTATGGAAAATTTTTTTCCCATCCCTTCACACTCATCCTGTGAGTCTCTTGTTCTGAGGTGGGTTTCTTGTAGGCAGTATATATTTGAGTCACGTTTTCATATCCATTTAGCTACCCTGTGTCTTTTGATTGGAGCATTTAGTTAATTTACATTTAAGGCTATTATTGATAGGTACTTATTTATTGCCATTTTAATTCTTTTAAAAATATATATATTTTATTGATTTTTTACAGAGAGGAAGGGAGAGGGATAAGAGTTAGAAACATCAATGAGAGAGAAACATCTATCAGCTGCTTCCTGCATACCCCCTACTGGGGATGTGCCTGCAACCAAGGTACATGCCCTTGACTGGAATCATACCTGGGACCCTTCATTTCGCAGGCCGAGGCTCCATCCACTGAGCCAAACTGGTCAGAGCGCCATTTTAATTCTTTATGCCTATGTTTCTCTCTATTTCCTCTCATTATAGCAGTTCCTTTAGCATTTCCTGCAGTGTTGGTTTGGTGGTGATAAACTTCTTTAACTTTTTTTGTCTTGGAAGCTCTTTATTTCACCATCTATATTGAATGATAGCCTTGCTGGATATAGTAATCTTTTTAAAAAGTATATATTTTTATTGATTTCAGAGATGAAGGGAGAGAGGGAGGGAGAGATAGAAACATCAGAGAGATTAATTGGTTGGCTGCCTCCTGCCTGCCCCACACTTGGGATCGAGCTCATTACCTGGGCATCTGCCCTGACCGGGAATCAAACTGTGACCTCCTGGTTCACAGGTTGACACTTAACCACTGAGCCATGCTGGCTGGACTGGATATAGTAATCTTGGTTTCAGATTCTTGGTTTTCGTTACCTTGAATACTTCATGCCATTCCCTTCTGGCCTATGGAGTTTCTCATGAAAAATCAGCTGACAACCTTATAGTAACTCCTTTGTAGGTAACAAATTGCTTTTCTTTTGCTGCCTTTAAGATTCTTTGTATTTAACTTTTGGGATTTCAATTATGAAGAGTCTGTGTTGGGGGCTATTTGGGTTCTTCTTGCTTGGAACTCACTGTGCTTCCTGAACTTGTATGACTTTTCCCTTCATCTGGTTAGGGAAGTTTTCTGCCATTATTTCTTCAAACACGTTTTTTTCTCTATCCCTTGCTCACTTTCTTCCCTTTCTGGCATTCCTATGATGCAAATATTGTTACGTTTCAAGTTGTCCCACAAGTCCCTTAAGCTGTCTTCCTGATTTTTAATTGTTTTTCTTTCTGGTTCTCTGATTGATTTTTTTCTACCCTGTCTTCTAATTCACTGATCCGATCCTCAGCTTCCCCTAATCTGATGTGTATTCCTTCCAATTTGTTCTTTATTAGTATTATATCATTCTTCATTTCTTAGTGTTTTTTCCTTGGTTACTGTATCTTTTCTCATGCTGTTGAGCATCTTTGCCATCATTATTCTGAACTCTATATCTGATAAATTTCTTATCTCCATTTTACTTAGCTGTTCTTCTGGAGAATTCTCTTGTCCTTTTGTTTGGGTTTGTTTTTTTCTCTCCCATTTTGGCTGCCTGTTTGGGTTTGTGTTTATTAGGTAGACCTGCTACACCTCCCAACCTCTGGTGCAGGACAGTGTCAGACGCTGTTTCTGACTGGCCCTGAGTACCCTGTTTGGGGCTATCAGCAATCCACAGCTTGTGGCTCCCTCTGCTGCAGCTGGGTCCCTTTGGGAAGAAGTAAGATGTGCACCAAGGTCTGCTTTTCCTAGCTCCGGGCCAGAGGAGATCAGGCAAAGACTCAAAGCCTCCAGAGGTCTGCCTCTGCTTGCAGTCTGATTGTTATTCAGTCTTGATTAGCCCCAGGCTATTAACGCTAGCAAGGCATAGACTCCACAGGGTGGGTTGAGAGGTTTTCCAACAGGGTGGCACAATTGCTTCCCCCACAGGCAAAAGCTGCCTGGATGGTAATGGTCTGCCAGAGAAAGAAGTACTCTGCTGTATGAGGGAATGACTCAGCACAGGAAATCGGGTTGTCTATCTTCTGAGGTCTAACCCCAGAGTCCCCAACCCTGACTTCTGCTCATATAGCTCCAGTCCACTCTGCCCTTCCTTGGCTGGAGTCAAGGTGAGTGGCTGACTCAAAATGTTGTGTTGGCCCTTTAAGAGGGTAACTGCATTTCCAGCCATCTCTTGCTGGCAGACAACAATCCTACTTCTTACCACAGCCAGATGTTATCTGGGCTCCTTTCTTAGTTCTAGTGTTCTGGGCTGGGGATCCCAGCTTGGGGATTAAACCTCAGAGTTCTCAATGGGAACCCTCCACAGCTGAGATCTCTCTCCAGAACTTTAGCTTCTGTCTGTCTGTCTGTGGGAGCCCGGCCAGCCCTTTTGCTTAGCCCTTCCTACCAGTCTCTACGTGGTCTCCACTCTCTGCCCTTGGTTATCAGGGTTCTCTCCAGCCAGTCTTCAGTTGATTATTCAGGATGTTTTTTCTGCATTTTAGTTGTAATTCCAGCTGGGAGAGTGTCAGTGTAGCTTCCTCTTGATCCACTGCCAGTTTGGAATTGTCCCTCTTACTGGTTTTTGGTGCATCTTTTCACCAGAGGGCCAGTGCTCCTGAATTGTTTTCCCTCACCGTTTTAGCTTTAAGAATCCATATACTTAAGGCCTATGTTTTATTTTAATTGTTTTTTATTTTATTATTTTTAATCCTTCGGTGCACTGCATGATGCTCCAACCAACTGAGCCACACCAGCCAGGACGGCCTCTGTTTTATTTTAATTTGAGACATTGAAGGAACATGAATGTTAACCATGAAACCTGCAGTGAACATGTAGTCCAAAGGGGTTGATGTACTCAGGGAAATTTTATTTTATTTCCTGGACTAGTTGTGGGAACGTTTAACCTTATAGCACTTTGGAGAGTCTCATCCAAGACCATGGGTATATTTTCTGTAGATTTGTATTTTACTTAAAAGTGAGATATTTTTTAAAAAAAAAAAATCCTTTAGGAGTTGAAGCCAAATCAAAATTGGAGAGATTTATTTAATACAGTTTTCTTTTAAAAGAGGCAGAACTTATTTGACCTCTTAGAATAAAATGTGCTTTCTCAAAGAATTTTGTAAAGCAGTTCTTAAAAAACGGCTGGCATTCTTGATACAGCATTGGTAGCAGTCCTCAGGTAACCAGTCTGTTATTTGACCATTGCATATACTCAGAGTAAAAATTGTTTATTACTGATCATGCAGTTTCTAACATCTGGTATTTGTACAGTTAGCACCCCACATCGAAAGGAGTTTCTCCATCAAGTTCTGTTCAAGGAAGGAGAATATTTCCTTATCAAAGTATTATTCATGAACATACAAAACAACAGCAGAAATTTAAAACTTTAAATCTTAGCAAAATATACAGGTATAAAACATTTATCTCAATTGCTGTTACTCATGTCAGATCTTACATCTTAACTTGCTAAACTGGTAGAATTTTTGTTTCACTTGGAATAATGTAAGTTAAAGATGTTTGGATTAGGACTGTGAACATGAGAACGAGTGGCTGTGAGACGTGCAGCGCCCTGTGCTAGAAAGAGCGGCACTGCCATCTTCCTCCACCCTGCGCCCAGGCGGGCCACACCAGGGAGGCTGCTCCGGCCACAAGGCCTTAGCTCCCTTGCAGCATGTCGCTCGGACCCTGAGCCCAGTGCTGTCCATGGAGACAGCTGTGTGTGTGTGATGCTGTCACTGTTTCAGATAGTAAAGGATGACTGCGAGGATGATGCCCATGTTTTCCGGAAAGCGGCCAATGACATCACATCCCAGCTGGAGATTAATTTTGGTAACCTCCCTCGTCCGGGGCGCGGAGCCAGAGGTGGCACACGGGGAGGCCGGGGAAGGATCAGAAGGACAGAAAACTATGGACCCAGAGCAGAAGTGGTGGTAAGTATTTGTATTCTGATCCCGGTGGCTTCCTGAAGAACCTGAGAGGAGGAGGAGGCCCTGAGCTGCACAGTCTGATTTTGGAGGGTCGTCAGGTTCTGTGGTGGATTCCTTCTCTCTCTAGTGTGGGTCTGATGTCGGGTGTTTGGAACGGTGATGTCAGCATTGCCATCAGTTGGGTACAGACCGTCTGTAGCCTTGGCCTCCAGGGTCTCCAGGCGGTCCACTGCCTGCCCTGAAGGTGCGCTCAGAGCAGAACTCACTGCATCAGACCAGACCCCAGGCTTGGGGAACAGATCTCCTTCACGATGCCTGAGGGCACGTCCTGTACCCCGAGCTTTCAGGGCAGAAGGCCCTCTGCAGCCCCTTCTCCACTCAGAGCTCTCCCCCTCCGCCAAGTCTGCTCTGCCGCCTGTTCGAGCAACCCTTGCCTGCTTCCCAGGAACAGCTCTGACCTGCCTACTCCCAGGAGGCTTCTTGGATTACGTTTCCCTCCAGACCAGTGCACAGTCCTGGAGCAAGGGCTTGCTGCTACTCTTTGGAGCATGATCTCCATTGGTAACTGTTCTCACTGGTGTGATTGTGGATTGTGTCTGTGGGCGGCAGCAACCATGTCTGCTTTTATCCGTTTCCCCAGGGCCTAGCACCATGTAAGCTTAGAAGGTGTTTCATAATGTTTGGTGCATAAATACACGAGTACCTATTTAGTAGGAGTCGGGCCGGAGGCCCTGTGGCCAGCGTGGGCCTGAGTCCTCCTGCCTCTGCCTACGTAGCTGGCCTCCCAGACGTTCCTTTTGCTGCCGATTCCCTGGCTCCCAGGAGCAGCCCCTGGAGCAGTGCCTACAGGTGGTTATACCTAAGCAAGAGCAAAACACTATACAGTTTTTTCAGGTTGCATTTGAGGCCAGGTTGGAAAAGGTTCTGTTCTGAGAATAGAAAATACACATTCTCTCCTTTGCAAGCAGAGCTCCAGCCACTGCTGCGCTGGTCAGGAGCGAGCCTGAGGTTCTGGAAGCTGCGCCAGCCCCTCCCCTGCCGCCCACCTATGCTCTTCCGGCTCAGAACTGCCACAGGCCCCGCCCCTTCGCGGGAGAACCTGCTCTTCCAGAAAAGCCTTCCCTGATTGTGATGTGTGCTTGGCCACCAAGTTGCATTGGACACCCGTCCTGGGGCGTCTGTTACTGAGGTTGCCACACTGACTTCCCATCTGTCTCCCTTCACCTTGTCAGCTCCTCCCTTCCCCCCCCCGCCCCGCGGGGCCAACTGGGGAGTCATCCTATATCTCCACGTGGTCAACCTTCTGTCTGTTCATTGGGTGACGGACGTGCCAGATAGAAATAGGGTCACTCAGGGAGGATTTGTTCGAGGAGTGGGGGCACAGCCAGGCACTTAGTAGCCGGACAGCAGTGAGGATGAGAGAGTGCACCCTCAGCGGAGCTCCTGGCGCTGCATTGGGGGCCGCCCCGCCTCTGCCCAGCCTGGGGGCCACCCCGCCTCTGCCCAGCGTGCGGTGAGCGCCTGAGTGGGATCGGGTGAAATGACAGTTGGCTCCAACACTTTTCTCTTTCAGATACAAGACGTTGCTCCAAACCCGGACGACCCTGAAGACTTTCCTGCTCTGGCGTGAGAGCTGCGCCAGGGCGCTCAGCAGCACCGCAGGGAAGACTTCTTGCTTGGGGAAGAGACTCAGAACAATAGATATTGCTTTTCCCCCTTTGGTGTGATTCATGGCACTTTGTTGGGGGGTTGTGGCGGGGGGTGGGGGGAATAGAGATTTTCCAGGACAGGGCTGCCGTTCTGGTCGGGTTAGTCTGGCACTTTCCCAAGCAGGTGGAGTGCGGAGGTTATATTTTTGTTTAAGGACTTACAGGTGAAGCTGAGAAATAATGTTCGGACTGTGGACATGGAGCCTGTGTCCGTGGAGGGTGTCCCAGTCCACCTAGGAAGCTTAGAGACGGAGGCCGAGGCTGCTTGTGGGGGAGGACGCACACCGCATCAGTAAGGCCGCTGGGGGGTGGAGACCGGAAACGGACCTGCAGCTGATTTGCTGTTGACTAAACGTCACCCTCCCCTGGGCTTGGTGGAGTTCTGGTTTTCATTAGCCAGCCATTTGAAGCAGCCATTGTGCAGCTCTGGTCACCCTCGGACAGAGCCGGGAAGCTTGGCTGTTAAATGGCCCCCCACCTCGTGGTTTCTGCCTGTGCGCACCCGTACCACGTTTAGTATCAATGTGCACAGCTAGGGTTTGCGTGGCTTTTAGGATGAGTATTATGTATGTGGTTTTAAAAGTCATGTAATTTAACCCGCCTATCAAATGAAAAGGGGTCCAGGCGAAAGAGCATTGCAACTTGGTTCCATATTCTTTTCTCCTTCAAAACTTGTGTCAGAATTGGGGCCTGTGCACCAAATCCCTGTGGCCTGCCGGCGGGGCTTGTGGATGCCTAATGTGTGCTCTCGGCACCGCACCAGGTCGGGGTCCTGTTTCTTCCGTGAATGTTTGGGGTAGGGGCAGCCTCAGAGGTTCAGTAGCTCCCCAAGTCCCGCGAGGTTTTGAGCCGGCGTGGGGGCTGGGCAGGGGCAGCTGTGGCCACTGCTGGAAGCTGGGTGATGTCCCCCCACTGGGCTGAAGCAGCTGGTTCAGGACCCGTTTGCCCCTGGTTCAGGACCTGTGCTTCCGCCTGCATCGCTCCACCTGCTGGCTCTGGACTTGGACCCGAGTAAGAAAGGCTGGTCCTCCCTCCCGACTGGGTGTAGGAAACGGAATTGTTTGGGTCACACCATGATGGAGAGAGAATGTGAGAAAAAGCCCCAGCAAAGTCTTATCCTGTTGAAGAATCGGAGCTGAACCCGTTGCCTCGTGACAGGCGGTGGAGGACCTTCCCTGTAACGACAGGACGGGCGCTCCCTTGTTATCAACATCCAAGTGCGTCTTCCCTCGCCCTGGAGACGGCCAGTCGGACCTGATGGGAGCGGAGACACCGGTGAGGGGGAACGGCAGGTTCGGCCATGACCAGCAGGGTGACTGTGGCTGTGCCCCTGGGTTGACGGGAGGCCATGCAGCGGAGCCACTTTTCCTTTGATGATTAGTGAAACATCCCTTTTAAGATCCCCCTCCCACTAGTGTTGTGAAGAACACGTGCTACAAAGCCCACAGCGCTAGATTTGATGTTTGCAAACGCTGTGGTCTCCCCCACACACCCACCGAGACCCCGTGCTGAGCGGCAGGCCCCTGGCCGGGGTGCTGAGCCTGCAGAGCCATGCTGCGGCTGAGGCCGCGGCCCCAGGAAGAGCAGAAGCACAGGGCCGGGAAGATCCTCCTGTGCTATAGGGAGGAGGGGTTGCTGCCTCCGCTCCCCCCAGGCAGGGGCTGTGTGTAGATGTGCTGTCGCGCGGCAGGGCATGTTTCCCGCTGGTGACATACTAGGCAGATTCACCCCACAGGAAATGGGCCTGAGAGACTGGAAAGCGCCGTCCAGCGTGTTGGGATTCCCTGGCAGGTGCGCCAGCCTCAGCCGATTGGGTCCCTCTCAGCCAGGAGGGCACAGCTGGGCCTCAGGCTGCCAGGGCGGCAGCTGAAGACGGTGAGGGTGGGGTGTCCCAGAACCTGCAGCTGGGAGAGCCCCACAGAGGTGGGCGTGACCCTGACCGCTGTCTCCCCTGCATATCTGACAGCTTGGAAGGGGGGCTGGTCCCGCTGCGGCCCTGGGACAGGCTGAATCCTGCCCTGCTGGTTTCATATCCGGCTGGGGTCCGCAGCCTGATGGTGGTAGTGAACACCTAACATTTCATCTCAGCAGGGCAGGCCCTCAGAGTCCAGGGGTGCACTAGGCACCCCCTTGCCTTCTGATCACTGACTCTCCTCGCCACCCTGGGGCGCAGGTATTTCAGGGGCGAAGGCATTGCTTTTCCTTTGGAACCCCCCAGGTGGTGGCAGCGAGTCCTGTGGAGAGGGAGGAATGAGGGGAGGGCTGGGTCTCAGAGGTGGGCAAGGGCAGCTGCTGGATAAAAGCGGGAACCGCCTCTAAGCTGTTCCAGAAAGAGCCACGCTGCCAGCCATGGCCCGCCCCCGGATGAGCAGTTTGGCTTGGAGAAAAGGTCCCATTTCCCACTTGCTGCCTCATCTCTCCTCAGCCCCGTGAGGACCACCCCCGGGCCTGGCGCTCCTCTCTGCCAGCGGCCAGCAGGCAGGTCCTCAGATGCTGGCGCCACTGCCCTGACGTGCCCAGGGTGAGGCAGTGCCTGGCTCTGGCCCTGGGAGACCTGTATTTATGGTAAAGAAAATGAGGAAGGAAAGCAGGTACTTAAAATAACTTTCTTATAAAACACAATACAGATAAGAGTGCAAAGCCTTGTAACCACCACCTAAGATGAGAAGCCAATGTCCCCAGAAGCCTGTCCACTGAGACGGGGCCCACGCCCTCCATCGGATGACTTTCGGTCTGAGGGTCCCCTCCGCCCTTCCTGCAGAACCATGCTATGACCAGCACATCTCGAGGGGCTGCTGAAGGCTGTGCTGTGCTGGTCTCAGCACCTCAGTCAGGGGTGGGGCAACGTCCTTGCGCCCGCTGACCCGGGCAGGGATGGGATGAGGAGATGAAGCAGAAAGAAGATTCCACCCCCCTGCCCAGTGCTCTCTCTCCACACCCGTTAAATGACCAGTCCCTTGGGCAAACCTGCTAGGAGAGGGACAGGGAAGGGCCAGAGGACACTGAGTATGCTGTGTGCTGCCACGTGAGCTAGGGCAACCCTGCAACACTGACCAATTGCAGTGGCAGGGCTTGAGGGGTGGAGACAGGAATGGGGGCGGGGGTTCTCTGGGCCTCGCAGCCGGAGGCCTCAGCTCCTGACACCTCTCCAGGTTCCCATGACTCAAAGCAATAGGACTTGCCCCAACCAAACCACAGTGGCTTTTGAACCCATCACAGCTCTACCATGGGCAAAGCAGGCCCATGTGTGGGGAGAGAAGGTCGAGCCAGTGGAGTTGAGAACCAACTGCCTTCTAAGCAGTTTTTTTTTGCAAAAAACGTGGCTATTTCAGAGGGCTTCCTTGGAGCACGAAGTTGTGTAAGTTGGGAAGCACCTGCTGTGAGAATGGAGTGGCCTGGACTTCCACATCAGGCCCTCAGAGTTCTCAAGACACTGAGGCTGGAAAACCATCTCCTGGAGAACAGCCACCTGCCCAGGCACTAAGGACACTTCCGCCAGGGAGGGCGCTGTCCAGCCCAGGGCTGCACACCCGGCTGGTGGCCCTGGTCTGCATCCCCCTCCCAGCAGTTCTTGGCAGCGTTAGAGCAACAGGGAGGAAAACTGTATGTGCTGGTGGCGGAGGAAAGAGCGGGAATGAGCAGGGACGCTGGAGAGGTTTGCAGTTAAGATGGGTGGGTAGAAAGGAAGAACAAATGCAAGGCCGGAGGGCCTGGCCAGGACAGTGCTAACTTCCCCCGGCCCCATCCCTACCGGGATCCCTAGGCCTGGAGGGGCCTGGGGGCGGCTGGCGAGTAGGCTCCTTTATGGCACACCTCCGGGGCGCCCTTCTTGCCGCGCTGTAGGAGGAGCGCCCATGGAGTGGAAGGTAGACAGCCAGTGAGGCCATTGAGGGCCTGTTTATGAACGTCACCATTTTTGCATGAACTTTCCTGGGAGATAGACTTCAGCATCCGTCAGTCCCAGGGCCCCTGTGGTAAGCAGCACTGTCTCCAGGGCTTGGGATTGAACCAGAGAAGGTGCCTGCCGGCCCTCCCCACCGGCTATCCCCCAGGTCACCTTCGGGAGGCCCAGCGCTGTCTCTGGGCTGAAATCTCAACACCAAGTGAAAGAACGAGGCAAAAACTTGCTGAGGCTGAGGCCTGGGCCAGAGGAAACAGTTTCACTTGCACCTGGAGAGAACGCCGTTGGTGAGCGCTGCCGTCCAGCACAGACCTGCTCTGGAGGTCTAGTCCCTGCGGAGCCCCAGCCAGATTAACAGCCGGTCTAGAAAGTTTGCAGCCCGTGCCGGCCAGCCATCACTGGAAAAGCGAGGAGGTGGTTGTATTCATAACACTGACTCAGGGAGTTGCTGGGGTGGCAAGGACTGGATCATGCCGCTGGAGAGAAGACCCTGGGGGCATGTGCTAAGCTCCCTGGTTAACTGCAAGGCAGGTGTGGGGTTGCCACGGTGGAATCACCGAGTACACGTGGTCCAAGGCAGCGCCAGCCCCCGCCTCTGCCCGCCCCAGTGCGGAGTGGACGCTGCCCCACAAGCCCGTTCCAGGCGCTGCTTTTGTGGTGCTGCCCAGGAGCGGTGCTGGAGGCCCCGCAGCACCTCCCAGCCTGATGGCGCTGAGCTTGTGTGTGTGTGGGAGGGGAGGGGGGGTAGTGGACTGTCCAATGGCTGGGGGCACGGCTGGCATTCGGTAGCGGCGTGGGGGAGGGCTGAATTCTCCACGCTGTCCTGCAGGAAGAGCTAGCTGTCCTGCCGCAAGTCCTGTGTTCCTCTTCAAGGGAAGCTTGGCGGGAAGAGCCACTGTCCATCTTCAAGTGGAACAAAGCCCCCGCCCCTTTTCTGCTCTCACGCAAAGCCTCTTCCCCTACAGGTGTGTCTGGGCATTATGAGAACGGAGGGGGTCAAGGCCAGTGCCCTGGTGGTCACTAGCCCGTGTGGTCTGGCCCTGGCCAGTGGGAGGCCTCCTTACCTGGACAGTTCTGTGTGGAAGAAGCACGTGTCATCCAGAAGCACGTCAAGGCCATGCAGACTTGCTAGCAAAGACAGGAGACACAGTTAGAGGCAGGCGAGGGGGCTGGCCAGCACCCCAGGAGGAGCTGGGAGAGGTGGCGAGAATCAGCAGGGACATACTGTGCCAACAACTCAAAAGACAAAGGCCCAAACCTGAATAATGCTCAAAGACAGGACTCTGTAGCAGGGAGTGACACTGGCAGCGCATCCTGCTGTTCATGACCAGCTCAGCCCTGACAGCTGCTCCTGGGGGGGTTGGGTGGGGGCTGTGCATGGCCACAGTCCTCTTGGACAGCATTAAAGCAGTGTTTTTATTTTTTAATTAAATAATATGTACATGGCTCTTAGTAATGGGCCAGGCACTTGTTCTAATGAACAAACATGAACTCATTTAATCCTCATATGAATATATTAGATATTATCATCTTGGCTCCAAGAACACAGCTAAGTAAGAGGCAGTCTGGGTCCAGAATCCATGCTCTGAACAATGATCCCAAGCTACTTTTCGATGTGGTGAACATAAAAACTTCACAATTTTGCATATTCTTGACCTAGAAATATCTTCTGAAGGAATTTATCCCCTGGATCACCCTGGAAGAGTTCACAGGTGGGAATGTTTGTGCAGTGTTATAATCATAAAGTGCTGGAAAGCACCCACATGGCCAACTGTGATGAGAGAATGACTTCAGAAGTCGTGGCATGCCGCGGAGCAGGCAAAAAGCCTGTGAACCCCTCTCCCGCGCTCTCCCATGCACCCGCCACAGCACGCACTCACGGGAGAGGAAAAGCAGTCCCGGGGTTACACGCAGGCTGGCACCAGGACCCAGCGAAGTCGTCCACGTACTCTTATCTCTTTTAATCCAAACCCTGTACTTTTACTAGCCCACTTTACAGATGGACAGCGAGGGCAGGCGGCTTTGGGATGCACACCACTGCCTCTTTCCCTGTCCGCGCTCAGTAGGCGCGGGGCTCGGGAGGGGGCCTTGTTACTTGGGCATGCCGCTGCCCAGCCTCTGGACCACCCTCCACTTACCTTCATGCGGGAGTTTCTCCCTGCAAGAGTCAAGTTTGTTTTTCGGTTTTTTATTCTTTTTTTGTTTTTTCAATCCTCACCTGAGGATATTTTTCCATTGATTTTTAGAGAGAATGGAAGAGAGAAGGAAAGACAAGACATAAATATTGATGAGAGACATTAATTGGTTGCCTCCTGTATGAGCCCAGACCTGGGCCCTGGCTGGGGAGGAGCCTGCAACCTAGGTCCGTGCCCTTGACCTGGAATCAAACCCAGGACTCTTTGGTGCACAGGTCGACGCTCTAACCACTGAGCCAAACTGGATAGGGCAAGAGTCAATAGTTTGACCTCTATTAACACACAAAATTATACTGCAGGTACCAAAAATATCAGATACTGAAGGACCATATTGTGCTATCAAAGTCAGCCTTTACCTGATCACCTAGAGAAAATTATCTTAAATGTAGGAAATTTATTGGAAGCTATATGCCAGACACTGTTTTGAGTGTGTTGCATGTATTATCTCATTTAATTCTCATACTGTTAAAATAGGAACTTTTTTTATTCCCATCTCACGTGAATGGAATAAGAGGGGTTTTACCAGACTGCCCATGCTCTAGGCAGTGTGGTTGACAACACAGGGAAGCAATGATTGACCTGCAGGCCAGGGTCTCAGAGGTTTGCCACCCAAACTGCACAGCCCTGGAGAGCTGCTCCGAGGAGAAACAGCACACCTTGAGGTTCCATCCACAGCCCGGCAGGCCCGGGGCCTTGCCACCACGCCTGCCCCTCCCTCCCAGCCTCCTCGGACTTCGAGCTGCTTGGCGCATGCCAACTAACCAAGCTGGTCAGTCACCAGGAGGCACACGCCCAGCACTGGCCTCCAGGTCAATCATGGAGGGAGCAGGTGGATGTTGTAGCTCTCAATGGAGGGCAGAGCCCGCAAATCCCTCTGGTGGCAGGCGTTTGGGTAACGGTGAGAAGACGGGTCCCTTTGGTTTGTGCTTTGAAAACTCACATCCCAGCATGAAGCAAAGCCCAGTCCCCAGGGAGCTGGACAGCACCTCCTTCAGGACAAGCTGTCTCAGGCACCTGGGCACGAGGCCGCCGTGATGCCTGCCCGGGACCATGGCGAGGGAAGGCAGTCCTGCACCCGAATGGCACAGGGCGTGCGGTGCTCAAGCACCGGCCCTGCCTCTCGCCCAGCACTTGGGTCCCGAGCCTGCAGACGAATGAAGGGGCTCCCACCTCTGACCTGTAAGACCCCGAGGTCTGATGGATGCATCTTCGTGTCCGGGAAGTGAAACCTTTGCGTCCTCGGAGTGGGTGAGGGTGCGTGCCGAGTGACTCCCCACAGGAGCCCCTCACATGCCCACTGTCTTCTCCCGGGAAAGGTGCGATGGGCCGAACTATATCCCCCACGTTCTTAAATGGAAGCCCTAATCCCCAATACCTCAGAACAGGGCTGTTTGGAGACAAGGCTTTTAAAAGGTGATTATGTTAAAAGGAGGCTATTAGGATGGTGTCAGGAGAAAAGCAGGACACACAGAAGACCGCAGGGACGAGCGCAAGGAAAAAGGGCCAAGCAGAGAGGCATCGAGAAACCAGCCCTGCCGAGGTGGTCTGGGCCTCCGGCCCCAGAGCCGGGACTGGGACGCTTCTGTCGTTCCAGCAGCCTGGGTGGGAGTGTTTTGCTGTCACAGCCCCAGTGGATGAAGACTGACGGTCACAATACTCCTCCAACTCAGAATGTTAGTAAGCGAACACAACCTAAAGATTATTTGGTTAATACTTTTAATTACATGATTATAATTATACAATTTCCACTCTTCAATATTTTGTATAAAACCAGTTACAATACACATGATATTCCAAATGCAACAATACATATCAAACTACATAGATATGCAAAGTTTACACGCCATTATGAAGCTGTATCTTAAAAAATACCTTCAGGAAAATAAACATTCATTCAACCAGTTCTCTCAGCTTTATAAAATGTGGTTAGAAATATACATTTTAATTTAAAAAATCAAGACAATGATTGACCCAATACTGATTAATCAGTTACATTTTAAAACTTTTAGTAATCTGTACATGAGTGCAGGTTAGATAAAAGTATGCAAATTATTAATATAAAACTGCAGTACTATACTCAGATGAAGCTACCTGCTGACATTTAATTAGGCGGTCGAGGAGGTAATTTCCTACGGCGCAGGTGAGCGGCCGTGCGCTGCACCCAGTATTTCCCCCGCGACGTGGAGGAACTGACTTAGTGGGTGGGAGAGCAGCAGCCAGCCTCACACGACAGCTTTCATGGGCGGTAACTATTAAAGAATGCAAGTCGGGTTTAAAGTTGTTTTGATGAGCATGGCTTTCCCAAATACAAGAATTACTGTTTAAAATGTGTGAAGAGAAGCAGTGAAGCTCCTTTTAGAACAAACATCAAAGGAGCGCATTGCTCACTTGTCAGGACCGTGATTCAGGCAGAGGACCAAGCCCAGCACGACCCAGCCAGGGGCCGCGCCCAAAGGAAACCCGTCTTCTTATGAGAGCATGGGGAATGCCTCTAAAATCTGTGTGGGCCCTAGAGAAGAGGTAGAAATCACCCCTGGGAGAGGGAGGAGGGCGGGGCAGGAAGTGGGTGGGTGACAGGCTCAGGGGCTCAAGTTTGAACAGAAGGTTCTGGAGACCAGAGGAGCAGGGAGCCGCTGCACTCCCGAGCATGGCTACTCACTCACAGGCCGGAGCCGCCTAGCTCTCCTTGAAGACAAGAGAGAAGTCTGTCTGCACTTCGGGGGCCCAGTTTTGCAGACACCTTCCTTTGGACTGCCCCTGACTTTTGTCCCCAGAAAGCTTCAAGGGCACCTAAAAATATTCATTTCTACTTTCAATTCCAATGAAAACTGTTTGGTGTACTTTCAAAGCTATTTAAGGCTCTTAAGTGAAAGGACTCTCTCAAGCTGACAAGCCGTTTCATATTCCATAGCAACAAGGTCTCCTGTAACAAGGTCTCCAAAAGAGGCCTCAGATGATTCTGGGCATGTTGACAGTTCAGTTGGGGGGCGGGGGTGGAGATTCCACTCTGATTCATAGCAAGAACTTTCCATCAGTACGACCCAGAAACTTCCTGGATTCTCGATATGGCCCTCAGAAGTTTAACACTGGTGCTGGGTCCTTTGTGTTCCAAATCACTTGTTTCCTATGACTAATTTCAGGAACAAGCCTGTTAAACACAAGGGTTTTTAGAAAGAGCCACAGGGATAGCAATTCTAGCTGGAAATGTGAGCAGCCAACACAAAAAGGCAATTAATAAAATAAAAAGTACTGTGGTTGGCACTGAAGCCCAAATTTTTCACTCTTGGCCTAGACACCAAAGGGCTTCCTCTTTGAAGGGACAGCACACTGACTTGTTCTGAAGTAATACGAGGCCAAGCCAGGCACGGTTCAGATGGGAAGTGATTTTCACAGCTGCCTGGACTATTTATGTAGGAGATGGCCTTTAAAAGCGTGAAGGGACGAAGAGTTGCCCTGAGAATGCAATGCTTATGCTGGGCGGTCTGAAATCTCGTATCGTCTCCCAGCACAATACAGCAGTGGCTTACTGAGAAGCCGTCTCCCATCAGGGAAGCCCTTCTTTCTGTCTATGAACTTCCAGGGGCAAAAAACCCTCCATTTTTCTGAGATCTAGTCCCCTAGAGTGTAAAAGCGGGCGTGAGGACCCCCACAGCGCCTAGTGGGGAAGAACTGCTTGTTTGGCCAAAACAATGGCATCTTCCACATCCCCTCAAAGCTGAGAGGAAGTGCCAGATGGAGCCAAGGCCTGCCCGTTACTTCTGCATTCGCAGACTTTACTCTGTTTCTACCAACTTCTTCTTAGTCCTCATAGTTCTGTTTAAAAGGCAGCTTAAAGAATGCAACTGCCTACTGACCTGACTCATTCTGCCTTTCAATACTGTATCTCCCCATTTCCCAAACTAGGGTAGGCCAACATTGGCTAACAGTAATGAAAACTATTCACTTCAAAATATTTTGAAAAATGTTCTCTTATTTTGGGCCATATTTATATTTTAGCAGCAAATAAACTGGTTTTTGTGTGTGTGTGTGTGTGTGTGAGATTGCTTTACATCAGACTCCGCTGTGCTGCTACAGGTGTGGGGGAGAGAAGGCACTCTGCAAAGAGTTGATTCCCTAACTGAAGGCCACAGTGAGTGTCTTAGTACAAACTGAAATCCAGATGTGAATACCTGTTGCTGAAATCTAAGAGTGTGGGAAAGGCCTTGGCCGATCATGTAAGAAAAAAGTCCATAATGCTACAGAGAAAGACCCTCATAAAACAGTAAGTTTTTTAAAGCGCCCAGTATTTGGGATCCCATTCCAAGGAGAAACACTGAAATGTGGTTTTTCATGCCCGGAAGGAAATAATTTGTATGACTAGGCAACCAAATAGTGGGCAGCCTTGGAATTCTTCAGTCCCTAAATACCATCAAAGGCATGACTCAACGTCCTCCAACGGAGGCCAGGTTCCTGTCCTGAGTCTGCAGCTACTGCCCAGGCGCCCTGCAGGTGTGAGGTCACAGCGCCCACGTGTCCGCACGCAGCAGCCTCACACGCGCTTTCGAGGTCTCCAGGATAAAGCACTCTTTGGTGGAACCGAGCAGCTTGGGGCTTACCAGGTAACGTTACACAGTATGACAAGCATTCCAGGGAAGAGGATCACACCAAACAGAATCAGATCAGAGTACTGTTTCGGCAAGGCCTGTCCACCTCTGTACATTCGGGCGCAGGGTGAACAGAAAATAAATGGGCGAAAGGCCTCCGTCAGACCTGTCCTCGAGGCCAGCAGCTAGTGCTGCCATCACAGGGACACACCCACCGGGCGCCAGCTCCCCACCGCGCGGGCTCTGGTGTTGACACCTGAGACTAAGTGTACAACAGCTGTTCCACATGGGACGCGTCTACAAAAGGAGAGCTGGATTGTCTTCGAGTCCCACTTGTACCCAAGCCCGTGCAGTTATTTAAACTCCAGGGGACAGTTTCTTCGCTGAACAAGCTTCTTAGGTGGAAAGCAGCTAAGGCATTTGCAATTTTGTTTAGTTTCCAAATAAATTGTGCTAAGTCCTGATGTAGTGCTGTTCCCAGTCTTCCTTCAGTTCTGGTCACAGGTTTTTACTTAACGCAACACTGTCTTAGTCCTAGAAATGGAGGGACTATGGGAGAAAAAAAAGGATTTTACCACAAAGGTTTTAAGTGTCCTGTAGGTAGTTATTAAAGACAAGGAAGGCAACATAATAAAAAATATTGACATGCTAAAAATTATACATTTATATAATTCTTTAATGACAAAATACTTCGGACGACACTACGATACCAACCATAAAGACAAACAGGAGAGGAAAGCAAAGCAGAAAAAGGTTCAATTCTGCGAAAACAAAACGGAAAACAAAACAATAAAAACACAGTAAGAGGGGGTGGGGCAGAGGCAGCGGAGCAATGAGAGTACCATAATGCCATTAGGGGCATTTGCTGCAAAGCATTCCTTTTCCTTCTTTCCCTCTGAGGAACCAGGCTGTGGGAAGAGTGAAAAGAACGAAAAGATAAAGAAGTGTTACTCGGTTATTTAAAAGCCAGAATTCGGTCACAGAAAGGTGGGCGCTGCACGTGGCTTCCAGCTCAGCCCAGCGCAGCCAGGGGCCACCAGGCACCGGCGCCAGAACCACCCCGGGCTGCCCGTAAATCACTGCCCTTGATTCATCCTCACGCTACCTCCCTAGCTTCCTTCCGCAATTTATTACCTTCAACTAAATAGCAGCTTTCAGAGAAAAACTAATGCAAAAGCAAAGAGTCAGAAAAACCAATCCGATCTGGAGGCCGCCTCTACCGGAGCAGCTCATGCACACCCACCGGGGCTTTCAGAGCCCGCAGGACAGCACTGAGGATAAAGGTCCAGGGCCGCTGGCAACTGGGAACATATCTGGAATTTCAAAGGGAGATTAATGTCTTAAAAGGGCAGAGGTCACCAGCATTTAAACAAAAGAATATTTAGATAGAACATTCTGGCCTTCTACACTGATGCACATGTGAGATGATGCGAATAATGAAAAATGAAAGCCCAGAGGTGGTGAACAGTCACTGAGGCCTGAGACGCTAACGGACCGGAAGCAGGGACAGGTGTGACGATGGTAAGAATCACAAACGAGAAGACTTAGGCCAAAAAGAAAGAAGCAGCCCTAACGTAGCTCCTTCACATGAAGGGCGGGGGAAGAGCATGTCTCAGGGGCTGAGGGAGCCCTCGCAGCAGGGTGACTGGGCGCAGGGTCCCCCGGAGCAATGAACGTTCGGTAGGTTTGGCAGGTGGAGCAGAGTGATGGTCCCCAAGGATGCAACCTGGAATAGAAACCCCTTTTGCATATGCAGTTTTCTTAGAAAATAAATGAAATGATGATTTAAAAAAAGAAAAGAAAAAAAGACTGTCCCAAAGAGCATAAGCTGCTAGAAGCACGCACCAGCAGGCGAGCTGCACAGCCAGGAACTGTAGGTCACGGAGGTGGGTCCCCACACGACGCAGGGTGGCGGCCTTCTCCAGACCCTCCAGGCCTCCAGTGAGTTAATGCGAGACAATGGAGAACGGACTAACTCTTCACTGGATTTAAGAGCGACATTAAGGTGGTTTCTAGCTCTGACAGGAAGCGGGAGGTACAGAGCGCTTGAAGGTACTTCTTCCCACTCAGGAGGGGCATGAGGAGGGACCACACAGAGTCCTGGTCCCGGGCCCTGAGCAGAGCGGGGCACACAGGACCGAGGGGAGGTGGCCTCCCTTCATGGACACATGAGGCAAACCGGGGGCTTTCTTTTCCAGCAAATGCGTATGACCATAGTTATACTTTTAAGCTGTCAGATATTTGCTCTTTCAACATGTTTGTGGGGAAATTCCCCGCGTTGTGGAGACTCTCAGTAACTGTCAAATATCAAGAGAGCCGTGGCAGTGGGTGGTGCGTGTGGGGAGGTCTTCCTCTGGAACCTCTAAGAACAGAACAGAACAGAACAGAACAGAACGTGGGAACGAAGTGAAGCTCCTGCTGAGGGGATGGCGTGAACAACACAAACCTGCAGGAGAGAAGGCAGGCTCCGGGCAGCGGCAGGCCTGCGCCTCGAGGGTATGTATGAGCACGCTCTGAAATGTGTGCTGTTCTTTTCATATTGTTGTCTAAGGAAAGAATAGTCTTAGCTCAGACTATTTTGTCCTAAATCGAATTATATACACACGTATTAATTCCTTCACCATCCCCCAATCAGAAACAAATACTATTCGGCAGGGTAAAAGTTCCAGGCGACAGCTTGGCCGCCTCAGCTCCATTGCTTCCTAGGAGGTGGGAGTGAGGCCTGTAATGATGGGTTTGTCCTTCTTTGGTGAACAGGTGACTCACAAGCCCTGAAGGAGGCCGAGGAGACCCCGCCACAGGGGGTGGTTGAACACGGCGAACCCCAGTGCACGCTCACTGGTTCACTTCTCCGCCCCTCCCCATCCCTGAAAGTCCCTTTCAGAAAATTACAAGAAGCCTTTTTGCTTTTCAGCACTATCCCCGGTGCCTGGACACTGCTTTGGGCCATTTCAATATTTAGTCAGGCAACTAACTCTGTCTGAACTCGACTTCAGACCCTCCGAGCATCGGTCCAGGGACTCGGGAGATGCTCACTGCACAGGAAGCACCTCTGCTGGGAAGCACACGTTTAGTCACTAGACAAGACCTAGATGGAAACCCGTGGCATGGCCACGCCCTCAGCGGAGGAGGGTGGCAGGGCACACCCCGCCCGCCTGTGGCTCCTGGACTCTCTCCCTGAGGCCTGCAGCGCACGATGCAAAGCAGCAGAGGAAAGGTGCCTGACACACGGGGCGGTGAGGGATCTTGAGCAGAGACCCGCAGAGAGCACGTCCATCCGAACAGCCTAACTATCACCAACAGCCTCCTTATTTGAATTTTTAACAGTTTAATTCACCTAAAAGTGTCAAAGTTAAAATGCTCCCATTTCACTCCATAATTGTAGAAAAGTTTGGAAAAAAGAAAGTGATTTAAAAAAAATCCCCACTGTCCTGTTAATACCTTGGCATATTTTCCTTTATCTTATTTCAAAATACATAAGTTGAAATATATACATTTATAAATATTTGTTTGTAAATATTTATACATCTATGCATTTCTATATACACATATAAAATATACTGTACATTTATAAAATTGGAATAATAGTTCATAACAACTGGGCATAGCTCTTTTCATTTATTGCTTCATGAGCATTTATCCAGATCATTAAATTTTCTTTAAAAACATGATTCTAGATATTCATTTGGTATAATTCATCAGTCTTTAGACCATTTCTTCCTTCTTACTGTTATATAAATAACATTTTGCTTTTATAATGTACTTAATCTTGGGTTTTTGGTCAGTAATTTTCTAATACTCTAATTCTCTAATACTCATGTAGAATTAGTATGAATATTTGATACCCTTCTGATGAAAAATTTTAAATCCTAAAATCATGAGTCAGTGCCCAGTTCTCAAACACCTGCACGGGGCACAATCACATTCCCACCCACTAGCAGTAATGGTGTGCAGTAAACTGTCCAAAGGACCAGCAAAGACGAAAACGGCAGAGCTGAGCAATTCCTTCAAAAAGCAACACCCCTGGAGCGGCTGGTCGCCAGCCAGTGCTCAGCACCCGACGGCTGCGTGCCACCCAGAAGCCTTGCTTAGCACCGAGGACGGGCACCTCGGGCCCAAACCCCAGGTCCGGGCAGAACAATGAAAAAGAAGCATGACATTTGTGCAGGACGTTTTAGGGAAGCCAGGTGACCTGTTAGGAGGGATTCGCTGTGCCAGGAGCGCACCAGGACAGGACCACGGCTGCCCCCTCCAGGCTACGTCACACAAGCGAGGAGCCGCCTGCCTTCTGTTCCTGGGAGGGCGCCGTGGGCTGCCTGCTCCTCCCCCAGAGGGACCTGTTCATAGAACACGTTCAGAATAAAACGTCTGCCTGCAGTTCATGACAGAGCTCCTGAGGCAACAGTGAGTAACGGATGCGGTCACAGACTATGCCCCTCCCCCTTCGGTAACTAAGGGAAGATGCTGGGCTCAAAGGGAGAGAAGGAGCCGTGTGGCTGTGGACTGTGGCCAAGGTCAGTCCCTGAGTCACGAGGGATCGCAGTCCCACTGAAGCTCGCGTGCCCACCACCACACTTATTTGCAGCGAGTTCTCCAACAACCCCGCGGCACCTGCACACAGAGAGGGTTCCCGAGTCCGGGCGGAGAACTTTGGGAATTCTTAATTGAGAACTTACATCAGGCTCAACTTGCCCACATTACGACCCAGAGGCCACATTTCCAGGGCTGAACATTGTTTTTGAAAAACGAAACTAAACAAAATCCTGCATTAAAATGGTCCAGATTCCCTTAGATGATGAACACACTGAACACATTTGATCACTTCCCCGTCACAGGGACTCTGCCTTGGCCTGTCTTCATTCGTCTCCCGAAGGGTAAACGGGAAACACAATGCTTGAACTTTTCGGAAGAGTAGGGTTCTTTTCTCACCTTTTAAAACTGCTTTTCCTTGAAGCAGATCTGGTGGCTCTCTTAGCAATGCCTGCACTGCCAGAAACGCTAGGTTCAGATGTTTTACAGCTCTGAACACTGGACTGAAGAATTACTCTGAAAACAGTTGGAAAAAATAAGATTATATCACTGAAACAACTTTCAAATACTTGACACAGGAAGGCATTTTTGCACTTGAGTGCAAATTATCTGATGGAGAATTGGTAGGATTTTCCACAAACACATTTTTACATCGAGGTCTTTTGAAATGAAGCACCTCATTTCCTTATGAAGGTTAGTTACACAAAGATAACGGGAGTCTTTGTCTTTGGAAAACAAATGACCTGGCATTTCAACAATCCCCACACCAAAGAATCAACCAACAAAGCAAATGTCTGTGTCCTAAGTAAAAGGAAGTCCACAGAATTCCTGTCATGAAAACAAGAAATCATTTAAATCCCCCAAATCTATAGAACGTGAATATAAATATCTAGACAATATTCACTCCTCAGCTGAGAGTAAGGGCAATAAACCCTGAATCAATACCAATTTCATATAAGACTTCAAATTTTAAAACCATGTTCAAGCAAAATGTGAGTTTTGTTTGGATTACAACTACTTACTGAATCACCAAGTACCATTAATAAGAAAGTGAAACTGCTTGAATTTTGTGATACTTGATTTAATTAAACTATGAAAACCTCCAGGAAGCAATGCTATGGGAGTAAATTATACGGAGGCAAATTAATGAATCAGAACTCCCTGAGATCAAGCCTACATGCAAGTGGAGTGTGTTTCTACATTCCTCACTCAATTGTCATAGGGAAAACATCAAAACATTTTATCCACATTCCTTTTCTTCATACTCAAATGTATGCCCCCACATTTAGAAAAAGTACTCAATGTTATTTCTAAGAGAAACACTGGCTTGAAAAAGCTTCCTCCTCTCATATGCAAACATAAAGGTAAAACAGCCAATGATAACGGACTTGAACCCAGCTCTTAACAGGAAAAAGAAACCATACCAGCCTGGCCGGTGTGGCTCCATGATTGAGCCCATGAACCAAGAGGTCGCTGGTGCCCGGTGAGGGCACATGCCCAGGTTGCAGGCTCCATCCCTGGTAGGGGGGCGTGTAGAAGGCAGCTGATCAATGTTCCTCTCTCATCGTTGTCTCTACCCCTCTCTCTCTTTCCCGTTCTCTCTCTCTAAAGTCAATTATATATATATATTTAAAAAAAGAAACCATTCCAACAAACTAGTGGTCCCTACCTCCTATGCCTGAGTTACCACCTTGTTGGTAAATAAGCAAACCAGGTCCTTAAAATGTAGTATAAATTAGATTAGTAAATTCCTACAATCTTAGTATTACCCAAAGCACGAAATCGTCAATATTTAGTAAAATGCTTGCTTCCCATCACTAAAAAACAAGGGGTTGCACTGTACCAGAGCAGAAATCTGGGGGCCCATGGTCTTCAAGCTGTTTGGGCATGAGGGGCAGGGCTGTCTGGGCTGCTGTCCACCAAGGGTTTCTGAAAGCCTCATGAGACAGCCCCCCCAACCTCCCCACCCCCGTCTTGCTGAGGGAAACTGATCCTCGCTAATGAGCCAATGCTGGACTCAGGACTTCTCGTAAAGTTTTACCTCCTAAACGTTGACTGTGCTGGCATACGCAGACACAGTTGTGCGATTAAAGACACCCCCCACTGCCCCGGCACATAATTCTATGCCTGAAAAAAAGGATTTATTTAGTTTTTTTCTGATTATATAAAGGAGGGGGAGATATTTAGTAGTGTCTGTTAAAGAAGTGAATCTAGAATTTTTCACAAAGGAAAAATAAAACAACAAAAACCAGCCAAGGGTGCTCCCGCCGCCGTTCCTGAGCCAGGCCCAGGCCCAGGCCCAGGGCCGCTCACCCGCGCGACAAGGCGGTTTATCTCCATTTCTACAATGAGAAAGTGAGGCTCCTGCTGGCTCTGAAACACCACACCGACTTTTCAAATGAGGCCACTTACAGCCCACAGTACAGACAACCACCACACTGTCAGGTCATCAATAGGAGGAAAAACACGGGCCAATACATCGCCTGCTTAGGAAATTTAAGATCTGATTTCTTAAATCAACAATACTATTCAAGACAAGAAATTACAGCTAAATCAAATTTTAGGCTGACAGGAAATTTTTTTGTGTTTTTTAACAAGTATTTAAAAATATCTATAAAATTAGTGTAAATAATTAATGTGAATTAATATAATAATATTAATAACTAATAAGTGATGTGGAACTTTGAAAGAGAGCATGGTAGACATTTAGAATGCATTAATCACACTAATAAAGATTCAGGTCCCCAGTTATTTGCATTAACAATAGAGCCAGCTATTACATCTGTAGATTATGCATCAATGAAGTGGGAAAAAACCCAGCAACTGCACTTAGATGTTACCTGTGATAGTGAACAAGTACCACTGACAAGGGGATAAGCTGGCAGACTGCCAAGGTGAGCGAGAAGGAACCATTCCCACCTGGCAAACCAATCACGTGACCTCGAAGAGCAACAGGCAGCATATGTACCTTCTCCTTTCCACTTTCCCCAGCAGAACCCTCAGGCCTGCTTTTGATCTCTGCCCCACACTGTAGTTCCCTTTCTTCTCCGCGGTGTCTTCTGAGCCCCAATATTCCCCAAGTTTGGACATGACATATACAACTTGAGGAATATTGTAAAGTAAAAACTATCAAGCCACAAAAGTGCTTTGAACATAAACATTCAATTCCAAGAAAAGAATCCATCAGTGCAACTATGTACTATTTACACTGGCTGTCGCCCACAGATGCCAAACGAGCTTCCCGAATGATGGGCCGGGCCCTGCAACTCCGGACGCCATCTTCCCACTAAGAGTTGGATGCAGCAACCTGAGGGGTCCTTGGCCTTAAGAGCTCCAGGCACGCCACCAGCTGTGCCCATGAGTAATTGCCTCAAAGACAACTACGAGGATTCTATTTGTTTACCCCACTGTTACCCTTGAAAACTTTGATTTCTGTAAATTCCAAATTAATCGATCAGGCTGAATGAATACTCTGCTGCGGGCCTAATGCAATGGCGAGCGTTAGTAGTAACAGAAAAAGGTACACCTTTCTAGATGGTAAAAAGAAGAGAGCCTCATGGAGCCCATTTAAAAGTTACCCTGGGAAAATGATATACTCAAAAGCACCTAAGTATTGTTAGCAACGCCTCCACCCATTCAGAGCTCATCTATTCAAGACAGCTTTGCCACTGGAAAACCACAGGAAAGGGTCATCTATATGGGAAACAGTGTGTCAGCCTATGTGACAAGTTTATATTTAATGACACATTTTAAGAAAATGTCACCAATAGAAACATGTTAAGCAGCTTTTCCTTAATTTTGAAAAGAATGAAGTCTGTTAGGTTTCACAGTCTTTTCCCACCATCTGAAGACACTCAACGAACCCATAAAACACGAGCGGTGGTTGCCATGGAATTTTACTTTGGAGGAAGTCCTAGCAGGAACTTTTGCATTTCTTAATAAAACCCTCAGGTCCAAGTTGGAATAAGAACAGAAATCCTTGGATATGAGCTAAAGAAAAAACGTCAGAGAATAAGGAAGGCAGCCTAGACGTGAGAGGCGCTGTCACGGCAGCCACCAGGGCACCGCTCCGGGCCTGCGCTGGGTCTGGGCTGGAGATCCCCGGTGAGCCTTGTGTACGTTCTTCTGCAGGAAAGACGCCTCTTCTCTGGCAAGGTACTCGTTTAAGGGTGAAAGGTGTCCAGAGAACACAGAGTCTGTCCATATCACCCTAAGGCATTTTGGTTGCTTTCGGGGAAAGAAGGAAGGCAGGAGCAAGTCAGGAGCAGCGCTGGTCATGCAGAAACACAAACACAGACAAGACTCCAGTCTTCTCTGCTTCCCTCCTTTCAACATCCAGTTCTGAACATTGCACGTGACTGAAAGGGGGAGGCAGGGAAACGAGGGAGAGGAGAGAGTTCCGCAAACTCAAGACAGAGACTTGCTGGGAAGCAGCTGCCTGCTGCGAGAGGCTGTGGACGCAGCACAGCCAGAGCGAGACGGGGCGCCACGCTCCCGAGACCTCCTGGCTACAAAGTCAGATCTTCACAACAGCACAAAATCAGTGCGAAACTTACTTCTGCTAGACTGGAAAGGATACACTAAAAATGTTTATTCTAGAAAACTAGAGAAAAGTTGTACAGACAATTAATTGAAAGAGAAGCACCCCAACTAACTAAATATTTTTGAGAGGAAAAGAAGCTAGCTCGGTGTCCTTTTCAATTGCTACTTTAAGAAATTTGTTCAGAGTCAGCACAACGTAAAAACAAAGCCAGTGGCTGAGCATCGACTCAGGAACCAAGGATTGCAGTTCGATTCCCAGTCAGGGCACATGCCCGGGGTGCGGGCTCGATCCCCAGAAGAGGCCATGCAGGAGGCAGCTTACTGATGATTCTCTCTCCTCGGTGATGTTGTTTCTATCTCTCCCTCTCCCTTTCTCTGAAATAAATAAAAACATTTTAAAAACAACAACAAAAAAATCAAAGTGTGTTGTTTTTAATGTCCCTTGTAAGAAAAGAATAGTGAGGGGCCTCCCTCCCCGACACCATGCCATGGGTTGAGGAGTTTTTGAAAAAGAACCTTTGAAAAAAGGCAAATCAATAAAGCAAGGAGAGCTGCTAGTTACAAAAACATGCATCATGGGAAAACAGGGCAGCAGTGAACCAGTAGAGAAATGGGTGGGACACTTACACAGCAGCTATTTGTCAAAGGGTCCGATGGCTACTGTGTTCTTAAACCATCGAGACAGAATAGCAGGATGGGAAGAATGTAGTCACAAACAATCCACCAGATGACAACACTACACAGTGCAGAGGTCAGCACAGCTAGGGAACATCTGGAAAGGGGTGAAGGGAAAGAACAGATGTTCAAACCGAGAAGCCAAAATAAATAAAATAATAAATAAATAAATAAATAAGTAAGTAAATAAAGCCATGTGTAAATTTTAGACACCCTGTGATGATGTGAAAGGGTGGGAAACAAGGATGGAGTTTTGCTATATTATGTTGGGAAAAAAAGGCTGTCTTGCCCTGGCCGGCATGCTCTGTGGTTAGAGTGTCAAGCGTTTCCCGGTCAAGGGCATGTACCTCAGTTGCAGGCTCAACCCTGGTTGGGGCATGGGCGGGAGGCAAACAATCGATGTGTCTCTCTCACATTGATGTTCCTCTGTCTCTCCGGCACCCTTCCACTCTCTCTAAAAATCAATGGAAAAATATTCTCGAGTGAGGACTAACAACAACAAAAAAATGCTGTCTTCAGTATTAAACTGTTTTGACACTTGGTAAGAACAGAGTAGGCCCAATCTCTACTTCAATAACTGCCCCATGTTAATTTAATTGTATGATACAGAAATCAAAGTTGTTGTTATAGGGTTGAAATTCTTCAAAAAGCACAATATGCACACACAAAAAACTGAACCAAACCAGAGGGGAAAAGGAGGCAAAACCAACCGAACAAAAAAAGGGCCCAGGACTGATAACTAACAGCCATCCATCCCCTCGGAGGCACAATTAGAAGCAGACACAGCACAGTGGGGCTGATCTCACTTCAATGGAGCCATATTCTGTATCATCCAGGAGGTGCATGTCCTGAAAACAAGGATTGCAGAAGTATAGGCAACCCAGACAACGTGACATGAAGACCATTATCCTCATGAACTAATCTAGTAAGTCCTCACTTAACATCATCGAAGATTCTGCAACTTCATGCAAAACAAAATATGACAAAACCAATTTTACTGTAGACTAATTGATATTAACAAAAGTTAATTTCCTACAGCATCTTCTCAGTGTTATTAACAAAATGACGTTATTGGAGGGCCTGCTGTACTGTACACATTTCCTTAGTTGTTTTCCTCATGCAACCCAACTCGGCTTTCAGCTTGGTGTTTCTTAATCCCCTGGCCTGGCTTCCCGCAGTGAGAAAGGGACCTCCTCACAGTTTCGAGGGTGCTAACTCCTTCCAACTACATTTCCAAACGGCCACCAACACGTCTGTGACCAATAACAAAAGGCTGCATTGAGTATTTGCTTTGTGCAAACTATTGGGCACAAATGATGAAGATTGCACAGACATCTTCCTCAATGTCTGTCACCTTATCATTGAATGCTACGTGCCACACCCAGGCATCCTATGTGGGCGTGAACCCAAATCTACTCTCTCATTTACTCCTGCCAGCAAAGAAAAACAAAACCAACAAAACCTGCTGCATGTTAAGATTACAGGGGCTTAATAGTTACATAGAATGTAATAAATGACTTTGGAGCACCACCGAACCCTACCAATCCCAATGCTCCCTTATAGTTACTGACTTAACAGTTATCTTAAAGGCAGAATGGCCTGAATATCCAGGTGTCTGCAGTATAGATCTTTACTTGTTCCTCTAATGCAGTGGTCGGCAAACTGGCTCGCGAGCCACATGCGGCTCTTTGGCCCCTTGAGTGTGGCTCTTCCACAAAATACCACAGCCTGGGCGAGTCTATTTTGAAGAAGTGGCATTAGAAGAAGTTTAAGTTTAAAAAATTTGGCTCTCAAAAGAAATTTCAATCGTTGTACTGTTGCTATTTGGCTCTGTTGACTAATGAGTTTGCTGACCACTGCTCTAATGAAGCTCCTGGCATGTGAATTATTTTCCAATGATGAAAAACATACTTGTCAACACTGTACCGCTAAGGGGGGTTTAAGGCTTTTCAAGGCTAATTAGATCTGTACTTTTGCATATTCTTGTGTAGGATACATTTCCCCTCCTCATGAAGCATCTCATTTAACCACAACAAACTAGCAGAAAGGATCAGTATGCAGAAATAGGCAGCACGGGGGAGCTATCAAATCTACGAAATCTGTGTGAGCACAGACAGTCACGTACTTGCCATCACGCCCAACGATCACCTCCAGGTAATGGGGCTACATGACCTACTGTCTTCACGGTGGGCAGGATCACACAGGCTTTCCGAGAAAATGACTATTTTACAATTTCTAATGACTTTCACTTTCCCCGAATATTGACTATAAAATAGAAACTGGTAAATGGAATGGTATTTTACGTACCATAAATTTCTCCTAAGAATCACATATTTCTCACTAACTTTCCTTATGATGAGTATTTTCATTTGGATTTAAGTGCCAATAGCAAAGAAAAATAACTTGCCCGCAGTGACAGGGAAGTCAGTCGGGAGGCGGGGATTGAATTCAGGTTTCTCAATCTAATCTGCTGTTGAAAACTCTCAGGGGACTTTTCTTTCTAAAATAACAACAAAGACTTGGGAGGGAAAGAAAATCTCCAATTGATCTCCTTTTCTAGAGCCAAGAGAGCTACAAATAAGAGCAAAAAGGAGATGATTTTAACAGCAGAGAGGGTTTCAAAAAGGAGAGGGTAGGCAGGCTGTTGCCCGGGAGGGAAGGTGCTGAGACTGACCGAACATCTTAGGGCCTGTGCACACATGGGGGGCTTCGGCCTTTTCCTTCAAAAGTTTGGCCTATAAGCCTGTTACCTGTGTGTGTGGAGGGGGACAGTTTAGGGGCTATTCTATTATTTTTGGGTTATAATTAAAGGGGATCCTGAACTAGTTTCTTTAGTAACTTTTATAACTTTTACCATTTTACTTGGTTTTAATTTATACCAAGAGTGCTTCAGAGCAAAGGGCCAGGGTCCTATTTTGGCTTTGGGGTGGGGGTAGGGGTGTAACTAGGTAATGAAACCCTGAGGCTGGCTCCCCCTCCCCGCCCTCGCCAGTTCCGTCATTCACCATCACTGAGCACCGTCAGCTTTCATTCCCGGACCTCAAACACCAAGGGGAGAGGAATGGCACTTAGTGTCACCTTCTGGGTCCGACACATTTAGGATGTCAGTCTTCATTTACCATTTTCTTTTATTTTACCACAAACCCATCAGCTACAAGAGACAGTTAAGGCCTCGACTGTTCTGGAAAAGAGTGAGCTGAACTCTAGGAAACCTTCCCCAGGGAGCAGGCTCGGTGACAGGAAATTTCCCACAAACCCTATTTAACAAAAAGGTCGGACTAAGCAGAACTGTCATCCCAGCTGGAGAAGGCAATAAGCTGTTGAGAAATAAACAGATGCTGCAGATTCTTAAAAGCAATACAAAAAACCTGGGCACGATGAAAAGCAGCCCACAAAATCTCCCTTTCCTAGGGCTTCCCTGGACAATGGCATGGAACCTGGAAGCTTGCTGGAATGCGGAACCGCAGGCCCGCTGCATGCCGTGCGGGTCCCAGCTCCCACAGAAGACTGTGCACATGACATTTGATGGGCTCTGTGTTGGGCCCTGCCTGTTGCCTCCATCATGTCTAAAATTGGCTTCAGAATAATTATTTGGAGGGACTATAATGTTTCTAAATAACCCATAAAGCTTTAAATAAAGACTTTCAATGAAATTAAAAACAAAACGGCACTTGGAAAAATTACGTAAAATGTACCAGTCTTAAAGCATTCTAGTTGATGGAAACCCCATTGCAAAGATAATGCTTAAATGGGGCCTATAGTCAACACGGATGCCTTCCACTCACACAGCACTTTATATTGGAAAACTCTATTCTTCTCTTGGATCTTGAAGGACACCCCGAGGCAGAGGCCCACCACAACACGTGCCTTAGGTGCAATTCTACTTGAGAAGTGAAGATTATTAGGAGATACCAGGGAAGAAACATTTTTAATGAAAAACAAGTTTTGCTCTCCTGCCATGAACATTTACTATGTCATTAGCTCCTTATGCACCATATTACACGATGCTTACTGAGTAACTGGCCTATGTCCACCACAGAATAGGGGGAGGGGGCTGGAAACTGGGTGCCCCACAATGATGAGAGGTTATCGGAGGAAGAAATCCGGTGTCACAGGTGTGATCATCTACTGAAGAATACCCTACAGCCCTGGTCGGGTGGCTCAGCTGGTTGGAGCATCGCCCTGTACACCAAAAGGTTGTGGGGTTCAATTCCTGGTCAGGATGCATACAGTAGGCAACCAATCAATGTTTCTCTCTCACATCAATGTTTCTCTCTCTCTCTCTCTCTCTCTCTCTCTCTCTCTCTCACATCCTCCCTCCTTTCCTCTCTCTCTAGAATCAATAATTAAACCTATCTTCAGTTGAGGATTAAAAAAAAAAAAAAAAAAAAAAGAGAATACCCTAGGAAAAAAGTATGATGCTAAGTTTTTTATTCTACTTTTTTTTTAAAACATATTGGATGCTCTGTGAAATTTGATCCTAACTACCACTTACACAAGCAACAAGTGGACAAACACACACTCACTGACTCTAATACTTCCTATCCCCATGCTAAACCTTCTGAAACTTGAATATAATTCCTCAAACAAAAAAGTTAAATAAAAGATATAGTTTAATCTATTGTTGCCCTAAAGTGATATGATGACATTAAGCCACCATGTCAACACTGATTAAATTCTGCCATATTAAAAGAGATTGCCTGCAACATAGTAGTGAGTCTAAAGATGTTCACCATTTTTAATAATTATGGACAAATCTATTGTTCTGTGGCTTACACCTGGTGTGACACCCCTGAGGATGTCCAGAGGTTATTCCAGAGGAAAAGAATCCTAAACGGCTTTCCTATACACGGGCTAGAGGGTTAAGATGGAGACGGAGATAAACAGAGGACAGCCTGGAGCTTCGTAGGCTATTTAAAATAACTCGATTTAAAATAACTTAGAATCATTTCAAAGTGGCCCAAGGGACATGCAACTATGGAGGAAATATAAGGACAAATGCTCACGAAGGACCTCAGACACGCACGAAAGAACATCAGCCCCCCCAAGGAGCCCGGACTCACGTGAGGGGCACAGCGCTCGTTTTTGACTGTCTTGTGCTTTTCAGGGCCCGGAGTCTATCTCCTTGCGTCACGCTGTAGCTTTCGTCGTCATCGCTGTACTGTACAAGTAAAAACACACTGAGCCAACGACCCAGGCTGCGCTGGCTCACGCAGCAAAGCAGAGCAGCTACACTTATCCCCGGGGCATGCACGTCAGCTTCCGGCTGAACTCTAAAATAGCTGCTGCTTTTGAAATAAAGCTACAGGTCACGCTGCACGACACCCAACCTTCACGTCCACAGACACAGAAGCTAACAGCGCTCCTGCTATAAAACACTGACAGTGAAGAGCATAATGGGCTTTCAATATTGAAAACATGCTTTTTTAAATTTCACCATCTACTTACCATCACTTAATACAGTGCAGCTACCCCTAAACTCTTGGTTCTCTAAAGTCCCCCACTTGAGAACGACCAGTCCCCTAGGTCAGCTGTCACAAATGGGCAAGGTGTCGGGAAGGGGGGTCACTAGGGCCACCTACAGCGCTTCCTTCACATCCCCTCCCACCAGTGCACAGTGTGTAAGAGCTCCAGTGTCATGGACACATAACCTTGTTCTAACTATTTTGAGCAAAAAGTTCCTAGAGAGGACCCCTCATATAAAAAATGTGTGACAATAATCCCGCAAAATGTGCTTTATTACTTTGATCTGCAGCTTCCTCCGTGCCCTAAAAGGTTCTCACCAGCATTTAAAGCAATAGCAACAGAGTGACGAGGATGGTTCGATTACCAGTTCAGGCTCTTGCTTGTCATGATTCTCGACCCCATGGAGTGAAATGTCATCCACAGCCAAGAGGAGCTTTGAGACAGCTGCTTTGTGTCTGCCATTCTCCCGACCCCTTAACTTTTGACGGAAATAGTCTCCTTCCAACCAGAGGTTTGACTGTTTCCTGTCAGAGCATTTAAATAGCATCAAAATACACCTTTTGAGAAAGTGACAAATGAACAACTTCCTGACCACCTGTCATTAAGGAGACTAAGAAGTCTACTTCCAATCAGTATCCAGACCCAAGTGTTTCCTAGGAATTACCAGAGCTTTCCAACTACTTACGTCACCAAGAACTGTTGCTGTGGCCCAATCACAGAGCCAGGCCTGCAGATTCTGATCCAGGCGATGGCCTCGGCCGCGGTCATCCTGTAATGCTTCATGATGTAGCAGGCTATCAGGGTGCCCGTTCGTCCAAGGCCAGCTAGGACGGGAAACAAGCCAATCAGACCTGGCCTCCTGAACTCCAGCATTCTGTTGCGAGGGGTGGGCCTGCCTCCCTAAACAGTGGTCCTCAAGTTCGGATGCACACTGCAATCACCTGGAGAGGTCTAAAAACACCTCCAGAGAGCTGATTTAATTGTCATGCAATGCCGCCTGGACGGAGATTTCTAAAATCCCCCAAATGATTCTACACATAGTCAGGAATGAAAATCACTGTCTAAGTGATGACTCTCAAGAAGTCCAGTGCTTCTACCGAGTTTTCTCTTAATGACAAAATCATATTCCCAAAATCACAGGCTTAAAATCTTGCAAAACTTTCCCCTTCATTCATCAGTGTTTCTATTGTACTTTTCTACTCATTTTCACATGAATTTTTTAATATTCTATTCCTGCTATCCTCCTTTACTCATGCCTAAACTCTATTTCATCCTGTGATAATTTTATGTGTCAACCTGGCTGGTGTATTTGGGTGAGAATAGTGGACTTTGGCATAGGTAGATTATCCTCCATGTGGGTGGGCCTCATTCAGTCAGTTGAAGGTATGAACAGAACAAAAGACTGGCCTCCCCAAGCGAGGAGGGCTCTCCAGCAGACCGCCTCCAGACTTCATGGCCGCTGGCTCCTCTGGGTCTCCAACCTGCCAGCCTACCCTTGTGTGCGAGGCAATTCCTTATCATAGACCTCCTTCTATGTATCATACATATTTTATTGGTTGTTTCTCTGGAAAACCCTCATTAATACAGATTTTGGTACCATAACCATAACAATACGTAAAAATGTGAAAGTAGCTTTGGCTCTGGAATTTAAAGGCTGCAGGAGTTACAAGGCTCCTGTAAGAAAACACCTAGACTGCCTTGAAGGAGCTGTCAGCAGGAATATGCACGGTAGCACAGATTCTGGAGCACACACAGGTGGAAATGAAGAACATGTTATTGGAAAATAGAAGAAAGGCCATCCTTGTTAGAAAGAGGCCAAAATCCTGGCTGCATTGTGCTTGCAGGCTTTGTGGAAAGCAAAACTTGTGAGCAGCGACCTTGCATATTTAGCAAAGGAAATCATCCGTGAGCGAAGGGTTGAAGGTGCAGCCTGGGGTCTCCTTACTAACATGTAAAATATGAGCAAAGGGAGATGAATCTAAGAACTTTTTAAACAAAAAGGAACCAGAAACTAAACATTTTGAAAATTCTAGGCCTATCCATACTGCAAAAAGTAAGCACACATGTTCTGAAGACAACACCAAAGGTGTGGTTGAACACTCAACTCCATAAAGACATTACCCATGGATTTAATCACCAGAAACAGAGACACAGAGGTCAGCAGGGCTGCCAACTCCCAGGCCCAGGGGCATGGACCAGGCTACCACGATCCATGACTTCAGGGACAAGGCCACCACCAGAGCCAAAGAGGCGGGCCTGCCTCCCGTTGTAGGCCTGCAGAATAGTTAATGGAGCCAGACAGCATACTTCTCATTTGACTTTGGATGATGGCACACAGTGCAATACACAGATCTTGTAACATAGGAACCCAAACCTGAAACCTCTATGATCATGTTAACCAATGTCACCCCAATAAATTTAATTAAAAAAGGGGAAAAGAATAACTTCCCAAAGCCAAAGGGGGGGAAAATCCACCAAAGCTTCTACACAGCTAAGGGAAAACTAGATTTATTACTCATGTGGTAGTGACAAGATTATTTTGGTCTCAAATAACATTTTAAAAGGACATTTAACAAGCTATTATTGCCCTAGCTGGTTTGGCTCAGTGGATAGAGTGTCAGCCTGTGGACTGAAGGGTCCCAGGTTCGATTCAGGTCAAGGGTACATGCCTGGGTTGCGGGCTTGATCCCCGATAGGGGGTGTGCAGGAGGCAGCCAATCAATGATTCTCTCTCATTGATGTTTCTATTTCTCTCTCCCTCTCCTTTCCTCTCTGAAATCAATAAAAATATGTGTTTAAAATAAAAATATGATCAGTCATCATAAATGTCCCTCGTGCACTTGAGACAACAGCACATTCCGTTGGTAGGCAGGGTGCTCTGTATGCTCTGAGATGTAGCTGGTTTATTGTGGTGGTCAAGTCCTGCATTTCTTAACTTCTGTCTGTTTTTTTTACCCATTATTGAAAGTGGGATATAAAAATTTCCAACTATTTTTGGACAATTGTTTATTTTCCCCTTCAATTCTGTCCAATTTTCTTTCCCATATTCTGAAGGTCTATTAGACATGTAAAATGTTTTTAAGTGTTATATCTTCTTACCGTATTGAACCTTTAGTAATATACTAGTGGCCCGGTGCACGAAATTCGTGCACGGGGGCGGGGGTGGGGGTGGGGGAGGGGGTGTCCCTCAGCCCAGCCTGCACTCTCTCCAATCTGGGACCCCTCAAAGGATGTCCTACTGCTAGTTTACAGGGATCGGGCCTAAACCGGCAATCGGACATCCCTCTCGCAATCTGGGACTGCTGGCTCCTAACCACTCACCTGCCTGCCTGCCCGCTCCCAACTGCCCCCCACCGCCAGCCTGCTTGCCCCCAAATGCCCTCCCTACCAGCCTGATCACTCCCAACTGCCCCCCGTGCCAGTGTGCTAGCCCCCAACTGCCCCACCCCCGCCGGCCTGCTCCCCCCCAACTGCCCCACCCTGCCGGCCTGCTCGCCCCCAACTGACCCGCACTGATGGCCTGCTTGTCCCCATCTGGCCCCACTGCTGATCTGCTCAGCTCCAATTGCCCCCCCCCCCCCCCCATCGCTGGCCTGATTCCCCCACTTGGCCACACCCCACTGGCCTGATTACCCACAACTGCCCTCCCCTCTTGGCCTCTAACCGCCTCTACCTCGGCCCCGCCACCATGGCTTTGTCAGAACTTCCAGAAGGTCTCCTGGAAGGTCTCCCAGTCTAATTAGCATATTACCCTTTATTAGGTAATGGGTGGGGGGCGGCTGGTTTGCCCTGAAGGGTGTCCCAGATCAGGGTGGGGGTTCCCTTGGGGCATGGGGCAGCCTGGGCGAGGGGCCTGTGGTGGCTTGCAGGCCAGCCATGCCCCCATGGGGTGAGGTTCCCCTCTGGGGTGCCTGACAAGCCTGGGTGAGGGGCTGATGGCTGTTTGCAGGCTGGCCATGCCCTCCAACAGGGACTCTTACTCCATGGGGGCGTGGCCAGCCTGGGTAAGGGGCTGAGGGCAATTTTCAGGCTGGCCATGCCCCTCAGTGACCCAGGCCCCCAGCCACTCCTTTTTTTTTTTTTTTTTTAGCCACTTCTTGAGCGGAGGCAGGGCGGGTGGGAAACTTGGCTTCCTCCGTAGCCAGGGGCAACCCAGGGCTCCTGCTCACTCCAGCTCCGAGGCTGCCGCCATCTTTGTTGGGTTAATTTGCATGCTTGCTCCTGATTGGCTGGTGGGCATAGCGGAGGGATGGTCAATTTGCATGTTTCTCTTTTATTAGTGTAGACTAGGGGTCCGGTGCATGCAATTTGTGCACGGGGGTGGGGGCAGTGTCCCTCAGCCCAGCCTGCACCCTCTCCAATCTGGGACTCCTCAAGGGATGTCCGGGCCTAAACTGGCAGTCGGACATCCCTCTCACAATCCGGGACTGCTGGCTCCCAACCGCTCGCCTGCCTATCTGCCAGATTGCCCCTAACCACTTCTGCCTGACAGCCTGATCACCCCCTAACCACTCCTCTGCCAGCCTGATTGACACCTAACTGCTCCCCTGCCGGCCCGATTGCCCCTAACTGCCTTCCCTTGATGGCCTGGTACCCCCCCCCCCCCAACTGCTCTCCCCTGCAGGCCTGGTCCCCCACAAATGCCCTCCCCTGCCGGCCTGGTCACCCATAATTGCTCTCTCCTGCTGGCCTGGTTCCCCGTAACTGCTCTTCCATGCAGGCCTGGTCCCCCCCAAATGCCCTCCCCTGCAGGCCTGGGTCCCCCCCAACTGCCCTCCCCTGCCAGCCATCTTGTGGCAACCATCTTGCGTCCACATGGGGGCGGCCATCTTGTGTTGGAGTGACAGTCAATTTGCATATTACTCTTTTATTAGATAGGATAATGCCCCCCTTTGACTCATAACCTTTCATTAAAGTCTATTTTGTCTGTTATCAGTATAATCGCCTTTGCTCTCTTTTGGTTACTATTTATATGAAGTACCTTTGCCCATCCTTTCACTTTCAATCTATTTGTGTCTTTGTATCTAAAATGATTCTCTTTTATTTTTTTAAGCCATTCTTCCAATCTCATCTTTTGATTAGAGAGTTTATAGCTTAAATAACAGTAGTAACAGCCTTTGTAAGTGTCCAATGTATTTACTCTGACCAGAGATCTGTAGTTCTCAGATAGCTTCTAGTGACTAGCTAGTGTCCTTCCGTTCAACCTTTAGCTTTCCTTGCATGGCAAACCCAGTGGTAGCAAACTCCCTCACCTTTTAGTTATCTGGGAATGTCTTAATTTCACCCCATTTTTGAGAAAAGGTTTAGCCAGATGCAGGATTTGCGGTTGACTCTTTTTTTCCTTTCAGCACTTTGACTACCTCTCAAAACATGTACACACACTTTAACAGCTGAGCTCAGCTGATGTTTCTTTTTAGCCAGGTAAGCTCTGAACAAAGGAATTTCATCCTAAAATGCTACTGGAAGATGGAAAACACAGTTGAAGTACAAACACTGCCTTTATAATTATTCACAGTGTGTATACCCTATGTCCCCCAAAAATGTATGCACACTTTAACAGCTGATAACTCACTTCATTTTCATTCCTTTTTAGGTTTAACTGATTTGAAATAATGGGTGAGGCAAGACTAAGCTTTAAACAAAGAAAAACTATCCACTAGGCTTTTTTATGGGGATACATAAAATATAAAGTTTATGTTACAAAACCAAAAACAGTTGACGAATCAAGGTCACACAAATACTGAACAAAATGATTCTTGATGTTTGCGATTCCATTGCTTCGCATTATTAGCAGTGCCTGGACCAGAATAGTCATCAGTTTGAAAACAGGGGTTGATAAAAAATATTATTCATTCTGTAGCTTCTTTTAAATTTTGAAAATGAACTGTATGTTAATAAAAACTGACTTTATAATCATTCAAAGTGCATATACATTTTTTGGGACACTCTACAGGTAAACCTTCTGATGAGAAATCTATTTACATCTTATTGGGGTCCCTTGAATGTGATAAGTTGATTCTGTTTTACTGTTTCCAAGATTCTGTTTGCCTCTGCCTTTAGATTGATAATAATGCATCTGGGTGTGGGTCCAGAGTTTATCCTGCTTGGGGCTCCCTGACTTTCTTTGGTGTTTACATTCATGTCTTTCTTCAAATTTGGGAAGCTTTTAGCGATTATTTCTTCAGACAATCTGTCTGCTCTGCTCATTGACATATCCTAGAGCCTACCAAACAACAGGCACAGAGCAGATATGTGATGAATAAATGAATACATTTCCATGTGATAAGCCTTTGTAGGGTTACCTATGAACACCATTTAACTTGCTATACTTTTCATATGAAATTAGGGTTTTAAAGCATTCTTTATATGTAGAGTTTTTTTATGTCAGTAAAACCACAATAAAGTGGGTTTAAGAAAAAAGCAACTTATGCCCGGCCAATGTGACTCAGTTAGTTGAGCACCCTCCCAGACACCAAAAGCTGGTGGGTTCCATTTCATGCCAGTGCACATGCCTGGGCTTTGGGCTCGGCCCCCAGTACGGGGCATACAGGATGCAGCTAATTGATGTTTTTCTATCATCAATGTTTTTATCTCTTTTTTCCTCTCCCTCCTCCCTGTAAAATCAATAAAAAAATTCTAAAAACAAGCAAGTTAAAATAGAAAAAATGCCTTCTGTAACCACAAAAGCAGCTTCGTGTGTCCTAGCACATCATCTAAATAACCATGGTATAGATACAAATATACTCACACATCTACACATACACGCCCACCACTCTTTAACTAACCCTACAGACATACCTTTACAATGTACTGCAATGGCCCCCTCGGCACTTTCACAAATATCCAGAAATTCTTTGACGATCGCATCAGTAGGGGTGCTGCCATCCGCAAAGAAAAGATCATAGTGATCGAAACCAGCATTCGTAAATTGTTTGGCATTATACATCCTTTTATTCAGACGGATAATGGTAGTAACGTTGTGATTCTTAAAATAGGGAATGTAAGCCTCAGGAGAATGTTGGTAGTAACCTACATAAAGAAATTACCAAACGTTGTAAAATGCAGAAAGAAAACAATGATAACAATTTCATCTGTAATTTTGTGGAAACAGTGTCTAGACTGGGCATTGAATACCGATCTATAATAATAAAAGCATAATATGCTAATTAGACAGGATAGCCAGACGTCCTTCTGGACAAAGCCGCTGCAGTGGTGGCTGAGGCAGAGGCAGTTAGGGGAGATCAGGCAGACAGGCAGGTGAGCAGTTAGGGGCGATCAGGCAGGCAGGTGAGCAGTTAGGGGTGATCAGGCAGGCGAGCGGTTAGGGGCAATCAGGCAGGCAGGCAGGTGAGCGGTTAGGAGCCAGCGGTCCCAAATTGTGAGAGGGATGTTCTGGATTGCGAGAGGGTGCAGGCCGGGCTGAGGGACAACCTTCCCCCTTCCGCCCCCGTGCATGAAATTCGTGCACTGGGCCTCTACTTTGAGTATAAGTGTAAAAAAATAAATTAAATAAAGTTAAATCCAGGCAGAATAATGTACTGAAATGATCAAGTACCTTAGTTGAACTCTTAGGCCTCTTAGAAAAAACAAAAAAGGATACTTTTAATAAGAAAACTACAAGGGTCCCATATTTTTGCATACCACTTTCAAGTCTGGTTCTTGAATGAGGTCCACAGAAGGCAATAAATCGGCCTGGTATTATCCAATTTAAATCTCCATTTTCTGCTCTCTGCAAAGAGACCAGCATGATTCATTTTTAGACTTAATCTTCTCTCCACACCCCTTCTCAATATTGAGTGCCTGCTGAACTTCAGATCCATTTGCTTTAGCAGAAACGCTATTTATAAATGATGAGGCAGGACACTAAATTTGAGCCTGCTCTGAATATTCCAGGGAAGAGTCAGTTGACTTTTTTTGGTCCTAATCACTCTCTTTTAAGTGTTTCTTTGCTTGGGTAGTCAGCCTTCAGAAAACAACTGACTGCTGCTATCTAAAATATACCTAAGTACTTCGGTTATCTTATCCAAGTAAATTCTCATATAGTTGCTACTAATTAATATAAAAGTAAACTTTTCCATTAGGAGTGATCTGGAAACTCCCGTTTTCCTAAATGACTAACTGGCTTCCAATATGAGCAATCTTGACTCATTGAGCAAAGGAGAAAAAAGTAGCTATTCAGGCTCAGGGACTTCCGATATTTACTTTTTATTTGTAGAAACATGTCTTTGCATCATGTTGCTGGCTATTTAATAAGAAGGTCGCTGAAAATTTTTTACTAAACCACCAGGAAATTTAAAATTGTAAGTATACTAAGATCACTATAGGTCTCTAGAAAAAAAAACCTGAAATTTAAAACACTTTACTCCTGTTATTAAGTCCTTTCCATAACAATTATTGTAAGATAAATAGAATTCAAATTTAACAACAATAGTAATGGTTACACAAGGACTTGAGCAGGAAGTAGGAGACACTTGAGATTGCAGAAGAAAACGAATGATAAAAATAAGATCAGTTAGCTTTGCTGGGTATGTATATGTGTACCTAAGACTAAGTAAGAAATAGACTGAGCTGCTTGGACATCACAGGCCAGGCCCATAACCTAAAACCAAGTTACTTAAGTATCACAGAGAAGAATTGGTGAGTCCGTGTTCCATGCTAACAGGTCTAAATGGGAACGAGGAAAGTGTTGCCAGGTATTCTGATTTTCAAGTGAAAACAGAAACCGGAAGTTTTTAACAAGAAACCTGCAGTTAGATTTCATTGAATCGTAGGTGAAAAAAGGGGAGGAGGGAGAGAGGGATCAAGGATCAAGGAATGAACAAAACACTAACCCAACATTTCTAAATACACTGTGGAGACCGAACAAAACCAGTCTGTGAGCTCCTGTCTGTAGCTGCCCAAATAGTCCCCGTGTCTCAAAGCAATTTCACTGAAAGTAAACACACTGTGGTGACCTCTGCTCCCTGCCAGCACCGGCATTTCTGCATTAGTGAGAGAAGCCAAGGAGTGCCGTGTCACTCCCGAGGGGCACACGGCGGCATCGCTGTGCCACACGGAAGGAACACCGAGTGCTGGTTTAGGCGTTCTGCTTACCTAGGAAAGATATTTTATTTTAAATGTTTAATTTTATAAGGACAAGCAGCAGAAGAGTGTAATAATTAAGTTGCAGTCTATAGTGTAATGTGGTAATGAAATACATATTGTACTTTAGAAATGTATTGCTCTAACAGAGAATAAAGACAGGGTGTGCCCTAAGGAATCACACATTTTGCTTTTACATTTTGGGTGTATCTCTGTAATGACTGATCATAACTACTAACCCTACTCATCAATAAAACAGTCCAGTTATACCTAAGAGCTTAAAATAATTAGAAATTAACTGCTAAAGAATAGTTATGTGAGGATTCAAGATATTGCTGCAGAAAATGCTGTCTGAAATCACTGATTATCAGTGACAATGTCTGCTCCAGATAACTATCTCTACTAATAAAAGGGTAATATGCTAATTAGGGCAGACGTCTTCCGGACGTCCATCCTGACAAAGCCACAGCAGCTGCGAGGCCCAGGGCTCACGGCAGATGTGGGCTCAGGCAGCCATGAGCCCCGGCGGCTGTGAGGCCGGCAGTGGCAGCAGCAGCGGGGTGATGGGGGTGGTGCCTTCCCATGATCAGCCCAGTGGCCTCCTGCAGAGGGAGGCCAGACTGCAGCTTAGGCCCGCTCCCCGTTGGACATCCCCTGAGGGCTCCCGGGCTGTGAGAAGGGGCAGTGCGGGCTGAGGGACCCCCCCAAAGTGCAAGAGTTTTCGTGCACCGGGCCTCTAGTAGTAAGATAAGAAAATAAGACCCCACAGCATTCTTGGCTGAAAAGGACCTTCAGCATCTTACTCCTTATCTATTTGGAAGGTGGGATAAACAGTAGAATCAAGTTACTTTTCTTTAAAAGAAATACACTGCATTAAAGTGTGGAGGACACCTGTGGTTTTGCCCACCTGGACTCTCTTCCTTTTTTGGTTTGTGTGGTTGATAGGGCTGGCCCAGCACTCCAGCTCCTGGGGTAGTGAGTATGCTCCCCACCTACCCCCTCCCTTGCTTGGAACATGCCTGGTTGAGAGCTAGGGATATGATCTAAGCCAGGCCAAGGAGAGGATCTCTTCGGTCTCCTGCTGGAGCCTGGGTGCTCTTTTCTGGTGAGTTTGGCAACCGGGAGAGTCACAGTGGCTGGTGGCTATCCACTCCTGAGGGCCGGACCGGGACACAGCACCTACTTCAGCACAGTTTCCGGTGAGAGAGTGAGTACCTGAATCTGGTCATGCATGATGGTACACTTGCTCCTGGCCTTTTTATGTATGAAAATCAATAAATCTTCCCTTTTTTACTTAAGCCATGTGTTTACTTTGTGAAATTCACAAGCAGAAGTGTCCTGATTTCATGCAAACGGTAATGATAAAACATATTTCCCAGAGGTTAATTAGATGCATCATCACTATCTATTCATCTCATCAGATTCTGTGCTAAGGGTTTTACAAATATGGTCTTATTTAGGCACCAGAGGAAAGTCATCATTACTAAAGACGTTTAAACTGAACCTAAGGAAACAGCGCAGAGCGCGGCCTTCCCTCTGGAAGGAGAGAGGCACCGAGGGCAGATGCCCACGAGGAACTGGGCTGTGTGTGAGGGTCACGCGGGACTCTTTCATACTCTGCACACACCCCCATTGTTCAGTGTTTTTAAAAACAGTGATACTTCGGTAAGGAAAGCATAAGTAACAGAATTAAAATCAATGTACTTGAAAACTTACTTCATAGTGTTCATATTCATCAAGTCTGAATGAGTTGAAATTAAAGAAGCCATACTGCATTGCCTAAAATCCAAAGGAAAGCTTTTAAGAACAAAGATGCAAATAAGAAATGATTTCCAATCCAATTTCCTAATATCAGGAGGCACCCTCCAAAAACCATTATCATATTCAGATTATGTTCCACTGAATAGTTTTCTAAAGAGGTGGAATATGTCTTATAAAGGCTCCCAACTAGTTCTAACTAGTTACTAGTACATCAATATTTACTTTAACGAGATTTGATATTTTATCTTCCTTCACAATCATCCTATCTGTGCAGAGCTAAAAAAAAAAATCAATCCTTCCAAGTAATCCCTCTTATTAGATCTACACGACTCAGGCTTCAAAATAATGCACGAACTCAATGGCCCCCAAACAGAAAGGTTAGTTTATCACAAACGAAACCCACACACTTCAAAAATATTTTCACTTTCCAATTCCTCTTGAGTTAAGAGATTAATATTTCCTCTACAGCCCAGAGATCAAACACTAAAATTCAAAATGTCTTTTTTCAATAAAAAAAAAAAAAGTAAGTTTTCCATACTGGGTTGGAGTGGGCAGAGCATGCTAAGTGAAATGAGCAAAGGATCTATACTCTGAGGCAAGGGTGAGCTGGCTGCCTCAGAGAAGTATTCTCTGAGCCAGACAGTATGTAAGCTAGAATTCTTGATCAACAAGGTAATCTTGTTAACTAATGTCACCCCAATAAATGTAATTTAAAAAAATGGAAAACAGCAAAAAACATTGGTGACTTTACAAACAGTTTTCAAAATTTAAAGTACTGAAATATAAATGAAAAAATATGAAAGCTACAATAGGCCTCATTTTATGAAGTGTAGTTATTTAAATGCTAGCTCCAAGATCAAATCCATGATGAATTTTATTTCCTTGAATTCAAAATACTCAATACATGTCATGATACTTGGACTAGAGATGTTCCTAACAGAATGATGCAATAAAATGCAGTTTATAGGAAATTTCTATTATTCTTTGAATTTCATAAGGAGATCCCATTAGAAGTAGCACTAATAGCATTTATAAATGTTTCAGGCACACAATATTCTAAATCAGTCACAAACAAATGCTTAAATTGAAAATCAGAAGCTGTTGACTTCAATAAAATTAAATATAGTATGTAAAGTGCAATCTTTGACTTACAGTTGCTAATTAGATCTGGCTAAAAACAAAAACAAACAAACAAAAAAACTAAGTGGGGCCAGTGTGGCTCAATGGTTGAGTGACGACCCAGAAACAAAGTCACCCATTGGACTCCCAGGTTTCGTGCTCAATCCCCAGTAGGGGGCGTGCAGAAGGCAGCTGATTCATGAAATTTCTCTCTCATCGATGTTCTATCTCTCTATCCCTCTCCCTTCCTCTCTCTCTAAAAATCAATAAAAACATATTTAAAATAAAACTAAGGCAAGAATTAACAAGACAGCTATACACTGTTACAGACCATTTCCCAGGCCCTCAAAGTTTTTTTGCTCTTTTTTGAAAGGTGGTGGAAGATGAGAAAAGGTTGGCCCAGGGTCCTGACCGTGCACCTGCCAACATTAGCAGCTTCCTGGGGTCCATCTGATGGGCTGTAACTCAGTCAGGAGGGATCATGTAGACCTGCCATGCCTCCTCTCTCCTGATAGAGCCCATCACCTGCTGAAACTGAGGCCTGGGGGAGGGGGCCCTCAGTCACCTGCACCCGTCACAGAGTTGCTGGACTCAACCCCAAAAGAACTAAAAGGTATACTAATTAATCTCTGACTTTGTATACTAATTAGTCTTCTCATCTTAATCCACAACATTTCTGTCAAAATTCTCAAAAGCCACCATGTTTCAGCATACAAGAAAGTAAAGCTGGGTTCCTTTTGCCTCTGAAAATACAAGTCCCATAAACACTCGAGAGGTAACTGAAGGCTTACCGATCCATAGGTTACTGACTTAAAGTTCTAGTTGCTTGTACTGTCCTGACATCCAAGAGATACACCCAAGAAAGTGAGGCTTACCACCGGGGTCCGCTGCGCCCCGAACTCCAGGGGATCCTGTTCTTTTGTAATGTGATATGCAGGGAATCCGCTGGTGCCAGAGAAAGCAAGCAGCCTGGTTATAAAACGCAGGCACTACTTTAAAGTAGCTTTTCAGGTGACCTACTTGGTTTTATATGTTAACTAATGGGCTATTAGTATACAAACTAATGGCTATTCAGATCATGTGAATTGGAAATTGACTGCTTGAAGACTCAAAACCAAGTGTATGACACTGTGTTATAAACATGTAAATAGGATTGGTGGGAATCCTATTTATATATCTTATGCAAACACATAAATCCAAGAGAAGTTGGGAATCAGTAAATCTATTGCCATTCTGTTTTTCTCTGAAGTCAAAACACACTCAAAGTCTGGATTTAGAACCCAATTATCTAACTGTCTGATTGTCCACTGTTACTCAAGTGGCTTCTCTACTCATGCAGAGACGCTCTCAGATTCAGAACAAACTTCCCCAAGTGGGGGCCCTTCTCATGTTAGTGGGGAAATGGGTGGAGGCCTTTGGGGGGAAGACCTGTCTTCCCTGGGCGGTGCTCCGTTCTCCAGCACAACGGTGGGGGCGTCTGCAGTCACCTACCTTCTTCACCGCATGAAAACAGTCCAGAAGGGTAATGAAGAAATTGCAGCTCCCATAGGCAGCATCTCTGAAATCCCAAGAGCATTGAAATACGCAGCTCAGTTAATTTTCTGCAGTACATTTACTCAACACAAAGCTGACTAGAATTTAAAACCAAACACCCACTCAAGAGCAAGACTCAGGGGGGAGGAGGGAGAGAAGAATATTTGTTTGGTTTTTAAATAAAAGTCACTGATATAAATTTTACTGCCGTTTCTACCTCCTCCAGTAGATACCGTTTAATAAACAGGGATCAATAACGACCACTTCCTAAATTGTGAGAGATCTCTCTGGATCAGCTTGGGCTTTGATGGTTGAGCTTCAAGAGTTACCCAAAGGGCAAGGTATTTGAATTCTCTCTTCATACCACAAAATACAGTACCAAACTGTTACCAGGAAAGACTGGTTTTTGATTCTGTATATATGTATCTCTGTGTGTGTGCGTGTAAGCACACGTGTACTTGTATATATCTCCATCCAAGTAGGAAAAAGAAGGTAGTATCTGAAATACTAGGTGCAAGCTAAAACGTTTTTCTCCTCTCATTATGCTTTTACAATTTTACACTTTTTAACAATTTAACTGGGTAACTTCTTTCTGATCCTTAAAGAACACAGTACCACTAAAACCCCAGGAATTAGGGCACCAACTACCCTTAGCAGAATCGCTCTGCTCTTGGGAAGTGCTAACATCAGTTTACAGTCAACTCGGCCCAGAGCTGCACCAACACTCAGCAACACTCTCACTACACGGCTCTCACACCAATGAGGATCTTGTCCAGAAAAACAAGGCGCTCCTCCACGGCCACCCGCTTCTCCTTTCTCCTACCCGGAGCCATTACAAAGCATACCTCTGGGGGATTAGTAAGATAAAATCAACTTAGTTATGCTCATCCTAGACATGACAAACCACCGTGCCTCTCGGCATGGCACATCCGGTCCTTCTGTGGAACGGTGGCTACTGGTGCTGGCAAGTGCCTGCCTTAGTTGTAATATTTCTAACCTGAGAAATCAAACTGCACATTTAAACTGTTTAATTCTTGCCACAAACCTTAAGAATGTCGGTGGTCATAGCAGCATTAAGCTAACAGTGAGGAAAAGTAAGGGCGTCCCTCTCAGCTCCCACAGCGTCAGAGTTCCTGGCTGGCCTGGCCCAGGTTACTGAGACTCAGTGTGCATGCTGGCCTTCACGAGGCTTGCGCACATATCTTATACCTGCCACTCTGTGTAAGCTTCAGAGTTTAAAAGCTGCTCTGCTAAAGCTAGAAGTGGCCTGCATTTTACCAACAGCTCATTGACAACATTCAGGAAGGAGAAAAGCAAAATGCCCCGCCGCAGCGATTCTCAGAGTGCTGTCCCTGGGCCAGCAGCATCAGTGCTACGTGAACTGTCAGAAACATCAGGTCTCAGGCTCCCCTGACCTGCTGGGTCAGAAGGTCTAGGGGTGGGGCAGGTGATCGTGATGTACAGCTTAAGGATCACTAACTACAAAATCAACACAAATACTTGTTTCATAGAAATAATTTTTCATGAAATTGGAATGATTTTAGGAAGAGACACTAGTTAAGAAAGTGAAGTAGTTCCTCTAAATCAAAATCAAAATTATCAGTGGAAATAGGATGAACTGTCACATGACATCCTGATGTTTTTAGTCACGTCTCCTCCTCAGCCAGGATGTTATCTTCTTAACCAACTGATAGCTCCTATCCAATCCAGGTAAGGCATGTTGATTCAGTCTTTGCATTCGATGCCTATTTTTGGAGAACCTACTGTGGGCCAAACCTTGCTCTAGTTGATGATCCGGCAAGCTTTCACCTGGGTGGGCTTGGCTATAGTTCTGCCTCACACGTCGCACTGTCTGAATGGCCAACAAGAACCTTTCTTTGTTCACTTGTCTGTTTCATCAACACCTCCGCCCCCACCCAAGCAATCAGGCTTCTTCAAAACAGCAGCATGGCAGCTATGGATCTGGATGCAAGCCTTGGCAGGAAGAGGGGGTTTGGCATTACGATCACTTAACAAATTTGGAAAATCAGGTGCAAATCAATGGAGTATTGCTTAGAAACTGCAAAACAATGTCAAGTACTAGTTTTTAGGAGTAACAGCTCTCACAGGATACAGTATTCATAATAGCCCAACACCTCAAATAACCCAGTACCTACAAAAGGACAATGTAAATAAATTGTGACAAAGTCAGTGAATGGAATGCTATTCCATTACTTTCTATTACGAGAGTAGTAAGAAGAAAAAGAATGAGCTGCAGATACCTGCCACAATATGGACAAATCTCATAGGTAGCGTTTAAAAAGCTAGATCCCAGCTCTCCAAAATGCACACTGTATGACTCCATTCATATAACGTTCAAAGGCTAGGATAAAGAAGTGCTCCCCGGAACACTTTCTCGATGTGCCTGTCACGCAGGGACTAAAAATACAAGCATTTTTTTCTAAAGGAAGCACATGGTTGCCGTTATATTTTGGGTGGAGAAAAAAATGGAGCACTTTCCAGTTTAGAAAATAACATCACCCCTTTCTACCCCTTCCAATAACAGAGTGTTTAAGGTGATGCATGTGCTAGAAAGAAGGGGTGGCACTGGGTTCAGAGTAATTCTTCTACTTTACTAAGTCACTAACATACAGCGTGGAGTGCAACAGGTCACTGTCGTAACAGACTGCAGACTGTCCTCACAAATCTATGTCAAGGAGCAAGTCCATGGCTGGTCCTGCAAAGTCACTGAAGGAGGAGGTGCTGCCTGACATGAGGGCGACGCCTCCTGAAGCTTGTCCACAATGAAGGCAGATTTACCGAATAGAGCCTCCCATTTTAAAAGGAAGACCACACCTTCAAAATTGGGCATTGGAGGTTTATGCAACAATCCTAAACCTACGGATTTATGAGTGGAAGAACAATGCGATATTTGAGATTATCCATACAGCAGGCAACAAGTAAAATTATTTCACACATTCACTACACATTCAGCACCATATAAGTATTTAGATTATATAGTTAAGTCAAATATTTTGGTAAACAGGTAGAAAAACTTTCAGAACTTAATTTGATTTAAAGAAAAAAGTTTTTTTCCAGAGATCTTCAACACAATCATGTAGTAAGTGTGAGAGGAGAATGAAGAAGTCACCCTTCATGCACAGACATCGCTCACCTAGCAGCTCTGAGGCACAGCCATTGGTTTTTCTAGTAGTGATGTCACGTTAGCAGCCTCACTCACAATCTCTGCTGGCTGTGTCCTCAGGAGAAAGGGTTAGTTTTTATCCCAGAAATTAACTAGTGGGAAAATTTATTTAATCCCTCAAGAACCAAACTCCTCAGCAGTAGCTCTGAGTACCCTAAGTCAGGACCCTCATCTGATGGTTCCATCAAGGGGAGTGGTTCTCAGTGAAGCAACCCGCACCACACACCAGGGACATGGGGCAACGCCTGTGCACCTTTTAACTTTGACAATTGTTGTGGGGGTGGAGGTGTCACTGGCATCTAGTGGGCAGAAGCCAGGGTGCTGCTGAACACCCTACAATACACAGGGCAGCCCCACAACAAAATACCAGTCGTGTACCTACTGAGTAAGCTCTTCCACGGGTTACCTGCCCTCGTCCTAGAAAGACTATTTACCAGGTCCGCCTTTTTCCGAAACCCCTGCACCCAGGTATTTCTGGCACCTGATTAAATGAATCTACCATGTCATCTTACATTTACCTGAAAGGAATGTAGGATGTATCGCCGAACATTAATATTGAATATGCTTCTTCTGGAGTTCTCCCCAAATATATAACCTACATTTGAAAAGAAGAAAAGGGCGATTTACTTCTAAACGAAGATGCAGTGCTGTCGCTGCCAAGCTCCGTTCCATTTCTAGCCTGGCTCCCCGGCCTTCCCAAGGACCCCTGCCACCCAGCCCTGCCAGTGAATCCCTCTTTTGTTTAAATCTGCCACAGCTTGTTGCTGTTGTTGCAATAAGAGCCGTGACCAACAGGTTTCCGAAAGAGCTGTCTGCGGCAGGAAGTACAACAATTTAAAAGCAGATTTTCTAACCCCGGCCGGTGTGGCTCCGCTGGCTGGGCATCCTCCCGAGTGCTGAAAGGTTGCCGGTTCAATTCCCAGGCAGAACACATGCCTGGGTAGCAGGCTGAAGCCCCAGTAGGGGGAGTGCAGGAGGCAGCCAGCTGATGCTCCGCTCTCACATGGGTGATGTTTCTCCCCCTCCCTTTCTCTCTCCCTAAAAATAAATTAAAAACAAACAAACAAAAACCTACAGTGATTTAAATAAATAAATAAAAACAGATTTTCTAGGTCAGAGTTCCTAAACATCCATGAAGTGACAGTAAAGAGGTGTGTGGGGAATGGGGTTGGGGGTGGACTGGGACGGGGATGGGTGGAAAGGGGCACAAAAGTAGAACAAAAATTTTGATTCACGCCACCCAGTAGCTGTAACCACTCATCATACTGTACAGATTTCCTGTAAAACTGCAACTGCTTCCTTTATCTTCAGGAGAACGTTTCGCTTCAACTTTCATCTAGAATACTTCAAGTAGAATCTTCAGCATTTGAGATCCATAGCTGGTATTCCTTGAATTTTCCGAAAATGTCTTGTTTTCTGCCCTGGCATTTTTTACTATGTATACAGTGTTATGCAGTTTTTGGTCTGCGGTCCTTTCCCCTCAATAGTTTATAGATGTTATTCCACCGTCTTCTCATTTCTAGTGTTGCAGAGATATTTTACCAGGATCATTCTCCCTTCCTCCTCTCTAGAAACTTAGAGTAGAGCATTTCACTGGCATCCCTCTAAATAAGTCACCCCACCCCCATTAAGTTTGCTAGGACTTCCTGACCCTCATTCTATCTGAAGACACAAGTTTTTTTTAAAAAAAAAATCCTCACCCTATGATATTCTTTTCATTGATTCTAGAGAGGGAGAGAGAGAAACATAGATCTGCCTCCTGCATGCACCCCGAAACCTGAGCATGTACCCCGACAGGAATCAAACCCACAACCCTTCCGCGCATGGGTCCATACTCTAACCAACTGAGCCACAGCGGCCAGGGCTGAAGGCATAAGTCCTTCTCCAACTCAGAACCTTCCTGCAGGGCAGAGCATTTTCAGTTCCTGTATGGAGGGCGGAGGAGGCTGTAAGCATTATATTTGCACATATATCACCAATATCAGATTCCATTCTAAAGCTTATTGTAGCTTTACATAAAACACTTTAAATTCTTTGTAGCAAAAAGAAGTTACTGAAAAGGTTACAAAAGTTTTATCTCCATTATTTATTATACACTAAGAGCCCAGCACGTGATTCGAAATTCGCACGGCACCGCCCACCCTCGAGTCTTCAGTCCGGCCCTGCCTCCCTCTCTGGTCCTTGAAGCAGCCGTGGCCACTGCGGATCAGGCCCTCCCCCAGTGCAGGTGCGCAGAGGCCCGTCACCCCGCCACCGACGCTGCATTCGCAACCTCCACCTGTCCAGTCGACCTATTACGGTGTCCCGGTTAATTAGCGTATTTCTCTACTATATGTATATAGATGAATTGTTCCCACAGTAAATGGTGAGCATTCTGAAGTGCGGATCCATATCTTATGTTTCATTGTAACTCTTGGTTAGTCCACTATACATGGACTCTGATTCACCGAACTTAAATCAATATAAAGGAAATTTTAAAATAATTGATAAAAAGCTGATATAAATATATCATTGGACTAAGAGAAATTATAAAAATCCAAGATCCAGCAAGGATCTTTGAAACTAAGAGGACATGTCCCCTTAGCTTCCAGATAACATTTTATCAATTTTCAGTTTTAAGACTCATAAATGGAAAATTTCTCCAATGTATAGCCTGTTTCTCAATATGATTTATTTCATCCCATTTACTCTAAAAAGAATACAAAACTATAATTAACTATACAGAATTTCTAACATTTATCTACAGCAGTGTACGAACCCACAGGAGATATTACAAATAACTCAATTCCAAGAACTGCTTTTTATCTAGTATCAAATAAATTTTCAAGTATACTATTACTGACTCATACAAGATTATAATTTATCATGAATTAACCACAAGATCTAATCTCATTCAACATATTATATTTGTTTATATATTACTTACTCCACACTTACATCTTTTAAGCATCAACCTAGCAATTAACTTTCTAATTTATTACTATTTGGGAAAACAGTATAACAATTATTTTTTAAAATATATTTTTACCGATTTCAGAGAGGAAGGAAGAGGGAGAGAGAGATAGAAACACCAATGATGAGAGAGAATCATTGATCAGCTGCCTCCTGCACACCCTACATTGGGGATTGAACCCGCAACCCAGGCATGTGCCCTGACCAGGAATCAAACCGTGACCTCTTGATTCATAGGTTGACATTCAACCACTGAGCCATGCCAGCTGGGCACAAATCTTTTAATAAAAAAATTTTTATCCAGCCCCTACTCCCATTTCCTCATTTTCTTCTAGTCTCCAACACGCTTCCTTTCTCTTCTAAGACTTATAGATAACATCAGTCTTTTCTTCATTCTACTTGGACTTCCTAGCAGACTCCTTCCAAATAAACCACCCTTAAACAAAAAAAAACCAACACAACAAAACAAATAAAAGGATACCTTGAGGCCGTGAGAATAGGATTTGACTCAGGTGTGTGTGTGTGTGTGTGTGTGTGTGTGTGTATACTGGTACATATACATAATTTAAATAAATTAGTTCAATGAAATCCAGAGACCTCTTTCCGATTTTCTAATAAGACCTCTCAAATTACAGAAAGTTTTCCTTAAGCACCAGATTAATGATAATTCCTCCTGCTTAAGAATGCACTTCTTTGGTTTCGCTCTTTACTAACACTGCAATAGCATTATTTCCTTCTAACTTCCAAAACAAAAATAGTTTCTAATACATTAAATAATTGTGGGTTAGCCTTGGAACACAAGTTCAACTCAAAAAAGACAATAATATAACAATTTTTTCTATGAGGAAACAAAATCTAATTCCTAGTGATGAACTTTAAAAAATGTAGCTTTTAAATCCAGTTGGGACAAATACAACCAAAGAAAATGAATAAGAATGAGAAAGAGAAGGAAAAAAAAACTAACAAAATTCAGCTGAGGAATGCCTGTATATGAATAGTCTACTTACATAATGCTATGGTAAGAATGTTGTTGTGCCCCCGCCAATTCATATGTTGAAATTCTAAGTATTAGTACACGAGGCCTTTGGGAGGTACTTAGCCATTAAGTGAGCAGCCCTCATAGATGGGACTGGTGCTTACAAAAGAGGCTCCAGAGAGACTCTCACCTCTCCCACAGGTGAGAGCCCTCAGCAGAGCACTTGTCACCCTGATCTGACTCCCAGCCTCCAGAGTGAGGAGTACATTTCTGTTGTTTCTAAGTGTCCCAGTCTGGGATTTTGTTAATAGCAACTCCAAAGAACTAAGACACAACTATCAAAGAAATATTTGCTAACAATCTATAATTTTAAATTTTACACCCATTCACCTTCTTTCCTAGTCAAAAGGCCTCCCCCAAAGGAAACTATTCTAAATTTGTTACTTAAGAAAAATCCTATAAATGGCTCCTCTATTAACACAAATTCTCAAATCAGTAAACTCTAAATCAATGCAATTCTATGAAACATCACAGTGTTCCTGACAATTTGGAAGCTAAGTGGTGTCTCAAATTCTTCTGGTCTATTTTCATGAGAAGCCACGTATATAGAATGGCCACTCTGATTCCACACTGCTGTCCAAAAATGGAAGAACCAATGATGAACAAGAGGGACATTAAACAACTGTGTAGCCAGCTTCCAAGACAGGCCCCGTAATGCCCATCTCCTGGCATTTCCACTCTCACGGGTCCCACCATAAGTGGGCGCCTCTGTCTAAGCAACTGACGCTGTGGTAACAGCAAAGTGTGCCTTTGGAGCCTAGGTCATAAAAGGCACTGTGGCTTCTGCCTTGCTTCCTAGTGGACCCCTCATTCTAGCCCCAGGTAAAGCAAGCTATCATTCCGTGAGGGCACTCGGCCAGGTCACATGACAAGGACCTGATGGTCTCATCCAACTACCATCAAAAACTTGCAGGCATGTGAATGGGCCATCTTAGCAGTGGGCCCTGCAGCCTGGCAAGCCTTTGGATGACTGCAGCCCAGGGGGATCCAGAAGCAGGCCTACCGCAGGCTCCTTCTGGATACCTCCCCCACAGAAACTGTTTCAGAGAATGTTAGTTATTGTTCCAGTCACTAGGTCATGGGATAATTTGTAATGCAGCAACAGATAATACAGTAGCACAACAAATAATACGGAAGTAATCATTTCAGTTTATTAAAAGTGGGTAAATAAATAAAAATATGTGACAAGTGCAGAGATGTTAAGGTCAGGAAGCCCCCACGGCGTAGGAAGCATCGATAAGGAGTGTATTGTTGCTTGGGTGTCTGTCTGTCTCTCTCTCTCTCAAGAAATCTCTCCAGTTCTGGCCAGTGTTGTTCAGTTAGTTGGAGCATTATCCTGTACACCAGAAGGTGACCAGCTTGCAGGTTGGGTCCCTGGTTGGGGCACATATGGGAAGCAACCAATCAATGTTTCTCTCTCTCTCTCTCAAATCAACTTAAACATTTGAAAAAAAAGAAAAATCTGTCCTAAGGAGCAAAAAGCAATCTCACAAGAATGAAATACTGGGCTGAACAACACCGTACCCATTTCTAGGACTCCCACCACCCCCACTTTCAAATTACCATCTGTCTGCCCCACCCCTGTGAAATTTCTAACCCTGGATTACTTAGTACTTATCTATGTCTCACAACCTGGGAGGGGCCCAATTAGCAGTGGCTGAAACAAAAGGATCACAACCTGACAATCTCAAATAATAAAAACACGATTAAAAACTAAACGCAATTATTTAGACACAGGCTTATTTCTATTCTCATACAGACATTTTTGAAGCTTAATCTTTGTTACTGAAACATTACAAATCATATCTGACTCAAGAATAACAAAGAGTATTTAAATTCCACAACAAATGTTAAACCAGTAAACTATGTTCCAATAATGTTCATGAGAAATGTCACATAATGTATCTACGTCAATATTTTCCATGTCACAATATTTTCATGTCAGCCAGATGACAGTCTTTCTATGCCATGAACTTGATCTTTTCTAAAAAAAAAAAACAAACAAAAAAAAACCACTTCTCCAGAATGACACAGAATGTTCATGATTCAATGTAAGTTGGAAATAAGCTTAAAGATCCAACTACTGCATAAAAATGGTGAGCAGTGAAGGAAGATATATAATAAACAGCTTTATATGATAAAATAATAAACAAATAAGACAAAATCACTTTCACAGTTTCTGCACAAATACTAGTAAGAAAAAAATCCTAAATTAATTTTTAGAAAAAGTCAGATGGTCTTATTTTTTAACAGTTTTAGTTTTTCAAATTGCTATCCTATCTAATAAAATAGTAATATGCAAATTGACCATCACCCCAACATACAAGATGCCCCCATGTGATCAAAGATGGCTGCCCCCATGTGAACACAAGATGGCCTCCACAAGATGGCCAGCAGGGTAGGGCAGTTAGGGGTGACCGGGCCGGCAGGGGAGGGCAGGTGGGGGCAATCGGGCCAGCAGGGGAGCACTTAGGCGTCGATCAGGCTGGCAGGGGAGTGGTTAGGGGGTAATCAGCCTGGCAGGTAGAAGCAGTTAGGGGCAATCAGGAAGGCAGACAGGCGAGTGGTTGGGAGCCAGTAGTCCTGGATTGTGAGAGGGATGTCCGACTGCCCGTTTAGACCCTGCTAGGATCGGGCCTAAACGGGCAGTTGAACATCCCTCAAGGGGTCCCAGATTGGAGAGGGTGCAGGCTGGGCTGAGGGACACACACACACCCCACCACCCCCACACCCGTGCATGAATTTCGTGCACCGGGCCTCTAGTCCTATATAATAAAAGGCTAATATGCAAATAGACTGAATGGCAGAACGACTGGTCGCTATGCTGCGCACTGACCACCAGGGGGCAGACGCTCAACACAGGAGCTGCTCCTTGGTGGTCAGTGCGCTCCCACAGGGGGAGTGCCGCTCAGCCAGAAGCTGGGCTCACAGCTGGCGAGTGCAGTGGTGGCGGCAGGAACCTCTCCCACCTCTGTGGCAGTTGGACATCCCCTGAGGGGTCCCCGACTGCAAGAGGGCGCAGGCCGAGCTGAAAGACCCCCTGCCCAGTGAATGAATGTCGTGCACACGCACACACACATATACACATATATATAGTACACACGTATATATAGTACGTTTGTATAGCGAGTCCCAATTTAGATAAAGGGAAATTGGATGCCTGGAGTGGCAAACACTTATCTCCCAAGGCCAGGCAGCTCACAGATGTGAGGGAACTGCCTGGAGGAAAAGTACACATGGATATACTATCTAATTGGTGGAGACAATTTTTTAAGACAAAAAAAAATCTTAATTTTAAAAAATGAAATCTCCTAATTTTTAAACATTGGAAAAAACAAACCACTATTTAGAAACACTCCGAGTTACATAAAGCTGGCAGGCTACTACTTTCCGGCCTTGGTGTTGACTGCTCACTCTAGATCACACTGCTTGTTACTGATGGAAGAGGGCCTACTGCTCAGGCCTTATTTATAGACAAGAAACCATGCTATCTAAAACAAGTACAGAAACAAGAATGGCATCCAAACTCCAGAGCTTAACACATCTGCAACCAAATATCACATATGGTCAGAGAGCCATTTCTCCTCACTCTTCCCCAAGGTTAACACCACCAGCAAGTGCCACATGCAGCTGAAATGTCAGGCAGGCTCACTAGGGTGAAGGGGAAGTTGTGATGAATGTGACGACTGCAGCCAGGTGCCTCCACCACAGGGCCTTCGCTCGGGCAGAGCCCGAGGGATGCTGCCCCCTCTCTGGGGCTCCAAGGCACCTCACCTCAGACTCCCTGGAGTCTGGTTCTTTTACAGCTGCCTGGTTGCTGTTCAACCCAGCCATTCACAGACACTCAGGGAGGGTTTTGACCGGGATGGGTGTTTACAAAGACTCTGGCTGTCCACCTGGTTCTGTCCTCCAGTCTCTGTTGCCCACTCTCGACTGCTGTTTGCTAAACTGGATTCTTACCCACTGTTTCCAGATCCTCTCCCCTCTGTTCCCCTTGTTTAACTCAAGTGATCCCTGTATCCACCAGCCACCTTAACTAGCACTGACTAATCCAGGTCCAAAGTAATTGAATCATTATGAAAAAGTGGACCACAGATTCAAAAGATCATCAATAAGGCCCTGGCCAAGTGGCTCAGTTGGTTGAAGCGGAGTCCTATACACCAAAAGGTTGAGGGTTCAATTCCCGGTTGGGGTGCATATACAGGGGTGGGCAAACTTTTTGACTCGAGGGCCACAATAGGTTCTTAAACTGGACCGGAGGGCCAGAACAAAAGCATGGATGGAGTGTTTGTGTGAACTAATATAAATTCAAAGTAAAGGAGCGGAGGGGAGAGCAAGAGAACCCGATAGAATAGACGGATCCGGCCCGCGGGCCGTAGTTTGCCCACGGCTGATATAGAAGGTAGCCGATCAATGTTTCTCTACGTCCCTTTTGCTTCCTCTCTCTCTAAAAACATATTTAATAATAATAATATAAACACTTTACTAAAGTAACCTAGGAACTATTAGATAAAAGCAAATTTGAAAACAACAGTTTGCTTGTCTTTTAAACTCAGAATGCTTTAACCACAGAAAATGTTAGAAGTGATAGTTAATTTCCAGGCTAGCCAACAAAAGTACATTTAACCTATGGAAGAACTAAATACTTATTATCTGCAGGAAAATACAACTGTTGGGACAGTAAGATGGAACCAAGGTAACAACCAGTAATATAAAATGTTAACTTTCTTTCTTCTTTTTTTTTACAGAAATCTGATTTAAGACAGAACAAAGGGGGAAAAAAGGATATTTATTGAATGCTTAATTTGTACAATATACTCTGCCTAAAATAAAATTAGGGCCAGCTAGAGTGACTTAGTTGGCTGAGCAATGTCCTGTGCACCAAAAGTTTGCCAGTTCCATTCCTGGACAGGGCACATACCTGAATTGCAGGTTAAAACCCTGGTTGGGACACCAACGAAAGGAAACCAATCGATGTTTCTCTCTCACATGAATGTCTCTGTTTCTTTCTCTCCCCCTCCCTCCCTCCCTTTCTCTAACCCTGTCCTTGGGTGAGGAATCCTATATAATAGAGGTAATATGCAAATTGACCCTCACAAGATGGCTGCCTATGATCAGGCCGGCAGGGGGGTTAGTGAGGGATGACCAAACGACTGAACAGCAGGCTGTGTGGGGCGACCAGGCCGGCGGGGGGGGGGGGGGGGGTTCAGAGGGGGCAGTGAGGGGTGACCAGGCCAGCGGGGGGTGGGGGGGGGGCAGTTAGGGGTACCAGGTCAGAAGATGGGGGCAGTTGGGTGACCAGGCTGGCAAGGGAGGACAGTGTGACCAGGCTGGCGGGGGAGGACAGTTGGGGGTGACCTGGCCAGTAGGGGGGGGAAGTGAGGGGCCATCAGGCCGGTGGGGTAGGGGGCAGTTAGGGGTGACCAGGCAGGCAGGCAGGTGAGCGATTAGGAGCCAGTGGTCCAGGACTGTGAGAGGGATGTCCGACTGCCGGTTTAGACCCGAGCCCGGGGAGTCGGACATCCCCCAAGGGGTCCCAGATTGGAGAGGGTGCAGGCTGGGCTGAGGGGACCCCCCGCAAGTGCATGAATTTCATGCACCGGGCCTCTAGTAAACAAACAAACAAACAAATAAATAAACAAAATTAACAATAGTGGCTTTGTAATATAGTTTGATATCTGGTATTGTGATGTCACCTACCTTGTTCTTTCTCAGGATTGCTGCAGCTATTCGGGGGTTGTTGTGTTTTTTGTTTTTTTTTTTAATCTCATATGAATTTTTGGAGATTTTATTCTAGGTCTGTGAAATATGCCATTGTAATTTTAATGGGGATTGCATTGAATCTATAGATTGCTTTGGGTTGTATGGACATTTTAATGATGTTCATTCTACCATTCCATGAACACGGTATATTCTTCCATTTGTTTACGTCTTCCTCTACCTCTTCTACATCCTGTAGTTTTCCGAGTATAGGTCTTTTACCTCCTTAGTTTAAGTTTGTTCCTACGTATCTTAATCTTTTTGTTGCAATGGTAAATGGGATTGTTTATTTAGTTGCTCTTTCTGTGAGTTCATTATTGATCGTGTATAAAAAAGCCATAGATTTCTGGGTGTTAATTTTGTATCCTGCTACATTGCCTAATTCATTTATTAAGTCTAGTAGTTTTTTGATGAAGTCTTTGGGGTTTTCTATGTACAATATCATGTCATCTGTGAATAAGGACAGTTTTACTTCTTCTTTTCCAATTTGGATGCCTTTTATTTCTTCTTCTTGTCTGATCGCTATGGCTAGCACTTCTAGGAGTGGTGAAAGTGGGCATCCCTGTCTTGTTCCTGTTCTTAGGGGAAATGGGTTTAGTTTTTGCCCATTGAGTATGATGTTGGTGTAGGTTTGTCATCTAAGGCTTTTATTATGTTGAGGTATGATCCCTCTATTCCCATTTTGCTGAGAGTTTTTATTGGATTTTGTCAAATGCTTTTTCTGCATCAGTTGATATACAATAAATAAAATTAAAAGTCAGTTCAGCCAAAACCGGTTTGGCTCAGTGGATAGAGCGTCGGCCTTCGGACTCAAGGGTCCCGGGTTCGATTCCGGTCAAGGGCATGTACCTTGGTTGCGGGCACATCCCCAGTGGGAGGTGTGCAGGAGGCAGCTGATTGATGTTTCTCTCTCATCGATGTTTCTAGCTCTCTATCCCTCTCCCTTCCTTTCTGTAAAATATCAATAAAATATATTAAAAAAAAAAAAAGTCAGTTCAGAAGTCAGCTCAGTCTGAACCTAAACCTCCTATGCTTCATCCACTATACAGTGGCCTCTTCAAAATAGTTTTTATACAACTAGAAATTAATGTTTATATCTACTAGTAAAATAGCGCACCATCTCCATTTAAAGAACACATAAAAATTTTAAAATAAGAGAAAAATAGTTACAATTATTTCTAAAATGAATTTTTGTACATTGTAACTGTGCTAAAGAACCCCTTCTGGCCCTGGCTGGTTTGGCTCAGTGGATAGGGCATCGGCCTGCACAGACTGAAAGGTCTCAGGTTCGATTCCGGCCAAGGGCATGTACCTCAGTTGCAGGCTTAATCCCCAGCCACAGTCAGGGCACATGCAGAAGGCAACCAAATCGATGGGTCTCTCTCATATCGATATTTCTCTCTGTCTCTCCCCCACTCTTCCACTCTCTCTAAAAATCAATGGAAAAATATCCTCAGGTGAGGATTAACCAGAAAAAAAAGAACCTCTTTTGTTCCCTAAATATTAATAAATGTAACAGTTAATGTGATTGATATGCTTCATTTAAAACATTTTTAAATTAAAGCCTTGTTGTAAGTTCAGCTATTTCAATTCTTGAGTTTAATGTGTGCTATAAGTAAAAATAGATAGTTGACAATAAATGATATATAAATAAAAATGCAGGAATGATTACACTCATTTTTCTAATCCCACTCACAAATGATGTGCATTTGGTTAGTGAATTTTCAATTTCCCAAGTGTTCACAGATGTTCTTAAAAACTAATGGGAAAAGTGCTTGCACATTTTAAAAATGTTTACCAAATGAGTTCAAAACTCCTAATACTTTGTTTAGATGATTTCAAAGCAGGCTGTAGCCTAGCGGTGCAGATCAGTGTAGTGTCGTCCCATGCACCAGGAGGTCCCAGGTTCAATTCCCAGTCAGGACACATGCCCAGGTGGTGGGCTCGATTCTCAACAGGGGGCAGCTGGTCGATGTTTCCTTCTCTCTCTCTCTCTCTCTCTGAAATAAAAACATAATTAAAAAAAACCACTACATTCCTTAAAAAAAAAAATAAAGCAGGATGTAAAATTTTGTTTTATGGTTATTAATACAGCACTTTACTTTGAAAACTGGTAATTAAAGGAAAATTACCATTCATTCTGTCTTTTCAGTAGAAACTTTGGTTACAGGGTAACCAAAGAGCCCCAACTGGATGAGGGAAAGCTAAGTTCCCATAAAAGAAAGCCCTGCCCTGGCAGGAGCGTTGTACAGTACATCAAAAGGCTGTGGGTTCGATTCCTGGTCAGGACACACACCTGTTTCGGGTTAGATACCCAGTTAGGGCGAATACGGGAGGCAATGGATTGACTTTTTTCTCTCTCCCTGCCCCTTCCTCTCTCTCTAAAAAAATCACTCCTTGGGAGAGGATTAAAAAAAGAAAAAAGAAAAAGATAACCAACTAATAAATGAAGGATGAATGAAATAATTCAAAAACCGTTATCCTGTGAAACCCTAATAAAATTACTGATTCAGGCAAGTATTATCAATTATTATTTAAGGGTCCTCAAACTTTTTAAACAGGGGGCCAGTTCACTGTCCCTCAGACCGTTGGAGGGCCGGACTATAGTTTAAAAAAAAACTATGAACAAATTCCTATGTGCACTGCGGGCCCGGGACGAATCGGCTGCTAAGCGGGACAGGCAGCGGCACCCGGCGGGCCGGATAAATGTCCTCGGCGGGCTGCATGTGGCCTGCGGGCCGTAGTTTGAGGACCCCTGAATTGGATGTATGGATGATGGGGAACCAAACATATGACTACAGGCAAATCCAAAATAATATCACACAGAATACTTTTAAGCCCTAAGGAGAAAACCATACACTGAAGGGATTTGATGGTTAGCATCTAATCCAGTGGTCATTTTTACCATCACTAATGGTAAGTGAGGTATTTTATGTTTTCTGATGTAATGCAACATATACTACCTAATGCATAAGCCTAGAGATACAACTTCTAGTTCACAAAAAATACAGAGAACAAAGAAACAAGTTTTAAAATATCACAAAGAAAAAAGAAGAGAAATTCAAAAGGTGGGACATTCTACAAGATAAAATGACTGGTTCCTTCAATAAATCGGCCTTAGCAAACGGGGCCATGTGTGAGAGCTTAGGAGTACAACCACCATGTCAACCTGGATCAGGGATTGGCTTGAATGTTTTGGATTCACAGGGGAAACACAAATATAATTTGGGTATAAAGATGGCAAAACATGTACTAAAACAGAAGAACAGATCACTCACTGGAAAAAGCAGGTGATAAAACTATACTAGTGGACACAAAGCACAGTATACACACATACATATGCACATGTCCTACTTTATAAATAGAAAAGAGGTGTTTCTTTCTCAAGTAAAATGTCCCAAGCATACACATATGGGTTTTGTACATGACATAATTTCTTTTTTTTTTTTTTACAACAAAATGACAAAGTTTCAAACTTTCATTTGTGAAATATTTTCTTAATCATGAATGTTTTGAAAAGAACTTACTTTTCCACTGAAAATTTCATATCTGAAAAGACAGGTTAAGTACCACCACCCCAACATCTAGCTCAGTTAGCAGTCACTGACTTAACACAATAGTCTTATCAGAAACTTACTATTTTGTAAAATGATATGGTTCACTCATCTTTTTTGTAAAAGAAAATTTCACTTATCCTTTATGCTCTTCAGCTCTTTTACAGTGTGATTCAAAAGATTTTTAGTTTCTCGCTAATTTGTTACCAAAGATTCTACTATTTGGGGTAGTTGATAAATCCATTCACGAGGCCACATAAAGTGCGGTACCTGGAAATACACGGAAGACAAATGAACAGCCAGGCTGCTCTTCTCACTTCTTATACCACTGATGGCGCCTGGCCATGCAGCAAACGCCCCGGCGAGCATGGCATGTCAATCCTATTTTAGTGTTTGCATGTAAAGCCCAATCTCTTGTGCTTAAGGATAAAATAAATAGAAGTGTTGGTGCTTCATTCTCACACCCCCTCCATACCCCGATAGGGCCTTTCGAATCAGGAGGATGAAGGGAGCATCATTCCTTTGGGAGGCCCGGAGTGTAAAAGGGCAGAATCAGTCAGTCCTACTTGGAATTGACTTCTCAACAGTTCTCCAGATTTTTTGCCTGTTTTAACATTATCCACCCCCCAGCCCCCAGGCAATCACTAAAAAGCCTTACTGACTCCAAAATTCCTCAACAACTCCTGAAAAAGTTGTCAAGGCTGAAGATCAATTTTTAGGAGAATTCTCATCATCTTACTACAAATTTCTAGTCAGTGGATTCAACAAGATCAAAACCTTCATGTACTTACTCTGATGTCAATCTTGTGAGGTATTCACATTATATCTGGACACTCCTTTGCTACTATTTCCTTTTCCTAATGCTCTTCTCCTGTTTCCCCACCTAGCATCATTACAGTTCCATGCTCCCACGTCTGCCAGCCCTTCATGGCTGCAACGACTCTTGCTACAGCCAAGATTTGTAATCCTCCTGCCAAGCTGGTTTCTAGCTGAGCCCAGGAATGAACTTAAGTGGGTGCCCAAATGGCTTACCTGGCACTTTCCTAACCAATCAAATCAGTGCTAACCTGAGAGCATAAAGTCCTGAAAAGATTTGTAAACCAAAAATATATTAAGTCCTCCCCCCAAATTAACTTTGCCTGCTATGAAAAAGAAACAACAGGCCCAAAATGGAGCCAGAGTTGCTAAGCTGCACTAAGACTTCATACCTAACTTAACTGCAGTTTCGGCCATCCCAGGAATGGAATTCTAAACCAATCCGTCTGAATTTCCAGGTCAGCACTAATGAAGGAATCTGCCTCAAAAGACCTTGCTAAAATAATCCACTGACGGACCCTCCTTCTCGTTGTTTACAGCTCCCGGGGCACCTTTCCATTTGCCAGATGGGATGCTGCCCACTGCATGCATTGTTAATAAAGCCAATTAGATATTGAGTGTCACTGGGCTGAATTTATATTTAACAATATCAAAATACAAACCTATATGAAGTCAAAAGGCCAACACCAAACTGCAAACAAATATGCCAACAAATTTTCAATGAATATTCCAAGGAGTTACTGTTTTTAATGAGCAGTAAAAACAACAAAATTTAAAAAGAGAAATGTCTTATAAAATGATCAAGTGTTTTGATTTCGCTTTTCTGACAACCCTTGGTTCCCACCACGCCCACAGCTACCCTCTCAGGGCTTCTTCACACTGAGGTCACCAGGTTTGATTCCCCAGGAACTCCCATCTTGGGGACATCCCATAGAACCTGAGACAAACTGCTGCCTAAAAACAGCGCAGGCAGAGCTCTGCAGTTCTGCTCCGGAGCACGCTCCCTGCCGCCAGCTTCGGCCAGTGGTTTCCTCCTGGGCAGTGCAAGACAGGACCACTTCTCCAGGGTTCCCTGTAATCTGTTATAAACCCCAAGAACTCTGGCTGTCTCCCCTTTTCTGTAAAGCTGTCATAATTTATTCGAATCCTGGGGTTTCTCCCCAGTGACTCGCCAAGTAATGGGAGCAAACGCCCTCATTAAACAGCCACCTCTCCATCCTCTCTTTTTCTTGGGACCTCGCGTAGGCTCTTTCCCCCTAAAGGTTTTTACAGCCAAGCACAACAGCCGAAAAGATGGAAAAACAAACACACAACGTCACATCTGGGTGAGCTTAAGAAATCAAACTCTGCTAGGCACATTCTACAACCTGTGTTTCACAAATGCAAAGATGATAATAGGACTTAGTTATCTCAGAATTATTTCTCAACCACTTTTGTGGGCACAAATAGGAAAACAACCCCCAAAAGGACTTAAGAATTGTTGTGAATTAGTTTCGACATAGAAAAAGAAATTATTCAAATTTGAGGTGAAATTTTAACTAGTACCACCAACTTTTGGTCTAATCAATGTAAATTCCCAATTATAAAACTATACATAAGAAAAGATATGTATTTTAAAAGGGAGGCAGCATGACAGAATCAAGTAACAAGCTGAGGGAAGAAAGAACAATCTCAGGAACAAAAGCAATCCCTTTGTTTTTTAAATCGAGGATAGTAATTACTTCAACTTGGGTGGGTGGAGGTGGCAGAAACATCCACCTATGCTTCTCCCCTGAATGGAAGAGCTGCTTCCCTTCTGCTAAAAGATGAGGCCCTGTTCCCTGGGTGGGTGGTGGTGGGGGGGAATGAGAGGGGGTGTTCAGGGAAGGCTCAGCTGGCCGGAAAAACTATTGCTTAGGGTCCTGCAGATGAATCTAGGCGCTAGAGAAAAACTGACTCAAAAAAAACAAGCCCACAAATATCTCCCATGATATTTACAAATCAATGAAATTCATAACTCCTGTGTAAATATCCACACTTCCACTGGCCCAACAGACAACCACTCAATGCCATGTGTAAGCTAGGGAGTATGTTACCCATTTCCTACAGCACTGACACACCACATCCTCCTGCTAGACCTTCTGATGAGGATGAAGATAATCTTAGAATCACACCTTAGTAAGGAAAAACTGTATTCAAACTATAAAGCACTCTTACCTCATTTGGTGTATTTTGATTTTTTTAAAAAATATTTTTTTATTGATTTCAGAGAGAAAGGGAGAGGGAAAGAGAGATAGAAACACCAATGATGAGAAAGAATCATTGACTGGCTGCCTCTTGCACGCCACACACGGGGATTGAATTGAGCCCACAACCTGGGCATGTGCCCTGACCGGGAATCAGACCGTGACCTCCTGGTTCAATAGGGCAACACTCAACCAGTGAGCCACACCGGCTAGGCTGGAGGGCATTATTTTCTAACCTTAAGTGCCATAACAGATAAAGGTTTTCATACTAGCTGGTCAATTTTTTAAACAGACTTTTTAAAAGCAGCTTTAGGTGCACAGCAAAATGAGCACAAAGGACAGAGGTCTTCCCCATGCCCCTGTCCCTGCATGTGGACAGCCTCCTCAACTGGTCAATTTTTAAAAAGCAAAACATATTTCTCTGGGAAGAAAATCAAAACATCTTAGAAAAAATAATTTCGCACTTCCAACAGCAAACGTGAGGCACCACTGTTGAATGCATTTTCACTGACACAGGAGGAAAGGAGGTAGACACTTACCATGTAGCATCCAATAAGGAAAGCAGCATTTGCTTGTTTTTTCTGATCAGAGCCAGTAAAATGAACAATTTTCTTCCTTATCATTGTGATGGACTGCATAAAGATACACAACTGTTAGTGTGTTGTTTCATAACTTCAAGTTTTCTAAAACTTTATTTTGTGATGAAGATAAATTCCAAATCTCAGCATTCATATTAGCAAGACCTTTAAAAATACTAACTTTGATATCCCAAAGTACCGTGTACCTTCCCATAAAAGGCATTCTTGGGTCACTAGAAACGTACAATTAAAGAAGAGGGAAGGAGACAGGAACAGATATAAAGTACAGACTACCTCTGACAGAAAAAATAAGCGAGGGGGAGGGCGGGGCCAACTGTTTGACTTAAAAAAAAAACAAAAAACCTATTCCCAAGACCTTTAAATTAAAATAAAAGGGTATATAAAACCGGGCAAAAGTAATTCTTTCTGTTAGACATCAGTATAGTAAATGGGGGGCAGGGTGGGGGGAGACGGGGGTGAGAGGCGCAGAGATACCCGGAGAGCGTGAGTGGGCTCCTGAGTGGTGTTGTTAGTGCCCTGTCCCTTACCTGATGATCAAGAGGACAGCCCATGTATATTCAGTTTGTGAAAATTCATTGAACTGTACCCTCATGATCTGTACATATTTCTGTACATACAGTGTACTTCAATAAAAAGTTAAAAATGAAAAGGATATCAAAGTTAAAACCCAGAGGAACACATGCTGAGTTAGCACTTCCACACCTGAACTTCAATAATGTGGGTGGGCACCGATTCGGGTGAGGGTAAGGCCAGGACACATTCACTTCAATGAGCTCACATCCCCCGGCCTCGGCCTCAGTGAGTCAGTGATGGATGCGAATATATGTTCCTTTAGTTGTTTATGTGGAGTGAGAGAGCCAGGCTGATTTTAAAAACTGAAACAAATCCAACCAGCCATAGAGCAACACAAGCACAAGGGTCTCTTAATTCAATCTCTCAACACAGTTTTATTACTACTAATTGAATAGGCAGTAATGTTTTGACCAGTTTGGATGCTCAGCACGCTACAAGTTGTGCTAGTGAATGATAAAACGTTAAAAGGGGGGGGGGGGGGACCAATACATTCTTAGTTGACGCAAAGGATACAAGTTCATAGATGGCCAAGTGTGGAAAAAAAATTCTTTCAAAATTAGACCAAAGGAACACAAGTGGGGGGAGAGGAAATTATTATTAGCTTCATAGCCCTGCATGAAACAAAAAGCCTGCCACTGACAACTGGAAAAGGGAGGGGAGACATGAACACATAAGACCATAAATGCTTATATTCTTATTTAAGAGGAAAAGTGCAGAAAGAAGAGTCTCCATCTCTCTACAAATTCGTAGTGAACACGCATATAATACAAAAAAAAAAAAAGGCAATGCTACAACTTCCACTTTACAGATTAGTAGCTCAGCTGACAGGTGCTTCTAACATTTATGATGTGAATTTTTAGGTTTGACACTCAAGCAAAAAACACCTGCCGTATCCATAAATTTTTAATATAATTTCATTTTAATTGAAAATAATATTATTTCTTCTGTGTAGTAGACTGGTAAGTAATTGACTGAATAAAGTTGTTTTTAAAAAGGACCTGTCCCCAAATCCAGTATTTTTGACTTGAGAATTTATAATGACTCATTAGGAATTGCTAGCAGTATATACACTTCCCATTGTGCATGACCATTCAAAGTTTTTAAAATAAATGGATGGGGTCTGAAGCTTATAGAAATACACTGTTGCAGCTCTCAGTGACAGCCTCAAAGATAGCTCTCAGTGTTTGCCCTTGCTTCCCCTGCTCCTGAATTGCATGTGTAAAAGGTCAAGGTGAAGTCACAAGTAGTACAACATCAGGGGAGAGTCAAGGTAGAATGAGAGACAGTAAGAGGGGCAGGGTCTTTGTTTGCCAGCACTCCTTCCTATCAAAGCGAAGGCAGGAAGAACAATGACCACAGCAAGGGACGCTTCTCTTGTTAGGTTTCAGTTCCATTAGGTCAGACAGTAAGAGGTTTACTTTATTAAACAGTTTCCACTTTGGATTTCAAATATTTGAGCATCACTAATGCAAGCCAGAATCAAATGACCCAAACTCAAACTGCTCAATCAAAACTCTGGACAACTAACATATACACTATGCCTTTATAAAACAAGAAAACCACAAATATGCCCAAACACCAATGCAGTAAAAACACGGCATTTCCTTTTTAAAACAAATGTGCTTTCCTTACTTTCCCCTCCCCAAGACCAGGCTAACAATGATTAAGTCAAATCTTACATAAAAAAAGACTTTACCTTTAATTTCTTATTTATCTTGCAACAATATCTGTAAACCATTGCCAGATTGAGTGGTCCAAAATCTGCGTAGAAGCTTTAAAAGTAAAACACAAAAACGTATAGTATATTCTAGATGCCCTGAATATTAATGCCTTTTTGGAGCTAAAGATCAAATTCAGACAAGAAAGCATACACCAAATTGTTATCAGTCACACTACCTTAAGAAGTGGAAGAGATATTTTGGTAAATAATGCCTATTAAAAAATGGTTCAACACCTACATCTAACCTCAAATAACATATGAAAATACCTTCTGAATAAAAAAAGCTGTTTTTCCACTGGTAAAGACACATCTTAATACATTAGTTTATATTTCATTGTACTGTAAGCTATTAGAATTTTAAATATAAGTTATTAAATTTAGAAAGATTCTTCCATTTTGAGTTTTTCCCTAAGGATCTACTTTATTACTAAGGGTTAAAGGAAAATTAAAGGAAAAACATCCTGCAATTATCAGTCAACAGATTTGTAATTTTCCAGGGTTATCCTATTTATAAACATACCTTTAGATTCTTCGAAATAAAAAAAAAAGTTACTAACAATCTTTTAAAAACCAATACTTACTTCTCATATTCAAGTTCATTATCTATGGTGAAATAATGTACATTTGATGAACTCTTTGGTCTGCTGCAGAGAATGGCAAAACAAAGGCGATCTGAAATGGAAAAATTGCAATGTTCCTTCCTTCAGATTATTTTAAAAATTTTCATATATCATGATACAACTCTTCAGATGAAGTCAAATTTTTATTTTTTCCATACAGGTTTCTGATGGTAAGGATACCAACAGATACTTTTGGTGAGTGAAAATAAATAAGACTATTTTTTTAAAGGAGAAATTGCCCTTAACCATAAGTTTCAATAATGACAAGTGACTTTTCACGTAGCAGTATGGCTTGATTTCTGGAGGAAACTCTCATGCAAAACTTTACTTCCTCTGGACTAAGAAATCTGAACAAACGGCAGCGTGCACTTGATGGCTAGCCAGCAACCAGATGGCTTTCGCTATGCATCACTATGTTTTCACGACATCCTAAAGAGTCCTTCAATAAGAAACCATATTTTAAGTAAAGAACGCTTTCAAAACTGCTTCAAAATTTAACGTTTAAGGCTACAGAACATCAGCAACAAAATGAACCAGATGTTTATCCAACTGTTCTTAGGGATCACTACTACTTTTGTAGTGACTTTTACAATTAGACAAATTACCACTGCAACAGAAGCAATGAGAGGTATCTGCATGATGAGTGCGCGATGAACTTGTGTTGCATAAGTGCAGTTAGGCAGCCATGAGGTGAGGGTTTAGAAAGAATGATAACTGGTGCTAATAATGTTCTGAGGCTCCAACCTTCCTCCCCCGCTTTAATCTAGAAAAAGTTGCCTAAAAATCCTGGCAAAGCAGTCACCTGCAATACCCAGTTGTAGCAACACTAGCAGTGCTAGTAGATATACTTACACTTAAATTGTAGCAAAATCAAGTCCAGCCTTTAAAATAGTAAGAAACACAGGACGCCAGCTGGCAACCTTTGCCCAAATGGTAATTGTCAGCAATTCAACTCACGCAATTGCTGTATTTATTTCCTTGTAAACTGCTCAGCTAAAATGTCTTGCAACCACAAACACTCAAAATCCCCGTGCAGTGACCACAGACTTTGTTCCCTTGGGTGAAGATGCAATTCACCTACCAGGGGCTTCTCGTGACACAGGTCTGTTAACATTGACCCCAAATCAAGAGCGCGTGGGGGGCTAGGAGTCCGGAAAGGCCACCCACGCCCATGAGACAGCATTGGCCCCGGCCCGGAAAGTTAAAGGCACCTCCTGGCCAGAAATCGGGGCTTCCTTCATCTCCGGCCCAGCCTTATGCCATCTAAATACGGGTGTCCTGGGGGCGCCCGGGACCGGCTAGCCCCCTACCCTCCGCACTCACCTTTGATCACCTCGGCCACCAGACGGGTCCCCGAGCCCTCCCGGCTCATGACTCCAGAGCATCTGGAAGGCGGGGCTGAGGGAGGGAAGGGCCGGATGGCCAGGGAACCACCAGCCGCAGAGAGAGGAGGAGCTGCGGCCACACCCCCGAAGTTTAAAAAACAAAGTTTAAAGGGCCGTGCCCAAGCAGGGGAACCGGTGTCGCCACCGGGCCACCGACTCCACAGCATACCGGGGGCCACCGACTCCACAGCATACCGGGGCGAGTCACCCCGGAAGTTCAAAGCTTCTCAAAGGGCCGCAGTGGGGCGCGGCAGCCACAGTCAGGCGCGCAGGCTGAGCTTCGCCCACCTCGACAGTGGCCGCCAGCGCCAGACTCCGCGCCGCAGGAGGGCAGTGCAGCGGCGCCCGGCGCGCCAGGGCGAGGAAGCAGCTCCGAAAGCTCGTGAAAGGGCTTTTTGGAAGAGAAGGGCGAGGTGGTGAACCTGACCACAGCGCGCCAGCTCGGGGCGCCTCCCTCAGCCGCCCTGGCCGCTGCCAGCAGAGGGCGCAGCATCCAGGCCGGGCCGGAGGCGCAGCCCCGGGGAAACCCCTAACTCCTCCACCCCCCCCAACCCCGTCGCCCAGCCCACCCCTCCTCCCCTCCTCCCCCCCCCCCCCCCCCGCCACCTTCCGGCGCCCGGCTAGCAGACCTGGGCCACCCAGAGCTGCGTCCTCTCTCAAGTGGAGACCCACGGAGTGTCGGGCTGGTTGGGAGTGCTGGCGTCTTACTTACAATGAACGTCTTCAAAATAGTTCAAAATTTTAAAGGTAAGCCTACTACTGTGGTCAATCATTCCTTAAAAAAAAATTTCTGACACCATGCTAAGCAGCCATTTAAAGTATTTTCTAAACCTGTTTCTTATAGTCTCAAGTGAAAAAGAATTAAGATACAGTATGAGTACAGCCCCAATTTAGTTCTAAATAAAAAGTGTTACTTTAATAATCCGTGAAAAATTTTGCAAAGACCTCCCTTAACACAGACAATACAGCAACAACTCTTTCCCAAGGATTACACAGTATTTACAATCCCAATACAATATCTACATTATATATCACATATATGTGTTTGCCTCAGAAGTAAATGTCCCTAACTTGATTCTAAAACTCCAGATAAAAACTTTAACGTAAACAACAAAACCATGAATTCTTTTTTTGTGGGGTCCAACTGGAGAAGGCCTTTCAAAATAAAATCAAAAGCCACAGGAGAATCAACTGCTAAATTGATACCCACTTTTAAAAAGGTTTTGTGGCACCAAAGTCAAGAAATAAACTGGGAAAATATTTTAACTTCATCTCACAAAGATGCCTACCTCCTTTCAACTTTATGTTCTTAAAAAAAATAATGAAATGCAAATTTAAACTACAAGGTCCTAGTTTTCCTTCAGACGGGTAAAAATCAAAGGAGTCTGGAAAGGCACTGTGGTGGTGAGGTTGTGGGGAAGCTAACATTGCCAGTGGGTAGGAATATAAGCTGGGACAACCTCCATTCATGGCAATTCAAGGCAACAAACACTGTCATCCCAAAATATACCTTTAGGGATATTGATTTTTTAAAGCTGGTTATTAAGAAACAAAAGTCTCAAAAAGAACCTCTGAACCTTATCCCCTTAAGGAATTCAGATAGAAACACCTGCTTAAAGGAAGGACGTATAGAAATGAAATGTGGCAGACAGGGAGAGATCTGCAAAGCCTGCTTGTTGGCCTGCCTTCAGTGTCCCCTTGTTTCTGGGGCATCAGCAAGAATCTGTTTATGGCCCGCTTGCTCTCTCTACTTGTAAATTGTCTGCTTCCCCTTTGAAATCCCAGACCCTTTCCTCCTTCTCCTTTGTCCAGAATGGCATATAAACCTCAACTGCCCAGTGTCTCCTTGGGTATCATATTCTTATGGCATCCCGACACGTGTATCCAAAATGATTTTAGACGTTTTCTGCTGTTCTGTCTCCTGTTGCTTTGGCTACTAGCCCAGCCAGAAGGACTTAGGAAGGCGTGAGGAAAGTTGCTTTTGGTGCCCCACAGAGCCTTTCATAAAGGAATGGTCAGAATACCTAAAACTGCAGGGGCTAAGCTTATAGGACAGATGTGCCTGCTTGCGAAAAATATTTAATAAATCACTGTTGTGTGAAAAAAAATGTTTTATCTGAGATTGGATAAACCCCACCTCCCGGGAGTTTTCCTGCAGGAAACCTGTTATTAAGAAGTCCTAGAAGCTGTGCAAGACCAAATTGGCTCAGGGCAGTTTCCACCAGTGCCATACAGAGAGACCTGGGGTCATTAACATGTCCTAAAACATTTGAATCATAGTCATGGCAATCAGTCACTTGAGCCAGAAAGAGAAGTAAAGCAGTCAGCTTCAGCAGACAGATCTTTTTTCCTAGGACCCTAAGTCAAGAACTTGGATGAATTCTAATGTATCTACCAAAGTAAGCATTTCAAAGGGGAGGGAAGATAAGTAAATGATCTGTCTCATTTCAAATTTCTTGGCAGTGAATAAGACTTAATTTGATGAGTATGTTTAATATACTATAATTGCCTTATCAGAAGCAAATTCTTACAAAGCTCGTTCTTCACCTCTAATGGTATTTCAAGGCCCTCTGAAAAATGTTTAAGACTTATCACAATTCTGTGCCAATAGTCATATCAATAAGTACTTTCTTCTATAGAAAAACCTGTCAGGGGGATTTTTTAAAATTGTCATGCCAATTTGGCTATGTTTTTTTTTTTTTTTAAGAAAATGGTGTAGAGAAGAGAGGAGTAAGGGTACATATTAAATTATTTTAGATGTTAACCAGGGCAAAAGATTCGAAGACACTTTATGAAAGAGTTTATAGGAATGGCCTATAAGCTTATGGAAAAGGCATTCAAATTGTAGCAGCTTTGGAACACCAGAAACTGGAAACACCACACATTTCCATCAACAGGAGAATGGATAAACAGATTTTACTATATTCAAACAACAGAACACTACTCAACAAAAACAAAACAATGACATGTTGATATACAAATATAATGGATGCATCACTAAAACACTATGCTGAGCAAAAGAAGACACAAGAGAGCTCATGCTGTATGACCCTCAAAATGTAAAGTTGAAGAACAGGTAAAATTAATTTATACTGATAGAAATCAACAGTGGTTATTTAGGATAAGAGGGAAAGGGGCCCAGAGGGAACAGTATTTCACAAGAGTACACACTGTTGCCTGGCCAGCATGACTGGATGGTTGAGAGTTGAAGTATGAATCAGGAGGTCAGGGTTCGATTCCACTCAGGGCATATGCCCAGGTTGCAGACTCCATCCTGGGGGGCAGTGAGGGGCGACCAGGCTGGCGGGGGGGGGGGGGGGCAGTTTGGGCAACGCAGCCAGCAGGGGGCGAGTAATGGGTGACCAGGCCGGTGGGGGGGCAGTTAGGGGTGACCAGGCCAGCAGGGTTGGCAGTTGGGGGTGACCAGGCCAACAGGGGGTGGGGGAGCAGTTAGAGGTGATCAGGCAGGCAGGCAGATGAGCAGTTAGGAGCCAGTGGTTCCAAATTGTGAGAGGGATGTCCCAAGAGAGGGTGCAGGCTGGGCTGAGGGGACACCCCCCCATGCACAATTTTTGTGCACCGGGCCTCTAGTCCTATATAATAAAAGAGTAATATGCAGATTTGACCATCACTCCAACACACAAGATGGCTGCCCCCATGTGGTCAAAGATCCTGCCCCCATGTGGACACAAGATGGCCACCATAAGATGGCCAGCAAGGGAGGGCAGTTGGAAGGAACCAGGCCTGCAAGGGAGGGCAGTTGTGGGCAATCAGGCCAGCAGGGGAGGGCAGTTGGGAGGGACCAGCCTGCAGGGAAAGGCAGTTGGGAGGGACCCCGGCCTGCAGGGGAGAGCAGTTGGGGGGGACCAGGCCTGCAGGGGAGGGCAGTTAGGGGTGACCAGGCCTGCAGGGGGGGGAAGTTAGGGGCAAACAGGCTGGCAGGGGAGCAGTTAAGCATCAATCAGGCTGTCAGGGGAGTGGTTAGGGGGTGATCAGGCTGGCAGGCAGAAGCGGTTAGGGGCAGTCAGGAAGGCAGGCAGGCGAGCAGTTGGGAGCCAGCAGTCCTGGATTGTGAGAGGGATGTCTGACTGACCGTTCGGACATCCCTCTCACAACGGGCAGTCGGACATCCCTCGAGGGTCCCAGATTGGAGAGGGTGCAGGCTGGGCTGAGGGACACCCCACTCCCCCATGCATGAATTTCGTGCACCGGGCCTCTAGTATATATATAAAAGCCTAAGCAACGGTTATGACCTAACAATCGGAATGACCAGTTGACCAGTTGCTATTACGCACACTGACCACCAGGAGCTGCCCCCTGGTGGTCAGTGTGCTCCCACAGCCAACCTCCTGCGGCCCCTCCCCCCTGCCGGTCACCACCCCCCTCCATAGGCCTTGATCACCGGCCAGGCCAAGGGACCTCACCTGTGTACAAATTTGTGCACTGGGCCTCTAGTAAAAATCTATTTTAAAAAAGAGTATACACTAGTCAAAATTCACACTATACACATAAACCTGTGCATTTTATTGTGTACGAGTTATACTTCTTAAAGGGTGGGGACAGGAAAGAATTTTAACTACATGAAAAGACTACAGAATTAATATGAAAGCATTTTGAAGATTTTATTTTTTTATATATTTTTATTGATTTCAGAGAGGAAGGAGAGGAATAGAGAGAAACATCAATGATGAGAGAGAATCATTGATCGGCTGCCTCCTGCACACCCCCTACTGGGGATTGAGCCCGCAACGTGGACATGTTCCCTTGGCTGAAATCAAACCTGGGACCCTTCAGTCTGCAGGTTCTATGCACTGAGCCAAACTGGCTAGGGCTATCAAAGCATTTTGTATAGAATATAATTAAGAACTATCTTGACCTAATTAAGTGTATCGTATAGACCAGTGGTCGGCAAACCGCGGCTCGTGAGCCACATGCGGCTCTTTGGCCCCTTGAGTGTGGCTCTTCCACAAAATACCATGTGCGGGCGCGCAGGTACAGTGCGATTGAAACTTCGTGGCCCATGCACAAAAGTCGGTTTTCGGCCTGGGCGAGTCTATTTTGAAGAAGTGGCGTTAGAAGAAGTTTAAGTTTAAAAAATTTGGCTCTCAAAAGAAATTTCATTCGTTGTACTGTTGATATTTGGCTCTGTTGACTAATGAGTTTGCCGACCACTGGTATAGACCATGAATAGTATATTACATTGCAACTTAAAAAAAAAAAAAGACCTACAAGAAAAGATAATGTGGCTAATAGAAAGATTCTCTCAAAAATTCCTGAAATAATATTTTTATCTTTTTTTAATCCTCGCCCAAGGATATTTTTAAATTGATTTTTAGAAAGAGGGAAAGACAGAAATATCGATGTGAGAGAACTACATCAATTGGTTGCCTCAAGCGCAGAGCCTAGCCAGGGAGGAGCCTGCAACTGAGGTACCTGCCCTTGACCATAATCGAACCCGAGACCATTTGGTCCACAGGCTGACACTCTATCCACTCAGCCAAACCAGCTAGGGCTATTTTTATCTTTTAATGGAAAGATTATCTGCCATTCTTTACATTCAATCAACGACATAATTTTAAAAGTATTCCGGATTGAGAGTTCCAAGAGAAAACTGTTAATAATACCATGTCATATGGCTCCAACTGAGACTTGCTTCAAATCCCATAAAATAGCAGATAATCTAGAGCTCTTCATATATCTCTTGTCTCTCATTATCTAAAACTAAAGGCCCGGTGCACAAAATTTGTGCACTGGCCGGGGGAGGGGGGTCGTCCCTCAGCCCAGCCTGCACCCTCTCCAATCTGGGACCCCTGTGGGATCGGGCGTAAACCAGCAGTCGGACATCCCTCTCACAATCCAGGACTGCTGGCTCCCAACTGCTCACCTGCCTGCCTGTCTGATTGACCCTAGCCACTTCTGCCTGCCAGTCAGATCATCCCCTAACCACTTCTCTTCCAGCCTGATCAACATCTAACTGCTCCCCTGCCGGCCCGATTGCCCCCAACTGCCCTCCCCTGCTAGCCTGATCGCCCCCAACTGCCCTCCCCTGCCGGCCCAGTCGCCCCCAACTGCCCTCCTCTGCTGGCCTGGTCACCCCTAACTGTCCACCCCTGCAGGATGGTTGCCCCTAACTGCCCTCCCTCCCCTGCTGGCCTGGTCGCCCCTAACTGCACTCCCCTGCTCGCCTGATCACCCACAATTACCCTCCCCTGCTGGCCATCTTGTGGCAGCCATCTTTGACCACATGGGGGTGGCCATCTTGTGTAATGGTGTGAGGGTCAATTTGCATATTACCTCTTTATTATATAGTATATTGATCTACTCATGATCCAACTCTCACACTGCCTGGAACAACACTGCCCAACAGAACTGTCCACGAGGATGGAAATGTTCAGTATCTGCTAACGTGGATAGTGGTGACTATAAAGGACAGCAGACTTAAGAGGACTATTTCCTCTAAGTCCACCAGTTTCTGATCTATGAACAAACAAAAGGCCTCCCAAGTGTCAGAAAAACAAAAGCGAGGAAGCTATGGCTTTCCTACTGCTTTCAGGGCCTTTGGTTCCAAGAGCCTTGATCCTAACATCCAACTTTGATTTTTCTCAGCAACTTGAAGAGAATGAGTGTGGTGAGAAACACACCTTATCTAGCACAGTACCTATGATACAACCAGCGCTGAGTAATTGTCTACTTAATGAACAAATGAATAAATAACTGGAGGAAGGGCGGACCAGGAAGAGGAGAAGGAAATTCTCATTTCCCGAATACATCCTAGCCTAGACACTTCACAAATACTGTTATTTTTCACTAATTCTCATGATCTAGGTATTATCGCCCTCATTTTACAGATAAGAGAGCCAGAGCCAGGGAGATTAAGTAACTTTCGCAGGGCTGCTCAGCAGTGACAAAAACAAAGTTTTGAACAAATATAACCTGAATCAATTCGTATATAGGAGCATATATACCAGCACTGAAACAAAAAAGGCCCCAATTTCTCATTATTATATCACAGTGTGGCTTCAAGGGAAGCCAAAGGAAAAATAATTAAATGGCTCAGGTAAGTAACTTCCGAACTGCTTGTTTTATATGATATGGCTTTCAAGATTAATACTTTAATTTACTTTTCAAAAGGAAAGATGGGGGGAAACACTGCAGCCATCACCGTATAGAGATGCTGTCCTGAGCTTTTCCAGCTTTAAGTCCCTTTGAAGCTCTGCTTCCTTGGGGAGTAGAGGAGGAAGGACTGAGACACCACAGAAGACACACCCTGGGGATCCAGAAGGAGAGCAGGAAGCAGGCAACTTGGTGGGAAAATAAGCAGCAGAGACTGGATGTTCACCGAGAGTCCCTCCTTGCCCTGCCATGCAGCGTGCATCAGCAATGGCACACACCACCTTTACTGACAGGTAAGTTCTTTAACGTGACAGATGTGCTCAGCAGTAACATTTAGCTCTCTGCAGCAGTCCTACATGAAGCAGTAAGCCCAAGGATTCTAAGAAAAATTTGCTCATACAGTACTTTGAGGAGAAAAACAACAACTTCAGGCTAAGATTAACACAATTTTGAGTTAGTGTTCTTTATGCTCTAAAATTTGAAGTTGGATTTTTTTTAAATTGTCTTAGGAGAAATCATTAAAAATCCAGGAATTTTAATGTGAATAGTGAATTATATTTATTAACTATTTTATGACAAAGTGCTATTTAGCTTGTAACTATGGAGCAGCTTTACATTTTACAGTGTTATCTAGAGAGTTGCCACCGGAAAACACTGCCTGAAAGCAGGAGTGTAATCTTCCTGTTGAAAAAAAAATCACCAAGTACTGAAAATGCTGATAAAATGTATACCTGGTGAGAATATTTTGTTAAAGTTGAATGAATATGTGCAAGCATTGTGCTTAACCACACAGCCTAAATAATAATTCCAAATATTCTATTCCACTCCTAAAAGTAACCCTTACATTTGTCAGATGTACTTATTTGGTTAAGATACAGCAGAACATTCTCTGAAATGTGGATTCTTGATCTCCAGGAGCGTAGTATATCCTAGCAAGAAATACCTATACAAATATCAATATTAACATTAGCATGCAAAAAGAAATAGATGTGAAAATATATTCACTTATCAAACAAAGAATCCATTCACTGAATATGATCATCTTTAGCTATACTAACTTACTCTAGGTCCGTGGTCGGCAAACTGCGGCTCGCGAGCCACATGTGGCTCTTCTGCCCCTTGAGTGTGGCTCTTCCACAAAATACCACGGCCTGGGCAAGTCTATTTTGAAGAAGTGGCATTAGAAGAAGTATAAGTTTTAAAAATTTGGCTCTCAAAAGAAATTTCAATCGTTGTACTGTTGATATTTGGCTGTTGACTAATGAGTTTGCCGACCACTGGTCTAGGTAGTTCAAACATAGATAGCTAGAGAAAGATATAAATAAGAGTCTTACTTACAAGAGCTATAATAAGATAACACACAAACAAGATCAGAATGATCGATCTCTACATTTTAATAATTAAAAACAAAGCCCCTAGGTAATCATCTATAATGTAAATACAATATTAACGCAGTTAAAGTAATTCCTCATCTTTATTCTAACATCTAAGCATTGAGGAGCCACTTCTACCTTCCAAACCCTGTAGTGTAGGCATGTGAAGTCCAAGTTAAATAAAACGAAAATGTTTTCAAGAGTTCAGTTAACTGTTCAGAGATTAATATGTGAAATAAAATAGAGGAGGAAAATCCCATTTATAAAAATAACAACACAACAAAACATAAATACTTGAGGAAAAGTTTAACAAGTATAAGATATCATAGGATATGAAAAATTTAACACAGTAATGAGCTACCAAGAGAAGACGAGCAAACAAAAAGACATGCATGTTTGTGGACAAAAGAGTCCTCATCTGACAGATTTTCTTCTACACGTTAACAGCCATGTTAACTAGCAGGGTTCTGTTCATTTATGGACTAGTCAAGTTGATCCTAAAGTTCACATGGGAAAAATAATGCAAAAATAAACAAGAATAGCTGGGGGAAAAGATTTAAAAAAAAAAAAAAAGATTGAAAAGGCTTTCTCTGCCCAGCCCGCAAGGCTCAATAGTTGAGCATCGATCTATGAACCAGGAGGTCAGGGTTCAATTCTGGGTCAGGACACATGCCCAGGTTGCAGGCTCAATCCCCAGTGTGGGGCATGGAGGAGGCAGCTGATCAATGATACTCTCTCATCATTGATTTTCTATCTCTCCATCTCTCTCTCTTCCTTCATCTCTGAAAACAATAAAAATACATTTTAAAAAACATAAAAATAAAAAACTTTCTCTGCTGTACACCTGAAACTAATACAAAATAATATTGAATATGAAAAAAAGCTTTCTGCCAGCATCCAGACTTGATCTTCTGGTGTGGCCCCTTGAGGTTCATGTACTCCTCCAGGACCAAGGAGTAATAAATGCGTCTATTTTTTTTAGAAATCTAAAAAAGAGCTAGTACTACCAGATATTAAAATGTAGCAAAAGACTTCCACTACTAATACAGAATGTTCCTGGCACCTAATAGATATATATCCAATAGAATAGAAGTTATGAAATAGACCCAGACACATAGTGGAATGTAATACACAATAAAGATGATAAATCAAACCAGATGTTGAGTAAATAAATGATATTAGGTAGCCATCTGAAAAAAACAAAAGTGGCTCTATGACCTCACAGCAGAATAAATTTCTAATAAAATATTTAAATGTAAGAGGATAAAAATGTAAAATACATAAGAAAACACAGATAGCCAAGATAGAATATCAGGGACCAGATTACCATACCTTCTAGAAAAAAAAAAGCCTTCTTGCCCTAGCCAGTTTGGCTCAGTTGATAGAGCGTCGGCCTTCGGACCGAAGGGTTCTGGGTTTGATTCCAGTCGAGAGCACCTACCTCGGTTGCAGGCTCCTACCTGGCCCAGGCCCTGGGTCAAGGCTCATGCAGGAGGCAACCAATCAATGTTTCTCTCACATCGATGTTTCTCTCTGTCTTTCCATCTCTCTTCTACTCTCCCTAAAAATCAATGGAAAAATATCCTTGGGTGAGGATTAACAAGAACAACAAAGCCTTCTTAAAACAGACAAAATACATTAAATAATGGTATTCATGATTCCAGGTATCAGGCAATGGGGGACAGTGATCCCTGAGACAGAGGAAACAAAGAAGGAGAGCGCTAAGGTTGCCCTTGCTCACTGTCACTGCACAAGGGAGGGTAAACTCAGGCAGAATCCAGCCGACTTCAAAGCAGCTGAGTCCAGGGAAACGAAGGCAGCGAGTTAATAGGAGACAGTACCAAGAGGAGGAAGCTGCAGAGAGAGAACCCTAGAGATTTGCAAGAAGTCCCAAATATTTAAGAGTACAGAGCATGCATGTGAGGAAACTACTAGAGGCCCAGGAAAGGCTCCCCCGAAAGGATTGGAGAAGACAACGTTGGGCACTCACACAGGGCTTGCAAGAGCTGTGTTCTCATTGGTCACTATGTAAAACCTCTTAAGTCCCAGGGCGCTGCATTACTCGTATCTCTGGAAGGTCTTGCCTCAATAATTGACTGAACACAGATCCAGGCCCACCTAACAAACCATGAAAGACTGGAAAATATGAAACTGTTCCCAGGTAACTTAACTGTATCCCTGAACAAAGCTCAAAAAGGTTTATAAAAATACAAAAATACCCAGCATCCATTAAGGTAAAATGCAGCATCCAATCATATTGCCAGGCATGCAAGGAAGCAGAAAAGCATGACCCATAATGAAAAGAATAATCAGTCAATCAATATAGACCTAGAACTGATGCACAAGGTAGAATTAGCAGAGAAAGGCATTAAAAGTTATTATAACTGTATTCATATTTCAGTAAGCTACGTAGATGAAACTATATATCCACATAAAAATATATATTCATGTATATATACGTGTGTTGTGTGTGTGTGTGCATAGCAGCATTATTCATAATAGCCTAACAGTGGAAACAATCCAAATGTCCATCAACTAATGAACAGATAACAAAATGATACAGTCATACAATGCAATATTATTCAGCCATAAAAAAAGGGATGAAGTACTGATACATGCTTGGATGAACCTCACAAACATGCTAAGTGAAACAAACCAGTCACAAAAGATCACTAATAGCATAATCTGATTTCTATGAAATGTCCTAAAATAGGAAATATGCAGTGACAGAAAGTAGGTTAGTGGTTGCCTAGGGCTGAGATGGAGAAGGTGAAGGGACTAGAGAGTAACTGCTATTTGGTACAAAATTCCTTTTGGGGATAATGAAAATGTTCTAAAATTAGATTATGGTAATAGTTGCACAACCCTGCAAATATACTACTCACCCCCCAAAATACTGTTTTTAAAATATTTAAAATTTAAATAGTTAATATTTAAATACTATATAAAATATACTATTACCTGTTCCCCCCAAAAAAAACAAAACCCACATTGAAATGTACACTTTAAATTGGTGGGTTGTATGGTATGTGAATTATATCTCAAAAGGGTCATTATTTTAAAAATTGAGATAGAGACACAGAAGACACAAAGGGCCCAAATCAAGCTTTTCTAAAGATGAAAACAATAATATATGAGATGAAAAATAACATTTATAGGATAAATAGCAGAGAAGAAAATAGAAGAACTAAAGAGTGAAGAAGGCGTATCAGAGAACCTCTCCAAATGAAACAGAACAGAAAAAAAAATCTAAAATATTAGAGCATCTGAACTGTGGGACAGCATATGGCCTCATATATAAAAAGCAACTGTATATTAAGGAAGGGGGCAGGCAGAAAAAAATATTTAAAGAAAGAATGGCTTAAAATTTCTAAATTGATGAACACTATAAACCCACAGATCCATGAAGTTCGGTGAATCCTAAGCACAAGAAACATAATAAAAATGGCAACATAATCAAATTGCTCAAAACCAGTGGTAAGAGAAAATCAGCTAGAGCAGTGGTCAGCAAACTGCGGCTCACGAGCCACATGCGGCTCTTTGGCCCCTTGAGTGTGGCTCTTCCACAAAATACCACGGCCTTGGCGAGTCAATTTTAAAGAAGTGGCGTTAGAAGAAGTTTAAGTTTAAAAAATTTGGCTCTCAAAAGAAATTTCATTCGTTGTACTGTTGATATTTGGCTCTGTTGACTAATGAGTTTGCCGACCACTGAGCTAGAGGAAAAAGTCCATGCTACACACAGAAGCAGAGATAGGGGTATCAGATTTCTTACTGGAACCAGTGTAAGTGATAAGACATTAGAACATCTTCAAAGAAAAAAACATTTCAACATCAAATGCTACACACTAAGCAGAAATCTTTAAAAAATGAAGGCATAATGAAGACACTTTTAGACATTCAAAAGATGAAAGAGTTCATCACTAGCAGACCTATACTAATGAAAAGTTTTTTTAAATATCCTTCAGGAAGAAGGAAATTATATCAGTTGGAAATTGCGGTCTACACAAAGGTATTAAGGGCACTAAAAATGCTATCTACATAGAAAATTATTAACAACAATGTATTTGGGAGCTTAAAATATAATTATGTACAAGTCAAATGCCCAAGAACAACAGCATAAAGTCCAGGGCAAGGAAAAACGGAAGAAAGAAAACACATGAGAATTCCTTAATAATTTTGTTTAGTCTAACTAGGGCTTAAAATCCAGAAGCCATAGGAGAAAAAATTAGCAGGTTCACCTATCAACTTTGCACGACAAACACATATCACCACCACACTGTAAGAAAATCAAGGAAGAGATCAACCAAAGAACTTGGATGCATATATGCATAACCCATGGGCACAGACAATAGTGTGGTGAAGGCCTGAAGTGGGGGCAGGTAAGAAGGGGTCAATGGGGAAAAAAGGGGATATATGCAATATTTTCAACAATAAAAAATTTAAAAAATTTTCCTTCAATTAAAAAAAGAAAAAAAGGCAATAACAAATAGAACACATTTGTAAATCCTAACAGATAATAATTTCCCTAATATTTAAAGAGCCTCATGCATATAAATTGGAAGCAGCCAGCAGCCCAATAGAAAAATGTGCAAAAGATATGTATACCCAGTGTTCAGAAACTCAGCCTGTGCTCTTAAGAGAAACACAAATGAAAACTACATTGAGACTATAATCTTCCACCTGCCAGGACTGGGAGAAATCCAAGTTTGATAATCCACCCTATTGGTGAAGTTATAAATAAATCCTCTAATACATTGCTGGTGGATTGTAAATGAGTATAACTTCTATCAAAATTATGAATATACTAGAAGCCCAGCACTCGAAATCGCGCAGCCCCACCCACCTGTGTGCGTCCCACCCACTGTTCTGCCCCGCTCGCAGCCCCGCCCACCCATTCTGGTCTTTGGTCATTATGGCATTAGGGCCACAGGCCTTTTATAATATACGTAGATATATCTCTAACTCTGGAATCCACTTTTGAAAAGCCAACCCTGTATGAAATGGCATATTAACAGGTTATTAAAACAGCATTATGTTTTATAGTTAAAGACTGAAAATCATCCACATGTGTATCAATAAGGACTTGAGTAAAGCTGTCATGTGCATTATAAAATGAAATTCTATGCAGCGATAAAAGAATGAGAAAATCTCTCTAAAATAAAATTTAAAGATCTCCAAGATATTATATATTCCATCAATTTAAGATGTAAATTTTTTCATTATTTGAACATCTCTGAAATTAGGCTGTATGTTAAAACCTGTGACTTACAGTTATAATTGGCAGTACCTTCTTTGAAGTACTTAATATATATTTATACTAATGACCAAGAAAGATTCCACTGTAACATGAGGTGGAAAAAAAGCAATGACATCTGTATTTACAGTGTTTCTCTTGTTGATGTAAAAACAGAGTTGTCTGTGTATATAAATACTAGAGGCCCAGTGCATGAATTCTTGCACAGGTGGGGCCCAGCGGCCTGGCCCCAATTGGGGCAGATTGGGAAGGGCCTGTTGGGAGGAGGAGACTGCACGAGGTTGGCCGGCCTGCCCCATCAGGTCAGATCAGGGCCGGGCCTGCTGGGGGGAGGGGCCGAGGGTGATTGGCCAGTGGGCCCCATCCCCGATTGGGGTGGGGTGGGGCTATGGACCGGCCAGCCCCACCCCTGATCAGAGTGGGGGGGCCGACTGGGCCGAGGCTGACTGGGGATAGGGGCGGCAGGCAGTTGGCTGACCAGCCCTGCCCCCGATCGGGGTAGTGGGGGCTGATATGGGGTGGGGCCGGGTGGGAGGAGGGGCTGCAGGAGGTTGGCCGGCTGTCCCTGCCCCCTTATTGGGGTGTGTGGGGGCAATCAGGGGCGGGGCTGGCCGGGGGGGGGGGCCTGCAGGCCCATCGGGGTGGGAGAGGCCGATTGGGGCGGGCTGCGGGAGGTTGGCCAGCCGGCCCCACCCCCACATCCGGCCGGTTAGCTGGCCTTAGTGGGCATCATAGCCACCGGTCATTCCAGCATTCTGGTGACTGGCTTTTTATGTATATAGACGCACTGAGCAATCTGAAAGTCTAAATGTAGTTATTAAAGCTGTTCACCAAATATTTCTGGCTCCTTCCCTAACAGGCACATTCCAGTCCCTCTGCAATTGGGTAGTCCCTCTGCAGTTGGGTGATTAATTCTGGCCAATGAGCTGAGTGTAAATGATGCTTAATGCTGATTCAAGACCCTCCACCCTTTCCCTTCTGGCGCAGGGTGCTGTCAGCCTAGGACCCTAGGTCCCCAAGCAATTACAATAAGCCAAGTCCCCTGCTGCCCCACAGTGGATGTGAAACAGCAACAAGATTTAAATGTTTGTTTTAAGCTGCTGGGATGGAAGGGTGTGTGTGTGTGTTATGACCAAGTCTAAAGATGGCGGAAAAATATGCTTGCTAGTAGAATAACTAATCATTCTTATTTTCTTTTTGTGCTGTCTTTTTAAAAACTAAAATCTTCTGTGTCTGAGAAGGTTTATTTGGAAGTGAAGGTGAGACTGGGCCTTAGCATCCAGCAGATATTGACTACCCAGCAGCTTTATCATCGCAACTCAACCTAGAGCTGCTTGAAAGCACAGTCCATTAGGTTCCTCCAGCTCCCTTTGTTCCAACTCTGTTCCAATTCTGTGCCAGCAACATAAGAACAGTAAAAAGAAAAGCCAGGTGCAGAAACAGTGGGAATAATGTGCTGTAACTTGCATGAGGATACAAATATACATACATCTGTACACACAGAGTGTTGTTTAGTGAGCCATATTTCAGTAACACAGAAAGCCTAATAAAGGGGCATGCATGGACCAATAACGAATGTCTGGTGAACCCAGAATCATGAATGCACCTCAAAAACATGGAACATGAATAAAGGGCAGGAAAGATCACCAGCACTACTTTTTCAGGTAAGTTTTTCAAGTTGCCCACTGATATTCAAGAAAATGAAGAAAAACTTTTTCTAATGCTTCCAAAGTTAAGGCTTTTGTTGTTGAATCTTGATCCCATGTGAAAGCTTCAGCCTTGTTAAATGCCACCTCACAAGACTAGCAGTGTGACATTTCCCCTCCACTGAGAATAGTGGGCGGAATTATTATTTCCAAAGAAAAATGAAAAGGGACTGTGCAGGGCTTTCACAGGAGGAAAGCACCCAGAAAGGTAAGAAAACAGCACTTACACCACATACTGTAAACTGTGATTTCCCAACTTGGTATCTGTGTAATACTTTGCACAGACATGTGGTACATAGATTATAAACTCCTGAGCCATTTAGTCATTAGATTTATTTACCTTGAAACATTCCCCAGGGTACCTAATATGTGTTATCTGGCCTTATTAGAAGTAAATGACAGAAGGTGGTTGACTTCACCTGCTGGCACAAACTCCACTTAGCTGGGGATGAGGAGTTCCTGGAACTGGAACTTGCACAGAATCAGCAATCTCCATGGAGATCCAGTCCTGGCATTCTGCACTGGCAAGGGCCCAGCTGTGCCAGTCACTTCACATTCACTGAGGTCAGGATTATCTCTGCCCCTAATTCTTCTAGATGCTAATCAACAATTGTTTAGTCAAACCTCCAAGCTACAGTGATGTTTCTCAAACTTTTCATAAAAATCAAAGCACTTCCAACTATTCTTAATTGCACACTGATCTTAATCTATTCCTATAAGCAATTACTTGCAAGTGCCTCATTAAGCCTAGGTGTAAACTTCCAGCTTAGTACTCTCAGTAGTTCTAGCAAACCCACCCTGTGGCCTGCATTCCTCTTCTCTCTTTTCTCAACAGGTGCTATAAAAAATGCCCCAACTAGGCCTGGCCGGTGATTGAGCGTGAACCTATGAACCAGGAGGTCACTGGTTGGATTCCCAGTCAGGGCACATGCCCATGTTGCATGCTAGATCCCCAGGGTGGGGCATGCAGGAGGCAGACGATCAATGATTGTCTCTCATCACTGATGTTTCTGTATCTCTCCCTCTCCCTTCCTCTCCCTGAAGTCAATAAAAACATATATTTTTTTAAAAATTAATTTTTTTAAGTGCTCCACCAGGACACAACATAGAGACAATGACACACTCAACTTGGAATAATGGTCAAGTGTGCTAACTCACTGAAAACTCACAGTAGCACCAAGAGCTCTTGATCAAATCAGTACTGTCAGTGGCTGCAGGCGCTCCACCCATCGTTCCTCCTTTTGGCACACTTGCCATTGCACCGCCATTACTTTCAGGGCTTCTTCTGGCTACGAAGTCCATTTTGGTCACCCTCACAGCACTTCAAAATTATCACTCACCCTCTGTACCCTCATTTGTTCTATACTGGCTCCCAGATTTCCCCTGTGGGATTAAACTCCAGCTACCACAGGAATAGTGGCTTCAGTGAGCCATCTATATAGCCTACCTTTCCTGACCCTCCCATTTCCCAGCTCCCCTTTGACAGCTTCTTGGAATCATCTCCCCCAAAAAGTACAGTTGTCCCTTAAACAACACAGGTTTGCACTGCGTGGGTCCACTTACAAGGGTTTTTTATTTTTGTTTTTTGTTTTTTTTTTTCAATAACAACCTATACTGTTTTCAATGTGGTTGGGAATCTAGAGATACAGGGCCCACTGTATGCACTGGTCCAGGGCATTTTACATAGGGGACTTAAGCATCCGTGGAATTTGGTATCCAAGAGGATCCTGAACCAATTCCCATGGGTACCAGGGAACAATTAAGTTTTATGGAGTCAAAAGTTATACATGATTTCTGACGGCATGGGATCAGGTGCTGCTGCTCCCAGCATTGTTCAAGAGGCAACTGTACTTGCTTTGGAGTTCTTGACTCAGTGTGTTCTGGGAGAACCCAAAACAAAACATTGACTGCACTTTTATATATGCCTACTTATTCTTAGTAAAATATTTTGAAGACAATATAATTACAACAAAGCAGAACTGCATAGGGTTATGTTATATGGAGTATGTCACGGGTACACATAAAATTGGCATTAAAAATTGCTCTTGTGGCATAAACAACAAAACTTAGTAATCTAATTCATAAATCTCTATATTAGAATCTTTTTTTCTGGTATCATTTTAAAATAGAGTGCTTAAAGCTTTGATTTTTTTTAAAAAAGTCCCAAGTTTATTGCTTAACATTTACAATATCCCAATTTTTTATTTTGAAAATTCCCCAAGGTGTTACATTAAGGGAAAAAAAAATTCCTTTAACACTGTGCCTGGAAATGGTTGTCTTCTGAATCCCCAAATTTAACCTCTAAAAATTTATTTGATTCGGTCCTGCCTGGGAAGCTCAGTTGGTTTGAGCTTTATCCTGAAAGGCCAAGGTTGTAGGTTCAATCCCGGTCAGGACACATACAAGAATCAACCAATGAATGCATAAATAAGTGGAACAACAAGTCAATCTCTCTCTACCCTCCGCCCCCCATGTCTAAAATGAATAAATAAAAAAATAATAAATTTATTTGATCAAAATAGTCTGAATACATTCCTAATAGATAAAGGATTCTTTAAGGTTTATCCCTCTTTGCCTGCTCTCCTGAATAAGGCAGATTTCATTAAATACTTTCTGCTTTTGGAGCAAAGTTGTTACCTAATTCAGGTTGCCATGTCTAGATGCTTGTTACTGGCAAAATGTAAGAAGACCACTGTGAGATAGATCTCAGGGATATGAAAAGGATATAAGGATATTTTCCCCATGCTGGGGTAAAGTCTATCCCCAATCTCTCTTTCTCTCTCTCTCTCTCTCTCTCTCTCTCACACACACACACACACACACACACACACACACACACACACACACACACATTGACAGCACAGCTAGGGGCAATGGTGCTGTCAGCAGGAAGGAGAAGCAGACTTGTGTGTTACAGTGATCAAAACCAGTTCCTGCTGGTTCTGGAGGAAAAATCTAAGAAGCTTTTAAAATGGTAGCGCAAGCCTCCTTTCCAAAGATCTCATCATTCAGAGCATCCATTATGGAATGTCCGTGACATTCACAGATAAGCCCCTCTGTGCGACACAGACACGAATGCAGATGAAGATACAGTCACCGGGTCTGAGTGCTGTGTCACTGCCCAGAGATCCGGGCAAGTCTGAAATCTCTCCTGCTGGGCTGGCAGCAGCCACTGTAAGGACAAGACTATAAAATGCACTCAAACATATCCTGAATGAAGTTGTTCGTCTAGCCCCGTGGTCGGCAAACTACGGCTCGCGAGCCACATGCGGCTTTTTGGCCCCTTGAGTGTGGCCCTTCCACAAAATACCACAGCCTGGGCGAGTCTATTTTGAAGAAGTGGCATTAGAAGAAGTTTAAGTTTAAAAAATTTGGCTCTCAAAAGAAATTTCAGTCGTTGTACTGTTGATATTTGGCTCTGTTGACTAATGAGTTTGCCGACCACTGGTCTAGCCCTTTCAGTCACACACTTTAAAATTAGGATATAGTATTAATAGTGGAGTTAAAATTCAACTGCAGTTGTTTGCTAGCTAGATGCATGTTACAGGCTTCCATTTCAGGTATCAGGGGCTTCCAACAAGCTCTCCAATGACAGGATTACAAAACAAATTCCAAGAGCACACTGAGAACAGCTCCCAAAAATGTAACCCCACAATATTCATCCTGTTATACATTCATGTCAAAGCAATGCTCCCTCAGCACCTACAAGAAAAGGGAAAATCAGAATGCTTTTCAGTCCAAGTCACACAAACCAAATCTACCCCTTAAAATATTTAGCAATCTTCATCTTTAGTGCCTTTAATTTAAGAAGCAATACTTAGCTTATAAGGTGTTCTATAATACTTCTTACCAATAAATAATGTATTTTTAAGAATAAATAAGGTATCTCATTTTTAATTATATAGTCTGGAATACTTTGAGATTCAAATTGGAGACATAAAATTAATTGAAATGTAGACCTTTCATTTTGACTCTGTCATAATAGAGACAGGGATTTCAGTATATTAACTATGTGTGTGTGTGTGTGTGTGTGTGTGTGTGTGTGTAATTATATACCAAAATGAAGCTTTTTACCCTAGTTTCTGTTAAAGGTTAACACACACACACACACACACACACTCGTGCATACACAAGAAAGACACCATGAGACAAATCAGTCACTCTACATATTTGGAAAAATAATTGACTTTGTGTAGTAATTATCGAGTGACATTTTCATCACAAAGTTCTCTCAAACCAACACCATTTCAATGAAGAAGAGTACAAAACTACATAATGGCTGATTCCTTCATTGCCTGTCTTCACTGAGATGATGACTTAGAGTCTATTCCTTCTCAATCTTTCAAGGATAAGGAGCAGGTCGTTACAACTCCTCGCATCCCCTTCTTCCTTCCTCAATAGTACTTGGCCCAATCCCTTGCTCAAAGTAGTTGCTCAATAAATATTTGTTGAATGAATACACTAATTAATTCCATAGCACAATTCATACAAATGTAAATGGGTATAAATGAGCAAAATGCAGAGAATGATTCAGCTGTGATGGTCCTAAAATAGAGGGCCTTATAGAATTCAGAATCTGTAATGATATTATAGCATTACTAGAGGCCCGGAGCATGAAATTCGTGCATGGGGGCGGGGGGTGTCCCTCAGCCCAGCCTGCACCCTCTCCAATCCAGGATCCCTCTCACAATCCGGGACTGCTGGCTCCTAACTGCTCGCCTGCCTGCCTGTCTGCCTGATTGCCCCTAACCACTCTGCCTGCCAGCCTGATAGCCCCCTAACCACTCCCCTGCCAGCCTGATTGACACTTAACTGCTCCCCTGCCGGCATGATTGTCCCCAACTGCCCTCCCCTGCCGGCCCAATCGCCCCCAACTGCCCTCCCTTGCAGGGCTGAGGGGACTGGGGGACTGAGGCTGGATGAGGCAGGGCTGAGGGGACTGGGGGACTGAGGCTGGATGAGGCGGGGCTGAGGGGACTGGGCGCTGCCATTTTGTGGCTATGGGCACCGCCATCTTGTGAGGGTGTGGCAGTCCATTAGCATATTCCCTCTTAATTGACTGTGGGTGCCGCCATTTGTGAGGGCGTGACGGTCAATTAGCATATTCCCTCTTTATTAATAGGCTGGATTGGGTATTCAAAGATCAATGTCATCAATTAAGCAGCAGTGCCAAGAAAGTAATCTTACTTTCAAATTAGAACTTGAAGGAACAACAAACCCCATTGACATCAGGAACAAGATGTTTTTCTTTTGTGAAAAGTACACTGCCAACCAAATTTTAATGGTATAAAAGTGAATTACTGGAAAAATGAATTCAGTATGTGATATTACACAATTAGAGTGAATTTACCCAGCCTAACTTCTCAGCTTTTCAGACTCAAAGACAATGAGACTCAATCTATGAACTGACTGGTGAATAAAGCATTCTAAGAGAACTGTTCTTTTAGAATATAATCTATACTAAGAATCAAAGGAGCTGAATAAAAGACCAAGAAAATAAAGTGAGAAATCCTTTTTAAGATAAGGGGGAGGTGGGGGGGCAGGACATGTATACCACTATATGGGGCCATTCAGATTTGTTCTGGCCTTATTTGAGGAACTTGAATATCAAAGAGAATCAGAATACTTTTTAAAATTCTTTAGAAAAATAGAATATAAAAGAGCTTTACTGTTTCCAAAGTTCAGGTTGGCATTTCATGACATTTCTCTCCTGCCAAACACAGTAAATAAGACATAAGCCTGTCCATTAAGCAAAGAAATGCCTAGAAATAACTAAGTAAGCTGGGGGAGGAGGGAAATCAAGAATAGCTATTATAACAACTCATTATAAATAGCCTTTCATCAAAAGCCTACAAAAGTGAGATTCAGTTAAAATACAAAAAATTTAGTATTACCAAAAATATCCACCATCTGAAACATAGCATTCATAAATTACCCAATAAAATATCATAGAAATGACTTTCAGCAGTACTTGGACACAGAAACCAACAAACCTTTTCATATAAAGACAAATTTCAACTTGAGTCATAAACATACAAAAGCTACTCTACAGTTATAAAACACTGAATCCGTATCTCAGACTAAATTTAAGACAAGCAAACAGGAAGGGACAGAACCAAGAATCACAACTAACAGATTAAATCTATGTTTAAAATTCATCAGAAAGAACTGCAAAGTAGAGTCAATGATCTGAATACCTTTTTTGGTGCAGTATCCATGAAGAGCTATAGAAAAAAAAAAGAGAGAGAGAGAGAGAGAGAGAGAGAGAGAGAGAGAGAGAGAGAGAGAGAGAGAGAAGGGCGTAAAACTTCCATACAAACTCCAGAATCCAGATGAGACATACACATTCCAGTTCAATATCCTTGTATTTAAGATGTTAAAATCAATTTTATCTTGAAAAATGCTTACAAAGGTAATCCCTGCCTAATACAGAAGTCAGCACTTCTAGAAATTAAGTGACTAACCCCAGAAGCTAAAAACCAAATCATGTAAAGAAACAATTTTGGGAGATTTTCGTTATCTCCTGCTGAACCAACAGAATCTCTAATACAATCTCTCCACTTCTGCCCACAACAACCCCTGCACCTACTTACCTCAATCGTAAAGGTGCCCGTCCTAAGTGAGGAATAGCTTTGAAATATTCAGATAAACCACTCTGGTCATGCTTTCATTTCAACTTACAGATAATTATAAAAATATTTTTAATGTGAAGGATCTGAAAGGATTTACTAAGATTAAAAACATTTCTTAGCTAGGAAGGGAAGTCAAAACACTGGCTATTAAAATTATTTTCCCCCAATATAATAAAAAATAGATTTAGAGATTTAATTTATTATTTATGTACAATACCCACACATTTCAAATAAATTGGGCCTCTATGCTACACATTAAGTATGGAAAGGCCTTTTGAAAGGAAATTTCTTTTACCCCACTACCACCAAGAAAATGCCATCTGCCAGTAACATGCACCGCCAGTATAAATCTTTGGATCTGTGTAATACTCTCTTAAAACGGATGTACTAGAGCAGTGGTCGGCAAACTCATTAGTCAACAGAGCCAAATATCAACAGTACAACGATTGAAATTTCTTTTGAGAGCCAAATTTTTTAAACTTAAACTTATTCTAACGCCACTTCTTCAAAATAGACTCGCCTAAGCCGTTGTATTTTGTGGAAGAGCCACACTCAAGGGACCAAAGAGCCGCATGTGGCTCGCGAGCCGCAGTTTGCCAACCACTGTACTAGAGCACAGTCATGCTTTATATTAACCCCTCTAAAAACATTTATACTCTCAGTAAATAATTTAATATATTTACTTTCTATAACCTTCTACCTGATGCTCTCCCATGAGGCCTTTGCATCTTTGCGAAGACCCCCAATAAGCTTAGCTACAATTTAATACCAGGCAACATACAAACTCCTTGGTATAATATAAATATGTAACAATAGCTTCAAACATGAAGGAATGGCTTGGGTTTGTTCTTCCTCTGTGCCACTCCTCCTCTGCTGCAGACAAATACTGAGCCAGCCTCCACTGGGGCCACAAAGGGCACGCTCAGAAGCTGAGCAAGGGACACAGCGTTTTCACTGCTGTTTCACGGAACCTTCTGTGCAAGGAACTGATGGGGAAATGTCTACTTCTGAGCTACAAACTCCCAGCAGTGCCGGTCCCAGTCTGCCTTCCAGCCCTGTCCTGACACACTTGGAATGCTAAGGAGATCAATGGAGCCCTGGCTGTCCACAAGCACCAGGCCAGTCACTCAACATGCAGCCCCTTCCCTTCAACCTCCCTACAACTCTGAGCAGTTTTTAAACAGATGGGGAAATCGTGGCTCCAAAGGTTATTAATAATCCAGCTCTGTTCAATCCCCGTGTGGGCAGACACAAGCTTACCTCATGCCTATCCACGAGAATTAGCTCTGCCTAAACTTTACCCATCAAAGTTTTCCCTCCCCAATGATTTCAAACACGGAATGGCTCCTCTACACATTGGTTCTCCCTCAGGCCCTCCAAGTTTTTTCCTCACTTAACACGTGAAACAAGCTCTATGACAGCAGGGACTATCTCCAGCAGTGACCTATTTTTAGCACTTGAGGGGGAAAAAAAACCTGGCTGAGTATTCATTCACATTTGTTGAATGAATGAAATATCAGGAAAATCTTGGCTGTGATGACAGCCAATTTGGAAAACAGCATGAGCTCTGCAGGACCTGAATTGTGTACTTAGTTTGCTCATTTCTCCAAATTCCCGATGTTAATTACTCATCTCTCTAAATTCAACTTTACAGATACTACTTTTGAAGCATCTACTATGACACTGTCTACTAGCCTAAGTAGCACAGGACTAATGAGTAGATGTTGAACAAACCACTTATGTACAACTCTGTGAAACAGCTTTATCTGTCGGAAAGAATGGAAGTCAGGTAGTCATAAATTATTTCGCATCGATTTGGCCAAAATTACTTATCTCTGGTCTTGGCTTCTTCAGAGGGAAAAGTGAGTGAATGGTTGTGAAATTTCTAGATGATCGCCTGAAATTCTTTCAAAAAACAAAACATCTGTCCCATCAATTCAGAAATCCCCAGAGACTATCTCAGAAACTTGCAAGAGCTGTCATTCCATCCTAAAAATCCACAATGTGGTTTCATCCCAGCCTTCCCTAACCCCAGTAGGAACTGGAGAAATTCACTCTCATTTCAAGGCACAGAGAAGTTAGAGTTTGCACTGACTGGCAACTGCTGGCATTAGTACCACCTGTATAAGCCAGTTAATCCACTTCCCTTCCTCATCTGTATGTCCAACCCTCTTTATGTCCATTGAAGCAGTAACATTAAAACTGTTAGGTTTTTGTGTATACTGTTGGAATGCCTGAGGAATTATACTTAAAGCAGATAACATGACACCATCAGAAGTAAAGATTTTGAAGAATGAAGCACATAAATCAAGAAAATGAATTCACATTATGCACAAATTTAAAAGTATAATTCTCTTCCTTTTTATAGAAGTCATAAGCAAGAAGAAAAACGAATAGGACATACTTTGATCAGCTTCTGTTATTGAAACTCAATAATCTACTAAATGAAACTTGTGAAGAAAAATGAATTTATTTCCTCTTGAAACAGTGCCCCAGGTAACAGCATTCCTTTTCTAGCAAGAAAATATACTTTTATCACTGCAACCAATGAATATGCATGACTGTTTTACATAGTGAGCATGCAATAAATATTTCTTAAATTAATGAATAATTTTCCCCATCTAATGATGTCTAGTGATTTTTTTTTAATCCTAAAAAATGGGGGTGGGGTGTGTATTGTTTAATCATATTTGATGAGTATCCAAGACACCATTAATCAGTTCTTACAAATGACAATCCTAACCTCGATTAGAGCTTCTCCAATAAAATGATTTACTGTTACTCTTTATAAGGTAGAATATCATAGCAGACACTGAAAAAAAATCTTTTTCTTATATTTAAGACAAACGACCAGGAATCTTTTTTAGCTAGTAGTTATAAACTTCCTTTACTAGTCAAGAATTTAAAGAACAATTAAGTAAAATAAATTGAGGTTCTGTACCAACAATCAATCCTGTAAATTATCGAACAGATTCCACAGTGCTATAATCTTTAAAATTCTTTTCCTATATTAATAAAGAGGAGAGGAGAACTAGCACTGCCGTTTATGGAGAGCCCGGTTTAAGGGACATGAATATAGAGATCAAAAAGATTAATACTTGTGGCCACAAGAAGGTTCATACGAAAATCAAAATCCTGACTGTGCCCAAGATTTTTTCCTTTGGTATTTCTCCCATCTTGAATTATCTACTTCCAAATTCAACTGAAAAGCCTCCTCACTCTCCTTTCTCCAGCTCTCTTGACTGGTAACAATGAATTCTGATCATAGCTTTACTCGGCAGCTTATACTACTGTACTTATGACCTTCCTTCCACATTGCACTGCAATTGCAACAGGAATACAGCTCAGGTAAAAACCCATCTCACTGCACGTGGCAAGGACTCAGTGAATGGTCAATACAGTGTGATGGGGTCAGTGTCAGAATAACCCCCCATCAGTCTGCTCCTAGTAAGAGTAAAAATTTTAGCCCAGTATAAAGAGGTGGCTGGCCGGACACTGAACAACTGTGACAACAGAACAAAGAACTACAGGAACAAAATAGGCATTAAGCATTCTATATTGAATGTACACACATGAACTATCCTGGAACCAATACGACTTCAACTTACTGATAAAATAGGCTGCAATAAAAATGACAAGGGACTAAAGTAAAAAAAAAAAAAAGTATTTAAGGGCAGAAGTGATACTGTGCATTAATCTTTACAAGCCAAACTCAATAGGAAAAATCATCACAATCTTTTAAGTGCTGGCAAGAATGTGGAGTAATTGGTATATAGCTGGTGGGAATAATGGTGGTACAGCCGCTTTGGAAAAAAGTCTGGCAGTTGGTCAAAAGATTAAACATGGAGTAACCATGCGATTAAGCAATTTCCCTCCTATGTATATACCCAAAGGAACTGAGAACATATGTCCACTCCAAAACTTATACATGAATGTTCATAGCAGCGTTATTCATAGTCGCCAAAAAAGTACACTGATGAATGAATAAACCTGTATGTACTTTGACCAGCCTCTTCACTCTATTTTACTCTATAGATAGTCACACATGTGGGTAAACACACTGATGCTACCATAGCCATTTGCAGTAGGACTGGAAAACCCCCAAGGTAACCATTTATTTATTATCGTTAAATAAATCACACCTCAGCCACACAATGCCATAACATGCAGGCATTAAAAACAGGACTGCTCTAGCGGGTATGACACAATTTGTAGAAACACACATATGCATAGAAAACTGAAGAAAATATTACCGGGGAGGGAGACTAACTATATCTACCTCCTCCGGTAATGTTTGACTGTAAAAATGTGCAGGCATTGCTTTTTAAGTTCAGGAAGCAGCGAGAGAAAAACAAGTTGGCAAGAATGGGACCAGGCTGCCATTTGCTGAGAATGAGGTCTTATTTTACAAGCCGAATAAAAAGTAGTCCACACACTGCACCCCAAGTCACTTTATTTTGTCTTGTATATCACACCAAAACAGACTGATTTAGTATCATTTTTTCCAGGAAGCCAAGACTATCACTAAGGAACACCTGGAGAAATCGCAGGGAAGGCTAACTCCCTTACTTCCCTGGAGTGATCTTAAACTGAGACCGGAACCTTCCATTCATCTGGGCTTGTAAGCCAAATAACAGCACTTTGATTTTTTACATGGCACCAATCTTTTCCTCAATATGCTGCTTGTGATGTTTTCTGAAGGTATGTTAAGTCACTGGTCACTGTCTCAGGAAAGCCAGACTGCATTTTTTTCTCAATGAAGGAGGAGGAATATTTACTCCCATTACTTTGTTGTAAAAAAATTCCTTTTGCCTGACCAGTGAGGCTCAGTGGTTGAACGTCGACCACAGTTCAATTCCCGGTCAGGGCATATGCCCAGGTTGGGGGCTTGATCCCAGAGGGGGAGCCTGCAGGCTCATCATTGATGTTTCTATCTCCCCCTCTCCCTCTTTCTCTGAAATCAATAAAAATGTATTTTTTTAAAAAAACAACAAACTTCCTTTTTGACTGGAGCCAACCTAAATGTTCAGCAGTAGGGAGATGGCTAAACAAGCAATAAACATATGTACATTTAAATCCCCATATCCTTTTTCATGGTTTTAGGTTTTAAAACCAAATCTACTTTGACCTAAGCATTAATTAAAAGCAATGAAGCATAACAATCAGTCTGCTAAGAAATAGTGTGAAGAACAACTCGCAAAACGAGATTTGTATCCTACCATGCCTGGGTATGGTAGAGAATATCGTGTGTATGTACTCAGTCACCTTCTAGGAGTCACAAGGAACTAGGAACATGCATTGTCTCTGGGGAGGGATACCAGTGGCTGAGACCAACTTTTCACTACATAATCCCATGCACCTTTAGAAGAGTTCTGGACCATGTAAGTGCAATACTTGCCCTAAAATTAAATGCTAGTAAACAAAGTTCCTTTGAAGAGGTTTAAAGAACAAAGGCATAAGGAATGTGTGGATCTCTCCCCCTCCCCTCCCCCAGCCCTCCTCACGGGCCATCTCCGGAGTGTACACTGTTGGGAGGACCAGCGCGCTTCCCCTCCTACACTGCAGGTACCAGCAGGGGGCAAGAACTTAAGGTAACCACTTCCTGCTTACTCTCTGTTCCCAGGGGCCACCCACCAACACTGACAAACGTTCCGCTTTTTTAAAAAAAAGAACCTTAGTTTCCAACTGTCCATCAACCTAGAATATACTAATTTCTACATTTATGTGTTTGAACACTTTCAAAACTAATTTTCTGACCACTCCAGCTCACCTGGTGCCCCAATGGCTAAGGGCGGCAACAGTTTATAAAAACCCCAGGCATGCCAGGGTTTACACATTACACACCACATTCAACAGACTGCAAATTCCCTCAAAACTGTGGATGGCTGTGCTGTTTAGTGTTTCCTCACCCTCCATCCCATGTGATGCATTCACAAGCTTCAGTGTCAATCCTGGCAAACCAAACAGCTACCAAAATCGATGTATTAGCTTTCGAGAACTGTAGAATCAGCACTAATAATAAAACAGCTATCAACGGGCTGCTTTTCTATCTGCTGTGTCTGGATACGATTGCTCACAAGTGACAACTCAGTGCATTCAGCACACTGACGGTTCAAATACCATCCACGTGACTTGTTTCTTGAAGCCCGGGAGGGGAACGACCGCGTGCCCACGCCGGGGAGGGGGCGTGCACATAGGACCAGGGCTGGGAGAGGGCCGGCTCGTCAGCCAGGGCACGCCGCCCTAGGCGGGGCTCCATTTCCTACCCAGCAGCAGAGGTTTGGCACACGGCACACAAACAGCTCCCCTGCGGGCATGTTCTGCGCGTCCGGGGAATCCTCTGGGGCCACACGGAGGTTCAGGCTCCGGCAGGGAACCCCAGGAGGTGGTATCAATCCGAACTTAGAAAAAGCCCGAGGTGCCGAGCTGATGTCAGCCATTTAGAAAGGTGACCTCGGCCCACCTTGCTGGGTAGGAGGGAGTCAAACAGATCAAGTTACAGCTCACCACACACACGGACTGCAACTAGGAGGGGCCGCTTCCCGGGCGCCAGGCTCGTGGAGGGAGTGTGGCGGGCTGGGGCTTTGGTGGGGGTGGGGGTGGAGGTGGAGGCGCCTCCACTGCCTGGGGGGGAAGAGGGGAGTGGCTAAGACCCCCGCGCAGGGTGCTGAGTGTCCCGGGCGCCTCGCCACGCATTGGTCAGCCGGCTCACCGGAGATGTTCAGGTACAGGTCATCCTGCTGGTCCAGGTGACGCTGTTCCTGCGACGCGGAGCTGCGGCTCTTCTTCACTCCCAGGGAGGACAACGAGCTGCGCCTGGAGCAGGGGGGCGCGGTGGCCCAGCTCAGCTGCCTCTCGCTCTTCCGCTTCATGGAGGCGGCCGCGGCCCATCAGGGGGCCACCACCATGGTCCCGGGCTCCCGCTCGCCCACGGAGGCCCCTGCCAGCCACGCGCGTGAGCTCCCGGGGCACTGGGAGCAGAGTGGCGCTGCGGGAAAGACGGGTGCCCGCCGAGCCGGGCAGGAGGCGGCCGCACAGGAGGAGGAGGAGGAGGGGCCAGGCCCACCGTGCCTGCCCCTCTCCCTTCTGCAGCCTCCGCGGGACCCGTGCCGGAGCCCCGGCTCCCGCGCCTGCAGCCCCTGCCGGCGCCCCACAGCCCGCCCCCAGGTGCCGGCAGCCCGCGCGCTGGGCAGAGGTGAAGGAGCTGCGCGGGCGGCTGGGACTGCCTCGGGGAACTGCGCCCGCCCGCCGTGGACGCCGCAGCGGAGGGACGGGTGTAGGGCAGTCCCAGATGCCTGGGGACCCCAGGAGGACTGTTCCGTAGAGCTTCATTCACAAAAAAGGGCCCACAACCCTCCTCGGCCGCAGACTGAGGCCTTTCATTGGTCAGTGAGGCGTGATGTCACAGAGAGGGGACCTTTCTACAGGCAGGTACCTGGTGACGCCATAAAGAAAAGTCTGTGTGGTTCCGCCAATCAAAGGGGGGGACCCTGTCAGCGCCCCAACTTTACTGTTTCTTCTGTGTTCCCTGTGTGCCTAGACCCCAGTTCCTAACTTCTTAGTGAGTCACCGAAGCTTTACACAGCCCTAGAAACTCCAGTTCTTTGGCACATGTTTTTTCGGTTTTCCTTGTACTCGCACCAACTGGAGGACTTAAGCCATGGCTTCTGGCTTGGAATGATGAAGTTGTCCCCCACTACATAGACTTAAGGTAGCTTTGGTTTCAGAACTAACCGACTGTTTGTCAGCTGTGCTTCTTATCGACCTCGTATAGCATTCAAAAAGATTGCTCCAATTGGTTAGAGCGTCCTCTAGATACACTATGGTTGTGGTTGGATCCCTGGTCAGGACATTAGAAAAATCCTCCAATGAGTGCATAAATGGGTGGAACAACAAATCACTGTCTCTCTCACTCTTAAAAAATCAATCTTTTTATATATATATATATATATATATATATATATATATATATATATATATATATATTTTTTTTTTTTTTTTTAAAGAATAAGCAAGGGCTCCTGAAGTATGGTAGCAACCATACTTGGGTAAAAACTGCTGTTTGAATTTTAACGCTGCTATTCTGGCTTCTGCACACACTTACTTGCTTAAACAATAGGGTAGTTACCTCAGCACATAAATCCATCCCACATCACAAAGGTTATTTTCCTGTGCCTGTGGACCAGAACCACAGGAGACTGATTCCCACTGACTCAGTAGCTCCAGGAGTTGAAACTGCAGACAACTTTCAGAGATTATTAACTTCGCTCAATTCTGCTTCTGTACAATCAGCTTTCGCATGATAGGTCCACATTCCAATCCGAGGTCCAGCAGGATGTGGCTGGGGGCTCGTTTAGAACAAAGGAAAATTTTTGTGGTTTAGACCTTTAAAAGGACTGCCTACACCTGAAACGGCAAACGGCACAGTCGTGAGGGTGGACTCCACCTGCGTGTGGTGCTCTCGCGGCCGTCCTGGCCAGCTCAATAAATCCTTGCCTGCTTTTTTTAATCAATCAGCAGCCTCCGGTGGTCTTATTCTGACTCCAGGGTTCGACTCCACAACACTCCTTAAGGAGTGGATAAAACTACAGTGGAGACACCTCTTATTAGTTCCTCATCTCGGAATCCAGCACCTGAATTAACTCAGTAATTTTTTAGACCAGTTACTATGTTTTTCTTACCTAAGGTGTCTACAAGTCAAATTATTGTAATATTGAAGCAAGTGGCAGATTTAATCCTTGAACTTTTATCTTGCAAACTGTAGTCAGATCCCTTTGTTTTTCTTCTGGGTTGAAATAACGCCTGATCTTTCTGGAACTTAACCAAAACTGTCATTTGGCAGGGCCTTTAAACAAATTTCCATGATAGCATCTAAAAGGGTGAGAAGATTGGAGGATAGTCTTTACATTTCATAGCCCAAAATTATACACCTTGCAAACTATTCCTAATTTTTGGCCAGCATATTCCTAATTTTACCCTGCGGTTCCACAATCACTGCCAGCTTCTGGAAGAGGAAGGTGAATTGAGTCAGTCCCCCAGGAATCCTCTCAAAAATGCAAATTTTAATAGTTTCCTCCCGGGTGGGCTATTTGACTTCTATTGTCGAAGGCCTTTATTTTAAGCACTGCTAATTAAGGAGGAAAGGGGGCTGGGAGTGAAAGGTTCAGCTCCAGGGGTCCTCAAACTTTTTAAACAGGGGCCAGTTCACTGTCCCTCAGACCGTTGGAGGGCCGGACTATAGTTTAAAAAAAAAACGATGAACAAATTCCTATGCGTACTGCGGGCCCGGGACTAGTCGGCCGCTAAGCAGGACAGGCAGTGGCACCCGGCGGGCCGCATGTGGCCTGCGGGCCGTAGTTTGAGGACGCCTGAGCTAGACAGTCTCAGTGGAACAGTCTGGAAGTAGAGATCAGCCACTTAGACCGAAGTTAAAGTGTCATATCCATCTGTCCCCTATTTCCCATGAGGAAGTCAGTGAAGGTCAGAAATTAAAAATGGTCTACATGTTTTGTCTGTAAGGGCAGCAAAGAAGTTAGTGACTTAAAAGCTGTCAAGTGCTGTGCGAATGACTTCAATAAGCAGGAGCCTGCAGCCCCAGGTCCATCCTGTTTTGACTGGGAGGAGACCTTTCACCCTGACCTAGGGGCTCAGCAGTAGAAAGGCCACCCTTTCCCAATCTACCTGGGATTTTATAAGAATAGGTCTTTTGTTTAACTGAGGTATAATTGGCCCATCACATTATATTTGTTTCAAATGTACAATGATTTGATATTTGTACATATTTCTAAATGATCAATCACCACAGTAAGTCTCATTGCCATCTCGGTAGGTCTTGTTCTAAGTAACTATTACATGGGAGGGGTACTCTTGGCTCCCTAGAATGACACTCTAAGTATTGGAGACTGACTGACCTACATGTCAAACTCCAACTAAAGTGCTGAGAAGTTCATTTATATCAATTTGCTTTTCTTTCACCTTCAGATACAGTGTTTGGGCTAGAAACTCTAACAAAATGTGTTTTCAATAAAAGAAAAATTCTAACTACAGATAATTATACTATAAGCCTTTTTTTATTTTACAAATATATACCTTTACGGTTTTGTTAGTATAACATCATTAAGAGAAAAAGTACATGATTACACTTTATGCAGAAAGATCTTCCATTCTTGAGAAAAGAAAGTCCATGTGCTAAGTATACATATTAAAGTTTGAAACCCTATTTATATTTTGTTCTTAGTTCATGTTTACATAGTGGCTAAAAGTATTATTTCTTACAGATACTTGTTTTGTTGGGACACTTTCCTTGAACAATTGGGAGGCTCCCCACACTTCAAAAAAAAAAAGTGACCTCTTAGCTGAGAATTTGGCCACAGGAAATGTAGTTTGCATGGTTGGTTGGTGAGTTTGCTGCTCATTGTTTGACCATTGATCATAGAAATTTAGAGCTTGGAAGAGCCTTGACAATATTTGGTCCAAGGCTGTCCTTTCACAGTGAGGACCTGGGGCCCAATCAGTGGCAGAATCTTAACACTTCAGGATTCTAAGTTGTTTTTGTCTGAGCTCAGAGAACAGATGCATCTTGTTGTGATCCTCAACACTGTGGGCAACACACTGAAAAGCAACAAAAGGACAGGAGGAATTCTAGGTAAAATTCACGCTGGAAGGAAAATAGTTATGGAGCATTTTCTTGAATGTATATTTCAGATAAATAATATTCTGAAAATTTGAAATCTTACCTGAGATTTGTAGAAACTGGTCAATAGCTACATGATGCTAAAGTTTCAAAAAGTGCCTGGCTGGTGTGGCTCAGTAATGGAGCATAAATCTATGAGTCAGGAGGTGACAGTTTGAGTCCTGGTCAGGGCACATTCCCAGGTTTCAGGCTTGATACCCAGTGTGGGGCATGCAGGAAGCAGCCAATCAACGATTCTCTCTCAACATTGATGTTTCTCTCTCTCTCTCTCTCCCCCTTCCTCTCTGAAATCAATGAAAATGTTTTGTTGTTGTTGTTGTTTTAAGTTTCAGATGGTAATATAAATTTTAGGATCAATGGGTTACAGCTTTTTTTTTCTTTAAATTTTTATTTTATTTTATTGATTCCAGAGAGGGAGAGGAAGAGAGAGCGAGAAAAACATCAACCCGACCCAGAATCAAACCAGACCAAGAATCAAACTTATGACCTTTCGGTGCTCAGGACAACACTCCAACCAACTGAGCCACACTGGCAGGGCTGGATTACAGCTTTAATTATGTATATCTTCAAACAAATTATCTTATTTGTTTAAGGTCAAAATTCGATAAAAACTAGAGGGATTAGGTGGCAGGCATATGGGGAAATGGACACACTCTAAAACCTTCTCTAGCACATCTAGAAAAAGTGGTTGTGTTTCATTGGGTATTCTGGTAATCTCAGCATTAATTTGAAATTCCCATGTTCCTGACTCTGAGACTGAAAATCTCTTAGAATTGTGAAGAGAATGTAAGGACAGAAAAAAAATGCCTTTCTTTTTCTTTGTTGTGATCATCCACAATTTATGAGAAGCACCTGGTAATTAAACCCTAAGACTGTTAGCTGCTCTGATTCAAACAGCCCCTCTGTTCAAACTGCAAGACAAGATAAGATACTTTCAAGGCTACATTCCTGCATACCTCTCCTCCCTAAGGATTTAATGACTGGGGAAATCAGGACAGGAAAGTTTCCAGTTAGTAGAAGGGCTCTACTCCCTCCCTTTCAAACCCAAGCTGCCCCTCTTTTGAATTCTTTGTAACTTTTGCTCTAAGAATGTTTTACTGGCTTGTGAAGATGCTGATAAAGACACCTCCCTAGGACATCTGCCTGGACTAAAGAAAGCAAACAAACCTTTCCAAAGACAACCCCCCTGATGTCTGCTCAACTCCAGCCCAAAAATCCCCCTCCCTTCTAGCAACAGCAGCCATTACCCTTTAAAAGAGCAGGCCACAGTTTATTTCTTGCCTTTGTACTGATTAGCAACGCACTGTCCCTTTGCCTTCGGGAAAAGTAAAATAAACTTTCTCTCTGCATCTATCTCTTCTTTTAGTAGTGAATTCTTACACAGCCAGAGTCACGCACAGGCCAAACACCCTAACAGGGAAGAAAATGGATATTTATTGAGTTCCCGTCACATGCTGGACACGGTGCTGGGGCTTCACACAAATGACATTAGAGGTTATTGTTCTCATTATAGGTGTGGAATCCCTCATTTGACAGGTCAGGTCCTTAAGTCAGATCCTGCAGTGAGTTTGATTTGAAAACCTATGACTCTTTCTTGGTTCTAGCACCATTCTCCACAGGTTGAGAACAGAGTTTAAAGGGATCTCTTCTTGCAGGTGAGTTTTTGAAATTGAATAACCTCTACAGCTGTGTAAATGTCATGAGTTTTTATTAAATTTTTTGGACCTCAGACCAAACCCTGTAATTGTGGACTTTAAAAACAATATTCCTGCTCTAACTGGTTTGGCTCAGTGGATAGAGCGTTGGCCTGCGGACTGAAGGGTCCCAGGTTCGATTCCGGTCAGGGGCATGTGCCTTGGTTGTGGGCACATCCCCAGTTGGGGGTGTGCAGGAGGCAGCTGATGGATGTTTCTCTCTCATCAATGTTTCTAACTCTCTATCCCTCTCCCTTTCTCTCTGTAAAAAAATCAATAAAATATATTTAAAAAATAAAAAAATAAAAAAAACAAAAATAAAAAAAACAATATTCCTGATATTAATTTGATTTTTTGCTTTTGTACACTTCCACACAAAAAGTAAAATAACAATGGAATGGGTGGGGAGGGGGTGAACATTCTAGTTATTTTGAGACTTGTGATCAGAGAACGACTGAGAATGCTTTTGAGAAGGCTAAAAAGGGCTAATTCCAACGTAACCCTGATATTTGGGGCTAGTGATCTGAATCCAAGCCAGCAAGCTCAGTGAACATTCCTGATAACCTATAATTAAGTCCCTCTCTCCTTCCCAGATACTGGTCTTGCAGAACCTGTTACTGTGAACAGTGCACTGCCCCGGAGGGAGGGTTATTAATGCTGGTGCCAGGCCAGACCATCAGATATGGCCTGGAGATCCCCAACACCTGGGGGCCTTCTTGCAAGGCCTGCAAAAAGGACTGGAAGCATAATCCATGTTTGTGGGACAAAGACCACAGGGAGGGAGATATAAAGGAAAGCACCATGCGTGTTCCTTCACTCAGATTTGGAAGGCTGTTCCCTGAGTCCGCTGGTGTATTAAACAGTGTCCCTCCTTTTTCTTAGAAGCATCTTTGGTTTTCTTTGGTCTTCTGCAATAGCTGGTTCCCTGATCCCAGGAAACCAACCGCGCTTGTCTTTTTTGGCCTCCGGTGAGAGGACAGGGCTTGAGGCCCGGGGGCGCGGGATAGGACGCCAGAAGGCGGGCCCTGCTGATTTTAGCAGAATTGAACTGGGGGACTCCTGGCGCTCCCGGACCTCAGCCTAGGACCTGGCCAGCATCTGGAGAAAGTGGATGGACACTTCTGGACCTGTCGACAGAATCGGTACCGTAGGGGCCCCAGTCAGTCAGACCCATTCCAGTGAGTGGAAGGGAGAGCTTGATCACCTCCCCGGAAGTCATAGGACTTCATCAGTTAAATTGGTCAGGAATCGGGTGGACTGTGTTTTTAAACTCTGAGTGAATGTCTGGTGAAAGTGTGTGAGTGTGGAGGGAGGGGGCCTGCCCTCTCTTATCCTTTGTGTGGCTCCACGACCTTGGTTATGGAGTCCGAGTGGGCCCCAACCTGCGGTTCCGCGATTTGCCATATGGCATAACGGTGACTCACCCCCACGTGGAGGTGACCAGGCCCGGGGTTTATACAGGTGCACCTTAGCTAAGACAAATCTAAGCTCCCAAGGAACACGGCTAGGCGGGCATCTGAGTGAGGATCTGTGAAAACAGGTCACCCCCTCCCTTGTCTGTCTCTCGTCACCGATCATCATGGGGTCGGGACAAAGTAAACCCACTGTTCTCAATTGCATGTTAAAAAAATTGGAAAAGGGTTTCAATGGAGACTATGGTATTAAAATGAACCCCAAAACACTGAGGAAATTCTGTGAAGTAGAATGGCCAGCCTTCGGGGTCGGCTAGCCCTCGGAAGGCTCCTTAGATAAGGGACTGGTCGGGCGGTCTGGAATGTAGTCACAAAAGACCCTGGACACTCAGATCAGTTTCCCTACATAGACAGCTGGTTAGAAATTGCTCAAACCTTGCCGCCTTGGGTCCGGTTCTGCGTGTGTAACAAGAGACAGAGTAAAGTTTTAATAGCAGGAGTGAAGAGGCAGGCAGGGCAGGTGCAGGCTAAGGAGAGACAGGCAGGGCAGGAGCAGGCTAAGGAAAAGCAGGCAGGAGAGGAGAAAGCAGAAAAGAATCAGGCAGGAGAAAAGAAACAGGTCCCTCAGAAGGGAACCCAACCCCCTGTTCTGCCAGGACCCCCTGAGGAAGTCCCGCCAGTTTTACCACCTCCATATGTGCCACAGGCAGCACCAAGTGCTCCCCCCCGCTGGTCTGGAAGGTCCGGAAAGTCTGAAAATACCACCCCACTCCGTCTCTCCTCAACTGGGCTCTTCAGAGCCAGTTGGGTGGCATTTGCGTTCAGCCGATCAAGGGCCCAAGCCACAACCGCACGTCAGATGCCTCTCAGGGAGATTCGGGGTGCCCAAGTGCTTGGTGAAGATGGGACCTTGCAGGAGGGAAGGCCAGTCTATTATTATCAGCCCTTTACCACAAGTGACATCCTGAATTGGAAACATCACACCCCAGCTTATTCTGAAAAACCTCAGGCCATGGTAGACCTCCTAGAAACGATTTTCCAGACCCAGAAGCCCACCTGGGTGGACTGCAAGCAGCTCCTTTTCACGTTCTTTAACACTGAGGAGCACATGAGAGTACTATCAGAGGCTCAGAAGTGGCTCCAGACCCAGGCCCCGGCAGGAATATTAGATAGAGACAGATGGGCAAGGAAGGCCTTCCCAGATGAGGAACCTGATTGGAACCCGAACTCAGAAGACGCAAGGGCCAGGTTAGAAAGATATTGGCTGGCCTTCCTCCAGGGGGTCAGGGCCGGAGCCAGGAAGCCCACCAATATGGCTAAAATCTCTGAGGTTTTCCAGAAGCCTGATGAAAGTCCAGCAGCTTTCTATGAGAGACTATGTGAGGCATACTGGATCTACACCCCCTTTAGACCTGAGGCCCCAGAAAATCAAACCATGGTAAATGCCGCTTTTGTAGGCCAAGCCCAGCCTGATATCAGGAGAAAATTACAGAAGCTGGAAGGGTTTGCAGGAAAAAATGCCACCGAACTGCTGGAGATAGCCAACAGGTTTTCATCAACCGAGACAGTGTGGCAAGGAGGGAGGAAGAAAAGAATACAAAGAAGGGCCAATATAGTAGCAGCGGCTTTTAGAGGCTCAAGCTCCCAGACAGATCAGAAAGGGAAGCATGAATACAGACCAGGAGGGAAAGGAAGAGTGAGCCTGAGACGAGACCAGTGTGCCTATTGTAAGGAGACAGGACACTGGAAGAATGAATGTCCCAAACGACAAAGTAAGAAAACTGGGCCCCCTTTTCCACCCAGTCGCTATCAACCAGAACCACTCAAAGCAGATCTCATTGGGCTAGCAATGGCTGATTCCGACTAGGACAGACCGGGCTCTTTTCAACTAGGCCCCCACGAGCCGATGGTCAGAATGAAAATTGGGGGCCAGACTGTGGACTTTATGGTTGATACAGGAGCTGTGCACTCAGTAGTCACACAGAAAATAGCGCCTCTCTCGGGAAAGGAGGCCACCATTACTGGAGCTACTGGGGATCAGACTTGTAGACCATTCTGCCGCTCTCGCCGATGCTAACTTGGTGGTCATCAAGTAATTCATGAATTCCTGTACTTGCCAGACTGCCCAGTGCCTCTAATGGGTAGAGACCTTTTAGCCAAAATGGGTGCAGAAATCACTTTTGCTCCAAATGGCTCAGCATGGCTTCACCTAAGTGAGGAGACCTCCCCAATGATCCTGTCCCTAGCAGTGCGAAGGAAGGAAGAATGGAGACTTTATAACCCCTAGTCAAAGGCCTCACCATTAGAACCTGAATTAGAAAAAGAATTCACGCTGGTCTGGGCTGAAGGAAATTCTCCAGGCCTGGCTAAGGACCACGCCCTGGTGCTGATTGACTTAAAGCCTGGGGCACAGCCTGTTAAAATCTGCCAATATCCAATTCCGAGAGAAGCATGCCTAGGAATCCAGGTCCACTTAGACCGGCTGCTTCAGTGGGGACTTGTTCAACGATGCAGCTCTCCATGGAACACGCCACTCTTGCCTGTCAAAAAGCCTGGGACTAATGACTACCGCCCTGTCCAGGATCATCTATGGGCTGTTAATGAGGCTGTTATAACCCTGCATTCAGCACTGCCGAACCCCTACACGCTTCTGGGACTCATCCCATCAGAGGCGGAATGGTTTACATGCCTAGATCTGAAAGATGCCTTTTTCTGTCTTAGATTAGCTCCTTCCAGCCAGCCTCTTTTCGCTTTTGAATGGGAAAACCCAATTACAGGGGCCAAGGAGCAGTTCACCTGGACCAGACTGCCACAAGGGTTCAAGAACTCCCCTACTCTTTTTAGTGGAGCACTAGCATCTGATCTGTCTAAGTTCCCAGGACAGGATTTGGGGTGTGTTCTACTCCAATATGTAGACGACCTCCTACTGGCTAGCTCCACATGAGTTCAGCGCTGGGAGGGAACACGAGCCCTTCTGAGACTATTAACTGAAACAGGTTATCGGGTGTCTAAGAAAAAAACACATATTTGTCAGAAAGAAGTCAAGTATCTAGGCTTTCGGATCATCCAAGGGAAACGAAGGCTAGGGACTGAAAGAAAGCAGGCAGTATGTGCCATCCCAGTCCCTAGCACCCAGCAGCAGATTCAGGAATTCCTAGGAGCGGCAGAGTTCTGTCGAATTTGGATCTGAGGGTTTTCAGACTTGGCTAAACGTCTCTATGAAGCTTTAAAAGGAGAAGAGAAGGCACCCATCAACTGGGGTCCTGAACAGGAGAAAGCCTTCATCACCATAAAGGCAAAGCTCACTGAGGCCCCAGCACTAGGGTTACCAGATGTGACTCGAGACTTTAATCTTTTTGTTCACGAGAACAGCGGGGTAGCCCTAGGAGTTCTAACCCAGGAGTTTGGACCCTGGCAAAGACCAGTAGCCTATCTCTCCAAGCAGATTGACCCAGTAGCCTCCAGGTGGCCCCTATGTCTCAGGGCCCTTGCAGCCACTGCATTGTTAGTCAAGGAAGCGGATAAAGCTTACCTTAGGACAAAAGTACCTCATGCTGTTGTCACCCTGATGGAAGCAAGGGGGCAGCACTGGCTGACTCACGCTCGAATGACTCAATATCAAGGCCTGTTAAGTGAGAACCCGCGGGTATGATTAGAAGCAGTGAGAACTCTTAATCCTGTCACCTTTCTACCCATTGCTGAGGGGGCCCCTGAGCATGATTGCCTGGAAGTCCTAGAGGAGGTTTATTTCAGCCAGCCAGATCTAACGGACAGGCCCCTGCCAAACCCGGACTTGGTATTGTTCACAGATGGAAGCAGCTTCTTAGATGAAGGAAAAAGACGAGCCGGATATGCAGTGGTATCAAACTTAGAGACAATCGAGGCACAGGCCCTGCCTGAAGGATGGTCAGCACAGAGGGCAGAACTTTGGGCCCTTGCCAGAGCCTTAGAACTCCGTAAGGATAGCGTGCCAACATCTACACTGACTCGCGCTATGCCTTTGCTACCCTGCATATCCATGAGGCCATATATAAGAAAAGGGGCTCTTGATGGCTGGAGGAAAAGGAATTTAAAAATCAGAATGAGATTTTAAAGTTACTAGGAGCAGTCTGGGAGCCCAAGGAAATAGCTGTCATCCATTGCAAAGGTCACCAGAAAGGGAAAGACTCAGTATCAGAAGGAAACCAACGTGCTGATGCGCAGCCAAGCTGGCTGCTAAAGAACAAGTGGCACCTTCACAGATCATGTTGGCCCCCGAATTACCTGAACCTCCAAAGTACACTCCTCAGGAAGAGGAATGGGCCCAGCAAGAAGGGGGCAAGAGAACAAAGGAAGGCTGGTGGATACTCCCAGATCATAGGGTCTATGTCCCAGAACAGTTAGCCCATAAGGTAGTCCTCTAGCAGCATGAACTCACTCATTTAGGGAAGACTGCCCTAGAAGCCTTGTTAGGCAGGTACTACCTAATTGCCCGTCTTCCCTCCTTGTGTGCCTCAGTCTCTCAACGTTGCCTCCTCTGTGCTCAGAACAATGCCAAACAGGGTCCTGTGGGACCAATAGGAGTTCAGCGCTGTGGGCAAGCTCCTTTTGAGGACTTAGAAATAGATTTTACAGAAATAGGGCCTAGCAGAGGAAATAAATACCTGCTGGTTTTTGTTTGCACCTTTTCCAGCTGGGTCGAGGCATATCCCATTCGCACGGAAAAGGTGAGAGAAGTCACTAAGGCATTGCTGAAGGATATAATTCCACAGTATGGAATGCCTCTGACCATAGGGTCCGATAATGGCCCAGCCTTTGTAGCAGAAATAGTACAACAGGTAGCTAAGGCTTTAGGAATTAAATGGAACCTTCATACAGCCTACAGGCCTCAGAGTTCAGGGAAAGTAGAACGCATGAACCGGACTCTAAAGCAGACTATGGCTAAGCTATGCCAAGAGACAACCTTACCCTGAACAGATATCTTGCCTCTTGTAGTCCTGCGGGTACGCTGTGCCCCAAGGGCCAGGGTAGGTTTCTCTCCCTTTGAAATTCTATATGGTAGCCTTAATTCGGCCAAAGGGAGATTTGGGGGAAATAGGGAACTTAGAAATCCAGAAACAACTACAAGGACTCGGAAAAACTATCTTTGAGGTCCACAGATGAGTTACTGACCGACTACCCATCTCTCTAGGAACAGCCGTACATCCTTATAAACCTGGAGACCAGGTTTGGGTAAAGGACTGGAAAAGGGAGCCCCTCACGCCTATCTGGAAGGGACGTTATCCAGTCATATTAACCACCCCCACAGCTCTCAAGGTTGCAGGACTGAACACCTGGATCCACCACTCCCGGGTGAAGGCAGCCCACCAGCCGAGTGATGCCCAGCCTGAGTGGAAGGTGACCTCTGACCAGAAACACCCCCTGAGGATCACTCTCAAGAAGACAGCGGATCTGGCCGATCAACCTGCTCCAAGGAATTTAGAAATGCCCTGCTGAATTCTCCCTAATACTAATCTTTCTTTCTTATCTCCTCCCAAAGGTAATATGCTCTGGTATTTCTGGATAATCATTGGTTTTATCTTTCTAATAATTCTCATTTTGTCTTTTTATGAGTGCCACCGGAACCCGAGGCTAGTACCAGGAGGAGAACTCATCTGCCCTTGCTGAGACACAGAAGCACCATAAAATTACTGCTTCCCACACAGCAAGGAAACAAAGGCCTCATCATGAATTGTCATGCCATCCTTGGCTACATCTGCCTTGCAGTATTAGCCTTAATACTGCTCTTTGTCCTAGTGGTTCACTGTTGTGGACCCCCAATGAACAGAAATAGAGGGAATAACATGCTTCCACTAATAATATTAGCTAGCACATACTTGCCTCCCATAGGGACCACTGCCACGTGTCCTTGCTTAGAAACTCACTACCCAAATATGCTAGACCGGGTAGCCTATGGGAAAGCCCCATCAAGCCAGATGTTTGTTAGCTATACTTATCAGCCTGCAGCAAGTTACGACTCCACTACCAAATGCACGTGGGGGGCGGGGATTGTATTGGATGGAAAAAATGATAGGACCTGTCATGGCCAATGTGCAGCTAATTAATGTTGCTTCTATTTGTTTCAGCAATACCCAGGACAACATCCAACAGGTCGCCTCCCAGATGAACTATGCAACTCTACCCTCAAGGCTGAAAACACCACCTGGTGCTCCCCTGCAGGAACATTCTACGTGTGTGGAACCGCTGCTTGCCTCTGCCTCCTGCAAACTGGATGGGAATTCCTTTAAACTTCAGAATTCCCTACAAACCCCTCACGGGATGCTAACCCCTTGTCATCGCCCCTTTCCAGCTGGAAGCAGTTAAGAGCAGTCGTCGTCCATGTTCACCATAACATCCCATAGTCATTGTACCACAAGGCTAAGAGAAGCTTGTGGGACAAAGGGGGGAGGGGTAATGAGAAGGCTAAAAAGGGCTAATTCCAATGTAACCCTGATATTTGGGGCTAGTGATCTGAATCCAAGCCAGCAAGCTCAGTGTACATTCCTGGTAACCTATAATTAAGTCCCTCTCTCCTTCCCAGATACTGGTCTTGCAGAACCTGTTACTATGAACAGTACACTGCCCCGAAGGGAGGGTTATTAATGCTGGTGCCAGGCCAGACCATCAGATATGGCCTGGAGATCCCCAACACCTGGGGGCCTTCTTGCAAGGCCTGCAAAAAGGACTGGAAGCATAATCCATGTTTGTGGGACAAAGACCACAGGGAGGGAGATATAAAGGAAAGCACCATGCGTGTTCCTTCACTCAGATTTGGAAGGCTGTTCCCTGAGTCCGCTGGTGTATTAAACAGTGTCCCTCCTTTTTCTTAGAAGCGTCTTTGGTTTTCTTTGGTCTTCTGCAACACTTGCACCCCAAAGTCAAAGAGGCCTGTGCCTACAGACTGAATAAGCAGTACAGAACTCTTTCTCTCATTTACCTTTTGAGAAATGCTGGCATGCATTTGACATGTAGTCAGATATTCAGTATGTCAGTGGAACAGAATGTAGTAATCTGGGAGAAATGGAGAGAGATACATAAAGATCAGCACATTCATGCTGTCCTTGGCTAAACACTTCTACGAAGACTGAATGGATACTTGTTGTGCTCATCCTCCTGATTAGCTTCAGAAATCTAGGTCCTATTTTCTGATAGTGGCTTTTTACCTCAAAGATTCTTTTGTTTTTCCAAGATTCTTGAGTAAGGAATTTTTCTTTCTCTTTCATTTTATCCCAAATGACCAAATATCTAAACCTGTGACTGTATATTTTATTTTAAATGAAAGGCAGAAGTATGTAAGTTCTCCACCTTCAAACCCCACCTCAATCCTGCTCCCATAGATAACCACCTTTAACAGTCTGTATTTAGATAAGATTTAAAAAAAATTGGTTCCTGCTATGCATATTGTTCTATGCAGTTGTTTTCATTTAGTACTGCATCTAGAACATTTTCCTTGTCAGCCCTTATAGCCACTTTGTTCTATGGCTACACAGATTTTCCTTTTATGTTTTCCATGATTTATTTTCCTGTGGATGGACACTGAGGTTGTCTTGAGGGGAGTGGGGATGCTATTACAAACCATGCTCAATGAATATCTATGGGAGATGGAATTGTTGGATCAAAGGGTACTCATTTTTTAATTTGGATAGAAGGAACAATATTTGTTAGTACTTGTTTCCCCACACTCTTGAAATCATTGGATATATAATCAGTACTTTTAAGTTTGAGATAAAAAATTATATCTCGGACCGATCCAACAAGATGGCAGCATAGGTAAACACCTGAACTTGCTGCCAAGCACAACCATATCAAAACTACAACTAAAAGACAAAACAAATATCATCCAGAACCACGGTAAGGCTGGCTGAGTGGAAATTCTACAACTAGAAGGAAAGAGAAAATCTCATTGAGTCCGGTAGGAGGTGCGGAAGTGAAGTGTAGAGGTACGGAGGCGCATGGGAAAGGGGCTAGCACAGCCGTGGGCAAACTACGGCCCGCAGGCCGGATCCAGCCCGTTCAGCTGTTCTATCCGGCCCGCAGAGCCGAAAGAGCGGAGGGTTCTCTTGCTCTCCCCTCCGCTCCTTTACTTTGAATTTATATTAGTTCACACAAACACTCCATCCATGCTTTTGTTCCGGCCCTCCGGTCCAGTTTAAGAACCTATTGTGGCCCTCGAGTCAAAAAGTTTGCCCACCCCTGGGCTAGCAGCTGGGTACGCTGTTGTCTTTTTCAATCAGGAGGGAGATACAAGCTCCCAACTGCTCTGAACTTCTCTTCCGGACAAGGCTCTGGAGACCCAGACTCATATGGAGAGAAACTGGACTGTCTGGCATCTGGCTGGAACGGGAGGGCTGGCGCTCAGCTATTGCTGTTTGCTCCACCCTGGTGATTCCCTGAGACCCCGCCCCACCCAATTTACAACCTCACCCAAGCTGTGCGCAGAGGCTTTTGCATATGAATGGCCTGGCCTTTTGCAATCTAAACCTAACAAACTGTAGCTGGGTCAGAGAGCCCCAAAGCTATCAAAAGAAGGCCCAAGGCTCCACAGCAGCTTGCACTGCTTCAAAGCTGGGCCTCATCTGGATACCTCCAAACCCCAAACAAAGAGGAGGAATCTGCAGATCTCTCTGTAGCTCCTGCTGGGTGGCTTCAGGCAGTGACTGACTTTGCACCTCCTTGGAGATCCAAGAGCCAGTGTACCCAGTGGTCAGAGTGAGACCATCCAGATTACAACTCTTCACATCCATAAGAGACACACTCGGGGGGCAGACTCAGTGAGCACCAAAGCCCCACTGAAGCAAGTCTTGCCTCATAAGGGTGTCTCCAGCACAGAAGTTCTCCCATCGTAGACACAGCTGATCCTCACAGCCAATTGGCCTGGAGGTCAATTCCTCCCAGTGATACCAACAACAATCAAGGCTTAACTTCAACAGGACTGTGCATACAGCCCACAAAGGGGTGCAACAAGAGTGTCCACCTCAGGTAATTAGGGAGGCTGAGCCACTTGGCCCTATAGGACACTTAACACAAAAAGCCACTCTACCAACACAGGGAAGCAACCAAAATGTGAAGACAAAGAAACAGGTCACAAATGAAAGAAATGGAGGAAAGCAAACTACTGGATACAGAGATCAAAACCACGGTTAAAAGGTTACTCAAGAATCTTCTAGAAACCTCCGAGAAATATAGTGAGACCCTTAAGGATATAAAAAAGGACCAATTAGAAATTAAGCATACACTGACTGAAATAAAGAATAATAAACAGAGATCCAACTGCAGACTAGCAAGAAACTAAGATGGCGGCATAGGTAAACACCTAAACTTCTGCCTCGCACAACAATTTCAAAACTACAACTAAAAGACAAAATGGACATCATCCAGAACCACAGGAAGGCTGGCTGAGTGGAAATTCTACAACTAGAAGGAAAGAGAAAAGCACACTGAGACTCAGAGGAGCTGCAGAAGGCAGAGGTACCGAGGCGCGCACGCGGAGAGGGCTGGCAACTGAGTATGCAGCTGGCTTTCTCAACCGGGAGAGAGACAAAAGCTCCTGATGACTCTGAACTCTAGTTCCGGGTGAGACTCTGGGAACCCAGACTCATTTGGGGAGAAACTGGACTTTCAGTAAAGAGAAAAGCACACTGAGACACAGAGGAACTGTGGAACGCAGAGGTACCGAGGTGCACACACGTGGAGAGGGTTGGCAACTGAGTATGCGGCTGGCTTTCTGAACTGGGAGGGAGACAAAAGCTCCCAACGGCTCTGAACTCCAGTTCCAGGCAAGACTCTGGGGACCCAGACTCATTTGGGGAGAAACTGGACTGTCTGGCAGCAGGCAAAACTCAAGGGCAACTTTTTCTCAGAGGTGCTTACAGCAATTACCGCGGGACACTGAGACCCAGGGGCCTCTTAGGGCAGGGCAGACGGGAAGCAATTGCTGTCTGCTCCGCCTGAGAGTCCGCCCCATCCAAGCCGAGCACAGAGGCTTTTGCAAGTCTTGTCTCATAAGGGTGTCTCCAGCACAGATGTTCTCCCAGTGTAGACACAGCTGATCCTCACAGCCAATTGGCCTGGAGGTCAATTCCTCCCAGTGATACCAACAACAATCAAGACTTAACTACAAGACTGTGCACACAGTCCACAAAGGGGTGCACCAAGAGTGTCCACCTCGGGTAACTGGGGAGGCTGAGCCACTGGGCCCTATAGGACACCTAGCACACAAAGCCACTCTATCAACACAGGGAAGCAGCCAAAATGCAGAGACAAAGAAACAGGTCACAAATGAAAGAAATGGAGGAAAGCAAACAACTGGATATAGAGTTCAAAACCACGGTTATAAGGTTTTTCAAGAATTTTCTAGAAACTGCCGATAAATTTAGCGAGGCCCTCGAGGATATGAAAAAGGACCAATTAGAAATTAAGCATACACCAACAGCAGATTAGAGGATTGCAAGAATCAAGTCAAAGATTTGAAATACAAAGAGGCAAAAAACACCCAACCAGAAAAGCAAAAAGAAAAAAGAATCCAAAAATATGAAGATAGTGCAAGGAGCCTCTGGGACAACTTCAAGTGTACCAACATCCAAATTATAGGGGTGCCAGAAGAAGAGAGAGAGCAAGATACTGAAAACCTATTTGAAGAAATAATGACAGAAAACTTCCCCCACCTGGTGAAAGAAATAGACTTACAAGTCCAGGAAGCGCAGAGAACCCCAAATAAAAGGAATCCAAAGAGGACCACACCAAGACACATCATAATTAAAATGCCAAGGGCAAAAGACAAAGAGAGAATATTAAAAGCAGCAAAACAAAAACAGTTAGTTACCTACAAGGGAGTACCCATATGATTGTCAGCTGATTTCTCAACAGAAACTATGCAGGCCAGAAGGGAGTGGCAAGAAATATTCAAAGTGATGAATAGCAAGAACCTACAAGGAAGATTACTCTACCCAGCAAAGCTATCATTCAGAATTGAAGGTCAGATAAAGAGCTTCACAGATAAGAAAAAGCTATAGGAGTTCATCACCGCCAAACCAGTATTATATGAAATGCTAAAGGGTATTCTTTAAGAAGAGGAAGAAGAAGAAAAAGGTAAAGATAAAAATTATGATCAACAAAGTGACAACAAATACATATCTATCAACAAGTGAAACTAAAAATCAAATGAATAAAAAATCTGATGAATATAATAAATTGGTGAATATAATAGAATCAGGGGCATAGAACGGGAGTGGACTGACAATTCTCGGGGGGAAGGGGGTGTGGAGGGTGTGGGAAGAGACTGGACAAAAATCGTACACCTATAGACAAGGACGGGGGGGCGGTAAGGGCAGGGGATGGGGTGGGAACCGGGTGGAGGGGAGCTATGGGGGAGAGGTGAGAGGAACAACTGTAATAATCTGAACAATATAGATTTATTTTTAAAAAAATGGTATCTCACTATTTTCATTGCATTTCCCTGATCACTAGCAAAACCAAACACATTATAAGGTGCTCATCAAATGTTTGCAGTGTGTTTTCTAAGTATTTATTTATGTTCTTTGCTCATTTATTTTTTTTCTTTTAGCTAGGTGGTAGTTATTTATACATCATGGATTTCAGCCCCTTCAACCTTTGCTGGTATTACCTATTTACATATTCTCTGTCACATTATTCTATTCATGTTGCTATAAAAGTTTTAATGTCAAATCAATTTTATCAATTTTTAGGGCTTCTTCTTAGTGTTGTATCTTATTTTTACCATCCTAATATTTAAAAATTATTCTTTATTTGCTTCTATTTCTTTTAGAGATGTTATAGTTAGCTCTTTGATTCACCTGGAATTTGTCTGAAGGACATAAGAAAAAGGATCTATTTTGTCCCAACACTTTTTATTTATATAGCCCATCTTGTCCCCATTAATTTGAAAGGCTATACTTTTATATGTACAGTTGATCTATGCACACTATTTAGCTTTATAGTATGGTTTGGTGTCCAGGTGGGATACGTTCCTCCTTACTGTTTTTCTTTTCCAAAGATACTGGATTTTTTTATTGTTGTTGTTACTCCTCACCCAAGGATATTTTTCCATTGATTTTTTAGAGAGTAGAAGGGAGAGTGAGAGAGAGAAACATCGATGTGAGAGACACACATCGATTGGTTGTCTCCTACACACACAGCAACCAGGCGCAGGGAACCTGCAACCGAGGTACGTGCCCTTGATTGGAATTGAGCCCCAGAACCCTTCAGTCTACATGGACACTCTGTCCACTGAGCCAAACCGGTCCAGAGCTCCAAAGATACTTTTTGTTTTTTTAAAGGAGAATTTTTATTACTTATATGTAGAGAAAACTCAACAGTGAACACTTAGCCCAGCTTGGTGGCCAGGTCTTTAGCCTTTTCCAGCTTGGCAATGCAAGCCACCAACTTTGGACCTCATATCCCCAATGGCGGCAGATCTCACCATATCTGTTGTTGTAATTGGTCCAGATAGCTTCCACCAGCTTAACCAGAGCTCCTTTGTCTTCCAACTTACAGTGACAGTGGTGCAGGTCTTCCTGTGGACTAGATGCCCAGCCTGGCCTTCCCCTTCCCTTGATAATGCAGTAGGGAAGCCCCAGCTTAAGAGCACAGGGCAGGAAGGAAGATCACCAGCTCAATGGGATCCATATCGTGTCAATCACTACCAGCTGAACCTTCTTGTTCTCCATCAGGGTGGCAACAATGTTAACCCCTGCTTGAAGGACAGGTGGCCCTTTGGTGGGGACAACCCCTTTGCCAGCAGCTTTATTCTCAGCCCGGGCCTACAACCTCTGCTTCTTCTCTTGTTTTCTCTCCAGTTTGTATTTGTGGGCCAGCTTCAGCAGTTGAGTTACTGTTTGGTGGTCCAAGGCCTGGGTGAACTGGTTAAAAGCAGGAGGCACTTTCATATGCTTATAGAGAACTAGTGGCACAGTGTAGGAATTCATGCACATTGAAAGGAAATTAATTAGAAGAAATATTTTAATATCACTATTCACCCTTTCTTTAAGTGTCAACCAAATTCACGATCGACAATGACGATCGAAACACACACGTGCAGTTGGCACCAGCGAGAAGTTTATATTGTATCACTCATATGGGAGTCAACTTGCTTAATTAGACCTGCTTTCTGATTTAGCTAAACTTTTTCCAGCCCAGTGAAGCACCCCAACTACTCTTTCAGGTAATTGTCAGCAACACAGCAATAAATATCAACATGAAGTAGATTATTATTGTACATCACGCAAGGAGGACAAAGGGTAAAATATTTAACTGCAGCAGTGTTTGACTATATTCTGCACAGTGAGAAAATCTGAAGTCATTTTCAAGGTCCACCATTTCTTACTTCTTTTCAGTCAGGTCAAGTTTCCAAGCTTTCTAAATCTCCGTTTTCCAGCAAATGAAAAGAAAATAGGATTCTACCGAGTCTCCTATCTACCTTCTCCAGGACATCTGTGAGGATCAAATGAGATGAGCACGGGAAAATGCTTCACGGACATTTGGTTCCAGTGTAAAATGTTTGCACCTGGCTATAAAGCAAGTTGTGTTCCTGGGCTGAAGAAACTCCAAGAATTCTAATCACTAGGGAGAAGAGGCTGGGGGTTGCTACCTGACGTCATTACCCAGATGGACACTTAGCACATTTGCCTTTTATATATATAGATAGCCCTTGGCCACTACAGCCTAACAAAGTGGGGCCTTTTGACAAAGAGGATAAGGTCCCTTTGGGGTTGGATGTCCTATCCCCATGGTCAGCAAACTGCGGCTCGCGAGCCACATGCGGCTCTTTGGCCCCTTGAGTGTGGCTCTTCCACAAAATACCACGGCCTGGCGAGTCTATTTTGAAGAAGTGGCGTTAGAAGAAGTTTAAGTTTAAAAAATTTGGCTCTCAAAAGAAATTTCAATCGTTGTACTGTTGTTGATATTTGGCTCTGTTGACTAATGAGTTTGCCGACCACTGTCCTATCCAATGCCAAATCCTCAAACGGAATTTACCACCTTCTTGCTTCTTCTCAATAGTAGGGGCCGGCACCACCTTCTTCCCCTTAGCTTTCTTTCCTTTCAGTATCTTGTGCAGTGGGAGGAGAAAGACAAAAATATTTTTATTATATGGTTATCACCACCTTAAACCAGACATCAAACTTTGCTTCACTAAAGAGTGAGCCAAAAGATTATGTACCTCCTGATGAACACAGCATCACCAATAAAATATTACAGACAAAAATGTTTACCCTGAATCTAATAAAGTCTTGAGAGCTGACTTTAGTTTAGAGGCAAGTAGAGGAATAAGTTAAGTGACTAATGAGGAAACAAATCTAACAAATCCTGAATGTGGGGCTTTCTATAAACTCTGTCTCTTCAATGAGTAACTGTCATGGGAAAAACTGGGGTCCAGTGGATGTTGGGACCTGTGGTAAATTAAAAGAGCCTTTAGGGGCATAACAACCAAATGCAATAGCCAATCTCTGGTCTGAACAAATGAGCTATAAACAACATATTTAGGACAAGTGCAGACATTTACAAATGGACTGAGCATCAGGAAATATGGTAATAATAATAAAGTGGGTATGTAGGAGAATAGCCTTATTCTAGTGCTGTGGACTGAACTGTCTTCAACCCACATTCATATGTTAAAGCCTTAACCCACCAATTGTGATGGTCTAGATGAGGCAATGAGGATGCAGCCCTCGTGTTGTGAATAGCTCCTTTATAAGAAGAGGAAGACAGAGGTAGCTCTCTCTCCACCACGTGAGGACACAGTTTGAAGGCAGCTGTCTGCAAGACAGGAAGAGAGTCCTCATCAGGAATAAAATCACCCAGCACCTTGATCTTGGACTTCCATCCTTCAGAACTGTGAGAAATAAATATCTTGTTTAAACCACCCATTTTGTTATAGCAGCCCAAACTGACTAATACATCTAGGAAAATACATACTAAAGAATTTATTGATAAAGAGTTAGAGTATAACACTTCCAAATGGTTCAGTAAATATATACTCTATATCTCATTCTATCTATCTATGAGGAAACTATGGCTAAGTATTAAGAATTATTTAATCCAGGTAATGGTTTCTTGTTTTTTCATTGTGCTACTTTTTTGTGTGTTTGAAATTTTTCATATATCAGTCAATTTTTTATATTCTTACATATTCTTAAATTTTTGCTATATTGCCTGGCATAGCATTTGATTTCTAGATTAAGTTGAGGAAAATTGATATTTATAATACTGAATTTATAATATTGAATTCTCTAATAGGAATTTCTTAAAATAATTGAATTTCTTTAAAGGAAAAGGCTTATCTTTCCATTTAAGTTCTCTCTTATATCCTTCAGTAAGTAAACCATCATAGATTTATTATGAGGTATTGTAAAATTTTGCTGCAATTGTGAATGGATTTTTTTTCTCCAATATAGTTTTAAATTGGTCATAGCTGGTAGACAGGGAAGTTATTGATTTTGTACATGGTTCTTGTACCCTATCATTGTTACTAGAAGGTACAGCCTATATCCATACTAAGGAATGCAAACTTTTTTTTCATTAAACATAGATTTCTAAGCTTCTCTTGCTCACAAGGGAGATTGTACTTTAAATTATTGTCCAGACTTGCCCAGCTGGTGTGGCTCAGTGATTGAGCATTGACCTATGAACCAGGAGGTCATGTTCGATATCTGGTCAGGGCATATGCCTGGGTTGCAGGCTCGATCCCCAGAGGTGGGTATGCAGGAGGCAGCCAATCAATGATTCTCTCTCATCATTGATGTTTTTATCTCTCTCTCTCTCTCTGAAATCAATAAAAATATGTTATGGGTTTTTTAAAAAAATTATTGTCCAGACTAATTTCAGTTTCTCCTCCTGGCTTCTCACAATGCCCAGAGGCCAACTGGTACAAAAGAAATTAGACCTACTACAGTCTGGCCAAAAAGCAGCATCTACTACCTCTGGGACACTTTTATATATACCAAGGCCCAAGTGAGCTTTGAAATTAAACTCTCCTCTTTATTTCAGTCCAGATTTTTGTCATGCAGTCTCTCATCACCTCATTTTTACAAGTATAAAGGATGCCTCATGAAGATTTATTGATCTTGTCTTCAAAGGAAGCTCTAGGGGTATGTATATTTCCCGCTACAGAAATTTCCCGCTGTGTCCACTTCTAATGGGATTTTTAAAAATCAAAGTATAATTAACATACAATAAAATGTATGATCTTAGATGTTAGTTCAAAATTATAAGTGAGTTTTAAAATGATATACACCTGTGCAACTGCCACCAAAAACAAGATATAGAATAAATGGGCATTCTATCATTTTTAAAAATTATTTTTCAAAAACAGTTTAAATTCAATATTATTCTGTTAATGGGCCTTTTAAAAGTACCGTTCATGCAAACATAAGTATGGCTCCTTGTTCAGGCCCTTATGCAGATTTCCCCATTGCCACTCCAACCTATCCCACCTTCACTTGCCCCTGCTTGCTGCTCTCTACTGCCACTGGCACCCCTTCTGTAGCACACCTCAGCTTCTGAAATTTCCCTCCCACTCTCTCACCTTGACTGAGTTGGATGGGCTCTGCTGGCTGGAATCTCATCCCTCTTCTTCAAATAGGACTTGGCTGTTCTCTCTTAAGGTCTGCAAAATTTTCTTCAGCCCCAAGTTTTCCCTCCATTTTGGCCAGGCCAAACCTAACTGCTGGGCCAACCCTACCCACAGGGCCAACCCCACTGGGCCTCCTCCCACTGGGACTAGGTGGTGGTAGGACAGAGCCTACTGGAGCAGGTAGTAATCAGTAATCAGGTCATCTGAAGTAGCTAATATCTTCCTTCACCCTCAGGACACACATTTTTCTTTCCACTTCAACCTTGTCTGACTCTGCCTGTATACACCGAAGTATTAAAGGAATTTCAAGTCACTTCTGTCCTTGTAGAAGCATAAAAGCAATTTATCCTTTATCTCCTGTTATGTCTGGGAAGAAAATTCCCCACAAACTTTTCTGGCTATGGAAAAGAACTGACTACCAATTTCAATATATTGGGTGATTTTGGGGGGGATCTTTTTGTTATAAGTTTTCCCATGTATGAGGACATCATAGCCCAGTCTTGGGTCTCCGCTCTCATCTACCATTTTTCATAGGAATAGGGAGAACAGTAAAATGCACAGATCTATAGTTTTAAATTTTTAATGGTGGGAGGTTTTCACTGTTTATGATTTTTTTATCTTCAATTTTCTCTTCAAATGGACAGATTAAATTGGATTCTTCATTAATTTCCTCTTTCTATTTTTAAATGCAGATTCAAGTGAACAGTGAATTGTTTTGTCCAAAGGTAGGAGCTATGAAAAGACAAAAACACAAGGCTAAAGTAATACATAATATAGGCAGTTTGCTACTAGAAATTATCTGTAAAAAGTGTATTGTTATTTAACGATATAGAAAAAAAGCAATTATGTTTTTACATTCACTGTATTAACTTAATTATTTTAATTGGTGCACTATTAAATATTATATATGAAGGAAATTTATTTTTGAGTTGAGTCTGGCTGTCAAAATAACATTAAAATGTACTTGGAAAATCCAAGTGAAGAGTTTGAGGATTACATGTGTCTTCTAAACTGCATATCTGTTTCCTGGACCATGCTCCATCCTGCTTCCTAGTAAACTGTCAAAATGGCAAATCTCCTCGAATCCTATCATCAATTAAAATATTCTAACAGCTGCTTGCCCCATTTAGGGCAAGTCTTCTTGAATCTATCTTCTGGATCATCCTACACATTTCCATGAGAGTCATCTTTCTTGTGTGTATTGTTTTTCTTTTTTAATATACTTTTATTGATATCAGAGAGGAAGGGAGAGATAGAAAGATCGATGATGAAAGAGAATCATTAATCGGCTGCCTCCTGCACACCCTCTACTGGGGATTGAAGTGCAACCCGGGCATGTGCCCTGACAGGGAATCAAACTGTGATCTCCTCATTCATAGGTCGACACTCAACCACAGAGCCACACTGGCCAGGAGGTGTGTGTATGTTTTGTTTTTTTTTTTTTAGTTTGAAAAATTTCAAACCCTATGGTAAAGTTCATTTAGGGGGCAAAGTTTAATGTCTTTTATAGCATTTTTTTCCTGGCCCAGGAGGCAATCCTCCTTAAGGGTTAGGGTCAGGATGTGCATTTTTGCAGGTGTTCTCTGCTGTGAGGGTGAATCCTTGATGCATCAGATTAGGAGGCTCAGGACAAGTTTGCCCCATTCTGGGTAATTCATGAACTTTGATCACTGGATTCATTACGGTGTTGCCTGCCAAGTTTTTCTACTGTAAATAGATAATTTTCCGGTTGGTAATTAATAAATAATCTGTGAAGAAATACTTTGAGACCACAAACTTCCACTTCTGTGATTCAGTACATGTTGATGATTCTAAATCACTTGTTACTATAATGGTGCAAACTAAAGATTTTCTAATTGTCTTATACATTTTTAAATTGGCATTCTATAGAAAAAAGGGCTTTCTTTCCTCTCCCTTTTATGTACGTTTGTATGTATGTACACACATATATAGGTAGATAGGTGGTATGAATTACAAATTATTCACTTATCTTTTACAGTGGGTTATAATTCCTTACTGTCGTTATTTATTTTGATTCTCAGATTGTCCTAAATTTGACTAATGGGTACCACTTCATACTGGCTTCTGTCTCCTTCTGACATATCCACATAAATTTTTTAGTGTTTTCTTACTTTCTGGCACATGATGTTCCAGGTTTAACTTGTCCTTTCCCTGCCTCTGCCTAGGAATAAGCATTTTCCAAGAAGGCCCAGTTTCTTTCATTGGGTAATGGTATTTAGAAAGCACACCAGACCCTGGCCCATGTGGCTCAGTTGGTTGGGCATCATCCTGTACACTGAAAAATTGCCAGTTTGATTCCTGGTCAGGGCCCATACCCGGTTGCAGGCTTAATCCCTGATAGGCAACCGATAGGTGTTTTACTCTCACATCAGTGTTTCTCTCCATCTCCCTTCCACTCCAAAATCAATAAAAAAATTTTAAAAAGAATAAAGGTCTCCATGACTTGGCTCTGGTCTTATTTACATACTAGAGGTCTGGTGCACGAAATTCGTGCATGCAGTGGGGGTCCCCTCAGCCCAGCCTGCACCTTCTCCAATCTGGGACCCCTCAGGGGATGTCCAACTGCTGGTTTAGGCCCAATCCCCTGGAGTCGGACACCCTTCTCACAATCCTGGACCGCTGGCTCCTACTTGCTCACCTGCCTGCCTGCCTGGTTGCCCCTAACTGCTGCCCCTTGCTGGCCTGATCACCCCTCACTGCCTCTGCATGCCGGCCTGATCTCGCTTAACTGCCACCCCTGCTGGCCTGGTCGCCCCTAACTGCCCCCCCACTGCCGGCCTGGTCACCCCTAACTGCCCCCCCCCCCCGCCGGCCTGGTCATCCCTTACTGCCCCCCCCTGCCGGCCTGGTCGCCCCCAACTGCCCCCCCTGCCGTTGCCCCTAACTGCCCTCCTCTGCCAGCTTGGTTGCCCCCAACTGTCCCCCCTGCCGGCCTGGTCGCCAACTGCTCCCCCCTCCCCCGCCGGCCTAGTCACCCCTCACTGCCCCCCCTGCCAGCCTAATCGCCCCCAACTGCCCCCCCTGCTGGCCTGGTTGCCCCCAATTGCACCACCCCTGCTGGCCTGGTTGCCCCTAGCTGCCCCCCTGCTGGCCTGGTCACTCCCAACTGCCTTCCCCCTGCCGGCCTGGTTGCCCCACGCAGCCTGCTTGTTCAGTTGTTTGGTCGTCCCTCACTAACACCCCTGCCGGCCTGGTTGTAGGCAGCCATCTTGTGAGGGCATGAGGGTTAATTTGCATATTATCTCTTTATTATATAGAATCCTGATTCATTTACTGCCTCATACACTCATGTACTAAGCCATATACCTTCCTAGGATCCCCAAAGTGACATCTTCCTCCATACTTTCTTTATAAAAAATAGTTTCATTGATTTTTTTAAGAGAAGAAGTGAGGGAAGGAGGGAGAGAAGGAGAAGGGCAAGTTGGGAAAGGAAAGGGGAAGGGAGAAAGGAACATTGATATGAGAGAATTATCAATTGCTTGACTCAACTGGGGATCAAACTCATAACCTGGGTATGTGCCCTGACTGGAAATTAAATGCGTGACCTTTTGGTGTAAAGGATGATGCTCAACCAACTGAGCCACACTGGCCAGGAATTTTTTATTTTTATTTACTTACTAGAGACCCGGTGCACAAAATTCAAGCATGGGTAGGGTCCCTAGGCCTGGCTGGTGATTAGGGCCAATCGGGGCCTTCTGGCTGCCAGCCGGGGCCTTCCTTCCTCGGCTGCCAGCTGGGGCTTTCTTTCGTTCCCTGCCGCCCCCTGGTGGTCAGCACACCTTATAGCGAGTGATCAAACTTCCAGTCTCCTGGTCAAACTCCTGAGTAAATACTTTACATATTAGCCATATATATATATATATATATATTTGAGAGAGAGAGAGAGAGGACGGGGGGTGGGGCAGGAGAGGGAAATCGATTTTTGTTCCACTTATTTATGCATTCACTGGCTGATTCTTGTATGTGCCCTGACTGGGAATTGAATCCACAACCTTGGCTTGTCAGAAGGATACTCTAAACAACTAAGCTACCCAGCCAGGGCCTCTTCCTCTATACTCTTGCCAATTCTGGATGCCCTTACCACTCTTCTATGGGGCTAATTCTCATTTTCCCCCCATAATTATTGAAGTATTAACCAATGTGTTGTTTTCTCTGACCACCTCAGAATCCTACACTGAGTGGTGCTCCTGGCAGCACTTCCTCCTTAATGCCTCTCATGTGCTAGAGAATGGCATCTCCTTGTTTTAACTTACATTTAACTTATATTAAATCATTAACTTGATTACCAGTGTAATTAAGGATATTTGCTTAGTTTCTAGAGAATAGAAAGTAATACTATAATACATATATATATATATATATATATATATACATCTATCTATCTATCTATCTATCTATCTATCTATCTATACACACACACACACACACACACACACACACACACACACACACACGCCTAAGCAACAGTTACGACCGAACGACTGGAACAACAGTCAATCGGTCACTATGATGCACACTGACCACCAGGGGGCAGAAGCTCAATGCAGTTGCTGCCCCCTGGTGGTCAGTGAGCTCCCACAGCGGGAGCGCCACTCAAGGCTCATGGCTGGCGAGCACTGCTGTGGCAGTGGGAGCCTCTCCCACCTCCGCAGCAGTGGCAGGTGCAGCGGGGCTGGGATGAGCGGCAGTCCCCTCCTGCTGCTTTAGCACTGCTACATCCCCCTAGGGGTCCCAGATTTCGAGAGGCGCAGGCCAGGCTGAGGGACTCCACCTGTGCCTGAATCCATGCACTGGGCCTCTAGTCTAACATAACACAAGAACTGAGATTATAAAAGAACTAGAGGCCCAGTGCATGTGCACAGAGGGAGAAGTCCCTCAGCCCGGCCTGCACCCTCTCCAATCCGGGACCCCTCGGGGGATATCCAACTGCCTCTCGCAATCTGGGACCACTGGCTCCTAACCGCTTGCCTGTCTGCCTGCATGATCACCCCTAACACCTCTGCCTGCCTCTCTGATTGGCCCTAACCACCTCTGCCTGCCTGCCTGATTGCCCCTAACTGCTCCCCTGCTGACCTGATCACCCCTAACCCCCACTGCCTAGCCCTGAACCTGGGACCCAGGATTCCCTCCTCCAGCTGGTCGCAGGCACCCAGGGCCCAGACTGGCTTCACCCAGGCTGGCTGCAGCCACAGGGGACCGTGGGTGGGCAGCTTCACCTGGGCCACAGCACAGGCGCCCAGAACTGCGGAGTGGGCAGTTGTCCCTCTCCCAGGCCGCAGGCGCAGCCGCTGGCACCCGGGACCGCAGGGACTGTAGGGCATGCGGATTGTCCCTCTCCTAGGCTACAGCCCCAGCCGCTGGCACCCAGGGCCACGGGGTGGGCAGCTTGTCCCTCTCCCGGGCTGGGCCGCAGGGGCAGGCACAGACACTGGTGCCCAGGACCACAGGGTATACGGTTTGTCCCTCTCCCAGTCGGCAGGCGCAGGCATAGCTGCTGGCGCCCAGGACCATGGGGCGGGAGGCTTGTCCCTCTCCCAGGCTACAGCCCCAGCCGCTGGCACCCGGGACCACGGAGCAGGCAGCTTGTCCCTCTCCTGGGCCACAGGCACAGGCACAGCCACTGAAAAATCCACTGAACACTGGCTGGAGAGAACCCTGATAACCAAGGACAAAAAGTGGAGGTCACATAGAGACTAGTAGGAAGGGCGGAGGCACAAAAGGACTGGCCTGGCTCCCACAGATAGCAGCTGAAGTTCTGGAGAGATATCTCAGCTATGGGGGGTTGCCACTGAGAAATCTGAGGTCTAATCCACAAGCTAAGCACCACAGCAGAGAGAACCAGAACTGAGAAAGGTGCCCAAATAACATCTGGTTGTAAAAAGCAGCAAGGTTGCTATTTGCCAGTCAGAGACGGCTGGAAATGCAGGCACCCTTTAAAAGGGCCAACACACCTTGTGCTCTGACACAGGGAGAGCAGAGTGGACTGGAGCTGTGTGAGCAGAAGCCAGGGTTGTGGGCTCTGGGGTTAGAGCTCAGAAGGCAGACACCCCAGTTTCCTGTGCTGAGTTATTCCTCATGCTGCAAAGGTCATCTTTCTCAGGCACACCTTTGCTTTGTTTTTGCCTGGGGGAAGACAGCTGACCCACCCTTTGGAAAACCCATTGCCCCACAGTGTGGAGTTTCTGAAACCCATTAAGAAATTGAGAATAACTATTAGCCTCCAGGCAGAAGCAATTGCCCCCACCCTGCTGGAAAACCTCTCACCACACCTGTGGGAGAACTGGCTGAGGGCTACTCAAGACTGAATCCAATCAGTTTGCAGGCAGAGGTGGGTCTCTGGAGGCTTTGAGTCTTTGCTGATCTAATTAGTCAGAAACAGCATTTGACACTGTAGATATTGAGAAGGGGTACCAGATATACCTAATACATAGTCACAAACCCAAACAGGAAGCCAAAATGGGGAGACAAAAAAAACAACAACCCCCAAATGAAAGAATAAGAGATTTCTCTAGAAGAAAAAATAAATGATATGGAGATAGGAAATTTATCTGATGGAACTCCCATAAGGCTGTCAGCTGATTCCACATCAGAAACTCTACAGGACAGAAAGGAATGGTAATGGAAAACAAGGATCTAAAACCAAGATTACTATATTCAGCAAGGATATCATACAAAATAAATGGTGAAATAAAGAGCTTCCTGGACAAAAAAGACTAAAGGAGTACATCACCACCAAGCCAGCATTACAAGAAATGCTAAAGGGAGTGCTGTAATGAGAAGAAATAGAGAGAGAAACCTAGGCATACAGAATTAAAATGGCAATAAATAAGGACCTATCAATAATAACCTTAAATATAAAAGGATTAAACACTCCAATTGAAAGACATAGGACAACTGAATAAATACAAAAACATGACCCAATTATATGTTGTTTACAAGAGACCCACCTCAAAACAAAAGACTCATACAGGATGAGAGTGAAGGGATGGAAAATTTTTTTCCAGACAAATGAAAAAAAAAAAAAAAGCTGGAGTAGCAATACTCATATCTGACAAAAGAGACTTCAAAATGAAGGCCATCATAAGAGACAACAAAGGTCACTAGATAATACTAAAGGGATCGATCCAACAAGATGATATAACCCTGGTAAACATATATACACCCAATATAGGAGCAACTAAATATATAAAAAAAAACTTCTAGAGGACTTTAAGGGAGAGATACATTGCAATACAAGCATAGTAGGATAATTTTACACTCTAATGACTTCACTGGATAGGTATTCCAGACAAAAAATTAACAAGGAAACAGTGACTCTAAAGGACACACTAGATCATATGGATTTAAATGACATTTACAGAACATTTCACCCCAAAGCTGCAGAATATACATTCTTTCAAGTGCACATGGGTCATTCATAAAGATACACCACATGTTAGGACACAAAACAAGTCTCTACAAGTTAAAGAAGACTGAAATAATATCAAGCATCTTCTCAGACCACAATGGAGTGAAATTAGAAATCAATCACAGTAAATACTCCCCAAAACATTCAAACACCTGGAATATAAAGAGCATGTCACTAAACAATGAATGGTTTACCAATGAGATCAAGAAAGAAATTAAAAACTTTCCAAAGTAAATGAAAATGAACACACAACAACCCCAAATCTCTGGGACACAGCCAAAGCAGTCCTGTGATAGAAGTCCATAGCACTGCAGGTCTACTTTAAAAAAATAAGAAAAATTAATAATAAACTATTTAATCCTACAACTTAATGAATTAGAAAGAGAACAACTAGAAGTAGAAAGAGAACAACAAGAAAAGTAAGTAGAAGGAAGGAAAAAATAAAGATTAGAGCAGAAATAAATGACATAGACACTACATAAACAATATAACAGATCAATGAAACCAAGAGCTAATTCTTTGAAAGAATAAACAAGATTAATGAACCCTAAGCCAGACTCATCAAGAAACAAAGAGGAGGGCTGACGGTCAGCCCTTGCTGTTTGCTCCACCCTGAGACCCTGCCCCACCCAAGCTGTGCACAGAGGCTTTTGCATATGAATGGCCTGGCCTTTTGAAATCTAAAATTTCCTAACAAACTGCAGCTGAGTCAGAGAGACCCAGAACATCCAAAAGAAGGCCCAAGGCCCCACAGCAGCTTGCATTGCTTCACAGCTGGGCCTCATCTGAGCACCTGCAAACCTCAAATATAGAAGAGGAATCTGCAGATCTCTCTGTAGCTCCTGCTGGGTGGCCTCAGGCAGAGGCTAAATTTGCACCTCCTTGGAGATCCAAGAGCCAGTGTACCCAGTGGTCAGAGTGGGACCATCCAGATTACAACTCCTCAGATACATAAGGGACACGCTCAGGGGGCAGACTCAGTGAGCACCAAAGCCCCACTGAAGCAAGTCTTGCCTCATAAGGGTGTCTCCAGCACAGAAGTTCTCCCATCATAGACACAGCTGATCCTCACAACCAATTGGCCTGGAGGTCACTTCCTCCCAGTGATACCAACAACAATCAAGGCTTAACTACAACAAGACTGTGCACACAGCCCACAAAGAGGTGCAACAAGAGTGTCCACCTCGGGTAACTGGGGAGGCTGAGCCACTGGGCCCTATAGGACACCTAGCACACAAAGCCACTCTATCAACACAGGGAAGCAGCCAAAATGTGGAGACAAAGAAACAGGTCACAAATGAAAGAAATGGAAGAAAGAAAACAACTGGATATAGAGTTCAAAACCACGGTTATAAGGTTTTTCAAGAGTACTCTAGTAACCGCCAATAAATTTAGTGAGACCCTCGAGGATATGAAAAGGGACCAACTAGAAATTAAGCATACACTGACTGAAATAAAGAATAATATACAGAGATCCAACAGCAGACTAGAGGATTGCAAGAATCAAGTCAAAGATTTGAAATACAAAGAAGCAAAAAACACCCAACCAGAAAAGCAAAAAGAAAAAAGAATCCAAAAATATGAAGATAGTGTAAGAAGCCTCTGGGACAACTTCAAGCATACCAACATCCGAATTATGGGGGTGCCAGAAGAAGAGAGAGAGCAAGATACTGAAAACCTATTTGAAGAAATAATGACCGAAAACTTCCCCCACTTGGTGAAAGAAATAGACTTACAAGTCCAGGAAGCTCAGAGAACCCCAAACAAAAGGAATCCAAAGAGGACCACACCAAGACACATCATAATTAAAATGCCAAGAGCAAAAGACAAAGAGAGAATATTAAAAGCAGCAAGAGAAAAACAGTTAGTTACCTACAAGGGAGTACCCATACGATTGTCAGCTGATTTCTCAACAGAAACTATGCAGGCCAGAAGGGAGTGGCAAGAAATATTCAAAGTGATGAATAGCAAGAACCTACAAGGAAGATTACTCTACCCAGCAAAACTATCATTCAGAATTGAAGGTCAGATAAAGAGCTTCACAGATAAGAAAAAGCTAAAGGAGTTCATCACCGCCAAACCAGTATTATATGAAATGCTGAAAAGTATTCTTTAAGAAGAGGAAGAAAAAGGTAAAGATAAAAATTATGAACAACAAATACATATTTATCAACAAGTAAATCTAAAAATCAAGTGAATAAAAAATCTGATGAACAGAATAAACTGGTGAATATAATAGAATCAGGGTCATAGAAAGGGAGTGGACTAACAATCCTCGGGGGGGGGGGAAAAGGGTGAGGGGGGTGTGGGAAGAGACTGGACATAAATCGTACACCTATGGATGAGGACAGTGGAGAGGGGGGTAAGGGCGAGGGTGGGGTGGGAACCGGGTGGAGGGGAGCTATGGGTGGAAAAAAGAGGAACAACTGTAATAATCTGAACAATAAAGATTTATTTTTTTAAAAAAAGAAACAAAGAGGACCCAAATAAATAAAATCAGAAATGAAAGCAGTAAAGTAACCACCAATACCACAGAAATACAAAGGACAACTCTATGACAACAAGCTGGACAATGTGGATGAAATGGACAAATTCCTAGAAAAATACAATCTTCCAAAACTGAATCAGAAAACCTGAATAGGCCAATAACAACTGTTGAAATAGAAGCAGTAATAAAAAAACTCTCAGCAAACAAAAGCCTCTGGTCCGGAAGGCTTCACAGAGGAATTTTACCAAACATTCAAAGAAGAACTAACACCTATCCTCCTCAAACTATTATAAGAAATCCAAGAGGAAGGAACACTTCCAAGCTCTTCTTATGAAGCCAACATTATTCTAATTCTAAAAACAGATAAAGACACTACAAAGAAAGAGAATTACAGGCCAGTAACCATGATGAACATAGGTGCTAAAATCCTCAACAAAATAATAGCATTATTGGATCCAGCAATATATTAAAAAGATCAGACACCATGATCAAGTGGGATTTATTCCAGGGATGCAAGGCTGGTACAATATTCACAAATCAATAAACGTGATACATCACATAAAAAAATTAAAAGACAAAAATCACATGATCACATCAATGGACACAGAAAAAGCATTCAACAAAACCCAACACCCATTTTTAATAAAAACTCTCAGCAAAGTGGGAATAGACGGAGCATATCTCAACATGCTAAAGACCATATATGACAAACCTACAGTGAACATCATACTCAATGGGCAAAATCTAAAACCATTTCCCCTAAGAACAGGACCAAGACAGGTATGTCCACTTTTACCACTCTTACTCAACATAGTACTGGAAGGCCTAGCCATAGCAATCAGACAAGAAGAAATAAAAAGCATCCAAATTAGAAAAGAGGAAGTAAAACTCTCATTATTCACAGATGATATGAAATGATATTTTACATAGAAAACCCTAAAGACTCCACCAAAAAACTACTAGACTTAATAAATGAATTTGGCAATGTAGCAGGATACAAAATCAACACCCAAAAATTGATGGCTTTTTTATATACCAATAACGAATTCTCAGAAAGAGCAACTAAACAAACAATCCCATTTACCATTGCAACAAAAAAATTAAGATACTTAGGAATAAGCTTAACCAAGGAGGTAAAAGACCTGTACTCAGATAACTACAGGACATTGAAAAAAGAGATAGAGGAAGATATAAACAAGTGGAAGAATATATTGTGTTCATGGATTGATAGAATTAACATCATTAAAAAGTCCATACTACCTGAGGCAATCTATAGATTCAATGCAATCCTTAGTAAAATACCAACAGCATATTTCACAGATCTAGAATACTTTATACATTTATATGGAACCAAAAAAGACCCCGAATATCTGCAGCAATATTGAGAAAGAACAACAATGTTGGAGGGATCACAGTACCAGATTTCAAGTTATACTACAAAGCTACCATAATCAAAACAGCCTGGTACTGGCACAGAACAGGGATATAGATCACTGGATTAGAACAGAGACCCCAGAAATCTACCCAAGCCATTACACTAAATTAATATTTGACAAAGGATGCAAGAGCATACAATGGAGTTAAGACCATCTTTTCAATAAATGGTGTTGGGAAAATTGGACAGATACATGCAAAAAAATGAAACTAGACAACTTACACAAGAATAAACTCAAAATGGAGAAAGACTTAAATGTAAGTTGTGAAACCATAAAAAACCTACAAGAAACTGTAGGCAGCAAAATCTCATACATCTCTCGTAACAATATGCTTACAGATACATCTCCTAAGGCAGTGGTCAGCAAACTCATTAGTCAACAGAGCCAAATATCAACAGTACAACGATAGAAATTTCTTTTGAGAGCCAAATTTTTTAAACTTAAACTTCTTCTAATGCCACTTCTTCAAAATAGACTCGCCCAGGCCATGGTATTTTGTGGAAGAGCCACACTCAAGGGGCCAAAGAGCCGCATGTGGCTCGCGAGCTGCTGTTTGCTGACCACTGTCCTAAGGCAAAGGAAACTAAGGAGAAAATAAATAAATGGGAATACATCAAAATAAAAGCTTCTGCATAGCACAAGAAACCATCAACTAAACGGAAAGGGAGCCCACTGTATGGGAGAACATACTTGGCAATGAAACATATGATAAAGAGTTAACATTCAAAATATATAAGGAACGCATACAACTGAACAAAAGACAAACAATCCAATTAAAAAATGGGCAAATGATCTAAATAGACATATCTGCAAAGTAGACATACAGATGACCAAGAGACATATGAAAAAATGCTCAAAGTCACTGATCACCAGAGAGATGAAAATTAAAACAACAATGAGGTATCACCTCATACCTGTCAGAATGGCTACCATCAACAAATCAACAAACGACAAGTGCTGGCGGGGATGTGGAGAAAAGAGAACCCTAGTACACTGCTGATGGGAATGCAAACTGGTGCAGCCATTATGGAAAACAGTATGGAGCTTCCTCAAAAAAGTAAATATGGAACTGCCATTTGCCCCAGTGATCCCACTTCTAGGAATATATATCCTAAGAATCCCGAAACACCAATCAGAAAGAATACATGCACCCTAAATTTATAGCAGAATTATTTGCAATAGCCAAGATCTGGAAATAGCCCAAGTACCCATCGGTAGATGAATGGGTAAAAAACAAACAAACAAAAAACAAACAAACAAAAAACAACAACAGCCTGTGGTACATGTACATAATGGAATACTATGTGGCTGTAAAAAAAGAAGGAAATCTTACCTTTTGGGACAGCATGGATGAACCTGAAGAGTGTTATGCTAAGCAAAATAAGCCAGTCAGAGAAAGACATATACCATATGATCTCACTATTTTGTAGAATCTAATGAACAACATAAAAAATAAATTTAAATAAAGAGATATGTGTAGTTGCATTAGAAGACATAGTAAAAATGTTAATTCTCCCAAAACTTAGCTAAGAGCTTATTGCACTTCCTATCAAAATCCCTGCCAGATTTTTATAGACATACATAAGCCTTATTCTAAAATTTATATGAAAAGGCAAAGGTACATTTTACTAATAGCCATTTCAATTCTGAAAAGAAGAACAAAGTTGGAGGATTCATATTACCCGATTTCAACGCTTACTAAAAGCTACAGTAATGAACACAGAGGAGCACATACACAAAAAAATAGACACATCAATCATGGAACAGAATAGAGAGCTTAGGAATAGACCCACAAAAATATAGTCATTTTTTGACATAGCTACAAAGACAACTCAACGGAGAGATTATAGTCTTCTCAACAAACGATGCTATACACTCGAAGTCCATTAACAACCACTCAAACCTAACACAAAAGTCAATTAAAAATGGATCATAACCTAAATGTAAAATGCAGAAACTATAAAATTTCTAAAAGAAAGCATAAGGGAAAATCTGCATGACTTTGGGTTTGGTGCAGAGTTGTTTGTTTTGTTTTTATTTGAGGAAGTTTATTGTTACATTTTTGCGATAATAGATGAGGCACAACTACCTCCTGCTCCTCCAACATCTCAATACAAAAGATAACAATCAAGGGTAACAGTGAAATTAAGATAAAAAATTACAAAAGCTGAAGATTTTAGAGGCAAAAATGACTACAGTCTAAGTGTAGAAAAGTTATAAATCGTTTAGTTCAGCATTGCAAATAGTTATCTTCTTCTCTGGTTATGATGAATGCCAGAATTAGATCGGCTTCTTTGATGCCTTCCTCTTGGCCCTGGAATCCCCAGGCTCAGCGAAAAGCCCACAGGGGTGTTGGCTGAGCTGTCGGGTCCTGGCCTTTGGGCCATCTCACCCTGCATTCTGGTCAGCCCAAAGCAGTCATAGTCCCTCATCCTATATAATCCTATATAATAAAGAGCTAATATGTAAATGATCATCACGCTATCATGCCGGGGCTGGGGGACCTGAGGCCAGGCAGGGGGACCTGAGGCCACACCGCCCTCCCTGGCACTGAGGCCGGGGGACCTGAGGCCGCGCCAGGGGACCTGAGGCTGCACCCCCTGCCTGGCGCCAGGCTGGGGGACCTGAGGCTGCGCCCCTCCACCCCCGGCCGGTGGGGCTTGACAGGGGGAGGGCTGGCTGGTCTGGGTCTCGCACGATTTCAAGGTGCATGTGGGTGGGCGGGGACTTGAATCTGGGTCCCACGGTGCACCCCAGACTCTGACAGGAGGGAGATTTTCATATACATTTTACTAATTTTCTTTCATCTCTGACACTTCTATTATAGAGAAAGGGCAAATAGCAATATTAAAATTTGCTATTTGTCCTTCCATGCCGGAAGGACAGAGCACATTGGAGGCATTAATTCCCTTTTAATGTGTACGAATTTCATGCACCAGGCCACTAGTACTTACATGAAAGTGAATGAGCAAATGGATCAACCTGATTAAAGGCAAAGAACTCAGACACAGTGACCAGCAGGTGCACCAGCCAGGATGCAGCAGCCTCACCTGAGCCACATTTTCAAGTTGGTAACAGCTCAAATACTCACACACCTATGAGACCCAACACAGTGACTGGCAGGGAGCACCCCCACTGTCATCAAAGGCAAGTGTGATCTCAGAATCGCCCCTCCAGTGCTGCCTAGTGCTCCTTCCCTCTAAGCTTCACATAGAAACTGATACTGGGTCACTGCCTCTCAGCGTATGAAGAGCCACAGGAAGCAGTACAAAAACAGTTTTTTCTAACAACAACAAAAAAAAGAGCTGAGCCCTGGTGGCCTGCGCACCTGAGGGCTCAGGTTTGATTCCTGGTCAAGGGTAGGTACATGGATTGCAGATCCAATCCCGCCCCCCATTGGAGGCGTGTGGAGGCAACCAATCGATGTGTCACATCAATGTTTCTCTCTAAAAAAATCAATGAAAAATATCCTCACTCCTTGGGTGAAAATTTAAAAAAAAAAAAAAAAAGAGCTGAAAGCTCAGTGAATACTGCCACACAGCCTAGATCACCAAGAGGGAAAAAATTTCATGTTGTCTCCTCATTAAAAACATAGTGATAACAAGGGTAACTCAGAAGCAGGTTTTTCCTCTCTTTTCTTCTGGGTCAGCCTCTACTACACGATTCAGGTTTATCTGGCCTGCTGACATGGAGCCAAGAGAGATGCAAAGGGACACAGGAGGGGAACAGTATGGCCTAGATACAAGGACCCTATATTGTACGATTAAACCTCAATGAATTCTGGTGCCAGCTACAGAGGAAGTTCTTTTTTCTTTTCTTTCAAATACCAGGAAAGCCCTAACCACCAAGACAGACTTTGCAGTGGAATAAAATGTACTTTTACATAGTGGCATCTGGCAGATAGGTGGACTGTGACTGGGTGCCACTGAACAGCCCTGTCACACCCACAGCTTCTGAACTCCCCCAGCTGGGAGCCACTGCGGACAGTGTGCATGTGTTGTGTGAACATTCTAGAAGCAGGAGCCCTGGACAAGACCCTGGATGGAGAGGAGGGCTGAGAATGGGGATCAGCTCTAAGAGGCACTGGAGTTGTGGCAGTCTGCAGGGACTCAGATTTGTGCAGGGTTGGCACTTCCTAAAGGTCAGCGTCACCAGTGAACCACGCAGCTGTGCTGAACGTGGGCTGTGCTGGTAGCCCTGCAGCTTCCAGAAGCCAAAGGACAGAAAGACTTCTACTGCTTCCATGCAGCCAACTGCAGGTACAAGAAGTTGGTGAAAGAAGGTACTGTCACCTTCAAGGCCAGTTTATTTGTCTTTACCAGTGGGTGCAGGACAGCAGGGTGGTAAGGAGTACTAAGTGCCAATGTGTGCTGTGCAGTGGGAGAGGGACATGCCCTATCCACACGATCAGGGCAAGGTGACAGGCAGGAAAGACAGAGCACATTGGAGGCATTAAGGCACGACCACACCCGGGACCCCATCCTCCGAGGCTGGGGGCCTGGGCTTCATCTAACAGCATGCACTGGGGGTTCTCAGGAAATTGGCACAAGAGTTTTAAAAGCAACTCATTCACTTTGGTCGGTGGCACTGAGACACTCCCCCATCCTCACTCCTCACTCCCGCGGGGCAGGCACAGGGACTGCATTTAGCAGCATCAGTGCGCACTCAGTCTCCTACAAAGTACCATTAGGCATAGCTTTGGGGTTAGTGTCTGTCAGAAGTTGGAGGGAAAGCTGTCTGCAAAGCCAGCTGGTCTGTGTTTTGCATTAGAGAGAACGTGCATGACACTCAGCGGTGACACTGTGTCAGAGCTGCAATGGCTACTTGCTAGTGCAGATTCACATCAGAGTAATCTAGAGTCTCAGTAGTGTACCATCCCCAGGATTCAGTAGTTCATCAAAGCCCCCAAGTCCTCGGCCTGGGATCCGCCATGCTCCCACCACCCACTCAGATGCTGGCCATGCACATGGAAAGCCACCCAGGACAAGGTGGGCGGCGTGGAGTTGGTTCTCACTGCAGCATGATGTCCTTGAGGTTCTCCTTCAGGATCATGTTCGTGACTGCATGGAACATGAAGCAGATGCTCTCCATCGATGGCCATGGTGAAGTGGTGGAACAGCGGGCGTGCTGTGGTTCCTGCCAGCGGTAGAAGCTCCAGGTCCTCCAACTGGTGGGGGTCACCCCGGAAGTTGAGGAAGTGCTTGATGATACTGACACTCCTCATCTTCTCCACCAGCAGGTCTGTCTTGTTGTTGTTAATGGTCTTGAAGATGTTCTCGAACTCCACCAGGCAGTTGGTTGGCCAGTCCTCCACGAGTACTTGGTCGCACTCACTCGAGGACACCATGAACAGGATTGAAGTGATCCCATCAAAGCACTGGAACCACTTCTGGCATTGGGACCACTGGCTGTCCACATCCACCATCTTAAAAGGGATTTTCTTTTTTAAAATATATTTGTATTAATTTCAGAGAGGAAAGAAGAGGGAGAGAGAGATAGAAACATAAATGATGAGAGAGAATCATTGATTGGCTGCCTCCTGCACGCCTCCAATTGGGGATGAACCCGCAACCCAGGCATGTGCTCTGACCTCCTGGTTCATAGGTGATTCATAGGTGGACGCTCAATCACTGAGCCAGGCTGGCTGGGCTTATAAGGGATTTTCTTTTTTTAATATATTTTTATTGATTTCAGAGAGGGAGGGAGAGGGAGAAAGAGAGAGAGACATCAATGATGAGAGAGAATCATTGATTGGCTGCCTCCTGCACGCCCCCACTGGGGATTGAGCCTGCAACCTGAGCATGTGTCCTTGACCAGAATCGAACCTGGGACCCTTCAGACTGCAGGCCAACACTCTATCCACCGAGCCAAACTGGCTAGGGCAATGGTCGGCAAACTCATTAGTCAACAGAGCCAAATATCAACAGTACAACAATTGAAATTTCTTTTGAGAGCCAAATTTTTTAAACTTAAACTTCTTCTAACGCCACTTCTTCAAAATAGACTCATCCGGGCCGTGGTATTTTGTGGAAGAGCCACACTCAAGGGGCCAAAGAGCCGCAGTTCGCCAACCACTGGGCTAGGGCAAAAGGGATTTTCTTAATAACAAAGTCATGCTCCACAATGCCCTTAGTGGCTTTCCTCGCCAGCAGGTTGTCTTCTTGCTTATTAGGAAAGTAGTTCAGCTGGCAGATCTGGTCCAAATTGTCCAGGAAGTACTTCACTGATTAACATAGTTGGAACTTGCTCCTGTGACTGAAGGCCTCCCTGATGTCCAAGTGCCTGTAAGGGTGCTCAGGGTAGACACGTACAGCCAGAAGGCAGCCGCCTCTATGGTCAGTCCGGCTTTGTTCTTAAAGGCCATGAGGAACATGCCAAGTCTTTTGTTATCGAACATTGCCACGGAATGTTCCCCCGCATCCACAAGGACCTTTGAGCCCTTGATGGGCTCAAAGATGGTGCCTTATTCTTTGAGCTGAACTTGCAGCTCCTGCCAGTGCCCAGCAGCAAGATCCTGACAAGGGGCTACAAGGTGGGTGATGTCCAGGCTGCAACTCTGCCAACCTTGGCAGGCAGTAGACAGCAGCTGAGGTCCGCGCCAGGCCGGATATGGCCGTTCAGGCCAAGGACTCCGTTGCAGGCAAGGCAAGCCCCGCGTGGCAGCTGGGCACTCCCTCAGGCCAAGGCCGCTGCCGATGACCCAATGGTGATGAGTTTTTAAGAACAATACCAAAAGCAAAATTCATAAAAGAAAACATTTTAAGTTGAACTTAATTAAAATGAAAAACTTTTGCCGAAACCGGTTTGGCTCAGTGGATAGAGCGTCGGCCTGAGGACTGAAGGGTCCCGGGTTCGATTCCGGTCAAGGGCATGTACCTTGGTTGCGGGCACATCCCCAGTAGGAGGTGTGCAGGAGGCAGCTGATCGATGTTTCTCTCTCATCGATGTTTCTAGCTCTCTATCCCTCTCCCTTCCTCTCTGTAAAATATCAATAAAATATATATAAAAAAAAAAATGAAAAACTTTTGCTATGTGAAGCACTATTAAGAGAATGAAAACATAGACTGTGAGAAAATATCTACAAATCACATAGATCAGTGGTTGGCAAACTCATTAGTCAACAGAGCCAAAAATCAACAGTACAACGATTGAAATTTCTTTTGAGAGCCAAATTTTTTAAACTTAAACTTCTTCTAACGCCACTTCTTCAAAATAGACTCATCCGGGCCGTGGTATTTTGTGGAAGAGCCACACTCAAGGGGCCAAAGAGCCGCAGTTCGCCAACCACTGGGCTAGGGCAAAAGGGATTTTCTTAATAACAAAGTCATGCTCCACAATGCCCTTAGTGGCTTTCCTCGCCAGCAGGTTGTCTTCTTGCTTATTAGGAAAGTAGTTCAGCTGGCAGATCTGGTCCAAATTGTCCAGGAAGTACTTCACTGATTAACATAGTTGGAACTTGCTCCTGTGACTGAAGGCCTCCCTGATGTCCAAGTGCCTGTAAGGGTGCTCAGGGTAGACACGTACAGCCAGAAGGCAGCCGCCTCTATGGTCAGTCCGGCTTTGTTCTTAAAGGCCATGAGGAACATGCCAAGTCTTTTGTTATCGAACATTGCCACGGAATGTTCCCCCGCATCCACAAGGACCTTTGAGCCCTTGATGGGCTCAAAGATGGTGCCTTATTCTTTGAGCTGAACTTGCAGCTCCTGCCAGTGCCCAGCAGCAAGATCCTGACAAGGGGCTACAAGGTGGGTGATGTCCAGGCTGCAACTCTGCCAACCTTGGCAGGCAGTAGACAGCAGCTGAGGTCCGCGCCAGGCCGGATATGGCCGTTCAGGCCAAGGACTCCGTTGCAGGCAAGGCAAGCCCCGCGTGGCAGCTGGGCACTCCCTCAGGCCAAGGCCGCTGCCGATGACCCAATGGTGATGAGTTTTTAAGAACAATACCAAAAGCAAAATTCATAAAAGAAAACATTTTAAGTTGAACTTAATTAAAATGAAAAACTTTTGCCGAAACCGGTTTGGCTCAGTGGATAGAGCGTCGGCCTGAGGACTGAAGGGTCCCGGGTTCGATTCCGGTCAAGGGCATGTACCTTGGTTGCGGGCACATCCCCAGTAGGAGGTGTGCAGGAGGCAGCTGATCGATGTTTCTCTCTCATCGATGTTTCTAGCTCTCTATCCCTCTCCCTTCCTCTCTGTAAAATATCAATAAAATATATATAAAAAAAAAAATGAAAAACTTTTGCTATGTGAAGCACTATTAAGAGAATGAAAACATAGACTGTGAGAAAATATCTACAAATCACATAGATCAGTGGTTGGCAAACTCATTAGTCAACAGAGCCAAAAATCAACAGTACAACGATTGAAATTTCTTTTGAGAGCCAAATTTTTTAAACTTAAACTTCTTCTAACGCCACTTCTTCAAAATAGACTCGCCCAGGCCGTGGTATTTTGTGGAAGAGCCACACTCAAGGGGCCAAAGAGCCACATGTGGCTCGCGAGCCGCGGTTTGCCGACCACTGACATAGATCATAAAATATATGTATCTAGCATATACAAAGAAATTTTAAGTCTAAACAGTTAAAAAAAAACACAAAACCCAATTTTTAAAAATGGGCAAAATGAGAGAGAAAGAGAATGAGGAGTGGGGATGAAAGTGAAAGCAAGAGCAAAGGCTGATAGGAAGGATAGATTATAAGAGAGAGAGAAAATGATTTGACATTCCCAAGAAGCCTAGACTCCTTTTTCTGTTTAAATATTAGTAAATTATAGATACTAGTTATCCATACATTGTATTTTTAAGAAAAAATGAAAAGGTCATAAGTGTGTGTAAAAGTGTGGTTGCTGTAGTTTTCTTTTTCTTGCAGAAAAGAAATTGGTATTAATTTGAATATTTCTGAATACGAAATGTCTGAAAAAATTATAGCATATATTTCTCATGGTATATAAACCAATTATATTTTTAACATATTAGATAATTTTTAGAACCATAAAACTATTTTTTCTAGTACTACAGTGATGGGTAAATGATGTTATTCATTTCTCAAATCTCATGGAACTTTATAGCGCAAAGAATGAACCTTATGTAATATTTTAAAATGCAAATTTTAAAAATATCAACTAAGTGTGTGGGGGGAATCACAACATGGAATGGAGACTATGAAAAAAGATTTTAATTGTATTACAAATGTATGACATAACCTCACTGGAGATAATAGGGAGGAAAGGATCTAAGTAACTTTAGAAATGACTGGAAACTGTAAGACAAAAGGAACTGTACATGAGCACTGTGGGTGGTAATGCTGCTTCCCATGGAGGTACTGGTTAGAAGTTCTGATGCTGCCGTCGTATACACTAGGACTAAAAAATAAGTAAAAAGATAGTGAATGGTAGGGGCCAGGTTTCTCACTGTTGGAATGAAGGATGACAGATACGGAAGGGGCGAAGTCTAGAATGAACCTCGGTAGTTATGAATTAGTGTCTAAGTCATCATTGGGAATTCCTGTTTAGCTTAATATAGAAACTGATGAGTAAAAGGAGAAATAATACAGATATGTATGTATACTAGTATACAGGTTAATATGCATACATTTATTTCCTAGCTCTGGTCACTGACAGGGTCTAAAAGCAATGACACCCCAGTAATGATGAGCACATCAGATCAAATCCTGGTTTCTAACATCATTCTCCAACAAAAGGATATAGGGATCCTTGCTGAAATGGCTGGTTTTAGGGCTGGAACAAAATATATAAGTTGAGCCTAGAGCATACATTCTACAGTGACAAAGTAGGGAGGTACTCAAAACACAAACTGCTGGGAATATGTCAAAGGGATACAGAAGCCAACTGAAAGAGCCCCAGTGGCAAAAGATGGAACAATTTGAGCAACAAAAATAAATAATGCGGTTTTCAGTTATGTCTGGTAACAGAAAACTTTGACATGTTCAGTGATAATAAAAGTAGGTAAGCTTTGATATTTTTCCAACTTTAAATCATGTAAAATTGTGTTCTTGTGCAGGTATATTTTTTCAAAGTAGGAGGACAGAATAAATCAGGAACATAGCTTAAATGGGACAGGTACACTGGAGTATGTTTACAGGGGAAGAGGCCAGGAGAGTTAGGGACTCACATGAACAACAGCCCAATTCAATATAATAAATACGTGAGCCCCTACTAGGTACCAAGAACTATGAGAAGTATGGGAGAATACAAGGACAAATAAAATAGTCCCTGACCTTTAAAAGGCAACTGTCTGGTAGAAAGAAAGAAAGCATACACCAAAGGAGCGATGAATCCAAATATTTAAAGGATTGTTGTGTGGAAAAGAGTCAGAGGTGTTCAGCATGCCCTGAGGGACAGGCTTAGGAATGAAGGGTAAACAGAATAACAGGCTGACTTTGGCTCAATGTCTGGCACAAAATTAGTGATTAATGTATGTTAAGATCTCTTCCCCAAATGCCCAATAAAACAGGATTCACTCTGCTGAAAACAATAAACTCTACCATTTATGTGACAAAAAAAGATATTACTTCTGATGGTAATAATCACCTAGAAAAATTAGATTTTTTTAAAGTATAAAATTTAAAAATCTAAAATTTAATATAAAGGAAAACATTTCAATTTTGTTTCCATCTTCATGAATGTAAAAAATTTTAGTTTGATTTGTCTGTCAAGAAGGTCTACCACTGCCCAGCCCATGTGGCTCAGTAGTTGAACACAGACCTATGAACCAGGAGGTCATGGTTCAATTCCAGATCAGGGCACATGCCTGGGTTGCAGGTTCGATCCCCAATGTGGATGTGCAGAAGGCAGCCGATCAATGATTCTCTTTCATCATTGATGTTTCTATCTCTCTCTCCCTTTCCCTTCCTCTCCGAAATCAATAAAAATATATTTTGTTAAAAAAGGTCTACCATTGATCCAAGTAATAATCAATTACAAAACAAGACCCTGAAATGTACAAGCTAAAAGCATAATTATTCTACGATATCTTTATAGCAATTTAGACCATTGAGAGCATTCACAATTTAAAAATCCACAATGCCTGTTAGAAATATCTAACCATTTGCATCAGATGGAAGAGAAGAAAATTATCTAAATGAGAATACTTTTCCCATGTGCACCAGGAAATACACACAACTAATCAAAGAGAGAAGAAAACCTCCCCTGTGGTCCTGCTTCTCGTCTTTGTTCTCAATATGCTTTTGCTCAAAGGAAATAAAACACTGAACTAGAGTCAGCTAATTGTGTAAAGCCTTTTACTGATAAAATTAGGCAGGCTAAGTTAGATGCATGCTAGGTCCTTTGCAAAACAGGCTAAAAGAATAGAGGAAACGTGGAGATTAGTCAGCACTGGGGCTGAGAAAATGAACTCAGCTATGAGGAAGAAAGGGATAGCAGTCCAATAACAGTGCACACTAGGATATGGTGAAGGTAAGCCTGTCCTGGTAAGCTGCCAATATGAAGTACAGTGATATAAGGCAGGTTCAAGAAATGAGAGCAATGATGACAATGAATACTATAAATTATCCAGGTCAGGATGGTCAGCATCTAGGAAGAACCTGACCTGCAGAACTCAGGTGGGGGAGCTGGGAAAGACAAACATTGGCATTAGCTACAGCACATTATTTCAGCAATGTATTAAAATATTAAAAATTGACAGAATGGTAAAACATTTTTCTTCAAGAAAGTCAAATACAAAAATTGTGCACACAGTATGTAAAAAATAAATAGGCAGAGAAAAATCATAGACTTGAAAGAGACTGACCAAAATACAGATAATGGGAGTATGGTTGACTTTTATTCCTTTACTAGAGGCTCGGTGCACGAATTCGTGCATGGGTGGTTGGCTGGCTGGCCCCGCCCCCTGGTCGAACTCCCAGTCGAGGGGACAATTGCATATTAGCCTTTTATTATATAGGATAACGTTTCTGTATATTCCATTTTTATAGTATTTCTTATTTTGTTTTATTCAGATGACTAAAACGAACTTAAAAAAACTAGTTTAATCATGCCTTTCCCTAAACAGACCCAAGGAAAGTCAAAATCTACTGTGGTTTATAAACAGGGTGGATAAGTTTGACCTTACAGTAAGACTAAGCCCATTTATGCATGGAACAGGTTCAAAATTTCAATTGAAATGAAGAGGGTCAAGCCCTTATAGCAGAGCTGGCACTTTATATGACCATTCTAAATAGAATCCACTTATAGATTAAGAGAAAGGCAAATTAGATTAGTAAACTAATGGAATATTAACAGTTTGGGGTTTGGTTTTTTGGTTTTGCTTATTGGTATTTTCCAAATCTCTATACTCAATGTTTGACTTAAATAGAAATTTAAAAAAATGCTATTTTCAAAGTATTCTGTAGTTGTACTGGTTACTATTACATATATTTTTAGGTATTTACTTTTTTGGGGGTGAGGAGGTTAGTCCTCACCTGAATCTGAATACTTTTCCATTGGTTTTTAAAGAGAGTGGAAGGGAGGGGGAAGACAGAGAGAAAGAAACATCGAAGTGAGAGGGACACACTGTTTGCCTCCATGTGGCCCCAACCAGGGCAGTGGATTGAGCATGCAACCAAGGTATGTGACCTAAACTGGAATCAAACGGGGGACCCTTCAGTCTTGGGGCCAATGCTGCATCCACTTGGCCAAACCAGCTAATGTAGGATTTACTTTAATGGTACATTTAAAAATATATTCCTGCCATTGTTTTAAATATCTACTGTGTTTTCCCAAAAATAAAACATCCTCCAAAAATAAGACCTACTTACAGGTTTCCTTCTGAGTGAAATATAAGGCATCCCCCCCGAAAATAAGGCCCCCAGGCTCTGTCTCAGAATGAAAATTAATTTACAGTAAACTGGTTGCTAGGGCCGCCCCAACTGGCGTCTAGCAACCAGTGACGTTACGCGGAGTCCTGACGTCACTGCTGTGTGGAGGCGGAGCGGAGGTCGGAGTGAGCGGTGAGCGCGGGGCGAGAGAGAGGAGGAGACTTTCGCAGATGCGTGTAGAAGAACAGGAGGATTAGAGCGGACGGGACGCGGCGAAGGTGGTGAGTGCTGGTCTGTCTCTGGTGACACTACCTGATGCTCGCGGCCGCCTTCATGATGACTGAAGGTTCTCAGTCAGTGGCAGACCCTGCTCCAGCCCAGATCCAGGCCCCAGCAAGCCCAGTGACAGTCCCCAGGCAGGCCCCAGGGGGTAAATGTCTGATAAAGGGGTAGGGGGGATGTCTGGTGAAGGTGTTCAGTGGCACAGGGGTGGGGGGAAGGGGGATCACTTAAAATGACACAGGAGGATCAGAGGGGGCAATCAAAATGACACAGGAGGATCAAAAGGGGTTACTAAAATGGTAATCCCCCCTCTGATTCTCCTGTGCCATTTTGATTCCCCCCTCTGATCCCCCCTGTGTCATTTTGAGTGATCCCCCTCCCCCCACCTTGATACCCCAATTCCTTTTTTTTACCCTTAGAAATGAGTGCAAAAAGAAAAAGCTACTCCGTGGAGTACAAGAAAGGAATCGTGGAAGACTCTTGGGGCCAAAATCTTACTGCTTTCTGCAAAGAGAAGATGTTGAGTATCCGATTGGTCCGAAAATGGCGAGCAGAGTATGGTAACCTCATTGAACAAGTGGACAAGGGAAATGCTAAAAAGCGCAAGTGCAGATCAGGTCGGCAACCATTATTTTCCGAGCTGGAAGACCTGATCTGTGAATGGGTTGTTGACAGGAGAGCAAAGGCTTTGGTTGTGAATAGGGCTCAGATTCAAGAATTTGCCCTTGCAATGGCACCACAGTTTGACATAGCCCCCGAAGACTTCAAAGCATCACAACACTGGCTGGATAATTTCCTTCAGCGAAGTGAACTGTCTTTAAGAAGATCTACAACATTGTTTAGGTTGGAAGATACTCAAGTTATTAAGCGAGCACTTGCATTCAAGTCCTTTATTGATGATGCTGACTTCTCTAAATACAATCTTTCCAACATGATTGCTATGGATGAAACTGCAGTGTTTATGGGCCAATCATCTCAAACAACAATTGAACAGCGGGGTGCCTCCTTAGCGTACAGTCCCTCCACTGCTTACGAAAGTGCACGTGTTTCCTATATTTTGGCAATTCGTCTGGATGGCACTAAAATCCCACCTTTAATCATTTCTAAGGGCAAGAAGGAAAAGATTGAACGTGATTTGGGCATTTTTATTCTCGAAACTGAAAAAGCCTGGGCCACACAAGCAGTTATAAGGAAGTGGGTCGATTTAATGCTGCCGCTTGTTATGCGAGGGAGCCAAAGAGGTCTGCTAGTCTGGGATGCAGCCAGCACTCACCGCGCTAAAGACATGAAGACATTTCTTCACGAAAGAAAAATAGATCAGATAATGATTCCCGCAGGAATGACGGCCTATCTCCAGACTCTTGATATTGCAATAAACAAGCCATTCAAAGACAATTTGCGCATGGAAATTAATGACTACGTTGAAAATAGAATGGAGAGAAATCAGCGTGGAAACTTTGTGAAACCTAAACTGCAAGAAGTTGTGACTTGGGTGAAGAATTCATGGGAGAAAATCACTGACAGTTGCATTGCAAATGCACTGCGAGCAGGCTACCTTGACAAGAAGTACTCATTTAAAGACAGTGCTATTGCTAAACATGAGAGATTTGGTCCACTGATTCTGAAAGAAATGGAGTCACAAGACATTCACCAGGAAATTCAGGAATTGGATTGTTATGATGATGTTCCAGAAGATGATGACATGATTGTCATTGAATAAATGAGTAAATTCTTGATACTGTAGGATTCACAGTTTGTCTGGTTTGTGTTGACAACTACCGTACTACCGTACCGTATACAGGTAATAAATTTCCTTTATTTTCATTTAACAATAAATGTGTACCGTATTCTTCTTCATGGAAAAATAAGACATCCCCTGAAAATAAGACCTAGCGTGTCTTTGGGGGCAAAAATTAATATAAGACACTGTCTTATTTTCAGGGAAACAGGGTAATATAAATTTAATCTGTGTCCTGAGTCATCTATACTAATAAAAGGGTAATATGCTAATTAGACTGCGAGATTTCCAAGAGACCTTCCGGACGTCCTTCCGGACAAAGCCATGGTGGTGGGGCTGAGGCAGAGGTGGTAAGGGGCGATCAGGCCAGGAAGGGAGGGCAGTTGGGGGCGATCAGGCCAGCAGGTGGGGCAGCTGGGGGCTATCAGGCTGACGGGGGGGGGCCAGTTGGGGGCGAGCAGGCCAGCGGGGGGGGGGGCAGTTGGGGGCAACCAGGCCTGCGGGGGGGCAGTTGGGGGCGACCAGGCCAGCAGGGGAGGGCAGTTGGGGGCGACCAGGCCGGCAGGGGAGGGCAGTTGGGGGCGACCAGGCCGGCAGGGGAGGGCAGTTGGGTGTGACTGGGCCGGCAGCGGGGGGAAGTTGGGGGCAATTGGGCCAGCATGAGAGCAGTTAGGCATCAATCAGGCTGGCAGGGGAGTGGTGAGGGGGTGATCAGGCTGGCAGGCAGAAGCGGTTAGGGGCAATCAGGCAGGTGAGTGGTTGGAAGCCAGCAGTCCCGGATTGTGAGAGGGATATCTGACTGCTGGTTTAGGCCCAATCCCTAAATCGGCAGTCAGTCATCCCCCAAGGGGTCCCAGATTGGAGATGGTGCAGGCTGGGCTGAGGGACACTGCCCCCCAGTGCACAAATTTCATGCACCGGGCCTCTAGGCTTATATAATAAAAGCCTAATATGCTAAGTGTCTGGTCATCTGTTCAACCAATCAAAGTGTAATATGCTAATGATATGCTAAGGCCACTCAACCGCTTACTATGACATGCACTGACCACCAGGGGGCAGACACTCAACGCAGGAGCTGCCCCCTGGTGGTCAGTGTGCTCCCATGGGGGAGCACTACTCAGCCAGAAGCCAGGCTCACAGCTGGCAAGAGCAGCAGCAGTGACGGGAGCCTCTCCTGACTCTACAGCAGTGCTAAGGATGTCTGACTGATGGAGGGTCCGTGCGCCAGGTGGTTGTGTGAGGCCCGCTCCCTTAGTCAGACATCCCCTGAGGTCTCCCAGACTATGAGGGGGTGCAGGCCAGGCTGAGGGACCCCCTGAGTGCACAAATTTCGTGCATTGGGTCTCTAGTCTCATCATAAGCCTTGGCTTCTCCCAACAAAGGACTTCCTCCTGTCTGCATGAGTTGGAATCTCTGCTCAGGAAGGGGCATTTTGAGTCCCTTGGGTACAACCTAGGAGAACTGGGTGGGAAATTAGACTCCAGTACTTATTCTCAAAATGCTCCCTGAATCCCCAAAATGGAATCACCTAGGAAAGTGGTTAAAATGCGGATCCCCAGCCTGGTTCTACACTGAATCCACATTTCTGAAGGCGGGGCCGGGAATCTGCACTTGTTAAAAGTCACAAGATGAAATTCTGGTGCACAAGGAGGTCGGGACAGGTCTGGACTGGAGGCTGAGACAGGATGCGCGGGTGGGTTTGGAGCCAACTGACGGTTTAAATCTCAGTTCTTTCATTAATAGCTCTGACTGCGGCAAGCCACCCAAACCCTCTGAGCCTCCGTTTCTCATACAGAACGTGGGATGAGGCTTACCCTGTTGTGAAGACCAAGTAAACTACCTGTGTAGTACGTGTGTGAATGCTAGTTTGCTTTAACCCCTTAATGTACAGACAACTATTCAGGAACGCCTGCATCTCTTCCCCGAAAGCAGTGTTTCGCACCTTTTTCTCATTATCCTCGTCCCCCAGAGCCTTTCTAGACATTTTCTCTCCTAACCCCCCTGCCTCAGGACATTAAAACGCACAGTGACTGTACATCTGCTTATGTTGTGCAGCCTTTGGGAGGGCGCGAGGCACTGAACTGTCGAAGTCCTCTTTGCCCCCAAGAAGATGAGCTGGGAACGCTGTGCTAGAGAGGGGACTTGGTCCGGTGACACCACACAGAGGGCAGAGTCGCGTACATCAGTCACAGAGGTCTCCGTTGGCTCCCCACCGCGTAATGACTTACTTTTAACTAGTTGCCAACATCAGAAAGCCAGGAGCTTCCACGTGAGAACCGACTGTCAGCTTCTCGAGACCAGGTCGGTCTGGGCGGCGCGGGCCGGCAGCCCCGATCCTGCGGCCCGAGAGCCGCCGGTGCCGCTGCCCCTGAGGAGGTCGGCCTACTCCCCGGCTCCGCTGCCCTGGCCCCCGCCCGGGGGGTGGGGAGCTCTCTCTGGCAGCGGGGTTCCGGGAGGAATCTCCGGGTCAGCGGGGTCCCAGCGCGCCTCCCGCAAGACGGGCAGCAACGCCCCCTCACGGCCTCACACAACCGCCCGGCGCGCGGACCCTCCACCAGCCCGCGGCCCCGCCTCCGCCACCCGTCCGCCCAATCGCCGCCGCGCGCCGCTGCACGTGACACGCACCAGCCAATGGCAGTCTGTGGCGGCCGTGACGCAGGCGGAGTTGCTGGGCCCTCTCCAGCGCATGACGTGGTCCCAGGGCTTCGGGAGCGCGAAGGGTCGGGGGCGGGGGCTGGAAGACTGGGGAGACTTTCACAGCTGAGATATCCCTGCCAATTCTTACCTGCCACAGGTGTGTGGGTACCAGCCGTTGTGTGTCTCTGCCCCTCTTTCCAGTCTCAGCGTGGCTTCTTCTTTATCAGAGTTCTCTTCATCTCGTCTTAAGGTGGTTTCCAAGGGCAGTTCGATATTTATTTATAATGTTGATGTAATCATGGGAAGAGGCGAGCAAAGTGGTTTCCTGCTTTGTCATCTTGACGGGAAGAACAACATTATTTTTTAAACACTTAGTTCTAGAGGCTGGAAGTCCAAATCAGGTGCCAGCAGACTCTATGTGCATGCACTTCTCTTTCATATTTTCTGTGCTACATTCATCTTTTCTGACTCTTTTTCTGTGGTACATTGACCTTTCATGTCATGAATTTCTTCTTTTGCAGTATCTTATCTACTCTTTTCCCATTCACTTTAATGTACATACGTGTTTGTAAGTTCAATTTCATCATGTTATCAAATATGTTCAATTTCAGTAGTCAACGTTTAATAACAAATACTTTTAATTGCTTTATCCAGAACATTCTTAACCGAAACTGGCATTTTTCATGACCAGAGGATGCTCTTCCTGCCAGGAGGCCCAGAGGCAGACAGCCTGTCCCTGAGGCCCAGCCTCTTCCTTTCCCTTCAGGCCACAGCATCCAGTGGAGGGAAGATTTGGATTTAAACAGTAGAAGGTAGGAATCCAGGCATTCTGCAGCAGGGGAGGGGCAGAGGACTGGTGGGCCCGGTGGGTGGGGTGGGGGGCATTTCATGGAAGGCTCTGATAGGTAGGCAAGAACCAGCAGTTCCTTTGAAATTTAAGTGGCAACACAATTGGTGTGTGACTCTTCGGGCACTTTATACATCGGTGATTTTAGATTCACAGCACAAAGTCTTTGCCTGATGTGCCCTGTATTTCAGTTCTTGATCCATCAACCTAGTTCTGGGTCCCTCAACCTGCTTCCTATCTGGTCTTGGTTTACTTCAACACAGGCTACAGTTTCTGAACAAAATTCAGAACATGCAGCCTGAAAAAATAACAGGAACTTATGGTTCACGGATCTGTGTTTGAAATTAGGATTGACCCCGCAGAAGCAGCATGCTCGGTTGCTGTGTGCACATCATTCCTTAGGAAGCAGTCCTGTGGCCCCAAGTTCCACCCAATGCTGGGAGCCCTGCAGATGCAGCCGGCCCAGGCTTACAAACAATCCCCTTTGCTCCAGTCCATCAGGGCAAGGCCCTGCAGCCACAGGGCAAGACCAGAAATCACCACTTTTTGTTTCTCAGAGTATTATGTTGTTCAATGTTTGTTAACCGTTGATTGATTTCAATATCATGTTTTAAACAAGTAATGCCTTTGCATAGTTCACAGCCCAATTCTGCAAAATGGAAAATGCAGTGAGGAGTCTTTGTCCTGCCTCTTTCTTCTCTTGCAAATGACCAGAAAGGGGATCCGACGATTTCAGTTTCCTTGGAAAGTATGACAAACTCAAGTAATTGATTCTGCTACTATACATACGTGTTTTTAAAAAAATGTTTTTATTGATTTCAGAGAAAAAGAGAGAGAAACATCAATGAGAATCATTGATCAGCTGCCTCTTTCACGCCCTCTATTGGGGATCCAGCCCGCAACCAGGCATGTGCCCTTGACCAGAATCTGAACTGCGACCCTTCAGTACCAGGCTGACACTCTGTCCACTGAGCCAAAGTGGCCACGGCTATACATATGTGTTATATTGGCAACTGAAATTCTGCAGTATGGGCGGGGGCTGGCATGGCGGCCTCCAGGGTCTGCTATGTAGACAGGAGGCAGGGCCCTGGCCCGGAAGTTCAGTTGGTTACACAGCCCCCTCCTCTATCCCTGTATGTCTCTCCCTCCGCACCTCTTCTAAAAATCAATAAAAAATAAATTTAAACAAGGAGGAAAGGGATGCGCTGGGACTCTTCTCGCTCAGAGGCACCACTCTTCACTGTGGGTCACGCTGTGGGCTGTGGGCGCCAGGTCTGTGCTGTGTTCAGGCCCCGGCCCAGTGCACAGTTGACACCAGGGAGTTGGCATCACTGGGATCCAGCTGCATGGACGGTTCAGGGTGGGCCTAAAGCGTGTGAGGCCTTGACCTCCAGGGTCATTCTCTGTCCCCCGCTTTCTGAATAACACAAGGGGTGGGGTAGTTCTTCCGAACTTGAAAGCGTCCTCCGGTTCAGCAAGAAGTTGCGCACCTCATTGAAAATGAGTGGACAGGGCGAAGCCTCCCCACTTCCCCAGAGTTCACGAGGCCTGCCTTCCCAATGGAGCCTCTCAGCCAGCGGTTTCCTTCACCCCGCACTCCGCCAATGAGGGGAGCGGCCTTGCTGACTAACAGTAATGCCTCTGCCCCGAAGCCTGGGATGGCGGGCAGGCCTGGGGTGTGTGAAGCCTGGGATGGCGGGCAGGCCTGGGGTCTGTGAAGCCTGGGATGGCGGGCAGGCCTGGGGTGTGTGAAGCCTGGGATGGCGGGCAGGCCTGGGGTGTGTGAAGCCTGGGGTGGCGGGCAGGCCTGGGGTGTGTGAAGCCTGGGGTGGCGGGCAGGCCTGGGGTGTGTGAAGCCTGGGGTGGCGGGCAGGCCTGGGGTGTGTGAAGCCTGGGGTGGCGGGCAGGCCTGGGGTCTGTGAAGCCTGGGGTGGCGGGCAGGCCTGGGGTGTGTGAAGCCTGGGGTGGCGGGCAGGCCTGGGGTGTGTGAAGCCTGGGGTGGCGGGCAGGCCTGGGGTGTGTGAAGCCTGGGGTGGCGGGCAGGCCTGGGGTGTGTGAAGCCTGGGGTGGCGGGCAGGCCTGGGGTCTGTGGTATTCACTCGGTGGCGGGAATCAAATGTGTGCGCTCGCTTTGTCTGTGGATGTCTGTGATCATGGGGAGGTCATGCCTGTGTTTTTGTGAATGTGTAGGGTTGAGTGCTATATTTGGAGGGTGTTGAGATGTAGTGTATACTCAAGGTGATGGTGGTTAGGTGTTTATAATTTGGTCTTTGGGGAAATGTTTACCTGTGGGTTTTTTTCCTCCTGTGAATTTGGGAATTTTTCTACTGGCCGATTTGGAAGGATTATCTGCATATGCATAGGGCAATGTTAGGACAAGTGCAGGCATTCATTAGCTTGGGTGTATGATCTGTGTTTTTTATTTGGGGAATGTAGACGGATCATTGTGTATTTGGGCATGTTGTAATGTTATGTGTATTTCTTTTTGTGATCTTCAGCAGCTGTCTATGCCTGTTTCAGTGTGCAGAGGGCAGGTCTGGGACTATTTTCAGGACTGGTGGATGTTGTATATGCTGGTGTCCAGTAGTGTTTATACGATTTGGTGGTGTGTGTGTGGCTGTGTGTTCTACAAGATGGAAGAGTTAATTCTGTGTGGGTTTTGGGAGTGTGGGGTTACGTATATGCAGGTAGTGTGGCATTACATGTGTATTTGGGACATAGGGTTATATGCCTGGGAGGTATACTACCCACCATGACCTGCCAGTTAGGAATTTCTGATCAGATCACCATGTGAGGTTACTTTCCGTGGACCCCTTTTTTCGCCCACATATTTCAATTTAAAAAATTATGCTCTCACTGTCAGTGTATGAGAATACCAATGACCATATTTTGGACAATTGTTGTTGTTATACCTTTTATGTTTTGCCAAATTCCTGAGTATTAAATAATATCTCATTGTGGTTTTAATTTGCAGGTCCTTAATTACTAGTGAGGTTAAACATATTTTCATGTTTATAAGCCATTTATGAGTTTTTTTTCCCTATGAATTTGTGGTTGTGTAGTAAAGAATGTGCTCTTTCCCCAAAAGAGGCCTGGCCTTTGCCATCAGCTTCTTAGAGATATTCTCTAAGCCCCTGGAATGTCCCTCTGATTGGATTGGGTGTCTTTGTTTGCCTGAAGGTCTTGGGTCATACCTGATGACTAATGATGTGACTTACAATGTCATTTATGGTAGTAGTTTTGAGTTATCATTTGAGTTTGGTATCAGGTTAGCTTGGGGGAGGGGGCGGCTGGAGATTGAGGTCAGCCACGTGGGCAGTCAACTGTGGAGCCCCAGTAAAGATTCTGGACACCAGGGTTGCTTTTTATAAAAAAAAAATATATGTTTTTATTGATTTTAGGGAGGAAGGGAGAAGGAGAGAGAGATAGAAACATCAATGATGAGAGAGAATCATTGGTGGGCTGCTTCCTACACAACTCCCTGCTGGGGATCGAGCATAAGACCCGGGCATATGCCCTGACCAGGAATGGAACTGTGACCTCCAGGTTCATAGGTCAGTGCTCAACCACTGAGACACACTGGACGGGCTGGACACCAGGGTTTGGATGAGCGTCCCTGGTTGGCAATACTCCACACGGAATCATTGATGCTGGGAATACTTCACCATCCTGATTCCAAGAGGGCAACTGGGAGCCCCAAATCAGGCACTTTCTGAGACTGCTCTATGTGCCTTCCCTTGGCTCACTTAAATCTTTGAGATAAGCTTTTGGTTCCTTGTTACCTTATACCAGCTATCTTTTGTAGAAGCTATAGCATCTATCCACAAATGATCACATTTTTGCATTTAACAAATTTTACAATATAAAAAACACACCAAAATTTGCATATAAAACTGAAAATATAAAAACAATTTTGGACTTTATTAAAAAAAATTAAATTCTATGTAAAATTGAACTTCTCAACTAAAAATTGACAGTGTCCATGTCAAAATTTTAACGGTTAGCAGGTAGTTTTTGATGAAGATGGCTAAATAATGAAGCAAATTTGAATTTATATATACTAATGAGCTGCTGTTTCCTATTGAGATTATCATTATTTATCTTAGCCAAGAGGCAATGAACTGAATTGATTGAAATATAACTTACGCAGGAATAGTTCTGTAAATACATTTAAATAAACTGTAAAGATATTTAATAAATATAACATTTATACTAAAAATATAAATCTCTTTTTACTTACTAGGTGATTTGCTTTTTTTCTTTTTTAAATGTTTTGTTTTCAATTACAGTGCACATTCAGTATTATTTTGTCTTAGTTTCAGATACACACATTGTAGTCTTTTCAAGGTCTTTTTTTTTTTTAAATATATTTTATTGATTTTTTTACAGAGAGGAAGGGAGAGGGACAGAGAGTCAGAAACATCGATGAGAGAGAAACATCGATCAGCTGCCTCCTGCACACCCCCCACTGGGGATGTGCCCGCAACCAAGGTACATGCCCTTGACCGGAATCGAACCCGGGACCCTTCAGTCCGCAGGCCGACGCTCTATCCACTGAGCCAAACCGGTTTCGGCCTTTTCAAGGTCTTAAAGGCCTATTTAAAAAAATACATTTTTATTGATTTCAGAGAGGAAGGGAGAGGAAGAGAGAGATAGAAACATAAACGATGAAAGAAAATCGTTGATCAGCTGCCTCCTGTATACTCCACTGGGGATTAAGCCTGCAACCCGGGCATGTGCCCTGACCAGGAATCGAACTGTGACTTCCTGGCTCATGGGTCCACGCTCAACCACTAACCCAAACCAGTGAAACTATGGATATGTTTTTATTGATTTGAGAGAGAGAGAGAGAGAGAGAGAGAGAGAGAGAGAGAGAGCGCAAAATTTCAATGTGAGAGGGAATCATCGATCAGTTGCCTCCCATACACACCCTCACCAGGGATCGAACCCACAATCTAGGTATGTGCTATGACCAGATATCTAACCCACAACCCTTTGGTGTACAGGATGACACTCCAACCAACTGAGCCACCTGGCCAGGGCTTTCATTGATTTTTTTTCAAGTGTTATAGCCACATAACAGTCCACCAAACCACCGCTGACTTCCTGTCCCGAATACCTGAAAACCCTCGGGCATGGAATGATGGGCACATTACATCCAATAGACAGACATCAAAATACACACAAGCCTTCGAAAACACAAGGTGCCCCCTGAGAAAGCACAGCATCCTGACTGCTACAATGTCAAGCTGCCTATTTTTATGTGGTCGCTGTTTTATGAAGAAAGCAGGTAGCCCCTGCACTTCTAAAGCACACGAAGTGTCCTTTGGGTCTGGGCTTTGATGCTTACCTGGACCTAAAATGAGGGTCCCACCTTGCTGAACTGGATCTCCTTGAACATCAAAAAGAGGGCCGGTCACCACCCTCCACAGGCTCCAAATGCTTCCTGAGAGTATGTTTGACTTTATATGGGGGCTTGGTCCTGAAATATTAGGAAGTGTCTTTAGATGCTATCATTTTATATTGGACTATAGCCTGGTGCATGAAATTCATGCACAGGTAGGGTCCCTAGACCTGGCCAGCGATCAGGGCTGATGTGTGGGGCGACCGGTGGGGTGATCGGGGCCCCTGCTCACACCCGCCTTGGCCTGGAGCCGCCAGCTTACCTGCTCCACCATCCTGCCATGGTCCTGCTCTTATAGGGGCCCATCGGGGCCGGCAGGGCCTCCATTGCTGCCCCCTGCCAGCACCGAGTTGCTGATGCCCACCATGTTCCGCACTGCCCCCTGGTAGTCAGCACATGTTTAACTCCCAGTTGGTCGAACTCCTGCCCGCCCATGGGGACAATTTGCATTTTAGTCTTTTATTATATAGGATTAGATATTAAAAATATAATGTTACTCCTTCTCTTTCTTGTGTGTCATCTTAACCCCAAAAGAGGCCTGGCCTTTTGTCTATATTTCCTTCAAAGAACGGTTTCTCAGCCTTCCACTACTGATGCTTTAGATGAGATCATTCTTTGTCTTGTACAATGTAGGGTGCTTAGCAGCACCCTTGCCCTCTACACCCACTAGATGATATGGCACCCACTATCCACCAAGTTGTGATGACTAAAAATTCTCCAGTCAATGTCAAATGTCCTGTGGGGGCAAAAGTGTCTCTGGTTGAGTAAACCTTTTTAAATTTTTTTTATTTGTTGACTTTAGAGAGGGAGGGAGGGAAGGATGGAAATAGCGAGTGAGAGAGACATTGATTTGTTCTCCCACTTATTCATGCATTCATTGGTAATTCTTGTATGTGCCCTGACCGGAGATCAAACCTGCAACTTTGGCATATGGGGATGATGCTCTCACCAGCTGAGCTACCCAGCCAGGGTGAATTGCCTGATTTCTTAATATTCCCAGATACCTGTTACTTTCCTCCATCTCGTGAACTCCTCTATTTCTTTCATGTTTACATTAAAATGGACAGTCATCTTACCAAGAAACAAACAGGCGAATTCACTTGGAGACATGGGGAAAAGACTAAATTTTACTGTTTTATAGGATTCTTCACCTAAAATAAATATTCAGAAATCCAAACTATCTCCTCCTGTCCAAAGAAGATGTCATTTGATATTTCTGAATTGTTAGAACTTCAACTGAAGGAGATTCCACAGCCTAGAATTTAACAGTCTTTGCTGGGAAGCACACTCCTGTGGGAGGCAACCAATGGATGTGTCCCTGTCACATCAATGTTTCTCTCTCTCTCTCCCCTCCTTCCCCTCTCTCTAAAATCAATGGAAAAAATGTCCTCACTTCTCGGGTGAGGATTAAAATAATAACAAAATAAATTTATAGCTGCATAGTACTTTTTAGTGTGTTGATTTTAAGGAGGACTATTCTGAGATTGACTGACATTTATACTGTTTCAGGAAGGAACTTTTAAAAATTATTATATGAGAAACTAATATTTTCTGTTTGGAAATACAGTACTTTAACACGGGTCAAAGAGGCTTAACATATGTGACTATCCCCTCTCTTATAATCACAAGGATATATTTTGTCTAGAATTCAAATCCTTATCTTTGTTGTGGCAATGCATGGTGAGGTGCTACTGAAGTGAAACTCACAGTTTACATCTAAAGTGCTAAGTGAGACAGAGTCCATTCACACACTGAGACTCCGTTGCGGCACTGGAAATCAGCCTATCAAAGAGTAAGTCCACACTGCACTGCTGAAATTTCCTACACTAAAGAGAGAAAAGGCGCGAACTCAGTGTTTATGCCAGCTCACCAACAGCTTTAGTAAAGTTTAAGTTGCTTTCTTTAAAAACATTAGAAATGGGTCATGTTAACTCGCTCATAAACAGCTCCCCAATCCGCCCCCTCCTGCCAGCCACCCCTAGGACTTCAGGCCTGTCATTTCTTTCCCGCCCTTCATTACAACCTTCTCACTAATATCACTGGCTCTGGTGGTGGGTTCCAATTCCTCCTCCACTCTGGGTTGTGATTGTGTCATAACTTGTCCACTTTAAGTACTTGTACGAGCCCCACCCGCACACTGCCTCCAGAACAAACCCAAACTCCTCGGCATGTCACCCCATACTCGGCATGAATTAGCCACAACCTGTCTCTTGGCTCACCAATTCCCAAATTGCCTTTTAGACTCTGGCCAGATGCAGGGACCTGGACTTCCCCAAGAGTGAGCTTAGCCTGACGGATGTGGCTTAGGGGATTGAGCTTCCTCCTGTGCAACAAAAGGTCACTGGGTCCATTCCTGCAACTGACTGGGTACTGTCATGAAGCTATGCCTGGGTTGGGGGTTTGATCCCCAGTAGGGGGCATGCAGGAGGCAGCCAACCAATGTTTCTATATCTCACTCCCTCTCTCTTCCTCTCTCTAAAGAAAAAAAAAAAAAACATATTTAAAAGTGAGCTTAGACGCCTCCTCCTCTGAGAAGCCTTCCCAGATACTCTCTCCCCTCACTTTTCTGGCACAGGTATCCCCAGTACATGCTTTCCTCTCTCACAAACCCTTCACCTGGATCGGAATGAGCTGTTTGCTTCTGGCTCTCAGAGTAGAGGATGTGCCGGGAGGGCAGGGCTGTGTCTGTCTTCTATCACCACCTCCCAGAGCGCCCAGCACAGCGGTTGTCACTAACGAGAGCTCAATAATGTTTGTGGAGATGAATGATCTGAGTTCAAGTTTTCTTATTGGCATCTCAGAGCCAATTTCTTCCTACCTAAACCACAGATTAGCAGTTCACCTGAAGCTCACTAAGCTCTATTAATTATAAAGAATTATGCCAAGGGCAGGGAATGTGGACCACATAATGGTGAATAAAACATCACACTCTTCAACTAACTACACTCCCAGCCACTTTATGCGCAATAACTAAGTATACAAGGAAGTACAAGGTGCTGTTAAAATACAGCAAGGGGCCCTAACCAGTTTGGCTCAGTGGATAGACCGTCGGCCTGTGGACTGAAGGGTCCCAGGTTCGATTCCGGTCAAGGGCATGTACCTTGGTAGGGGGTGTGCAGGAGGCAGCTGATCAATGTTTCTCTCTCATCTGATGTTCCTAACTCTCTATCCCTCTCCCTTCCTCTCTGTAAAAAATCAATAAAATATATTTTAAAAAATACAGCGAGGGGAGCATTTACTCCTGCTTGAAGAGCTATTAAGAGCCCCTTTGAGTTGGGCTTCAAATGAAACCAAGATTTCATCAATGAAAGGACATAAAGTATTCAAAGTCATGAAGATGAAGTATTTATTTTATTTTAATCACAAAAATAAAATGTATTATTTAAAAAACATATAAAAGCCATTTTCTTACTTCCATTCATTGGGGTTAGCACTGCAATATCTTTTTTTTTAATTTCTTTATTGATTAAGGTATTACATATGTGTCCTTATTCTCCCATTACCCCCCATCCCCCATTCATGTTCCCACCGCCCTGTTGTCTGTGTCCATTGATTAGGCTTATATGCATGCTTATAAGTCCTTTGGTCGATCTCTCCCCCTTATCCCCATCGTCCCCTACCTTCCCTGAGGTTTGACGTTCTGATTGATGTTTCTGTGTCTCTGGATCTGTTTTTGTTCATCAGTTTATGTTGTTCATTATAGTCCACAAATGAGTGAGATCATGTGATATTTATCTTTCTCTGCCTGGCTTATTTCACTTAGCATAATGCTCTCCATCTCCATCCATGTTGTTGCAAATGGTAAGAACTACTTCTTTTTTATCGCAGTGTAGTATTCCATTGTGTAGATGTACCACAGTTTTTTAATCCACTCATCTGTTGATGGGCAATAGGCTGTTTCCAAATCTTAGCTATGGTGAATTGTGCTGCTATGAACATAGGGGTGCATATATCCTTTCTGATTGGTGTTTCTAGTTTCTTGGGATATATTCCTAGAAGTGGGATCACTGGGTCAAATGGGAGTTCCATTTTTACTTTTTTGAGGAAACTCCATATTGTTCTCCAAGTGGCTGCACCAGTCTGCATTCCCACCAGCAGTGCACGAGGGTTCCTTTTTCTCCGAATCCTTGCCGGCACTTGTCGTTTGTTGCTTTGTTGATGATAGCCATTCTGACAGATGTGAGATGGTACCGCATTATCGTTTTGATTTGCATCTCTCTGATGATTAGTGACTTTGAGCAGGTTTTCATAAGTCTCTTGGTCTACCTTCTGTCTTCTTTCGAAAAGTGTCTATTTAGATCAGTTGCCCATTTTTTGATTGGATTGTTTATCTTATTTTTGTTAAGCTGCATGAGTTCCCTGTAAATGTTGGAGATTAAACCCTTATCATTGATATCATTGGCAAATGTGTTCTCCCAGGCAGTGGGCTTTCTTGTTGTTTTATTGATGGTTTCCTTTGCTGTGAAGAAGCTTTTTATTTTGATGTAGTCCCATTTATTTATTTTCTCTTTAGCTTCCATTGCCCTAGGAGCGGTATCAGTGAAGAAATTGCTACGGCATAAGTCTGAGATTTCTCTGCCTGTGTATTCCTCTAGTATTTTTATGGTTTCCCGTCTTATGCTTCAGTCCTTGATCCATTTTGAGTTTATTTTTGTGTATGGTGTAAGTTGGTGATCTAGTTTCATTTTTTTGCATGTATCTGTTCAATTTTCCCAACACCATTTATGGAAGAGACTGTCTTGACTCCATTGTATGTTCATGCCCCTTTGTCAAATATTAATTGAGCATAGTGATATGGGTCAATTTCTGGATTCTCTATTCTATTCCATTGGTCTATATATCTGTTCTTGTGCCAGTACCAGGCTGTTTTGAGAACAGTGGCTTTGTAATACAGCTTGAAATCTGGTATTGAGATCCCACCTACTTTGTTCTGCTTTCTCAGGATTCCTGTGGCTATTCGGGGTCTTTTTTTATTCCAGATGAACTTTTGGATAGTTCGTTCTAGGTCTGAGAAATATGTCATTGGTATTTTAATGGGGAGTGCATTGGATTTATAGATTGCTTTGGGTAGTATGGACATTTTAATGATGTTGATTCTACCAATCCATGAACATGGTATGTTCTTCCATCTGTTTACGTCTTCCTTTATCTCTTTTTTCAGTGTCCTGTAGTTTTCCGTGTATAGGTCTTTTACCTCCTTAGTTAAGTTTATTCCTGGGTATCTTAATTTTTTTGGTGCAATGGTAAATGGGATTCTTTTTTAGTCTCTCTTTCTGTAACTTCACTATTGGTGTATAGAAATGCCATAGATTTCTTGGCGTTAATTTTGTATCCTGTTACATTGCCAAATTCATTTATTAAGTCTAACAGTTTTTTGATGAAGTCTTTAGGGTTTTCTATGTACAGTATCATGTCATCTGCAAATAAGATCAGCTTTACTTCTTCTTTTCCAATTTGAATGCCTTTTATTTCTTCTTCTTGTCTAATTGCAATGGCTAATACTTCCAGTACTATGTCGAACAGGAGTGGTGAGAGTGGGCATCCCTGTCTTGTTCCTGTTCTTAGGGGAAATGGTTTTAGTTTTTGCCCATTGAGTATGATGTTGGCTGTGGGTTTATCATATATGGCTTTTATTATGTTGATGTATGATCCTTCTATTCCCACGTTGCTGAGAGTTTTTATCAAGAAAGGATGTTGGATTTTGTCAAATGCTTTTTCTGCATCAATTGATATAACTATGTGATTTTTATCTCTGTTTATGTGAGGTATCACATTTATTGATTTGCAGATATTGTACCATCCTTGCATTCCTGGGATAAACCCTACTTGGTCATGGTGTATGATCTTTGTGATGTACTGCTGGATCTGATTTGCTAGAATTTTGTTGAGGATTTTGGCATCCATGTTCATGAGGGATATTGGCCTATAATTCTCTTTCATTGTGTTGTCTTTATCTGGTTTTGGTATTAGGGTGATGCTGGCTTCATAGAAGGAGCTTGAAAGTGTTCCTTCCTCTTGAATTTTTTGGAATAGTCTGAGGAGGATAGGTTTTAGTTCTTCCTTGAATGTTTGGTAAAACTCCCCAGTGAAGCCATCTGGCCCTGGGCTTTTGTTTGCTGGAACCTTTTTGATGACTGCTTCAATTTCTTCCATAGTTATTGGCCTATTGAGATGTTTAGATTCTTCCTGAGTGAGTTTTGGAAGGTTATATTTTTCTAGGAATATGTCCATTTCTTCCAGGTTGTCCAGTTTGTTGGAATAGAGTTGTTCATAGTATTTTTTAACAATCCTTTGTATTTCGGTGGCGTCTGTTGTTATTTCTCCTCTTTCATTTCTGATTTTGTTTATTTGGGTCCTCTCTCTTTGCTTCTTTGTGAGCCTGGCTAGAGGTTCATCAATCTTGTTTATCCTTTCAAAGAACCAGCTTTTGGTTTTGTTGATCTTTTGTATTGTTTTTTTGGTCTCTATGTCGTTTATCTCCCCTCAGATCTTTATTATTTCCTTCCTTCTGCTTACACTGGGCTTTTCTTGTTGCTCTCTTTCTAACTATTTGAGTTGAAGGGTTAGGTAATTTCTTACCACTGTTTCTTGTTTTTTGCAGTAGGCTTGTAGAGCTATGAACTTCCCTCTCAAGACTGCTTTGACTGTGTCCCATAGATTTTGGATTGTTGTGTTTTCATTGTCATTTGTTGCCTGTTTTTTATTTCTTCTTTGATCTCTCTGGTAAACCAGTCATTGTTTAATAGCATGCTGTTTAGTCTCCATGTGTTTGATTTTTTTGGATTGTTTTTATTGTAGTTGATTTCCAGTTTTATGCCACTGTGATCTGAGAAGATGCTTGATATGATTTCTATCTTCTTGAATTTGAAGAGAGTTTGCCTATGTCCCAACATATGGTCTATCTTTGAAAATGACCCATGTGCACTTGAGAAGAATGTATATTCTGTGGCTTTGGGGTGAAATGTTCTGAAGATGTCAATTAATTCCATCTGGTCTAGTGAGTCATTTAGGATTGATGTTTCTTTGCTGATTTTTTGTTTAGAGGATTTGTCCAATGGTGATAATGGGGTATTAAAGTCTCCTACTATGACTGTATTGTTGTCAATCTCTCCCTTGATATCCTCCAGGAGTTTTCTTATGTATTTGGGTGCTCCTGCATTGGGTGCGTATATGTTTACCAGAGTTATTTCTTCTTGTCGGATCGCACCCTTTAGTATTAGGAAGTGGCCTTCCTTATCTCTTGTTATGTCCTTCAGTTTGAGATCTAATTTGTCAGATATAAGTATTGCTACCCCAGCTTTTTTTCATTTCCATTCGCCTGAAAAATCTTTTTCCATCCCTTCACTCCCAGTCTGTGTGTGTCTTTTTTTTTTTGAGGTGGGTTTTTGGTAGACAGCATATATATGGGTCATGTTTTCTTACCCACTCAGCTATCCTATGTCTTTTGATTGGGGCATTTAATCCATTTACATTTAAAGTTATTATTGATAGGTTCTTATTTGTTGCCATTTTTATTCTTTACCCCTGTGTTCCTTCTTCACTTCCTATTTCTTTTTTTACAGCAGACCCTTTAGCATTTCTTGCATTGTTGGTTTGGTGGTAATAAATTCCCTTACTCCTTTTTTGTCTGTGAAGCTCCTGGTTTCACCTTCAGTTTTGATAGATGCCTTGCTGGGTACAGTATTCTTGGATTCAGACCCTTCCTTTGCATGACTTTGTATATTTCATTCCATTCCCTCTGGCCTTTTGTGTTTCTGTTGAGAAATCAGTCGCTAGTCTGATGGGGGTTCCTTTGTAGGTAACTTTATGTCTCTCTCTGGCCACTTTTAAGATTCTTACTTTGTCGTTGGTGTTTGCCAATTTAATTATAATGTGCCTTGGCGTCGGTCTTTTGGGGTTCATTTTGCTTGGGACTCTGTGAGCTTCTTGGATTTGTGTGGGGTTTTTCTTCCCTATATCAGGGAAGTTTTCTGTCATTATTTCTTCAAACAGGTTTTCTATTCCTTGCTCAGTTTCCTGTCCTTCTGCAACCCCTATTATGCAGACGTTGTATTGTTTCGTTTTGTCCCAAAGTTCCCTTAGGCTCTCCTCCTGCTTTTTAATTTTTTTTTTCTAGAAGCTGCTCTACTTGGGTAATTTTTTCTACCTTGTCTTCTAGCTCACTGATGCGGTCCTCTGCTTCTTCTAGTCTACTCTCGATGCTTTCTATTGAGTTCTTTACAGCAGTGATGTCATTTTTCATTTCTTCTTGGTTCTTCTTCATTTCCTCTCGGTTATTACACATATTGTCAAATTTGTCTTCCATTCTTTTCAGCCACTCTATGACCATTTCTCTGAAATATTTCTCTGGCAGGTTGCTTGCCTCCATTTCATTTACTTCCTTTTCTGGTGATTCCTGCTTCTCTTTCATATGCGGGCTGTTTCTTTGACTCCCCATGTTCTCTCTTCTCCATGTGTCTGGTTATGTAGTTCTCCCTCTCCTGCATTGATTTAAAGGCACAAGATACAACACAACAAGGCACAACACACAAGGCACTAAATACAAATGTATTCACGATATTAATAACCCCAAATAAAGGTGACCACCAGAGAGAAGCAAATTAGAGGATAAGAAATAAAGAATAGAACAAAAAAGGAGTGAAAAAGTGAAATTGGGAAAAGCAAAAAAAAAGGAGAGAGAGAAAAGAGAGCGAATAAGAAAGAAGAGGGGGAAAAAACTATATATATGGGGAGAAAACTGTAATAGAACAGCCACTAATCCCAACACATGCCAACAACAATTACCTGGAGATGAATGCAAACTACAAACAACTAATATCAAGCGAGGCAAGGGAAAACAGAAGCAAAAAAACAAACAAAAACAAAACAAACAAAAAAAGAGAAAAAGTGAAACAATCTCACAAACAAGCATAAAAAAATCGATATAATCAACAATCAAGCAAACAACAGCAAAAGGAGAGAGAGAAAAAATTTTTTGGATAGTGAAGAAAGAGAAGAAATAGGTGTGTATGGACTTGGACCAGAGGCTTGGAAATTAGATATATAAGTAGGGTGAAATTTTAACAGGGGGTAAAAGGAAGGAATAGGAAAAATCTAAAGCAGGATTAGGGTAAGAGAAACAGGACAACAAAAGAGCAAAAGTTAGGAAGAGAGTGATGGCATAAAGGTAAAGTTGAGATAGAGTAAAATGATGCTAAGGGGAAGATGAAAATAGAATGTAGAACACTAATCCCAAAGTAAAATAAAGAGAAAATAAAATCATACTTTTTAAAAAAAAAAATGTAAAATAGTAGTAGTAATAATATGGATTGAAAATAAAAATGTAATAATTAAAAAGATAAAATCAAGTGAGGAAAAAAAATTAAATAAAAGATGAAAAAATAAAAATGTGCAGTAGTGAAGGTCATTCACTTCCTCTACTGTTCTGTTTGGCATGCCTGTTTCCCAGTCAGGACAGTATTACAGTTCCCTGCGTTCCACTGCTCCTCAGTGTTGTAAGCCAGTCCTGATTTTTAAGCAGGCAGTTTATTTGTGTTTACACAAGAGTCTATTTGTGATTCAACCCCTGGGTGGCAGTGTTTCTGGATTGACCTCCGGATCTATAGGTCCTCTCTAGTCAGTGCTTAGATCCTGCTTTCCCTGTGGCATTCAATACTGGTTTGTGGGAGTGGGTTGCCCCAGAGCTGGTTCTCTGATGGTTATTCCCTGCTCTGATCCCCAGGTTCCAGAAAAACAACTTTCCCTTGCAGTCTCTTAGGGTGTCCCCAATTGGGTGATCCTATGTATTGGGCTTAGTAATCAGAAGCAAGGATTTAAAGAGGAGAAAAAAAAAAGAGCCAGAGTTAAGTGTGCAAACTCTGGGGCTGTGCTCAAGTCTCTTTTCCCCTTAGGTCTAAGCAGCCTGCACACTTTTAAAATTTTGGCTATCGTTTTGTGCCCAGATCAAAATGGGTAGCTTTTAAGAGTTCCCTTCTGCGGACCCCCTTCCACATTCACGGATCACACCAGCCCCAACAGCCACTGATTTTTCTAGGTGCAGACTTTCCCAGGTCTCCAGCTCCCACGTGCGTGTTTCTCTCTCCTGCTGGGATCCTAGACCTCACCTTCTCCCAGGCAAAATCTGACCTTTCCGTGGTGGAGTTAGAGCTCCTCTCAATCCGCATGCTTGCACCACTTAGGAACTGGTGTTCTCGGGTTCGCAGCTGTTTGGTGGGTGCTGTAGTTGTAGATTCCCTGGGCTTTTCAGGCTCCCGATAACATCCACTTTTCCTTCAAGATGGTGAGATCTCGACATCCGAGCCAGTCGCTCCGGGAGGGAACACAGCAGCAGTGGGGGCTGCCCGGTCAGGGGAGCCCTGCCTGACAGTCACCCACAGTCTCCTGGAGTATAGCTGTCCCTCAACTCACCAACAAACACTCCCTGTGCGACCACACACTCTCCCTTTGTTTTCTCACACATACACTCTCTTGCAGTTTGCCTTCCCATTGGCAGCCATCTTCCTCCTTTTCTGCAATATCTTTTAAAGTATTTTTCATTACATACACACACAAACACACACACACACACACACACACACACACACACACACACACACACCTTACAGCTCTTTATGTTTAGTACTTCGCAGCTTTCCATGTCATTACACCCCAGAAAGGAATCTTTTAGGGGCTGGTGTATCTGGATTGCTTATAGGAATCATAAAAAACAGTCTGAGTTATTAACTTACCATTTGTTCCCCTAAGCATGTAGATTCAAATACATCATCAGTGTTTTCTTCTTGAGACATGTCATGTGTAAGTTACCTGAGGAGGTAACTTCTTCACCTCTTTTCATTCCCAATCTTTTATAAGTTTCTCTCTCAGGATCAATGTAGATTTCATGACAATACCCAGTCAGTTTGCAGAAAGGCTGCCAAAAGTGAATATTTGGGATCTTTATAAGAAAAAAGTGATAGAAAAGTAATTATAATCTAACTTAATTTCAGTAAATATAACCTAAACTTAGTGGTTCAAATCATATACTTGCCATGTCTCTTAGTTTTAATCTGTTAAATTTTCAATTTGTTATACATTTACCTCAATATGATGGTAGGATGACTGTCCAATCACTGTAAGGGTGACATTTGCCTCCTTTATGAGAGAAAACACACATATAAATACTACTAGAAATTATGTTTCCTGCCCTGGCTGGTTGGCTCAGTAGATAGAGTGTCGGCCTGCAGACTGAAGGGTCCCCGGTTCGATTCCGGTCAAGGGCATGTACCTTGGTTGTGGGCACACACCCAGTAGGGGGCGTGCAGGAGGCAGCTGATCAAAGTTTCTCTCTCATCAATGTTTCTAGCTCTCTATCCCTCTCCTTTCCTCTCTGTAAAAACTCAATAAAATATATTTTTTTAAAAAAGAAATTATGGTTCCTACAACTTCCCCTTATCCATTCCATTCCAAAGCCATAGGCTTCCAGAAGAATGGAATAAATGGGAAAAGTGTGTGAGTCAAAGCAAAGAAATGTATGGTAAAATGTTTCATTCTGATGATCTTTTACTAAGTAAGAACTTTAATATAGTCAATAATTCTCTACACTCCACCCAAAAGTGTACTTTAAAAAAAAGTAGCCCTGGCTGATGTGGCCCAGTTATCTGGGTGGTGTCCTGCGCACCAAAAGGTTGTGGGTTCAATCCCTACTAAGGGGGGCATGCAGGAGGTAGCCTATCGATGTTTCACTCTCACATTGATGTTTCTCTTTCACTTTCCCTTGCCCTCTCTCTAAAAACAAATCAATAAAAATATTTTAGCAAAGAATAAAAATGATTAAAGTAGTATTATTTAATCAGTTTTATATTTTCATATCCCAGTGGTAAGGTCTGGGGAAAACACATCTGAGTTTTACAAAGGCTGCCCAATGCCTTCACTCGAAAGCTCATCTGGGGACAAATCTCTATGTATGTGCCTGACGAAAAACACATGTGTTTGGTTGTCACAGGGATGTGGAATGTGCACCCCATTACCAATACAATTTTTCACCTTTAAGATATATTAGTATTTTCCTATAATGAGCAACTATGTGGTGTTTTTATTACAAAACTAGGGGCCCAGTGCACGAATTCGTGCACCTTGAAAGGAACTGTGGGCTGCGAGGCTGCAGTAGGCACAGGGACAGGTCTTGGCCCATTCTCCATGCCCCTGCCCAGCCCCCCCTGCCTCAGCCCCCGGACCCCTGCCTGCCTGCAGCCCCACTCCTGCCACCGCCTCTCCCATGCGCTGACAGCGCCAGCCCCACTTGCACCCGCTGACAGCATGGAGTGACTGGGGCCAGCTCTGGCAGCGGGTGCGAGCAGGGCTGGTGCCGGCAGCAGGCACAGCGCCAGGCAGGACCACAGCATGCAGGAGCAAAGAATTTTCAGTAACCACCAGAGTCTTTCCCTGATGACAGCGACCAGCGCCGTGCCTTGGTCTGGCGCCCTACTCACCTGCTCCACCATCCTGCTGTGGCCAACACCTGCCATGTTCCGCACACGCTCCCTGGTGGTTAGCGCATGTAATAGTGACTGGTTGTTCAGTTGTTCCAGTTGTTCCGCCGTTTGGTCTATTTGCATATTAGACTTTTATTATATAGGATTAAGGAAAGAAATCTCAATAATTGCCAGCATTTGTGTTTTTGGTCATTATCATTCAACATTTGTGAATAGGCAGGTTACTAGGTAACATCAAAAGTATTACTGTGGTTAGTATGTTTATAAGCCGCAGTAACCAATACATGAAAACAGGAATAGATGTCTAATGCGTCCCTCCCTGTTAGGAGGTGCTGGAGAGGTGCGGGAAGGTGATAACCTGGGTCTAAGGCAGCTCCTCACCGACCCCCACTGCACTTCTTATAAATGTAGGTGACTTGCACAAGGTCCCCTGAGGCAGGGCACGCTGCTGTTCACTCTCAGGAAACTTACTTGTAAGAAACTCTTGGGGATTTTGGCTAGATCTTCCACGTACTCCTTGCAGGTGTAACACAGGAAATGCTGAAACCCCAACCGGCAAGAAGAACAAGTTCGCGACAGACACCCTCCGGGTTCAGCAAAGACCAAGTGCTTCGTTTCGCATGATGCTAACCCAGCACCCACGTTGGGTAGAAAAGGGTATCGCGGTGCCCAATGTGCTTTAAAGCTGGGCCGCACCCTGTCCCCGCTAGGCCTCCTTGCTTGCGGAGAAAAGGGCCTCGGCTTGGCGGCTAGTGGTCCCTTCTGCCTCTGGGAAGCGAGAGTCTGCCCGGCGTTCCGGACGCCCCTAGTGGGCTGCCATGGGAAGGGCCGGGCAGATACCACCTTCGACCCAACCCTCCAGGGCCCAAAGTGTCTCTCAGCCGTGGCTGGGGAAGCAACCTCCACCCCAGCTGCTGAGAGAGAAGGGCTGAATTATGCAACATGTATCACTTATGGAATATTTATGTCAAAAGTATATAACCTGAGTAACCAGGAGGCAAAACAGATGGGTTACACCTGGCCTAGACTCTTCAAAAAGAGTCAATGTCATTGAAACAAACAATAAAAAAAATAAAAAAGGGAGGTCTGCGCCATCTTGATCCGGAAAGTGGAGCTTATCTGAAGCCTGAGAATCCACAACGGCGGCACCCCAGGAACAGCTGCGAGCCCCAGAACAACGCTCCCCAACTGGCGCAAGCACACGGGTTCAGAGGAGCTCTACACTCCACCACGGAAAGGTCAGATTTCGCCTGGGATAAGGTGAGGTCTCTGGTCCCGGCGGGAGAGAGGAACGCGTGTTTTGCGGGAGCTGGAGGACCAGGGAAGTCTGTGCCTAGAAAAATCCGTGGCTGTAGGGGCTGGCGTGATCTGTGATTGTGGAAAGGGGTCCTCAGAGCTGCTAAGAGAAGGGCACTCTAAAAAGCAACCCATTTTGATCTTAAGTGCAGGGACACCCTAAGAATTTCAGGCAGTCCAGACTTACGCGCAGCCCCTGCGTTCCCTGGGTGCCTGGGCTTACGCGGAGTCCCGGAGTACGCACAACTGGGCTTTTTCCTCTTGAAATTCTTGCTTCTGATTACTAAGCCCAATACATAGGATCACCCAGTTGGGGACACCCTGGGAGACTGCAGGGGAAGGTTGTTTTTCTGGAACCTGGGGATCAGAGCAGGGAGTGACCATTGGAGAGCCAGCTCTGAGGCAGACCACTCCCACAGGCCGGTGACGAGTGCCACAGGGAAAGAAGGCTCTAACACTGCCTAGAGAGGCCATAGATAGACCCGGAAGTTAATCCAGAAACACTGCCACCCAGGGGCTGAATCACAAATCGACTCTTGTGTAATCAAAAATAAAGGAATACGAGAAATTAAGACACACCGCCTGCTTAAAATCAGGACTGGCTTACAACACCGAAGAGCAGTGGATCGCAGGGAACTGCAATACTGTCTGGACTGAGAAACAGGCGTGCCAAACAGAAAAACAGAGGAAGTGAATGACCTTCACTACTTCACATTTTATTTTTACCTTTTATTTTTTTATTTTTTTAATGTTTTTTTTTATTTTCATTTTTTGCATCTTTTAATCAAGAAACTTTTTTTTTCTTTTTTCATCACTTGATTTTACCTTTTTAATGATTACATTTTTATTTTCAATCCGTATTATTACTACTGCTATTTTATCTTTTTTTTTTTTTAAAGTGTCATTTTATTTTCTCTTCATTTTATTTTGGGATTAGGGTTCTACATTCTATTTTTATCTTTCCTTTAGCATCGTTTTACTCTATCTCAACTCTACCTTTAGGCCATCACTCTCTTCCTAACCTCCCCCTTTTCAGTGTCCTGTTTATATTACCCTTTTACTGCTTTAGATTTTCCCTATTCTTTCTGTTTACCCCTTGTTAAAATTTCACCCTACTTACATATCTAATCTCCAATCCTCTGCTCCAAGTCCACATACACCTCTCCCTTCGCTGTCTGAGCTATCCATAAACTTGTCCTTCTCTCTGTCCTTTTGTTGTTGTTTGCTTGAATGTAGATTATACCCAATTTTTATGCTTTTTTGTGAGATTGTTTTGCTTATTCTTCTTTTGCTTATTTTTTTGTTTGTTTTGTGATTCAGCTTTCCCTTGCCTCACTCCATATTAGTTGGTGTGGTAGTTTGTACTAATCCCCAGGCACTTGTTGCTGGCATTTGCTGGGATTAGTGATTGTTCTACTGGAATTTTATCCCCAATATATATAGTCTGTTCCCCTTTCTCTCTTAGTCACTTTCTTGTCTCTCTTACTTTTTTTTTTCTCTTTACTTTCCCTTTTCCCAATTTCATTTTCACACTCCTTTTTTCTTTTTTTTTTCTTTCTTTCTTTCCTTTTTCCTCTTCTTCTTTCTCTCCTATCACCTAATTTGCTTTTCTCTGGTGGTCACCTTTATTGGAGGTTATTAATATCGTGAATACATTCCTGTTCAGTGCCTTGTGAGTTGTACCTGGTAGTGCTGTATTTTGTGCCTTTAAATCAACCCAGGAGAGAGAGAACTACATAACCAGACACCCAGAGAAGAGAGACCATGGGGAGACAAAGAAGCAGCCCGCATATGAAAGAAAAGCAGGCATCACCAGAAAAGGAAGTAAACGAAATGGAGGCAAGCAACCTTCCAGAAAAAGAATTCAGAGAAATGGTCATAAGGTGGCTGAAAAGAATGGAAGACAAATTCGACAATATGAGCAAGAACCAAGAGGAAATGAAGAAGAACCAAGAAGAAATGAAAAATGACATCGCTGCTGTAAAGAACTCAATAGAAAGCATCAAGAGTAGACTAGAAGAAACAGAGGACCGCATCAGTGAGCTAGAAGACAAGATGGAAAAAAATACCCAAGAAAAGCAACTTCTAGAAAAAAAAATTAAAAGGCAGGAGGAGAGTCTAAGGGAACTTTGGGACAACACGAAACAAAACAACATCCGCATAATAGGGGTTCCAGAAGGAAAGGAAGCTGAGCAAGGAATAGAAAACCTCTTTGAAGAAATAATGACAGAAAATTTCCCAGATATAGGGAAGAAAAAACACACACAAATCCAAGAAGCTCACAGAGTCCCAAGCAAAATGAACCCCAAAAGACCGACACCAAGGCACATTATAATTAAATTGGCAAACACCAATGACAAAGTAAGAATCTTAAAAGCAGCAAGAGAGAGACAGAAAGTTACATACAAAGGAACCCCCATCAGACTAGCAACTGATTTCTCAACAGAAACTCATCAGGCCAGAAGGGAATGGAATGAAATATACAAAGTCATGCAAAGGAAGGGTCTGAATCCAAGAATACTGTACCCAGCAAGGCTGTCAATCAAAATTGAAGGTGAAATCAGGAGCTTCACAGACAAAAAAGAACTAAGGGAATTTATTACCACCAAACCAGCAATGCAAGAAATGCTAAAGGGTCTGCTGTAAAAAAAAAAAAAAGAAAGAAAGAAAGAAAGAAACAGGAAGCGAAGAAGTAACACAGGGGTAAAGAATAGGAATGGCGACAAATAAGTACCTATCAATAATAACTTTAAATGTAAATGGATTAAATGCCCCAATCAAAAGACATAGGGTAACGGATTGGATAAGAAAACACGACCCATATATCTGCTGTCTACAAGAAACCCACCTCAGAAAAAAAGACGCACACAGACTGAGGGTGAAGGCATGGAGAAAGGTTTTCCAGGCAAATGGAACTGAAAAAAAAGCTGGGGTAGCAATACTTATTTCTGACAAATTAGATCTCAAACTGAAGGACATAACAAGAGATAAGGAAGGCCATTTCATAATACTAAAGGGAGCAATCCAACAAGAAGAAATAACTCTGGTAAACATATATGCACCCAATACAGGAGCACCCAAATACATAAAAAAACTCCTGGAAAATATCAAGGGAGAGATTGACAGCAATACAATCATAGTAGGGGACTTTAATACCCCACTATCACCATTGGACAAATCCTCTAAACAAAACATCAGCAAAGAAACATCAATCCTAAATGACTCACTAGACCAGATGAAATTAATTGACATCTTCAGAACATTTCACCCCAAAGCCACAGAATATACATTCTTCTCAAGTGCACATGGGTCCTTTTCAAAGATAGACCATATGTTGGGACATAGGCAAAGTCTCTTCAAATTCAAGAAGATAGAAATCATATCAAGCATCTTCTCAGACCACAGTGGCATAAAACTGGAAATCAACTACAATAAAAACAACCCAAAGAAATCAAACACATGGAGACTAAACAGCATGCTATTAAACCATGACTGGGTTACCAGAGAGATCAAAGAAGAAATAAAAAACATCATGACAACAAATGACAATGAAAACACAACAATGCAAAATCTATGGGACACAGCGAAAGCAGTCCTGAGAGGGAAGTTCATAGCTCTACAAGCCTACTGCAAAAAACAAGAAACAGGGGTAATAAATTACCTAACCCAACAACTCAAAGAGTTAGAAAAAGAGCAACAAGAAAAGCCCAGTGTAAGCAGAAGGAAGGAAATAATAAAGATCAGAGCACAGATAAACGACATAGAGACCAAAGAAACAATACAAAAGATCAACAAAACCAAGAGCTGGTTCTTTGAAAGGATAAACAAGATTGATGAACCTCTAGCCAGGCTCACCAAGAAGCAAAGAGAGAGGACCCAAATAAACAAGATCAGAAATGAAAGAGGTGAAATAACAACAGATCCCGCCGAAATACAAAGGATTGTTAAAAAATACTACGAACAACTCTATTCCAACAAACTGGACAACCTGGAGGAAATGGACATATTCCTAGAAAAATATAACCTTCCAAAACTCAATCAGGAAGAATCTAAACAGCTCAACATGCCAGTAACTATGGAAGAAATTGAAGCAGTCATCAAAAAGGTTCCAGCAAACAAAAGCCCGGGGCCAGACGGCTTCACAGGAGAGTTCTACCAAACATTCAAGGAAGAACTAAAACCTATCCTCCTCAGACTATTCCAAAAAATTCAAGAGGAAGGAACACTTCCACGCTCCTTCTATGAAGCCAGCATCACCCTAATACCAAAACCAGATAAAGACAGCACAATGAAGGAGAATTACAGGCCAATATCCCTCATGAATGTAGATGCCAAAATCCTCAATAAAATTCTAGCAAATAGGATCCAGCAGTACATCAGAAAGATCATACACCATGACCAAGTAGGATTTATCCCAGGAATGCAAGGATGGTTCAATATCCGCAAATCAATAAATGTGATACATCACATAAACAAATTGAGAGATAAAAATCACATAGTCATATCAATTGATGCAGAAAAAGCATTTGACAAAATCCAACACCCTTTCTTGATAAAAACTCTCAACAAGGTGGGAATAGAAGGATCATACCTCAACATAATAAAAGCTATATTTGATAAACCCACAGCTAACATCATACTCAATGGGCAAAAACTAAAACCATTTCCCCCAAGAACAGGAACAAGACAGGGATGCCCACTCTCACCACTCCTGTTTGACATAGTACTGGAAGTAATAGCCACTGCAATTAGATAAGAAGAAGAAATAAAAGGCATCCAAATTGGAAAAGAAGAAGTAAAGCTGTCCTTATTTGCAGATGACATGATATTGTACATAAAAAACCCGAAAGACTCCATCAAAAAACTAACAAACTTAATAAATGAATTCGGCAATGTAGCAGGATACAAAATTAACACCAAGAAATCTATGGCATTTCTATACACCAACAATGAACTTACAGAAAGAGAGACTAAAAAAGCAATCCCATTTTCCATCGCACCAAAAAAATTAAGATACTTAGGAATAAACCTAACCAAGGAGGTAAAAGACCTATATGCGGAAAACTACAGGACACTGAAAAAAGAGATAGAGGAAGATGTAAACAGATGGAAGAACATACCATGTTCATGGATTGGTAGAATCAACATCATTAAAATGTCCATACTACCCAAAGCAATCTATAGATTCAATGCACTCCCCATTAAAATACCAACGGCGTATTTCACAGACCTAGAAAGAACTCTCCAAAAATTCATCTGGAATAAAAAAAGACCCCGAATAGCCACAGCAATCCTGAGAAAGAAGAATAAAGTAGGAGGGATCTCAATACCAGATTTCAAGCTGTATTACAAAGCCACTGTCCTCAAAACAGCCTGGTACTGGCACAAGAACAGACATATAGATCAATGGAACAGAATAGAGAATCCAGATATCGACCCAAACCAATATGCGCATTTAATATTTGACAAAGGAGGCATGAGCATACAATGGAGTCAAGACAGTCTCTTTAATAAATGGTGTTGGGAAAATTGGACAGATACATGCAAAAAAATGAAACTAGATCACCAAGTTACACCATACACAAAAATAAATTCAAAATGGGTACAGGACTTAAATATAAGACGGGAAACCATAAAAATACTAGAGGAATCCACAGGCAGCAAAATCTCAGACATATGCCAAAAGAACTTTTTCAGTGATACTTCCCCTAGGGCAATGGAAGCCAAACAGAAAATAAACAAATGGGACTACATCAAAATAAAAAGCTTTTGCACAGCAAAAGAAACCATCAACAAAACAACAAGAAACCCCACTTTATGGGAGAACATATTTGCAAATGGTATCACTGATAAAGGTTTAATTTCCAACATCTACAGGCAGCTTATACAACTTAATAAAAGGAAGATAAAGGATCCAATAAAAAAATGGGCAACGGACCTAAATAGAATATTTTCGAAAGAAGACAGAAGGAAGGCCAAGAGACACATGAAAACATGCTCAAAGTCACTAAGTATCCGAGAGATGCAAATCAAAACAACAATGCGATACCATCTCACACCTGTCAGAATGGCTATCATCAACAAATCAACAAACGACAAGTGTTGGCGAGGATGCGGAGAAAAAGGAACCCTCGTGCACTGCTGGTGGGAATGCAAACTGGTGCAGCCACTGTGGAGAACAGTATGGAGTTTCCTCAAAAAACTGAAAATGGAACTCCCATTTGACCCAGTGATCCCACTCCTAGGAATATATCCTAAGAAACCAGAAACACCAATCAGAAAGGATATATGCACCCCTATGTTCATAGCAACACAATTTACAATAGCTAAGATTTGGAAACAGCCTAGGTGCCCATCAGCAGATGACTGGATCAGAAAACTATGGTACATCTACACAATGGAATACTATGCTGCCGTAAAAAAGAAGGAATTACTACCATTTGTAGGCACTTGGATGGAATTAGAGAACATTATGCTAAGTGAAATAAGCCAGTCAATGAAAGAAAAATACCACATGATCCCACTCATTTGGGGAGAATGAAAAACATTATAAACTGATGAACAAAAAGATAGTTACAGAGGCAGTAAAGCATCAAACAGACTGTCAAATTACAGGGGTAAGGTTAGGGAGAGGTGGGGAAAATAAGAGATCAACTGAAGGACTTATATGCATGTATATAAGAGTAACCAACGGATGCAAAACATTGGGGGGTGAGGGCATGTATGGGAGTGGGGTGGGGGTGGGGGGCAATGGTAAGATATGTACACATATAATACCTTAATAAAAATTTGAAAAGAAAAAAAAATAAATAAATAAAAAAGGGAGTTAGGGGTGTGCTGTTTTTGATTAAAAGAACTAAAGGGACATAACAATAAATGGAAGAGCCTTCCTTCCACTCTCTAAAAATCAATGGAAAGGGGAGGAAAATATGGCAGCGGAATAGACAGACGTGTCCCAAGCCTTGTCCCGGAGCAGATAGAAAGAACAGCTGAGGGTCGCACAGGGAGTGTTTGTTAGTGAGTTGAGGGACATCTATACTCCAGGAGATGGTGGGGGACTGCTGGACGGGGCTACCCTGACCGGGCAGCCCCCACTGTGGCTGGGTTCCCTCCCAGAGCGACCGGCTCCAACGTAGAGACCGTGCCATCTTGAAGGGGAAAGTGGATGTTATCAGAAGCCTGAAAATCTACAACTGCGGCACCCACTGAACAGCTGCGAACCCAAGAGCACGGGTCCCCAATTGGCACTAACACACGAATTCAGAGGAGCTCTACACTCCACCACGGAAAGGTCAGATTTAGCATGGGATAAGGTGAGGTCTCTGGTCCTGGCAGGAGAGAGAAATGCACGCACTGCGGGAGCTGGAGGACCGGGGGAAGTCTGCACCTAGAAAAATCCATGGCTGTTGGGGCTGGCATGATCCATGAATGTGGAAGGGGGTCCTCAGAGCTGCTAACAGAAAGGAACTCTTAAAAGAAACCCATTTTGATCTGATGCAAAAGGACAGCCTAAAAATTTTAAAATTGTGCCAGCTACTTAGACCCAAGGGGGGAAAAAGACTGCACAGACTTGCACGCAGCCCCGGAGTTCGCACGCTTACACTGGCTCTTTTTTTAGTTTTTTTGTTTGTTTTTTCTTTTTCCTTTAAATCCTTGCTTCTGATTACTAAGCCCAATACATAGGATCACCCAATTGGGGACACCCTAAGAGACTGCAAGGGAAAGTTGTTTTTCTGGAACCTGGGGATCAGAGCAGGGAATAACCATCAGAGAACCAGCTCTGGGGCAACCCACTCCCAGAAACCGGTATTGAATGCCACAGGGAAAGCAGTATCTAAGCACTGGCTAGAAAGGACCTATAGATCCGGAGGTCAATCCAGAAACACTGCCACCCAGGGGTTGAATCACAAATTGATTCTTGTGTAAACACAAATAAAGGAATACAAGAAATTAAGACACACTGCCTGCTTAAAAATCAGGACTGGCTTACAACACCGAGGAGCAGTGGAACGCAGGGAACTGCAATACTGTCCTGACTAGGAAACAGGTGTGCCAAACAGAACAGTAGAGGAAGTGAATGACCTTCTCTACTGCACATTTTATTTTTATTTTTTTATTTTTTTTCATCTTTTACTTAAGAAACAAATTTTTTCTCTTTTTTTCCTCAGTTGATTTTACCTTTTTAATTATTACGTTTTTATTTTCAATCAGTATTATTACTACTACTATTTTACCTTTTTTTTTTTTTTAAAAAAAGTATCATTTTATTTTCTCTGTATTTTACTTTGGGCTTAATGTTCTACATTCTATTTTCATCTTCCCCTTAGCATCATTTTACTCTATCTCAACTTTACCTTTATGCCATCACTCTCTTCCTAACTTTTCCCCGTTAGTTGTCCTGTTTCTCTGACCCTTTTCCTGCTTTAGATTTTCCCTATTCTTTCTTTTTACCCCCTGTTAAAATTTTACCCTATTTATATATCTAATTTCCAATCCCCTGCTCCAAGTCCATACACACCTATCTCTTCTCTGTCTTCACTTTCCAAAAAATTGTTTTTCTCTCTGTCCTTTTGTTGTTGTTTGCTTGATTATTGATTATATCGTTTTTTTATGCTTGTTTGGGAGATTGTTTTGCTTATTCTTTTTGTTTGTTTGTTTTTTTGCTTCGTTTTCCCTCACCTCGCTTGATATTAGTTGTTGTTTGTAGTTTGTATTCATCTCCAGGTACTTGATGGTGGCATGTGTTGGGATTAGTGGCTGTTCTATCACAGTTTTCTCCCCATATATAGAGTTTGTTCCCGTCTTCTTTCGTATTCTCTTTCTTTTCTCTCTTACTTTTTTTACTTTTCCCAATTTCATTTTTGCACTTCTTTCTTTCTTTCTTTCTTTCTTTCTTTCTTTCTTTCTTTCTTTCTTTCTTTCTTTCTTTATTTTTTCTCTTCTTCTTTCTCTCCTATCCTCTAATTTGCCTTTCTCTGGTGGTCACCTTTATTTGGGGTTATTAATATCGTGAATACATTTGTATTTAGTGCCTTGTGTGTTGTGCCTTGTTGTGTTGTATCTTGTGCCTTTAAATCAATGCAGGAGAGGGAGAACTACATAACCAGACACATGGAGAAGAGAGAACATGGGGAGTCAAAGAAACAGCCCGCATATGAAAGAGAAGCAGGCATCACCAGAAAAGGAAGTAAACGAAATGGAGGCAAGCAACCTGCCAGAGAAATATTTCAGAGAAATGGTCATAAGGTGGCTGAAAAGAATGGAAGACAAATTTGACAATATGTGTAATAACCGAGAGGAAATGAAGAAGAACCAAGAAGAAATGAAAAATGACATCACTGCTGTAAAGAACTCAATAGAAAGCATTGAGAGTAGACTAGAAGAAGCAGAGGACCGCATCAGTGAGCTAGAAGACAAGGTAGGAAAAATTACCCAAGTAGAGCAGCTTCTAGAAAAAAAAATTAAAAAGCAGGAGGAGAGCCTAAGGGAACTTTGGGACAAAACGAAGCAATACAACATCTGCATAATAGGGGTTGCAGAAGTACAGGAAACTGAGCAAGGAATAGAAAACCTGTTTGAAGAAATAATGACAGAAAACTTCCCTGATATAGGAAAGAAAAAGCACACACAAATCCAAGAAGCTCACAGAGTCCCAAGCAAAATGAACCCCAAAAGACCGACTCCAAGGCACATTCTAATTAAATTGGCAAACACCAACGACAAAATAAGAATCTTTTTTAAAAAATAAATCTTTATTCAGATTATTACAATTGTTTCTCCTTTTTCCCCCCATAGCTCCCCTCCACCGGGTTCCCACCCCACCTTCTGCCCTTACCTCCCCCCCACTGTCCTCATCCATGGGTGTATGATTTATGTGCAGTCTCTTCCTGAACCCCCTATCCCCTTCCCCCCTGAGAATTATCAGTCCACTCCCTTTCTATGCCCCTGATGCTATTATATTCACCAGATTATTCTGTTCCTCAGGTTTTTAATTCACTTGATTTTTAGGTTCACTTGTTGATAGATATGTATTTGTTGTTCATAATTTTTATCTTTACTTTTTTCTTCTTCCTCTTCTATAAGAATACCTTTCAGCATTTCATTTAATACTGGTTTGGTGGTGATGAACTCCTTTAGCTTTTTCTTATCTGTGAAGCTCTTTATCTGCCCTTCAATTCTGAATGATAGCTTTTCTGGGTAGAGTAATCTTGGTTGTAGGTTCTTGCTATTCATCACTTTGAAAATTTCTTGCCACTCCCATCGGGGCCTGCATAGTTTCTGTTGAGAAATCAGCTGACAATTGTATGGGTGCTCCCTTGTAGGTAATTAACTGTTTTTGTCTTGCTGCTTTTAATATTCTCTCTTTGTCTTTTGCTCTTGGCATTTTAATTATGATGTGTCTTGGTGTGGTCCTCTTTGGATTCCTTTTGTTTGGGGTTCTGTGCGCTTCCTGGACTTGTAAGTCTATTTCTTTCACCAGGTGGGGGAAGTTTTCGGTCATTATTTCTTCAAATAGGTTTTCAGTATCTTGCTCTCTCTGTTCTTCTGGCACCCCCATAATTCTGATGTTGGTACGCTTGAAGTTGTCCCAGAGTCTTCTTACACTATCTTCAACTTTTTGGATTTTTTTTGCTTTTTGCTTTTTCGGTTGAGTGTTTTTTGCTTCTTTGTATTTCAATTCTTCGACTTGATTCTTGTGTTCCTTTAGTCTGTTGTTGGGTCTCTGTATAATATTTTTTATTTCAGAGAGAAAAATGGCGACAGAATAGACAGAAGTGTTCCGAGCCTTGTCCCGGAGCAGAAAGAAAGAACAGCTGAGGGTCGCACTAGGAGTGTTTGTTGGCAAGTTGGGGGACAGCTGAACTCCAGAAGAAGGTGGGAGACTGCTAGATGGGGTTCCCCTGACCTGGCAGCCCCCACTGTGGCTGGTTCCCCTCCCGGAGCTGAGGGCTTGGACGCGGAGTCTGCGCCATCTGGAACTGGAAAATGGAGCTTTTCGGAAGCCTGAGAATCCACAACTGCGGCACCCACGGAACAACTGCGAGCCCCAGAACAACGCTCCCCAATTGGCGCAAACACACGGGTTCAGAGGAGCTCTACACTCCACCACTGAAAGGTCACATTTCGCCTGGGATAAGGTGAGGTCTCTGGTCCCAGCGGGAGAGAGGATCGCGCGTTTTGTGGGAGCTGGAGGACCAGGGAAGTCTGTGCCTAGAAAAATCCGTGGCTGTTGTGGCTGGCGTTATCTGTGAATGTGGAAGGGGGTCCTCAGAGCTGCTAACAGAAGGGCTCTCTAAAAAGCAACCCATTTTGATCTGACGTGCAGGGACACCCTACGAATTTCAGGGGTGTGCCGGCTGCCTAGACTTACGCGCAGCCACGGAGTGCGCACACTTGGGCTTTTTCCTCTTGAAATTCTTGCTTCTGATTACTAAGCCCAATACATAGGATCACCCAGTTGGGGACACCCTGGGAGACTTCAGGGGAAAGTTGTTTTTCTGGAACCTGGGGATTGGAGCGGGGAGTGACCATCGGAGAGCCAGCTCTGAGGCAGCCCACTCCCTCAAACGGGTAGTGAGTGCCAGAGGGAAAGAAGGCTCTAACATTGCCTAGAGAGGCCATAGATAAACCTGGAAGTCAATCCAGAAACACTGCCACCCAGGGGCTGAATCACAAATTGACTCTTGTGTAATCAAAAATAAAGGAATACGAATTAAGACACACCGCCTGCTTAAAATCAGGACTAGCTTACATCACTGAAGAGCAGTGGAACGCAGGGAATGGCAATACTATCCGGACTGAGAAAAAGGCGTGCCAAACAGAACAACAGAGGAAGTGAATGACCTTCACTACTCCACATTTTATTTTTATTTTTTTATTTTATATTTTCATTTTTTGCATCTTTTACTCAAGAAACTATTTTTTTTCTTTTTTCCTCACTTGATTTTACCTTTTTAATTATTACATTTTTATTTTCAATCCGTATTATTACTACTGTTATTTTATCTTTTTTTTAAGTGTCATTTTATTTTCTCTTCATTTTGTTTTGGGATTAATGTTCTACATTCTATTTTTATCTTTCCTTTAGCATCATTTTACTTTATCTCAACTCTACATTTATGCCATCACTCTCTTCCTCACTTTTCCCTTTTCGGTGTCCTGTTTATCTTACCCCTTTCTTGCTTTAGATTTTCTCTATTCTTTCTGTTTACCCCCTGTTAAAATTTCACCCTACTTATATATCTAATCTCCAATCCCCTGCTCCAAGTCCATACACACCTCTCTCTTCGCTGTCTTTACTATCCAAAAAATTATTTTTCTTTCTGTCCTTTTGTTGTTGTTCGCTTGAATGTAGATTATATCAAATTTTTATGCTTTTTTGTGATATTGTTTTGCTTATTCTTATTTTGTTTATTTTTTTGTTTGTTTAGTGCTTCTGTTTTCCCTTGCCTCACTCAATGTTAGTTGGTGTTGTAGTTTGTATTAATCCCCAGGTACTTGTTGCTGGCATTTGCTGGGATAAGTGATGGTTCTATTGGAGTTTTATCCCCAATATATATAGTCTGTTTCCCTTTCTCTCTTAGTCTCTTTCTAGTCTCTCTTACTTTTTTTTCTTTTTTTTCCCCTTTTCCCAATTTCATTTTGACACTCCTTTTTTTTCCTTCTTCTTTCTTTCTTTTTCCTCTTCTTCTTTCTCTCCTATCCCTAATTTGCCTTTCTCTGGTGGTCACCTTTATTGGAGGTTATTAACATTGTGAATACATTTCTGTTCATTGCCTTGTGTGTTGTACCTGGTAGTGCTGTATTTTGTGCCTTTAAATCAACGCAGGAGAGAGAACTACATAACCAGACACCCAGAGAAGAGAGACCATGGGGAGACAAAGAAACAGCACGCATATGAAAGAGAAGCAGGCATCACCAGAAAAGGAAGTAAACGAAATGGAGGCAAGCAACCTTCCAGAAAAAGAATTCAGAGAAATGGTCATGAGGTGGCTGAAAAGAATGGAAGACAAATTCGACAATATGAGCAAGAACCAAGAGGAAATGAAGAAGAAACAAGAAGAAATGAAAAATGACATCGCTGCTGTAAAGAACTCAATAGAAAGCATCAAGAGTAGACTAGAAGAAGCAGAGGACCGCATCAGTGAGCTAGAAGACAAGATGGGAAAAAATACCCAAGTAGAGCAACTTCTAGAAAAAAAAAATTAAAAGGCAGGAGGAGAGCCTAAGGGAACTTTGGACAACACGAAACAAAACAACATCCACATAATAGGGGTTCCAGAAGGAAAGGAAGCTGAGCAAGGAATAGAAAACCTCTTTGAAGAAATAATGACAGAAAATTTCCCTGATATAGAGAAGAAAAAACCCACACAAATCCAAGAAGCTCGCAGATTCCCAAGCAAAATGAACCCCAAAAGACCGATGCCAAGGCATATCATAATTAAATTGGCAAACACCAATGACAAAGTAAGAATCTTAAAAGCGGCAAGAGAAAGATAGAAAGTTACATACAAAGGAACCCCCATCAGACTAGCAACTGATTTCTCAACAGAAACTCATCAGGCCAGAAGGGAATGGAATGAAATATACAAAGTCATGCAAAGGAAGGGTCTGAATCCAAGAATACTGTACCCAGCAAGGCTATCAATCAAAATTGAAGGTGAAATCAGGAGCTTCACAGACAAAAAAGGACTAGGGGAATTTATTACCACCAAACCAGCAATGCAAGAAATGCTAAAGGGTCTGCTGTAAAAAAAAAAAAAAGAAATAGGAAGTGAAGAAGGAACACAGGGGTAAAGAATAGGAATGGCGACAAATAAGTACCTATCAATAATAACTTTAAATGTAAACGGATTAAATGCCCCAATCAAAAGACATAGGGTAACGGATTGGATAAGAAAACATGACCCATATATCTGCTGTCTACAAGAAACCCACCTCAGAAATAAAGACACACACAGACTGAGGGTGAAGGCATGGAGTAAGGTTTTCCAGGCAAATGGAAATGAAAAAAAAAAGCTGGGGTAGCAATACTTCTATCGGACAAATTAGATCTCCAACTGAAGGACATTACAAGAGATAAGGAAGGCCACTTCATAATACTAAAGGGAGCAATCCAACAAGAAGAAGTAACTCTGGTAAACATATATGAACCCAATACAGGAGCACCCAAATACATAAAAAAAAAAACTCCTGGAGGATATCAAGGGAGAGATTCACAGTAATACAATCATAGTACGAGACTTTAATACCCCACTATCACCATTGGACAAATCCTCTAAACAAAAAATCAGCAAAGAAACATCAATCCTAAATGACTCACCAGACCAGATGGAATTAATTGACATCTTCAGAACATTTCACCCCAAAGCCACAGAATATACATTCTTCTCAAGTGCACATGGGTCATTTTCAAAGATAGACCATATGTTGGGACATAGGCAAAGTCTCTCCAAATTCAAGAATATAGAAATCATATCAAGCATCTTCTCAGATCACAGTGGCATAAAACTGGAAATCAACTACAATAAAAACAACCCAAAGAAATCAAACACATGGAGGCTAAACAGCATGCTATTAAGCCATGACTGTATTACCAGAGAGATCAAAGAAGAAATAAAAAAACATCATGGCAACAAATGACAATGAAAACACTACAATCCAAAATCTATGGGACACAGCCAAAGCAGTCTTGAGAGGGAAGTTCATAGCTCTACAAGCCTACTGCAAAAAACAAGAAACAGTGGTAAGAAATTACCTAACCCTATAACTCAAAGAGTTAGAAAACGAGCAACAAGAAAAGCCCAGTGTAAGCAGAAGGAAGGAAATAATAAAGATCTGAGGGGAGATAAACGACATAGAGACCAAAGAAACAATACAAAAGGTCAACAAAACCAAGAGCTGGTTCTTTGAAAGGATAAACAAGATTGATGAACATCTAGCCAGGCTCACAAAGAAGCAAAGAGAGAGGACCCACATAAACAAAATCAGAAATGAAAGAGGTGAAATAACAACAGATCCCGCCGAAATACAAAGGATTGTTAAAAAATACTATGAACAACTCTATTCCAACAAACTGGACAACCTGGAGGAAATGGACATATTCCTAGAAAAATATAACCTTCCAAAACTCACTCAGGAAGAATCTAAACAGCTCAATATGCCAGTAACTATGGAAGATATTGAAGCAGTTATCAAAGAGTTTCCGGCAAACAAAAGCCCGGGGCCAGACGGCTTCACAGGAGAGTTTTACCAAACATTCAAGGGAGAACTAAAACCTATCCTCCTCAGAATATTCCAAAAAATTCAAGAGAAAGGAACACTTCCAAGCTTTCTCTCTGAAGCCAGCATCACCCTAATACCAAAACCAGATAAAGACAACACAATGAAGGAGAATTACAGGCCAATATCCCTCATGAACATGGATGCCAAAATCCTCAACAAAATTCTAGCAAATCGGATTCAGCAGTAAGTACATCAGAAAGATCATACACCAGGACCAAGTAGGGTTTATCCCAGGAATGCAAGGATGGTACAATATCCGCAAATCAATAAATGTGATATATCACATAAACAAATTGAGAGATAAAAATCACATAGTCATATCAATTGATGCAGAAAAAGCATTTGACAAATCCAACACCCTTTCTTGATAAAAACTCACAACAAGGTGGGAATAAAAGGATCATACCTCAACATAATAAAAGCTATATATGATAAACCCATAGCTAACATCATACTCAATGGGCAAAAACTAAAACCTTTTCCCCTAAGAACAGGAACAAGACAAGGATGCCCACTCTCACTACTCCTGTTTGTCATAGTACTGGAAGTATTAGCCATTGCAATTAGACAAGAAAAAGAAATAAAAGGCATCCAAATTGGAAAAGGAGAAGTAAAGCTGACCTTATTTGCAGATGACATGATATTGTACATAAAAACCCCGAAAGACTCCATCAAAGAACTAACAGACTTAATAAATGAATTCGGCAATGTAGCAGGATACAAAATTAACGCCAAGAACTCTATGGCATTTCTACACACCAACAGTGAACTTACAGAAAGAGAGACTAAAAAAGCAATCCCATTTTCCATTGTACCAAAAAAATTAAGATACTTAGGAATAAACCTAACCAAGGAGAAAAAGACCTATATGCGGAAAACTACAGGACACTGAAAAAAGAGATAGAGGAAGATGTAAACAGATGGAAGAACATACCATGTTCATGGATTGGTAGAATCAACATCATCAAAATGTCCATACTACCCAAAGCAATCTATAGATTCAATGCACTCCCCATTAAAATACCAACAGCATATTTCTCAGACCTAGAACGAACTATCCAAAAATTCATCTGGAATAAAAAAAGACCCCGAATAGCCACAGCAATCCTGAGAAAGAAGAATAAAGTAGGAGGGATCTCAATACCAGATTTCAAGCTGTATTACAAAGCCACTGTCCTCAAAACAGCCTGGTACTGGCACAAGAACAGACATAAAGATCAATGGAATAGAATAGAGAATCCAGATATCGACCCAAACCAATATGCGCAATTAATATTTGACAAAGGAGGCATGAACATACAATGGAGTCAAGACCGTCTCTTCAATACATGCTGTTGGGAAAATTGGACAGATACATGCAAAAAAATGAAACTAGATCACCAACTTACACCATACACAAAAATAAATTCAAAATGGGGACAGGACTTAAATATAAGATGGGAAACCATAAAAATACTAGAGGAATCCACAGGCAGCAAAATCTCAGACATATGCCAAAAGAACTTTTTCACTGATACTGCCCCTAGGGCAATGGAAGCCAAAGAGAAAATAAACAAATGGGACTACATCAAAATAAAAAGTTTTTGGACAGCAAAAGAAACCATCAACAAAACAACAAGAAACCCTACTGTATGGGAGAACATATTTGCAAATGTTATCACTGATAAAGGTTTAATTTCCAACATCTACAGGCAGCTTATACAACTTAATAAAAGGAAGATAAAGGATCCAATAAAAAAATGGGCAACGGACCTAAATAGAATATTTTCGAAAGAAGACAGAAGGAAGGCCAAGAGACACATGAAAACATGCTCAAAGTCACTAAGTATCCGAGAGATGCAAATCAAAACGACAATGCGATACCATCTCACACCTGTCAGAATGGCTATCATCAACAAATCAACAAACGACAAGTGTTGGCGAGGATGCGGAGAAAAAGGAACCCTCGTGCACTGCTGGTGGGAATGCAAACTGGTGCAGCCACTGTGGAGAACAGTATGGAGTTTCCTCAAAAAACTGAAAATAGCACTCCCATTTGACCCAGTAATCCCACTCCTAGGAATATATCCTAAGAAACTAGAAACACCAATCAGAAAGGATATATGCACCCCTATGTTCATAGCAGCACAATTTACAATAGCTAAGATTTGGAAACAGCCTAAGTGCCCGTCAGCAGATGACTGGATCAGAAAACTATGGTACATCTACACAATGGAATACTATGCTGCCATAAAAAAGAAGGAATTACTACCATTTGTAGGCTCCTGGATGGAATTAGAGAACATTATGCTAAGTGAAATAAGCCAGTCAATGAAAGAAGAATACCACATGATCCCACTCATTTGGGGATAATGAAAAACATTATAAACTGATGAACAAAAAGATAGATACAGAGGCAGTAAAGCATCAAACAGACTGTCAAATTACAGCGGTAAGGTTTAGGAGAGGTGGGGGAAATAAGAGATCAACTGAAGGACTTATATGCATGCATATAAGAGTAACCAACGGATGCAAAACTTTGGGGGATGAGGGCATGTATGGGAGTGGTGTGGGGGGCAATGGTAAGATATGTATACATATAATACCTTAATAAAAAAAATTAAAAAAATATTTTTTATTTCAGTCAATGTATGTTTAATTTCTAGTTGGTCCTTTTTCATATCTTCGAGGGTCTCGTTATATTTATCGGCCTTTTCTAGGATTTTCTTGAAAAGCCTTATAACCGTCGTTTTGAATTCTATATCCAGTCGTTTGTTTTCCTCCATTTCTTCCGTTTGTGATCTGTTTCTTTGACGCCGCATTTTCACTGCTTCCCTGAGTTGGTAGGGTAGATTTGTGTGCTAGGTTTTTTATATGGCCCAGTGGGTCGGCCTCCCCATTTAACCTGAGGTGGACACTCTTGGTGTACCCCTTTGTGGACTGTGTGTACAGCCTTGTTGTAGTTAAATCTTGTTTGTTGTTGGTATTACTGGGTGGAATTGACCTCCTGGCCAGTTGGCTGTAAGGATCAGCTGTGTCTACGCTGGGAGAAGTTCGGTGTTGGAGACAGCCTTATAGGATTAGACTTACCAAATTGCAATAGCCTCTGTGCTCAGCTTGGATGGAGTGGAGTCTCAGGGCGGAGCAGACAGTCTTGGCTTCCAGTCAGCCTTGCCCTTGCGCACGTGCGTGCCTGCAGACCTCTGCCTTACCCGGCTCCCAAGTATCCGCCCAAGAGTCCAGATTCCCCCCACAAGAGCGTGGGTCCCCAGGGGCTCGCCTGGAACTGGGGTTCAGTGCAGTCAGAACTGGGGCTCAGTTCAGTCAGGAGCTTCTGACTCCCTTCCACTAGGGAAAGCCTGTGGCAACCTCTGTAGCCTTTGTATACACTGGCGCGTGCGCCTCTAGAACCCTGTCTGCTGGGGTGCCCCGGGTCTCCCCCAGGTGTCCACATCTCCGGGTGCCTTTCTCTCTACCTGACAGTCCAGACTCCCCCTGTATGAGCCTGGGTCCACAGGGTTTCGCTCGGGACTGGGGTTCAGTGCGGTCAGAACTGGGGTTCAGTGCGGTCGGGGGCTTCCTTCCCCCTTCCGCCAGAGAAAGTCAGCCAGGCTCTCACCCACCATTCCCTCTGCGTGCACAAAGACCCTTTGCCGTACCTCCAATTCTCTGTGAGCTTTTCTCTTTCCTTCTAGTTGTAGAGTTTTCACTCAGCCAGCTTTCCTGTGGTTCTGGATGGTGTCCGTTCTGTCTTTTAGTTGTAGTTTTGAAATGGTTGTGCGAGGCAGCAGTTTAGGTGCTTACCTATGCCGCCATCTTGGTTTCTCTTCCGGTATCAGACATTTTTTAATGTCGACAAAGTAAGAATCTTAAAAGTGGCCAGAGAGAGACAGAAAGTTACCTATAAAGGAACCCCCATCAGACTAGCAACTGATTTCTCAACAGAAACACATCAGGCCAGAGGGAATGGAATGAAATACACAAAGTTATGCAAAGGAAGGGTCTGAATCCAAGAATACTGTACCCGGCAAGGCTGTCAATCAAAATTGAAGGTGAAATCAGGAGCTTCACAGACAAAAAAGGAGTAAGGGAATTTATTACCACCAAACCAACAATGCAAGAAATGCTAAAGGGTCTGCTGTAAAAAAAGAAATAGGAAGTGAAGAAGGAACACAGGGGTAAAGAATAAAAATGGCAACAAATAAGAACCTATCAATAATAACTTTAAATGTAAATGGATTAAATGCCCCAATCAAAAGACATAGGGTAGCTGAGTGGGTAAGAAAACATGACCCATATATCTGTCTACAAGAAACCCACCTCAAAAAAAAAAGACACACACACACTTGGAGTGAAGGGATGGAAAAAGATTTTTCAGGCGAATGGAAATGAAACAAAAAGCTGGGTTAGCAATACTTATATCTGACAAATTAGATCTCAAACTGAAGGACATAACAAGAGATAAGGAAGGCCACTTCATAATACTAAAGGGAGCAATCCAACAAGAAGAAATAACTCTGGTAAACATATATGAACCCAATACAGGAGCACCCAAATACATAAAAAAAAAAAACTCCTGGAGGATATCAAGGGAGAGATTGACAGCAATACAGTCATAGTAGGAGACTTTAATACCCCACTATCACCATTGGACAAATCCTCTAAACAAAAAATCAGCAAAGAAACATCAATCCTAAATGACTCACCAGACCAGATGGAATTAATTGACATCTTCAGAACATTTCACCCCAAAGCCACAGAATATACATTCTTCTCAAGTGCACATGGGTCATTTTCAACGATAGACCATATATTGGGTCAGAGGCAAAATCTCTCCAAATTCAAGAAGATAGAAATCATATCAAGCATCTTCTCAGATCACAGTGGCATAAAACTGGAAATCAACTACAATAAAAACAATCCAAAAAAATCAAACACATGGAGACTAAACAGCATGCTATTAAACAATGACTGGTTTACCAGAGAGATCAAAGAAGAAATAAAAAATATCATGGCAACAAATGACAATGAAAACACAACAATCCAAAATCTATGGGACACAGCCAAAGCAGTCTTGAGAGGGAAGTTCATAGCTCTACAAGCCTACTGCAAAAAAACAAGAAACAATGGTAAGAAATTACCTAACCCTATAACTCAAAGAGTTAGAAAACGAGCAACAAGAAAAGCCCAGTGTAAGCAGAAGGAAGGAAATAATAAAGATCTGAGGGGAGATAAACGACATAGAGACCAAAAAAACAATACAAAAGATCAACAAAACCAAAAGCTGGTTCTTTGAAAGGATAAACAAGATTGATGAACCTCTAGCCAGGCTCACAAAGAAGCAAAGAGAGAGGACCCAAATAAACAAAATCAGAAATGAAAGAGGAGAAATAACAACAGACCCCACCGAAATACAAAGGATTGTTAAAAAATACTATGAACAACTCTATTCCAACAAACTGGACAACCTGGAGGAAATGGACATATTCCTAGAAAAATATAACCTTCCAAAACTCAATCGGGAAGAATCTAAACATCTCAATAAGCCAATAACTATGGAAGAAATTGAAGCAGTCATCAAAAAGGTTCCAGCAAACAAAAGCCCAGGGCCAGATGGCTTCACAGGGGAGTTTTACCAAACATTCAAGGAAGAACTAAAACCTATCCTCCTCAGAATATTCCAAAAAATTCAAGAGGAAGGAACACTTTCAAGCTCCTTCTATGAAGCCAGCATCACCCTAATACCAAAACCAGATAAAGACAACACAATGAAAGAGAATTATAGGCCAATATCCCTCATGAACATGGATGCCAAAATCCTCAACAAAATTCTAGCAAATCGGATCCAGCAATACATCAGAAAGATCATACACCATGACCAAGTAGGATTTATCCCAGGAATGCAAGGATGGTACAATATCTGCAAATCAATAAATGTGATACCTCACATAAACAAACTGAGAGATAAAAATCACATAGTTTTATCAATTGATGCAGAAAAAGCATTTGACAAAATCCAACATCCTTTCTTGATAAAAACTCTCAGCAACGTGGGAATAGAAGGATCATACATCAACATAATAAAAGCCATATATGATAAACCCACAGCCAACATCATACTCAATGGGCAAAAACTAAAACCATTTCCCCTAAGAACAGGAACAAGACAGGGATGCCCACTCTCACCACTCCTGTTCAACATAGTACTGGAAGTATTAGCCATTGCAATTAGACAAGAAGAAGAAATAATAGGCATCCAAATTGGAAAAGAAGAAGTAAAGCTGACCTTATTTGCAGATGACATGATACTGTACATAGAAAACCCTAAAGACTCCATCAAAAAACTGTTAGACTTAATAAATGAATTTGGCAATGTAACAGGATACAAAATTAACGCCAAGAAATCTATGGCATTTCTATACACCAATAGTGAAGTTACAGAAAGAGAGAGTAAAAAAGCAATCCCATTTACCATTGCACCAAAAAAATTAAGATACCCAGGAATAAACTTAACTAAGGAGGTAAAAGACCTATACACGGAAAACTACAGGACACTGAAAAAAGAGATAAAGGAAGACGTAAACAGATGGAAGAACATACCATGTTCATGGATTGGTAGAATCAACATCATCAAAATGTCCATACTACCCAAAGCAATCTATAAATCCAATGCACTCCCCATTAAAATACCAATGACATATTTCTCAGACCTAGAACGAACTATTCAAAAGTTCATCTGGAATAAAAAAAGACCCCGAGGAAAGGGGTAGCAAGGCCCGAGCCTGGTGGTAGTCTTCCCACTAGAGCAGGGGTGGGCAAACTTTTTGACTCGAGGGCCACAATGGGTTCTTAAACTGGACCGGAGGGCTGGAACAAAAGCATGGATGGAGTGTTTGTGTGAACTAATATAAATTCAAAGTAAACATCATTAAAAAAAAAAAAAAAAAAGACCCCGAATAGCCACAGGAATCCTGAGAAAGAAGAACAAAGTAGGTGGGATCTCAAATTCAGATTTCAAGCTGTATTACAAAGCCACTGTTCTCAAAACAGCTTGGTACTGGCACAAGAACAGATATATAGACCAATGGAATAGAATAGAGAATCTAGAAATTCACCCATATGACTATGCTCAATTAATATTTGACAAAGGGGCATGAACATACAATGGAGTCAAGACAGTCTCTTCCATAAATGGTGTTGGGAAAATTGGACATATACATACAAAAAAATGAAACTAGATCACCAACTTACACCATGCACAAAAATAAACTCAAAATTGATACAGGACTTAAACATAAGACAGGAAACCATAAAAATACTAGAGGAATCCACAGGCAGAGAAATCTCAGACATATGCCGAAGCAATTTCTTCACCGATACCACTCCTAGGGCAATGGAAGCTAAAGAGAAAATAAACAAATGGGACTACATCAAAATAAAAAGCTTCTTCACAGCTAAAGAAACCATCAACAAAACAACAAGAAAGCCCACTGTATGGGACAACATATTTACAAATGTTATCACTGATAAAGGTTTAATCTCCAACATCTACAGGGAACTTATACAACTTAATAAAAGGAAGATAAATGATCCAATAAAAAAAATGGGCAACGGACCTAAATAGAATATTTTCGAAAGAAAACAGCAGGAAGGCCAAGAGACACATGAAAACTTGCTCAAAGTCACTAATTATCTGAGAGATGCAAATCAAAATGACAATGCGGTACCATCTCACACCTGTCAGAATGGCAATCATCAACAAATCAACAAACAAGTGCTGGCGAGGATGCGGAGGAAAAGGAACCCTCGTGCACTCCTGGTGGGAATGCAGACTGGTGCAGCCACTGTGGAGAACAGTATGGAGTTTCCTCAAAAAACTACAAATGGAGTTCCCATTTGACCGAGTAATCCCACTTCTAGGAATATATCCCAAGAAACTAGAAACACCAATCAGAAAGTATATATGCACCCCTATGTTCATAGCAGCAGAATTCACCATAGCTAAGATTTGGAAACAGCCCAAATGCCCATCAGCAGATGAGTGGATTAGAAAACTATGGTACATCTACACAATGGAATACTACGCTGCTATAAAAAAGAAGGAATTCTTACCATTTGCAGCAGCATGGATGGATCTGGGGAGCATTAAGTGAAATATGCCAGGCAATGAAAGAAAATACCACACGATCTCATTCATTTATGGAAAATAAAGAACATTATAACCTGATGAATAAAAAGATAGATACAGAGGCAGTAAAGCACCGAACAGACTGTCAAATTATTGCGGGAAGGCTGGAGAGTGTTGGGGAGGTGGGGAAAGAGATCAACCAAAGGACTTGTATGCATGCATATAAGCACACCAATGGACACAAGACACTGCGGGGGGGATGAGAGCATGGGACAGGGGTTCGGGGAGGCTGGCAGAAGGTCAATGGGGGAAAAAAAAGGAGATATGTTTACTAATATATTGTTTTTAAACAATATAAAACACAATAAATGGAAGAAAATTTAAGCTTCAGTTAAAATAAAAGGCCATAAAAGTGATTTGGGACAATGGGGACTTTTAAATGGATTATGTGAGATGATATGATGGAATTATTAATTTCTTAGTGTGAAAATGATATGATGGTTATTCAGGAAAATGATACTGAAATGCATACTGAGCATTGAGGAGTAAAGTGTCATGATGTCTGCCACATATTTCCAAATGGTTCAGGGAAAGGAAACATGTACCTTTCAGATGAAGATAGGAGTCAAGCCTACATCGTAAGATTATTGTGAAGGTAGAGGGAGTGATGAATGCAAAGGCTTCACACGGGGCTGGCAAGGCAAACTCTCACGAGCACACCCTACTCAGTGCAGCACTTCCAGAGGCAGGTCCCAGGAGACAAAGACAGGGTGTCCTTAGTGGCCGGGTCTCCTCAGGCCCTTAACGAGGGCCACTATGAAGGACAGGAGAGAATGACTGAGGGATGTCATCTCCTTCTAAAAGCAGCCCCTGCACCCCTTGGTCAGAGACAGCATGGAATGGGATGAAAAGAATACTTACTGGTTGAATTCTGGACTCAGGTAAGGATTCTAACTAACAATCCTATATAATAAAGAGCTAATATGCAAATGGTCATCACGCCCTCACATTCTCACACTGTAAAGGCTCAGATACTCAACACTGGGGAGAGAGGAATGGGGACCAGCCAGGCACAAATGAGCTCGCGAGAGAGGAATGGGGACCAGCCAGGCTGCGGTCCGGGAGAGGGACAAGCCACATGCCCCACAGTCCTAGGCACCAGCGGCTGCACCTGTGCCTGCAGCCTGGGAGAGGGACAATCCGCACACCCCACAGTCTCCATGGTCCTGGGCACCTGCACCTGCGCCTGCGGCCCGGGAGAGGGACAAGCCACCCGCCCCGTGGTCCTGGGCACCTGCAGCTGCAGCCCGGGCGAAGCCGGCCCGGGTCCTGGGTGCCTGCGGCTGGCCAGAGGAGGCAATCCTGGTTCCTGGGTGAGGGGTGAGGCAGAGGCTGTTAGGGGTGATCAGACTAGCAGCGGAGCAGTTAGGGGCGATCAGGCAGGCAGGCAGAGGGGTTAGGGGCGATCAGTCAGGCAGGCAGGTGAGCAGTTAGGAACCAGTGGTCCCGGATTGCAAGAGGCAGTCGGACATCCCCCGAGGGGTCTCGGATTAGAAAGGGTGCAGGCTGGGCTGAGGGGACTCCCCCCCCCCCCAGCCACTGTGCACAAATTTTGTGCACCAGGCCTTTATAATAATAAAAGCCTAATATGCTAATTAGACTGGACGTCCTTCCAGACGAAGCTGCGGCAGCGGGGACTGAGGCAGAGGCCCCCGGCCACCACGCTGAGGCAGAGGAAGCCGCCGCAGCAGCTGGGGCCAACCCCTTGCACGAATTTCGTCCATCGGGCCTGTAGTCTCATTATAACCAAAGTAAAGGAATATTGCCCTGTGGTATTTAAATTACTCTCACAGACATTTTATTCTCACTCCGATGCTCCTTAATTTTCACTCACAGGGTCATTTTATTCCCACATATTTTAAAAATAGGAAATGTTTAACTTATTGGGAATGCCCTCCAGTTGGAAGGCTGTATCCCAGGGTGGGATCCCTTTGATGTGCCTGAGCCCGAGGTGCCCTCCTCACCCAGGCGCCCAGGCATTCACATCCTCCCGCCTCAGGGCCATCACAGGTTTGGGGTGAGGCTCTGCAGAAATGGAGCTCCAGCTGGTCCAGTCTGGCCCCACATACATGCAGCTTCTTGAAACCTGGTGCCTGGAAGGAGGTCATAAGAGCTCAGGACAACAAAAGGTAGGGGCTCACAGGTCAGTTCTGGTTGCTAAGAAATCTGATATAAAATCCAACCTACTCAGATGATAACAGATACAAGACAGAGAAACGGGGAGAGGAAACCGGGATGATATAAAGTGTTCCCTTATCCAAACAAACCCAAATTTCCACAAACCAGGTTATTTATTTAAAAGAAAAAAATTCCAGGCAACTGATGGGATACTAATCCATATCTGCAAAGCCCAAATAGGTTGTTAGATATATGTTTTATCAAACAACTGTTCAGCACAGAAGTCTTAAGCGAGTTAACCTGCAGTGCAAGTAAATTCAGGAAGATAATTTATGGCAGTTTTGAGAGCATAAAGTTTGGAATTCTTTAATCATGCACAAGATTCCTGGCAGTCTAGCTCCAACCTCTTTCGAGGGCCAGCTCTGCCATTCCCTAACAAGTGCTCCTCGGAGTGCTGGGCAGCCTGTTGTCCGTCAGGGAACTGCTTTTCCCTGGTGCGAGATGAGTTATGTACAGAAATGGAACGTTATTTGTCTTTCTCTGACTGGCTTCTTCCACTTAGCATAATACTGTTCAGGTCCATCTGTGCTGCACAAAACGTAAGATTTCCTTTTGTATGGCCACGTAGTGTCCCATGTACCACAGCGTCTTTACCCACTCATCTGCTGATGGGCACTTGGGCTGCTTCCTGATCTTGGCTATTGTAAATAATGCTGCAATGAACATAGGGGTGCACACATTCTTTTGAATTAGTGTTTCAGGATTCTTAGGATCTATGCCCAGAAGTGGGATCACTAGGTCAAAAGGCAGTTCCATTTTTAGCTTTTTGAGGAAACTCCATACTGTTTTCCACAGGAGTCTGGAGGACGGATTGCTTGGGGCGATGGCTCGCAATGCAGTGAGCAGGTGATGTGTCACTGAATTGTACACTTGAATGCTGTATGGTTTTGCGAACCAATGTCATCCCAATAAATTCAATTAATAAAGAAAAAAATAGAAAGTTAGACCTTTATATAACATGATTATTTTTCTAGTAATTTATTGTTGTTGGATTCAATAAAAGTATTGGTCTCAGCAGATTAGAAATTTAAGAAAACAAAACAAATAAATATATTCCCTCACCACAGGTGATAGAGGCTTAAGAAGCACAGCCATAAACCACCCCCTGACCCACCTGGGACCCCAGCCTCACCCCCTCTGACCATTTTGTTGCTCCAAGCATGCTGTTCCCTTTCCCAGGGTTTCCTCCCATAGCACACCCTCCGATTACAGAGGTTGTCAACCAGTGTTCACAGCAGGCACCCTGGTGGTGCTGCAAGAATTTCCAAAACACCCAACACCTGACTGTTTAGTCAGGGCACTGACCTCTTTTCCTTTAGATTGTCAAATAGATAAAATGACAGCAGCCAACACAGCAATAGCCATCTGGTGTGAATGAATCAAACTTATACCTATTTTTTGTCTGATCAGAAAAACAAAACAAAACATATTTTCTGTTGTGCCACAGAATTTTGGTACTTAGTTTATGTGCCACGAGATGAAAAAGGTTGGAAATCGCTGTCCTATTATATTAAACCTGGACCTGTCTCAGCCAGCTTTCTAAGTGCTATTCCAGGTTGCAAAATTCCACTCATTTATTCAATCATGAAATGTTCACAAGAGGCTCACTATTAATTTTATATAGATTTTAAAAGCATAAATATCATACAGTACTCTATCCCTCTTCATATGGCTACAAACATTTGATAATCAAATGTCATTTCAGATGATGATTTGCTGGATCATTTGGATGCTAATCCTAGTTTTTTATGTTTAAGGTTGGCATCAAAATATAGGGACTGCTCCTGGCAGGTGTAGCTCTGTGGTTAGAGCTTAGCCCTGGCATTGGGTTTGATTTCCGGTCAAGGGCACGTATCTGTGTTGCAGGTTCAATCTCTGGCTGCAGGGAGGGAACTAATGGATGTGTTTCTTTCACATCACATCAGTGTTTCTCTCTCTCTCTCTTTCTCACTCTCTCTCTTTCCCCTCCTCTGCCCCCCTCCCTCCCTCCCACTCTCTAAAAAAAATCAATGGAAAAATATCCTCCAGTGAGGATTAACAAATATTGATTTTACACCTTCCAGAAGTGTTCTACCAACTACTGCTAGCTTTTAGCCAAATTGGTATGGAATACGTTTTGGTTATATTAGACTGCAACCTTTAAATCAGACCTTCCATATAGATGGGGAAGGTTTGTCCAAACCTGGAGCCACACAGATACTTGCTACCCAAGATGGAAATTTATAGGGCAAGTCACAACACAACAAACCAAAACGACAAAGCAAAGGGCAAGGAGTCCACCTAAGAAGGCTTTAGGGAGGAGGGGCAGGGAGAGAAAGGGCTGCGCACAGCAAATGACTGTGCCGATGGTGAGGGCCAACATTGATGATCAACATTTTAGTAAAAGATGGTGTGAGCTCTTTCTGATTATTGGTTATTTCCATAGTTTTTGTTTAAAAAGAGACATTAGCCCAAACCCAAGCCAAAGCCCATTGTACTTATTTTCTCCAAAGCCAAAGAAAAAACTTGTGGGACCTGGATAGTCAAGGCCAATGGAATCACAAAGGCCTTGTTATCAATACACCAGAGTGACCAAAGGCCGCTCTGGGCATTTGCCTAAACGGGATGTCCAAGGACTCTGAGCCTAGGAATCCTAATCAGGCCATAATACCATGAGTGGGTGCAAGGACACACAGTAGACTATGCACTTCAGTAGCCAATGTGATTGATGTAACTATTGGCGTGAAGCCTTTTTTGTCTAAATAGTATAAAAGTAGGTTACTGACCAGCTGGTTGGCTGGAGTAGGCTGGAGTCGGTGAAGAAGTCTGCTGGAGAGAGCAGCTGGGCAGGAGAGACAGGAGAATCTGCTGAGCTGGAGAGCTCAGGTACCGCTATGCTGTGAGGTGGTGAGTCTAGGAGGCAGCGTGCGGCTGCTCAGATAATAGCTGTGGGGACAGAGACTGATGCTGCTTTATGGGAAAGATCTATGTTCACCAGCCAGTGTCCGGCTGCCTGCCTGTGTGGACTTTGCTGTGAGGACTGTTCTTGTCTGATGGCTATGTGACCACTGGCTTCTGCAATGAAGACTCATCCTTATACACCCACAACCTCTCATGGCTTCTCCATCTAAGACCCAGCATCCTAGAAGGTCCAGCTCCAGGCAGAGGGCTCGGACCCGACACCTGTTACTAGTGAGCCGAGGATAAAGGAGGAACTTGGACTAAGTTCCCAACAGTTAGTACAGTGGGCAGGGTTCAGGCAGGAGCCAGCCCTGGCGTAGTTGAATGGGAGAATACATGGACTCAGTCACTCAGAGCAGCTCAGCACCAGAGCTTGTGCAGGGCTCCTGCTGCTGCTCTGACAAAACTGCAGCACCCCATAGAACTTGCATCCCTGTGTTCTCAGAAAAAAACAAACCAAAAAACAAACAAACAACAAACAAAAACCAGTTCCAAAGACATGCGATTCTCTTGACATACAGCTAAGCCCAGAATGGCCCCACCCTGCAGCAGGAGCTGTACTTCATATTCCTTAGGTGGTGGAGGGACACCACATCCTCTCTACTTTGTAGCAATTCTTGGGTCTAACATGAGGGAACAGGTTCAGATAATACAGCCCTACCTCCGCCCAGCTGGATTCATAACCATAGCCTCCCTCCCTCAGTGACCCTCCCCCCCTCCTCCCTCCTCCTCTGTCTGGGATGGGGGCGCGGTGTGGGAGGAGACACACATGCACACACCCACACACACACGCATGCACACACGCACGCACACATAATTGGCAAAGGCAGATCTCCATGGGGACTAGGAACAGAAAACAGCAGGATGTGACCCTCGGAGTTCATTCAGGAAGCTGCGTTCACTTTCACGTTTGTAGGGAATTCTCAAGTTCTAGCCCCATGGCTGTGTTTCTAATCAAATGTAACAAACAGTCACCATTGATTTAACGTAATGTGCCAAGTGTGAATGCTGAGCACCTTAAAGATGCGATGTCATTTTTCCCTTGCAAAAATCTCATATAAGCAGATACTATTTTTATTCCCTTTTTACAGGTCAAACTGGGAATAAAATTGAACTGGAGTCTGAATAGATATGTTGTCTTTAAGTGGAAGCAGGATTCCTCGGTGACTATTTAACACTCGGGATTTTCCCTTCTTTGCTGAGCCTGCAGGTCCACCCCGTGTGGATCTGACCCAGGTGGTTGCTGCTGCCAGCGTGTTTCACACACAGATCCATGTGGCACCGACTTGAGCAGCTATGGTGCATGGTCAGTTCTCCCCCGAATGCTGCCTCTATCCACCCCTTTCCCAGGTGCCACCAGACATCCTCCCTGCGTCACTGCCAAGGTAAATTCTAGATTTCTGGGTGCTTAGAAAAAAAGATTTCATTATAGCAGGTACCACTGTACTAGCAATTGCTTGGACCTGAAACTTGGTCTCAGCCTAGAAGTTCCTGGGCCACCATTCATTTATTCTCAGGTCATCAGCAGGAGGGTTCTTAACTGCTCTCAGGTAGGGCCCTGCAGGGGTCTGGTATGTCATGGACATGCCCACGTGGGCTGCTCTGCGTTTCCCTGCCCAGGATTTTGTGGGGTTTTCCATGAATGTCAGGAAATAGGGTGATGTATATTTCAGACAATGTCCTCAGTGACACAAACAGGGAGACCCCTGGCTTACCGCTGGCTCTGCCAGGCCACTTGGCAGTGCCAGGAGCTGATAACCGCCACTCGAATGAGCAAAGACGTGGAAAAGCAAGAGGAGGAGAAGAGAAGAAAAAGATGGAACTGGGGAGAGGGAGGAGGAGGAGGAGGGGGAGGAAGAGGAAGAGGAGGAAGAGGGGGAGGAGGAGGAGAAAGAGGAAGAGGAGGAGGAGGAGGAACAGGAGGAGGAAGAGGGGGAAGGCGGAGGAGAAGGAGGAAGAGGAGGAGGAGGAGGAAGGGAAGGAGGGGGGGAGAAGGGGGAGGGGGAGAAGGGGGAGGGGAGGGGAAGGAGGAAGAGGAAGGGGAAGAAGAAAGGGAAGAGGAGGAGGAGGAGGGGGAGGGGGAGAAGGGGGAGGGGGAGAAGGGGAGGGGAAAGGGGAGGGGAAAGGGGAGGAGGAGGAGGAGAGGACTAGGGGAGAAAGAGAAGTGTCACCCAGTCAGGGGAGGGAATAAGACCCTTTCCCTGACAATTGCTGAGGTCTTCCCTTCCACACAGGAGGGGGAATGTTTCCAACAGTATAAACACAGATTTAAAAGATTCTTCCCACGTTTTTGTACAACAAGATGAGCACTAAGGCACACAGTTTGCTTACCCGGGATTGACCGGGAATTTGAAATGACTCTAACCTCATGGGAATCCTGTGGTGAATTAAATGCACAGACATGCGCAGACAGGAGCACACTCAGGGGATGGGCTCCAGCAATAGGACGGTCCTAGGATATGACGCCACTGCACCTCTTTTTCCAATCTCAATGGGGGGACACTTAAGAATTTCCTTCAATTTGCAAATTATCTGTTTTCAGTGTACACAGACAAATAATTTACAACCCACATCATATGTCAGGGCTCAGCTCAAATGTGGTTCTCTCGTTGAAGCTCCCTGATCACCCCAACCAGACATGATCTCTCCAAGCTCCGTACACCTCGGTCGCTTATTCATTTCTCTCTTACAGCTCTGAGCACAGGCGAGTTCCATAAAGTGAACTTGCCTTCTATTACCATGTCTTAGAAAACTCACTTCTTTACTGAATCGCAGTGTTTCTCATACACAAAAATAGTGTTATTCGTGTGGGAAGAACAGATTTTTTTTAAAGGGCCATTTTATGACTGTGGTAACTAAGATTTATAGAAGTTAAATAGATTGTGTAGAGCTAAAACACTAATAATCAAAATGTTTCTAAAAATGCTTGTCTTTATGCTTTCCATTGTATCATACTTATCTCCTACTACAGCACTGAATCTGTGAGTTGTAGAAAAATGGTATTTCAATACACACCTGCTTCATGAGTCTCTTCCTTTCAGTATAAGAGGAAATCACCCGCCTAGGAAACTGGTTCTGTTGGTCTTGAAAACTGTTTTGTAAGTAGTCCATCAGCGTGATGTAAACAGACGCTGTTTGGAAGAACTTCGCAGAAACAGCCAACCAAAAGGAAGATAATTTAACATATAATTTAACATTCCTGTTTCAAGGGCATCAGTTAACGCTTTAAAGCATATTCTGTAGTAAAGCTTAGAAAATCATTCTTTTTAGATTCCTTCAAGTTACTTCATTTGTTGGCATTTCCGAGATGACCTGGCTTTCCGAGAGGATAACTGTAGCTTGAAGAACAATCCAGGTGGCCATGGCCTTGCAAGGAGGCGAGTTCAATGAGTCACCGTAAGTGTCACACTTGTCAGTGGAGTTTGGCAGGAGGTTCAGCCTGTTTCCCTAAAAGTAGTAACATGCGTGTCAGCTGGAAGGCCAGCTCTGGAACTCAGCTGCTCAAAACTTCCATAAACAGAGACCTCTGCTTTGTCATGTATTTCAGCAGAATTGACATGTTAAGAATGTTTTAGATATATTTTAAAAAGGGCAATAAAACTGGCATACTCCTAACTTTTTACAGATATCATTACATAGTGTTAGATGTTTCATCTTTACAACAGCAAGATGCTAGAGAGAGTATTTGCAGATGAAAAATACTCAGCAAACACATGACCAAATACAAAAAACTGATTTGATAACAGTCAGTACCAGTTAGTGGGAAAAACCCCTAAAATCTTATTCTGGTGTTCACCTCTAAAAGCCCAAGTAAACTTCATATTTAAGAATGAGTTCTTGAAAGCTTTTCCCCTAGAGGTCAAGAGTGAACCAAGGATGTCCTGCTAACACTGCTTCTAACATTGAACTGGAAGACAGTACCAATGCAATAAAGTCAGATAAAGAAAAAAAGGCTGGATAGGAATAAATGATAACATCACAATTTGAAAATAACATGATTGTACCTGTAAAATATTGAAAAAATGACAACCTCTTGGCGATGTGATTGTGATGACTGAACAGGAACACCTGCCACCGCTCCTGCCACCATCTTACCCAAGGCCCGTCTTCAGGAAGGTGTGGAGAGGCCTCCTTTGTGTGTTGCCACGGAGACGCCCTGCCGATGTGGAACACAGGAGTGAGGAAGCTCATGTTCCAAGGCGACCTAAAGGGTGGCATGGAGAGGACCGTGAGCAGCATGCTGACTGTCTCCATTGCTGCTGCTGGACTGCATCCCAGGAGACGGGGTGCTGGCGACGGTAACACCGAGAAGCCTGGGACGTGCCATTGTGAGGCCTTCCTCCAGGGCTCCCACATATTTCTGATTTTACTTATCGTAGGGTAGATTTAAAATGTATTCATTAAAAATAATCTTTCTTAGCTTTTAGACAACATAGCCATGTTACTTTATGTACCTTTGCTTTCCTTTTAATTTTAATCCCCATCTCCCAGTGTTATGTCTCTTTTTACTTTTCAATTAGTTTACATTCAATATTGTTTTGTGTTAGTTTCAGGTGTGCTGCAAAGTGTTCCCTCAATTTCAGGTACTCACCAGGCCCCATAGGTACTTACCACAGTCTTAGTGACTGTACTCCCTACGCTATCATCTACTACCAATAGATTCTGTGCACACCCTTTGGGGTTGTGCTGATAAATTGAAAGGCAAGTGGTGTTTTAGGGTGCTTATACTGGCTACATATTTTCTCTGCATTAAGAATGCTTTTATATCACTCCTTTTGAATTTGTTCAACTAATTTGTTGAAAAAATTTTAATGAATTGGAATTGCTTTGGCTAAGGATATTCCAAATTTATATTTTGATTCAAAACCAGCTTTCCCCCTAATTGTTGATACTCATCAATGTTTTATAAGACTTTAAACTGTACAACTCTGTTTAACACTGAAGAACAATAGGTGTCAGTGTCTTTATTCTGTTCAGTGTCATATTGCAGAGAAATTATTCTTCGTCACTGCTCAGCACAATCATCAATATGCTTAATGCTTAATTGTCATTTGTATTATTTCATTTTATTTTTTTCCAGTTTCTTTGCATTATAGTGTTTCTGTTACTGGTTTCTAAGAGCTTGTTTATGACTAAAAATGTTAACCATTTCTCATGCCTTGCAAATGAAATACCATGTTTATTGTTATTATTTTACAGTGGTGCTTTACTTTATGGTATACTGAAATTGTGTATTAAATATAATCATGTTCTGTTAAAAAAAGAAAAAGTTACAGATTATTAGAATTAATAAGTGTCTTCAGTAAAGTCACTGAACACATGACCTATATTCAAAAATTTATTCTATTTACATATAATAGTATCACACAATAGAAAGTAATTTTAAGACAATATAACTTATAATAGCAACAAAAAATCAAACAAGTAAATCTAACAATTAATGTGTACAACATCTATATTTAAAATTACAAAACTTTTTTGAGAGAATTAGATAAAACTTTCAAATAATGAGGAATACCATGTTCATGAATAGGAAGGTTTAGTATTATGAAAGTGTTGATTTTCTCCAAATTAATTTATGGAGTCAATAAATCTTAATCGATGTCCCAGGAGTGTTTATGTGTGTATGTGTGTGTGTCTCTCCCTATGTATGTGTACATGTGTGTGAACTGACATGCTGATTTTAAAATTTTATAGGAAACACAAAACAAAATTCATTGAAATTTTGAATATCCTTAGCCCAAGCAATTTCAACTCATTGAAGGGATTTATAAGTGTACATTGGCAGTTATAGGATAGTCATGGGGATATAAAGTACAGAATAGTGAATATAGTCAGTAATATTGTAATAAATATGTATGGTGCCAGTCGGGTATGAACTAGACTTATCAAGGGGATTACTTCCTAAGTTATATAAATGTGTAACCATCATGGTATACAGCTGAAACTAATATAATATTTAATGTCAACTGTAATTGAAAAAACTCCACAAAGAAAAGTTAGGATACTCTTGAACAACAACAAAGCTGGTAAACTTTCAGTACTAGATAAGAAGACCAATTATATAAAGCTATAGAAATCATAATAGTGAGATATTTTTATATGTCTTTACTAGAGACCTGGTGCAAGAAATTAGTGCATGGGATGGGAGGTCCCTCAGCCCGGCCTGCACCCTCTTGCAATCCAGGACCCCTCGGGGGATGTCTGACTGCCGGTCCGACTGTGGGATCAGGCCTAAACTGGCAGTTGGACATCCCTCTCGCAATCTGGGACTGCTGGCTCTTAACTGCTTGCCTGCCTGCCTGCCTGATCACCCCTAACCGCCTCTGCCTCAGTCCCCACCTTGGTGGCTTCATCTGGAAGGATGTCTGGAACATCCGGAAGGTCATTTGGCTATCTGGTCTAAATAGCATATTACGCTTTTATTATCATAGATTGATTTTTAGAGAGAGAAGGAGAGAGAAACATCTATTGGCTGCCTCCTGCACACCCCCTACTGGAGAGCAAGCTCACATCCAGGTAGCCAGGGATTGAACTGGAGACTGCTCAGTGCCTGGGGTGATGCTCACACACTAAGCAGCACTGGCCTGGGCATGGTAGTGAGATCTTTATGGAAAAGTAAACAAATGGAACATTGAAGATAACAGAGAGTCCAGACCCACATACATGGTCACTTGATTTATGACATAAAAAATTACTCTGTGGATGGAATGAACAACATTTTCAATAAACAGTGCTGCCTTGATTGAATGTCTTTATGGGGAAAAAGTGCATCTTGATTCCCTTCTTCACACCAAATCAGCTCTAAATACATTGCACGAACAACTTCTAAATAAATTATAGATCTAATGTGAACAGAATTAAAAAAAACTTTTAGAGGAAAACAGAAAATTATCGTTATAACCTTATGGTTGGTTAAGATTTCTACAATGGCACACAAATAGTATTGCTCATCTAAGTGACTGTTACGACTGGATGACCGGATGACTGGACTACCGGACTACCAGCCAGTAGCTATGATGCGCAGTGACCACCAGGGAGCAGAAGCTCAACGCAGGAGCTGCCTCCTGGTGATCAGTGTGCTCCCACAGCCAACCTCCCACTGTCCCTCCCCCTGGCCGGCCAGACCAAGGGACCCCACCAGTGCACACATTTGTGCACTGGGCCTCTAGTGAAGGATAAATGATAAATCTTAATATGTGACAATCAAGATCTATTCATCAATAGTCACTATCTATAATAATAAAAGTGTAATATGCTAATTAGACTGGATGACCTTCTGGATGACCTTCCGGATAAAGCCAGGACTGCGAGGGAAGCCTAGGTCCCGGGTGCCTGCCAGAGGCTGGAGGGAAGCCCAAGTCCCAGGTGCCAGAGGGAAGCCGGTGCCGGCAGCCAGGGGAAGGAAGGTCTACTCTTGCACGAATTTCGTGCATTGGGCCTCTAGTTAAGAGAATAAAAAGGCAAGACAAGTAGTGAAAAATATATTCTGGTTTATTTATATATATAAAAGGCTAATATGCAAAGTGTCCCCTTGGGAGTTTGATCGGGAGACTGGGAGTGGGTGTTCAATCGCTTGCTATGATGTTCACTGACCACCAGGGGGTGGCATGGAACAAAGGAAGGCCCTGGCCGGCAGCTGGAAGGCTCTGATCAGCCCTGATCACCTGCCACGCCTGCCACGCCTAGGGAACATACCTGTGCATGAGTTTCATGCACTGGGCCTCTAGTACATATATACAGTATATATATATATATATATATATATATATATATATATATATATATATGCTAATAAAAGAGTAATATGCTAATTAGACCAGGAGACCTTCCAGATGTCCTTTCGGACAAAGCCATGGTGGCAGGGCTGAGGCAGAGGCGGTTAAGGGCAATCAGGCTAGCAGGGGAGAGCAGTTAGGGGGATCAGGCCAGCAGGGGAGGGCAGTTGGGGGTGATCAGGCAGGCAGGCAAAGGCAGTTAGGGGTGATCAGGCAGGCAGGCAGAGGGGTTAGGAGCAATCAGGCAGGCAGGCAGAGGCAGTTAGGGGCAATTAGGCAGGCAGGCAGGTGAGCAGTTAGGAGCCAGCGGTCCCAGATTGTGAGAGGGATGTCTGACTGCCGGTTTAGGTTCCAGGGATCAGGCCTAAACCGGCAGTTGGACATCTCCCAAGGGGTCCCTGATTGGAGAGGGGGCCGGCTGGGCTGAAGGAACCCACACCCCGTGCACGAATTTCATGCACCGGGCCTCTAGTATATATATAAAACACTCGTGCAGGTTTCCTAAGTGCTTCATCTGACCTTAGGATCCTGAAACAATACGACTTCCTTGTCTCATTGAATAGTCCCATTTTTGTTTTTCATCTTCCCAGTAGCACTGCCTTGGTCATTTAACTGTTTGTGTGCCAGCCCTCACTCCTATGGGCAGCAATCTGCTTACCAGCAAGATCTGTGTATAACTCCGTCCCCTACCCTCCTAATTACCCAGCCCTGTTCATGTCCTCTGCTCCAGTGAGTGACTTAGGTCATTAAGAAATAGTCCCCAAAGTCTATTTAATCTAGTCTAAGTGAAGTGGCACAATGTAGAGCATCTAACTCACCCCTTATTTGCATCATCTGGGGAGCTTTGAAATATATACCAATGTCACAGGCCCCACACTCACCATTTAAATTCAAATCTCTAGTGGGGACTGGAGCATCTGCATTTTTAAAAAGTGCCCCAGCTGATTCCAACATGCAGCCAGGGTTGAAAGCCCCAAGGTGGTTGAATTCAGTCCTTTTGAACCCCACTTTACTCATTATGAAATGAAACAATGGAAATAGATTATTAGCATAGAAAGGCCTTTCTTTTTCTTTGCTGTGGCCTTCCACAATTATGTAATTAAACCCCAAGATTGTTAGCACCTCTGATTCAAACAGCCCCTCTGTTCAAACCCCAAGACAAGTTACTCTCAAGGCTACATTCTTGCATCCTCCACCCCCTGCTATTTTTACAACTCAGGGGCAGTTAATAGAAAGTTCCCTTCCCCCCTTCTCTTTAAACAAGACTCTTTTGAACTCTTCATAACTTACTCTATGCATGTTTTTCAGGCTTTGGGAAAAATACTGATAAGACACCTCCTTAGGAAATCTGCCTGGACTGTCGCCTAAAAAAAGCAAACTTTTCAAAGAAAACCCCCTGATGTCTGCTGAATTTCAGCTCTGAAATCCCCCTCTCTTCCTGGTCACCTGCCACAGCTGCTCAGGCTTTAAGAGGGGGAGCAGCTGTTTATTGCTTGTCCTTGCATTGGTTAGCAATGCACCAGCCCTTTCCCTTTGGGAAAGTAAAAATAAACTCTCTCTCTCTGCATCTATCTCTTCTCTCAGTTGTGACTTCTTTCACAGCCCATGTTATAGGCCAAAAACCTTAACATAGATGATCTTAATAGTCTACCACAGCTCTAAATTCTAGAAAGAATGAACATGTCTAGAAAGGTTAAAAATAAAATTTCCATTTAAGAGTTAAATTATTGAATATTAATTGTTCTGCAACACAGAAAATTTTGAAGGAAGAAAAGGTGTTGTTAATAATTTATCTATAACTGCTTCCAGGCTGAATTTAACACTGAATGTTAGAAATAAAAATCTATGTGGTGAAATTGATAGTGTTGCCTATATACAACCTAAATCTAGTTTTAGTCCATTAAAATATTCTACTTCTATTTGGTTCCATGGATTAATTAGTAACTTCTAGAATTATGTCTTTCTTTCCTCCAAGGTCAAGATGAGCATATCAAAATTTAGACACAGATCCAAGTTCTCTGAAACTGAGGAAAATATTTAATAAGCAAATATTTTCTATTTTCAGATTTATGTTTTTCATAGCTGAAAAAATGTGTGATTAAATAATCTTCTTCTTAATAATCAATTGCTATAATGTTCCCTTTTTCTTTGAAGACAAATTGTATCTACAAGTGTTCTGTGGAAATGTGGATGTGGAGAATGATAACTGAGGAAGGAGCCAGAATTGACCCGATGCTAAATGAGGTGGAGAGGAAATGGCACCAGAGAAGCTAGAGGCCAGGGGAAAAAGGAAAAAGAAAGAAGCAGAAGGGAGATCTGAATAGGGATGCTATAATAGAGAATTTCCTTGAAATGGGGAAAAATTAAAGGGAAAATAAGAAGAGAAAGAATCAGAAGGTAGTTTTTTATTTCTCCTTCCCTCACCCCAATATGGAATCTATTCTTCCTGTCCCTGATCCTCAGTAGCATTCATCTAGTCTCTCTTATGAAGGTGTTAACTATTTCGTATCTTGTCTTGGTTTTTTATTTACATGCATGTCCAAAGTTTCTGTCTTGCATATCACAAGATTTTTCAGTTGCAATAGTGCTTCTCAATTACACCACTGTCACAAGAGAAAATTGGATTAAGCTGCAGTTCTTTTGGGTTTGCAAAAATATGTTATTCATCTGAATCAGGTCAATATTGCTAATACAAGAGAGAATCACACCTGAGCCAAAGTTGCTCTATTTGTGAACAATCATTCATTCATTCAATCGCTATTCATTTGAACATATATATTGGTATTTAACCAACCAATCAGATTCCCCTCCCATAAGGAGGTTGGTAGTAGAAGGAGGAAAGACCAGGAGGTTGAGAGGACGAGAGATAAAGGCCACACCAGGGCCAACCTAGTGAAGAATACTTAAAACTAAATACTTAAAATCAACTCTTATTACTCAGGACAATGAGACTTAAGATGGAGCTACATTAACACCACCTGTGAGGACTTTTCAATATAGACATTCCTGGCTGCATTTGTGAGGAAGAAAGCACCACAAGTCATGCCGATGAGAATTCCCATTTCAGAGTCACCGATGATGTTACCTGAGGTGTGGCTCTTCCTTCCAATTTGAGAAAGTTCAGTCACAGTTCCCTATTTTACGGGCTCTGCTTGGGGAATATTAATGCACCACCTTTGCATGGCTGCCACATCCCCTCCCTCTCACCACACCATGGACAGGACAATGCCTGCACAGAGTAGGGATGGAAGAAGGAAGACAAGGAAAGCAGGGGTGAGGGAAGGAAAGAGAAATGGGTTTGTCTCCTGGAGAGAAACATAGAAAATGCGCAACCAGCCCACATGATAGTGAGACAGATTTATAATCTGGCTGAGGGTTGAGAAGTGCTGTTTTGGGTGATTCACATTCTATGGAGAATATGGGGCAGGATTTAGCAGTTGGGCTGCAGTTCCAGAGTCACTGTCGAAGGACAACCATGTCTTCAACCCTCCGGGTTCCCAGCAGCACTGTCTGGCGCCCACATGGGGAAGCCTTCAGTCTGTTGGGCATTAGGTGTTGTTGTTTTTTCTAGACTCTGAAATAGATGGAATCCAAGAACTCCCAAAATGGAAAAATGATTAACGTTAGGAGAACTTAACAAATTTAGTTCAAACAGATCATATTTAACAACCTTTCAAATAAAAGTAAGACATGTTCATCATGTGTGTTCTGAAACATATAACTAATAGGAATCTCCAGTACAGGGGAACAAACTTGGTGGACAGACTAGGCTCTACATTCTGGTCCTACCGCTTGCCACCTGTGCAGCCTTAGGTGTCCTTGCTGAGCACATTGAAACATGAGGTATCTAGTGAGTGAGCTGCTGGGCACGAGGACTTTATTTTGGGTAAAAGAGGAGGGAGGAAGTGGGTGCAGAAGAAGCAGGGCAGAAGACAGAAGACAGGTGGGGAATGGAAGGCAGACTAGGATGTGTCCCCAGCCAGTGAAAGAGATTGTTAGCACTGCTTCCTAGGGAGAAGCCAGGATCCAGATAGAACAACACTCCCAGGGAATCCATGTCCTCGGGGAGGGCATTATGGGGCACCAGTGGCTCTGATGAAGCACCGCCCCCAGTGAGGGGGTGTGTGATAGGCAGTTAGACAGACATGAGCAGAGCAAGGACGATGGGCCATCTGGAGGAAAAATGGACAGGACCCTGAGACATGCTTCTCACCACTCCAACTGCTCAGAAGCTGGCAGGGGTGAAGCTCCATCACACCAGAGGGAAGAGGGCCCAGAGGGGAAGAATGGGAGACTGGACCCAAGGCGCACCTCGAGGTCGTCTTTCGAAGGCAGCATTCACTCTCATTGGGCTCTTGACCACTGTTGGGCTGGCTGAAGGACAACTAATTCAATCCAGAAGAGATGAAAATATTTGGGTGTATTTAGCAAAGAATGTTCTTAATATCTCTGACTTCTGACTTTCAGGAGGAACCTATGAAGAACAGGCCTTTATATCTTGCCTAGAAGGAGTTGGGACATGCATTGCTAATATATGGAATTATAGACAAAAATTATGGATAAGTTGTTCTTTTGTGTGCAATGTATCAATCATCAAGTGTGAAAATTGAGAGATCACTCCTTTCTTCTTTTGGAACAACTGATTTTTGTAATATTGTAACAATTTATATGCATCCAAATCTGGAAGGACATTTCTACAAATAGCTTGCCTACCAAAGCGACTAACATTCCCAACTCCATCAATGATTGCTTTGTACTCCAAATTTTCTTCTATTAACCTGTTAAAAAAGAATGACATTTTAAAAATGGGGTAAAATATTCAATTAACTGTTCAATGAAATGTAAAGATTAGTGATTTCCATTTTAATCATTCAAAAGTAATGCCCTCCAAATGATCACTTATTAAATTTTTAAAATTTCACACCGAGAAAAGTACATCATTTTAAATGTCATGATTCACAGGCACTGCCTTGTCATTGTGACGCTTGGCAGATACAATGGACAAATGGGTGCACTCAGAAGGGTTTGCTCCAGCTGGAAGTGAGGAGCCCAGCAAACAAATGCAAGAGTCCCTTTCTGCTTCCCAGCCAAGGGTTTGTTCTCTTTGGAAACGACCACCAGTTACCATTCTACTTGTGAGCTCTTCTATTTGTTCCAAAGCTTGTTTCGATATTTCACATCAATACTTCATGTGATTAAAAATAATTCAGTTGGTGTTTAATCTATTTGTAATGATTACCTCAAATGGAACGGGTAAGCTCTTATCTTCCCTTTTCCTTTAACTGCTTCCTTAAACCTTGAGCATTGGTCCACATCAAAGCAGTAGATTTGCATCTATCAATGTAACAACGTTGGCTTTATTACATATAAAGGCTGCGCAAAAGTTGCCAAAGACAGTAATTTACCAGTTCAATCAATTCTATCTGAAGAATTCTTCAAACTGTTTAATTCTATATACTGCATATTTAAAAAATATTTTATCAATTACATGTATACACAACTGCATTTACTATCATGTATCATCCTGCAATGAGGAAGGAAATACGTGACACACACCTAGAGCAGAAATGACCACTTTGAGATGACCAGGTGACACTGAAGTAATTATAACTTCCTAGAGCAATTATCAAATGTAATAATCAATCAAATGTTATTTCAACCATTTTGCTGGTATTTCAAGTATAGTTTCATTCTTTTGACTTGACATGCCTCTCCCTGAGTTACTATTTTTGGACATTGTCTTACACTCTAGTAAGAGTAAGACTCTTAGGACTTTGCTGCTATCTAAAAGATACCAAGACTCCTGCAGCAATCCTGAGAAAGAAGAACAAAGTAGGTGGGATCTCAATACCAGATATCAAGCTGTATTACAAGGCCACTGATCTCAAAACAGCCTGGTACTGGCACAAGAACAGACATATAGACCAATGGAATAGAATAGAGAACCCAGAAATTGACCCAAGCCACTACGCTCAATTAATATTTGACAAAGGGGCATGAACATACAATGGAGTCAAGACAGTCTCTTCAATAAATGGTGCTGGGAAAATTGGACAGATACATGCAAAAAAATGAAACTAGACCACCAACTTACACCATACACAAAAATAAACTCAAAATTGATACAGGACTTAAGCATAAGACGGGAAACCATAAAAATACTAGAGGAATCCACAGGCAGCAAAATCTCGAACATATGCTGAAGCAATTTCTTCACTGATACTGCTCCTAGGGCAATGGAAACTAAAGAAAAAATAAATAAATGGGACTACATCAAAATAAAAAGCTTTTGCACAGCAAAGGAAACCATCAACAAAACAACAAGAAAGCCCACTGCATAGGAGAACATATTTGCCAATGTTATCACCAATAAGGCTTAATCTCCAACATTTACAGGGAACTCATACAACTTAAAAGGAAGATAAACAACCCAACCAAAAAATGGGCAACAGACCTAAATAGATACTTTTCGAAAGGATACAGAAGGAAGGCCAAGAGACACATGAAAACATGCTCAAAGTCACTAATCATCAGAGAGATGCAAATCAAAATGACAATGAGATACCATCTCACACCTGTCAGAATGGCTATCATCAATAAACCAACAAACGACAAGTGCCGGCAAGGATTCGGAGAAAAAGGAACCCTCGTGCACTGCTGGTGGGAATGCAGACTGGTGCAGCCACTGTGGAGAACAGCATGGAGTTTCCTCAAAAAACTAAAAATGGAACTCCCATTTGACCCAGTGATCCCACTTCTAGGAATATATCCCAAGTAACTAGAAACACCAATTAGAAAGGACATATGCACCCCTATGTTCATAGCAGCACAATTTACTACAGCTAAGATTTGGAAACAGCCTAAGTGCCCATCAGCAGATGAGTGGATTAAAAAACTGTGGTACATCTACACAATGGAATACTACGCTACGGTAAAAAAGAAGGAGTTCTTACCATTTGCAACAGCATGGATGGAACTGGAGAGCATTATGTTAAGTGAAATAAGCCAGGCAGAGAAAGATAAATATCACATGATCTCACTAATTTATGGAATATAATGAACAACATAAACTGATGAACAAAAATAGATTCAGAGAGAGAGAAACATCTATCAGACCATTAAACCTCAGAGTGAAGGTAGGGGACGGTGGGGATAAGGGGGAGAGATCAACCAAAGGACTTATATGCATGCATATAAGCCTAATCAATGGACACAGACAACAGGGGGGTAAGGGCATGAGGGGGGGTTTGGGAGGTTAATGGGGGAATAATGACACATATGTAACACCGTAATCAATAAAGAAATTTAAAAAAATAGAAGATACCAAGACTTTTCAGTTCCTTATGTTGTCTCCTCTCTAGCTTGTTCATTTCTACTTTAGTCTGTATATTTGTCAATAACTGCTTTTACACTCACCTATAATTGGTGCTCCTCACATTGTGCTTGGAAATGAAGTAGCTCAGCTAGTTTAGAAGTATAATTAAGGGGAGAGCAGACAGCCTCTGAGAGACCAATGTGCAGCCAGGGCTGTGATCCGAGGAACAGCGGGTGTGAAGCAGAGGATGGCAGTCAGTGGCTCCTGCCTTGGGTGATCAGCAAAGCCTCTCAAAGAAGATGTCTAAGCTGAGCCCCAAAGGATGAGCAACTTAAAAGCTCACAGGTGAAAAGGCAGAGGAGATGAGTGTGTGTTCAAGTCAGAGGTCCGTCTTGGGAAAGGCCAATGAGCAAGCAAATGTGAGAAATGTAGGCAAGGGGAAGGAGTGTGTGCTGTGATTTCAGCTGAGTGTGTGTGACAGCGAGCAGAGATGAAGCTGGAGAAGCAGGCGGGACCACACGAGGAAGGTCTGGGAGGCAGTCCCTGCCTGCAGTTTGGTCTCCGGAGCAATGCCAAGTCTTGATGCATTTCAGCCAAGGGGTATAGAGGGGCGGGACGGGGGACAAGGGAGTGACGTGGAAGAGATGAAGACTAGAGAGGAGGAGACCAGTTCAGAAACATTCCATAAGCCAAGTAAGAGACAAAGGTGGTTTGAATTTCCCTCTGACCTCCCACATCATCTGGGGACAGCCTGGGGAAACCTGACTGCAGAATGCGAAGACCAGAAAAAAGGAGCAAGTGGAGGGTGCCCCTCAGGCCCCTGCTGGCAGAATGACACGGAGAGAGTTTACACAGACAACAAAGGCACTGAGAGAAGACTGAGGGCCTTTTAAATAAGAAAATGTACGAGGTTTAGTGCAGATTCTCTGCCATTTATTTTGCTGGTTCAGGGCTTATGTTGTTGTCAGGGTTTTTCTTGATTTTCATCTTTGTTCTACATTAGTGATATTGTGAGAGAGCTAAACTCTCAGAAGTGAGAATGTTATGTGCTTAATGAACTGACTTTTATTTCCTTGACAAACAAAATTTGATAAATGTGTTTTCTTTAAGGATAGTTAATATATTAAAAAATAAATTATAAGCTATAAATATGAGTGTGCTCACCCACATTAAAAAATTTAGTCTTTTAAGGGGACTTTTTTTTTATTATCAATATCTATTTTGGATTATAAAAGAATAGTTTCAATATAGGTGATTTAGAAAATATGGGAATTTTAAAGGAGAGAGTCATTTGTATGCCAACACAAAGAGAAAAATCACTGTTAATGTTTTCTTGATTTCCCTCAATTATTTTTATCTTAGTAATAACTCATTCTCTCATTTAATCCTCATAACAACTTCATAAGCAGGTGCTACTAATATTAAGTCAATTTTACAGAAGAAAAATGGAAACTTAAGTAAATTAAATAATTTGTAGAATGTCATGTCTTTTTAAAATCGATACTAATAAAAGAATAATATGCTAATTAGACCAGGAGACCTTCCAGAGACCTTCCGGATGTCCTTCTGGATAAAGCTGGGGGCTTGGCTGGCCTGCAAACTGCCCCAAATGGCCCTCAGCCTCTTGCTTAGGTCAGCCATGCCCCCCAGCAGGGACCCTCACCCCAATGGGGGCGTGGCCAGCCTGCAAACAGCCCTCAGCCCCTCACACAGGCTGGCCACGCCCCCCAGAAGGGACCCCCACTCCGATGGGGGCATGGCTGGCCTGCAAATTGCCCCAGGCCCCTTGCCCAGGCCAGCCCCACCTCCCAAGGGGACCCCCACCCTGATCCGGGACCCCCTTCAGGGCAGACCAGCCAGCCCCCACCCATGCACCAGGCCTCTATTCTATACTAATAAAAGGGTAATATGCTAATTAGACTAGAGACCTTCTGGGAGACCTTCCGGACATCCTTCCGGACAAAGCCATGGTGGCGGGGCCAAGGCGGAGGTGGTTAGGGGCGATCAGGCCAGGAAGGGAGGGCAGTTGGGAGTGATCAGGCCAGTGAAGGGGGGGCAGTTGGGGGTGAGCAGGTGGCAGGCAGAGTGGTTAGGGGCGATCAGGCAGGCAGGCAGGTGAGCGGTTAGGAACCAGTGGTGCTGGATTGTGAGAGGGATGTCCAACTGCCGGTTTAGGCTCAGACATCCCCCGAGGGGTCCCAGATTGGACAGTGTGCAGGCCGGGCTGAGGGACAACCCCCCACCCCCCCGTGCATGAATTTTGTGCACTGGGCCAACAGTATATATATATATTTTTATTGATTTCAGAAAGGAAGGGAGAGGGAGAGGGAGAGATAGAAACATCAATGATGTGAGAGAATCACTGATCTGCTGCCTCCTGCACGTCCCCCACTGGGGAATGAACCCACAACCTGGGCATGTGCCCTTGACCAGAATTGAACCCAGGACCCTTCAGTCCGCAGGTCGACGCTCTATCCACTGAGCCAAACCGTGCAGGGCCAATGTCATTCTTTAACTCACAACTAAATGGCAGAGTCACTATTCAAACCTGGTCCATTTAACTCAACTCTGTACTCTCAGTCTCTAATTAGTTTTATAAAGTTGAAATTATAATATCATGTATACTATTTCATATTGTTTTTTAAACTCTTCATATTTTTAAAAAATTAAGAAGCATTAATTTTTAATGTTGAACCATTTTATGTAAATCATTCAAAAACATTAATTTTACAAGATATATATAGTCCATACTCTAATCATTTCCTTTTGTTTCAACTTAATATTAATGTAAATAAATCTTTCCACATTTTCAGCATGTCTTTAATTATGTTTTGGATTAAATTGCTACAAATTAAAATGGTGGGTACTGAGAATGAAATATTTAAAGTTCTTGATAAAAACAAGCAAACTGCTTCCCAGAAAGTCTACCATTTATACTCTCTCCAGAAATGTTTGAAAGTGTTTATTTCACCCCACACTCATTATTTATTACTAGAGGCCCAGTGCACAACATTTGTGCACTGGAGGGGGCGTCCCTCAGCCTGGCCTGTGCCCTCTCACAGTCCATGACCCCTCGCTCCTTACCGCCTGCCTGCTCACTGCTCCTTACCACTCGGCTCGCTGCTCCTTAGAGCCTCTCCTGCCACCGCCGCTGCGCTCGCCAGCTGTGAGCCCCTGGTGGTCAATGTGCATCATAGCGACCAGTCATTCTGGTCATTCTGCCATAACAGTTGCTTAGGCTTTTATTTTATTTTATTTTTATTATTATTATTTTTTTTACAGAGAAGAAGGGAGAGGGATAGAGAGTTAGAAACATCGATGAGAGAGAAACATCGATCAGCTGCCTCCTGCACACCCCCTACTGGGGACATGCCCGCAACCAAGGTACATGCCCTTGACCGGAATCGAACCTTGGACCTTTCAGTCCGCAGGCTGATGCTCTATCCACTGAGCCAAACCGGTTTCGGCGGCTTTTATTATATAGATATTTATTTTGAAAAATTTCAGGCTGAGAATTTTTCTCATATTTTTTATTTCTTTCATTCTCTAGTATATTGATAAAAATCCTGCCCCCCTTTTTTCCTACTGGAATATGGAAAAAATTACATTCATTCATTTTTTCATCAACATTTATTGATCATCTGTAGTGTAGCATTCTCAGTTACTAGTAAGTGAACATTTAAATTTGGGTGCTACTAAGCTTAGTCAAATGAGAAAGGCAGATATTAATAAAGTAAACAAAAATAAGTGTATAAATTATAACATTTGAAAACAAATTGATAAAATTATATGCTAAATAAAAGCTCAGTGATTTATAAAAAGAAGTAGTAACCAGTGGAACTTGTGACTTATCTCAAGTGGAGTTTTGTCCTTCTGAACAATGTTCTGATCCATCAGATGATGAAGTTCATTTTCTCCAGTGAAAGGTTTTCTTGTTTGCTTTGAACACCATTTCTGAAACTCCTGCACTGAGACCGTAGTCATTAGTGAAATTAATTTCCACTGAAAACACACACAGGCAATAAAATTGCATCTAAATTCCTAAAAGTCAGAATTACAGATTTCAACTAAATTTTCTCTTCTTAAAGGTACATTAAGAAAATCATTTATTTGATAATTTTTAAAAATAAGTTGCCAATTTGGGAGCTGAAATTGTGACTGCACAATACTAGTATACTTAATGTACCTTCCTGCCACAAATGCAAAGTGACCCGAGGACATTAGATGCTGTGGGGCCATCATAGCAGAAGACAGACAGCCAGCGCCCCTGCCCTGTCATTTGGTTCCCCAGAGCTCTGCTTCCCGAAGGCCTGTGATGACAGTGAGGGGACAGAGTGAGGGAGAAGGACCAGAGTGGAGAGAAAAAAAGTCATCTAGTGGGAGTGCTCCCTGCCTTCTCACTTTCAGCTCATTTCTATCAGGCGTCTGCTTCTGTCCCCCTCCTTATTCCTCCACACGTCACCCCAGGCTTCATCGAGCTCAGAACTTCTGCCCCAGGCTGTGGGGGGCTTTTAGCCTTCTCGTGTTTGAACCCTGAGAGACAACTTTCAGATTTTAAATTCTCCTAATTTGAGTTCCAAGGCAGATATTATCTGTATTTCAAGAGTCATCTGGAGATTACTGATTCTCTTGAGAGCCTAATGCAAGATTTTAATCTCTCTCAATCAGGCTTAAATGTTTTTTGTTGCATGAGGCAGAAACCGCTGTGGGCATTAGAGGCTGAAAACAACATACTGGCCAGACAACTAGAGATATAAACTTCCACTAATAATAAAATTAATAACAACATCAACAATACAATAACAATACTGGTAATGGTCAACACTTATTTATCACTTACAATGTGGCATGCATTACACTAAGAGATTTCATGTATGAAACATTTGATCCTCACACAGTCCTAGGAAGGAGGCATCATTATACCTATTGTTTGGATGAGGAGATTGAGTCACAGAGAGTAACCTGCTCGAGGCCTCACTGCACTGCATAAGGCAGCAGTGAGCTCAGAGGTGAACCTCTGCAGGCCAAGTGCTGACCTCCCTCCACTGAGAACTGCACAGAGGACACGCCTTGCTGCCTGGTACAGCCTCCAAAGCCGGGACTGGAAATGTCAAGATTGGGACAATATATTTTAATGAATCTAATGAATATATTATAATGTAATAAATGTCTTAATTTTTCATTCAACACATATTTATTGGGTACTTGATATGTATCAGGCAGTGATGTAGAAAAGTCCTACCCTAATGGGATTTAAACCTAAATTGCCACATTCAAATAATTGTATTACCCAATATGGAAAATAGAGAAATACTAATAATAAACCACCTCAACATAGCTACTACTATAATTTTTAATATGTTTTCCAATCTTTTCCCCATGCGTATATTTGTTTTTACCTAACTTACTGATATACATACAATTTTGTTTAAAACATATTAGAAAGGCAAAGCTGTTCATTTTTAAAAACTATTTTATTTATCACTTATTAGATTTTTTATGGTGTTATATTTTGCATGTTTTTTTTTAAAGATAGTCTCAAGGCAAAACACTTGGAGAGTGCTTCCTAAGGATCATGTATATACAGTAATTTTAAACTTTTATATTCAAGAGCTAGTACTCTCTTTTCTTAAAATTTAATTATAGTCTATTGCTTTTTTCATATCCAATTACTGAATATAATATGAGGTTGGGCAGACAAGATCAAAGTATAATGCCCAAGAAAAGAAAATCCTGATTGAGTAAGTGATTAACTAGTGAGGGAATCATTAGATTACATTAACTATATATTACATTATATTTATCATATCTTCTAGTGGAGGCATCATTATTGTTATGTTATTGGAGAACACGATGTTACAACTTTAGTCATTTTATATTTTGTACACATTTTCAAAATGTCTAAACTTCCAATTTTCTATGTTCTATTTGCATCAAGTTTCTACCTAGTTCGTAATACATTATTCAAAGGAAAAACATATTAAAGTAATCTAGACATACTCAAGGTCCAATAAACCTATTAAAGTTCCAAACAAAATGCAGATATTTTACCTGTTTTCCAACCAGTGTTATGAATGAATGTGTTTTCCAAAGGTGTTTTATCCCAACTCTGAAATTTAAGTTTCTTCTGATTCACATTTACTTGTGCAAGATCTTCATCAATGTTGATAGGTGATTGTTTGGGGCTATAACATGTTGGCTATTTATTTCTCCAATTTTCTTGATTTAATGCTCCCCAAAAAAGGAAAGGGTAAGGAGTTAGTTTCATAAATTACCATGCAAAAGCTTAATGTTATATTAGAGTCAATCCATTACATTAAAATATGTACAATTGTAGTAAAAATGAACACATCTTTGAACCAATTCATAGAACAACTATGCCTAGATTTAGATTCTGGTTTTAATATGAGACACTATAAAAAGAGGCCTATAGAACTGAAACCAAAATGCAGGTTCAGCTACCTGCCCCAAGGAAAGCCAAACTCCTGAGACAGATGTTGGTGCAAAAGGAAAGAGGTTTATTCAGGTGCCACATGATGTAAGAAGGGTGGACTTCTGTCTCAAAGACCATTCCCCGTTCCTGCTCAATCCTGTGGGTCTCATAGGGATGGGAGGGCTTTTTTCTATCCAATTATCTTTCTAGCTTTTGGTGCCCTGGGGCCCTCTCTCATTCATTTTCTAGCTCTTGGCTCACTCAGACCCTGTCCATTCATCTTTCTAGCTTTTGCAATGCTCAGTGTAAGAATCTCCCCCCGTCACGTTGGCCGATGGGGGAGACTTCCCCATGCTCCCTGTCTACCGTAACAGAACAACTACTTCAAGTATAGAGATCAATACAGCTTTCTTTAGCCATCATACTTTGCCAAATCAACAGAAAGCCTCATTGTATTATAAGGCACTGAGTCTTAGCCCCCCAGGGCTCCAGATTGAAAGGTGTGCAGATGATAGTGCAGACTTCCCTAGCACTCTCCATGTTGGTCGCCCCCTACAGACCTTCTCTCCTCCCTGTCATTAAATGATGTGGTTTCATTTCCATCTGCTCAGAGTCTTATTCATAAAAACATAATCACCAGCACATACTTGAACTACTCTTTCATCCCCCCACATCCAATTTTTTACAGTCATAAAACCTACCAGATTTTATTGTTTAACATTAAGAAAAATATAACAGGGCTTTCTATAAAGATTTGGCTTACAGTGAAGTGAATGCCCGCTCACCTGTTTCACAGAATTAATAATCCTCTAAACCAACACTGCTCTGTGCTGCACCCGACCTGAAACCACGAACCATCTCTCATAACCTTATGTCACTGGATCTTCTGTAGCCAGCACCCAAGCAGTGCTAAGAATAGCTATGTTTTATTTAAAGGTCATTAAAAAATATGAAATGTTGCAAGACCAAGTCTTAAACTTTTCTCTGGCTAAACTAGCATTTGTGCTGTAGCTTGGTATCAAATATTTACTAATCAAATCGGAAAACCACATCTGAAAGTCCACCCCATGACAGGCCACCCCTTCTAAAAAGGAGGAAAAGGCTCAGAGATTAGGTAACTCTGTGATTAATGTCATGACCTTTAAATTTGTGTGATTCAAATGAGTCCGCTGTGATTGAAGAGTCAGGGTTCAGACTGAAGGCAATGCAGGTGGATGAACTGCAGGACGTTTCTGTAGTGTTTGCTGTTAAGTAACCTCACGGAAAGGCAGGAAACTACCTGTGGAACCATGAGAGGGAAGCAGAGTGAGATTCTTTACTTTGTTGCTGCAGGCGGGCTGTCACCGATGATATAGCAAATACAGAACCGAAAAAGCCCTGGAAGTGACTCTGTGGTTTGAGGAAAGGACCCTGTTGTAGAATGGCTCTGAGCGTGCCACAGAGTCCCTGTGAACTCCCCTGTGCTCTCAACGTCCCCCTTCTCCAATAACTGAGGAGCCAGGCTCTCACAGGAAGGAAGCAATGGCACAAGAGGTAATGCGGGTTTTCTGACAGTCACACCACCATCGCGTATGTCCCCAAGGTTTCCTGTCCACACACTTATTATTGATATGGGGCTGACTCTTGGCTCTGTTTCCTACTTTTGATAAAAGGACCAGACATTCAGAGTTGAAGTCTGAGACACAGATATCACCTTATATCTTTCTATCTGTGATAGGACTTGTGATAAAATTTCCTACAGTATTGTTTTATTGCTTTGGTTAAAGAGCATGCTGCCCATAAGACCAAAGATTCTGGTTTAATCCCCATATGGAACCACCAGTTCCTCCTTTCCGTATGCACTTATTACGGGATTGTTTCTTAAATCAGATCTCGTCCGTGCATGCTACTGCTCGGAAAGTGCAACAACAAGTGGGACTTGCATTGATAAGAAAAAGATATGGGCCCAACCAGCGCGGCTCAGCAGATGAAACAGGAGGTAACAGTTCGATTCTCGGTCAGGGCACATGCCCAGTTTGGGGGCTCAATTCCTGCTGGGGGCGTGCAGGAGACAGCCGATCAATGATTCTCTCTCATCATTGATGTCTCTATTTCTCTCTCCCTCTCCCTTCCTGTCTGAAATCAATAAACATATATTTAAAAAAGAAAAAGCTGTGGGAAGATACCATAAATCTATTGCTTCAGCTGGGAAGTTTATATTTTGTATTATCTCTGGATCTCATCAAAACTTGATTCCAATGAATGCAGCTTTCATTTATTCATTTGTTCACACATTCAACAACTATTTAATGAAGTGCCTTGTGTGAGATAGAAGATAAATCTGTTGCAAAAGATTCAAAGATGAATAAAACAGCATCCATCATCAACGACCTCATGTTCTAGTGAGAACCCAAGACGTATCCACTGGGAATTATAATACAATCTGATAAGTATGATGGCAGAGATGTGCACGGGGTATTCCAAGGACATAAAAGAGTTGTACCTAATCCAGATGGGACAAGAGACAACGAAGACTTTTGAGTGACAAGCTATCTGAGAAAAGTCTTAAATGACGGGCATGGAATATCAAATTGCAGGTGGGGAAGGAAGTCAGGGCCAGAGGAATCTAGGAGAGAAGAGCACAGAATGGCTATTTGGGGACACAGCAGGAAGTTCTATGTGCTGATACAGAAAATGCAAGGCAGGGAGGGGAGAGAAGAGGGTAGGGCGAGCAGATTTTGAGGATTCACATGCCAGAACAAGGGGTTTGAACTTCTGGTAGGCTATTGAAGGGATTTAAGTTGCAGGTAGTTTTTACCTGGGCTTATTTGTCCCTCATCCTCAAACGCCACCTGCCCCAAACACACAGACCCCTGCAGTGTGGCCCTCTGACTTGATGTAGGACCAGCAGGTTAAGTTTCACCTGAAGGGGCTAAGCCTCTTCCCAGCGGAGCAAAGTCCATGGTTACACAGGTTGTGGAGGAAGGTGTCCTAATTTGCTGAGATTTGAGATAGAATTGGTTGGTGGCTCTTACGAATCCCTGGGCAGATGCCCCAACTGCAAAGCTGGCGTTTGCTCTGCCCGAGCCCAGGCACGGTTGCTCTGAACAGGTGCCTCCACACACAGTCCTGGCTCCTCCAAAGTGAGAGGGGCCCCCTACCTTGGGGGATGGAGGCAGCTGTTTGACTGAGAGTAGACATTTCTCTGTAAAAGTGTCTGGTGCTTTCCCCCAGAGCACTGCTGTTTGGGTCCGGGGGTGCCCAAGGACTCAGTGTGAAGGGGGGCCCCTAAGCCTATCCAGCCATTGCAGTGTGTGCTGTCCCCTTCACTGGATAGCTGGGCTGCAAGTGATCTGATGGCACAGGTGAGACATTTCCCCGTGAGGGTACCACCTGTGTGGGCCAGGCGGGCCCCAGTTGTACTGATGGCAAGTGGGAATAGCAGGTCCTCCCATCAGGGGAGGGATGTTGGACCCTCCCATAGCATCCCCTGCATTCTGCACAGGTGGTTCCCGGGGCTTGGAAAGAAAGTGCAGCTACAAGTGGGACCTGCATGGAGAATGGAGGCCGTGCAGCCAGGAAAGCCCCCGTGGTCTGAGGAAAGGTGGAGACAGACGTGTCTCGGAACATACCTTCATTCTCCACGGTGGTGGCTGCTGCAAGTGCAGGAGGTTTTCCATGTCCAGGCGGGCCGCAGGTGCACTGATGGTTAGTGTCAACACTAGCGCCTCCATCTGGGACTGGGGTACCCTCCCCATCTCCACACCGCCTGTGTAATCACAGGTGGGCTCCAGGGATCGGATTTCAGGTGGAACCAGCAGTGTATGCACGCACTGGGTGATGCCTGCTCCTCCTCGTCAGCAGCCAGGCTGCGGCCAGATGGGTCCCTGGTCTATGGCCAAAGGGAGATGTAGAAGCAGTGCTGTGTGCCTTCCTCAGTCCATCTCTAACGTGGATGCTCTGGATGCTGGGGATGAGTGGGGCCTGGGGTGGGCATACTGACCCCAGGGCTCCCACCATCCATGGAGCCGCAGGACCCATAACCACAGGTGGGCCTGCCGGTGTACCGCAAACTGAACTGCTGCTCCCAGTGTCTAGCATCTCCGTGGCAACGCCATAGTGTGTGGTTCAGTGCTAACAGGAGCGCTGGGGAGAGAGGGTCCCTTCTGGGACCAGGAGGAGTCCCTCAGGTGGGCTGAGGGGTGGTTGGGGCCCCTCAGTGGGATGGCCTGAGGAGGGCAGCAGTCCTTCAGTGCAGGTGGGCCGGTGGGGGGACTGCAGGGTCCCTGCGCTCCACACTGTATTGGATTTGGTAAGATGGCAGGAATCTCAGGCTGGAGTCAGGGTAAGTTGTGATTGTGCAAGCATAGCAAGGGGGAGTGGTGTCCATTTCAATGTCCTCATCATCCGAGGTCGGCTGAGAGGTGAAACCTTCATTGCCCCCGGCTGTGATGGGAGCAGCGACCTGCCCAGTGTTAGCGGCCAGGGGCAGGGGGTCTGCCATCGCTGAGCCAGGAGGGGAAGAAGCAGGGGCAGACTGAGTGGCACTGCAGGCAGCCCTGGCCTCTGTGTCAGCGCCCAGGATTCCATCCCCTGCAAGGCAGGGCAACTTGGGAGGCGGGGGCAGCTCCCCTCGATCCCACCGCAGCGGGGGCAGCGGGAGCTGGAGAGGCAGGGACCTGGTCCTCTTGCAGGACTTCCTGGCGGCAGAGGCCGGGGGAGGATTGCTCCTTGATGGCTTTTGAGCCTCCATCTCCTCGCACAAAGGTAGTGACGCAGGGACGCTGGGCGGGTGGTCTCCCCGCAGCACTCCCTCTGCGGGTCTCTGTGGCTGCAGGAAGCAGCCTGGGCTTGGGGTTGGCTGCAGAGCAGGCGGGGCATCTCCAGCAGGGCTGCCTGAGCTGGCGACCACCCGGCCTTCGCAGGAGCAGTGCCTGGGAGACAGCGGGGCGCTCTCGCTCAAGCTGCCTTGTGGGTGCTGGGCACTGAGGTCCAGAGGCCCAGGACTGCTCTTGCCGGAAGGGAGGACAACCGTGATCTCCAGGGTCCTAGATGTGAGTGGGGGGTCCCCAGCGCTGTAGTGGCTGTCCTGGTCACCCTGTCCCTTCCTCTGTACCTGATGGTCTTGGTTCTGTGCCCTCCCTTTTGGGGACTCTTCTTGGACCTTCACCTCCATGTCCTTTGGGCAAGGAAGTGGGATGGTGCTCGCTGGTCTCGGCTTCACGGCCTTGACTTCCTGCCCGGGGAGAGCAAGTCTGCCCCTTGGAGGAGGGATGTAGACTGTCCTGGGGTTACGGAAACACAGCCTGGGCTTCCTTGGGGGGTCCTTCCACCTCACCAGGGAGAGGAACCCCAGAGGGGAGCGCCTGGTCTGGGGGAGAGGACACGGCCTTCTCCCGGCTGTGTGACAGCCAGATGCTGCAGGTGCAGGGCCCCGGGGGAGGAGCCGGTGCTCAGGGCCCAGGGCAGGTGCAGAAGCCGCGGGGTGGGCGCGGCCAGGCGGTGCATCGTCCCTGCGCACCGGGAAAGCCACGGGGCAGCGGGCACCAGGCAAGGCCCGGCGGCGGTGGCGGATTAAAGGACGAAACCTAGAAAGCAAGTTGCCCATCGAGAGCCAGCTGTGAGCCCAGCGAGCCGAGGTCAGAGCAGAAACTGGGAGAGCTTCTCCTTCGCTTCCTACTCCTCTGGGGCTCTCGCAAGCACTGAGCCAACTTCATCCAGGAGCTCTGATGTCTCCATGGAAACGTCAACGGAGAGAGGTGCACGTGCCAGTCCAGCGCGGGAGGAGAGATCAAAGGGCAAGGGGCGGGGCCTCAACTCTGGCCAATCCCTTCCTGACTCTCCAGCACCTGGGCCTCCAGCTGTGGGGCAGGTGCTGGGCACCTGCTGGCCCTCCAGGAGGAGCCTGTTCCAGACACCGCGGCCCCGACCTGACTGGGGGCCGCACCCCCCACATCCAGAGCAGAGCCTGCAGCTAGTAGGGACCACACCCAAACACGCTGCCTCGTGAGTGAGTGAAAACTGAGTCTGTTCCCAGGAGCCTTCTTTGGAGGGAATCCCTGTCCTTGTGGGGCAACGAAGGGGACTCGGGGAAGCATCTCCCGGGCCTTCTGTGTCCTTTGAAGCCAGCACAGTGCTCAGAGCCTTTGAAGTGGCCAGAGGACACCATCAGATGCTCTACCGACTTGTCCTTTCATTTCACCCTTTCAATGGACTGGCTTGTGAAGAAATAGTTGACCCGGGAGGTGTTGCTCCATGAGTTAGAGTGTTGTCCCATTCAGGGGAAGGTCACGGATTCAACACCTGGTAGGGCATGCTCTGGGTTGTGGGTTCGATCCCAGATTCCAGGCCCCGGTCAGAGTCAGGGCGGGATGCAAACAATCGATGTGTCTCTCTCACTTTGATGTTTCTTTCCCTCCCTCCCTCCCTCCCTCCCTCCCTCCCTCCCTCCCTCCCTCCCTGCCTCCCTTCCTCCTTCCCTTCCTCCCTTCTTCCCTTCCACTCTCTTGAAAATCAATGGGACAAAATATCATCAGGTGAGGGTAAAAAGAAATAGTTGAAGTGGCCTTTGCTTTTAGGACTTAAAATTTTTACAAGTACATGGACTTCAATGAATTTTTGGGCATGTATAATGTAAATTTACTAATCATCTTCTTTTGAACATTAGGAATTAAAACGGCATGTTTTAATGTGATATTTGTGAGCACTTATTTCTTGAAGGGACCCTAATAGTTATCCACAACAAGTAATCAAAAACTCCATGGGTGTTTAGGGAATGTAATCTTTTTTAAGAAATATATTTTTATTGGTTTCAAAGAGAAGAAGGGAAACAGACAGAGAGATAGAAACATCAATGATGAGAGAGGATCATTGATCAACTGCCTCCTGCACACCCCACACTGGGGATCCAGCCGCAACCCGGGCATGCGCCCCCACCAGAAATCCAACACTGACCTTCTGGTTCCTAGGTTGATGCTCAACCACTGAGTCATGCCTGCTGGGCAGGAATTTAGTTTGCTGTTGCTATCCAGGTATCTAGAATGGTGTCTATTATGCAGTAGCAAGTTTTTTTTTTTTTTTAAATATATTTTATTGATTTTTTATAGAGAGGAAGAGAGAGGGATAGAAAGTTAGAAACATCGATGAGAGAGACATCGATCAGCTGCCTCCTGCACGCCCCCCACTGGGGATGTGCCCGCAACCCAGGTACATGCCCTTGACCGGAATCGAACCCGGGACCCTTCAGTCCGCAGGCCGACGCTCTATCCACTGAGCCAAACCGGTCAGGGCTGCAGTAGCAAGTTTTCAATAAATGTTTGTTGAATAAACATATGTAGTGACTACTTTTTCTCCATTTGTGATCTTTTATGTTAAAATGTATTATGATTTTTACTGAAATCAAGACGGTCACCTCTTGGGGTGCTTTATTCAGGAACTAGACGTGGTTGTTGTTAGGTAGTTTTACTTACTTGCACCCAATAAAGGAGACACACATCTCCAAAACTCAGTCTTGGAGAGAGCTAGTTATTTCTTATATATACTATTTGGTCAACTACAGGTTGATTTCTTCTTTGCAGGTTGAGTTCCTGTCAAGCTCATCCTATTTACAGCGGCACCTGCAAAAACTGCTACGTTTTAACATTTAGCAAGAATAGTCAGAAGGGCCCAGAGCTTGAGACATGATCTGTTTAATATAGTTTGACCAGCTATACAATTTAAATCCTAAATACTTCAGTCATTATGCCTTTTTTAACTGTCAATTATTTCGAATTAACTTCAGAATTTTTCATACTTAAGTAATGGTAATTTTCCTTAATATTTTCAATATCCAATCCAAACTAAAATTTCCCCATTTTCTCCAAATCACTTATGGAAAAATGCTGTTATTTTGAAGTATAGCAACCTCCATCTTGTATAAAAAACTGCTGTTTGAAACTCTCTGATATTGTTAGATAGTCCCTAGTCCTGTATACTCTGTCATTATAAACTCTGTCACTTTAAGACAGTATGTTATTCTGTAAAATGACTTTGTTTTTTAGTTAAAATAATAGAAAAAGATAAACTTAACTGTCTGACCTTGCAAGCTAGCCATCTAATGTAATAGACTAAAATAGACTAATACTGATAATAATTCCAAGTACAAACTCATTATGTATTCAGGGTTACAACTGTCTGTAACAATAACTCACTCAGAGCCCTTTGTAATATCTGCAAATAAAGAGGCTTGAAAAGTATAAATATGGAAAACTTCCTGTATGGGTTGCTCAGAGACTTGGAAAAGACACCTCCCTCTGGGCTGTGTGAGAATAAATGACTCCTAATTAATTGGCTCATTAAGGCGTCTTGTATCTCATTCGATGATTTACAATACAACAATTTCCCTTAGGGGCCAATAGAGGACCACCCCTTGCATTTGCCAGAAGAGTTCAAATTTACACCGTAACCTCTGTTTCCTGGCTACTTGAAGGCAGTGGGCTGCTTCAGGATGAAGCTGAACACCTACTTCCTGGCCACTAGGGACAGAAACTCATTGAAGTGGATGATGGATGCAAACCTTGTACCTTTTTTGAGAAGCATATGTAGGCTGTCCTCTCTGAGAGCTTCTACCTCTAAGTCTGAGTCCAGTCAAAAATGAGGTTACCTGAGTAACAAGTAAATAAGAACAGACATTAAAACAAACAAACAAACAAAAAACAACCACCCTTAACCTCCTCGGGCTCTAAAAGAACTGGGCCAGAGACTTACTAATAAGAAATTTGTTCTCCAGCTTTTAACATGCCTGAAGGCTGTGCAGGAGTGACGTCAGAGGGGACATGGAGGCCTGTGGGAAGTGTAGTCCTGAAGCTTCTGGCTCGGGCCAGCACTCCAGGAAGGGGATTCCGGACCTCAGGGTCTACTGTGGAAATGAAGGGCCTGCACTCCGGATGAGAGCGCGGGGATCAGCAAATTCAGCTGCCTTGGAACCTCTGCAAAATGAACTGACCAAAGCTCAAATCCTGTAATTCCTTCCTAGCACCCTCTTACTAAGACCTTCATGCAACGACCTCATTGCAACCCTATTGAAATCCAAATTGCTCAATTGCAAGTGTGTTGCTGATGGCATTTGGCTCAGTGCATTACATGGTCCACAGTTATTAACTGGAGTTCTGCTAGGAAGCTCTGTCCCTTCTCCCCTTCTGTTCACTCATTCCTTTGTTTTATTTATATGGGCACCTGGAAATTATTTCATCCCTTGGGCTCTAATCCATTACTATATTTATCATTTTGCTAAAGATGTCCCAGCTTTGGTCATTGGGAGATCTTTCAGGCTGGCTCTGTATCCTTTCTCCCCATAGTAAGAGGATTTTAGGGCAGTTTTACGCTCACAGCAGAACTGAGCAGAGAGTGCAGAGCGTTCCTGTCTGTTTTCTGTGCCCCAATTCCTATAGCCCTCCCTACTATGAACATTCTGCAGCAGAGTGGTACATTTGTTATACTCAATGAGCCGACCTTGATAAATCATGACCCCAGATGTATTTGTAACATAAGAAAGGGGGCTTATGTTACAAATCTAATCTAAGTCAGACTGAACTTATGCAGAACATCTGTTAAGGAACCTAACACATTAATCACAACCCTCCAACTCAGCTTTTGCTAGCTTACTCTACCCTAAAACCTAGGACCTTCCATATGAGGAAATCTCTGATTTAGCAATCATGCCATTTCCATGTTGCATCTTCAAGCAACTCTATAACAGTTGCTCTTGTCCAAAATCCATCAGAAGACTGATCCATTGCTTGCCAGGCATGTACTTCCCCATTCTGTGGTTTGTTCTCCATTGAATAAAGCACATGAAACTCATTGCTAGATTGTTTTAGTTTTGGCATTTGACTCATATATCTTTACCTTTTTAGCAGCTCTGAGTTAAAAGGTACACTTTGAACAGTTCAAAACTTTCCCTTCATAAACTTTATAGGAGAAACCAAGATGGCGGCATAGGTAAACACCTAAACTGCTGCCTCGCACAACAATATCAAAACTACAACTAAAAGACAAAACAGACACCATCCAGAACCACAGGAAAGCTGGCTGAGTGGAAATTCTACAACTAGAAGAAAAGAGGAAAGCACATTGAGACTCAGAGGAGCTGCAAAAGGCTGAGGTACGGAGACGCACGCGTGGGGAGGACTGACTGCTCAGTGCACGGATGGCTGAGTGTGCGGCTGGCTTTCTAAAGCGGGAGGGAGAAGGAAGCTCCCGACTGCACTGAACTCCAGTCCTGGGCGAGATGCTGGGAAACCAGACTCATTCGGGGGGAATCTGGGCTGTCAGGAAAAGAGAAAAGCACACTGAGACTCAGAAGCTGCAGAAGGCAGAGGTCTGGAGGCGTGCACGCAGAGAGGACTGACTGCTGAATGCACGGGAGGCTGAGTGTGCGGCTGGCTTTCTAAAGAGGGAGGGAGACAGAAGCTCCCGACTGCGCTGAACTCCAGTTCCGGGCAAGTTTCTGGGAACCCCGACTCATTCAGGGAGAAACTGGACTGTCTGGCAGCAGGCGAAACTCGAGGGCAGCTTTCTCTCAGAGGTGCTTACAGCAATTACCGAGGGACACTGAGACCCAGGGGCCTCATAGGGCAGGGCTGATGGGAAACCAAGGCTGTCTGCTCCACCCTGAAACTCCACCCCATCCAAGCTGAGCACAGAGGCTTTTGCAATTTTGCAAGTCTTGTCTCATAAGAGTGTCTCCAGCAGAGAAGTGTTCCCAGTGTAGACACAGCTGATCCTCACAGCCAATTGGCCTGGAGGTCAATTCCTCCCAGTGATACCAACAACAATCAAGACTTAATTACAACAAGGCTGAACACACAGTACACAAAGGGGTGCACCAAGAGTGTCTACCTCAGGTAACTGAGGAGGCTGAGCCACTGTGCCCTAGAGGACACATACCACACAAAGCTATTCTACCAACTCAGGGAAGCAGCGAAAATGGGGAGACAAAGAAATAGATCACAAATGAAAGAAATGGAGGAAAATAAATGACTGGATATAGAGTTCAAAACCACGGTTATAAGGTTTTTCAATAATTTCCTAGAAAAGGCCGATAAATTTCGCGAGACCCTCGAGGATATGAAAAAGGACCAACTAGAAATTAAACATACACTGACTGAAATAAAAAATATTATACAGAGACCTAACAGCAGACTAGAGGACCACAAGAATCAAGTCAAAGAGTTGAAATACAAAGAAGCAAAAAACACTCAGCCAGAAAAGCAAAAAGAAAAAAGAATCCAAAAATTTGAAGATAGTGTAAGGAGCCTCTGTGACAACCTCAAGCATACCAACATCCGAATTATGGGGGTGCCAGAAGAAGAGAGAGAGGAAGATATTGAAAACCTATTTGAAGAAATAATGACCGAAAACTTCCCCCACCTGGTGAAAGAAATAGACTTACAAGTCCAGGATGTGCAGAGAACCCCAAACAAAAGGAATCCAAAGAGGACCACACCAAGACACATCATAATTAAAATGCCAAGAGCAAAAGACAAAGAGAGAATATTAAAAGCAGCAAGACAAAAACAGTTAATTACCTACAAGGGAGCACCCATATGATTGTCAGCTGATTTCTCAACAGAAACTATGCAGGCCAGAAGGGAGTGGCAAGAAATATTCAAAGTGATGAATACCAAGAACCTACAACCAAGATTACTCTACTCAGCAAAGCTATCATTCAGAATTGAAGATCAGATAAAGAGCTTCACAGATAAGAAAAAGCTAAAGGAGTTAATCACCACCAAACCAGTATTATGTGAAATGCTGAAAGGTATTCTTTAAGAAGAGGAAGAAGAAAAAGGTAAAGATAAAAATTATGAACAACAAATATATGTCTATCAACAAGTGAATCTAAAAATCAAGTGAATAAAAAATCTGATGAACAGAATAAACTGGTGAATATAATAGAATCAGGGACATAGAAAGGGAGTGGACTGACAATTCTCGGAGGGAAAGGGGTGTCGGAGGTGCGGGAAGAGACTGGACAAAAAGCGTACACCTATGGATGAGGACAGTGCGGGGGAGGTAAGGGAACCGGGTGGAGGGGACCTATGGGGGGAAAAAAGAGGAACAATTGTAATAATCTGAGCAATAAAGATTTATTAAATTAAAAAAATAAAGTTACCTCAAAAAAAATAAAAAATAAACTTTATATTAGTTTCCAAACACATAGAAAAGTAGAAAACAGTAAAATGAGAATACCAATATTCTAGAGGTAGAACATGATAACATTTTCCTATATTTGCCTTTCTAGTTAATTACAAATAAAAAAACAATGCTAAGTAATATGCATCTCGAAGAAAGTAAACTTGACTAGATAATCCAAATGTTATTATAAGAATGAGCAAAAGTAATGATTACTTCACACACACACACACACACACACACACACACACACACACACACACACACTCGCGCGCAGCATTGTGGGAACCTACGGCCTGTGCATTCCTCTGCGCATGTGCAGCCACCCCGCCCACTGTCCTGTCCCGCGCGCTCCCGCTCGCTGGCGCTGAGGGTTTGCAGGCAGGTGAGAGCTTTGGGGGGCTGCCACCGCCTCTCCTAGGGCCAGGCCTAGACGTAGACCTAGGAAGGCGGGTGGGCGGCCCAGCCCAGAGGTGTCGGGGCGCAGGTGGGGCTGAGTCCTGTCAGAAGATGCTGGGTGCGGCCGGAGTTACCGCGCGGGCCTGGGAAATCCGGACCAGGTCGGAGGGAGGGATGCGCGGGATAACGCTGACCGCGAACCTGGAGGGAGGCGCTGACCTGAACCTGACGCCCAGCGCGCCGGCCGCGGGTCTGCAAAGAGAGGCCGAGCCTGGAGCTCGCGGAACGGGTCAGTGCGACACTTGGGCTTGGGGGAGATTTGTCATTTTGGGTGGAAAAATAGTAAAAACTACGTTGTGACGTTGTTCAGAGAGAGAGAGAGAGAGAGAGAGAGAGAGAGGGAGAGAGAGAGAGGTCATAACTTGGCAAGTATTTGTTTAACACGTGCTAGTTAATGAGCACTAATAAGTACTAGTTCATACGCCAACATTACATGTTGGCTCCCATCATGTTTGGAAGACACTCTTGTTCTTTTCATTTAGTATTTCATTTAATTCTCACAACCACCATATTTATAGTTATTACCACATCAGTAAAAAATAAGAAAATGGCCACCCAGGAGTACAGTGAACAGACCCAGGCCACCAAGTGAGGACGCCAGGATGCAAGTACAGGTATGCTCTACCCCCACATGCAGCCTGCTCCTCACCCTGCCTGCCTCCACCCGGCTTGCAGCTTGCACAGCACGAGCAGAGCGTCGTGTGCCGGATCCCCAGGACCGGGATTATAAAGCCAGTGCCCGCGGAACCTCCCTCTGTGGCAGGTGTATGTGTTCTGGGGTTTCTGGCATGTATCGAAAGCCTCTGGGGGCTCCTGGCACTCCCAGGCTGTGTCTGCCTTCAATCTGATAGTCCAGTGCAGTGCTCGCAGTCCAATAGAAAGATAAGGTGGGCCTCAGCTATAATGGTAAATGCTCTAGTAGCCACATTAAAAACTAAAAAGAAACGTGAAAATAATTTTAAGAATATACAGCAGGTCCTTGAATGACGGCATTTAACTCACAGCGCTTTGTAATAGCATTGGTGAAGGAGGGGAATTAATTGATTGCAGCTGCGCCACTGTGTGGAGGCGTTTGCACGTGTGTGGGTTTTCGCCAGAGATTTCCATTTCCTCCCACGCCCCAAAGATGTGCAGGTTAGCTTAACTGACACGTCTACACTCTCCCAGCCTGAGTGAGTGCATGTGGTGTGAGCTGCCCTGCGATGGAAGGGTGTCCTGTCAGGGGCGGGGGTCCTGCCGAGCTGCTGGGACTCTCTGGACACCCTGAACCTGAATAAGCAGGGTATTAGAAAAATCATCTTGTTTTCATTAATCTGCCTTAAAAACATACATAGCTCACACTTATATCGATGTTTACGTAGTATTGGAGGTATTTGGGACCTTTATTTAGAAGTTTGGTGATGTTTTTATGACCAGAAATATGCCGTAGGAACTTAACTCTTGCTTATCTCAATTAGCCTATGTTCAAATGGATTGTTATATACCATTTCACTTAAAGCTGCTGTTTCCAAGAACCTATTGATGATGTTCAGTGAGGACTGACTGTATTGCCTTTATCTTAACGTGCAGAATGTTATTAATTCACCTTGTGGCACTAGCCACGTTTCAGGTGCTCAGTAGTAGGATGTGGCTAGTGGCTACAGTAATGGATAGAACAGTTCTAGTGAATTCCAAGAGAACCTGGTTTAATGCGATCATGTCACGAGGGTGATTTGCTCCCCAGAGGACTTCTGAAATGTCTAGAGGTGTTTTTGGTTGTCACAGCTGGGAGAAGTGCCACTAGCACCTGGTGTGTAGGGGCCGGAATTGCTGCTAGACAGCCTACACTGCACGCAGCCCCCCGTAATAAAGAATTACCCAGCCCCACGTGTCAGCAGTTGAAATGGAGAAACACTGCTCTAGATGAAAGTTTCAACGGAAATGGATTTGCTTCCTAGGCCTAGGTCTCAGCATCTCTGGAACAAAGCGACTCTGTGTGGCAAGAAGGAGGGAGCCATAGGGGCAGGAGTCCCACCTGGAAGAACCCCGGTTGGGCCTCACCAGAGCTTCAGAACAGCTGCTGGATAACTTGGAAAGGAGCGGGTCCTGATTTGCTCCACCAAAAGCAGTTCTTAGTCACCCTGTCCAGGGCAGCCAGACTTGTTCCCACATCCGGAAGGTGACAGCGGAAACTGGACCAGCCGGCGGAAAGTGGGAAGCTGGGGTTGAGAGGGATGGGTGACTGTCAGGATGCACAGGAAAAGCCACAGCCATGGCCAAGGAAATTGGTCTTCTTCTGAAGTAGTCCTCCATCCTCTTCATTCTTCCTTCTTTCCAGATCTCGAGCATCTCTCATATCATGTTCATCACATGTGGCATCCAGAGATATGCTGAAGCTTCCTTTATCCTGAACAGTTATGATCACAAAATGATAGTGTAGGAAGGGATTTCTGTTTCCAACTCTTGAAATCTTAAAAGTTTCGAACCTAAGATGTATGTCCCCTGGTCCCGCAGGACAGAACTAGGAGCAAAGCACTGTGCTATTCTGTCACAGGTAAGTCACTAGAAGTGTCTTATCAAAAGTCTTTTTTATTTTTAATAAGACTTTCGGGAGCTAGGGGGAGGTAGAAGAGGGTAGAGGAGGGATAAATGGTGATGGGAGGAGACTTGACTTTGAATAGTGAACATTCAATACAGTATACAAAGGATGTGTTATAGAATTCTATACCTAAAACCTATATAATTTTATTAACTAAAGTCACCCCAATAAATTGAATATATTTTTTAAAAATTCAAAAGCAAAGCAGATTCAAGAGGAAGAAGTAAATTTGACTCAAGAATTTAGGCATCAGGAGGAGAATAGAAAGGGAAACTTCGCTGAGAAAAAAAAAGCTTTTTGAGAAATTTCAACAAATTAGAACAAAAAGATTTTACATTTTTAAATCAGTATGTATCTTATTATTCTTTTCCATTTTTTATTTTCTAACTCAAGGTGTAAATAATAACAATATTAACAAATAAAAAATCAAAACTGGATTAGTATTACCATTATATTTAATAATATTATTAATTACATTAGTCAGAGGGAACATACTTTTTTAAAATCAATAGTAACATAACTTACAATCACCCAATAAAAAATAGCAAGGTTACATCCATGCGATACTATCAGAGATGTGCATTTCAGGGACTGCTGTCTCTGCATGGTGCTTCCTGCCCCTTCTCAAGGGCCAGTGAAACGTTTTCCACAGGGAGGCCTTTCCCCCGCTGGAGTGATGAGACTTTTAGGCAAGTGAATACAGAAGCTCTCCAGACCTTTCCTGACTTCATTCCTCTTTCCTTACCCCCAGTTTATCCTTCAGAGTTCTCTACACTCTCCTGAGAGCAACAGAGAATGAACACACCTCAGGTGAGTTATTTATTAACTCCCTTTTTACAGTGGATTTTATTGGTGGTTAAAGAACCATATATTGATGTGGACAAATAGAACTAGAAAATGTACCGGCATCACTCAAGGAAGATAGAGAAAGCAGATGAAGAACACAGCAGAGTTGTCATGTAGTTAGATGCATGTCCTCATGTCACAGAATGTCACAGGTTTTCCAAAGTGCAGCTGCAAATTTCTTCCTGACTTTTCCGGTAGGCATGTCAGGGTCGGGCAGACAAGATTAGTTTAAAGATGTGTGTGGATAACAAGTGTAAGCCAAACATTCCTGGTGGAACCTAAAACCCTCCAAGTCAGGAAGAAATGTCTTTGTTGGTCTTCACGGAGGTGATTGTGCACATCTTTCTAATAACATCCCTGCAATAAATGCAGGGGGCTGCTTCCTCTCCCTCCTCAGTGGAAGCAGAGGACATGTTGCCCATGCAGGGCTTACAGTGGCCCAGGTAACTGAAATAGGAGTTAGATATATTCCTGACCATCCTGTTGAATTCAGAAATCATTCTTAGGCTAGCTGGAGGTCAGCATGAATGATCTGTACATCCACATCCTTATTTCTCCGTAAATATTTCTCCCAAGTACCTGTCATCAATGAGTTGTTCAGCAGATAGTCTAAAGTTCTATTCTTTGGCAGATGTTGCCACACTTTCCATTCACACCTTTGCATGAGGCCTTGATGTCTCTCCTCCCACACCCATGACCTGCACCCACCAGTGACCTAATCATCATCAAACCGAGTGGGTCCTGCTCATCCTCACCTCATTAGACTCGTGTGCAGTGCCTGGCTGCCCCCACTAAACCCTCTGGAAGAACTCTTGTCTCGTGTTAGCGTCTGCCCCCTCCTCTGCGGCTGTCCTGCCTCTCAATCATTTCAGGGAGCCATCATCCTTCTCTTGCCCTTGCACATGTGTCATCCACGTTCCCATTCTTTCTCACTACCCTTCTAACTAGTCTTGAGTCGTCCCATCCCCTCTCTGGCTTTAACAATGGTGTATTTGCTCATTCTCCCAAATGTGGCCCGGCAGCCCCCTCTGACCAACAGCACTTTGGTGATGATGGAAAGGGCTATATCAGTCCTGTCCAGAGTGGTGGCACGAGCCACCTGTGCCTGTTGAACACTTGAGATGTGGCTTATTTGACTGAGGAACTGAATTTTTAAGTTTTAAATGGTCACATGTGGCTAGTGGCTACTATAGTGGACATAGTTGACTCAGCATCTCTCTGTAGGTATCTACAGCTCAACTGATTCAAAGTAAAAGCCAACATTGGCAGTCCCTCCCAAACTACTTTTCCTCATCTTTCCCTATTCCTTGATAAACCCTATTCAGCTAGACACCCAAGCCACAAAAGTGGGATGCATCCATCTGTGGGTCTCCTTGCTCTCGCTCTCACTCTTTCTCTTTCTCAACTTCTGTCGATGCTGGTCGGTAATCATGTTTTGCTACTTTTTCTATTTGAGTCAGTCAAAAATAATAGCAATTTTATATGGCTCCACCTAATGTCTTTAAATGCATTTCTCTACTTTATTCCCCTATCTTATGGTCTCTCCACTGAAGTGTTGGAATAACTTCTCTACTACTCTGCCCACTTCTTTCCTCACCTCCTCAAGCACATTTCACACGGGTTGTTCACCTAAATGCTCCTGAGGTAATGTCCCTCCCGCATGTGAATCACCTCAGTGGCTCCTCACTGGTCGCAGTAAAATTCCCAGTCTCTCCAGATGGCCACATCAGGCTTTGGAGGCATCGCCCCTTCCCGTTTCTCCTTTTCCCTTCACTGCTGCTCTAGCTTGATTGACACTTATTTGCTGACAGCCAAGAGGTTCCCGCAAATTGGCATGTGCTATAGTTACGCTTAAACAACACAGGTAGGTTTTTTTCTTAATAATGTTCACAATCTAGTGGGAAATGTAACATTAAAAAATTCACTATGTAACTTTATTCTAAAGCAAAACCAAACCTCGTATAGCTTGTTCCTGGCTCCGCCTCTTAGTATGTTCTCATTGTCTTCTCTGGATTGACACTTAGAACCATATTCTCATTGTGTTCACCTGGTGCTGCAGACTGAGCTGTGTCCCGTTCCGCCCCCCACCCACTCCCCAGTTCATATGCTGGATCCCTAACCCCTAATGCTGCTATATTTGGAGATAGAGCTTTCAGGGGGTAATGAAAGTTAAATGGGGCATCAGGCACTGAGCAGAGGCCATGCACGGACACCGTGAGCAGGTGGCCATCTGTAAGCCAGGAGTAAAGCCTGACCAGAATAACCATGCTGATGCCTGATCACGCACTTCCAGCCCTAGAACTGGGAGGAAATAACCCTCTGTTGGTTAAACCACTAGTCTGGTGTTTGGTTATGGCAGCTCGTGAAGCTAGGGCACCTAGCTCTTTACCTTTTTTTTCCATTTTATTTTTAATTGTGGTAAAATGCAGGTAACATAAAATGTTCCATCTTAGCCATTTTTAAGTGTATATATCAGTAATGTTAAGCACATTCGTATTGTTGTGCATCCAATCTCCAGAACTGTTTTCAGCTTGCAAAACTAAAGGTCTAATCCATTAAATAGCAATTCCCCATTCCTTCCTCCCTTCAGCCCCTGGCAAATACCATTCTACTTTCTATCTATGAATTCCACTACTCATAGAAGTGGAATCATATGGTGTTTGTCATAAGGTTCCATTCCTTTTTGTGACTGGCTTATTTCATTAGCATAAGTTCTCAAAGTTTATCCATGTTGTAGCATATATCAGAATATACTTCCGTATTAAGGCTAAATAACATTGTATTGTACGTATTTACCCCATTTTATTTATCCATTCATCCAGTGATGGACACTTAGGGTGCTTCCACCTTTTTGTTGTTGTTGTTGTTAATCCTCATCTGAGGATATATTTTTTCCATTGATTTTTTTGAGAGACAGTGGAAGGAAGGAAGGGAGGGAGGGAGGAAGAGAGGGAGGGAGGGAGGAAGAAGGGAGGGGGGAGGGAGTGGGGAGAGAGAGAGAGAAACGTCAATGTGAGAGACACATTGGTTGCCTCCCACATGTGCCCCAACCAGGACCGGGGAACAAACCTACAACCAGGTAAGTGCCCTTGACCGGGAATTGACCCACAATCCTTTGGTGCTTGGGTCAATGCTCTGACTGAGCAACACCGGCCAGGGCGCTTCCACCTTTTGACTATCGTGACTAACACTGCTATGGATAAAGGTATACAAATATCTCTTCAAGTCCTGGCCTTTAATTCTTGTGGATATACCCAGAAGTAGATTGTCTTGATTCTGTTGCTTTATACTTAAGTTGTGAAATCAGGAAGTCCTCAAAGGTCAGTGTTAGTGTCTTCTTTAATGGTAGTCCTCTGTGTGTTATGGTTGAAAGGTCTTTCCCCACTCCAAGATCATGAAGATATTTTATGCTTTAGCAGATGCTTGATGATTTAAGCTTGGTCACCTGGAATTGCTTTAGTGTGTGATATCATGTCAAGGCTCATATTTCCATATGGATATCAAGTTACTCTGGTAACGTTTCTTTAAAAGACTCTCCTCTCGCCCTAGCTGGTTTGGCTCAGTGGATAGAGTGTTGACCTGTGGACTCAAGGGACCCGGGTTCCATTCCAGTCAAGGGCACATGCCCGGGTTGTGGGCTCGATCCCCAGTGGGGGGCGTGCAGGAGGCAGCCAATCAATGATTCTCTTTCATCATTGATGGTTCTATCTCTCTCTCCCTCTCCCTTCCTCTAGAAATAAAAAAAAAAGAAAAGAAAAAAAAGAAGAGAAAAGAAAGGAAAGAAGTATTGTTAGTTTCCACAGAAAATCCTGCTGGGTAGTTTTTCAGATTAGAGGTGAAGTCTTTGACATGTTTCATTAGATTTATTCCTATGTATTTGGTCTATTTTGATATTGTAAATAATACTATTTATTTTATTTTATTTTCTAATTGTTTATTGTTGGTTTATTAAAATACAATGTATTTTTTAATACATGCATAACTCAGAAATATTGCGGGCTTGATTCTAGACCTGAATACAGCAAATATCACAGTAAAGTGAGTCACATGATTTTTTTGGTTTCCCAGTGCATGTAAAAGTTGTTACACTAAACTATAGTCTATAAAGTGTGCAATAGCATTGTCAAAAAAACTACATATCTTAATTGAAAAATAGTTTATTGCTAAAAAAAAATGCTAACTAGCATTTGAGCCTTCAGCGAGTCATAATGTTTTTGGTGGAGGTCTTAATTTCAATTTTGAAAAAAAAAAAACACAATATCTGTAAAGTGTAATAAAACATATTCATTAATTTCATATCTAATCATTTATTTTAATAGCTTATTTGTAGATTCTTTTTTATTTTAAATACGCACAATTAGGTCTTTTAAAAATAAAAACAGCTTTACTTCCTTTCCAATCTTTATGTCTTTAATTTCTTTTTAAGCTTTATTCTTGTACTTTCAGAACAACGTTGAATACAAGTGATAATAACAGAAATCATTTTCGTATACCTCGCCTGAGGGGGCAAGTACTCAATATTTCTGGTTTCTTTTGGACATATCCTTTGTTAGAATAAAGAAATTCTGCCCTGGCTGATTTGGCTCAGTGTATAGAGTGTTGGACTGCGGACTGAAGGGTCCCAGGTTCAATCTGGCCCTGGTCGGGGCATGCAGGAGGCAACCAATCAATGTGTCTCTCTCACATTGGTCTTTCTCTCTGTTTCTCCCTCTCCCTTCCATGCTCTCTAAAAATCAATGGGAAAATTATCCTTGAGTGAGGATTTTTAAAAAAAGAATAAAGAAGTTCTTTTTCTGTTTTTAGTTTTCTTAAAGTTTTTATCACATAAAGGTATTCAATTATGTCGAGTGTTTTTTCTGCATCCAGTGAGATAATAAAATTTTACTCCTTTATTGTGTTAAAGGGGTGAATTATATTGATTCATTGTATTCTTGAGATAATTCCCACCTGGTCATGAAGTACTGTCCCTTTAATATGTCTTGGATTCAATTTGTTAGTATTTCAATTAGTAATTCTCAGTATGTGTTAATGGAGAGGTAATTGGTCTGAACTTTTCTTTTCATGTAATGTCTTATCAATATTATACTCATAAAATGGTTCTCCATTTTCTGTTATATGGAAGAGTTTAAGATAGCTGTTATTTCTTCTTTAAGGGTTTGGAAAATATATCGTTAAAGCAAGTTTGCCTATGGGTTTCTTTGTGGCTGGTTTTTAACTATGAATTCAGTTTCTGTAATAGACATAAAAAATCTGAAAATGCCCATTTTTCTGGGGTCCTTTTTAAAAACAACTTATGGAAATAAAAATCACATACCTTACAAGTCAGACATTTAAAGTAGTCAGTGGTTTTTAGTATATTCACTATTGTGCAATCATCACCACAGTTAATTTTAGAACATCTTTATCACTTAAAAAAACTCTGTATCATTAACTATCACACACCCCTATCCCAACATACCCCTAGCCCAGGGGTGGGCAAACTTTTTGACTCGAGGGCCACAATGGGTTCTTAAACTGGACCGGAGGGCCGGAACAAAAGCATGGATGGAGTGTTTGTGTGAACTAATATAAATTCAAAGTAAAGGAGCAGAGGGGAGAGCAAGAGAACTGGATAGAACAGCTGGATCCGGCCTGTAGTTTGCCCAAGGCTGCCCTAGCCCCACCCTAAGCAACCACTAATCTACATTTTGTCTCTATAGATTGGCTTAGTCTGAATATTTCAAATAAATCAAATTGTATAATCTGTGGTCTTTGTGACTGTTTCTTTCACTTAGTATAATGTTTTCAATTTTTTTATGTGGATATGCCACATTTTGTTTATCCCTTCATCAAAACTGCTGGGCTTAAGGTGTTTCTACATTGGCTGTTATGAATAGTACTGCTATTAACATCAAATACATAGGTAGATAAATAGATATGTGGATATACACACGTGTTTGTATGAACACCTCTTTTTCATTTCTTTGGGGAATAAATCTAGGTGTGGAATTGCTGAGTTATATGGTAACACTACATTTATCTTATTGCCTAACTACCACAACAACTATACCATTTTACATTCCCATTGGCAGTGTATTAGGTTTCCAAATTCTTCACATTGTCACCACCACTTGTTTAACTTTTTTGTTATCCTTGCCCAAAGATATGTTTACTGATTTTTAGAGCAAGAGAGAGAGAAAAAGAGAGAGAAGCATTGATCAGTTGCCTCCCGTATGTGCCCCATTGGGATTGAACCTACAACCAAGGTATGTGCCCTGATTGGGAATTGAACCTTCAACATTTAGATGTATGGGACGATGCTCCAACTAACTGAGCCATCTGGCCAAGGCTAACTTGTTGTTGTTTTAAATTATGACCATCTTAGAGTGTGAAGTTGTAGCTCATTGGAGTTTTAGGTTTTGATTTGGATTTCCCTGACAATAATATTGAGCATCTTTTCATGTGCTTATTGGCCATTTGTGTATGTTTTAAAAATATATATATATTTATTAATTTCAGAGAGGAAGGAAGAGGGAGAGAGAGATAGGAACATCAATGATGAGAATCATTGATTGGCTGCCTCCTGCACACACCCCACTGGGAATCAAGCCCACAACCCAGTGCTCTTGACTGGTATTGAACCTGGGACCCTTCAGTCTGCAGGCCGACACTCTATCCACTGAGCCACACCAGCTAGGGCATTTGTGTATCTTCTTTGGAGAAAAGTCTATTCAGATTCTTTGCCCATTTTTAAAATTAGGTTTTATTTTGTTGTTCAGTTGTAAAAGTTATTTATATATTCTGGCTGCTAGATACTCCTGGATGATTATGTCCTGATAAATCCATTGTTAAGTTGAAAATATATGTAAAAAAATGCATATAACATACCTAACCTATGGAATGTCATAGTGAAGCTTCTCCTATCTTGAGCATGCTCAGAACACTTACCTTAGCCTTCAGTTGGGCAAAATCATATAACACAAAATCTATCTTATAATAAAATGTTGAGTAGCTCATGTAATTTATTATGTATCACTTCCACACCATTAATAAGTAAAAAAAAAATTGTAAGTCAAATCATTGTAAGTCAAGAGTTCTGAATATAATTCATGAATATTCTCATTCTGTGGGTTGTCTTCACTATCTTGAATGTGTCCTTTGATGCAGTTTTTAATTTTTATTAAATCCAGATTATTTTTTTTCTTTGGTTTCTTGTGCTTTTGGTGTAGCATCTGGGAAAGCATTGCCAAATCCAAGGTCATAAAGATTTATCTCCCATTTCTTTCAAGAGTTTCATACCTTAAACTTATATTTAGGTCTTTGATTCATTTTGAGATAAATTTTTGAATGTGGTATGAGTAAGATTTCAACTTCATTCTTTTGCATGTCCAGTTTTTGGTAAAGCTATCCAGTTTTACCAATATCATTTGTTGAAAAGACTATTCTTTTCCTATTAAATGATTGCATGGATGAGTTTATTTCTAGATATTAGTTTTATTTCATGGATTCAAATATCTGCACCAGTACCACACTGTCTTAATTACTGTTGCTTTATAGTTAAGTTTTAAAACCAGGAAATTCAAGTCCTCAAACTGTTATTTTCTTAAAGATTGTTTTGGCTACTCAGGGTCCCTTGTGATTTCAATATGAATGTTAGGATTGACATTTCTACAAAATAAGCCATTGGGGTTTTGATACAGATTTCACTGAATCTGTAGATCGCTTTGGTGAGTATTACCATTGTAACAGTATTAAATCTTCCAATCCATGAACATAGGGTGATTTTCCATTTATTTAGGTCTTCTTTAATTCCTTTTTAGCAATGTTTTCTAGTGTTGAATGCCCAAGTATTTGACATTGTAAATGCAATTGTTTTATTAAACTTTTTGTAGTTCATTGTTAGTGTATACTAGGAATACACTAACAATGAACAAAAAATGGTTTTGGTGTGTTCATTTTGAATCCTAAAAGTTGCTGAATTCATTTGTTAGCTCTAATAGATTTTTTTAGATTCTTTAATATTTGTAGATATTAGTTTTCAATTTGCCCAGCTTTTTTTCTTGTTGTAATGATGTTACTACAGTCATGCGCCACATAATGATGTGTATATATAATGCAGGCATACCATATAGTCTAGGTGTGCATTCGGTACCATTAGGTGTGTGAGTACACTATATGATGTTCACACAGAGATGAAATTGCCTAAGAAAGCATGCTTAGAACATGTCCCCATGGTTAAGTGGTGCGTGACTGCACTGCTCTTTTCAGATCTACATCTGTGAGCAAAAATTCAAAGCCGCTCTGGATGCATTTTTTTTCTGATTTTGTGAGACTTACTGTTTTTGCATTTTAGTGTGCAAAGTGCATAAAAATAATTTATGTTATGATCAGGTTATCCTATATATTTCAGTTAGTCAAGTTGGTCAATTACATCATTTAAATTTTCTGTAACAGTGGTCAGCAAACTTTATTTAAATTTCAGATAGTAGGCTTTGTTGGAACTACCAAACTCTACAGGTTAGTGCTATAGCAACTATAAATAACACATAAACAGATGAATGTGACTGTGTTCCAATAAAATTTTACTTATAAAAGAACCAGTAGTGGTCAGATTTGGCTTCTGGGCTATAGTCTGCTGACCCCTGTTCCAAATACCTTTTGTTTGTTTTTCAGACTGCTTGTCCTGTCAGTTACTGAGTTATGTTAAAATCACTAATTATAACTGTGGATCTGTCTATCTAATTTCTGTTATTTATATACAGTTAATTCTAATTATTCTCAGTAGTTATGTTCTAGGTTACCACAAACACTGAATAAGCAACTACTAAATTTTTACTCCTAGGGGAAATACAGGGTTAGATTCCTTTGAGCCTCTGGTCACAACATTTGGGGCAATCAATCAGTACATAATCTTTTTTATATGTGCTTTTGTTTGAAAACACCTTATTTCATATTATTGTTGATTCATGATCTAACAGCCAACAGCACCATAATTAATGCTTGAACAAAGCTTATCTAACACCCCTGTTTTCTCCAGAAGGCAGAGCACAATCTTCTTGCACTCAGGAACATTAGGCAGCATTTCAAAAGGGGGCCGTTTTACGAAGTGAAATCACAAGAAAAAGCAGGGGAAAAAGTGCTAAATAGACTGTAAAAAAGACACGTGTTTACTCTATGGCAGCTGAAACACGAAGGCAAAGCATTATCTTGTTCAAATTCAGCTGGGAAAACTTGTATTGGGCACTCAAATTTTTCACCATTTTGTGAATGTCCACAAATGACCACAAATTCATGAGTATTGATTTTGAGGTTACAAGTAAATTTTAGTGAGTAGGTGAATTTGCAAATACAGAATCTCTGAATAATAAGGATCGACTATATTTGGAAGCTATCTTTTCAAGTGCATACCAATTTGCTATATTTCCTGTTAAAAGGACCATTTTATCTTTATGTTGTTATTCATTATGTTTTTATCATTTGTTCTTACCTTCAAATCTACTGCTATTCATGTTAATATAACCAAATCAATTTTCTTTATGTTGGTGACTACATGTGTATCTTTTTCCATCCTCTTACTTTCAATCTAAATATATCACTCTTTACAAATTGTGTTGTTTTTTTAAAATATGTTTTTATTGATTTTTTTAGAAAGAAAAGGAGAGGGAGAGAGAGAGAAACATCAAAATTGATGGGCTGCCTCTTACATGCTCCCTGCTGGGTGGGGATTGAGTCCGCAACCCTGACATGTGCCCCGGCTGGGAATCAAACTGGTAACCTCCTGGTGCATGGGTTGACACTCAACCACTGAGCCACACCAGCTGGGCTCTATAAATTCTGTTTGATTTGTTGTTTTTATATTGTCAATCTTTCCTTTAATTGGATTGGTTAGTCCAGAAGTTGGAAAATTTGTTCTGTAATGGACCAGAGAGTACATATTTTCCTTTAATAGTTACAAGATCTCTTATGGAACTACGAGGCTGTGTTAGCTCAGCACAAGATCAACTATAGACAATACAAAATAACGGTGTGTGTGTGTGACTATGTCCCAATAAAACTTAATTGAAAAAGTGGCAAACTGAAATTGGCCACACAGGTCATAATTTGCTGACCCTAGCCTAAGTATGTATATCTAGGGTTGTATATTGAGGGTGTGGGATAAAAATTGTAGGAAGTTTATATTTTTTTGCTAAAAAAATTCAAGCAACAAAATCTTTACTAATGTGCTTATTGATTGTACATGTATATAACTCAAAAATATATAAAATAAGCCGAAACCGGTTTGGCTCAGTGGATAGAGCGTCGGCCTGCGGACTGAAGGGTCCCGGGTTCGATTCCGGTCAAGGGCATGTACCTTGGTTGCGGGCACATCCCCAGTGGGGGGTGTGCAGGAGGCAGCTGATCGATGTTTCTCTCTCATCGATGTTTCTAGCTTTCTATCCCTCTCCTTTCCTCTCTGTAAAATACCAATAAAATATATTTAAAATATATATATATATATATATATATACAATAAGTTATAAATACTTTTACTAAGTAACTCCAAAGTATAAAATTAGATCCCAAATAGGCGTATTTATTTTCATTTGTGTTTTACAGTAAACATAAGAATTGTTTTCATATGTATTTTTCTATGTCTCCTAATTCTGAACCCTTCAGATTGAACAGAAGTGTATGCAGGCATCAGTGTCATTCAGGGATGTGACTGTGGAGTTCACCCAGGAAGAGTGGCAGCACATGGGTCCTTTTCAAAGGACCCTTTACAGAGATGTGACGCTGGAGAACTACAACAACCTAGTCTCAGTGGGTGAGCATACAGCATAACTTACTTTTGTAACTCTGTCTAGAAGGCACTTCTTTTTTACGCAATAGTACACATGGATACTTCACTCAGGTTTTAATGTTATTTAGAGTTTTAATTCAGGAGTATAAAGTAACTAAGCCCTGTTGAGGAATGTGCTGTCAACTCCCGATGATAACTTCAAATGAGGATCTTCAGGCTCTTCCTGAAGCTGCATCTTTTTCTACTTTTGGAGACAAAAAAGCTTTTCCTCTGCCCTAAGTACTCCATTGTTCCTACTTCTAGGGAACTGCATTTTCAAACCAGAAGGTCATCTTCAAGTTGGAGCAAGGACAAGAGCCTTGGTTCTTAGAGGAAGAATTCTCAAACCAGAGCCACCAAGGTGAGTTACTGAGCACCAGCAGACAGAATTCGATGGCGCTAGTTGGACTCTAGAAGGTCAGCTTAGCAGTGAACACCTATGTATCTCAAGACTTTTCTTAAAAGGCACAAAAAGCACCAATCAGAAGGAAATGATGAACAAACTTTACTAAATTAAAATTGAGAACTTTGTTCATAAAAGACCATTAAAAGGATGAAAAGACAAGCCACAGAGCAGCAGAATAGTCATACAGTACAAGTAACCTAAGAAGGATACACATCCTAAAAATGCAAGAACTTTTGCAGGTCAATATAGGAAAAGGTAGCAATCCAGTTGAAAAATAGGCTAGAGACTTTGAATAGGAACTTTGAAATGGCCAATTAAATGGTTGAAAATGATTAAACTTATTAGTTTTCACAGAGTGCAAAAAATATATGAGGTGAGATAAGAGAGATGCATGATATGCAGTGAGATCAACAAATCTGGCAATGCCAGGTCCTGATGAGGATGTGAAATATTAAAGACCTTCACCCACTGAGTGAAAATGTGAACTGATAAAACCACTGTGGAATTAGGAGGATGTTATCAAATCAAGTTGAAGTTTTACATACCTTGTCACCAAGCAGTCCCTTTCCTAACTGTGTTTCCTACAGAAAGGCATGAATGTATTCTCTAGAACAGCGGTCGCCAACCTTTCGGACCTCACGGACCACCAGTGATCCGCGGACCACTGGTTGGTGACCGCTGCTCTAGAATGAATAAAAGAATATTTATGGCAATTTTGCTTATTTTTGCCAAAAATTAGGCTCATCAGAATAAAAAAAAAAATTGTATTCCTAAGGGAGAATTATAAAGCTACATAAAATCTTATATACTGATTATAAATATATTAAGTAAAAGAAACAAAATATATATATGTATTTCAAAGTTCCTATTCAAAATCAAATATGTACATATGATTATATGTTAGAAAAAGGCAAAATTCAGTTACATTTTTAAGAAGTCATATATTGGACTAAAACTACAAAGGAAATTATTACATAAACATTAGGAGACATAAGCATGAAGAAACTGTAACCAGGGAGGGTCAAATAGGGATTTTTGCAGAGCAATTTGTGTTCTATTTTTTACATGATTTCTAATTCCATGAGTGTTATATTGTGTATATAATGTATACTATTATATTGTACATATAAGTTAGATGCAAATATAAATTATGTTTCATGCTTAATGGAGTGTTAAGAGATGAGTCAAAAGTAGATGATATTTGCAAGTTATATAACCCATAAATGATGGGCATCCAGAATACATAAAGAATTTAGACCTTTCTTAAGTGTCATCTTTGCAGTAAGACTTTCCATAATACCCCATTTAAAACTGCACCACTCATATAAAATTAAAATGTGGAAATTTAGGATGAGGTAGTTATCAGGGTCACTTATTGTTCAATTTTGATAGATAGAATAAATCAAAGGAGAATCTAATTTGGTTGCAAGAATGGATTTTCCTTTCATTGGTTTTACTCTTGTTTGTATTACTATATAGACTCACAACTATAAGGTGGGCTAAATCCTTCCCCTTTTGGGCCTAGCCCATTAATGCTCAATAAGTTCTTATTTTTCTTATTACTTAAGTTTATAGTCCTTGTTGTATCCATCCCATAATCTGGTCTTCCTGCTGCCTAAAATAACCACTCCAATAAAAGTCCAATTTCTAATATATTTTCCTTTTCCATCCAGGTAGCAAAATCCAATCTATCTAAAATTCAAATATAGATATGTATTTACTGCCAGTTTCCCCTCTCATTTTCACTATATCAATATTTTTAAAAGAAAGTGAATATACATTTATCTACATACATATATGTATGCATGCAAATTATTTAATCTTGAGAAACCAAAAACTGAAATGCAACATAAGGTATACATCTATGAGCCCTACTCGCAAAAAAAAAAGTAAGATTCATAAGATATTTTCCATTTTTTCCCAGTATTGGAACATTACAGAGATGATGACCTGATCAAGAGGAACAAGAAAATAAAAGACAAACACTTGCAGCAAATAACACTGATCATTAATAAGCCTTTGACTAGAAAAGAAGAGGAAATTTGGGAAAAACCATTTAATCTGCACATAGCTCCTGTTTCTTCAACAAAAATGTCCTGTAAATATGACTCATGGGGAGTGAATTTGCAAAATATTTCTCAATCTGTCATTAATAGAACCTATTCAACAACAGAAACAGGTTGCTGTAGTGTCTCTGAAAATTTGCCTTTCAAAATTAACTTTGAGAGAACTCATACTGGAGATAAGTTTTTTGAATGTAATAAAAATGGGAAAGCCCTCATTTATAAGGATAATCTTCCTGAGCATCAAAAGTGTCAAATTTTGGAGCAAGGTTCTGAATATAATGTAACTGAAAAATTCTATGATGAGGCTGCCTTTGTTACACATAAGAGTATTCATACAGGAGAAAATTCCTGTAAAGATGATGGATGTAGGAGAAACTGTGATAAGATAAAAGTCTTTGATCAAAAAAACACTGGAACAGAAGAGAAATACTCTAATCTTAAGCAGTGTGGGAAATCCTTCTGTGAGAAATTAGCTGTCATGGAACACCATAAAGTTAACATGGCTGTGAAACACTATGTACATAATGCCAGTGAGAATAATTTCAATAGGAAGTCACATCTCATTCAGTCTCAGAGAATTGCCACAGAAAAGAATGCATTGGTATGTAATGACAAAACACAAACTGGGCATAAATCCTTTGAATATCATGAAAATAGAAAATCCTACCAGATGTCAGCCCACAAAGTACGCCAAAGAACTCACTCTAACATAAAATCCTATAAATGTAATGAATGTGGGAAATCCTTCTGTCAAAAAGGACATCTCATTCAACATCAGAGAACCCACACAGGAGAGAAACCATTTGAATGTAATGAATGTGGAAAAAATTTCTCCCAGAAGTCTCATCTCAGTACACATCAGAGAATTCACACAGCAGAGAAACCCTATAAGTGTAATGAATGTGGGAAAACATTTGTCCAAAAATCAACCCTCAGAGGACATCAGAGAATTCATACAGGAGAGAAACCCTATGAATGTACTGAGTGTGGGAAAACTTTTGTTCAAAAGTCAACCCTCAGAGACCATCATAGAATTCACACAGGGGAGAAATCATTTCGATGTAATCAATGTAGTAAAACTTTTGGCCAGAAATCAAACCTCAGAATACATCAGAGGACTCATGGTGCGAAGAAGACTTACCAATGTAATGAATGTGAAAAATCCTTCTGGCGAAAAGACCATCTCATTCAACATCAGAAAACACACACAGGAGAGAAACCATTTAATTGTAATGAATGTGGGAAAACTTTTGCCCGGACATCAACCCTCAGAGTTCATCAGAGAATTCACACTGGGGAGAAACCATTTAAATGTAATGAATGTGGGAAAAAATTTGTCCGAAAGGCAATCCTTAGTGATCATCATAGAATTCACACAGGGGAGAAACCCTTTCAATGTAATAAATGTGGGAAAACTTTTGGCCAGAAATCAAACCTCAGAATACATCAGAGAACTCACAGTGGGGAGAAGTCTTATAAATGCAATGAATATGAAAAATTGTATAAGAAGTCAACCCTAAATGTAGGCCAGAGAATTCAGGGAGGGAGAAAACCCTATTGATATAACAACTAAGGAAAATCCTTCTGGCTAAAGACCAAGTCATTTAACATTAGAAAATTCACATAGAATAAAAACCATATAAATATGAATGTAGGAAGAATTTTGTCCAACAGTTAACCCTGAGAGTATACCAAAGAATTCACACAAGCTACTATGGAGAAAGGCCTTTTGAATGCTGTCATGCCTTATTAGAACTCTCGCAATAACACAGTCTGATAATTTGTTCACTAGTAAGAATTTCATTTTTCCTCTAGGCACATAGCTAATCTAAATTTCCCAGTCTCCTTTCATCTAAGAGGGACTTTGTGACTGGCTAGTGGAATGTGGATGCTCATGTTGTATGCCACATCCAGTTCTGACAAAAGACTTCCCCAACAAGTGACCAGGCTGCTGTAAGGGTAATGTGGAGATGACTTCCAGGCCAGCCTAGTGTGCCGTGGATTAGCATGGCACAGTACAAGATGAAAGCCAGGGTGCCTGAAATATGTGAAACCAAATTTTCTTCCACATCTTTCCTTTTGAACATTTTGTGAGCAAGACTTGAACTTGTGTTCTGTTGAGCACTTATATGTACGGGTCTATTTCTATACATAATTTAACCATTTTAATGCTGAAGAGGCAGAATACTACTGCGTAAGCCAAACTTACATTATCCAGCGGGTACAGACCTTATTAGAGAGTTGATATGCAAAGGGGTCTCTCAAAGACCATCAGAGAATTCATACAAAAGGCATCCTTTCAATATAATGAGGTAAGATCATACCACCTGATACTGGGCTTTGGATGAATTGAAAAAGTTGGAAGATTTAAAAATTAGATGAATGGTGAGCAGCTATCATGTAACTAAAGTAAACATGGCTTGTTTAACGGCATGAAGCCACTCTCCCTCCACACCTCCTGGCACTTTGCTCTACCCCAACCTCAGCTGCTTTAAGGGGAAGAGATTTCCTGTCTCCAGCGGAGACTCAAGGCCTTTGGCATACACCAAGTTATTCTGGGGAACTTGGAGGGGAAGGAAAGTGTTTATGGTCCTATGAAATACAGATACCCAAGTCAACATCTTACCAGTTCCCATGGAGGTAGGGAGTACCTAGATTTAGTTATTATCCTTAGGGCAGGGTTCACAGTAGGGAAGGAAAATGAATGTAACCTTCTCAATAAATGGGCCATTTGTACCAGTGCAATGAACTGTGGTTACTTCTGTATCTGGAAGTATAGTTGAAATTAACGTTGCTCTGGCCAGTGTGGCTCAGGTGGTTGAGCATTGTCCCATGCACTGAGAGGTTGCCAGTTTGGTTCCCATTTGGGGCACATGCCTGGATTGTGGGCTCGATCCCCAGTAGGAAGCATTCAGGAGGCAGCTGATCAATGTTACCCTCTCACATCAATGTTTCCCTCTCTCGCCCCCTCTCTCTGAAATCAATAATTTTTTTCATTTTTAAAAGAAATTAATGTTATATGTTGTACTCCCCCTTCCCATAAGGTACAGAGAGAATTCTCCCAGTCAGGAAGTAAGATACCTTTAAGGTCCCACAACCCTTAGTGGGCTTCAACTCTCTGACTGATTTTGTTGATTCAAACTTCCAGCAAAAGGAGGCCCCTTGGGGGTGAGGGGACAGGGTGGTTTGACTTGATGCCCTGGCAAAGCTACCAAGTATACCCCCTTTTTAGGTACCTATTAACTTAGTCTTGAGCTCTCTTACACTGAACGTCTGCCTCTCAGACCTCTGACTTGATTTTGGAGTGTATCATCTTAGACTTACAAGATAGAAAGGACTTCTTGGTATGTTCAGAATACAGCTCTCCTAGTCCCAGTAGTATCAGCCGTACATGAAATAGTAGCTATCCCGTAGAGAAGAAGTTTATCCCCACGATGCTGCCTGGAGCAAAGCTGCTGGCTCAGCAGGGCCGTAAATCCACAGAGGTTACTCTAAGCAGCCCTTGTTTCCCTGATGGTTTGACTAGTTGAAATCACTCAGAGCCTGTGACTATTCAACCTGTCACTATGCAGACCCAAAACCTGATGTGTTCTCAACTCTAGCCAGCATTCCCTTTGATCAAACTCGGTGTGCTTTTATTTACTCTTGGGCTCTTACTGTGCCTATCTGACATGTCAGATGTAACACCACAGAATGACAAAAGCAGCCCCCTGGTTCTGTGAACTGTGGGGAAAGTCCCAGCTGCTGAGCATCACACTTGGGTTGTTTAACTAGATGCCCATGTTAAGAGACTATTTTCTGACAAAACTGACTGGAATCAAGTTGTTGATGAAGACTTCACTACCCTGATTGCCAGCATTGCTCCCTGGATCAACTATCATACTGACAGCAAAACATCCACCATCATGCACTGGATACAAAGTAAAGGTCTCTTTATCGAGTGCCTCACTTGATGTGATTTGATATTAGAATATATACTTTACTTGCTTCTGGATTAGTAGGCAATGTTCAATATACCATTTGATTAATTCACCCCTTTCCTACTGATTTTTAATGTCTTCATATGGTAACTTGTCATTTGTAACCATATTGCATATGGCTGCTCATGACCCATTTTCTACATTCTGTTATATTAGTGTCCTGGTGCACGGATTCATGCACATTGAAAGGAAATCAATTAGAAGAAATATTTTAATATCGCTATTCATGTCTTGCTAATGAAAAGAAAATAGGATTCTACCGAATCTCCTATCTACCTACTCCAGGTCTTCTGTGAGGATCAAATGAGATGAGGCATGGGAAAATGCTTCACAAACATTTGATTAAACTGTAAAATGTTTGCACCTGGCTATAAGGCAAATTGGGTTCCTGGGCTGAAGAAACTCCAAGGAGGCTAGTTGCTAGGGAGAGGAAGCCGGGCATTGCTACGTGATGTCATTATCTGGTGCCCACAGTGACCGTTTCCAGGCTGAGCTGGGCTGTGGGTCACATTTTGCACCAGGGGGTCTTGGCAGCGTTGGCTGCGATTTGGTGGGATGTCTCTCTGGGGTGATGGTGGGGCCTGTGTCCCACTTGGTTTGTTGGCACCAAGTCTGTGGCCCGTTCATTTTTAAATGGCCAGTGTGCATCATGGCAGCTCCTGTGTTGAGTGTCTGCCCCCTGGTGGTCAGTTCACATCATAGCTACTGGTCAGACAGCCGGACACTTAGCCTTTTATATATATAGATTAGTAACATCCTCCTTTTGTGAACAGGGCTACCTTTTATGAGCCCAACTACTCCATCTTTCTGGCTGGGTACTGAAGGTTTCACTGAAGAGTGCTGAATTAAGTTTACAGAAGGAGAATACCTCCCAGGAGGTTGAAAATGGAACATCACAGACCTGTTACATTGTTACTCTAGAGCAGGGGTCCTCAAACTTTTTAAACAGGGGGCCAGTTCACTGTCCCTCAGACCGTTGGAGGGCCGGACTGTAGTTTTAAAAAAAAAACTATGAACAAATTCCTATGCGCACTGTGGGCCCGGGACAAGCCGGCTGCTAAGCAGGACAGGCAGCGGCACCCGGTGGGCTGGATAAATGTCCTCAGCGGGACGCATGTGGCCCGCGGGCCATAGTTTGAGGACCCCTGCTCTAGAGCTACCAGCAGCTTTGCCAAGAATATGCCTCTGCAATAAGAGAAGATAATGTCCAGTTAGTGCTATATTCCCAGAAAATCAAGAGATTATTGTTTACTCTGTTTTTATGATAGTTGGTAATACAAAGAAAACCTCCTTTCTTAAAATATTTTCTTGGATTCTTAAGATACTTAAAATCATCTTCCTAACTCCCCCTTTTATATAGAAGCATTGAGGGTTATGACTGGATTTGCTATCAGGTACAGGATCATCTACCCACCAGGATGGAACCAATTCACCCTAGGGCCTGAGTCATTCAGTTGAGGCCAGGTGGCAATGTCTCAGCTGGAGGCCCTGGGCTACACTCTAGTCGTGACTGCTCTCTTCTCCCTGCCTGGTTGGTCTCCTTTCCAGGTCACGGACTTTTATTCCAACAGGTGGATCCCTCATCTAGAGACTCTGCCTGCCTGCCTGCCTGCCTGCCTGCGAAGGGACTTCAAGCTAATAATGAAAAGTCTCCATGAAGGCAGGAATTTTTATCTGTTTTGTTCATAATGTATCCCAAGTGTATGAAACGATCCTGGGCACTCAGAAATATTTCTTGAAGATAGAATTATCAACGTGATATCTGAACTCTTATATTCCGTTTGATGCTGCAAATTCTCTTTTTAGATTATTCATCATTTATTGTAGTTAAAGGAAATTATTGCTGTAAGCTCCCACTCAAAGACTTCTATTTTGGACAATTTTCTAAAATTGTTAAAAGAAACAACTGCGGCACACACAGAACAGCTGCGAGCCCCAGAACACCGCTTCCAAATTGGCGCAAACACACAGGTTCAGAGGAGCTCTACACTCCACCACGGAAAGGTCACATTTCGCCTGGGATAAGGTGAGGTCTCTGGTCCTGGCGGGAGAGAGGAACGCGCGTTTTGCGGGAGCTGGAGGACCAGGGAAGTCTGTGCCTAGAAAAATCCGTGGCTGTTGGGGCTGGCGCGATCTGTGAATGTGGAAGGGGGTCCTCAGAGCTGCTAACAGAAGGGCTCTCTAAAAAGCAACCCATTTTGATCTGACGTGCAGGGACACCCTAAGAATTTCAGGGGTGTGCCGGCTGCCTAGACTTACGCGTAGCCCCGGAGTTCGCACACTTGGGCTTTTTCCTCTTCAAATCCTTGCTTCTGATTACTAAGCCCAATACATAGGATCACCCAGTTGGGGACACCCTGAGAGACTGCAGGGGAAAGTGTTTTTCTGGAACCTGGGGATCGGAGTGGGTAGTGACCATCAGAGTGCCAGCTCTGAGGCAGCCCACTCCCACAAACCGGTAGTGAGTGCCACAGGGAAAGAAGGCTCTAACACTGCCTAGAGAGGCCATAGATAGACCCGGAAGTCATTCCAGAAACACTGCCACCCAGGGGCTGAATCACAAATTGACTCTTGTGTAATCAAAAATAAAGAAATACGGGAAATTAAGACACACCGCCTGCTTAAAATCAGGACTGGCTTACAACACTGAAGAGCAGTGGAATGCAGGGAACTGCAATACTGTCCGGACTGAGAAAAAGGCGTGCCAAACAGAACAACAGAGGAAGTGAATGACCTTCACTACTCCACATTTTATTTTTTATTTTTTTATTTTCATTTTTTGCATCTTTTACTCAAGAAACTATTTTTTTTTCTTTTTTCCTCACTTCATTTTACCTTTTTAATTATTACATTTTTATTTTCAATCCATATTATTACTACTGCTATTTTATCTTTTTTTTTAAGTGTCATTTTATTTTCTCTTCATTTTGTTTTGGGATTAATGTTCTACATTCTATTTTTATCTTTCCTTTAGCATCATTTTACTTTATCTCAACTCTACATTTATGCCATCACTCTCTTCCTCACTTTTCCCTTTTCAGTGTCCTGTTTATCTTACCCCTTTCTTGCTTTAGATTTTCTCTATTCTTTCTGTTTACCCCCTGTTAAAATTTCACCCTACTTATATATCTAATCTTCAATCCCTTGCTCCAAGTCCATACACACCTCTCTCTTCGCTGTCTTAACTATCCAAAAAATTGTTTTTCTCTCTGTCCTTTTGTTGTTGTTTGCTTGAATGTAGATTATATCGAATTTTTATGCTTTTTTGTGATACTGTTTTGCTTATTCTTCTTTTGTTTATTTTTTTGTTTGTTTAGTGCTTCTGTTTTCCCTTGCCTCACTCAATATTAGTTGGTGTTGTAGTTTGTATTAATCCCCAGGTACTTGTTGCTGGCATTTGCTGGGATAAGTGATGGTTCTATTGGAGTTTTATCCCCAATATATATAGTCTGTTTCCCTTTCTCTCTTAGTCTCTTTCTAGTCTCTCTTACTTTTTTTTTCTTTTTTTTCCCCTTTTCCCAATTTCATTTTGACACTCCTTTTTTTTCTTCTTCTTCTTTCTTTATTTTTCCTCTTCTTCTTTCTCTCCTATCCCTAATTTGCCTTTCTCTGGTGGTCACCTTTATTGGAGGTTATTAACATCGTGAATACATTTCTGTTCATTGCCTTGTGTGTTGTACCTGGTAGTGCTGTATTTTGTGCCTTTAAATCAACGCAGGAGAGAGAGAACTACATAACCAGACACCCAGAGAAGAGAGACCATGGGGAGACAAAGAAGCAGCCCGCATATGAAAGAGAAGCAGGCATCACCAGAAAAGGAAGTAAACGAAATGGAGGCAAGCAACCTTCCAGAAAAAGAATTCAGAGAAATGGTCATGAGGTGGCTGAAAAGAATGGAAGACAAATTCGACAATATGAGCAAGAACCAAGAGGAAATGAAGAAGAACCAAGAAGAAATGAAAAATGACATCACTGCTGTAAAGAACTCAATAGAAAGCATCAAGAGTAGACTAGAAGAAGCAGAGGACCGCATCAGTGAGGTAGAAAACAAGATGGGAAAAAATACCCAAGTAGAGCAACTTCTAGAAAAAAAAATTAAAAGGCAGGAGGAGAGCCTAAGGGAACTTTGGGACAACACGAAACAAAACAACATCCGCATAATAGGGGTTCCAGAAGGAAAGGAAGCTGAGCAAGGAATAGAAAACCTCTTTGAAGAAATAATGACAGAAAATTTCCCTGATATAGGGAAGAAAAAACCCACACAAATCCAAGAAGCTCACAGAGTCCCAAGCAAAATGAACCCCAAAAGACCAATGCCAAGGCACATTATAATTAAATTGGCAAACACCAACGACAAAGTAAGAATCTTAAAAGCGGCAAGAGAGAGACAGAAAGTTACATACAAAGGAACCCCCATCAGACTAGCAACTGATTTCTCAACAGAAACTCATCAGGCCAGAAGGGAATGGAATGAAATATACAAAGTCATGCAAAGGAAGGGTCTGAATCCAAGAATACTGTACCCAGCAAGGCTATCAATCAAAATTGAAGGTGAAATCAGGAGCTTCACAGACAAAAAAGGACTAAGGGAATTTATTACCACCAAACCAGCAATGCAAGAAATGCTAAAGGGTCTGCTGTAAAAAAAAAAAAAAAGAAATAGGAAGCAAAGAAGGAACACAGGGGTAAAGAATAGGAATGGCGACAAATAAGTACCTATCAATAATCACTTTAAATGTAAATGGATTAAATGCCCCAATCAAAAGACATAGGGTAACGGATTGCATGAGAAAACATGACCCATATATCTGCTGTCTACAAGAAACCCACCTCAGAAATAAAGACACACACAGACTGAGGGTGAAGGGATGGAAAAAGTTTTTCCAGGCAAATGGAACTGAAAAAAAAGCTGGGGTAGCAATACTTATATCTGACAAATTAGATCTCCAACTGAAGGACATAACAAGAGATAAGGAAGGCCACTTCATAATACTAAAGGGAGCAATCCAACAAGAAGAAATAACTCTGGTAAACATATATGCACCCAATACAGGAGCACCCAAATACATAAAAAAAAACTCCTGGAGGATATCAAGGGAGAGATTGACAGCAATACAATCGTAGTAGGAGACTTTAATACCCCACTATCACCATTGGACAAATCCTTTAAACAAAAAATCAGCAAAGAAACATCAATCCTAAATGACTCACCAGACCAGATGGAATTAATTGACATCTTCAGAACATTTCACCCCAAAGCCACAGAATATACATTCTTCTCAAGTGCACATGGGTCCTTTTCAAAGATAGATCATATGTTGGGACATAGGGAAAGTCTCTTCAAATTCAAGAAGATAGAAATCATATCAAGCATCTTCTCAGACCACAGTGGCATAAAACTGGAAATCAACTACAATAAAAACAACCCAAAGAAATCAAATACATGGAGACTAAACAGCATGCTATTAAACCATGACTGGGTTACCAGAGAGATCAAAGAAGAAATAAAAAACATCATGGCAACAAATGACAATGAAAACACTACAATCCAAAATCTATGGGACACAGCGAAAGCAGTCTTGAGAGGGAAGTTCATAGCTCTACAAGCTTACTGCAAAAAACAAAAAACAATGGTAATAAATTACCTAACCATACAACTCAAAAGAGTTAGAAAAAGAGCAACAAGAAAAGCCCAGTGTAAGCAGAAGGAAGGAAATAATAAAGATCAGGGCAGAGATAAACGACATAGAGAACAAAGAAACAATACAAAAGGTTAACAAAACCAAGAGCTGGTTCTTTGAAAGGATAAACAAGATTGATGAACCTCTAGCCAGGCTCACCAAGAAGCAAAGAGAGAGGACCCAAATAAACAAAATCAGAAATGAAAGAGGTGAAATAACAACAGATCCCACCGAAATACAAAGGATTGTTAAAAAATACTATGAACAACTCTATTCCAACAAACTGGACAACCTGGAGGAAATGGATATATTCCTAGAAAAATATAACCTTCCAAAACTCAATCAGTAAGAATCTAAACAGCTCAATATGCCAGTAAAGATGGAAGAAATTGAAGCAGTCATCGAAAAGCTTCCGGCAAACAAAAGCCCGGGGCCAGACGGCTTCACAGGAGAGTTTTACCAAACATTCAAGGGAGAACTAAAACCTATCCTCCTCAGAATATTCCAAAAAATTCAAGAGGAAGGAACACTTCCAAGCTCCTTTTATGAAACCAGCATCATCCTAATACCAAAACCAGGTAAAAACAACACAATGAAAGAGAATTACAGGCCAATATCCCTCATGAATGTAGATGCCAAAATCCTCAACAAAATTCTAGCAAATCGGATCCGGCAGTACATCAGAAAGATCATACACCATGACCAAGTAGGGTTTATCCCAGGAATGCAAGGATGGTACAATATCTGCAAATCAATAAATGTGATACATCACATAAACAAATTGAGAGATAAAAATCACATAGTCATATCAATTGATGCAGAAAAAGCATTTGACAAAATCCAACACCCTTTCTTAATAAAAACTCTCAACAAGGTGGGAATAGAAGGATCATACCTCAATATAATAAAAGCTATATATGATAAACCCACAGCTAAAATCATACTCAATGGGCAAACACTAAAACCATTTCCCCTAAGAACAGGAACAAGACAGGGATGCCCACTCTCACCACTCCTGTTTGACATAGTACTGGAAGTATTAGCCATTGCAATTAGATAAGAAGAAGAAATAAAAGGCATCCAAATTGGAAAAGAAGAAGTAAAGCTGTCCTTATTTGCAGATGACATGATATTGTACATAAAAAACCCGAAAGACTCCATCAAAAAACTAACAGACTTAATAAATGAATTCGGCAATGTAGCAGGATACAAAATTAATGCCAAGAAATCTATGGCATTTCTATACACCAACAGTGAACTTACAGAAAGAGAGACTAAAAAAGCAATCCCATTTTCCATCGCACCAAAAAAATTAAGATACTTAGGAATAAACCTAACCAAGGAGGTAAAAGACCTATACGCGGAAAACTACAGGACACTGAAAAAAGAGATAGAGGAAGATGTAAACAGATGGAAGAACATACCATGTTCATGGATTGGTAGAATCAACATCATTAAAATGTCCATACTACCCAAAGCAATCCATAGATTCAATGCACTCCCCATTAAAATACCAACGGCATATTTCACAGACCTAGAAAGAACTCTCCAAAAATTCATCTGGAATAAAAAAAAGACCCCAAATAGCCACAGCAATCCTGAGAATGAAGAAAAAAGTAGGAGGGATCTCAATACCAGATTTCAAGCTGTATTACAAAGCCACTTTCCTCAAAACAGCCTGGTACTGGCACAAGAACAGACATATAGATCAATGGAATAGAATAGAGAATCCAGATAACGACCCAAACCAATATGCGCAATTAATATTTGACAAAGGAGGCATGAGCATACAATGGAGTCAAGACAGTCTCTTCAATAAATGGTGTTGGGAAAATTGGACATATACATACAAAAAAATGAAACTAGATCACCAACTTACACCATACACAAAAATAAACTCAAAATGGATACAGGACTTAAATATAAGACGGGAAACCATAAAAATACTAGAGGAATCCACAGGCAGCAAAATCTCAGACATATGCCAAAAGAACTTTTTCACTGATACTGCCCCTAGGGCAATGGAAACTAAAGAGAAAATAAACAAATGGGACTACATCAAAATAAAAAGCTTTTGCACAGCAAAAGAAACCATCAACAAAACATCAAGAAACCCCACTGTATGGGAGAACATATTTGCAAATGTTATCACTGATAAAGGTTTAATCTCCAACATCTACAGGCAGCTTATGCAACTTAATAAAAGGAAGATAAATGATCCAATAAAAAAATGGGCAAAGGACCTAAATAGAATCTTTTCAAAAGAAAACAGTAGGAATGCCAAGAGACACATGAAAACATGCTCAAAGTCACTAATTATCCGAGAGATGCAAATCAAAACGACAATGCGATACCATCTCACACCTGTCAGAATGGCTATCATCAACAAATCAACAAACGACAAGTGTTGGCAAGGATGCGGAGAAAAAGGAACCCTTGTGCACTGCTGGTGGGAATGCAGACTGGTGCAGCCACTGTGGAGAACAGTATGGAGTTTCCTCAAAAAACTGAAAATGGAACTCCCATTTGACCCAGTAATCCCACTCCTAGGAATATATCCTAAGAAACTAGAAACACCAATCAGAAAGGATATATGCACCCCTATGTTCATAGCAGCACAATTTACAATAGCTAAGATTTGGAAACAGCCTAGGTGCCCGTCAGCAGATGACTGGATCAGAAAACTATGGTACATCTACACAATGGAATACTATGCTGCCATAAAAAAGAAGGAATTACTACCATTTGTAGGCACCTGGATGGAATTAGAGAACATTATGCTAAGTGAAATAAGCCAGTCAATGAAAGAAAAATACCACATGATCTCACTCATTTGGGGATAATGAAAAACATTATAAACTGATGAACAAAAAGATAGATACAGAGGCAGTAAAGTATCGAACAGACTGTCAAATTACACTGGTAAGGTTAGGGAGAGGTGGGGGAAATAAGAGATCAACTGAAGGACTTATATGCATGCATATAAGAGTAACCAATGGATGCAAAACATTGGGGGGTGAGGGCATGTATGGGAGTGGAGTGGTGGGGCAATGGTAAGATATGTACACATATAATACCTTAATAAAAAAATTAAAAAAATAATAAAAAATAAAATTGTTAAAAGATACTTAACTTGCTTTTAATATTCAGATGTGTACACTACTGTCCTTCAGATCTTTGTTAGACAGTTATTTTTACTAAACTGGTATACCCAATTCAAAATGTTATCTACGTATCTATCCATTTTTTATTAGCATTTTAAGAGTTCAGGCTTTCTTTGTAAGCACCAAGTCAAGCAATATTGTAAAACAGCAGTAATGGTAAATCAGATTTTCAATGTCAACCAAGTGGGGAGACAAAAGAATTGGTTTCAGGACCATCAATTTAATCCACTGTACCAGTGGTTACATTCATTTTTACTTCCAAATTTTCATTCTGGCAATTCCAAGAAGTTTTTTATTTTTCCAGGTTCAAGAATCTATCTCCTGGGAGAGGTTTCTGACCCCAAAAGGAGGGGCATAACACCTGTTCTGACCTGCCCCCTTGCTTGTCTTTCCTTGACAGGTACATTATTTCTCTCATAGGTCTTCCCGGAAGCCCAGCAGAAATAATATATTCTGTCCTACTAGGGAATCTTCACACTGTAATGAGGGAGAAACACGTTTGTTTTCTAGTTGGAGACTGGACAGTTTCCAAATACCATTAGACTGCCTGGCCACATGGCTATGTTAGTGATCTTCTGGTGTTCTGTGGATCAGACTGCACAACTGACAGAAAAATATAACTAGCTTAACTATCCACTGACTGACTCATTGTACATAATTAATAAAATAAACTACGTGGCCTGACGTTGTGGCAATTCTGCTATACATATACCTAAAATATTTGAAAAAGAAGTAAAAAACTTGTACATGGATGTCATAGCAGCACTGTTCACAACATCCAAAAGATATAAACAATCCAAACTGTCCATCAACAGATTAATGGATAAAGAAAATATGGTATATTTGTAAAATAAAATATTATTCAGTTGTAAAAAGAAAAGAAGTACTGATACATACTACAAAACAGACAAACCTCAACGCATGCAAAAGTGAAAGAAGCCAAACACTGAAGGCAGACTTCACAGCAAAGGATATTTCAAAGGTAGAAAGTGACATTACATGATAAAAAGTTCTATCCACCAAAAATGCAACAAGCCTCTGTGTACAAAACAAGATATCACCACATGTGAAACCAAACAGAACTAAAAGGAGAAAGAGGCAAATCTATTATGGTTGTCAAATTCAATATCCCTCTTTCAGCAATTGGCAATGTCACTAAATAGGAAATCAGCAAGGATATAAAAGGATTGAACAGTACCTAAACCAAATGAATATAATTTCCATTACAGAACACCCAGCAATAACAGAATACACATTTCAAGAACAAATGAAACATTCACTAAGGCCATATATCATAAAACAAATTGTAAATTTTTAAAAATATACAGATTATGTCCTATGATTATAATGAAATCAAACTATAAATGAATAACAAAAAGATAACAGAAAAATACAACATTTGGAAATGAATCAACACACTTATCAATATTACATGGGACAAAAAGAAAGTTAAAAAGGGGAATGAAAAAGTAATTTGAATTGAATGTGTGTGGTGAGGGAGTTTGTGTAGATTTGTGCCTTGGTGTTAAAGCAGTGCTGATGGGAAATTTATATCACCAAATGCTTACATTTAGTAAAGAAGAAAGGTCAGCAAGTCTAAGAGCTCATCTCAGGAAACAAACAAACAAAAAAAGAATAAAATAAACAAAGCAAGAGAAGCAAAGAATAACCTAAGAGCAAGATTCAATGATGCTGAAAACATAAAAAGAGAAAACCCATTAAACCTAAAGTTGATCATTCGAAAATAAAACTGATAAAAATTTACTATGACAACAACAAAAGAAGATACAAGTTACCAAATTCAGGAATAAAAATGATCATATAAAAATGTTAGAATTGATACCACAGAAATACAAAGGCTCATGAGAGACACTATGAAATATTATATTCCAATAAATTGGATAACCTAGAAGAAATGTATGAATTCCTAGAGACATACAACTTACCATGATTGAATTATGATAAAATAGAAAATCTGAAAACAATAGTAAGGAAATTAAATCAGAAATAAAGTCCAGAACCAGACAGCTTCACTAGTAAATTCTACCAAACATTCAAAGAAAAATTAATACCAACACTTCTCAAAACTCTTCCAAAAAGAAAGAAGTGAAAGGAACTCTTCCCAACACATTTTATGAGGCCAGCATTCCCCTGATGTTAAAACCAGACAAGGACACCACAAGAAAAGAAAATTACAGGCCAATATCCTTGGTAAACATAGATGCAAAAATGCTCGGCAAATATTAGCAAACCAAGTTCAACAATACTTTAAAAGGATCATACACCATGATCAAATGGGATTTATTCCATGAATGCAAGGATGGTTCAACAATTTTAAAAGCAAACCATAAGATACATCACATTAACAAAATGAAAGGTATCACATAATCATCTCAATAGGTACAGTAAAAGCATTTGACAAAATTCAACATCCATTTATGATCAAAATTTCCTACAAACATGATACACAGGGAACATATTTCAACATAATAAAGGCCAAATACCATATGATTTCAATTATATGTGGAATCTAAAGAATAAAATAAAACAGAAACAGCTCCTAGAGAACAAACTGATGGTTGCCAGATAGAAGGGAAGGTTACCAGGTGGGTGGGTAAAAAAGGTGAAGATATTAAGAAGTACAAATTGGTAGTTACAAAACAGTCCCAGGGATTCAAAGTACAACATAGGGAATATAGTCAATAATATTGTAATAACCAAGTATGATGCCAGATGGGTACTAGATTTATCTGAGGGATAAATTATATAAATGTTTAACCACTATGCTGTACACCTGAACCTAATACAAAGTAATATTGAATGTCAACTATAGTTTTAAAAAATAAAAATTTTTAAAATACATAATAAAGGCCAAATATGACAAGCCAACAGTTAATATTAGACCCAAAGGTAAAAAGCTAAAAGCTTTTCCTCTAAGATCAGGAAAAATGACTAGGATGCCCATTCTCACCATTTTTATTCAACATAGTATTAGATGTCCTAGCCAGAGCAATTAAACAAGAAAAAGAAATAAAAGGCATCCAAAATTGGGAAGAAGTAAAACTCACTATTTTCAGATGATATGGCATAATATATAGAAAACCCTAAAGACTCCATCAAAATAAAAAAAATTAGAATTGTTAAAAACAAAGTCAACTGAGTAAATTTTAAAGATCTTATTGGCTTTATTCAGTTATTCATGAATCAAGCAGCATCCCATCTAGCAAACAGAAAGGCATTCTGAGGAGTTGTACAAAATAAAATGCTTTCATAGGCAGAAAGGAACCGAACAAGTCAGTCATACCAACAAAAAGCAAATTGGTGGTGGCACGGTCGGTCACCTTCTTTAGGGGACAGCAGGGGCCTACCAGACCGATTACTTTACTAGTGAGGACCATGTAACGCCAGATTGACAGGTTTAAGCTTCCTGACTTCAAACTATATTACAAACTATATTTTAAAAGTGTGGTATAGGAGTAAAAATAAACATATAGAACAATAAAAAAGGGAGATTCCCAAAAATAAACCCATGCATACACGGATAATTAATTTATAACAAAGGAGCCAAGACTACACAATGAGGAAAGAATGGTCTCTTCAATAAGTGGTGCTGGGAAAACTAGACAACGACATGCAAAAAAAATATGAAATTCAACCACCATCTTAAACAAAATGGATTAAAGACTTAAACATAATACCTGAAACCATAACATTCCTAGAAGAAAATATAGGCAGCTCCTTGACATATGTCTTGATGATGTGTGTTTTTTTAATCTGATACCAAAAGCAAAAGCAACAAAAGCAAAAATAAACAAGTGGGACTATATCAGTCTAAGAAACTTCTGCACAGAAAAGGAAACCATCAACAAAATGAAAAGGCAACCTACTGAATGGGAGAAAATATTTGCACATCATGTATTGATAAGGGGCTAACATCCTAAATATATAAATATCTCACACAACTCAAAATCAAAGTATAAAATGGGCTTTTTTAGCCTACAACTTTACTGAGTTTGTTTATTAGTTCTGTTAAAAGAGACAACAGGTACAAAATAATTTTAAAATGGGCAAAAACAACCTGAATAAACATATTTCAAAGATAATACACAGATGACCAATGTGAAAAAATGCTCAATATCATAATCATCAGGAAAATGCAAATCAAAAGCACAATGAGATATCACCTCAGACCTGTTAAATGGCTATTATAAAAAAATTGTTGGCAAGAATGTGGATAAAAGGGAAATCTTGTGCACTGTTGATGGGAATGTGAATTGATGCAGCCACTATAAAAAACACTTTGCAGCCTGGCTGGTGTTGCTCAGTGGTTGAACCAGGAATCAAGAGATCACCGGTTTGATTCCCAGTCAGGTCACATGCCCAGGTTGTGGGTTCGATCCCAATAGGGGGCAAGCAGAGGCAGTCAATTGATGATGTTCCTCTCTCATCGATGTTTCTATCTATCCTTCTCCCTTCCTCTCTCTCTCTCTAAAAATCAATAAAAACATATTAGAAAACAAACAAAACACCAAGCAGGTTCCTCAAAAAATTAAAAATAGAACTACCATATGATCCAGCAATTCCACATCTGGGCATTTATCCAATGAACATGAAAACACTAATTGGAAAAGATATCTGCACCCATATGATCACTACAGCATTATTATTTTAAAACTAGAGGCCGATGCACAAAATTCGTGCAAGAGTAGGCCTTCCTTCCCCCAGCTGCCAGCACCAGCTTCCCTCTGGCACCCGGGACCTGGGTTTCCCTCCAGCCACCAGCAGGCACCCGGGACCCGGGCTTCCCTCACAGCCCCAGCTTCGTCCGGAAGGTCGTCTGGAAGGATGTTTGGTCTAATTAGCATATTACGTTTTTATTATTATAGATATATTTTTATTTATTTCAGAGAGGAAGGGGGAGGGAGAGAGAGAGAAACATCAATGATGAGAGAGAATCATTGATCAGCTGCCTCTTGCACATCCCCTATGGGGGATCGAGCCCACAACCCAGGCATGTATGTGCCCTTGACCCAAATGGAACCTTAGACCCTTCAGTCCACAGGCTGATGTTCTACACTGAGCCAAACCAGGTAGGGCCACTGCAGCATTATTTACAATAGAGAAGATATGGAAACAACCTAAGTGTCCATTGATGGGTAAATGGTAAAAAATTGTGATATTGACATATATATATATATATATATATAGAGAGAGAGAGAGAGAGAGAGAGAGAGAGAGAGAGAGAGAGAGAGAGAGAGGCCAGATTATTATGATCTCTGAACACATAATAATCTGGCCACTCAGAGTGTGTGTGGGTGTGTGTGTATTAGAGGCCCGGTGCATGAATTCGTGCATGGGTGGGGTCCAGCCAGCCTGGCCAGGGGGAGGGGACATGGGCAGTTGGCCGGCCTGCCTGCTGGTCGAACTCCTGGTCAAGGGGACAATTTGCATATTAGCCTTTTATTATATAGGATATACACTGAGTGGCCAAACTATTATGCATTCAGAGATAATAATCTGGCCACTCAGTGTATATGTATCCATTGAACGGTTATTTTCATATCTGAGCTACTGTGAATAATGCTGCCACAAACCTGGGAGTGCATATATGTTGTTTCAATATCTCGTTTTTATTTCCTGTGGGTATATAACCAAAGTGGATTTGCTGGATCACATGGTAGTTCTATTTTTAGTTTTTTTAGTAACTTCCATAATGTTTTCCATAGTGGCTGTACCAATTTACATCCCTATCAACAGTGTACAAGGGCTCCATTTTCTTACCAACACTTATTTTGTCTTTTTTATAATAGCCATTTTAACAGGTGTGAGGTGATAGTTAATTGTAGTTTTGATTTGCATTTCCCTGAGGATTAGTGATGTTGAGAATTTTTTTGTATACATGTTGGCTATTTACATTTGTTCTTTTAAAAAATATATTTTTATTGATTTCAAAGAGGAAGGGAGGGGGAGAGATAGAAACACCAATAATGAGAGAGAATCATTGATCGGCTGCCTCCTGCACGCCCCCTACTGTTACAGAATTTACCAGGCGACCAAAAAATACGCAGGAGTACAGGAAAAACCCATTTATTTTCAGATGTTTCAGGGAGGCTGTTTCTCTCCAAATCCTGAGCAAGCCAATATGGAGGAAGCTTTCCCTTTATACCCTTTGGTTTCTTTGTCCCCCAAATATGGGATGGGATTTCCAGACCTTTCACAGGCTTTGCAAAAAGCCCCATGTGTTGGGGTGGGGGTCGTGAGACCATATCTAAAGGCCTGGCCTGGCGCCAGTTCTGATAACTCCGTCTGGGGGTGGTGTATTGTTCATGATTTATGGCCTCTCTAAAATGGGGGTAGTACTTAGGTAAACAGGTCTTGCAGGACCAGATAATTAAAGAAGGGGCAGTGACTAGAAGACTATAGGCTAACAAGGATGTGCATTAGGTTACTGGCACAGATTCAGATTGCTAGCCCCCCCAAAATGTCTCATTTTCCCCATCATCTCCCCCGCTTTGATCCTCAAGCTGATTTTCAGCGTTGGGGATTCAATAGAAGACTCAAAGCTAGAGAGTAGGGTGTTCAGCAGCTCGAGTTTTGTGTTTTGTTTTCATCTCCATCACCTAAGGGATTGTGATGGCAGTCCAGAGACCTGGTCTGGAGTAACATCTGGGGATTCAGAGCTTACTGATTCTATCTATTAGCTGTTCTAAACCTGTGGAGGAAGGGAGAGAGAGTCTGCACAGGTTTCTTCATTTCCGGCTTCAGAGCAGTTGGAGTGGTGAGAAGCACACCTTAGGGTCCCATCTATTTCTTCTTCAGTTTCCTCATCGTCCTTGCTCTGCTCATGTCTGTCTAACTGCCTAACATATCACCTCAAGGATCCTGGCTCTGAATTCTTTCAGGGAAAATGGATGTCGGTGGGCTCCTCTGCTACTTCCATGCTGAAGAGGGATGGGGTTTTCTTTCAGAACCAAGAGATCCTTGCTGTCTGTCAGAGGGACGATGAGACCTGGGCACAGAAGGAAGTGGGCTTGTGACCTGGCAGAGACAAACTGTATTATAAAATTTAGTATTATTGAGCAATTAGAACAGCAAAAGTTACAACAAATGGTCTGATGGAAGAGAAAGAAAACATTTCAGTTCTAATAACTCCTATTGAAATAGAATTTTTCTCCTTAAAATCACCCATATGTTTATTAAAGAGCCAAATTAAGACCAATTTGTCTAATGCATTCAATTTGGCCTGATTGTTTGCATAAACACAACAAGAATAGTAACTGACCACCTTTGCCGGAATTTCATGATTGAATCTCAATGTGCCCCGAAGGGCAGGGAAGCTAAGCTATCCAGCTGCTGTCAGGCCTGCCTGCAGTATCTGCTGAGTTAGGTGAATTCCTGCAACGACTCCACCCAGTCCTTCGCCCTAGGCCTCAAGGCCCATCTCAGCAGCCCTCCTACTTGTCGCGGCCTAGAGTGCATGGGGGTTCTGCAGGGACACAGAAGTGCCCTCATTGCTCCCCTTCCACTCTGACCACCTGCCAGCAATGGCAGGGTATAGGCCTGATGCTCCAGTGCCATCTATTTTCAGGGCTACCAAGCAAGATACCAGGCTTTCTCCATGGCACTCTTATTGGCTTCAAGTCTTCAGAGTCCAGACAGGGCTCTTTAAAACATGACACTCCAGTCAAAGTTTTTGGTCAATAAAACCACAATTGAAAACCGGTCTTATTGAATTTATGCAAAGAAATGTAATACCATGATTCATTCATTAAGTATTGCCAAATTTTGGAGGGATCATATAGGGAGGAAAATACACTGACCTGTTTTAAGATCTTCTGATTTTCCTTGCCAGTCCTTTCTATGGACTTTTCAGAATAATATTTTACCAAATGTATTATAAAAAAGTAGTAACTGTCTCCAAATGATAAGAAGTTTAAAATGAAACAGTTATGGATTTCATTATAATGTAAAAGACATGGAATGTTGTCCTTTCTGTAAAACCCAACATTCTATAATATTATAATAACCATTAATTATAACTGTATTTGACAAAGATTCCTATATACCTTCAGTATAAAATTTTCCTTTATGAGAGAGAAAACAAACATTTGAGGCATTTCAGAGCCTATTGGGATGATCAATTGTAAAGCCAATTCTAGATCAAGAGAAATTTTTCTTAAAATTCAAACCCTTAAAGGATTGTCAAACTTGATTTTATCAAAAGATTAAATATTAAAGTATATTAGACAGGAACATAGGTAGTAAACATCAGTTCCTACGATTAAAAGATGGTCATTTTTTATTAAATACCTGATTAATATAACATAATTATTTTACCAGAAAAGAACTTACCAAAATAAGGCTTATTTCCTAACTTCATTTGTCCTTGGGTGTGGACAGCAAATAACACTAATTGGATTTCTTCTATCAGTCTCTCTGAGTACTTTGGCATAAGCTATTTACCCTCTGTTTAGGGAGGCAAAATGCAAATCATTGACTTTTAAGTGTCCTTGGTTTAGGGAAGACAGAGTTTTCTAGATGGTTGCAAACTGCTGTTTAAATATCTCCGTTTCCCTGTTCTGCTTGTCCTGGCGTACTGGCCTGTATCATTTAATTAATTTCCTTTTAACATTTCTCTTTTCCTTCTTATTACATACACAACCTTCACAAATTTCACACTTCCAAATTAGCCTTTAAACCTTCCTTCTATGTCCTTCAAAAATGCAAAACCATGCCTCAGACTTCCATTAAGTATTTCTACTCTAATATTCTTTCTTTCTGTCACACCTTCAGCAACTTGTACTGGCCTTTTCTTTTCTTTTTTTCTTTTTTCTGTAAAATGTATTAGAATTCTTCACTTTTAGAAACCTTAATTTTTCAATGATTACCAAAAAGTAAACAGTATGCATTTCTTAGCTTTACATTTATGAACGCATTTTAAATGCACTTTTACTTTCAAGAAAATATACCTTCAACAAAGTACAAGAGACCTTCTGTGATAAAAACTAAAAGAAGGCAAATTAAAACGTGTAACATTGTTAGTTTTCTGTTTTTGCCTTTCTTATTTTTATGTACATAGATTTTCTGAGCCTCTTTTAACAGCTTTTGTATACTTCTATTCTTCCAGTTCTCTACCTTTGCAGTTTTCTTGAGATGTCAGTCCAACTATTGGTGACAAAATGTAATTTTTAATATTTCTTGGCCCAACAGGTCCACTTTGGAAGAAAATTTAGCAGTGTCTTACAAAACTAAATATATTCTTACCATATGATCCAGCAATCATACACACAGGAGTTGAAAACGTATGTCTAACATAGAAATGCACACTTTGAAACCTATATGTTCATGTTGACTAATGTCACCCCAATAAATTTAATGGAAAAAAAAAATACTGCATACCAATGTTTACATCAGCTTTAGTCACAGTTGTCAAACTTGGAAGCAACCAAGATGCCCTGAGGTAGTTGATGGGTAAATACTGTGGAGCATCCAGACAATGGAATGCTATTTGGCACCAGAAAGAAGTCATGAAAGACAATGAGGAATCAGAAATATATATTGCAGTTGACCCTCAAACAACATGGGCTTGAACTGCATGGGCCCACTTATACGCAGGCTTTTTCAATAAATACCTCTACTGGTGTATTTTGTTCTTTTTATTATTGATTTTAGAGAGAGTGGAAGGAGGGGGGAGAGAGAGAGTGAGAGAAATATCAATTTTTTTGTCCCACTTATTTATGCATTCATTGATTGATTCTTGTATAGGCCCTGACTGGGGATCAAACCCACAACCTTGGCATATCAGGACGATGCTCTAACCAACTGAGCTACCTGGCCAGGGCCATGATCTGTAGTTGGAAGTCAGTGGATGTGGAAGGTTGACTGTCTGCATTGATCTATGCCATTTTATGTAAGGGACTTGAGCATCTGCAGGTTTGGGTATCTGCGAGGGTCTTGGAACCAACCCCCCTTGGATATTGAGGGTAAAGTTTTGGGGGAGTCAACATTATGAGAGGATTTCCTACTGCATGGAGGGGTGTGGGGGGGGGGCTAAGTTCTACATTGTTCAAGGATCAACTGTAGTAACTGAGAGAAGACAACCCACAAAGTCTACATATTGTATGATTCCAACCATATGACATTTCGAAACAGGCAAAACTATGGAGACAATTAAAAAATCAGTGGTTATAAGAGTTGGGTGAGAGGGAGAGAGAAATAGATGAAGCACATAGAATTTCTGGGGCAGTGAAACTATGCTGTATGATACTACAATGGGTACATGTCATTAAACGTTTGTCAAAACCCATAGAATGTACAGCCCCAAGAGCGAATGGTAATGTAAACTACAGACTTAGTGATAATGATGGGTCAGTGCAGGTTCATTGATTGTAACAAATGTATCCTCTAGCTCGGGATGTTAATGCTGGAGAAGACTGCATTTACAGGGACCAGGGATGGACAACTCTTCCTATTTTCTGTCAATTTTGCTGTGAACCTAAAACTTCTCTAAAAATACAGCCTATTTTTTTTAAAAAATTATATTTATTTCCCACTTATATAACAGGTAGCAGGGGTTTTGTTCAATTTATTTGATTATATAATTCTCTCTTTCCCTTATGTGAAATTTTTGATTACTTCTTTGCTTTATCCTACAGAAGACATATAATAGTCTTGAAATCACAATGCTAATACTAGCTACTACTAATAATACTATTACAAAGATTTTAAGATTTCTTTTTTTTTTTTTAATCAAAATACCCTTCTAGGGATGTAGAGTAAAAAAATGCTGTTTTAGAGTCATTTGAAATAGTTCTTCAATATGTGGATATGCCATCAGCTTGGAATACAGCTATGTTCATATGTTCATTTATGTTTATTTTCTCAATTAAGGGATTACATTACAATTGAATTAGCCAACAAAAAGGTTCATACTAGAGTCAAAACTTACTTTCCTACTTAACTCTGTGGTTTTCTCTCAGTTCATCCACTTTTTTCAAACAGAAGAGTTCACTGGACCTAGGACATAGTAGGTGCTCAATAAGTGAGTGTTGATTATTAAATGGATGAATGAGTAAACAACTAGACTCACCGATGTAAAGTTCGAGGCGCAGGAAACGGGAGTCAGAAACCAAGATATATTAAAAGGAGGCTTATTCCGCAGTAAGGAGCGAGATTCCTCACTGAGGAGGTAGAGAAACCAGGAAAACAGGGACGGGAGGAGAAGGAGGGACCCAACCAGACTGCCTCCTGCAGATCAGAAGGGACAGCAACACGTGCATGGGTGGAGAGTCCTTTTAAAGGGAAGGAACAGGAAGGGGTGGGCCCCAGGGCACTCGGCGGCGCTGATTGATGGTTCAATGTCCCGGGATGTCTTGGCGGCAGACCCCGGTAACGTCATAACTCCACCCACCAGTTGGGGGGAGGGAGGATCTCACAACCATCATGACTTCTCTTCAGTGTTGGCTTTCCCAACAATCCAAACAAGTAGATTACAATTCAACATGAAATGGGAATGTTTCCTAAATCTAAGAATTCCTGCATTTCAAACTGGCTTTTACATAACTGATGAAACATTATTTCTTCATCTGCTTACTAAATTGTTTACTACTTACTAACTTCATAAAGAAACACTCAATGACCTGGACTGGCAAGTTTTAAAGAAAAGAATAAAAAGGTTCTCTTTGCCGGGCTGATGTGGCTAAGTGGTTGAACGTCAGCCTATGAACCAGGAGGTCAGGATTGATTCCCCCACAGGGCACATGCCTGGTCGCTAGCTCAGATCCCCAGTAGGGGGCGTACAGGAGGCAGCCGATCAATGATTCTCTCATTGATGTTTCTATGTCTCTTTCCCTCTCCCATTCTCTCTGAAATCAATAAAAATATATGTGTATATTTTAAAAATATAACTCTACACTTAAGATCTGTATAATACACCGTTAATGATTACTTGGAAAAGAAAGTGACAGGGGCTGGGTTAAAAACGGAATATAAGCTAACACAGTAGCAATGCTATTGGATCCTAGATATGGTTGCCCTGGGTAAGAAAATCCTCGGCACCTGGTTCTCCTGAGTAAGAACTCAAGTCAGCCCAAGAGACTGCTTTCTTCCTAAATAACACTTTTCTCGCCTCGGACCCATCTCACTCTTCCTACCAGGAGTGTTTCTGTCAGCAACGCACAGGCATCCAGACCTGCGGAGCCGGGTGGAAACCGAGAGCCGCACAACCTCACCTCGGAGCCGCTGGACGCGAGCAGCTCAACCCAGTGACGCGAACTCTGCGCTGCCCGCTTCCCCCGCGCCCTGCGCCTCTCGCCGCGCCCCGCCTCCCGCGCGCTCCGCCTCCCCAAGAACCCACCCTTCTCCGCTGAGCCCCGCCTCCCCGTGACCCTGGCGCCCACCTCGGCGCCTATGTGTCCCACCCACTCGGGGCGTGAACTCGGGCCCGGGAAATCAGGACGCGATGGCCGCCCCGGCCCTGGCCCCGATCACGCGGCAGGTCAGCGGCCGCACCGCCACAGTCCCGGTTCCGAGCGGCCCCGCCGCTGTTGCCCTGGTCCCGAGCGACCCCGCGCGCGGGCAACCACTGGCCGACGCCGTGGCCGAGCTTCCCGTGCTGGACTCGAACGGAAGGCGGGTGCCGTTCGGCGCGCTGTTCCAGGAGCGCCAGGCCATCGTGGTCTTCGTGCGGGTGAGCGCGGGCGGCGAGGCAACCGGAGCAGGGACCTCGCCCGCAGCTGGGGTGGAGGTTGCTTCCCCAGCCACGGCTGGGAGACACTTCGGGCCCTGGAGGGTCGGGTCGAAGGCGGTATCCGCCCGGCCCTTCCCATGGCAGCCCACTAGGGGCGTCCGGAACGCCGGGCGGACTCTCGCTTCCCAGAGGCGGAAGGGACCACTAGCCGCCAAGCCGAGGCCCTTTTCTCCGCAGCGAGGAGGCCTAGCGGGGACGGGGTGCGGCCCAGCTTTAAAGCACATTGGGCACCGCGATACCCTTTTCTACCCAACGTGGGTGCTGGGTTAGCGTCATGCGAAACGAAGCACTTGGTCTTTGCTGAACCCGGAGGGTGTCTGTCGCTAACTTGTTCTTCTTGCCGGTTGGGGTTTCAGCATTTCCTGTGTTACACCTGCAAGGAGTACGTGGAAGATCTAGCCAAAATCCCCAAGAGTTTCTTACAAGTAAGTTTCCTGAGAGTGAACAGCAGCGTGCCCTGCCTCAGGGGACCTTGTGCAAGTCACCTACATTTATAAGAAGTGCAGTGGGGGTCGGTGAGGAGCTGCCTTAGACCCAGGTTATCACCTTCCCGCACCTCTCCAGCACCTCCTAACAGGGAGGGACGCATTAGACATCTATTCCTGTTTTCATGTATTGGTTACTGCGGCTTATAAACATACTAACCACAGTAATACTTTTGATGTTACCTAGTAACCTGCCTATTCACAAATGTTGAATGATAACGACATGACCAAAAACACAAATGCTGGCAATTATTGAGATTTCTTTCCTTAATTTTGTAATAAAAACACCACATAGTTGCTCATTATAGGAAAATACTAATATATCTTAAAGGTGAAAAATTGTATTGGTAATGGGGTGCACATTCCACATCCCTGTGACAACCAAACACATGTGTTTTTCGTCAGGCACATACATAGAGATTTGTCCCCAGATGAGCTTTCGAGTGAAGGCATTGGGCAGCCTTTGTAAAACTCAGATCTGTTTTCCCCAGACCTTACCATTGGGATGTGAAAAAATAAAACTGATTAAATAATACTACTTTAATCATTTTTATTCTTTGCTAAAATATTTTTATTGATTTGTTTTAGAGGGGAAGGGAGAGGGAGAGAGAGAAACCTCATGTGAGAGTGAAACATCAATAGGCTGCCTCCTGCACGCCCCCTAGCGGGGACTGAGCCCACAGCCTTTTGGTGCGTAGGACAACACCTAGCTAACTGTGCAGGACTATTCTTTTTTAAAGCACACCTTTGGGGGGAGTGTAGAAAATTATTGACTATATTAAAGTTCTTACTTAGCAAAAGATCATCAGAATGAAACATTTTACCATACATTTCTTTGCTTTGACTCACATACTTTTCCCATTTATTCCATGGGAATGGATAAGGGGAAGTTGTAGGAAACATAATTTCTAATAGTATTTACATGTGTGTTTTTTCTCCTAAAGGAGGCAAATGTCACCCTTATAGTGATTGGACAGTCATCCTACCATCATATTGAGGTAAATGTATAACAAATTGAAAAATTAACACATTAAAACTAACAGACATAGCAAGAATATGATTTGAACCACTAAGTGTAGGTTATATTTACTGAAATTAAGTTAGATTATAATTACTTTTCTCTCACTTTTTTCTTATAAAGATCTCACATATTCTCTTTTTGTAGCCTTTCTGCAAACTGACTGGGTATTGTCATGAAATCTACGTTGATCCTGAGAGAGAAATTTACAAAATATTGGGAATGAAAAGAGGTGAAGAAGTTACCTCCTCAGGTAATTTACACATGACATGTCTCAAGTAGAAAACACTAATGATGTATTTTTACATTTGAATCTACATGCTTAGGGGAACAAATGGTAAGTTAATAACTCAGACTGTTTTTTATGATTCCTGTAAGCAGTCCAGATACAGCAGACCCTAAAACAGTGGTTCTCAACCTTTCTAATGCCGCAGCCCTTTAATACAGAACCGCTAGCAGGGTCGCCTAAAACCATCGGAAAACACAGATATTTACATTACGATTCATAAAGTAGCAAAATTATAGTTATGAAGTAGCAACGAAAATAATTTTATGGTTGGGGGTCACCACAACATGAGGAATTGTATTAAAGGGTTGCAGCATTAGAAAGGTTGAGAACCACTGCCCTAAAAGATTCCTTTCTGGGGGTATAATGACATGGAAAGCTGCGAAGTACTAAACATAAAGAGCTGTGGTGTGTGTGTATGTCTGTCTGTGTGTGTGTGTATAATGAAAAAGACTTTAAAAGATATTGCAGTGCTAACCCCAACTAATGGAAGTGAGAAAAATGGCTTTTATGTGTTTTTAAAATGAGTACATTTTACTTTTATGATTAAGAGAAAATTATTGCTTAAGCTAATATACTTTTACTAGGGGCCCAGTGCACGAATTCATGAACCTTGAAAGGAACTGTGGGCTGCGAGGCTGTGGTGGGCACAGGGGCGAGTCGCAGCCCATCCTCTGCTCCTCCCTGGCCCCTCCTGCTGCGGCCCCTGTCCCCTGTCTGCCAGCAGCCCCGCTCCTGCCACCACCACTCCCAGGCACTGACAGCACTGACTCTGCTCGTACCCGCTGATGGTGTGGAGCGATTGGGCCGGTGCCAGCAGCAGGTGCGAGTGGAGCCGGCGCCGTCAGCAGGTGTGAGTGGCGGCTGCTGCCCCAATCACCCCTCAGGAGCAGGGAGAGGTGGAGAAGCCCTCAGAGGTAATCAGGGCCAGCAGCTGCCATATGCACCTGCTGACGGCGCTGAGCGATTGAGGCCAGCGCTGTGTGCTGGCAGTGGGTGCCAGCAGCGGGTGCGAGTGGTAGCTCTGGTGCCGGCAGCGGGTGCAAGCAGGGTTGGTGCCAACAGCAGGTGTGAGCGCCTGGTGGGACCGCGGTGCGTGGGAGCAAAGAATTTTCAGTAACCACCAGAGGCTCACCCCGATGATAGCGACCAGTGCCCCGTCTTGGTCTCGTGCCCCCGTTCACCTGCTCCACCATCCCACCATGGCCGATGCCCACCATGTTTCGCTCATGCCCCCTGGTGGTCAGTGCACATCATAGCGACCTGTTGTTCAGTTGTTCCGCCATTTGGTCTATTTGCATGTGAGGGTTTTATATATATATAGATACCTTATCTTCATGACTTTGAATATTTTATGTCCTTTCATTGATTAAATCTTGGTTTCATTTGAAGCCCAACTCAAAGGGGCTCTTAATAGCTCTTCGAGAAGGAGTAAATGCTCCCCTCGCTGTATTTTAACAGCACCTTGTACTTCCTTGTATACTTAGTTATTGCGCATAAAGGGGCTGGGAGTGTAGTTAGTTGAAGAGTTTGATGTTTTATTCACCATTATGTGGTCCACATTCCCTGCCCTTGGCACAATTCTTTATAATTAATAGAGCTTAGTGAGCTTCAAGTGAACTGCTAATCTGTGGTTTAGGTAGGAAGAAGTTGGCTCTGAGATGCCAATAAGAAAACTTGAACTCAGATCATTCATCTCCACAAACATTATCGAGCTCTCGTAAGTGACAACCGCTGTGCTGGGCGCTCTGGGAGGTGGTGATAGAAGACAGACACAGCCCTGCCCTCCCGGCACATCCTCTACTCTGAGAGCCAGAAGCAAACAGCTCATTCCGATCCAGGTGAAGGGTTTGTGAGAGAGGAAAGCATGTACTGGGGATACCTGTGCCAGAAAAGCGAGGGGAGAGCGTATCTGGGAAGGCTTCTCAGAGGAGGAGGCGTCTAAGCTCACTTTTAAATATGTTTTTTTTTTTTCTTTAGAGAGAGGAAGAGAGAGGGAGTGAGATATAGAAACATTGGTTGGCTGCCTCCTGCATGCCCCCTACTGGGGATCAAACCCCCAACCCAGGCATAGCTTCATGACAGTACCCAGTCAGTTGCAGGAATGGACCCAGTGACCTTTTGTTGCACAGGAGGAAGCTCAATCCCCTAAGCCACATCCGTCAGGCTAAGCTCACTCTTGGGGAAGTCCAGGTCCCTGCATCTGGCCAGAGTCTAAAAGGCAATTTGGGAATTGGTGAGCCAAGAGACAGGTTGTGGCTAATTCATGCCGAGTATGGGGTGACATGCCGAGGAGTTTGGGTTTGTTCTGGAGGCAGTGTGCGGGTGGGGCTCGTACAAGTACTTAAAGTGGACAAGTTATGACACAATCACAACCCAGAGTGGAGGAGGAATTGGAACCCACCACCAGAGCCAGTGATATTAGTGAGAAGGTTGTAATGAAGGGCGGGAAAGAAATGACAGGCCTGAAGTCCTAGGGGTGGCTGGCAGGAGGGGGCGGACTGGGGAGCTGTTTATGAGCGAGTTAACATGACCCATTTCTAATGTTTTTAAAGAAAGCAACTTAAACTTTACTAAAGCTGTTGGTGAGCTGGCATAAACACTGAGTTCGCGCCTTTTCTCTCTTTAGTGTAGGAAATTTCAGCAGTGCAGTGTGGACTTACTCTTTGATAGGCTGATTTCCAGTGCCGCAACGGAGTCTCAGTGTGTGAATGGACTCTGTCTCACTTAGCACTTTAGATGTAAACTGTGAGTTTCACTTCAGTAGCACCTCACCATGCATTGCCACAACAAAGATAAGGATTTGAATTCTAGACAAAATATATCCTTGTGATTATAAGAGAGGGGATAGTCACATATGTTAAGCCTCTTTGACCCGTGTTAAAGTACTGTATTTCCAAACAGAAAATATTAGGTTCTTATATAACAATTTTTAAAAGTTCCTTCCTGAAACAGTATAAATGTCAGAATAGTCCTCCTTAAAACCAACACACTAAAAAGTACTATGCAGCTATAAATTTATTTTGTTATTATTTTAATCCTCACCCGAGAAGTGAGGACATTTTTTCCATTGATTTTAGAGAGAGGGGAAGGAGGGGAGAGAGAGAGAGAAACATTGATGTGACAGAGACACATCCATTGGTTGCCTCCCACAGGAGTGTGCTTCCCAGCAAAGACTGTTAAATTCTAGGCTGTGGAATCTCCTTCAGTTGAAGTTCTAACAATTCAGAAATATCAAATGACATCTTCTGTGGACAGGAGGAGATAGTTTGGATTTCTGAATATTTATTTTAGGTGAAGAATCCTATAAAACAGTAAAATTTAGTCTTTTCCCCATGTCTCCAAGTGAATTCGCCTGTTTGTTTCTTGGTAAGATGACTGTCCATTTTAATGTAAACATGAAAGAGAGGAGTTCACAAGATGAAGGAAAATAACAAGTTTCTGGGAATATTAAGAAATCAGGCAATTCGCCCTGGCTGGGTAGCTCAGCTGGTGAGAGCATCATCCCCATATGCCAAAGTTGCAGGTTTGATCTCCAGTCAGGGCACATACAAGAATCAACCAATGAATGCATGAATAAGTGGAACAATCTCTCTCTCTCTCTCGCTTTCTCGCTCTCGCTCTCCCTCCCTTCTTTCCCTTCCTCCCTCCCTTCCTCTCTAAAGTCAACAAATAAAAAATTTTTTTAAAAGATATCCTCAACCAGGGACACTTTTGCCCCCAGGGGACATTTGACATTGACTGGAGAATTTTCAGTCATCACATCTTGGTGGGTAATGGGTGCCATGTCATCTAGTGGGTGTAGAGGGCAAGGGTGCTGCTAAGCACACTACATTGCACAGGACAAAGAATGCTCTCATCTGAGATCCTTCTTGGAAGGCTGAGAAACCGTTCTTTGAAGGAAAAATAGACAAGTCGAAAGTTAAGATGAAACACAAGAAAGAGAAGGAGTAACGTTACCTTTTAAATATCTAATCGAATATAAAATGATAGCATCTAAAGACACTTTCTAATATTTCAGGACCAAGCCCCCATATAAAGTCAAACATACTCTCAGGAAGCATTTGGAGCCTGTGGCGGGCGGTGACCGGCCCTCTTTTTGATTTTCAAGGAGATCCAGTTCAGCAAGGTGGGACCCTCATTTTAGGTCCAGGTAAGCATCAAAGCCCAGACCCAAAGAACACTTCATGTGCTTTAGAAGTGCAGGGGCTACCTGCTTTCTTCATAAAACAGCGACCACGTTAAAATAGGCAGCTTGACATTGTAGCAGTCAGGATGCTGTGCTTTCTCAGGGGGCACCTTGTGTTTTCGAAGGCTTGTGTGTATTTTGACGTCTGTCTATTGGATGTAATGTGCCCATCATTCCATGCCCGAGGGTTTTCAGGTTTTGGGACAGGAAGTCAACAGTGGTTTGGTGGACTGTATGTGGCTATAACACTTGAAAAAAATTCAATGGATGCCCTGGCCAGGTGGCTCCCTTGGTTGGAGCGTCATCCTGTACACCAAAGGGTTGCAGGTTAGATATCTGCTCAGGGCACATACCTAGTTGCGTGTTCTATCCCTGGTCAGTGCGTGTATGGGAGGAAACTGATGTTTCACATTGATATTTCTCTCTCTGCCTCTGTCTCTCTCTCTCTCTCTCTCTTTTTCTCTCAAATCAATAAAAAATATCCTTGGTCTCACTGATGTGGCTCAGTGGTTGAGTGTGGACCCATGCACCAGGAGGTCGTGGTTCAATTCCAGGTCAGGGCACATGCCTGGGTTTTGGGCTCTATCCCCAGTGGGGGTGTGCAGGAGGCAGCCAATTGATAATTCTCTCTCATCATTACTGTTCCTATCTCTTTCCCTCTCCCTTCCTCTCTCTGAAAATCAATAAAAACATTAAAAAAAATAAAAAACATATCCTTGAGTGAGGATTGAAAAAAAAAAAAAGGAAGTTCAGTTGATGGAGTAGCTTTGTGTGGTAGGTGTTCTATAGGGCCCAGTGGCTCAGCCTCCCTAATTACCTGAGGTGGACACTTTTGGTGCACCCCTTTGTGGACTGTGTGCACAGGCTTGTAGTTAAGTCTTGATTGTTGTTGGTATCACTGGGAGGAATTGACATCCAGGCCAGTTGGCTGTGAGGATCAGCTGTGTCTACACTGGGAGAACTTCTGAGCTGGAGACACTCTTATGAGACAAGACTTGCAAAATTGTGAAAGCCTCTGTGCTCAGCTTGGATGGGGCGGAGTCTCAGGGCGGAGCAGACAGCCTTGGCTTCCCGTCAGCCCTGCCCTATGAGGCCCCTGGGTCTCAGTGTCCCTCGGTAGTCGCTGTAAGCACCTGGGAAGCAGCAAAAATGCAGAGACAAAGAAACAGATCACAAATGAAAGAAATGGAGGAAAGCAAACGACTGGATATAGAGTTCAAAACCACGGTTATAAGGTTTTTCAATAATTTCCTAGAAAAGGCCGATAAATTTAACAAGACCCTCAAGGATATGAAAAAGGACCAACTAGAAATTAAACATACACTGTCTGAAATAAAAAATATTATACAGAGACCTAACAGCAGACTAGAGACCGCAAGAATCAAGTCAAAGACTTGAAATACAAAGAAGCAAAAAACACTCAGCCAGAAAAGCAAAAAGAAAAAAGAATCCAAAAATTTGAAGATAGTGTAAGGAGCCTCTGGGACAACCTCAAGGGTACCAACATCCAAATTATGGGGGTGCCAGAGAAGAGAGAGAGCAAGATACTTAAAACCTATTTGAAGAAATAATGACCAAAAACTTCCCCCACCTGGTGAAAGAAATAGACTTACAAGTCCAGGAAGCGCACAGAACCCCAAACAAAAGGAATCCAAAGAGGACCACACCAAGACACATCATAATTAAAATGCCAAGAGCAAAAGACAAAGAGAGAATATTAAAAGCGGCAAGACAAAAACAGTTAATTACCTACAAGGGAGTACCCATACGATTGTCAGCTGATTTCTCAACAGAAACTATGCAGGCCAGACAGGAGTGGCAAGAAATTTTCAAAGTGATGAATAGCAAGAACCTACAACCAAGATTACTCTACCCAGCAAAGCTATCATTCAGAATTAAAGGTCAGATAAAGAGCTTCACAGGTAAGAAAAAGCTAAAGGAGTTCATCACCACCAAACCAGTATTATATGAAATGCTGAAAGGTATTCTTTAAGAAGAGGAAGAAGAAGAAGGTAAAGATAAAAATTATGAACAACAACTACATATCTATCAACAAGTGAATCTAAAAATCAAGGGAATAAGAAGTCTGATGAACAAAATAAACTGGTGAATATAATAGAATCAGGGGCATAGAAAGGGAGTGGACTGACAATTCTCAGGGGAAAAGGGTTTGGGGGGTGGGGGAAGAGACTGGACAAAAATCATACACCTATGGATGAGGACAGTGGGGGTGAGGTAAGGGCAGAGGGTGGGTGGGAACCGGGTGGAGGGGAGATATGGGGGGAAAAAAGAGGAACAATTGTAATCATTTGAACAATAAAGATTTATTAACTTTAAAAAAAAAGGAAGTTCAATGGAGCTGAACATTCCAAATAGGAGAAAGTCATCAAGCACTTTTTTTGGGTCAATAGATGTGTCAATCTAGGTAGTTCTAGACGGGATTTGCTTAGTTCAGAAAGCAAGTCAGCCCCAGGGATAGCTCATTCAATAACAATCACTAAAAGCCACATGCTTTCGATGGCTTTATTGATCATTTTGGAACACCTGAAATTCCTTTGGCTCCACTCTGCTAAGTGGTTGAGTGCTGAATCTCTGCCACCTTCCAGTACTGCAGTCAGGGACAAACACTCACACGTGACAGTGCCAAAAAGCAGTTGTAAACTGTTTTTCTTGGTTCTTCTTCCTCTTTAAAATTGTCCACGTTAGTGAGTGTAGCTTCTAAGAGTTACAAAATTTACATTTACTTTAATAAATTCCAGATAGCTAGAAGGAATTTATAGAGAGGATTTTGACCAAACATTATGACTTTTTGGCCTTTTGCATGTGGAACACTACAACAAGCTAAACTCTGTTACTTAAGCTCCCTTTCCCTCTCGAGTGTACACCAGTTAGACTCGCGAGAAGAAGCCATGTTTTATGAAGGAGTCCTATAATTTGCCTGGAACAACATTAGCCACATTTCCGATGGACTCGTTTCCATCCTTAGATTGGACCGTGTTTTTCTGAGCCCCTCATCTCCACGTATCGGTGTCACTGGACCACACGTTCAGTTGTGTAAGGATGGAGAGCGCAGGGAGAGTGTCATTTGTGTCCAAGTTGAGAACACACTTACTAGGAGATTTTGATACTACCTCCTGGAGGAAATAGAGCTCCTCTAAGGAAAAAGCCAGGTGTGTGTATTTATACAAATCTATATCATGGTTAAGCCAGTATTTCATTTGCCTTATTTGTATTATTTGATAATAAGCCAGTTTATATTAAATCTATAGTGATGACTAGAGACAGCAGATAAATACAATGCAGAAAACATGCCTCTAATAATGTTTCCTTAATCTACTGTTTTAAGTTAAAATTCTTATCTTGAGCCCAATAATATAAGTAAACAGAACTGGACTATAAATGATAACTTATTTATGTTTGAGCAGTAAAAGAATTGTAGACATCTAAGTCTATCCTAACTGATTGTCTTAATGTCCTTATTTTCAGCTTCTTTTGGTCTACAGTTATAATGCAGATAGCCTTTTTTTTTAAATATTTTTTATTGGGGGGTGGGTGAAGATGTACAAAAGAGGGGAACACCTACAATAATGTCAACATTAAAAATTTTTAATAGCCTAAACCGGTTTGGCTCAGTGGATAGAGCGTCGGCCTGCGGACTTAAAGGTCCCGGGTTCGATTCCGGTCAAGGGCATGTACCTTGGTTGCGGGCACATCCCCAGTGGGAGGTGTGCAGGAGGCAGCTGATCGATGTTTCTCTCTCATCGATGTTTCTAGCTCTCTATCCCTCTCCCTTCCTCTCTGTGAAATATCAATAAAATATATTTTAAAAAAATAATAAAATAAAAAAATTTTTAATAAATAAAAATAACAAAAAGATACTTGCAAAGTAAAAAGAAAAATATCTTTCTTTTTTATTTTTAGAGAGAGAGGAAGAGAGAGAGAAATATAGATGTGAGAGCAAAACATCAACTTGAAAGTGAAACATCAATGGCTACCCTGCACGCCCACTACCAAGCCTGAAACCCTGGCATGTGCCCTGACCGGGAATAGTATGGGCAATCTTTCAGTGCACAGGACAATGCCCAACCAACCGATTACACTGGCCAATGTGCAGATAGCCTATTAAATCAGTATTTGGGAGTGAATTTTTTTAAGCGAGTGATTTATTCCATTATTACATTTAAGAAACAGATGTGATTTTCCAGCTTGCTATCTATGTCAGTTCCATTTTCTGCCTGTTTGACAGGATATTTTATTTAATTATAACCTAATAGAAGGTCATAATTTAAGAACCGTGCCCCTTGGATTTCATAAACAATAAGTATCACTCTTATTTAACCATATCCTTATCATGCTTTATTACCTTAATTTAAAATTATTATGGCACTACACATAGAATATAATGTACTCTGGGTGATTAATTTTTTCCTGTGGATTAATTAAAAGTTGACAAGCATCCTTGATTCTAGTAAGCAATAAATCCAATAGGTAATAATGTATGCAAACCTCTGCCTTTTATTCTTATTGTCTTCTAGGTCACTACATCCATTTTATACACCATGACAAGAATAGATTGGATCACAAACCCATCAACTCTGTTTTACAGCTTGTAGGAGTCCAGCAGGTGGACTTCACAGGCAGACCTTCAGTTATCCATGTGTGACAAACAGACTGTCACTTTCAGACGGACCCTTGAGATGTTGTGTGAAATGTCGGAGTGTATATCCTTGTGTAGTGTCTACTTCGTCAGCCTTTGAGGAGTTCTGAAAACATAGAGACATGTACCAGTTGAACCGCATGCTGAGAAGCATTGATTGTCAAAAATGTGATGTATATTTCTAATTTTATGGCTTTTAAAGTTTTAAACAAAATTTTATTTATACAAAATAAAACTTTTTTTGTGTTTTTTCTTTGTTATTCCTCACTTGAGAATATTTTCTTTATTCATTTCCAGAGAGAGTAATATGGAGGGGGAGAGACAGAGAGAGAAACATCAATTGAGAGAGACACATTGATTGGTTGCCTCCCGCATGCACCCTGACCCTGGACGGGGATCGAGCCTGCATCCGAAGTATGTGCCCTTGACTGGAATTAAACCTGCAACCCTTCAGTCTGTGGGCCAATGCTCTATGCACAGAGCCGAACTGGCTAGAGCCAAAATAAAATTTTAAAAGCCATAAAATAGTAAATACTATTCTTTATCTTATATTATGGTATATCCATTCAATGAAAGGTTTTGGGGGGCCATAGAAAGCATAAATCCTTATGAAGAACATATAAGGGGAAAGTTAAACAATTCAACACAATTTTATCCAGTGGAAAAAGTAAAAGGATATTAAATTCTTACCTATTATATAATATAATCACATTTTTATATGTATTTGTTTATATTTTTGTATGCTTAGAAAAAAAGAATCTTTTTAAAATTTATTATTTGTTTTAAGCCTGACCCGAGGATATTTTTCCATTGCTTTTTTAGCTAGAGTGGAAGAAAGGGAGGAGGGGAGAGAAAGAGAGAGAGAGAGAGAAATATCAATGTGAGGTAGACACATCGATTGGTTGCTTCCCACATGTGTCCAACCAGGCCTGGGGAACAAAACTGCAACACAGGTATGTGTCCTTGACTGGGAATCAAACCCAAGACCCTCTGGTGCCTGGAATGATGCTCTAATCTCTGAGCAACGCCAGCCAGGGCAACACACCAGAATCTTGCTTGTAGGTATCTCTGTATGGCAGGATTTATTTTCTTTTTCACACTATTCTATATTTCCCAACTATTACATAGTGAGCATTATTCATTTTTTGGCCAGGAAAAGGTCTTTAAAAATTACATGAAGGATAGTATATTCCTACGCAACAAGCTCCAGGTCCTCAACGGTGCCATTATATAGGCTGCAAGGCCATATACACTGAGTGGCCAGATTATTATGATCTCTGAATGCATAATAATCTGGCCACTCAGAGTGTGTGTGTGTGTGTGTGTGTGTGTGTGTATATATAATATATATATTATATATATATATATTAGAGGCCCGGTGCATGAATTCGTGCATGGGTGGGGTCCAGCCAGCCTGGCCAGGGGGAGGGGACATGTGCAGTTGGCCGGCCTGCCTGCTGGTCGAACTCCTGGTCAAAGGGACAATTTGCATATTAGCCTTTTATTATATAGGATATACTCGGAGTGGCCAGATTATTATGCGTTCAGAGATCATAATAATCTGGCCACTCAGTGTATTTCTATCACAATTGCTCTACTCGGAGGAAATAAGGCAAACCACACCTTTCCTATAGTCTGTTCAAAGCACCTTGTCACCCACACCCACTATCCATTTCACTAGGACCTTTTTTGGGGGTGAGGGCAATTCTCTGATTATCAATGGAGTTGAGCATCTGTCCATAAGCTTTTGGATATTCAGGTTGTTTCACTGTGGATCACCCATTCACATCCATTTCAATTTTCTCCTGTGTCGTTTGACTTTTCCTTACTGGTCTGTAAATCTATACACATCCTGGACCCTAACTGTGTGTCAGTTACAGGCACTGTAGACATCTCCACTCGGTCTGCAGCTTGTCTTCTCACTTGGTTAGAATGTGCTTTAGTATTTGCCAGGTTTATTTTTAATATCGTAAAATTTTCCCTTTATGATTTATGGGTATTTTTGTTTTATGTGAAAACTCTCTCTTTACAAAAATATTCTTCTGTGTTCTTTTTAAAATTTTACACTTCTCTTCCACATTTGGTCTTTAATGCATATGAGATTTACTTTGTGTGTGCTCTGAGATAGGGATTTAATCTTATATTCTCTATAGTGAGCATTGGTCCAGAATACTTATTGAATAGTTCATTGTTCCCTATTATTCATAGTGCCTTGCCATTAAATTCAAGTTCCTACATATGAATGGAGACCTCAGAAATTCATCCCTCAGGATTTTTTTTGGTGGGGGAGGGGGGCGGGGAGAAAAATATGTTTTAGATATTTAAGATACATATTTAAATTATGGTGGACATGCTTTTTTTTTTTTTAAGGGAATTTTAAGAATTGCTTAGCGCTGGCTGGTTTGCTAAGTGGTTAAAGCACTGAGGGTGGCGAGTTTGATTCCTGGTCAAGGGCACATACCTGGGATGCAGGTTCAATCCTTGGCCCCAGTCAGAGTGCATGAGGAAGGCAACCAATCAATGTGTCTCTCTCCCATCGATATCTCTCTCTCCCTTCTGCTCTCTCTAAAAATCAATGGAAAAGAGATCCTCAGGTAAGGATTAACAACAATAAACAACAGGAAGAAAATTGTTTAAACTAAAAATACTTTATAACTTAAACATACACTGTGATTTGTTTACTTTCTAGACAGCTTCCATTTCTTACCCCCAAATTGCTTTTATTTAGTGGATTGTCATCCTTTATTTTTTCTAGAATCTTAATATGAAGAATCCCAGAAATTCTGATAAAAAGTATCTCAAAGTCAAAATACAGGGTGGAGCAAAAGTAGGGGTTTATAGTTGCTCATATGGAAAAGAATATAATAATTAACAAATAATAAACTCTGTTTTGTATACTCACAACTATAAACCTACTTTTGCCCCACCCTATATTGGTAATTATTAGCAAGTATAATACTGCATTGAATTTACAATTTTTTTTATCTAGCATATGAAGTCACACAAAAATATATATTTAAAGTATCCAAATATTTGAATGTATTTTCATGTACATATACATGCACAATCATGTTCTTAATAAAAATAAAATTGCTCATAAAATTGAAAATTAAGCAATTTTGTGCTATGTTTTATAGTAAGGAAAGACTGGTGGTAACCCATATCCTTTGCTGATTTTAGACTTAAAACTGCTGAGTCATAGCTTACATAAAATTTATATACTTACAAATGTACACATTTTTTCTAAAATATATAAATGTTATTTATGTGACTTCTGGGAGGTATAGTTACATTTATAATACAGTGGTAAACTGCCTACCCAAACAAATGTTTAAACTTATAATAGGTGTTACAAAATATATAAACACTAGAGGCCCAATGCACGAAATTCGTGCACTTGGGGGTGGGGGGCGGGGAGTCCCTCATCCTGAATTGCGAGAGGGCATAGGCCAGGCTGAGGGACCCCACCAGTATACGATCGGGGCCAGGGAGAGATGCGGGAGATTGGTCAGCCAGGGAGGGACTGCAGAAGGGCTTCAGGGCGTGTGGACCCCAGCAGCAAGCTCACCTACTGGTCAGAGCATCTGCCCCCTGGTGGTTAGTGCACGTCATAGTGAGTGGTTGAGCAGCCTTAGCATATTACGCTTTATTGGTTGAATGGCTGATCTGTTGACCAGACACTTAGCATATTAGGCTTTTATTATATAGGATTCTCCACATCCAATAATATACTGGATTCAAAATATCTTAAAACCTTACTGCAATAAATACATAGAATACTGGATAAAAGAATAACATCTAACATGTATATGGTGTTAATTATTTGCCAGATACTATTTCAAATGCTTTACATACAGTATATTAGCTTTATAGAATTGATACTATCATCATAATCATCATCATCATCATTTTACAGAGAAGAAACAACATCATTTTTAAAGCTGAGTTCATAAGAAAGTGAAGAACTCCAGCAGGCTGAAACGAGGCACTGACGCCATGGGCTGCCCTTAGGGTTGTAACCATCCCAGGAATTAGAGAAGGCTAATCCTTGGCCAACTCCAAGGCCTTGCAGTGGAGAGTTAAAGGCTACAGCATAAAGTACAACCTGTGACTTATGCCTAAGGGCTACAGCAGTGCAAGAATGGGCTACAGCAGTGCAAGAATGGGCTACAGCCGTGCAAGAGTGGGCTACAGCAGTGCAAGAGTGGGCTACAGCAGTGCAAGAGTGGGCTACAGCAGTGCAAGAGTGGGCTACAGCAGTGCAAGAGTGGGCTACAACAGTGCAAGAGTGGGCTACAGCAGTGCAAGAATGGGCTACAACAGTGCAAGAGTGGGCTACAGCAGTGCAAGAGTGGGCTACAGCAGTGCAAGAGTGGGCTACAACAGTGCAAGAGTGGGCTACAGCAGTGCAAGAGTGGGCTACAACAGTGCAAGAGTGGGCTACAGCAGTGCAAGAATGGGCTACAGCAGTGCAAGAGTGGGCTACAGCAGTGCAAGAGTGGGCTACAACAGTGCAAGAGTGGGCTACAGCAGTGCAAGAGTGGGCTACAACAGTGCAAGAGTGGGCTACAGCAGTGCAAGAATGGGCTACAGCAGTGCAAGAGTGGGCTACAGCAGTGCAAGAGTGGGCTACAACAGTGCAAGAGTGGGCTACAACAGTGCAAGAGTGGGCTACAGCAGTGCAAGAGTGGGCTACAGAAGTGCAAGAATGGGCTACAGCAGTGCAAGAGTGGGCTACAGAAGTGCAAGAATGGGCTACAGCAGTGCAAGAATGGGCTACCATCACACCCATCCATAGACCAAGGAACCCAGTGAGGACACGTGTTGTAAGCCTTCTGTAATGAACAGTTGGGGCAACAAGAATTACAATAAAATGAAAGTGAATGTTTAATTTTTAAAAATCAAATACTTTTGTTTCTCAAGATTAATGATGAGCTAGTAATTGAATAAAATATTTGTTTTTGTTACCATCTACTTTCTTGCTTTTTAAAATAAGTATGTGAAACTGAAAATTTTCCTCTAAGCACTGCCTTATCTGATAGCCCAAAAGTTCTAATAAGTGTTTTTCATTTAAAACAATTTCTGGAAATTGTACAATATTGATTTACTTTTTGATAAAATAGATTTTTTAAAAAAAGATATACATGCATTATTGATTTAAGATAGAGGGATTTTAATTTCTCTCATATTTGCAATTTTGTTTTATTGTACAATAATATCTCTGCTTTGTGGAATTTGTTGACATTTGCCTAAAATACTTTTACATTTTATTAATGCTCCAAGGTCCTTTAAAATGAGGAAGAGAAACATCGATGTGAGAGAAAAACATCAATTGGTTGCCTCAGTTGCCTCCAAGTACTGGCCTCAATCTGGATCGAACCTACAACCTAGGTATGTGCCCTGACCAGGAATCCAACCAGCAATCTTTTGGTGTGCAGGATGCTGCTCCAACCACCAAGCCACAGCCAGGGCCACACCACCAGACTTATATTTCAGGAGCAGTGCTCTAGAGCAGGATTTCTTCAATGGGGTACTGACCTGTGGACCAGATAACACTATTTTTGTGTATTTTAGGATGTTTATCAATATCCCTGTCTTCCATTGATTAGATGACAGTAGCATCCAGTTGTGATAATCAAAAATATCTCTACACAGGTTCCTCATAAAATAAAAAATAAGTACCCCTTCTGGGTATTTATCTGAAGAAAATGAAAGCACGAATTTGAAAAGCTATGTGGACCCCTATGTTCATTGGAGCATTGTTTATAATAGCCAAGATGGAGAAGCAACCTAGGTGTCTATTGAAAGATATGGAGCAAGCAGATGTGAAAGCCCTAGCCGGTGCGGGGCAGGTGGTTGGAGCGTTGTCCCATACACCAAAGAAAGGTGGCGGGTTTGATTCCTGGTCACGGCACATACCCAGGTTGCAGGTTCCATCGGCACATGCTGGAGGCAAATGATCAACGTTTCTCACATCGATGTTTCTCTTCCCCTTCCTCTCTCTAAAATCAATTTAAAAATATGTGACATATTCTTTATCCATACCTATAAACACACAATAGAATAGTATTCAGCCATAACAAAGAATGAAATCTTGCCATTTGAGACACCATGCGTGGACTGGAACAAAGTGCAGTGTGAGGAATGTTAGGAAAGTAAATTTCCTATCTGAATAGAGATGACATCTCAAATGAGTGAGGAAAGGTGGGACGCAAATATCACAGGGATAATGAGATGGTCATCTGGGGAAAGAGTTAGGTCCATCTCTCACACCAGAGCAGGATAACATACAATGTGAGTATTCAAGATCTAAATGCAAAAAATAACATCATATTCTAGAAGACTGCACAGAACACTTCTTTTACAATGTTAGATGGAAATGCCCATCCAGGACTCATAAAAGAAAAAACGGCTACATCTGACGACATAAAAATCAAATGTCTTCATGGGGAAAAAATAAAACGGAAAAAGAAAAGAAAAATCATGAGTGAGGCAAAACTGTAGGACAATAGTGCAATTTATATCACAGAAAAGGGGCTATAAAGATGCACTGGAGCCCCCCTGGCATGGCTCAGTAGTTGAGCTTCGAACTATGAACAAGGTCACAGTTTGAGTCCCAGTCAGGGCACATGCCCTGGTTTCTGGCTCGATCTCCAGTGTGGGGTGTGCAGGAGGCAGCCAGTCAATGATCTTTCTCATCATTGATCTTTCTCTCTCTCCCTCTCCCTTCCTTTCTGAAATCAATAAAAAATATATATTTAAATATATATTTAAAAATACGATGCAATTTTTAAAATTACATTGGTACGAATTCAAAAAACTTGACAGATTGCTCTTATTTGCAAGGTTGTGGGAAAGGAACTGGCGCTCTCAGGTGGTTGGCTCTCCCTCATATTAAAGGCAGGATCTAGGTGTTTCAAAGCAATGTTAACACCCTGTGACGATCATTTCCTACCAGGGTAGCTGAAACACAGGTATGCTCCAGCTTCTATCCCTGCCCTGTGAGCGTCGGTCTTCAACGACAGACAGGGTTATTCTTTTAAAATGTAAGTCAACACCATCCCTGTAACACAAATGGATAAAAACCCAAACCCTCAAAACCCTCCAACTCACCTTCCTAAATGAAGAGAGACACTGTGTTCATGCGCTGGAACACTCAACATGACCAATCTGAATTCTCCCTAGACTGATGTAGACGCTACAGGTTCAGTGCCATCAAATGAAGAGCTCAGCAGGCTTTTTGACAGAAAAAAACTTTCTATAAACAAAGGTCTTAGAATATCCAAAACAACTTTAAAAAGAGGAAGTTGCAAGATTTATATTACCTGTTTTCAAGACTTACAGTAAGGAGACACTCATCAAGACAATATGGTATTAGCAAAAGGATTAATAAAGATCAGTGGAAGTGAACAGAGTCCAGAAATAGAGCCATACATAGTTTACTAGTTCATTTCCCACAGTGGTGCCAAGGCAATGCGATGTGGAAAGTATATTCTTGTCAACAAATGATGCTGATAGGTGGGGATACAAAGGTAGAGGGGATAAACATGGCAAGTGTATGTTCCTCTACGCCCAATATTGAGAGTCTATGGTCAGCACAAAAGGTGAAGACTCTCAAACCCGGACTTCTAGGTTTCAGACTGGGCCGTATTTTGTCCTTTACTATTAGCAGTACTTGCACTAAAATAAAATTTGAAACTGATCACCCTGACCGGTTTGGCTCAGTAGATAGAGCATCGTCCTGCAGACTCAAGGGTCCCAGGTTCGACAGGTACATCCCCAGTGGGGAGTGTGCAGGAGGCAGCTGATCGATGTTTCTCTCTCATCGATGTTTCTAACTCTCTATCCCTCTCCCTTCCTATCTGTAAAAAATCAATAAAAATAAAAAAAAATTCGAAACTGACCAAAGGAGGAAACTCTTGATACACAGATAAAGACCTTAGGTTCCTAAGAGAATACTATCATAAGCTTTATGAAAATACATTTTAAAATGAAATAAAAATGAAAGCTTTCTATAAAAATGCAAGAAGAAACGTTATACTAAGAAAAAATACAAATTCAGTGTAGACTTATCACTAACAAACTAATTTAATTATCAAGCCCTGGCTAGTGCTGCTCAGAGGTTAGAGCAGCTGTGGGCAAACTACGGCCTGCGGGCCAGATCCGGCCCGTTCGGCTGTTCTATCCGGCCCGCAGAGCTGAAAGAAAAAACCCATTGTGGCCCTCGAGTCAAAAAGTTTGCCCACCCCTGGGTTAGAGTGTTGGCCCATGCATTGAAGGGTCATGGGTTTGATTCCTGGTCAAGGGCATGTCCCTCAGTTGCTGTTTCTCTCCCCACTCACCCATCAGGGGTGCGTGCAGGAGGCAAGCAGTGGATGTGTCTCTTTCCCATCGATGTTTTTCTCTTTCTCCCAACCTTCCTCCACTCTCTCTGAAAAGCAGTGGAAAAAATATCCTCATGTGAAGATTAAGAAAAAAATTAGTACTAATCAAAATGTTCATGCAAAAAGTCCTCTCAAGGCCCAACTTTATAGGTAAGTTTCACAAAGTCTACCCATAACACAACTTTCCCATCTAAGTTATTAGAAAAGGAGCAGGACAGTGGCCATTTCCTTTCACGAGGCTATGAACATGCTGACACGATTGGAAAGGGAAACAACAAAGCACAGTCTAAAACAGGGGTGGGCAAACTTTTTGACTCGAGGGCCACAATGGGTTCTTAAACTGGACCGGAGGGCCGGAACAAAAGCATGGATGGAGTGTTTGTGTGAACTAATATAAATTCAAAGTAAAGGAGCGGAGGGGAGAGCAAGAGAACCCTCCGCTCTTTCGGCTCTGCGGGCTGGATAGAACAGCCGAACGGGCTGGATCCGGCCCTCGGGCCGTAGTTTGCCCACGGCTGGTCTAAAACCTGCAACTGGTGGATAGGTAAGTCTGGAGACCTACTGCACAACACAGTGATTACAGTCAACACTGTATTATACACTTGAAGTTGCTAAGAAACTAATTCTTAACAGTCCTCAACACACACAACAATAGAAATATGTGACACAATAAAGGTGTTAGCTAATGCTGCTGTAGTAATCCTATCTAATAAAGAGGGAATATGCTAATTAACCATCACTCCATCACAAAGATGGCTGCACCCTCAGCTGAGGCCAAGTTCCCATAAGGAGCCTTAACAAGCAATCAGCAGGGACCTGAGGCCCCTGTGGGGCTTGACAGGGGACCTCAGGCCTCGCCCCCCAACTGATGGGGTTTGACAGGGGACCTCAGGCCGCCTTCCACACCCGGCAGGGCTTGATAGGCGACCTCAAGGTGTGCTTCCCGTCTTGGTGCTGGGCTAGGGGACCTCAGGCTGCTCCCCTGGCCCCAGTGCCAGGCCGGGGGACCTCAGGCCATGCCCCCCACCTGGCAGGGCTTGACAGAGGACTTCAGGCCGCATCCCCTGCACCGAGCCAGGGGACCTGAGGCTGCACCCCCCTGCATGGCGGGGCTTGACAGGGGACCTCAAGGTGCACCCCCAGGGCTGGGTCGGGGGAACTCAGGCTGTGCCCCCCGCCCATGGGGGACCTGAGGCTGCAACTCCCTGCCGATGGGGCTTGACAGGGGACCTCAGGCTGTTCCCCCCTCCCGGTTGTAGAGAGCCATCTGGGAAGGCACATGGATACTTTTTTAATTCTTATCAGCTGAGCCCAAGGGCACTGGCAGAATCCTGTTATCAGTACCCATGTACTTGGAATGAGGAACAAAAAGGACCTTGACCCACCCAAAATAAGGAGCTTACTCAGATCCTGATGAATAGGATTTGGGCACACCCGAAACTCCTTTTGATCATAAAATCCCTTTTGGAAACCAATAAATATGCTGTGTTGTCTGAGGTGAGTGTGACTGTCTCTCTATCAGAGGACAGGAAGCCACCCAGGCACCCAGCTTGAATCTATTTCTGTCTCTTGTCTCTTTCTTTCTCTAATTTCTTAATCCCCAGCTCCTCCCCTCAGGAACCTGTCTTTCTCCCTTTCCGTGCGGGACATGGAAAAGGAAGAAACACCACACCACACCCGGTGCCGGGCCGGGGGACCTGAGGCTGCACCCCCTCACCCCCGCCTGGCAGGCCTTGACAGGGGATCTCAGGCCATGTCCCACACCTGGTGGGGCTTGACGGGGGACCTCAAGGCACGACCCCCAACCTTGGTCTGGGCTGGGAGACCTCAGGCCATGCCCCCCATCCTGGCGCCGGGCCAGGGGACCTGAGGCTACGTTCCCTGCCTGGCGGGGCTTGACAAGGGTAGGACTAGCCAGGTCTGGATCTATCCCAAGGGGGGGGGGGGTGGCCAGGTCTGGGTCTCACAAGATTTTGAGGCGCATGTGGGTGGGCAGGGACTTGACTCTGGGTCCCATGGTGTGCCCCAGACTCTGACAGGAGGAAGGTTTTCATATTCATTTTACTAATTTTCTTTCATCTCTGACACTTCTATTATAGAGAAAGGGCAAATAGCAATATTAAATTGTTTCCTCTAATTAATCCCCTTTTAATGTGCACGAATTTCGTGCACCGGGCCACTAGTCATACATAATACGTAAATACATAAAACCAACAGTTTGTGCACCTTAAACTTAATGTTAATTATATCTCAAGTAAAAGAAGAAAGTACAGCCCTAGTTGGTTTGGCTCAGTGGATAGAGCGTCAGCCTGCAGACTGAAGGGTCCCAGGTTCGATTCCGGTCAAAGGCACATGCCGGTGTTGCAGGCTCGATCCCCAGTGGGGGACGTGCAAGAGGCAGCCAATCAATGATTCCCTGTCATCATTGATGTTTCTCTCTCTCCCTCTCCTTTCCTCTCTGAAATCAATAAAAATATATTAAAAATAGGAACAGCTTAAAAAAAAAAGTATAGTCCAATCCAATATAGGAATTCAAGTTAATATTAGAAAACCCACTATATTGTTTAAAATATGTGTACATTAAAGGAAATAAGTATAGCTTTATTTCAATAGATACACAAATGGTATTCAATATAGTTCAATGCACATTCATGACTAAAATGCAATCCCAGCAAACTAGCACCTGAAGGGGACCTAGTTACCCTGACAAAGGTCACCTGCCAAGAGCTGACAGCAAACATCACAGTTTACAGTAAAATATAAAAATATTTCCCTCAAGATTGACTTGATCTATTTCTATTTCTTTTTCCATGTAACACAGAGCCCTCTAAACCTCATAAATCCATTACAAGATACAGTGGGGAATGGATAAGGAGCTCCCCTGAGGTATGTTCATTTTCTGTGGCTCTTGGTGGAGTGTGGAGAACTGAGGTTCAGCCGAGGGAACGGAAAAAAGGTGGGGGTCACAAGACCTGGCCTGCCTTCCAGCTCCTAGATACACTCCCCAAGTCACACTCTGGGCCTATGCCTTATAGGAGTCAGCCTAGTGAACATACACTTTTCTCCACTCATTATCAACAGTGCACGTGTCCTTCTGACGAGCACAAAGAAATAAAAACTGAGGATTCATTGAATTAAATTACACCAAAGGAAGGCCACAGTTTTTTCATTCAGATTTATTTATCAGAAAAAATACTCAGTGTGCATTATTTACTTTTTGCAGTAATATCATTTACATCTAGTTAAAAAGATAGAATGCTGTAAGGCAAGATTTTTTATTTGGAAGCTTCAGGACTACACTTCCCACAGGCCTCCATGTCCCCTCTGACGTCACTCCTGCACAGCCTTCAGGCATGTTGAAAGCTGGAGAACAAATTTCTTATTAGTAAGTCTCTGGCCCAGGTTCTTTTAGAGCCCGAGGAGGTTAAGGGTTTTTTTTTCAAATGTCTGTTCTTATTTACTTGTTACTCAGGTAACCTCATTTTTTACTGAACTTAGGGGTAGAAGCTCTCAGAGAGGACGGCCTACATATGCTTCTCAGAAAAGGTACAAGGTTTGCATCCATCATCCACTTCAATGAGTTTCTGACCCTAGTGGCCAGGAAGTAGGTGTTCAGCTTCATCCTGAAGCAGCCCACTGCCTTCAAGTAGCCAGGAAACAGAGGTTACGGTGTAAATTTGAACTCTTTTGTCAAATGCAAGGGGTGGTCCTCTATTGTCTCCTGAGGGAAATAACAGCATTTTTCCATTGGTCATTTGGGGAAAATTGGGAAAATTTTAATGTGGATTCGATATTGAAAATATTAAGAAAAATTACTGTTACTTAAGTATGAAAAATTCTGAAGTTTTTTAGAAATATTGTATCTATTTATATGTGGTTTTTGCAAGGAAAAAATGACATTGCGTCTTTAAGGTGCTCAGCATTCGCACTTGGCACATCCCAGACAGAGGAGGTGGGAGGAAGGGAGGGAGGGTCACGGAGGGAGCGGGCTGTGGTTATGAATCCAGCTGGGCGGAGTGGGGAGGGAAGGCTGTATTATCTGAACCTGTTCCCTCATGTTAGACCCAAGAATGGCTACAAAGAACAGAGGACGTGGTGTCTCTCCACTACCTATGGAATATGAAGTACAGCTCCTACTGGGAAGGTAGGACCATTTCTGGGCTTAGCTGTCTGTTCAAGAGAATCGCATGTCTTTGGAACTGGTTTTTTATTTTTATATTTTTTAAGAATACAGGGAGAGATTCAAGTTCTATGGGATGCTGAGTTTTTTCTTTGGCTTTGGAGAAAATAAATACTATGGACTTTGGCTTGGATTTGGGCTACTGTTGTCTCTTTTTAAACAAAAACTATGGAAATAACCAATAATCAGAAAGAGCTCACACAGTCTTTACTTTAATGTGGATCATCGCTGTTGGCCCTCACCATCGGCACAGTCATTTGCTGTGCGCAGCCCTTTCTCTCCCTGCCCCTCCTCCCTAAAGCCTTCTTAGGTGGACTCCTTGCCCTTTGCTTTGTCCTTTTGGTTTGTTGTGTTGTGAGTTGCCCTATAAATTTCCATCTTGGGTAGCAAGTATCTGTGTAGCCCCAGGTTTGGACAAACTTTCCCTTCTATATGGAAGGTCTGATTTAGAGGTTCAGTCTAATATAACAGAAACGTATCCCATACCAGTTTGGCTAAAAGCTAGCAGTAGTTGGTAGAACACTTCTGGAAGGTGTGAAATCAATATTTGTTAATCCTCACTGGAGGATATTTTTCCATTGATTTTTTTAGAGAGAGTGAGGGAGAGGGGAGAGAGAGACGACTGTGTGTGTGTGTGAGAGAGAGAGAGAGAGAGAAAGAGAGAGAGAGAGAGAGAGAGAGAAACATTGATGTAAGAGAGACACATGGATTCATTGCCTCCCTCACAGGCCCCCACTGGAGCCAGGGACTGAACCTGCAACCCAGGTAGTGCTCTTGACCGGGAATCGAACCCAATCCTGGGGCCAATCTCTAACCATGGAGCTATACCTGCCAGGGAAGTCCATATATTTTTGTGCCAACCTTAAACATAAAAAACTAAGGTTTAGCAACCAAATGATCCAGAAAATTATCATCTGAGAGAGATGACATTTGACTAGCAAATGTACATAGCCATAGGAAGAGGGATAGAGTACTGTACTATATTTATGCGTTAAAAGTCTATATAAAATTTATAGTGAGCCTCTTGTGAACATTTCATGATTGAATAAATGAGTGGAATTTTGCAACCTGGAATAGCACTTAGAAAGCTGGCTGAGACAGGTCCAAGTTTTATATAATTGGACAGCGATTTCCAACCTTTTTCATCTCATGGCACACAAACTAAGTACTAAAATTCTGTGGCACAACAGAAAAATATATTTTTTGCTGATCAGACAAAAAAAATAGGTATAAGTTTGATTCACTCACACCGGATGGCTATTGTTGTGTTGGCTGCTGTCATTTTATCTATTTGACAATCTAAAGGAAAAGAGGTCAGTGCCCTGACTAAACAGTCAGGTGTTGGGTGTTTTGGAAATTCTTGCAGCACCACCAGGGTGCCTGCTGTGGACACTGGTTGACAACCTCTGTAATCGGAGGGTGTGCTATGGGAGGAAACCCTTGGAAAGGGAACAACATGCTTGGAGTAACAAAATGGTCAGAGGGGGTGAGGCTGGGGTCCCAGATGGGTCAGGGGGTGGTTTATGGCTGTGCTTCTCAAGCCTTTCACATCTTGTGGTGAAGGAACATGTTTGTTTTGTTTTCTTAAATTTCTAATCTGTGGAGACCAATCTATATATATAAAAGGTTAATATGTTGTCCCTCCTACCATCCCACCAGTCGTTATATGCTCACTGACCATCAGGGGACAGACGCTCAACGCAGGAGCTGCCATGACGTGCACTGGCCAGCACTACGGACCTGGTGCTGACAAGCCAACACTCAGCTTCCCCCAAGTGGGACACAGGCCCCACAACCACCCCAGAGCGACACCCCACCAAATCTCAGCCAATGCTGCAAAGACCCCATGGCACAAAATTCAGCCCATAGCCCAGTACAGCAAGAAACGGACACTGTGGGCTCCGGGTAATGGCATCACATAGCAACGCCTAGCTTCCTCTCCCTAGCAACTAGCCTCCTTGGAGTTTCTTTAGCCCAGGAACATAACTTGCTTTATAGTCAGGTGCAAACATTTTACACTTTAACCAAATGTCTGTGAAGCATTTTCCCATGCCTCATTTCATTTGATCCTCACAGGAAGTCCTGGAGTAGGTGGATAGGAGACTCAGTGGAATCCTATTTTCTTTTCATTAGCCAGAAAACAGAGATTTAGAAAGCTTAGAAACTTAACCTGACTGAAAAGTAGTAAAAAATGGTGGACCTTGAAAATGACTTCAGGTTTCCTCACTGCACAAAATATAGTCAAACACTGCTGCAGTTAAATATTTTGCCCTTTGTTCTCCCTGCATGATCTATAATAATAATCTGCTTCATGTTGATATTTACTGCTGTGTTGCTGACAATTACCTGAAAGAGAAGTTAGGGTGCTTCACTGGGTTGGAAAAAGTTTAGCTAAATCAGAAAGCAGGTCTAATTAAGCAAGTTTATTCTATATCTATAAAAGGCTAAGTTGACTCGTGCATGCGCAATACATATAAAGTTCTTACTGGCACCAATTGCACTCGTGTGTTCCCATCTGTCATTGTCGATTGTGAATTTGGTTGACACTTCGGTTATAGAAAAAGGGCAAGTAGCAATATTAAAATATTTCTTCTAATTGATTTCCTTTCAATGTGCATGAATTTGTGCACTGGGCCACTAGTACTTTTATAAAATCCAACAACAATGAATTACTAGAATAATAATCATGTTATATAAAGGTCTAGAAGTGCTAATTTTCTATTTCTTTTTTGGGGGGGGATTTTTAAAAATTGTTTATTTTTTTAAATAAATCTTTATTCTTCAGATTATTACAATTGCTTCTCTTTTTTTCCCCCATAGCTCCCCTCCACCCGGTTCCCACCCCACCCTCTGCCCTTACTCCCCCCCCCCCCGTCCTCATCCATAGGTGTACGATTTTTGTCCAATCTCTTCCCACACCCCCACACCCCTTTCCCCCCGAGAATTGTCAGTCCACTCCCTTTCTATGCCCCTGATTCTATTATATTCACCAGTTTATTCTGTTCATCAGATTTTTTATTCCCGTGATTTTTAGATTCACTTGTTGATAGATATGTATTTGTTGTTCATAATTTTTATCTTTATCTTTTTCTTCTTCCTCCTCTTCTTAAAGAATACCTTTCAGCATTTCATATAATACTGGTTTGGTGGTGATGAACTCCTTTAGCTTTTTCTTATCTGTGAAACTCTTTATCTGCCCTTCAATTCTGAATGATAGCTTTGCTGTGTAGCGTAATCTTGGTTGTAGGTTCTTGCTATTCATCACTTTGAAAATTTCTTGCCACTCCCGTCTGGCCTGCATAGTTTCTGTTGAGAAATCAGCTGAAAATCGTATGGGTGCTCCCTTGTAGGTAATTAACTGTTTTTGTCTTGCTGCTTTTAATATTCTCTCTTTGTCTTTTGCTCTTGGCATTTTAATTATGATGTGTCTTGGTGTGCTTCTCTTTGGATTCCTTTTGTTTGGGGTTCTCTGTGCTTCCTGGACTTGTAAGTCTATTTCTTTCACCAGGTGGGGGAAGTTTTCGGTCATTATTTATTCCAATAGGTTTTCAGTATCTTGCTCTCTCTCTTCTTCTGGCACCCCCATAATTCGGATGTTGGTATGCTTGAAGTTGTCCCAGAGGCTCCTTACACTATCTTCATATTTTTGGATTCTTTTTGCTTTTTGCTTTTCCGGTTGAGTGTTTTTTGCTTCTTTGTATTTCAAATCTTTGACTTGATTCTTGTGATCCTCTAGTCTGCTGTTGGATTTCTGTATATTATTCTTTATTTCAGACAGTGTATGCTTAATTTCTAGTTGGTCCTTTTTCATATCCTCGAGGGTCTCGCTAAATTTATCAGCCTTTTCTAGAAAATTCTTGAAAAACCTTATAACCGTGGTTTTGAACTCTATATCCAGTTGTTTGCTTTCCTCCATTTCTTTCATTTGTGACTTGTTTCTTTGTCTCCACATTTTGGCTGCTTCCCTGAGTTGATAGAGTGGCTTTGTGTGCTAGGTGTCCTATAGGGCCCAGTGGCTCAGCCTCCCTAGTTACCTGAGGTCGACACTCTTGGTGTACCCTTTTGTGGGCTGTGTGCACAGTCTTGTTGTAGTTAAGCCTTGATTGTTGTTGGTATCACTGGGAGGAATTGACCTCCAGGCCAATTGGCTGTGAGGATCAGCTGTGTCTACAATGGGAGAACTTCTGTGCTGGAGACACCCTTATGAGACAAGACTTGCTTCAGTGGGGCTTTGGTGTTCATGGAGTCTGCCCCCTGAGTGTGTCCCTTCTTGATCTGAGGAGTTGTAATCTGGATGGTCCTACTCTGACCCCTGGGTACACTGGCTCTTGGATCTCCAAGGAGGTGCTAATTTATCCTCTGCCTGAGGCCACCCAGCAGGAGCTACAGAGAGATCTGCAGATTCCTCTTCTTTATTTGGTTTTTGGACGTGCCCAGATGAGGCCCAGCTGTGAAGCAATGCAAACTGCTGCAGGGCCTTGGGCCTTCTTTTGGATGTTCTGGGTCTCACTGACTCAGCTGCAGTTTTTTAGGTAAGTTTAGAATTCAAAGGACCAGGCCATTCATATGCAAAAGCCTCTGTGCTCAGCTTGGATGGGGTGGAGTCTCAGAGCGGAGCAATCAGCAATGGCTTCCCATCAGCCCTGGCCTAAGAGGCCCCTGGGTCTCAGTGTCCCACGGTAATCACTGCAAGCACCTCTGAGAGAAAGCCGCCCTCGAGTTTCGCCTGCTGCCAGACAGTCCAGTTTCTCCCCATATGAGTCTGGGTCCCCAGAGTCTCGCCCAGAACTGGAGTTCAGAGCAGTCGGGAGTTGTTGTCTCCCTCCTGATTGAGAAAGCCAGCTGCGTACTAGGTTGTCAGCCCTCTCTGCACACGCGCCTCCGTACCTCTGCCTTCTGCAGCTCCTGTGAGTCTCAGTGTGCTTTTCTCTTTCCTTCTAGTTGTAGAATTTCCACTCAGTCAGCCTTCCTGTGGTTCTGGATGATGTCCGTTTTGTCTTTTAGTTGTAGTTTTGAAATTGTTGTGCAAGGCAGCAGTTTAGGTGTTTACCTATGCCGCCATCTTGGTTTCTCTTCTATTTCTTTTTTCTTTATTAATTGAATTTATTGGGATGACATTGGTTTGCAAAACCACACAGCATTCAAGTGTACAATTCAATGAAATATCAGCTGCTCACTGCATCTTGAGCCATCGCCCCAAGCAACCTCTATTTCCATTCTCCAGACTCCTGCAGCCACTGTGGAAAACAGTATGAAGTTTCCTCAAGAAGTTAAAAATGGAACTGCCTTTTGATCCAGCGATCCCACTTCTGGGCATAGATCCTAAGAATACTGAAACACTATTCCAAAGAATATGTGCACCCCTATGTTCATTGCAGTGTTATTTACAATAGCCAAGATCTGGAAGCAGCCCAAGTGCCCATCAATAGAAGAGTGGATAAAGATGCTGTAGTTCATTTACACAATGGAATACTACGTGGCCATAAAAAAGAAAGAAATCTTACTTTTGTGCAGCATGGATGGCCCTGAAGAGTATACCAATGCAATAAAATCAGATAAAGAAAAAAAGACTCGATAGGAATAAATGATAACATCACAATTTGAAAATAATATGATTGTACCTGTAAAATATTGAAAAAATGACAACCTCTTGGCGATGTGATTGTGATGACTGAACAGGAACACCTGCCACCGCTCCTGCCACCATCTTACCCAAGGCCCGTCTTCAGGAAGGTGTGGAGAGGCCTCCTTTGTGTGTTGCCACGGAGACGCCCTGCCGATGTGGAACACAGGAGTGAGGAAGCTCATGTTCCAAGGCGACCTAAAGGGTGGCATGGAGAGGACCGTGAGCAGCATGCTGACTGTCTCCATTGCTGCTGCTGGACTGCATCCCAGGAGACGGGGTGCTGGCGACGGTAACACCGAGAAGCCTGGGACGTGCCATTGTGAGGCCTTCCTCCAGGGCTCCCACATATTTCTGATTTTACTTATCGTAGGGTAGATTTAAAATGTATTCATTAAAAATAATCTTTTTTTTTAGATTTGGACAACATAGAAATTTGTTAAGTATATAGTATTACTTTATGTACCTTTATTTTTCTTTTAATTTGAATACTCCCCCTGTCCCTCATGTTATGTCTCATTTTATTTTTCAACTAGAAGCCCACCCAGTGCACAAAAAATTCATGCACTTGCGGGGGGGGTGGTCCCCTCAGCCTGACCTGTGCCTTCTCGCAGACCAAGAGCCCTTGGGGGATGTCCAACAGTCTGGCCTCCCTCTGCGGGAGGTGACCTGCAGGCCAATGGGGGACAGCGCCTGCAGGCGAGCAGCCGGCCCCGCCCCCCATCGCCCTGCCACCACCCCAATTGCCGTCTCCTCCCTCTGCCCACTTGTCGGCCCCGCCCCCCACCTACTGGCCCATTTGCATATTAAGCTTTTATTATATAGGATTGGTTCAATATTGTTTTGTGTTAGTTTCAGGTGTGCTGCAAAGTGTTCCCTCAATTTCAGGTACTCACCAGGCCCCATATGTACTTATCACAGTCTTAGTGACTGTACTCCCTACGCTATCATCTACTACCAATAGATTCTGTGCACACCCTTTGGGGTTGAGCTGATAAATTGAAAGGCAAGTGGTATTTTAGGGTGCTTATACTGGCTACATATTTTCTCTGCATTAAACATGCTTTTATATCACTCCTTTTGAATTTGTTCAACTAATTTGTTGAAATAATTTCAATGAATTTAATTGCTTGGGCTAAGGATATTCAAATTTATATTTTGATTCAAAACCAGCTTTCCCCCTAATTGTTGATACTCATCAATGTTTTATGAGACTTCAAACTGTACAACACTGTTTAACACTGAAGAACATTAGGTGTCAGTGTCTTTATTCTGTTCAGTGTCATATTGCAGAGAAATTATTTTTCATCACTGCTCAGCACAATCATCAATATACTTAATGCTTAATTGTCATTTGTATTATTTCATTTTATTTTTTTCCAGTTTCCTTGCATTATAGTGTCTCTGTTACTGGTTTCTAAGAGCTTGTTTATGACTAAAAATGTTAACCATTTCTCATGCATTGCAAATGAAATACCATGATTTTGTTATTATTTTTCAGTGCTGTTTTACTTTTTTGGTGTACCGATGTTGTGTATTAAATATAATCATGATCTGTTTTAAAAAATTACAGATTATTGGAATTAATAAGTGCATTCAGTAAAGTCACTGCACACAAGACCTATATACAAAAATTTATTCTATTTCCATATAATATATCACACAATAGGAAGTAATTTTAAGACAATATAACTTAAAATAGCAACTAAAAATCAAACAAGTAAATCTAACAATGTGTACAACATCTACATTTAAAATTACAAAACTTCTTGAGAGAATTAGATAAACTTTCAAATAATGAGGAATACCATGTTCATGAGTAGGAAGGTTTAGTATTATGAAGGTGTTGATTTTCTCCAAATTAATATATGGAGTCACTAAATCTTTTTTTTTTTTTTTAAGAATTTTTTTTTGAGTTTATTTGACCCAAACTGTCGACAATTGCCAGGAAGCTAAATCTCAACAGATTGGGGTAATGCTCCAGAGAATGGTGGTTGCAATAGAAGGCATGAGGCATGGAGATGCGTTTTGAAGAGAAAAGAGTAACTCCTAAAGCTGGTTATTCTGAATGGGTAAGAAGGCTTATGAAAGTTATAGAAGGGTTGTGAAGAGAAATCTTAAAATGAAATTATAAGTAGTTTTGAATAATAAATGTAATTAGACAAATTAATCTAAAGTAAGCTAATGCAGAATTTGTTTAGTCCTTTTCTAGTCTGTTAAAAGAGGAAAAGTTTTTCCTGTTTTGCCCAGGAAGCAAAAGTTCTATAAATTATTGAAATGGTTATATATTATGTATATTAATCAGGTACTTGATTACTTAAAAAAAGCTATCTTCTTAATTGTGGGAACTGAAGTTTTGCTAGCATATATTTGTGTTTATACTCCTTTGTCACTTTTAATGAATAGTCTAATACTGTTTCATAAAAATAATAATGATATATGATATTTTGTAAAATAAGTTTGACAACCTTCCCAGGGTTTGAATTTCAAGAAACTTTTTCTTGACCTAGAATTGGCTTTAGGTCATTGCAATAGGCCATGGAATGCCTCAAGGATTTGTTTTCTCTTCTTATGAAGGAAAATTTTCTTCTTAAGGTACATGGAAAGTTTTGTCAAATAAAGAAATAATAACTATATTTTATTTATATGTGCATATTATTGAAATAGATTCTGATATGCTTTCATTTATAACTGTAATTATTGTTCTGGAATATTCTGTTTTGCAGAAAGGACAAGATTCCTTGTCATTTGCATTATAATCAAATCCATAAACATCTTATTTTAAATTTCTTTTTGTCATTTAGAGACCGTCACTATTTTGTTATAATGCATTTGGAAAAAATGTTACATGTTCTGAGGGATCCATGGGAAAGACTCTGACATTTTCAGATCATCCCCTTTAAACTGGATGAAAATTATTAGAACTCTGTAGAATTATCTGGATTTATAGTAGTGGGCAGGAAAAATCAGGAGAAACAAAAAAATTGATTATGGGACTGAATGAACTAATAATAATTATATAGTTGTTGTAACTTTTGTGTAAAGTATTGCTGATTTTTAATCTTTCTGTTATTCAGACATAAGGAAACTTGTTTTTTTCTTAAAGCAATTTGGTAAATTATGTATTTTTCTCCCAACCTGACCCCTCCAGAATTTGGCAATTCTTAATTAGCATGAATTCAATAAGTCTAGTTTCCTATTGTAGTTTTATTAACCAAGACTTTCACTAAAATGTCATGTCTGAAAGCTTGTGGAACAAATAGAAGTAGAAAGCTTTAAGGAATGAAGACTCTCTTTGAAGCCAGTAAGAGCTTCAAAGTCTTTCCAGTTAAGGAATGAAGGTTGCTTTCCTGAGAGATGGCAAGGAAGGAATCTCAAGACATTTTTGGAAACCTCAAGAACATGAGGAGTTCTCCCAAGTCTACTGGTATTGCAGGCATACCCGAGGGCAGCTAGATGGCTCAACTTCTTTGCCCTTAGAGACTAATGAAAGCTCAATCATGAAATTCCAGCAAAGCATATTTTCAAATATACACTTTAAATTGATTTCAGAGAGGAAAGGAGAGGAAGAGAGAGCTAGAAACATCAATGAGAGAGAATCATTGATTGGCTGCCTTCTGCATACCCCCTACTGGGGATCAAACTCGCAACCTGGGCATGTGCCCTGATTGGGAATTGAACTGTGACCTCCTGGTTCATAGTTCGACACTCAATCACTGAGCCATGCCGGCTGGGCCCAAAGCATATTTTTTAAAAGCCTATATGATTAATTGCTGTTCTTTCTGTGTTCTTGCAAACAATCAGGCCAAATTGAAACTAGACTTAATACAGTAAATAAATTGGTCTTAATTTGGCTCCTTAATAAAAATGAGGATAATTTTAGGGGGAAAATTGTGTTTCAGTAGACTCTATACTACACAGTTGTGAATATTAGACTCAAAGTTTTATTTTTCACCTATGAATTGAACTGGATCCTGAATTTATCACTGGCTTTTACCAAATATTACTAAAATTTATAACAGTTTGTCTCCACTAGGTTACAAGCCCTACTCGTACTCAGGGAATACCAACTCTAGACACTATTGCCACCTCCTTTGTGGCCAGGCCTCATTGTCCCTCTGACAGAGAGAAAGGATCTCGGCTCTGAAGGCAAACTTTGTCCCTCCTCAGCATGAAGCAGCTATAGAAGAGGTCTACACCCCTTTTCTCTGAAAGAATTAATTGCCAAGATCCGTGAGGGGGTGTGTGATAGGCAGTTAGACAGACATGAGCAGAGCAAGGACGATGGGCCATCTGGAGGAAAAATGGACAGGACCCTGAGACGTGCTTCTCACCACTCCAGCTGCTCAGAAGCTGGCAGGGGTGAAGCTCCATCACATCAGAGGGAAGAGGGCCCAGAGGGGAAGAATGGGTGACTGGACCCAAGGAGCACCTCGAGGTCGTCTTTCGAAGGTAACATTCACTCCCATTGGGCTCTTGACCACTGTTGGGCTGGCTGAAGGACAACTAATTCAATCCAGAAGAGATGAAAATATTTGGGTGTATTTAGCAAAGAATGTTCTTAATATCTCTGACTTCTGACTTTCAGGAGGAACCTATGAAGAACAGGCCTTTATATCTTGCCTAGTAGGAGTTGGGACATGTATTGCTAATATATGGAATTATAGACAAAAATTATGGATAAGTTGTTCTTTTGTGTGCAATGTATCAATCATCAAGTGTGAAAATTGAGAGATCACTCCTTTCTTCTTTTGGAACAACTGATTTTTGTAATATTGTAACAATTTATATGCATCCAAATCTGGAAGGACATTTCTACAAATAGCTTGCTTACCAAAGCGACTGACATTCCCAACTCCATCAATGATTGCTTTGTACTCCAAATTTTCTTCTATTCCAACCTGTTAAAAAAGAATGACATTTTAAAAATGGGGTAAAATATTAACTGTTCAATTAAATGTAAAGATTAGTGATTTCCATTTTAATCATTCAAAAGTAATGCCCTCCAAATTATCACTTTTTTTCCAAGCAAGGTAAAACAAATAAGACAAAAAACCTTTTTAATTTTTTAAATTTTCCACCGAGACAAGTAGATTTTAAATGTCATGATTCACAGTCACTGCCTTGTCATTGTGACGCTTGGCAGATACAATGGACAAATGGGTGCACTCAGAAGGGTTTGCTCCAGCTGGAAGTGAGGAGCCCAGCAAACAAATGCAAGAGTCCCTTTCTGCTTCCCAGCCAAGGGTTTGTTCTCTTTGGAAACGACCACCAGTTGCCATTCTACTTGTGAGCTCTTCTATTTGTTCCAAAGCTTGTTTCAATATTTCACATCAATACTTCATGTGATTAAAAAAAGAATGAAGTTGGTGTTTAATCTATTTGTAATGATTACCTCAAATGGAACGGGTAAGCTCTTATCTTCCCTTTTCCTTTAACTGCTTCCTTAAACCTTGAGCATTGGTCCACATCAAAGCAGTAGATTTGCATCTATCAATGTAACAACGTTGGCTTTATTACATACAAAGGCTGCACGAAAGTCGGCAAAGACAGTAAAGTAATTTACCAGTTCAATCAATTCTATCTGAAGAATTCTTCAAACTGTTTAATTCTATATACTGCATATTTTAAAAATATTTTATCAATTACATGTATACACAACTGCATTTACTATCATTTATCATCCTGCAATGAGGAAGGAAATACGTGACACACACCTAGAGCAGAAATGACCACTTTGAGATGACCAGGTGACACTGAAGTAATTATAACTTCCTAGAGCAATTATCAAATGTAATAATCAATCAAACGTTATTTCAACCATTTTGTTGGTATTTCAAATATAGTTTCATTCTTTTTGACTTGACATGCCTCTCCCTGAGTTACTGTTTTTGGACATTGTCTTGCACTCTATCAATAGTGAAACTTTTAAGGACTTTGCTTCTATCTAAAAGATACCAAGACTTTTCAGTTCCTTATTTTAAGTCTCCTCTCTAGCTTGTTCATTTCTACTTTAGTCTGTATATCTGTTGATAACTGCTTTTACACTCACCTATAATTGGTGCTCCTCACATTGTGCTTGGAAATGAAGTAGCTCAGCTAGTTTAGAAGTATAATTAAGGGGAGAGCAGACAGCCTCTGAGAGACCAATGTGCAGCCAGGGCTGTGATCCGAGGAACAGCGGGTGTGAAGCAGAGGATGGCAGTCAGTGGCTCCTGCCTTGGGTGATCAGCAAAGCCTCTCAAAGAAGATGTCTAAGCTGAGCCCCAAAGGATGAGCAACTTAAAAGCTCACAGGTGAAAAGGCAGAGGAGATGAGTGTGTGTTCAAGTCAGAGGTCCGTCTTGGGAAAGGCCAATGAGCAAGCAAATGTGAGAAATGTAGGCAAGGGGAAGGAGTGTGTGCTGTGATTTCAGCTGAGTGTGTGTGACAGCGAGCAGAGATGAAGCTGGAGAAGCAGGCGGGACCACACGAGGAAGGTCTGGGAGGCAGTCCCTGCCTGCAGTTTGGTCTCCGGAGCAATGCCAAGTCTTGATGCATTTCAGCCAAGGGGTATAGAGGGGCGGGACGGGGGACAAGGGAGTGACGTGGAAGAGATGAAGACTAGAGAGGAGGAGACCAGTTCAGAAACATTCCATAAGCCAAGTAAGAGACAAAGGTGGTTTGAATTTCCCTCTGACCTCCCACATCATCTGGGGACAGCCTGGGGAAACCTGACTGCAGAATGCGAAGACCAGAAAAAAGGAGCAAGTGGAGGGTGCCCCTCAGGCCCCTGCTGGCAGAATGGCACGGAGAGAGTTTACACAGACAACAAAGGCACTGAGAGAAGACTGAGGGCCTTTTAAATAAGAAAATGTACGAGGTTTAGTGCAGATTCTCTGCCATTTATTTTGCTGGTTCAGGGCTTATGTTGTCAGGGTTTTTCTTGATTTTCATCTTTGTTCTGCATTAGTGATATTGTGAGAGAGCTAAACTCTCAAAAGTGAGAATGTTATGTGTTTAATGAACTGACTTTTATTTCCTTGACAAACAAAACTTGATAAATGTGTTTTCTTTAAGAATACTTAGTATACTTAAAAAATAAATTATAAGCTATAAATATGAATGTGCTCACTCACATTAAAAAAATTTCAAGTCCTTGAAGAGGATACTTTTTTATTATCAATATCTATTTTGGATCACAAAAGAATAGTTTCATTATAGGTGATTTAGAAAATATGGGAATTTTAAAGGGGAAAGTCACCTGTATGCCAACACAAAGAGAGAAATCACAATGTTTTCTTGATTTCCCTCAATTATTTTTATATTAGTAACTAGAGGCCTGGTACACGAAATTGGTGCACAGGGGGAGGGGTGTGTCCCTCAGCCCAGCCTGCACCCTCTCCAATCTGGAACCCCTCGAGGGATGTCCGACTGCCTGTTTAGGACCGATCCCTAAACAGGCAGTCGGACATCCCTCTCACAATCCAGGACTGCTGGCTCCCAATCGCTTGCCTGCCTGCCAGCCTGATCACCCCCTAACCACTCCCCTGCCAGCCTGATCGACACCTAACTGCTCCCCTGCTGGCCTGATTGCCACTAACTACCCTCCCCTGCTGGCCTGTTCACCCTAACTGCCCTCCCCTGCTGGCCTGGTCACCCCCAACTGCCCTCCCCTGCTGGCCCAGTCACCCCTAACTGCCCTCCCTTGCAGGCTGATCGCTCCTAACTACCCTCCCCTGCTGGCCTGTTCACCCCTAACTGCCCTCCCCTGCAGGCCTGGTCACCCCCAACTGCCTTCCCCTGCTGGCCCAGTCACCCCCAACTGCCCTCCCCTCCAGGCCTGGTCACCCCAACTGCCCTCTCCTACAGGCCTGGGTCCCCCCCAACTGTCCTCCCTTGCAGGCCTGGTCACCCCCAATTGCCTTCCTCTGCCAGCCTGGTCACCCCCAACTGCCCTCCCCTGCAGGCCTGATTGCCCCTAACTGTCCTCCCCTGCAGGCCTGGTCACTCCCAACTGCCCTCCCCTGCTGGCCTGATCACCCACAACTGCCCTCCCCTGCTGGCCCAGTCACCCCTAACTGCCCTCCCTTGCAGGCCTTGTCCCTCCCAACTGCCCTCCCCTGCTGGCCTGGTTGCCCTTAACTTCCCTTCCTTGCCATCCCTTCCTTGCCATAATGTATCCAATCATTTTCTTTTGTTTGAACTTAATATTAGTGTAAATGAATCTTTCCCCACTTTTTTGAGCATGTCTTTAATTATGTTTTAGACTAAATTGCTACAAATTAAAATGGTGGGAACTGAGAATGAAATATTTAAAGTTCTTGATAAAAACTAGCAAGCTGCTTCCCAGAAAGTCTACCAACTCATACTCTCTCCAGAAATATCTGAAAGTGTTTATTTCACCTCACACTCATTATTTATTTTATTTATTTTGAAAAATTTCAAGCTGAAATTTTTTTCATTTTATTTTTTATTTCTTTCATTTGCTAGTATTATGATAAAAATCCTGTCCCCTTTTTTTCCTATGGGGATACAGGAAAAAATTTCATTCATTCATTTTCTCATCAATGTTTCTTGATCATCTGTAGTGTGGCATTCTCAGTTACCAATAAGTGGAAAATGAAATTTGGGTGCTACTGAGCTTAGTCATGTGAGAAAGGCAGATATTAAAAAGTAAACAAAATATAGCTGTATAAATTATAACATTTTATAACAAATCAAATAAAATTATATGCTAAACAAAAGCTCAGTGATTTATAAAATGAAGTAGTAACCAGTGACTTATCTCAAGCGGAGTTTTGCCCTTCTGAACAAAGTTCTGATCCATCAGATGATGAAGCTCATTTTCTCCAGTGAAAGGTTTTCTTGTTTGCTTTGAACATCATTTCTAAAACTCCTCCACTGAGATCGTAGTCATTAGTGAAATTAATTTCCACTGAAAACACACTCAGGCAATAAAATTGCATCTAAATGTCTAAAAGTCAGAATTACAGATTTCAACCAAATTTTCTTTTCTTAAAGGTACATTAAGAAAATCATTTATTTGATAATTTTTAAAAATAAGTTGCCAATTTGGGAGCTGAAATTGTGACTGCACAATACTAGCATACTTAATGTACCTTCCTGCCACAAATGCAAAGTGACCCGAGGACATTAGATGCTGTGGGGCCATCATAGCAGAAGACAGCCAGCGCCCCTGCCCTGTCGTTTGGTTCCCCAGAGCTCTGCTTCCCAAAGGCCTGAGATGACAGTGAGGGGACAGAGTGAGGGAGAAGGACCAGAGTGGAGAGAAGAAAAGTCATCTAGTGGGAGTGCCTCCCACCCTCTTACTTTCAGCTCATTTCTACTCCTTATCAGGCTGCTGCTCCTGCCCCCCACCCCCTTATCTCTCCACACGTCACCCCAGGCTTCGTAGAGCTCAGAACCTCTGCCCCAGGCTTCGGCAAGGCAGGCAGAAACCCATTCTGAAGGAGTTTTAGCCCTCTCATGTTTGAACCCTGAGAGACAACTTTCAGATTCTTAAATTCTCCTAATTTGAGTTCCAAGGCAGATATTATCTGTATTTCAAGAGTCATCTGTCGATTACTGATTCTCTTGAGAGCCTAATGCAAGATTTTAATCTCTCTCAATCAGGCTTAAATGTTTTTTGTTGCATGAGGCAGAAACCACTGTGGGCATTAGAGGCTGAAAACAACATACTGGCCAGACAACTAGAGATATAAACTTCCACTAATAATAAAATTAATAACAACATCAACAATACACTAACAATACTGGTAATGGTCAACACTTATTTATCACTTACAATGTGGCATGCATTACATTAAGAGATTTCATGTATGAAACATTTGATCCTCACACAGTCCTAGGCAGGAAGCATCATTATACCTATTGTTTGGATGAGGAGATTGAGTCACAGAGAGTAACCTGCTCGAGGCCTCACTGCACTGCATAAGGCAGCAGTGAGCTCAGAGGTGAACCTCTGCAGGCCAAGTGCTGACCTCCCTCCACTGAGAACTGCACAGAGGACACGCCTCACTGCCTGGTACAGCCTTCAAAGCTGGGACTGGAAATGTCAAGATTGGGACAATATACTTTAATGAATGTAATGAATATGTTATAATGTAATAAATGTCTTAATTTTTCATTCAACACATATTTATTGGGTACTTGATATGTATCAGGCAGTGATGTAGAAAAATTCCTACCCTAGTGGGATTTAAACCTAAATTGTCACATTCAAATAATTGTATTACCCAATATGGAAAATAGAGAAATATTCACTAATAATAAACCACCTCAACATAGCTACTATTATAATTTTGAATATGTTTTTCTAATCTTTTCCCCATGAGTATATTTGTTTTTACCTAACTTATTGATATACATACAATTTCCTTTAAAATATATTAGAGGCATCATTATTGTTATATCATTGGAGAACATGACATTACAACTTTAATCATTTAATTTTTTGTACACATTTTCAAAATGTTGTCTAAACTTCCATTTTTCTATATTCTATTTGGTTTCCTTTGCATCGTTTTTGTCCAGTTCCTAGTACAAATGAAACTAGTCTAACCATACTTTATGTCCAATAAACCTATTAAAGTCCCAAACAAAATGCAAACTTTTTACCTGTTTTCCAACCAGTGTTATGAATAAATGTGTTTTCCAAAGATGTTTTATCCCAGCTCTAGAATTTAAGTTTCTTCTGATTCACGTTTACTTGTGTAAGATCTTTCTCAATGTTGATAGGTGATTGTTGGGGCTATTACATGTTGTATATTTCTTTCTCCATATTTTTTTTTATTTAGTGCTCCCAAAAAAGGAAAGAGTAAGGAGTTAGTTTCATAAATTACCTTGCAAAAGCTTAATTTTATATTATAGTTAATCCATTACATTAAAATATTTTAAATATTAGGAAAAATGAACACATCTTTGAACCAATTCATAGAACAACTATGCCTAGATTTACATTCTGGTTTTAATATGAGACACTATAAAAAGAGGCCCATAGAACTGAAACCAAAATGCAGGTTCAACTGCCTGCCCCAAGGAAAGCCAAACTCCTGAGACAGATGTTGGTGCAAAAGGAAAGAGGTTTATCCAGTTTCCATGAGTTGGGAAAATGGTGGACTTCTGTCTCAAAGACCATCCCTCCTTCCTGCTCAAGGCTGGGGGTCTTATAGGGATACAGAGGGGAGGGCTTTTTTCTATCCAGTTATCTTTCTAGCTTTTGATGCCCTGGGGCCCGCTCCATTCATCTTTCTATTCATCTTTCATGCTCAGTGTAAGAATCTCCACCTGCCATCTTGGCCAGTGGAGGAGACTCCCCCATGCTCCCTGACTGTCTGCAGTAACAGAGCAACCACATCAAGTACAGAGATCAACAAGCTTTCTTTAGCCATCACACACATCTAAATCAACAGAGAGTCTGTCTTAGCCCGCCCAGGGTTCCAGATTGAAAGGCGTGCAGGTGATAGTGCAGACTTCCTTCAGACCTTCTCTCCTCCCTGTGATTAAATGATGTGGTTTAATTTCCATCTGCTCAGAGTCTTATTCATAAAAACAAAATCACCAGCACATCCTTGAACTATCTCTTTCATCCCCTTCACCCCATTTTATGTGGTCATAAGACCTACCAGGTTTGATTGTTAAGAAAAATAAAATAGGGCTTTCTATAAAGATTATGGTTTATAGTGAAGTGAATGCCCGCTCACCTGTTCTATAGAATGAATAGTCCTCTAACCCAACAGTGCACTGTGCTGACTTCATTGGACCCCTACCTAAAACCATGAACCATCTCTCATAACCTTATGTCACTGGACCTTATGTAGATAGCACCCTGGTATCAAATATTTAGTAATCATATCAGAAAACCACATCTGAAATTGATCAAGCTGCATAAACCATGAAGAGTTCTTGTTGCTCTCCCCACCCACCCCATGACAGGCCACCCCTTCTAAAAAGGAGGAAAAGGCTCAGAGATTAGGTAACTCTGTGATTAATGTCATGACCTTTAAATTTGTGTGATTCAAATGAGTCCGCTGTGATTGAAGAGTCAGGGTTCAGACTGAAGGCAATGCAGGTGGATGAACTGCAGGACGTTTCTGTAGTGTTTGCTGTTAAGTAACCTCACGGAAAGGCAGGAAACTACCTGTGGAACCATGAGAGGGAAGCAGAGTGAGATTCTTTACTTTGTTGCTGCAGGCGGGCTGTCACCGATGATATAGCAAATACAGAACCGAAAAAGCCCTGGAAGTGACTCCGTGGTTTGAGGAAAGGACCCTGTTGTAGAATGGCTCTGAGCCTGCCACAGAGTCCCTGTGAACTCCCCTGTGCTCTCAACGTCCCCCTTCTCCAATAACTGAGGAGCCAGGCTCTCACAGGAAGGAAGCAATGGCACAAGAGGTAATGCGGGTTTTCTGACAGTCACACCACCATCGCGTATGTCCCCAAGGTTTCCTGTCCACACACTTATTATTGATATGGGGCTGACTCTTGGCTCTGTTTCCTACTTTTGATAAAAGGACCAGACATTCAGAGTTGAAGTCTGAGACACAGATATCACCTTATATCTTTCTATCTGTGATAGGACTTGTGATAAAATTTCCTACAGTATTGTTTTATTGCTTTGGTTAAAGAGCATGCTGCCCATAAGACCAAAGATTCTGGTTTAATCCCCATATGGAACCACCAGTTCCTCCTTTCCGTATGCACTTATTACGGGATTGTTTCTTAAATCAGATCTCGTCCGTGCATGCTACTGCTCGGAAAGTGCAACAACAAGTGGGACTTGCATTGATAAGAAAAAGATATGGGCCCAACCAGCGCGGCTCAGCAGATGAAACAGGAGGTAACAGTTCGATTCTCGGTCAGGGCACATGCCCAGTTTGGGGGCTCAATTCCTGCTGGGGGCGTGCAGGAGACAGCCGATCAATGATTCTCTCTCATCATTGATGTCTCTATTTCTCTCTCCCTCTCCCTTCCTGTCTGAAATCAATAAACATATATTTAAAAAAGAAAAAGCTGTGGGAAGATACCATAAATCTATTGCTTCAGCTGGGAAGTTTATATTTTGTATTATCTCTGGATCTCATCAAAACTTGATTCCAATGAATGCAGCTTTCATTTATTCATTTGTTCACACATTCAACAACTATTTAATGAAGTGCCTTGTGTGAGATAGAAGATAAATCTATTGCAAAAGATTCAAAGATGAATAAAACAGCATCCATCATCAACGACCTCATGTTCTAGTGAGAACCCAAGACGTATCCACTGGGAATTATAATACAATCTGATAAGTATGATGGCAGAGATGTGCACGGGGTATTCCAAGGACATAAAAGAGTTGTACCTAATCCAGATGGGACAAGAGACAACGAAGACTTTTGAGTGACAAGCTATCTGAGAAAAGTCTTAAATGACGGGCATGGAATATCAAATTGCAGGTGGGGAAGGAAGTCAGGGCCAGAGGAATCTAGAAGGAGAGAAGAGCATGAGCACAGAATGGCTATTTGGGGACACAGCAGGAAGTTCTATGTGCTGATACAGAAAATGCAAGGCAGGGAGGGGAGAGAAGGGGGTAGGGCGAGCAGATTTTGAGGATTCACATGCCAGAACAAGGGGTTTGAACTTCTGGTAGGCTATTGAAGGGATTTAAGTTGCAGGTAGTTTTTACCTGGGCTTATTTGTCCCTCATCCTCAAACGCCACCTGCCCCAAACACACAGACCCCTGCAGTGTGGCCCTCTGACTTGATGTAGGACCAGCAGGTTAAGTTTCACCTGAAGGGGCTAAGCCTCTTCCCAGCGGAGCAAAGTCCATGGTTACACAGGTTGTGGAGGAAGGTGTCCTAATTTGCTGAGATTTGAGATAGAATTGGTTGGTGGCTCTCACGAATCCCTGGGCAGATGCCCCAACTGCAAAGCTGGCGTTTGCTCTGCCCGAGCCCAGGCATGGTTGCTCTGAACAGGTGCCTCCACACACAGTCCTGGCTCCTCAAAGTGAGAGGGGGCCCCCTACCTTGGGGGATGGAGGCAGCTGTTTGACTGAGAGTAGACATTTCTCTGTAAAAGTGTCTGGTGCTCTCCCCTAGAGCACTGCTGTTTGGGTCCGGGGGTGCCCAAGGACTCAGTGTGAAGGGGGGCCCCTAAGCCTATCCAGTCATTGCAGTGTGTGCTGTCCCCTTCACTGGATAGCTGGGCTGCAAGTGATCTGATGGCATGTGGTGACACGGTGGCCTCTCATCACAGGTGAGACATTTCCCCGTGAGGGCACCACCTGTGTGCGGGCCAGGCGGGCCCCAGTTGTACTGATGGCAAGTGGGAATAGCAGGTCCTCCCATCAGGGGAGGGATGTTGGACCCTCCCATAGCATCCCCTGCATTCTGCACAGGTGGTTCCCGGGGCTTGGAAAGAAAGTGCAGCTACAAGTGGGACCTGCATGGAGAATGGAGGCCGTGCAGCCAGGAAAGCCCCCGTGGTCTGAGGAAAGGTGGAGACAGAAGTGTCTCGGAACATACCTTCATTCTCCACGGTGGTGGCTGCTGCAAGTGCAGGAGGTTTTCCATGTCCAGGCGGGCCGCAGGTGCACTGATGGCCAGTGTCAACACTAGCGCCTCCATCTGGGACTGGGGTACCCTCCCCATCTCCACACCGCCTGTGTAATCACAGGTGGGCTCCAGGGATCGGATTTCAGGTGGAACCAGCAGTGTATGCACGCACTGGGTGATGCCTGCTCCTCCTCGTCGGCAGCCAGGCTGCGGCCAGATGGGTCCCTGGTCTATGGCCAAAGGGAGATGTAGAAGCAGTGCTGTGTGCCTTCCTCAGTCCATCTCTAACGTGGATGCTCTGGATGCTGGGGATGAGTGGGGCCTGGGGTGGGCATACTGACCCCAGGGCTCCCACAATCCATGGAGCCGCAGGACCCATAACCACAGGTGGGCCTGCCGGTGTACCGCAAACTGAACTGCTGCTCCCAGTGTCTAGCATCTCCGTGGCAACGCCATAGTGTGTGGTTCAGTGCTAACAGGAGCGCTGGGGAGAGAGGGTCCCTTCTGGGACCAGGAGGAGTCCCTCAGGTGGGCTGAGGGGTGGTTGGGGCCAGTGGGATGGCCTGAGGAGGGCAGCAGTCCTTCAGTGCAGGTGGGCCGGTGCGGGGACTGCAGGGTCCCTGCGCTCCACACTGTATTGGATTTGGTAAGATGGCAGGAATCTCAGGCTGGAGTCAGGGTAAGTTGTGATTGTGCAAGCATAGCAAGGGGGAGTGGTGTCCATTTCAATGTCCTCATCATCCGAGGTCGGCTGAGAGGTGAAACCTTCATTGCCCCTGGCTGTGATGGGAGCAGCGACCTGCCCAGTGTGAGTGGCCAGGGGCAGGGGGTCTGCCATCGCTGAGCCAGGAGGGGAAGAAGCAGGGGCAGACTGAGTGGCACTGCAGGCAGCCCTGGCCTCTGTGTCAGCGCCCAGGATTCCATCCCCTGCAAGGCAGGGCAACTTGGGAGGCGGGGGCAGCTCCCCTCGATCCCACCGCAGCGGGGGCAGCGGGAGCTGGAGAGGCAGGGACCTGGTCCTCTTGCAGGGCTTCCTGGCGGCAGAGGCCAGGGGAGGATTGCTCCTTGATGGCTTTTGAGCCTCCATCTCCTCGCACAAAGGTAGTGACGCAGGGACGCTGGGCGGGTGGTCTCCCCGCAGCACTCCCTCTGCGGGTCTCTGTGGCTGCAGGAAGCAGCCTGGGCTTGGGGTTGGCTGCAGAGCAGGCGGGGCATCTCCTGCAGGGCTGCCTGAGCTGGCGACCACCTGGCCTTCGCAGGAGCAGTGCCTGGGAGACAGCGGGGCGCTCTCGCTCAAGCTGCCTTGTGGGTGCTGGGCACTGAGGTCCAGAGGCCCAGGACTGCTCTTGCCGGAAGGGAGGACAACCGTGATCTCCAGGGTCCTAGATGTGAGTGGGGGGTCCCCAGCGCTGTAGTGGCTGTCCTGGTCACCCTGTCCCTTCCTCTGTACCTGATGGTCTTGGTTCTGTGCCCTCCCTTTTGGGGACTCTTCTTGGACCTTCACCTCCATGTCCTTTGGGCAAGGAAGTGGGATGGTGCTCGCTGGTCTCGGCTTCACGGCCTTGACTTCCTGCCCGGGGAGAGCAAGTCTGCCCCTTGGAGGAGGGATGTAGACTGTCCTGGGGTTACGGAAACACAGCTTGGGCTTCTTTGAGGGGTCCTTCCACCTCACCAGGGAGAGGAACCCCAGAGGGGAGCGCCTGGTCTGGGGGAGAGGACACGGCCTTCTCCCGGCTGTGTGACAGCCAGATGCTGCAGGTGCAGGGCCCCCGGGGAGGAGCCGGTGCTCAGGGCCCAGGGCAGGTGCAGAAGCCGCGGGGTGGGCGCGGCCAGGCGGGGCATCGTCCCTGCGCACCGGGAAAGCCACGGGGCAGCGGGCACCAGGCAAGGCCCGGCGGCGGCGGCGGATTAAAGGACGAAACCTAGAAAGCAAGTTGCCCATCGAGAGCCAGCTGTGAGCCCAGCGAGCCGAGGTCAGAGCAGAAACTGGGAGAGCTTCTCCTTCGCTTCCTACTCCTCTGGGGCTCTCGCAAGCACTGAGCCAACTTCATCCAGGAGCTCTGATGTCTCCATGGAAACGTCAACGGAGAGAGGTGCACGTGCCAGTCCAGCGCGGGAGGAGAGATCAAAGGGCAAGGGGCGGGGCCTCAACTCTGGCCAATCCCTTCCTGACTCTCCAGCACCTGGGCCTCCAGCTGTGGGGCAGGCGCTGGGCACCTGCTGGCCCTCCAGGAGGAGCCTGTTCCAGACACCGCGGCCCCGACCTGACAGGGGGCCGCACCCCCCACGTCCAGAGCAGAGCCCGCAGCTAGTAGGGACCGCACCCAAACACGCTGCCTCCTGAGTGAGTGAAAACTGAGTCTGTTCCCAGGAGCCTTCTTTGGAGGGAATCCCTGTCCTTGTGGGGCAACGGAGGGGACTCAGGGAAGCATCTCCCGGGCCTTCTGTGTTCTTTGAAGCCAGCACAGTGCTCAGAGCCTTTGAAGTGGCCAGAGGACACCATCAGATGCTCTACCGACTTGTCCTTTCATTTCACCTTTGAATGGACTGGCTCGTGAAAGAAATAGTTGACCCCGGAGTTGTGGCTCAGTGGATTAGAGCATCATCCCATCACCTGACGTCACTTCGATGTTTCTCTCTCTCTCCCTCTTTCCCTCCCTTCGACTCTCTCAGAAAACCATGGGAAGAAATATCCTCAGGAGAGGATGAAAAAAAAAATTGATGTGTCCTTTGCTTTGGGGACTTAAAATCTTTCCAAGCATATGGAAAGTCCTGCAATGAATTTTGGGACATATATAACATTAGTTTATTAATTAATCTGCTTTTGCATATTAGGGATTAAAACAGCATGTTTTAAAGTGATATTTGCGAGCATTGTTTACTCTTTAGCCACACACAAAAAATAGAGTAGAAGACAGCAGTGATGAATAGTTTCATTTAAGGTCATGTTAAGTTTCCAATTAAATTGCCCCACCCTAACTGGTTTGGCTCAGTGGATAGAGTGTTGGTCTGTGGACTGAAGGGTCCCAGGTTCCATTCTGGTCAAGGGCACATGCCCGGGTTGAGGGCTCAATCTCCAGTGTGGGGTGTGCAAGAAGCAGCCAATCAATGATTCCCTCTCATCATTGATATATCTATTTCTCTTTCACTCGCCCTTCCTCTCTGAAACTAATAGGAATATATTTTTTTTAAAAAATTGCCCCAAAGTGAGAACATTTAATTATTTATCTACCAATGACACTAAGTAATATTACATCTTGTCTGGTAAATACTAGACAATTGATTAAAAAATAAACTGCATTCAATCGTCTTCTTTTCCAAAATATAAATCTATATATATATAAAAGCCTAAACGACTGTTGCAACTGAAGGGACAACCGAACAGGCTGCATGGGGCGACCAGGCCAGCAAGGGGTTAGTGAGGGGCAACCAAACGGCCGAGGAGCAGGCTACGTGAGGAGACCAGGCCCGCAAGGGGGGCAGTTGGGGGCAACCAGGTTGGCGGGGGGGGGGGGGGAGAGGAGGGGAGGCAGTTAGGGGTGATCAGGTTGGCAAGGGGGGCAGTTAGGGGTGATCAGGCAGGCAGGCAGTTGAGCACTTAGGAGCCAGCAGTCCAGGATTGTGAGAGGGATGTCCTGGATTGGAGAGGGTGCAGGCTGGGCTGAGGGGACCCTCCCCCACCACCCCACCCCCTTGCACAAAATTTCATGCACCAGGCCTCTAGTGACTAAATAAAAAATTAAATAAATATGGTTCCTTTTTTTGTCATGTACTTTTTAAATAAATCTTTATTGTTCAGATTATTACAGTTGTTCCTCTTTTTCCCCCCCATAGCTCCCCTCCACCAGTTCCCACCGCACCCCATGCCCTTACCCCTCCCTGCACTGTCCTTGTCCATAGGTGTAAGATTTTTGTCCAATCTTTTCCCGCACCCCCCACACTCCCTTCCCCCCAAGAATTGTCAGTCCATTCCCTTTCTATGCCCCTGATTCTATTATATTCACCAGTTTATTCTGTTCATCAGATTTTTTACTCACTTGATTTTTAGATTCACTTGTAGATAGATATGTATTTGTTGTCACTTTGTTGTTCATAATTTTTATCTTTACCTTTTTATTCTTCTTCCTCTTCTTAAAGAATACCCTTCAGCATTTCATATAATACTGGTTTGGTGATGATGAACTCCTTTAGCTTTTTCTCATCTGTGAAGCTTTTTATCTGCCCTTCAATTCTGAATGATAGCTTTGCTGGGTAGAGTAATCTTGGTTGTAGGTTCTTGCTATTCATCACTTTGAAAATTTCTTGCCACTCCCATCTGGCCTGCATAGTTTCTGTTGAGAAGTCAGCTGACAGTCGTATGGGTGCTCCCTTGTAGGTAACTAACTGTTTTTCTCTTGCTGCTTTTAAGATTCCATCTTTGTCTTTTGCCCTTGGCATTTTAATTATGATGTGTCTTGGTGTGGTCCTCTTTGGATTCCTTTTGTTTGGGGTTCTCTGCGCTTCCTGGACTTTTAGGTCTATTTCCTTCACCAGGTAGGGAAAGTTTTCTGTCATTATTTCTTCAAATAGGTTCTCAATATCTTGCTCTCTCTCTTCTTCTGGCACCCCCATAATTCAGATGTTGGTATGCTTGAAGTTGTCCCAGAGGCTCCTTACACTATCTTCATATTTTTGGATTCTTTTTGCTTTTCTGGTTGGGTGTTTTTTGCTTCTTCATATTTCAAATCTTTGACTTGATTCTTGCAATCCTCTAGTCTGCTGTTGGATTTCTGTATATTATTCTTTATTTCAGTCAGTATATACTTAATTTCTGATTGGTCCTTTTACATATCTTTGAGGGTCTCACTAAATTCCTCAGAGGTTTCTAGAAGATTCTTGAGTAACCTTATAACCATGGTTTTGAACTCTATATCCAGTAGTTTGCTTTCCTCCATTTCTTTCATTTGTGACTTGTTTCTTTGTCTCCGCATTTTGGCTGCTTCACTGAGTTGATAGAGTGGCTTTGTGTGCTAGGTGTACTATAGGGCCCAGTGACTCAGCCTCCCCAGTTACCTGAGGTGGACACTCTTGGTGCACCCCTTTGTGGGCTGTGTGCACAGTCTTGTTGTAGTTAAGCCTTGATTGCTGTTGGTACCACTGGGAGGAATTGACCTCCAGGCCAATTGGCTGTGAGAATCTGCTGTGTCTACAATGGGAGAACTTCTGTGCTGGAGACACCCTTATGGGGCAGGACTTGCTTCAGTGGTGCTTTGGTGCTCACTGAGTCTGCCCCTTGAGTGTGTTGCTTATGGATGTGAAGAGTTGTAATCTGGATGGTCTCACACTGACCTCTAGGTACACTGGCTCTTGGATCTCCAAGGAGGTGCAAAGTCAGCCACTGCCTGAGGCCACCCAGCAGGAGCTACAGAGAGATGTGCAGATTCCTCCACTTTGTTTGGGGTTTGGAAGTTCCCAGATGAGGTCCAGCTGTGAAGCAATGCAGGCTGCTGCTGCCGGGCCTTGGGCCTTCTTTTGGAGGCTTTGGAGCTCTCTGACCCAGCTTTAGTTTGTTAGATTTTAGGTTGCAAAATGACAGGCCATTCATATGCAAAAGCCTCTGCACACAGCTTGGATGGGGTTGTAAATTAGGTGGGTTGGGGTTTCACGGAATCATCGGGGCGGAGCAAACAGCAATGGCTGCCAGTCAGCCCTGCCCTGAAGAGGTCCCCGGGTCTCTGTGTCCCATGGCCCCATTCAGGAACAATGATTGCCATGAGCACCTCTGAGGGAAAGCCGCCCTCACGTTTCAGCCCGATGCCAGACAGTCCAGTTTCTCCCCGTATGAGTCTGGGTCCCCAGAGTCTCACCTGGAACTGGAGTTCAGAGCAAGCGGGAGCTTCTTTTGTCTCCCTCCCAACTGAAAAAAACAAAAACAAAAAACAGTGCACCCAGTTGCCAGCCCGTTTTGCTCAAGCCTCTGTATCTCCTCACTTCCACACCTCTGCACCTCCTACCAGTCTCGATGTGCTTTTTTCTTTCCTTCTAGTTGTAGAACTTCCACTCAACCAGCTTTCCTGTGGTTCTGGATGATATTTGTTTTGTCCTTTAGTTGGAGTTTGGATGTGGTTGTGAGAGGCAGCAAGTACAGGTGTTTACCTATGCCGCCATCTTGGTTGTCTCCGTCATGACTTTTATCGGTTCTATTTTATTAAAACCCTTCCAAACCATTTGCCACTGCATGGTGGGCCTTTTAATCCTAACTAGTCTCCATGCGTTCTCTTCCCAGCCCCCTTCCTGCTGTCACATTGAATTCTCTGAGGCCCCTGCAGAGGGCAGACCACATCTCCCAGGTTGCACTTATCCGGGCTCTTTCCTGTCCATGGCATAGCCTTCCCTGCTGTCTGCACTCATTGGTCTCCTCATTCTTTAAGACTCAAGTAGAGCATCGCACCCACTGGAGACCCGCTCTGACTCCACCTCAATCCTCCCCAAGTCTGGCTCTGGCCGGGGCACAGGATGGTGCCCTGTGGAGGCTCTGTACCCACAGAATACAAGGGAAATGATGTGCATCTGAAGTCATGTGATGTGCCCAGGTGTGCCTATATTCTGTGCATCCAAAACTACTAGCAGTTGGCTGTAGGAAGTGGATATAGGGTTAAGCCTCGGACTGACCTGTTAGCAAAGCCACAAACAAGTCCCAGCTTAGAGGGCACAGCCCTCTTAGCATAATTAAGCTTGACCTTATGACATTCCCTAGATCAGCCGTGGGCAAACTATGGCCCGCGGGCCAGATCCGGCCCGTTCGGCTGTTCTATCCGGCCCGTGGAGCCAAAAGAGCAGAGGGTTCTCTTGCTCTCCCCTCCGCTCCTTTACTTTGAATTTATATTAGTTCACACAAACACTCCATCCATGCTTTTGTTCTGGCCCTCCGGTCTAGTTTAAGAACCCATTGTGGCCCTCGAGTCAAAAAGTTTGCCCACCCCTGCAGATCCTTCCTGGGTAGCTAATGGGCTGTGGGAGGTACAGCAAGTGCTGTCAAAAGTGAAACTCACAAGAACATTGTAACTATGGTGACCACTACTTTGTTTACCTTTGACTATAAAATAAAGCCTCAGCTTGCTGGCTGGATCTCTCTCTGTGGCCTCAGCCAGGCACAGGAGATCCACCAAGCCCCAGTTTATTCTCTTTGTCTTTTCTTTAATCCTTCACCGCCCTCACTCAGGCTCACCAAACCCTTGACTGTGCTGGCCCTGCACAGCTGGCATAGAATGATAACTGTCTGGTTACTCACTTGTCTCCACCACCTGACTCTGAGCTCCATGAAAGAAGTAACTAAGTCTCACCTCTTTACCTCTATTGCTGAGCTAAAGTGCAGCTCTCATTCACCAGACATTTACCAAATGACTAAGAGAATCCATTTCCATATAATGGGAAAAAGGCAGGTTCCACTTAGTGGCTGTCTACTGCACCATGCAATGTCTGCCCACATGTCCTTCTGATTTAATGTGGGCATTGTTGTTTCCACAGCTAAGTGATGAAGTCCAAAAGTAATCAACAAAAACAGTAATAGCTACTGTGTACTGTGTGAGCCAGTGGGTTCAATGATGCATTGGCCTTATTTTCCTCATGTCACAGTTTGGAAAGGGATATTAAGTGGTTTGTCCAAGTTCACAGACCTATAAAAGGACTGAGCCAGTATTTGAACCCAGATCTTCTCGACTGATTTTAAAGGCTTCCAAAGCTCTCTCCACTATGCTTTATATGTTTAAGGGAACATAATTTCCACCTATATAATTTTATAAAAACAGATGACCTTATTGACATGAAACTTTCCAAAAATAGTATTCCCCTTTCCCATAGACTGGAACAGCTGAATTCCTGGTGAGTATTGGCATTCAACAAACACTTATTACCGTTGCCCCGTATGTATTCCTGTGATGGGATTTTTCTTTATAGACACACTACCTCCTTTCTACTTTCTTTAACTAAATTTGAGAATAAGAATTGAGATTTGCATTTATGTTCAATATTTATTTTTTATTAAATCTAATCTGAAAGCAAGTTTTATTACATGAACTTGTTTTTTAAGTAAAGAGAAAAGCACACAGAAGAAAAATAAAAATCTTCTGTAATGTCACCAACCAGAGATATAACTGCTGGGAGGACCTTTCTCTTAAATTAAAACTATACTATTATTTCTCACAAAAATGAAACTATACAATATATCTTTTTATTGATTTTGTTTTATAGATGATATAAGTATATTATTGATACACCATTCTCTAAGTAGCACTTCATTGTACAGTCATAACAACGTATTAAAGCAGCTCAGTTTTGGAAATTTGGGTTACATTTTACAATTATAAATATCTAATTTATAAATATATTTATCAATATATAAATAAATATTCTATTTATTTATCTAATCTATAAATGTCCTCATTTTGACCAAGAGAAAAGTAAAAGTTGGCATGAAAATTGTCCAAATTCTACTCTTAGTAAATGCAATGTAGAAAAATATATTTTGCAAAACTACATTGCAAATAATTGCAAAAACCATGTAAGGTCTATATATCCATATAAACTTTTTGCATTCAGAGCAGAAAGTCAGTAAGAGTTTGGGCATGAATGCGTTTTACCAGAACTTCCGTCCTGGATCTTTGCCTTGTTTATGTGGAGCTGCCATTTCCTAGAAGGGCATGACTTTGGGCACCATGGAATGCACACTGGCTTTCTAAAAATCACAGAACTTAGTGGAACCATTGGGTCCTGAAGGAGTTAGTAAAAGCTGTCTGTCAGGGAAATACACGTGAATGGCCACACAGACACAGTGTGAGTGCAAAGTGGGTGAAGTTCAACTTTGTCCCCTGCCTCCCCACTGCCCTCACAGCCCACCAGCAAGACTCCCACTGGGGAGCAGGGCCTGGGGGTGCACAGTGGGGAAGGCGTGGGTGCCGGGGTGATATCCAGCATCTAGAAGGGTTCAGGAATCTGGAGAAAGGCTGCGAGTAAATGAATAAAGAGACTAGAAATATAATATAAATTTGTAATCCATGGGGGAGCCAAAGGAAGCTTAGCTGTAGTAGCTAAATTCTGTCTCCGGATCCAGGGCTTTTTTTATTCCCACATTTTGCCCTATAGCAAAATAGATATACCTAGCAAAGGTAAGTTTGGTATACAGTAGGCATTGTCAGGCTGGAGGAAATGCCTTTGGCTGTTCCAGCAGTTTGACCAGCAGGAGGCAATAACGTCTAGATTAAAATGCCCTCAGCTGTCTGGAAGCAAGCAATCATTTATGCATCTTTTTCAAGTTTGGGGAAATGCTTTTGGCCATTCCAGCAGGCAATAATATGTATCTTCAGCCCTGCTGAAGCCTCAAGGTTCCATCAACCTTTTGATGAAACTTCTTGCATTTATGACATGCTGGAATTAGCCTCCAGCACGTGGGCTCTGAAGTCCAGTCAGCTTTTGGTTTCAAATCCCAGTGCCAATACTTATTAGTTATAGAAAAGTTGTCACTTTACTTAATTTATCAAAATGTCAGCTTCCTCACCTATAAAATAAGAGTTAAAATGCCACCTTGCAGGGTTGCTGTGGGGTTTAAATGAACTAAAGTTTGCAAAGCAGAGCAATCCTTTGAACAGAAGGCACTCCAGACTTATAGTTACCATTGTGTCAATGTCTGTGTATGCATATATATGTCTATACATGGGGGACAAGCTACCACAGCAAGTATGGGGTGCTATTCAAGTTTTCTGTGTTTAAGACTTTTGTTTGTTGAATAGAATTATAAATGCAGTTCAAATATCATTTGCTAACATTGTAATATATTTAATGCAAACTTTTAAAAAGGCAATAAAATGTAAAATGCCTTTCCAGGCAGAATAGCATTAAAGGAGCATCTTTATCTCCTAATGTTGTATTTGAGCTACAATGACTTTTCTGTAATTTCCAGAAAAGTGTCACGATGAATATATATCAGCAGACTCACCTTCTTGAAGGTCAGTGGTGGTACATAGCAGGCATTGATGTAGCATGAACACGTGACATGAAGGTGATTTGCTTCACAAAAGATTATATATTACAAATCAAAGTACTGACAAGGTTGCTGTGTACCCCTCCAGAAGACTGATGGAATTAGGTAGAATCAGGCTATTTCCCTCAAGTGAATGATGTGATCAATTAGAGGTGCCAAGCAGTGACAGATCATTCCTAGTTATTATTTGTAACAGTTGTGGCCATGTTTGCATTGGTTTTCTTAAGATCTGCTACTCCCTGTGGGGAAATCACGACCTTGATATTAATTTTCTTCTGAGTCTATAAATCTTGTAGCTGCTTTCACAGTAGCTGTCGAAGTGCCTGCCTCGGTGGTGTTTAATGGTGCTCGGGCACCTCGCACAAAGGTGTGTGGACTGATCAGTGTGCGTTGGTCCACACAATCCTTTGTCACGGGTTGTGTTAAACTGCACCAAATGTCAAGCCAGTGTAAAGTAACTGGGTAAAACCCAGTGCCATTGCAGGCAATTGTCACATTTTCTCTCCCACTCCCCAGGAGTCCCATGTGTCTTCCCATTTTGACTCCTAATCCACGGAGCTAAGACTGGACCTTCTCCCTCTGGCAGACTGCCCTTCCTCCGAGGCGGGCGCATGGAGCAGCAGAGCAGAGGGAGACTCGCACCTCCCTTGACCATCTGCCAGAGTTGTCACGTTCTCCTCATTTGTACTTCGCCTTTTCTTTTCTTTTCCTTTTCCCACTTTTTTTTCTGATTCCTCGAGACACCCAGTGCTTTGTTTATTAATCTTTCACACTTGCTCTCTAAGTCATACCCTCCCCATGTATGAGGTATTCGTCCTTCATGTAAGTTCATATAAATGATTACAGGATGCCCGGCCAGCATGGCTCAGTGGTTGAGCATCGAACCATGAACACAGGAGGTCATGGTTCCATTCCTGGTCAGGGCATATGCCTGGTTTTGGGCTCTATCCTCAGTGGGAGGTGTGCAGGAGGCAGCCTATTGATGATTCTCTCTCATCATTGATGTTTCTATCTGTCTCTCCCTTCTCTCTGAAATCAATAAAATATATTCAAATGATTGGAGAATAAATGACTTTCTGTCAATTAAAAGTTTGTGAAGCTTTTACAACTCTTAGTGAGAAAAATGTGTAGTTTTGAAAAGCACAACCTAATTTGGTCTAAGTGGTATACTGCCGGGGGCCATAAAAGAAGAATTTAGTCTTACTTTCTGATTGAGCAAGGAAAGCCCGCGCGCCCAAGGGCCAGAAGAACCCCCCATATCAGAATAACCGATCAGCTAGGACAGATACCCAGTCCCCAACCAATCATCCCATGGCAACTCCTTATCCTACCCCTCCCCTCTTGAGTGCTTATATACCGCAACACTCGAATAAAAAAACGAGGCTTGATCAGGAACCTTGTCTTGCCTCCGTTCTTCGAGTTCCTTGTTTGTCTCATTCTCTTAGGTGGTTCCTGCGTGCCCTCGTTGCTGCCCCACGGGCCGGGGCATCTGGCGCCCAATGTGGGGTGACCTGGGGACCCCCGACGAGAACGTCTACCGGAGAAGCCCTGGCCAGGCACCCCCCCAGAGTCGCCGCGAGGACCCGCGAGTGAAGACTCAGCATTAGATCACCACGGTCCCACCCGCCGTGAGACAGATCGGAAGAAGGTAGGTAGACGATTTTTCAAACAAGATTTCAGAACATTTCACCCCTTTTTGCTCGACTGCTATTATTGGCTCTCTTGGTCGATTCTTTCCTGCCCACTAATAAGCACTCATTTGCCGATTTGGGGAAGAGTGAAGGGTACCCATCTCCGGCTGTGAGAACTCTGATTCACTTGAATTAGTACCGTCGCCCGGCTTTCTTGTCGTGAATTCTCTCCAATTAGATCTACTCTTAAAACCTTGAGCTTGCTTTGAACAAAAGGTCGTTCACCTCACAGACTCAACAAAGGGAATTCCTACTCCCTGAAAAGGGCAAAAGGGGTCTTCCCGTCTGTGTGGATCCGTGTAGGCGGATTATACCTACCGACTGTTTCACGCAAGCAAGGGAGTAAAGGGTAGAGTCGAAAAGAGAGTAATTCCGCCTGAATCCCTGGGTTGACGGGAAAATTCAGGCTGACCTGGAACGGGGATTATACGTCCCTGAGGCTTACGTGGGGGAAGGAGTCACTCGGAGAGCCATTGAAAGGTAAAGAATTTTGTTTACTTTATCTTATCGAGGCAAATCCTGAACTTCTTAACTCCAGAGATTAAAAAGCAACAATGGAAAATGGAGCTTCAGGAAAAAAGCAAACCCTAACTGAAAGAGTAAAGTTTTCTTACAGCTGTCCGTTTTATCTTAAAACTCCAAGGTCTTCCCCCTTCGCCGGTGGTGGGAACAAGACCCTTGGACCTGTCTCAGGAAAATAGCACTGAGTTAAGAGCAGATAAAGCAAATAGTGCTCTGACAGATAAGAAAAGCAGGACAGGAGATTACAGGATGGGACTGTTGACTGAAAACTTAGGCCCTGTCATTAAACATGTTATTAACGAGCCCTGTTGGAATTTCCCGGCGGCTTTGTCCTCTCTTCCCCCTCACATGTGTAACCCCCCGATGTATAGTTTTTGCCTATATATACTTGTAAGACTGTCTGCTCGGGGTGCGACTCCTCGCTCGCGTGAGTCAGGAGTTGAGCCCCAGCGCGCTGGAATAAAGCCTCTTGCTGTTTGCATCAAGTGACGCCTCCTGCGGATGATTGGGGTTGCCGCCGATCCGTGAGATAGAGTAAGGGTCCCTTTTGGGGGTCTTACACCATCCAGTCGACCAATAATGGGGAATTCTGAGTGCCCATGAAATGTTCCTTGACGGTGTCAAGATATCCCTCAGAGCGCGAGGAATAAGGGTTAAAAGAAAAGACCTTAGGCAGTTCTTTGAGTTTGTTCATGATACCTGCCCTTGGTTCCCCCTAGAAGGAACTATTAATCTAAACTAAAACTAAAGCCCCACCCCAGGCCCTATCAGCTAAAATACAATGCTAATGAACCTTGTTAAAAAAGTTAACTTTTAAGGCCTAGGAGAACATAAATAAATTTGTCTCTCTTATAGAATTTATCCAAAGTGAATGCTTGAAAATAATTATAATTGACTCTAGAATCTCAAAGAAATTGTTGAAATATAGATAAATAATGTATTAATTATAAAGAGCTAAGTAGCCCAGGTAACTGGCTACGCCCTTTGTTAATGGAGGAAGGGGTAGACGCCCTTCCCCCAGAAGACAGGTAATCTAGTTTCCTGCCAGGAACTATCTTTGAAAAATGTGGTAATTTACATTAGAATAAACCAAACAGAGTTTTACAGAGCTACTGGCAAATAAAAAGTAAAGTTTAAATTTGCCTCATAAAAAACCTAGAGGACAGAATTGAATCTATTAATTGATTATGTCTTGTATTTTTCTTAAAAATGTAAAAGTATTATTGATTTGAGAAATGCTAAGTATTTAATTTGCTACCTAAAATTTGAAGCTCTGAAAGTTTAAGGTCTCTTTTCTCACCATGAAAAGGTTTTAAAGCTAACGCCCTTTGTTAATGGAGGAAGGGGTAGACGCCCCTCCCCCAGAAAAACAGGTAGACCAGTTCCCGCCAGCAGCCATCTTTAAAGAATGATAATTTGCATTTAAATGGCTACAGGTTTGCTAGCCGCCCTTCCCTGAAAAGGTCAAGCGGCTAGGCCAAAAAAACTGTTTTGGTAGCCTAAAAGTTTTTCCTTTAGTGGCAAACTCTTAAATAAAAAGTGGCTCCTTTGAAATCAGCTTTCCGCTAGTAGCCATTCTTTAAAGGCCATTTTACATTTGAATACCTACAAGTTTGCTTCTCAATTGCCCCGGGCAGAAAAAACATGGTCCATTTAAAGTTAATTATTGGATTTTGAAATATATTCTTAAAAGTATAAAGGGTTATTAATAAAGAACTACTAAATATTTGACGTGCCAGCTCTAAAATTTCAAGGTTCAAATTAAATTGGGAGAAATTATATAAATGTGGTAATTAAATGCCTAAAATATAAAAACGTGTTTTTGAGAAAATAAAATACTGTTTTCTCTGATAATTAGGAATTCAAAAAATGTTACTTATTGATCTGATTTTAAAAAGAGGATTAATTCTGTGATTCAGTATAGATTTAATTGATATTCTTTAAGATAATTTAAGTATATAATCTTTAAAACATATATATAAATATATATATTTGATCTTTCCAAGTATATTTCAAGGTTTTGAGAATAACTTTTGGACATTTCATGGGCCCTGAAATGTTTTTCAAAAGTCTGTTCTCTCTTAAAAGAAATATTTTTAAATTTAACCGATCTAATATACTTGAAATCGCATGGAAAGCGTTATCAAATAAAAATTAAGTAATATATTTTACACACATATATATATATATATTAAGTGTTATGAAGGTTTTCGCCTCTGAGAAGGGCAAAATCAATATATTTCTTAAATATAACCAAAAATTTTAACAGCAGTAGAATTTCAAGAAAGACAAAAGTTACAAGCAGCCTGCATTTTGAATGGGCTGGGGTAGAACAGTGTTTATGCTTTTGGATCAGACCAATAAGTATCAGACTTATAATTTTTACTGAATAAGTTTCTTTGCTTTTTAATTAAAGATACCTACTTAAGTTAACTTATAAATTAGCTTTTATATTATAATCAAGGTCTCATATAAATTAAGTTACATAAAAAGCCAATGTTTTTATAAGTAATTGAATCCAAGTAAAATTTAAGAACAGATTAGAAGCCACCATTTACTGCCTGACTGGTAGCCGCCTGCATTCTTAATTAAGCTAGAGGCGGGGCAACATTTGCTGCTTGTGAATCAGACATAAACATTTACTAAATTTGCTTTGCTTTTTAAATGAAGATACCTACTTTAATTACTTAAATAAATTAGCTTTTTAAATTATAATCAAGGTTTTCAGCTAAATAAAAAGCCAATATTTTTATAAACAATTCTAATAAAGACCAGAAACAGCTAGTGAGATTTTTGTTTGTCTGCAATATAAATTTGACTGTCTTAAAGGAACGGATTAGACAGCCACCATGATGGCCACATGTCTTGCCGCTCCCCCTGGGGCCACCACCTTGGAAGCCATAGGGGCCAACCCTTTCCTTTGGAATAAGCCAATGTCTTTGTAAGCAATTTGATTAAGTATTCTAAGAAAGTTACTGAAGGCTTCCCATGATCCCTCTGTATATGCAAATTAGCTAATGGGGATACTCTTAAAAAATAAAATTCCAGCTTAATAAAAAAGGAGAAATTTGAGAGGCACAGAAAATGTAACTAGACCTTGTCTATACAAAAAGAAATTGACAGCCAGTTTGAAATTGAATTGTCATGGCTTAGAGCAAAGAATATCCTTACATGATATTATTCTACAATGTCATTATAATTTTCGATGCTTTACAAACAGCATATTGTACAATTAATCCAAACAAACTTAAAAATCTAAAATTTTTTTAATGTTTGGCAGCAATTTAAAAGGGACATGAAAGGATTCAATTCCTTCCACTGTGTGAAAGGCCCCTTGGGAAGGTACTTGAGCATTCTATATTGGCCCTTTTTGTCAAAAGGAACCCTCTTCTCACAATTCAATTGCCCACAGCTGTTGCTTGAGTTTTCAGTTCATTCTGAGGTTGAAAGCTCATGTTGGATGGTACCATAGATCTGTCTCTCGCACAATGGCGGGAGCTGGGCCCTCCCTGGAGAAGAAACCTGGGTTCCCCAAGATATTTGATCAATGCTGGGGCCCCCCACCAGTGGGGGAATCCCAAGGCAGGTGCTGGGCATGGAGGCCATAGGGGCATAGGCTACCAAGGAGACAGAACTGAACCTCACATCACCCTGCTTGGCCCCGGAGGATGGCTGGTTAGTCAATGACGGGTAAGACTCCTCAAGGGAGGGGCAACCTAAGACAGGCACAGTCGCAGGGGGCCATCAGGAGAGAACTTGGGGGTCAACAGAGGTGTGGCACAGATCCTCACCCCCCCAACATTACAGGGGCTTGAACACTCGCCCCTTCTGAGGGAGGTCTCCTGCCCCATGGCTGCTTCGTGCTTCCCATGCCCAGCTCAGATTGGGACCCAGGCAACAAACAGATTTGGCCCAGCTAAGACTGAGACCCAGGCAACAGAGAAGTGGTTGATGGCAGCTGCCCTATACCTAAATCTAGCCTAAATCCAGGAGTGCTCAGGGCTTTCTCAAGGATGCATATAATCCTTTCCATTAACTAAAATTGTTAAAGTATTAAATTTGACAGTAAAATGGTCAAGTTTTCAGATTAATTTAAATTGGCTAAATGAAATAAGGGAATATTCAAGAAAATCTAATTGTACAAAAGGCTGTTCCTAAAGTATTAACCAAAATTTCTATTTGTAGTTCATTTCATGGTAAAATTGCTTAACATGCAATGAACCTAAAGCAGTCATATTTTTGTGCAAAAAATTAAAATTTAAAGTTATCAAGGCTGCATTATATTTTCCAAAAGCCTCCTAATAATTAAATCAAAAAAGGGGGGGATAGTGGAGCAATATTATGTAAGGAAAAATGCCTTGTAAGTAAATTACATCTAGAAAAATTTTTACTTTGAAAATTAATTTTCATTTGTTATGCTAACAGCAAGACACCCATGAAAAACACACATGGTGTCAAAATAAGCCAAAGGAAAATTATTTGGGCAAAAATAAAAAGGATCCCAAGTCAAATTTATAGAAAAGACACCTTTATTAACTTTTGGTTGAGAATATGTTTGTATATTTTCAGAAAAAAACTCCAGGACCATGTGGATTCCTGCAACAGAGAGGAATTAGCAGGAAATAATTCAGCCATGAAGACAAGAGGAGACAGTCGTTACCTGTGGGCTTGGGAAACCCACGGGAGGAGCCGGGTCACTACTCCCTCGCTCTACTCCCTCGCTCAGTTAAAGCCCACTCCCGCTTAAAAACAGAAAGGGAGGAGATGCCGGGGGCCATAAAAGAAGAATTTAGTCTTACTTTCTGATTGAGCAAGGAAAGCCCGCGCGCCCAAGGGCCAGAAGAACCCCCCATATCAGAATAACCGATCAGCTAGGACAGATACCCAGTCCCCAACCAATCATCCCATGGCAACTCCTTATCCTACCCCTCCCCTCTTGAGTGCTTATATACCGCAACACTCGAATAAAAAAACGAGGCTTGATCAGGAACCTTGTCTTGCCTCCGTTCTTCGAGTTCCTTGTTTGTCTCATTCTCTTAGGTGGTTCCTGCGTGCCCTCGTTGCTGCCCCGCGGGCCGGGGCAGTATACTTTATTTTCAAGTGTATTTTTATTCCTGGATATACAAATGGGATCTAGTGTTACAGAGAACCGGAATAATCAAACAATGCTCGGAGAGTTTGGAGTCACACTTTATTCACCGGTGGGCTTAGAGAAAATGAATTCAAATTCTAAGCAAGGCTACAAGCAGAACTTCCCTTTTTATTAAAGAGCCGGCCCTATGTGCACTTAGTGGTTATCTCGCTGCTGGCCTTGAAAACAACACAGTTCTATCCAATTAAAAAATGCACCTGGCATGGCATTGAGAGTATGGGCATATCTAGTCTCTGGCCTACAAGGTCAGACAGCTAAGGTTATCTTCCTCATTATTCAAGCAGGCTAAAGCAGGCTAGAAAGCAAAGTTATTTTTTTAGAATAAGAGGCTGTCTAAAAAAAAAAAAAAAACAGCAGAGAATTCCAAACAGTAGTTTTACAAAATAGGGGTTAGCTTTCTCACTAGGACTTAGAAACTAAACACATCCATTCCAGTGTATAGCTGGCTAGACGTAAGGGTTAGAGGCTATCATAGGAACGAAATTCCTAGAGGCAGGGACCGCATCACCTTCATTTGTATGTCAGGAGAGCCTGCAACCAGGTGATGAGAACTGAATGTTAAAAAAAGGTTTTTAAGTAAGAACCTGCTCCTCCCCAGCTTCCCCGGGTAGAGTGTGACACCCCCACCCTTCCAGTTGTTCAGGATGAGAGCTGTGTCAGCCTGTGACTCTCCTTCCCTCAAACCTCACACCCCATTCCCTGAGGACAGGCCTCTACACTTAGGACAGAACTTGATTCCACCCCCCAGCCCTTCCAGCGCTGTGCAGTCACCTACAGGCCTTCCCGCCCCGCTCTAAGACCAGGTGGTCCCTGTAAATGTAGGTGAGAGTGTCCCGCTCTCATCAAAGCCTCCCCACAGCCTCCAGCCTGGGACAAAAGCCAAAGTCATGACCTCCTATGAGGGTCACCTGGCCACGGCCTTTCTCATCACAGCTCTTGCCCATTGTGCTCACCTCACAGAGCCTCAGACCTCAGGGCCTTTGCACTTGTCGGTCCAGTCCTGTCTCAGTCAGCTCAGCTGCCCTAACAAAACCCCACAGCTGGGCGGCTTAAACAACACACATTCATTTCTCACAGTTCTGGGTGTCAGCATGGTGGGCTTTGGAGTGCGCCCTAGCCCTGGCCTGTGGATGGTCACCTCCTTGCTGCGTCCTCCATGGCGGAGTGTTATGGAGTGCCAACCTTACCCTAACAGGGCTCCACCCCTAGGCCTCACTCAACCTTAATGGCCTTCTTGAAGTTCCCATGCCCCAATGAAGTCACACAGGGGCTTAAGGCTTCAACAAATCAATTTTGGAGGGACACGATTCAGTCCCAGAATGTTCTCCCTTGGGTAACTGCAAGGCGAGCCCCCGCCCCTTGAACCAGCTCCTGCTGCTCTCTGAATTTCCCTGTGGAGGTGTCTTTTCCAGAACCACCTGGACTGATTTGGGGAAAACCCATTACAAAAGGAAGACATGGCTGCTATTTTCACAGGAATGGATACTGGGTGTAGCCCCACAACAACAGGACATAAGAAGCCAGACCCCACGTGGACATTTATAATGGGATGCCGCATTGGTGCACCTCCAGGGCCGGGAGCTGCAACCCTGAGGAGTTCCCAGACTAAGTACAAGTTCACAGAGAGCTCCAGGGTGGGACCATCAAGGAAGGAGGCTGCAGCATCTTGAGAGACAGACAGCCTTGAGGCAACCTGGGCCCTGGGCCCATGCTGCCCATGCTGAGGGGTGCTCCAGGGGCCTCTGGAGTTTGGGAACACCATGGGCTGGGGGATACTCCTGCCCCTGGGAGAATGGCTGGGATAGTTCTACAGCACCCACGTGAGCTACAGAGAGTTGGCAGGTGACACCACCTTCCCTCATCCCTCCACGCTCCCACCCTGGAGGACCGAGGAGCACAGCTGGCAGAGAGGGAGCGGGAAGAGCAGGACCGCATGTGGCTCTGCAGGTCATCTTTGCTGAGACTTTCTGTACAATGACTCGCACCTGTTCTATGTTTTGACAAATGATGTGCACTTGTGTCATCACCAGCACAGTTGAGATCTGTGATGTTGCCATCACCCCAGAGAGTGCCCTTGTCCTCTGCAGTGCGGGCTGGTACCAAGTCATGCAAATGACTTGCCCGCCTCCAGTGTTAGGATGCTCACTTGTCCTACCAACAGCTGAAACAGCCTGGGAGTGTGTGGGGAGGGGCTGCAAGACCTCAGCTCCGGCCTTCCTGGGGGAGGCCTTCTGGACTTTCTAGGACGTGTGTGTTCCCTGAGGGAGGGTTAGACGGGAATTTCTAGTCTCCCACAGCCTGGCACCACAATGCTGCTTAAGGTGAAAACATGGACAGACACAGGACAGGAGGGGCAGGAGCCAGAGCAGAGCTGCTGGGAGGGGCAGGCTGGCTTGGGAAAGAATATCCACACGCCTCGGAAAGTGACGTCAGGAGAACCCGGAGAGATAGCGTGAGAAAAACCAATGCAGAGCCTTGTTTTTAACAGTCAGCAACCCAGACAATGATGTCTCTACGGTGGAGACTCATGACTTATTCACTTAATTTGCTCAACAGTAAATCATTATGAGAGTCTGCATGGTGCTGGGGGCTGCTGTAAGCACCAGCGACCAGAGGGAGAGCTGAGGGCACCTGCCTTCATGAAGCTTGCAGTCCGGTGAGGCTGTGGATGGTATGAAGTCCTGAAGTACCTGAATCTCCACTCGCTCCCCCTGCCTGGGGTGGCTCCCAACCGCAAACTTCTGATCCCGGCACAGCTGGTTCCCGCCTCCTGCCAGCTGGCTTGGTGTCTGCTCAGCTCTCTCCGGGGTCTGTGATGAGTCAGAGGGCCGGGTGGCAGCTGGCTGGTCAGGACAACCTCCCGCCAGGACACAAAGAGCCTTAGCTCTTCTCCATGTAACCGCTGGCCGCAGGCAGCAGGCTGGTTGGTCTTGGGGGTCCAGTCACAGCAAGAGAGCAAGCCCAATGCACACGCGCCTTTCACACTGCCTCCTGTGCTATGTTTTGTGATATCCCATTGTCCGAAGCAAATCCCACGGAAGAGTCCACTGTGGGGCAGTTAGCAAGGTCACGTTGCAAGGGCATGAGTTAAAGGAGGAGAGAGGAAGAAAGAGCACAGGGCATTGTAAGAATGCATCCCAGGGGCTCAGGTTCACTCTGGGAGTAGAGAAGTCTTTCCTATGACAGTGGTGTTGGGCTGAGAGCTGCATTATAAGTAGGGGGTCTCTGGGTGCAGGTGAGAGGGACTTGCAAGGAAGAGCATTCAAGGTAGAGGAACCAGCATGTGCAAAGGCCTTGAGGCATTCGGAAAGGTGAAGTAGCCCAGGGCTGGGTGACAAGATAGGTCGTCAGGGAATGAACCACATGGGGCCTTCAGGGTCAAGCCATGGACTCTTACCTTAACCTCTGAAGCATTGGCAGCTGGTGAGAAGTAAACCTGGGTTTTCATAATTCCTCAGGTACAGGGCAGAGATAGTTATGCTGAGCAGAGCATCAGCGTGTGTGGGGAGAGCGGTAAGGATGTCAAGGTCATCCAGGCGGGAGATGATGCTGTGGAACAGGCGGTGATGAGAAGAAAAGAACTGCGGTCCCAAGGTGTGTGGGAGTCAAAGGCAGAGTACCTTTGAGGTGTGTGCAGTCAAAACATTGCTACGTGGCCAGTGAAGCTGCTGTCCACACACCTGTGGATGGAAGGCTGGTCCGCCCTGTCTGGGTGGACCTGAGCACCTCGCCGAGGCTTCTTCCTATGCTGACCTCCTGGCAATGCCCCGCCCTGGAGGGGTGCGGCGTGCCCACTCTCCGTGAGCCCCTGACTGTGACCACCTGGATCTGGCACTCTGGAGTCACTGTGGCCAACCATTCTCACCCTTACCCTCACCCCGGCAGCTACCGGCAACCCCAGGCCCTGGTGGTGCCCCCGCAGCGCCTACCCCCTGCCTCTGTCTTCGCTCTGCCCACCCCTGCTGTGGCGCTGTCAGGTGTGAACCTGTTGCCAGTGTCTAAATGCCCATTGTTCTTAGACTAAAGAAAAAATGCTACAAATTTTTTGTAGGTCTTCCTGGTCATAGAGGGAAGAATTCCTCATCTCCCCCAGTTGCTATTGGGGGTAGATTTCTTGCAATATCCGGAGAAAAGGAGTTTTCTGAGACTCACATGGAAGGATGAGATATGGTAGAAAGCTTTATTTTTGTGGAATTACATTTCTGAGTTTCCTAAGTCCCATTTCCCGTGTTCCTGCCATAAAAGAAGTGTAGCGGGGGCTTCAGAGCCAGTGTCCAAAGTTTTCTTTCCATATTGGAGCAGGGTCCAGTCCAGCACCAGGGTTAGCTTGTGTTTCCCCGCTGCAGTCCATTAGTCCATCGCATGTGGCATCCACAGGGCCACATGGCTATGGAGGAAACCTGGGCAGGAGCGAAACAAGAGAGTCCCACAAGACACGCGGGACCAAGAGGAAGGAGCAACAAGAGACAGAACTCCTTGGTGAAGAGATTATGTGTTCCCAAATGTTCACAGGCTTGCAGTGGCCATGGCCATCCTGGCCAATGATTTCAGTTCCCAGGTATGACTGACAGGTAAGTACCTGCCCCATGTTACCCTAACTTTACTGGGCATGCATCTATCCTCCCTCTGTTTGATCCTTTCCCCCAGTGTTTTACAGGGAATAGGCCAGTGTTTCCCTGTGGAGTGAGAAGTTGCAACTTCCTGGTGAAGCTGCCCAAATGACATGCCCTTAATGCCTGGCTTCCCTCTTTGCTCCTTCCCTATTGTTAATAACTAGCTGATCATAGTGGTATCACTCCCATCCAGCAGTCTTTGTCCTTTCCTTTGCATTCAACAGGCTTTTGGCTGCTTTGACCAAAAAATGTGGTGGAGAGGACGCTGTGAGCTTTCTGATATGGGGCCATAGAAGGCCACGCAGTTTCTGCCTCCTCTACTAGACACGGGTGGAGTCCTGGGCCCTCAGGTAAGAAGTACACCCTCCCTGAGGCGGCCATGCTAGGAGGAAGCCCCTTCTCCACAGAGAAGCCACATGCAGGGGCTCCAGGCCTGGCTGAGCCCAACCTTCAGGTCACCAGTTCAGGCACAGAATGAGCGAGTAAAGAAGCCTTCTGGTGACACCACTCTCTATCTGAGTCCTCTGAGCTGGGATCTCAGACCCCAAGGAGCAGACAAGCCATCTTCGTGGGGCCCTGCTTACATTCCTGGCTGTAGAATTCAGAGAACAATAAAGTGAATATTGTTTATAAACTGATTTGAGGGGTTGTTTTGCAGTAATCTATAACTAACTGGGAAAAAAGATGAGGGAGGTATTGGGGTGACTCACAGGAAAAAAAAGAGGATGTACATTTGCTATTATATTTCTTGTCAGTTAAAATTGTTTTCATGGAGGAGGTGGGATGTCAAGAATGAACATAAGGACCCGAAGCTCACTCCTGTACGTTGCAATAGATGGCAGATACTTTAAGCATTAACTGAAGCTGTGAATGGAGTAACACAGTCGAGCTGGGGGCATAGGAATGACAGCCATGAGCAGATGTAGGCAGGACAATCCTAGAGGAACAGGGAGAGGTCTGAGGCCACTGGCAGTGCCCACAGAACACGGGGGTGGAAGTCACGTCTGCCTTGGAGAGTGTAATAATATTGGTTTCTAGATCAGAACATGCTCTGAGCTCAGGACAGAAAAAACATCCCTTACAGAAAACTATAGGACTTGATTATTTTTCTGGAATATTTATCCTTCATTTGTCTTTCCGAATGAGTAAAGATATTCTCAAGAATGTTCATTGGTTTTAATAATTTTGATCTTCAGGAATTCAGCCCTGAGTTTCTAGGGGAATAAAAGGACATGCCTGAGAGGGCTTTTCTCTAGTTAAAAAGTATGATTAGAGGATTACCAGAATGCTCTGTTTTACATTTTCCCTGTGGCTTTCATTACAGCTGTTCCTTCCTCAGCAGGTTCCATAATTACACAAATGTCTTAGCCTTTCCGGTGTTTCATTATTCATGTGTTACTTCCTGGGAGCACCGAAGGCCCATTCAGCTGCAGAGACGGCTTGCTCAATGCACTGCTGTGGGTCCAGTTTTGACTTGGGTCTTTTATGTTCCTTAGCAAAGATGAAAGGGAAGATAGTATTTTATGTTATGTTCTCCTCACTTGCAGACCTGGCTCCTACTCTGTCCTCTATCTGTGTGAGCCTACAGACAGTTCAACCCTCAGTTCCCTAGTACACTTGCTGGCATACTGCAGGCACCGTTATTGAATGTAATGTCGCCTACTTGAAACATTTCACTGACTGCCATTGCTTCATGTAGATGACAGTCTCTTTCCAACCCCCTAGGTCTCATTGCTCATGGCACCCATCTACCTTTCCTACTTAGCCATTCCATGATAAAGGTTCAGCAAAACCATTGCAGAATTTCAATGTCCAACTATTAATGTGTTGTATCTTATATAATAAAAGCCTAATGTGCAAATTGTCCCCTCTACTGGGAGTTCGACAGGGAGTTCGTCCAGGGGGTGGGGCCAGCCAGCCAACCGTGGGAAGGGAGGCCACAGCTGGCACTGGCAGTGGTGGCAGGCAGCCGGAGGAAGGGAGGACCAGGCCGGAGGTTGGCAGCCACTAGGGACCCTATCTGTGCATGAATTTCATGCACTGGGCCATATATATATATATATATATATATATATATATATATATATATTTTAAGTTATACAGTAATTTTGGCTCTATGTCCTTGGTGATATGTATAAGGGGAAGTAAATCAGTGAGGTAGAATGGAGAAAAACAACAAACTCTTGACATACAACAAGGAATAACATCTTTTAAGTCATTATTTAATCATTTGGCAATTTAGCTGTCATTCAAGAAGTTCAAAAATTCAAATGCCTCAGAGGTAAGCAAATAGCATAAATGTGGGGCTGGGTGTGACAGTAGAATGAGGTGTAACACATCTATAGTCACACACTGTTATATTAAATTGACCTTTATTTAGAGACAATGTACATTCACGTGCAGCTGTAAGAGTTAATGCAGTGAGATCCGGAGCACACTTCACCCAGTTTCTCCCAAGGGTGTCATCTTACAAGACCAGGATGGCACTGATGCCATTGTAATCACCAGTTGTTATTTAACAGGAAAGGAGTGAAAGGGGAGACCAAGGATATAGGCACGCCATTTTTGCAGCTTTGCCAAAAAGCTGCATTTAACACTCCAGGGCTGTTCCCCACTCATTGATGGGGGAAGAGACTAAACAAAGGCAGTTTAGACTCATGCCCAGTAAGGTCTGAGTGACATGGAAAATGCTTGCCCATCAATCACACCTGGCCAGGAGGCGTGGCCACTGCAAGCACGTGGAATCTAAACAAATGAACTTCTGGACAAAGGAAGTTCGCCCTGCTTCCTCTCTCTCCTGGCCCCAGGGTGCCTGGCTCCTGGGAGTCCTGCTACAGGGGGATGCGCTCCCCTGAACGGACATGGCACATGGCCACGTTGGGCTCCACACATGGACTCATGGGCTTTAATCTGGCCGGAATATTGAACCACAGCGCTGCAGGGGGAGCACAGCTCACAGAAACGTGGCGCGGCGAGGCGGGGGGGGGGGCGGCGCCGCACCAGAGTACGCACACCGTCCCCTGCGAGTCCAGCTCAAGGATGCGGGACTGTCCAGCGCTGCCCACATTCCTCTCCCCACTTGGGAGAGTCCCCTGGGGAGCCCTGGCTGCAGGCCCACAGGCTGCCCTCTCCAGCCACACCCACCCTTCTCTCTCTGGGTCCCTGCCACCCAGCCCCACTCCTCGCTGGCCCCACCCTGTTCGCAGGCAGCGCTGGATGGGAAGTGCCGGGGTCCCCTGCCCACTGGCCGCTGGCGGGGAGCAAGTTCTGCCCTCTGAACTCACTTTCTCATCTGTGCAGCGAGAAGGTGGTGCCTGAAGCCACGTTCCCAGCTCCCTGAGACAGTAAGATATTTGGGGGCCTCCATGTTAGAACCACAGCGGTTCCAGGAGAACTCTCACGCGCCCCCAAGGCCTCTGCCCTGTTGGAGGAGCTGAGGGAGGATCATGGCTGGAACCGAACACCCTCACAAAGGGCAGATTTCCTCTTCTCTTTGTTTCTCTCAACTCTGCAGCCCCCTCTGCTCTGAGCAAACGCAAACAGGGTGCGTGTCCAGTACTTGAAGACATAAGGGCATTTCCTATCGGTCATCAGACTCAAGGGACAGAAATTCGAGTTTGGCGAGCTGCAGAACCTCATTCAACACGGAAGGGGCCTGGGTGTGCAGTGGAGAGAACCTAGGCACGGAGGCAAAGGAAATTAGGCTTTGATGCAAGTCACATGGTCCTGTTCCATCTGTGCCTCAGTTTCCTTTCCTGCACAATAGGAGCCCTGCTGAAGTGAAGCCTGTTGTGAGGTGAGGTAGCCAGTGTCACCCCAATGAATTTAATAAAATTAAAAAAATAATTACTATTAATTTAACTTAATTTTATCATTTACTCATTTTAATTTTGTTTTTGAATTTTTTTAATTTAAAAGTTATTTTCTCTGGTTTCTTCCAAAAGTTCCTGCTGGACAGATTTAGGTCCTCTCTCCATCTAATCTTTTCTCAAGTTTTCCAGCCCTTCACCTTTTTGCTGTATATTCTTGAGTATTCTTCCACTTTCACCCCTCCATTATTATTGTTTACTTTTCAGCAGTTGTATCTCTCTTTCCAATAACTCTTTCGTGCTGTCACAATGTTTTCCTATTTTTAGATGAAATTCTGTCCCGCACATCCCCGATGATGCTAATTGGAGGGGTCTGCCAGGTCGGTTGGCTCACTGATGGCTTCTCAGTTCTTCATTCATTCCCTCCCCTCTGGGCTCCTCCCAGGTCAGGTCACTGTCCCGGCTCCTCTTTCTGGGCTGTTTCATCTCCCTGTGTCTGGTGATCCCTAGCCTCCATGCCATGAGGCCATGTTACTTTCTTCTCTGAGATGAGCTTTGGAGGTGGGTTTCCTCTGCACTGGCTTTCCTTCCAGCTCTCCTGCCCTCCAAGGAAGGAATTCCATGTGGGGGCAGGGCTTGAGGATGGGCCCGCTCACTTTGTGGTGAGGGGGTGGTCACCGAGGTCAAGTGTCAGAATAGAGGTGCCTGCACTGGGCTCTCTCATTCAGACATCTTCCTCGAGATTCACAAACCGTGTTCCGACTCTCTTAAGGGGGAATTCCCATTGCTTTCTGCAGGGAAAGTGCTGGCTGTGCAGGGCGGGGGGGGGGGGGGGGGCAGTGGCTGGCAGAGTGACCTCCCAGGAGCCCTCTGCTCCCCTCACTCCTGCCTTGGGATCCACCTGCAGCCTCTTCCTCTAGCTGATCCCTGCCCTTCCCTCCAGCCACCTCTCCCGCAGCATCCCCTAACCACTGCCCCCCCCTGCCCCCCCCCCCCACTGTATTCTGGGCAGTGCTTTGTCTTCTAGAATTGCCCCGACATTTATGTTCCCATTCTCATTCTCCTCACTTGAATGCAGTGATTCCTTCAATGCCATGGCCCTGAGGTTTTGGAGGCAGCACACAACAAGTGGCACCCAGCCTGCCTCCTGAAGTAAAACCTTGTCCAGGTGTTCAAGTAAGAGAATTGGGTTTTGGGTTTGTTTGTTTTTTTGTTTTTTGCTTTTCATAGAAAAGTACCCTTGCCTGAATGGTATGACAGTGTGAACAATAATATAAACGGAGACACTTTAAAATGGAGCTAAAAGCCCCAAAACACAATCAGAAAGAATGTATGCACCCCTATGTTCATAGCAGCACAATTTACAATAGCTAAGATTTGGAAACAGCCCAAGTGCCCATCAGTAGATGAGTGGATAAAAAAGCTGTGGAACATTTACACCATGGAATACTATGCAGCAGTAAAGAGGGATCTCTTATCCTTTGGGACAGCATGGATGTGCCTGGAGACTATTATGCTAAGTGAAATAAGCCAGTCTGAGAAATATAATATCACATGATCTCACTTATTTGTGGAATCTAATGAACAATAAGACCAGAAGCAGGGAGGCATGGAACAGACTGACATACCCCTTGGGGGACCGAGAAGAGATAAACTGCTGGAAGCCAATTTCAGCATGTCATAATTGCAAGAGTTTCATTGAAAGGTTGATGGAACTTGGGAACTCAACAAGGGCTGAGTCATATATGTTATCGCCTGTTGGGAATGGCTGAAGGCATTTCCCCAAACCTGAAAAGGATGCATTAAATTGATTGTTTGCTGCAAGACAGCTCAGGGCATCTTAATCTACATGTTATTGCCTCCTCCTGGCCAAACACCTGAACAGCCATAGGCTATTCCCCAATCTGACAATGTTTCTGTATGAAACCCTACCCTTTGAAGTGTATATCTCCACTTTGCCTTAGGACAGTTTGTGTTAATAAAAAGCAAGGGGTCCTGAGACAAGGAGAACTTGGTTTCTTTAGCCAGGCTCCTCTGCCTCCCCCAATATGCCTTTCAAAATTATGTTTTGTCTCTGGACTCTTATTTAATCTATGTAAATAAGGTCCCCTCTCCAGATTCCTGAACCCTTCTAGATGCTGGATCAAGACCACTGGTGTTAAATCACACCCAACGTCTGGCAATAAACCAAAGAACTTATATATTTACTAGAAGCCCAGTGCACGAATTTGTACACAGGCGGGGTCCCTTGGCCTGGCCAGCAATTGGGGCCAATTAGAGCTGGCCGGCCGGGGGAAAGGGACCGCAGGAGGTTGGCCAGCCGTGGGAAGTTGGCTGTGGGAGCCCACTGACCACCAGGGGGCAGCTCCTGTGTTGGGCATCTGCCCCCTGGTGGTCAGTGCGTCATCATAGCAACAAGTCGACCAGTTATTGGGTTGACCAGTTGCTTAGGCTTCTATATATATAGATATGCATAGACAATGGACACGGGCAATAGGATAGTGAAGACCTGGTGGGGGAGGATTAGGGCTGAGAAGAGGGGAACGAGGGGGGGGGAATGGGAGATATCTGTAATACTATCAATAAAAAATGTATTTTAAAATAAAAAATTAAAAAAATAAGCCATTGCCTGGTACACACTAAGAAAAAAAAAAAAAAAATGGAGCCGGAGTGGCCAGGCCAGAGGAACTGCCTTGCGTGTCTTGTGTGTCAAAGCTTTGGATGCCACAACAGGGCAAAATAGCCTATGGTCAGGGCCTGCAGGAACACTGTGCCCCAAAGAACTGTTGGCAAGAATGAAAGAGAGCAGATATTGTGACTCCCGGACTGATGAGTCCCGGGCTGGGAATTAAGGACATTGTGTAGAAGTAGCTTCACTGTGTATTGCCTGCACCACAGAAATGCCCCCCTCTATTTCTGTACTTGTTCGCTCCCCTTTCTCATGACTCTCTTTACCTTTGTCTCCTAATTGGCACACAATTTGGGTTTCTGGCTGAATCAATGAGTCCTGAATAACTGTTCTTATTCAGCTCAATGCTTGTGGCCTTTCCCTTTGAAAGGCCTTTTATTTTTAAGTTAACACCAGTGCTCCATTTTCTGCCGTCTGCACTCAGGAAAACGCCTCCCTTTGCCTATGAGGCCATCAGGTCTGGGGCTGCCCCCAGCTAAGTTCAGGTGCCGGGGGTCCTGGGAGGCAGAGGGTGGGTGTGAGGTCCATGGTGGGCAGTGAGGCAAGTCAGCACAGGGAAGGCACAGAGGGCGTGGGAACCCAGGGCTTCCGTGAGCTGCAAGCATGTTAGCTCCCTGAGTTTTCTCACTTAGGAAGCGAGAACCATTCCCTTGGGTAGGTAAAGCGAGACCAGCATCCGGCTCTGGGTTAGACCTATAGGAAGTGCCCACGCAAAGGCAGCTTTAAGTCCTGTGGAGACACTATTGGGCTGGCTGTGTAGCAGGCAACCCAGGGCCAAGGGGAAGAGAGAAATCGCCAAGAAGAAGGAGATGATCGAACAGAACAAAGAAACGCCAAGGAGAGGCGGGTTCTCTGGGAGTCCCCTTTGCTGCTGTTTACTTCCAGTGTAATTCTCTACATGACAGTCTCAGAGCTCTTGTCCCTAGGGGTGACATCAGTAGACACTTACTGGGTCGGAGCGAGGGGCTTCTCCACTCTCAGGTCTTCTCCGATCTTTCCTCCAATTGCCCCTTTTCTCAGTATCAGGAGGTGGATGGGAAGAGGGGCATCCGTGAGAATCCGCAGGCTTGTTCACCCACTCCCCGCCTTACTTGGGGCAGTGTTCTGAGGATAGAAACTTCTGCAAACCAAGCCCGCTGTTCTCTTTGACCATCACTTTCCAAAGATGAGGGCTTCCCGGCCCCCTTTCCTCACTGGCTCCCTGGGGGCCATTCTGTGAGTTTCTCGTGTGCTTGTCATCCAGGAGCCAGCCACCTTCCCCTGCAAGTTCCAAGTATTAGTTTTAAGGTGACATTTCCAAGGGTTCTTCTCTTTTCCAGAAGCAGAGTGGTCCTGCCTAGCCCCTGGTGAGGCTCGCTGTGCCACCCCCTCACGATGGAACTCGCTGTAGCCCCAGCAGGCCCCGCCATGGCATGCTGAGAGACAGGCAGGTGTGGCTTCTTCTCCCTCCTCTGCCTCCTGTCTTCCTTACCCATTGCCTCCAAGGAAAAGGAAGAAACTTGATTACGCCAACCAACGCAGCACACAGCAAGGCTGCAGCCAAATTCAGTTCCGTTTCTTGGCGAGACAAGGTGTGTGTGGCAAAACTGTGCGAGAGGAACGGCGTTGCGGCTGTCCCCGTCCTCCACACAGACGCACGGGGATGGCTAGGGCCGCTTTGTGGGCAGCTATCTCTGCATCTTACTCTCAAAACGAGGCCAGAGTTTATTTGCTTCTTCGGGTGAGCCAGTATTTACTTTAAAAACCACAAGGTGGTGGGACAGCCAAAACCTGGTCTGGTCTTGGCAAGGAAGCCCACACTCCCAGAAAGCAATGGATGAAACAAAACAAGACTGTGGCACGGAGCTGCAGCGATGGGAGGGAAGCGCACAGACAGCTTGGCTGGGCAGCAGGGACAGGCTGAACAAGCGTCCCCGTGGTGACAGGTGCGCGGGGCTGCTGCAGGCCAGGAGATTGCCTCAGTTTCCATGGTTATGCTAAGCGTCTGCTCAACCTGTGCAAAATGAGGAGCCATGAATAAGCAGTCTCATCATGAAGCCGGTCCAACAGGTCTGCGCCCCGCAAAGCGTTCTGTGCGCGCATGGGTGTTGGGGCCTGCGGTGACGGTGACGCTCTGGGACACACAGCGATCACTTCCAGAAACAGGACTCTCACCGGCGTTTTCACTAGTACCAAGGCCTTCTTCACTCTGCAAGGACGTTTTGGAGTAAAATAAGTCACTGCTCAACTGACAGATAACCATGCAGATGACAGGGGACCATATGATGGTTACAAGATGGAATTTAAAAATTTAGAGGACAAAACACTCAGATTCATGTACCGCAATTAACCAGAGGACCAAGAACCATCTGCTGTGAGCCGCAAGCCCTCAGATGCTTGTATAATTGAAATTTCCCCCTGGCTCTCCTGGTCCCGTATTTCAAGCAGAGGAAATACCTCTTCTGTAATTTTCTGGTAACTTGTTAATGTTATCGTAATGCTTTTATTTTTTAATAATTCATTGCTGTGTTTCTACACTTAAAGATGGTGTGGTGGGAGGCGCTGGCTTGTTCTGGGTTTTCTTCCCCTTGGTGCTAATTTCTCTATTCTGGCTTGGACCCAAATTCACCTCCCCCACCCTCCCGTCCTTTTTTGTTTGTTTTCTGTCATTTCTTCAGTTCCCCTGGAAGGGGGCAGGAGATGGAGGAAGGACTGAATTACATTAGGCACAGCTTTCTTGACACATCACACACAGGCACAGGTGTGGGGAGAGATGCTGAAATGTGTATCCTTGTCCAGCGATTCCTGGGCAAGTGGGATGGAGCCGGTCATCTTCTGAGAACGGGTCTCAAATCCTAAGCATTTACACTTTTTAGCCTCCTTAATGCCATGCTGTTCTCTCAGAGGGGGGCTTCCAAGCTAAAAACACAAAGTCAAAACCAAAGGGAGTGTGGGAGGGGGTGGAGCTACTCCCTACTGCGTCTGCGTCACACAGAACCTCATCCTCACAGGTCATTCAGGTGCGGGAAGGTGTTCATCTCAACTGGACCCAGACAACCATGAATCCCTTTCCTCTTAGCCAGCAGATTCAGAGCGTATTTTCTAAGGCACCACCTTCCTGTGATAGCATAACAAAGTACTCTGGTAAACTTACATTTATTTATACCCAAAGAAAGGGCTTGAGCTAATTTTCATGTCAGCCCACAGCTCTTGAGGAGTGTGGGTCTGTCTCCCTGGTTAAGAGTAATTACAGAATCTGTCCATTCCCGCTGACCCCTTAATGTTAAGCTCATTCTCTCTCCTCAAGGAACGGTGGGAGTCTGTGGATGCTTCCTCAGAATAGCAGAGTCAAACAGCTGTGCTAGATGGCCTGGCCCAAGAAGCCCACAGCCCCCACTCTCTAAGCTTTCACAGAACAAGGCTAGAGCCAAATTCAGTTTCATTTCTTGGCGACACAACACAGTGTTGGGCAAAAATGTCCAAGATCCCTTTAAGGGGTCATGTGAGAAATTTAAAATGTCATTCCTGAGTGAGAATTCTAAGTCCAAGACTCATTATCTCCCAAAATATTTTAAATTATGTTTTCCTGCTATCTCTAAGTATCAAGGATTGATATCATTTGAATTGGACAGAACCTTCCAAATCATCCCTGCCCTCACCACTGTTTGCAGATGAGGAAAATAAAGTCTGGAGAGACTTTTATGAGACCCCTCCCCCAAATGATCTTACCTATTTTTTATGCAGTCCAACTTCAAACCTGCAAGGATTAGTCTTTCCGGTGCTTCCAAAACATAAATCCAGGGCAACTTTTCCAGCAGTGCTTTTGGACGGGGTGCCAGTGAGAAAGCCCAAACACCCCAACCAAGCAGGGCTTTGCCTCTGAATGATTTCTCCACGATAGTGCATCATGGATCCTACTCCAGAGACACAAATGACCACAACGAGACTTTTCAATCTGCACATGCTCAGCTTGGAGGGTGGTCACTCTCACCCTTAAATGGGGACGGGGCAGTCAAAGCCCACACCAACTTTGATGGCAATTGAGATGCTTTGAACATTGAAATGGCCATCAAGACCAAAAGTGTGGATGAGGTCACCATTGTCAACATTCTGACCAACCACAGCAACAACAGAGAAGGACAAAAGAGTAACCTGCTTCAGCACTGAAGTCAGCCTTGTCCGGCCACCTGGAGGTGGGGGTTGGGGACCTATTGAAAACACCTGCTCAGCGCAATGCTTCCAAGCTGAAGGCCTCCATGGAGGAACTGGGGCCTGAGGAGGGCTCTCTCATTGAGATCATCTGCTCACGGAGCAAGCAGGAGCTGCAGGAAATTAACAGAGTCCACAAGGAAATGTAGGAGACTGAGCTGGAGGACGATTCCCGACACATCTGGTGACTTCTGCAAGCTGGTGGTTGCCCTCGTGAAAGGCTGAAGAGCAGAGACGGCTCTGTCATGGATTATGGCCTGACTGACCAAGATGCCCCTGGGATCTATGATGCTGGAGTGGAGAGAAAAGGGACTGGTGTTCCCAAGTGGATCAGCATCATGACTGATGGGAGCATGTGTCACGTCCAGAAAGTATTTGGCAGGTACAGTGCTGCAGTCCCTATGACATGTTAAAGAGCATCAAGGAGGAGGTCCAGGGAGACCTGGAAAGGGCTTTCCTGAGCCTGGCCCCTGTACCCAGACAAGCCCCTTACTTTGCTGACTGCCTCTATTCGTGAAGGGCAAGAAGACTCGTGATGAGGACCTGACCAGAATCACTGTCTCCGCAGTGAAGTGGACTTGTTGAAAGTTAGGTCTAAATTCAAGAGAAAGTGTGGCAAGTCCCTGTACTACTACATCCAGCAAGATGCCAAGGGGAACGCCCAGAAGGCGCTGCTGTTCCTGTGTGGTGGGGACACTGAGCCGTGATGGCTCCCATGTCCGGGAGTGGGGCTCCTCTGCTGCCAGCTAACAACTCTAGAAACTCAGCTTGCGACTCAAAGCCCCCCTGTGCCCAGCCTGTGCGGATAGCATTGGCACTGTCCCCTGCCCCGTCCTCATTTCAGGTGACTAAGCATTGCCTGGATTTCCCGTCTAGTCTCACCTTTGAGCCAAAGAAAGGAGCATTCCAAGGAGCTGGAAGTGAAATCTATGATGTGAAACACTTTGTGCTGTGTCGTACACAGTTGAGTCAGCTGAATTTTTACTTTAGAAAAGAAAATAAGTACATTAATGAAAGGACTCCCTGTAGTGTAGGCAAGGCTAAGGAAACTGAAAAGGGGTGTTCAGATGCCACTTGATAAACGAAGAATCTGATGCTTTGTGAGGAGCTGTAAGGAGCTCAGGGTTACAAACACAGTCAGTGGCCACCCTGAGGGTCCCAACCCAGGGGTGTCTTATGCAAGACTCCAAATAAAGTAAATTAGTTTGCTTCCAAAAATGAGTTTTTCTCTGGAACAAAATGTCATGTTTGACTAAGCCTGAAGTTAAAGTCACCTCCAAAGTGAGCACAAGGTTTTCCTCCTTTAAAAACCAGACCAAATAGATGAAGGTCACAGTTCTCTTTGTGTTCTCAGATGCGTTGTGGCCTGAAAATAGCCTGTCTGGTCCTGGAAACACTATAAGACACGTGGTGCTTTCTCCCCCCTCCCCGTTTTGCAGATATAATCATGTCTGGACTTTCCTAGTGATAAATTAGAGGGAGCCCGGAATGACAGATAGTGTATCTACTAATGCGTGCTCTGGGAGAGAGGGCTCACAGGGGCAGGGGGAGTGGGAGAGGGTGGGAGAAGATGTGACCTTGGGTCAGAGCTTGGGCCCTTCCAGAGGTGCTGGAGAAAACCGGCACTCCCTCGGTTTACCTCCAGATAAGAACTCAACGCAAATATAGTTCACAATCCATCCACCACGTACTGCTGACTAGATTATGAACCATCTAAAGCTTCTGAGATGGCCAGATGCCTCTTAAATGAAGCGGTCTTCTGGTTTTGTGTAATAGTGACAGCATTTGTCTTTAAAATTCACTACACTTTTCTTAGTTCCCTCACATGCATTCCTAACTTCCACATTCATTCCCTTTTGCACATGGTGCATGTCCCCTGTTGCTCCTGCTGAAACCTCTCCCCGCTGCAGGAGGAACATGGACGTGGTGAGTCTCCTGGCCGCATGCGCTCTGCAGCTCCATAACAGCCTATTAATGTGTTACCTGGTTAGCTTACCTGTGTGCATGTCAAAGACATCTGAGTGTGTGTCTCCTGTCCTGATTTTGCCACCACCCTTGTACAGAGTATGAAAGTCAGCATGTGTGTGTGTCTGTGTGTGTTGTTTGGGGGTTTTATTGTTAGTTTTGTTTGGTCATGTTAAATGCTTTTTTGTTTTAATGTGTTTGAGTGTTTATATTTTTACTAGTGGCCTGGTGCATGGATTCATGCACATTGAAAGGAAATTAATTAGAAGAAATATTTTAATATCGCTATTCACCCTTTCTCTATAACAGAAGTGTCAACCAAATTCATGATCGACAATGACAGATGGAAACACATGTGTGTGATTGGCACCAGTGAGAGCTTTATATGTATCGTGCATGCGCAAGTCAACTTAGCCTTGTATATATATATATATATATACTAGAGGCCCAGTGCACAAAATTCGTGCATGGGGGGGGGTGTCCCTCACCCCAGCCTGCACTCTCTCCAATCTGGGACCCCTCGAGGGCAGTCGGACATCCCTCTCACAATCCAGGACTGCTGGCTCCCAACTGCTCACCTGCCTGCCTGCCTTCCTGATTGCCCTTAACCGCTTCTGCCTGCCAGCCTGATCACCCCCTAACCACTCCCCTGCCAGCCTGATTGATGCCTAACTGCTCCCCTGCCCACCTATTTGCCCCAACTGCCCTCCCCTGCAGGCCTGGTCACCCCTAACTGCCCTCCCCTGCAGGCCTGGTCCCCCCCAACTGTCTCCCCTGCAGGCCTGGGCCACACACCCCCCCCACCAACTGCCCTTCCCTGCAGGCCCGGTCGCCTCCAACTTCCCTCCTCTGCCAGCCTGGTCACCCCTAACTGCCCTCCCCTGTTGACCATCATGTGGCAGCCATCTTGTGTCCACATGGGGGCAGCCATCTTTGACCACATGGGGGCAGCCATCTTGTGTGTTGGAGTGATGGTCAATCTGCATATTACTCTTTTATTAGATAGGATAGAGGCCTGGTGCACTGGTGGGGGCCAGCTGGTTTGCCCTGAAGGGTGTCCCGGATCAGGGTTGGGGTTCCCTTGGGGCGTGAGGCGGCCTGGGAGAGGGGCCTGTGGTGGTTTGCAGGCCGGCCTCGCCCCCCGGCGACCCAAGTGGAGGCCCTGGTATCTGGGATTTATTTATCTTCTATAATTGAAACTTTGTAGCCTTGAGCGGAGCTTGCTCCGTGGCCACAGCCATTTTTGTTGAGACTTATTTATCTTCTATAATTGAAACTTTGTAGCCTTAAGCGGAGGCCAAGGCAGGCCAGGGCTGCGGAAGCTTGGCTTCCTCCATCGCCAGGGGCAACTCAAGCCTCCTGCTCTCTCCAGCTCTGTGGCTGCCGCCATTTTTGTTGGAATTTATTTATCTTCTATAATTGAAACTTTGTAGCCTTGAGTGGAGGCCTGGGCCAGCCAGGGTGTGCGGAAAGCTTGGCTTCCTCCATTGCCAGGGAAACCCAAGCCTCCTGCTCTCTCCATGGCCGCAGCCATCTTGGTTGGGTTAATTTGCATACTCGCTCCTGATTGGCTGGTAGGCATGGCTTGTGGGTGTAGCGGAGTGATGGTTAATTTACATATTACTCTTTTATTAGATAGGACTAGAGGCCCGGTGCACAAAATTTGTGCATGGGGGAGGGGGGTGTTCCTCAGCCCAGCCTGCACCCTCTCCAATCTGGGATCCCTCTCACAATCCAGGACTGCTGGCTCCCAACTGCTCACCTGCCTGCCTGCCTTCCTGATTGCCCCTAACCGCTTCTGCCTGCCAGCCTGATCACCCCTTAACCACTCCCCTGCCAGACTGATTGATGCCTAACTGCTCCCCTGCCAGCCTATTTGCCCCTAACTGCCTTCCCCTGCAGGCCTGGTCACACCTAACTGCCCTCCCCTGCAGGCCTGGTCACTCCTAACTGCCCTCCCCTGCAGGCCTGTCCCCCGCAACTGCTCTCCTCTGCAGACCTGGGTTGCCCCCAACTTCCCTCCTCTGCCAGCCTGGTCACCCCTAACTGCCCTCCCCTGCAGGCTTGATCGCCCCCAACTGCCCCCCTTGCAGGCCTGGTCCCTCCCAACTGCCCTCCCTGCTGGCCATCTTGTGTCCACATGGGGGCAGCCATCTTTGACCACATGGGGGCAGCCATCTTGTGTGTTGGAGTGATGGCCAATTTGCATATTACTCTTTTATTAGATAGGATAGAATAAACTTGCTTAATTAGACCTGCTTTCTGATGTAGATAAACTTTTTCCAGCCCAGTGAAGCACCCCAACTTCTCTTTCAGGTAATTGTCAGCAACACAGCAGTAAATATCAACATGAAGCCAATTATTATTCCAGATCATGCAGTGCCGGTGGTCTTGATCCAGCATCTAGAAGGGTTCAGAAATCTGGAGAAGGGGCTGTGTGTAAATTAAGTAAGAGTCCAGAGATGAAACATAATTTTGAAAGGCATCATGAGGAGTCAGAGAAGACTTAGCTAGAGGAACTAAGTTCTCCTCAACTCAGGACCCCTTGCTTTTTATTAACACAATTTGTCCTAAGGCAAGGTGGAGATATACACATCAAAGGGTAGGGTTTCATATACACAATCCATTGTCAGATTATCAGGTTTGGGAGAAACTGCCTTCGGCTGTTCAGGTGTTTGGCCAGTAGGAGGTAATAACATGTAGATTAAGATGCCCTGGGCTGTCTGGCAGTAAACAATCATTTTATGCATCATTTTCAGGTTTGCGGAAATGCCTTTTAGCCATTCCCAGATAATTCAGCCCTGCTGACATGCTGGAATTGGCTTCCAGCAATGCAGGGAGAACAAAGAGTAAAATATTTGCCCTAACCGGTTTGGCTCAGTGGATAGAGCGTCAGCTTGTAGGCTCAAGGGTTCCAGGTTTGATTCCAGTCAAGGGCATGTACCTTGGTTGCGGGCAGTAGGGGGTGTGCAGGAGGCAGCTGATTGATGTTTCTCTCTCATCTATGTTTCTAACTCTCTCTTCCTTTCTGTAAAAAATCAATAAAATATTTGAAAAATAAATAAATAAATAAAAAATATTTAACTGCAACAGTGTTTGACTATATTTTGCACAGTGAGAAAACCTGAAGTCATTTTCAAGGTCCACAATTTCTTACTTCTTTTCAGTTGGGTCAAGTTTCTAAGCTTTCTAAATCTCCATTTTCTGGCTAATGAAAAGAAAATAGGATTCCACCAACTCTCCTATCTACTTACTCCAGGACTTCTGTGAGGATCAAATGAAATGAGGCATGGGAAAACACTTCACTTAAAGTGTGAAATGTTTGCACCGGATAATAAAGCAAGTTGTGTTCCTGGGCTGAAGAAACTGCAAGGAGGCTAGTTGCTAAGGAGAGGAAGCCGGGCATTGCTATGGGACGTCATTACCTGGATGGTCGGACATTTAGCACATTAGCCTTTTATATATATAGACTAGAGGCCCGGTGCACGAAATTCGTGCACAGGGGTGTGTGTCCCTCAGCCCAGCCTGTACCCTCTCCAATATGGGACCCCTCAAGGGATGTCCGACTGCCCGTTTAAGCCTGTTCCCGGTGGGATCGGGCCTAAAGGGGCAGTCGGACATCCCTCTCACAATCCAGGACTGCTGGCTCCCAACTGCTCACCTGCCTGCCTGCCTTCCTGATTGCCCCTAACCGCTTCTGCCTGCCAGCCTGATCACCCCCTAATCACTCCCCTGCCAGCCTGATTGATGCCTAACTGCTCCCCTACCAGCCTGTTTGCCCCTAACTGCCCTCCCCTGCAGGCCTGGTCCCCCCCAACTGCTCTCCCCTGCAGGCCTGGGTCCCTCCCAGCTGCCTTTCCCTGCAGGCCTGGTCACCCCCAACTTCCCTCCTCTGCTGGCTTGGTCACCCCTAACTGCCCTCACTTGCAGGCCTGGTCCCTCCCAACTGCCCTCCCTTGCTGGCCATCTTGTGGCGGCCATCTTGTGTCCACATGGGGGCAGGATCTTTGACCACATGGGGGCAGCCATCTTGTGTGTTGGAGTGATGGCCAATTTGCATATTACTCTTTTATTAGATAGGATAGAGGCCTGGTGCATGGGTGGGGGCCAGCTGGTTTGCCCTGAAGGGTGTCCCGGATCAGGGTGGGGGGTTCCCTTGGGGCGTGGGGCGGCCTGGGTGAGGGGCCTGTGGTGGTTTGCAGGCCGGCCACGCCCCCTGGCAACCCAAGGGGAGGCCCTGGGATCTGGGGTTTATTTATCTTCTACAATTGAAACTTTGTAGCCTGGAGCAGAGCCAAGCCTTCTGCTTGCTCCCTGGCAGCAGCTATTTCTATTGGGATTTATGTATCTTCTATAACTGAAACTTTGTAGCCTTAAGTGAGGCCTGGGCTGGCCAGGGTGTGCGGAAAGCTTGGCTTCCTCTATCACCGGGGGCAACCCTAGCCTCCTGCTCTTTCCAGCTCTGTGGCTGCCGCCATTTCTGTTTGGGTTTATGTATCTTCTATCATTGAAACTTTGTAGCCTTGAGTGGAGGCCTAGGCCGGCAAGGGCAGGCGGAAAGCTTGGCTTCCTCCATCACTGGGGAAACCCAAGCCTCCCTCCTGCTCTCTGTGGCAGTAGCCATCTTGGTTGGATTTGCATATGTGTGATTAAAAACTACATCAGGCCCTGACCAGTTTGGCTCAGTGGATGGAGCATCGGCCTTCAGACTGAAGGGTCCCAGGTTCGATTCTGGTCAAGGGCATGTACCATGGTTGCAGACACATCCCCAGTAGGAGGTGTGCAGGAGGCAGCTGATCGATGTTTCTCTCCCATTGATGTTTCTAACTCTCTATCCTTCTCCCTTCCTCTCTGTAAAAAATCAATAAAATATATTTAAAAACAAAAAACTACATCAGAGGTACTTGGACAAGATGATGGTGGCAGCAGCAGCGGCAGCAGCAGCAATCGACAGCCCAATGGCTGTGGTACAGACGCAGCCCTGCTGGAGGAGGCTGTTGCAGAGGTGACGGGCCTCAGCTGCCTGGTCACCCTGCCCAGCGAAGTGCGAAGTGTGGGAGTACATCCTGTGCTGTGGTTCACTGACGGCCCCGGACATCACTGCGTCTCCAGTACCTGCAGCGGCTGTGCGAGCTCTGCCAGAGCAGTGGGAGGTGTGGAAGGAGCAGTTCCAGGTGGCCTTCCCTTATGAAACGCCACAGCCCGACTGACTCCATCAACTGGGCGAGTCTATTTTGAAGAAGTGGCATTAGAGGAAGTTTAAGTTTAAAAAAATTGGCTCTCTAAAGAAATTTCAATCGTTGTACTGTTGATATTTGGCTCTGTTGACTAATGAGTTTGCCGACCATTGCCTTAGTCCTTCGTAATGATGAAGGCGTTATATCTTAGTTCACTTTTTAAAACTTTTCTTTTGGCAATAAGGACAGAGTGTGTGTTTGGGACGAGGTGCTTCTGCTTTGTCAAAGCATGATTTCATAGTATCTCAGAAAAACCTGGTGTGTTTTTTCCAAATGGGGATTCATGGGGGTGAGTATTAGCAAGCTGTCTCCAGGGAAGTACAACCCATAGGATGCGCATATGGAGAGAAAGAAAGGTGTCATAAGGAATTGGCTCACATGGTTATGGAGGCTGGCAAATCCAGAATCTGCAGTGAGGGCAGCAGGCTGGAGGCCCAGGAGAGACCTGGCTCATAGGAGCCTGAGACCATCTGCTGGAGAATTCCTTCTCACTTGGGGGAGGTCAGTCGTTTGTTCTCCTCTTGCCTTCAACTGATTGGATGAGGCCCACCCACACTGGGGCATCTTTAGTCTATTGATTTAAAAGTTAATCTCATCCAAACACACCCTTGCAGAAATACCCAGAATAATCTTTGGCCAAATATCTAGGTACCCCATGGCCCAGCTAAGTTGACACATAATATTAACCATCTCACTCACTCCTTCCTTCCTCCTTCCTTTTCTTTCTTCTCCTCTCTTTCCATTTTTTCTTCTTCCTTCCTTCCTTCTCCATATATTTATTCAGTTCTTTTTTATCCTGGACTTCTTTTCTCTGCTAAGTTATATCCTGAATCCTATTCAATCTAAACTCATATTCATAACAGAAAGTAGAATATCTGGACATTTGTTCTTCATAAATAATTTGAGGCTGGAAAGGCAGATATTTAATTTGATTCCTTCACCAATAAGTGGTACTTTAAAAATTTTTTTCTTAAAAAATCTTCACATGGAAGCTGTTTTAATATGAAATCTATTTGTTTTATAATCATAGACCATTTAATTTTGGTCCATTTATTGATGGAAGTTAAATATTTTAAATGTCTCTGATGTAGTTTTTTAATTTTTTAATTTTTGGGTCTATTTATTACAGAAGTAGCATTATCCTAATACAATCATTGCTAAATGGCCATAGTACATTTATGCTATAATTGCACATTATTTGTATCACCACAGGAATGTCCTTTTCTCTTGATTCTAAGTTTTCAGAAATGAAAGGTAAGAAGTTAAAGTTGCTGCAAGGCGAAGGATAAAAACATTGCGAGGTAGTCGGTAGTGTGGCTGTCAAATGCCAGGTTTCCCACCTACAAACAAGCAGGGTGCGCGATTCCCCATCTGTACAGCCAGAGGGGGAATGCCAGGCAGGCCCACCCCTTGGCCAGGGTCAGCAAACGATGGCCAGGGGCCTGATCCGGCCTAGGCCTGCTTCTGTACAGCCCTTGAGCTCAGGATGTTTTGTACGTTTTTAAAAACAGAGAAGAATATGTGACTGAGACCATATGCAGGCCAAATAGTTACCCACCAGCCCTGCCTTACAGGGTTCTGTGAGGGCCACCACAGTACAGGCCGGTGCCTGGCTCAAAGGGAAGCAAGCAATAGGAAGTGCTGCATGCAACACAGCTATTAGTGTTTCAAAAATAAACTGCCTCCTGACGGGTTCCTCATTTCCTCTAGGTGAACAGTCTCCCCTCCCCTCCCAGAAACAAGACAAACATCTTGATTGTCATGGAACACAAGATCTTTCAAGTGAAAAGTTGCTGGCAGTTCAAGTTCATGACCAAGAGAAAGGAGTAGCTCCCTTGATAGCAAAGGTACCTGCTGGCAGCAGAACGTGGAGGCGTCTAACGCGTCGGAGAAGACCGCAACATTTGAGGTTGTAAGTTAGACATTAAGTAGGTATGGTAAGAGAGTAAACTGACTCAGCGACAGGACTGAGCGCTGGTTGTGGCAAGGGAACACTTTGCTGGGTAAATGCACTTGCAATGGAGATCTACGACAGGGTTCAGGCAGAGACAACAAAAAGCCCGCCTTTCAGAATCGATTGGGTGGATGATGCTTTCAAGCACGATGCTTAGCAGAACTGGTCTCACAACCACAAGGTAGAGACTAGTGTTGGGCGTGACTGGTGTCTCACCGAGACAGCGTTTCCCAAAGGAGGTCTGCACACAGGACCCCTGGGACGCCACGGGCATGTGTGCCTGTCCAGGGGGACGTCCCAAGCTGGGACGGCAGGAAGGCAGGAGCAGCACACGTGCCTGAAGTCACAACGCGCAGCAGCACATTGCAGGCTTTGAGAAACACCGCAGGGCAAGGACCGCGTGACCGGTTGCCCACGAGTTTCCTCCCGCACAGGCACAGCGCGCGGAGACATCGCGGAGCATCAGGACGCGGCAGGACATTCTGCTGGGGGAAGGCGAGGGGGAGAAATAGCGCAGCTTTCGGGTCCACATTAGCGACACACCAAGAACCTGGGTTTCCCTCAAAGCTTTTCAAGTTCTGGTTTTACAAACACACACTTTTTAACAGAACTGAAAAGCTGCAGTCTTTCCATTAGAACCAGATACTTGCAAGATTCCTCGCGAGCTTATAAAACTCAGGTTTGGCAGGAGAATCACAGTCTAAAGATACCCTGTTCACTTATCAATGTTAAAAGTTTCAGCAGAGCAAATTTTTGCCTATTTTTGATCAGAAGAGACTGGAGACATTCTGCGACAGGGCACGGCGGGGCCTCTGCTGGGACGAACTCGGCCAGGCCATTCCTGTGGTGTTCCTGGAGGAGTTCCATTTATTAACTGTAGGGGGCTGCCTGGGAAGGCACATGGGCATTCTTTAAATTGTTGTCAGCTGAGCCCGAGGCGACTGGCAGAGCCGCGTCTCGGTTACGCCCTCCCCAAGAAGGTGGGGGGCGTTATCAGTACTGACTTTTTACCTTTGTCCAGGTGCAGGGGAGCGGGCTTTGATATGTAAATCCAGGCAAGCACCAGGAATACTAGGGCCTACTCAAGAATGCAAATAAGCTCCTTTGATCCTAAGTTTTGGTGATACTTCCTGGTATTTGGGGGTATAAAATGAATGTGCTGCGTGGTCTCCGGGGTCGCTGCCTCTCCATCAGAGAGGATGGCGTCCCACCTGGCTCCCAGTTTTGTTTCTATCTTTCTATCTGGTCTCTTTCTTTCTTTTATTTCTTAATCCCCAGCTCCTCCACTCAGGAACTGGACCTGTTCCTTTTCCGTGCTGGACGCGGAAAAGAGAGAACACCTCTACAATTAACCATTGTTTAAAAAAAAAATCTTGGCTTTCATTGGAAAAGAAAAGAAGTTACTATATCCAAATATTTAATATTTTAACCTTGCAAAAGTTCTACTTTTATAACAAGGTTGTTTTTTTTAATGGAGGAAACTTTGGAAAATTTTTAAAAAGAAACTTATGATTTATTAGAGTACAGGTTCCAAAAACACATTTTTAGAAAAATATCAAGTGCCCAATACCAACTTACACAGGTGACAGAGGCCTCCTGGAGCCAGGTGAGCATCCGTGAAGAAACCTTTAAACAGTACATATTTACACGGGTCACCAAAGGGAAAACCATCTTATCTTTCTTGGTGTCGATGTTACTCTATGAGAAAAGGAAATCAAACCGGAAAATCAACAATCATAATTCTCAGCATGCTCCACGGTTTCTTTGTAATGCATCTCATTAATATTTACTCCACACTTTCTAATTTTCACCTTTAAATGAGAGTAGTGTGAACCCCCCACCCCCACCCCCCTGCCGCCGGCCTCGGGCAGGCGGGGTGCTGTGAGTGATCACAATTTCAAATGCAAGTCCTCATCATCTGACTTCGGATTTGATTAGCACCATGGATACCGGATGATAGCGAGTTCAGGCTGGAAGGGGACAGCTGGCCAAATCTCCATCTTTTTCTAATAAATGCTTATTAACTCAGCCATCACTTCCTATAGAGCCTCAGGTAGCGTCCCTAAACCTGTCATCTCAGGGTTCATTAAGGACCAATGGAAGGCAGTCATCCAACGTGATATAAAATCCTACACTCAAATGAGCACAAGCAGCAAGAGTGACTGGATCCCTGCCCCCTAGAGCCTCAGGCATTAGATCAACTGGATTCTCATACTTAGAGAGTGACATCATGAGGCCCTAACTCCAGACACCAGCCTCGACTGGTGAACAAGACTAGCTGGCAGGAGACCTGATGGCCATGGTGGGAGTTCCAGAGCTGCACACAGCGTGGACCTGTCAGCGCTTGGTTACTAAGAACGTGGAAGAGGGGCCAGTGCGGGCTGAGTGAGCAGTCAGAGTCCCCAGGGGACTTGAGTGCAGGCTTCACCGGTGCTGTCACAGCCATGGCGACTCGAGAAAGCAGACTACACTCATTTCTTTTCCCATGGGTCAGACGCTCTACGATGAAAGACGTGTTAGTTGCTCTACCCCAGGGGTGGGCAAACTTTTTGACTCGAGGGCCACAATGGGTTCTTAAACTGGACCGGAGGGCCAGAACAAAAGCATGGATGGAGTGTTTGTGTGAACTAATATAAATTCAAAGTAAAGGGGCAGAGGGGAGAGCAAGAGAACCGGATAGAACAGCCGGATCCGGCCCGTGGGCTGTAGTTTGCCCAAGGCTGCTCTACCCTGACACACTCAAAAAGGTCTCCAAGTGATTCTCGGGAATGACAGGGGGCATGGGACCTCCTCTTTCATTTTTAAGGTTCATTTTTCTTCTGGTTACAGAAGTGAAATCTCATTTTTACGTCTTTGGAGACCTCAAAGTATAATTTCTAAAAGCAAACATTTTAACATCAGATTGTACTTCCTACTATGAAGAGAAGCCATCACTGATTTAAGATCTACTCATGCTACTGGAGAGTATTAACATAAAAAAAGTTACTTTAAAGGGAGGAACAGTAGATGAACATGGAAAAATACATCACCAAGGCCATTATTATGCATTTCTTCAAAGAATTCCATGTAACAAAGTGGAAAACTAATGATTCATAGCGATAGGAGCATAAGTCCAAGAGGGAAAACTGTGTTATTCTTCTAACTCAAATACAGACAAAGACAAGTGCCTGAAATCGGTTTCACACATTAGAAAAAATAAATGCAAACGACTCTGATTTAGCACCTCTTTGCTCATCTCCAAAATGCTGCCAAGTTCACTTTTAGCTTCACCTCTGAATAAGTAGCTAAATTCAGGCTGAAAAGACCAATAACCCTGACTCAGGACTGCAGCTGGGCCACAGAGAAATCAGGGAGAAATCATTGCAAACTTATGAGCCCATCGCCCAGCAAATGAAATGTCTGAGATAAGTGCGAGACAGACTAATGAGAAGGAGTTAAGGAATGATTAGACGAGTGTCGACTGTGAGCCCTCATGAAGACAGAATGTCACAGACTCTCACCACAGACAAGCAGACCGAACAGTGCCTTCCCAAGGATTCACTAGTGGAGACGGAGAGCAACATTGTCTTTGCAGCTGAGGAGAGCACGGGCCACTTAAACTGGTGGGAGGCAACCAGCACTCCAGGCCAAGTGGCTTCCTGGGCCACTTAAACTGGTGGGAGGCAACCAGCACTCCAGGCCAAGTGGCTTCCTGGGCCACTTAAACTGGTGGGAGGCAACCAGCACTCCAGGCCAAGTGGCTTCCTGGTGGTCGCGTCCAAAGGGGGCCCAGGACTCCTGGAGTCCTGTTCTCCTGGAAGGTAGTAGCAGCAGTAAAGGCACAATGCCCTCTACTGGACTTTACTCTTATGTTCTCTTTCTTTGCACTGTAAATGTTTTGCACCATTTCGTAAACAGACTCCAGATCCTCTGGGTATGGGAGCTCTAGCTCTGCGTTCAGGATCTAGTGGGTACCAGTAAACTCTGAGAAACAGTGTCTGACATTGGGGTCCAAGATTTCTTGAGGCTCCACATTATATTCCAGGTTTTCTTGGGCAGCATATCGGCAAGAACCATCCTCCACCAGAACATTGTAGAAAGGCTGATGATGGCCATGAGGCAGGCTGTGGACGTTCATGTTTTGAATCCTCTCATGTCCCATCATGCAGGTGGGTCCTAGCCATAGATGACACAGTTATAACCATACCGCTTATGCTTCATAACGAGCCCAATGGAGTAGCAGACATCCCTGTGCTTCTCGTGGGAATGGAGCTTAACCTCCATGCCCACACCCTCCTTCTCATGCTCAATGTGCTCTAGTGTGCTGCACCAGGTAACCCACGGCCCCGTGCTGCCCAGGGTCTAGGGTCTGAATGTGCTGGAGGATGTCAAGCACCTCCAAGACAAGACAAAAAGACTCCTCTGGCCAGATCCCCAGGTAGAAGTAGAGCCTGGCTTGGAGGAGGAAGAGCTGCACCTGGTCTGGGTACATCGCCAGGTACAGGTCCAATGAGTCTCACAGGAGCTGGTATGACTGGTCAATGCCCTCCCTCTTTCCCAGGCTTAATAGGTTTCCCACCAGTCGCTGCAGCACCTTCTTCACGTTGACCACCCCATACAGCGCTGCAGTCACATGCTGGCCAATCAAGTATTCACACTCTTTCACTGTCAGTTGCCTGCCTTTCCCAAAAGCATCAATGTAGATGTAGTCAAAGATGTCCAGGTTGGCCCCTTCTGCGCCTTGGTACCACCTCAGTAAGAAGTGTCTTGGAAAGTTGACAGGTTGCAGAGGGACCCCCAACTGCTGGGCAATGGTCATGTAGAGCAGAGACATGCTGATTGGGATCCCTGTTCTGCGGATCAGAACCTGGTGCATATACTAGTATAAGTTGAGGGCATTATAGTAGTCCATGCGGTTCCCCTTGAATACAGCTGGTCATACAAGACATAGTTCATGGCGTCCAGCACCTGGCTCTGGAGCTCTACCTCCATTACCATGGAGGACTCAACTGCCTTGAAGGCCAAACTGGGGTGGTGGCTGTTGATGCGTTGGAGGGTCTTGCACACAAGCTCCACGATGCTGCCATTCTGGGCATGGATGTTTTTGAGACTGATTTCGGAGGGAGGATTGCAGTATTGGTTGATAAACACAGCACCTTTGAGATACGATTCAGAGTCATCCGAATGCTGAAGAAAAGCCTTAAGATTATTTAAAATTTTCTGTTGTTGTAGGTAGTAAAGGATATTTTTTTTTTCGTAGTACTTCCAGGTCAAAGCTTTCCTTCCTTCCATATTTAGTGTAGAGAGTGCCTAGGAAAGGCCCCTGAGCTGATTGTCATCTGTTTTTTGTTTGTTTGTTTGTTTGTTTTAAATATAGTTTATTGATTTTTCACAGAGAGGAAGGGAGAAGGATAGAGAGTTAGAAACATCGATGAGAGAGAAACATCGATCAGCTGCCTCCTGCACACCTCCCACTGGGGATGTGCCCGCAACCAAGGTACATGCCCTTGACCGGAATCGAACCCGGGACCCTTGAGTCCGCAGGCCGACACTCTATCCACTGAGCCAAACCGGTCAGGGCTGATTGTCATCTGAATCCAGTGGCATCTGGCAGAACCATGCCCTGGAAACATACCTTGCCAGAGGCAGGTGTGTTGTCAGTCTGACCTTTAGCTCAGACAGCAGGGGTGGGTTTCATTATCTAAATTCAGCCAGGCACCAGGAACAAACACAATTATCTGGGCCCACCCAGAAGTGACGATTACAAAGAAGCCACACGAATGCACATATTTTCTTTATCTTAAACTTTAGTAAAACTTCCTGGTATCTTACTGTATAAAATAAATGCACTGTATCGGCTCTGGGTCCCTGTCTCTCCATCAGAGGACAGCTGTCCCACCCAGTCCCAGCTTTTCCCACTGTCTTTGTGTCTGTCTCTTTCATTTTCTCAATTCCCCATCGCCCCTACTCAGGACTCCTGTCCACTCTCTAGCCGTGCTGGTCACAGAAAAGAGAGAAATATTTATATTTAGGATACACACCAGTTCATCCTCAAAAAATATCTCCTTATGGAGCATCGAGCCGAGGCTGGTGACGCAGGAGCCATCCTCCCCTTGTGGTGAGTGCGGCAGCAGATCAGCTTGCCTGGTCACTGGCACTAACCTTTTCACTCTGGGGTTTCCTACTCTTTAGGGAAGACAGAAGAGTAATGGTGATAAGTCTTACAGCAAGCATCACTTGCTTTTTACAAAACTAGCAGTTCCTACAGACACCTCAATTTTGACCAAATTTTAGTACTTTCCCCCCTTAAATTAATAGACTATATTTTTAGAGTAGTTTTGGGTTCACACAGTCTGTCTTTATAGCACCATCTGCTGCTGCCTCTGACCACTGCCTTCTCTGCCTATGGGCGGGGCGGAGGGGAAGGAGGATAAAGGCTGGGAAAGAAAAAGGCGTTCTCTTGCTAACATAAATATTAATTAAGCATGATGTCTTTCTAAGCAGCAGGCATCTTTTTAGGCACTGCAGAAATAACAAGACTAAATAGAAAAATCCTTTGCTGCCTGAACCCTATATTCTCATTTAATACTGTATATAGTAAATAGTATTGGGGAGTGATATCCAAGAAAAATCCAGCAGAATAAAGCACTAGTGACTGATGGGGTGCTTTTCTTACCAGGGAGTCAGGAAGGGCTGTTCTCAAGCAGTTCATTTCTTTTTTTTTTTTTTTAATTGTTTGAAGTATTACAAATAGTAGTACATATGTCTCCTTTTTTTTTCCCCCATTGACCTCCCCCCCAGCCTCCCCTACACCCCAGAACATGCCTTTACCTGCCCACCCCCCCCCCCACAGTGTCTTATACCCATTGGTTATGCTTATATGCATGCGTACAAGTCCTTTGGTTGATCTCTTACAGCCCCCCGCCCCCAACCTCCCCCGCCTTCCTGCTGTAGTTTGACAGTCTGTTCAATGCTTCTTTGCCTCTGTATCTATTTTTTCCCCATTTTTTTCCTTTAAAAAATCTTGCCTCTGCAGACTAGAAATAAACATATAATAACAAAAAATGTTTGAGTCCCAATTTCAATGTCCAACAGTTCTGAGTCCCCATTTCAATGTCAAACAGTTCCTTATGTGTACATGTCAGCAATGATATCTGGATGGTGGGCACATGGTGGCAATGCAGGTCCGACCCTCTCTGGTTTGGTCCTAGGCAACCTGCTGCGACACACAGCTGCTGACTGCTAGCGTGGCAAGGCGTCGTCAGCGTCTTCCATCTCTGGACTGTTTCTCCTCTTCGTGGTTGGAGCAGTCCTGTCAATTCCTCTCTGTTGCAGGAATCCACATGGTCTTGGAGTTGTTTTCTGAAAATATACAAACATATTCTCAACCAAAAGTTAATAAAGGAATCTTTTCTATATAATTGATTTGGGATCCTTTTTATTTTTGCCCAAACGATTTTCCTTTGTCTTATTTAGACACCATGTGTGTTTTTCATGGGTGTCTTGCTGTTAGCATTACAAATGAAAATTAATTTTGTAAAGTAAAAATTTTCTAGATGTAATTTACTTATAGGATATTTTTCCTTACATGGTATTACCCTACTATCCCCCCTTTTTTTTGATTAATGGAGGCTTTTGTAAATTTTATAATGCAGTCTTGATAACTTTAAATTTTAATTTTTTGCATAAAAATATGACTTCAAGCAGTTCATTTCTGAAGGCAGTGAGTGAGCAAGGCCTGGGTGGCGGGAGGCCGGATGGCAGGAAGCCAGGCCAGCTCCAGGAGCATCGCATCAGCCACAGGGAGGCCCCAGCTTTATCCCCAGTCGGGCGGGAATCATGGGGCTTCCCCACCATCACCTCACTGCATCTCCTGTACTTCACTTTTCTATTCTTTTTGTAAAGAATCTTTATTGTTGAAAGTATTACATGACCTCTTCTAGCCTGCCCCACCCCCCACCCCAGGCCTTAACCACCTATTATTTGTGTCCATGGGTGTTGCATTTATACATACAAGTTCTTTGGTTGCTCTCTTCCCACCCACCCACCCTCCCCCACCTTCCCTCTGAGATTGCACAGCCTGTTTCGTGCTTCTATGTCTCTGGATCTATTTGTTCATTAGTTTATTTTCTTCATTAGATTCCACATATGATACTTATCTTTCTCTGACTGGCTTACTTCACTTAGCATAATACTCTCCAGGTCCATTCATGCTGTTGCAAATGGTAAAATTTCTTTCTTTTTCACAGCAGCGTAGTATTCCATTGTGTATATGTACCACACTTTTTTTTATCCACTCATGCTGGAAGCTATCCATTGTCTACAGCAGGGGTGGGCAAACTTTTTGACTCGAGGGCCACAATGGGTTCTTAAACTGGACCGGAGGGCCGGAACAAAAGCATGGATGTAGTGTTTGTGTGAACTAATATAAATTCAAAGTAAAGGAGCGGAGGGGAGAGCAAGAGAACCCTCCGCTCTTTTGGCTCCGCGGGCCGGATAGAACAGCCGAATGGGCCGGATCCGGCCCGCGGGCCGTAGTTTGCCCATGGCTGGTCTACAGTATCATGAAAGTGTAACAGCGAATTCAGAAGGCTGATTGACCTTGAGCTTTAGCAAGGGCTAAAAGCTATGCACCGATTGTTCTGTTGAGACAATGGTGGCTCAAGCAATTTCCTGACCTAATAATCTCAAAGTAAATCTTTACTAGTATTTACTGACCTTTAAGATAATCTGTCTGCTACCGGATTGCCTGCCTGACTAAGGGCAAGATGTGTATTCTAAAAGTGAATAAAAGCTAACAGGGCCTGGGCCCCAGTGAAGCCTTTCCACTAGAGAAGGGTTTTCCACCTGGCCCCCCAGGATTTCTAAATTCATATTTCTTCTTTTTTTTTTTTTAATATATTTTATTGATATTTTACAGAGAGGCAGGGAGAGGGATAGAGAGCTAGAAACATCGATGAGAGAGAAACATCGATCAGCTGCCTCCTGAACACCTCCCACTGGGGATGTGCCCGCAACCAAGGTACATGCCCTTGACCGGAATCGAACCTGGGACCCCTCAGTCCGCAGGCCGACGCTCTATCCACTGAGCCAAACCGGTTTCGGCGTAAATTCATATTTCTTGTCTAGTGTCTTCATTTGTGCGCAGTCCTTTTCCAGATCCTGAACCCTAACTGTGCTGGTTGCTGCTTCACAACTCATCTGCTGATGGGCACTTGGGCCGTTTCCAAATCTAGCTATTTAAATTGTGCTGCTATGAACATAGGGGTGCATATGTTCTTTCTGATTGGTGTTTCTGATTTCTTAGTCCTAGAAGTAAGATTACTGGGTCAAATGGGAGTTCCATTTTTTAATGTTTGAGGAAACTCCATACTGTTTTCCACAGAGGCTGCACCAGTCTGCATTCCCACCAGCAGTGAACTAGGGTTCACGTTTCTCCACATCCTCACCAGCACTGTCATTTGTTGTTTTACTCATGGTAGCCATTCTGACAGGTGTGAGGTGATATGTCATTTTTGTGTTAATTTGCATCTCTCTGATGATCAGTGACTTTTGAGCATTTTATCATATATCTTAGCCTTCTTTATATCCACTTTGGAGAAGTGCCTATTTCAGTCCTTTGCCCATTTTTTAATTGGATTGTCTTCCTTTTGTTAAGTTCTATAAGTTCCCTATATGTTTTGGAAATTAATCCCTTATCAGATGTATCATTGGCAAATATGTTCTCCCATTCAGTGGGCTCTCTTTTCACTTTGATGATGGTTTCTTTTGCTGTGCAGAAGCTTTTTATTTTGATGTAGTCCTATTTGTTCATTTTCTCCTTAGTTTCTTTTGCCCTAGGAGATGTATCAGTAAACATATTGGTATGCGAGATGTCTGGGATTTTGCTGCCTTTGGTTTCTTCTAGGACTTTTATGGTTTCATGACTTACATTTAAGTCTTATCGATTTTGAGGTGTTTTTTTTTTGTGTGTGTATGGTGTAAGTTGGTGGCCTACATTCATGTTTTTGCATGTGTCTGTCCAATTTTCCCAGCACCGTTTATTGAAGAAACTGTCTTGGTTCCATTGTATGGTCTTGCCTCCTTTGTCAAATATTAATTGAGCATAATGGTCTGGGTTGATTTCTGGGTTCTCTGTTCTGCTCCATTGATGTATATGCCTGCGCTGGTGCCAGTACCAGCTGTTTTTATTACAGTGGCTTTGTAGTATAACTTGATATCTGGTATTGTGATTATTCCAAGTTTGTTCTTCTTTCTCAAGATTGCTGTGGCTGTTCGGGGTCTTTTTTGGTTCCATATAAATTTTTGGAATGTTTGTTCTAGGTCTGTGACATATGCTGTTAGTATTTTAATAGGGAGTGCATTGAATCTATATATTGGTTTGGGTAGTATGGACATTTTAATGATGTTGATTCTACCAATCCATGAACACAATATATTCTTCCACTTATGTACATCTCCCTCTACCTCTTTTCCTAACGTCCTGTAGTTTTCCAAGTACAGGTCTTTTACCTCTTTGGTTAAGTTTATTCCTAAGTATCTTAATTTTTTTGTGGCAGTGGTAAATGCAATTGTTTTCTTCATTTTTATTTTTCTGAGAGTTCATTATTTAAGTATAAAAATGCCATAGATATCTGGGTGTTAATTTTGTATTCTGCTACATTGCCAAATTCATTTATTAAATCTAGTAGTTTTTTTGTGGAGTCTTTAGGGCTTTCTATATACAATATCATGTCATCTGCGAATGATTACAGTTTTACTTCCTCCTTTCCAATTTGGATGCCTTTTATTTTTTCTTCTTGTCTGATTGCTATGGCTAGGACTTCCAGTACTATGCTGAATAAGAGTGGTGAAACTGGGAAATGGTTTTAATTTTTGCCCAATGAGTATGATATTGGCTGTAGGTTTGTCATATAAGGCTTTTATTATGTTGCGGTATGATCCCTCTATTCCCATTTTGCTGAGAGTTTTTATCAAAAAAGGGTGGTGGATTTTGTCAAATGCTTTTTCTGCACCAATTGATATAATCATGTGAGTTTTGTCTTGCAATCTGTTTATGTGATGTATCACACTTATTGATTTGCAAATATTGTACTAGCCTTGAATCCCTGGAATAAATCCAACTTAGTCATAGTGTATGATCTTTTTAACATATTTCTGGAACCAATTTGCTAATATTTTGTTGAGGATTTTAGCATCTATGTTCATCAGGGATATTGACCTATAATTATCTTTTTTTGTAGCATTTTTATCTAGTTTTGGAATTAGGGTAATTCTGGCCTTATAGAATGAGCTTGGAAGTGTTCCTTCCTCTTGAATTTTTTGGAATAGTTTGAGGAGTATAGATATTAAGTCTTATTTGAAAGCCCCATCCGGACTGGGGCTTTTTTTGTTTACTGGAAGTTTTTTGTTTTGTTTTGTTTTTTGTTTTTGTTTTTGTCTTACTGTTTCCATTTCATCAGTAGTTATCAGCCTGTTTTCTAATTCTTCCTGATTGAATTTTGGAACATTGTATTTTTCTAGGAATATTTCCATTTCATCCAGGTTGTACAGTTTGTTGGAATATAGTCATTCATTGTATCTTTTTTACGATCCTTTCTATTTCTGTGGTGTCAGTTGTTACTGCACCACTTTTGTTTCTGATTTTATTTATTTGGGTCCTCTCTCTTTGTTTCTTGATGAGTCTGGCTAAGGTTCCTCAGTCTTGTTTCTCTTTTCAAAGAACAAGTTCTTGGTTTCACTGATCTTCTGTATTTTATTTTATTTTATTTTATTTTATTGTCTCTATGTCGCTTATTTCTGCTCTGATCTTTATTATTTCCTTCCTTCTACTCACTCTGGGCTTTCCTTTTTGTTCTCTTGCTAATTCTTTAAGTTGTAGGGTTAGAGAAATTATTTTAAAATTTTCTTGTTCTTTTGCGATAGGCCTGTAGTTTTATGAACTTGCATCTCAGGACTGCCTTCACTGTGTCCCATACATTTGAAGTTGTTGTGTGTTCATTTTCATTTGTTTCCAGGATGTTTTTTATTTCTTCTTTCATCTCTTTGGTAACCCAGTCATTGTTTAAGAACATGCTATTTAGCCTCCCTGTGTTTGCATGTTTTTGAGTGTTTTTATTGTAGTTGATTTCTAATTTTATTCCATTGTCATCTGAGAAAATGTTTGATATGATTTCAATCTTCTTGAACTTATAGAGACTTAGTTTGTGTCCTAATATGTGGTCTCTCTTTGAAAATGTCCCATGTGCACTTGAGAAGAATGTATATTCTGTAGCTTTGGGGTAAGATGTTCTGAAAATATCAATTAATTCCATCTGATCTAGTGTATCATTTAGGATTGCTGTTTCCTTGTTGATTTTTTTGTCTAGAAGAACTATCCAGTGATGTCAGTGGGGTGTTAAAGTCCCCTACTATGATTTCATTGCTGTTGATATCTCCCTTAAAATCCTCCAGAATGTTTTTCTATATTTTGATGTTACTGTATTGGGTGCATATATGTTTACCAGAGTTAATATCCTCTTGTTGTATTGATCCCTTTAGTATTATGAAGTGGTCTTCCTTATCTCTTGTTATGGCCTTCACTTTGAAGTCTATTTTGTCAGATATGAGTATTACTACCCCAGTTTTTTGTGTGTTTTTTTCCATTTGCCTGGAAAATTTTTCCCATCCCTTTACTTTCCTTCTGTGTGAGTCCTTTGTTCTGTGGTGGGTCCCTTATAGACAGCAGGTATATGAATCATGTTTTCTTATCCATTCAGCTGCACTATGTCTTTTGATTGGAGCATTTAAGCCATTTACATTGAAGTTTATTACTGATAAGTAATGATTTAGTGTCATTATTTTTTATGCCTGTGTTCTTCTCTTTCTCTCTATTTCTTCTTCATACAACAGTCCCTTTAGCATTTTTTGCAGTGCTGATTTGGTGGTAATAAATTCTTCTAGCCTTTTTGTTTGTCTGCAAAGCTCTTTATTTCACCTTCAATTTTGAATGATAGCCTTGTTGGGTAAAGTAGTCTTGGGTTCAGTCTCTTAGTTTTCATTTTCTTATATGCTTTGTGCCATTCCCTTCTGGCCTGAAGTGTTTCTATTGAGAAATCATCTGATAGTCTAATGGTAGTCCCTTTTAGGTAACTTTCTGTCTCTCTCTTGGAGCCTTTAAGAGCCTTTCTTTGCCTTTAATGTTTGCCGTTTTAATTAATATGTGCTTAGGTGTTGGTCTTTTGGGGTTCATCTTGATTTGGATTCTGTGTGTTTCCTTAACTTGAGTGACTTTTTCCTTCACCAGGTTAGGGGCATTTTCTGCCATTATTTCTTCAAATAGGTTCTCCATTCTTTCTCAGGTTCTGCTCATTTTGGTACCCCTTTAATGAGAATGTTGTTACATTTCATGTTGTCCCAAAGCTCCCTTAGACTCTCTTCCTGCTTTTTAATTTTGTTTTTCCATTTGCTGTTCTGAATGGGTGTTTTTTTCCACCTTGTCTCTTTTAGCTGATTTGGCCCTCAGTTTATTCTAATCTACTGTTGAATCCTTCCTGGGTGTTCTTTATTTCAGCTATGTCATTTCTCATTTATAATTGATTCTTATTTATTGTTTCAAGCTCTCTTTGCATGTTGGTGTAGCTCTGATTAAGACCCTTATAATTCTCATTAAGTTGCTTGTAGTTCTCACTGGTTGTTTGAGCATCTTTGTTACCATTGTTCTGAATTCTTTATCTGACAAATTGTTTACCTCCATTTCATTTAGGTTATTTTCTGGTGATTCTTCATTTCTTTCATTTGGGGGTTGTTTCTTTGTCCCTCCATTTTTGCTGTTCTTTTGTTTTTGTTTCTATATATTAGATCAGACTACTATACCTTCCAGATTTTGTGAGGTAGTCTTATGTAGTAGGTGTTTTGTGGGACCCAGTGGTGCAGTCTCTTAGATCTCCTGAGCTGGGTGCTCTAGGAAAGCCCCTGACTTGAGTTATTTGGTTTCTCCTGTTGTAGTTGGGTCTTGAATGTTATTGTCTCGTTTGTGGATGGAGTCTCCTCTCAGGCTGGCTGACTATGTGGCTCACCCCTGACCATGTCGTGCAAGCTGTTGTGGAAGTGCTGACCAAACAGAACAAAATACAACACAATAAAACATAAAATAGAAGAAACAAAACCCAAACGTACTCAAGACCACTACAGCCCCAACAAAAGCAACCACCAGAGAAGAGAGAATTAGGAAAGATGAAAGAGAGTAAGATGCTAGAAAAAAAAAAAAAAAAAGAAGGAAGGAAAAAATAGGAGGAGAAAGCAAAATACAACACATAAAAAACACACAAACAAAATACAATAAGAAAAGGGGGGGACAGAATATATAGATACAGAGTTGAAATAAAGAAAATAAGAATAAAGAATTAGAGGAAGAGGGGAAGGAAAACAGTTTAAAATAAAGAAGAAAGAAAAGAAATGAAAGGTGGTCGAGGGGGGGGGGTTAAAAAGGAAAACAAAAGAGAAAGCAGATAGACCTAAAATAAGAAAAAGAAAAAAGATGAAAAAAGCAGGAGAAAAGAAAAAAGGGGAGGAGATGAGTAGTGAAAAAAAGAAACAAGAAAAAAATTTTGAGTAGGAAAAGGGAAGAGGAAAATTAGATATATGACTGAAACAACAGAGACTAGAATAATAACAAATCAATAAAGCAGATAGATAAAAAAGATAAATTTTAAAAGGGATAAAAAGAAAGGAAAGAGAAAACATAAAAAAGAAAAGAAGGAAAAGGGGAGGGGAAAAGTGAAAAGAAAAAAGGAGAAAAATGAAGTGAAGTGGCGTTTGTTTCAGTGGAATTTAGCGCCCCATGGGTGCTTGCTCTGGACCCCACTCTTCTGTTCTGGCTGCCAGTTCTGGGCTTCCTGCGAGGGACCTCAGTGCTAACCACTGTCCTTTGGCTCTCAGCAACCTGCTTGAAGCTCCAAGCGATCCACTGATCCACCGTTTGTGTCTGTCTCCACAGGCCTTGGTGGCAAACAGGAGGGGCCAATCTGCCCTCTAGAGTAGGTTTGTTAGCCACCCGGGCCCAGGGCTTGGTCAGCAGATTTCCTCTGGTTCCCCTTGTTCTGCCTCTGCCCGCCTTTGCCTGTCAGGCAGCTGTCAATCTTATCACTCTATTGTCTGTTTCTGAAAGGGCTTTAGGCAGGGAGGTGCTGTTTCGCTTTCAGGGAATGTGTTGGGCGTGTTTCCCTGTCCCAGAGCTGCTCCTCCATGAGTGGCCCACAGTATTACTCTGCCCTCGGCTGGACAGAGCTCCTCATATGGAGACCGGCGGGGTCGGCTGGAAACCTGGAGTTTTTATCGGTCCTCCCATCTGGGGAAATAACCGATGTGGTTCCTGGGATAGTGGGGCGGACGGCCCCTTCCCCAATCCAGGCACTGAGGGCTCCTGAGACTGTTCAACCCATGAGCTTGGCCTCTGCTTCTGTTTCCTCTGAAAAGCTCAACATGCAGGGTGTGGCTGGCGTGCAGGGCTCCTTGTGGTGTGCGGGCTGTGTCACCGAGGCAGGGGTTTTCTTTACCTGCCTGTGGCTGCTGGGAGCCGCTAGCTCCTCCAGGAAAAATGGCCGATGTGTGGGCCCTGGGTCTAGGCTCGGGTGCTCGGGGTGCGGCGCCCAGGGTTCCGGGCCTCTGTTTTTTGAGCCACCGCTCCCTCCTGTCTCGGCCTGCAGCCTCTTGGAGCTGGGTCAGCTCCTCTCACAACCTCGCCCTTCCTAACGGTCTCCCAGTGCTCTCTGCCCTTCCTTGATATGTCTCCTCCAAAGCTGAACCTCGGTTGTTAATTCCAGGTGAATGTTCTCCAATTTAGTTGCATTTGCAATCTGGCCCTGGGGCGAGGTGCCTGACAGGTCTGCCTATTCGGCCGCCATTTTCTTCTCTCCACTTTTATTCTTGCGCTGGTGGGTGTCCTGGGACATTTGCCGAGTGGGGCACCACGTGGGATGATGGGGTGGGGCACAGGGTCCACAGGCCTGGGACCCGTGACACCACTGTGCTAAGCCCATCCCTCCTCTGTTTCAGGAAAGTGCTTCTTTCCCTCTTCCTGTTTCCCCCAGGGAATTCCCCCACCCCCTCACCCCCCACACACACCTTCTGATTCTCCCTAATCAGGAAAGATCTTTTTACGACCTATTAAATCCAGCCCCCTTTTCTGGATGATGGCAAAGGCTTTATTTTCTAATCTTCCCAGGGGTGAGAGAAAGTATTTACATTCCATTTCTCTCAAGCAGCAAAACCATCGGGTTTCCAAATCAACAGTCCGGATGCCACATTCAGCTGCACCTCGGAGACTCCGGATTCTAGAAACATTTTCCAAAGGGATGGGGGCCTCAGCAATGCTGAGATCCACAAACATTCCAACACTCACTGAACTGCTGCTACATGTGATGCATAGAAGAGGCAGCAGCTGTGCGGACCACAACTGCTCCAGCTGCAGAGAAGAGAGAGGACAACTCAGCCACAAGACAGCCCTGTGGAGACCACCTCTGTCCCCTGACCGATAAGGATGAAACCATGAGGCGTAGACACGCAGTGGGACATAGTACAGAGAAGGAAAGCCTGCAGGTGCTGCGGCATGGAGGAGCCAGCCACTCCCAGAATGACAAACACTGCGTGATCCACTTACGTGAGGGCCCGAGAGCAGTCACCTTCATAGAAGCAGAAAGTCCAGTGGTGAGTGCCCAGGGCTGCGGCAGGGGAGGTGGGGGGAGGCAAACGGGGAGCTGCTGTCCAGTGGATATGAAGTGTCAGTTATGCAGAAGGAATAATTACTAGAGACTATGCCTGTAGACAGTGGCACTGTACGGACAGATCACGAGAATTCTCGTGTTTTCTGTTCTAAGGCTTGTGGCCAATCATGAGAACTCTGAAAAGATATTAGCTTGTAAGAACATGTAATAAATAACTTCGAAATGCAATGGGTATTTAATTTTAAAGAGTGCCTTTATCATGTATGTAAAACGTTTTTGTACTCGTTCAATAGAAGCTTATTTGGCCACTGGATAAAGCTAGCAATAAAACTACTGGTCCACAATGTGTTAACATTGGTTAAGTTCTCATGTTAAGTGTGCTTATCAAAATGAAGTTAAAATTTAAAAATAAATAAAAATGATTGAATAAATAATAAAAATGATAAAGGAAAGTAAAAGCTCGATCATCCCAAGAGACAGGAGGAACAGCTGACAGGCCCTGAAAGGCTCCGTGAGGCACGTTTGAGCTTGAGAATGCCTCGTTATTTCTGGGCTGTTTTCGGAAGAACGTTTGGTCAGAACCCTTTCTCCTCCTTCCGGGAGGAGATGACCACCCTCTGCTCTCGGGCATGGGCCCATGTGGCATTGACCCAGCTCCTAGCCCAGGCCCAGGCTGTGCGGAAGCCCCATGCACAACCCCTACCCTGGCCACCAGGGAGGTCTAGGAGGGCATGTGTCAGCCAGCCGCGCAGGAGCCCTGAGGATGCTCTCCTCCCTCTGGAACCTGAGAGGAGCTGCCTTCTGACATCAAGAGCAGGGAGGGACCAGCCCCAGGAGGAAGGCTCTCCAGACCCAGAGTCCGAATCGCGGGCGCCACCTACCGGCGAACCAGCGCCTTGTCAGCGGCTTGAGCCAATGCACTCCCCCTGAGAGTGAGGTTCCTGTCACGTGTGCCCAGATTTCTGACACACTTTACTAAAAGTAGCATTTTAATTAAGACAGAACATGAGGGCATTTACCATATTTGTTGATAAATTACTAAAAGTAATTTAAAAATCAGCCATTTTATGAAATGTAACCATAATAGTCCCTTGTTCAGTCAGTAGCTTTTCCATCAGGTAGCTGGTCACCAACCTGTCATGATGAATTAAGGTCTGTCCCGCAGTGTGTTCCGGTCACTTAGGGTACAATGTATGTGCTACGTGTAAGGGATGTTATTTATGAAGCTTCACAATCCATGTAAAGAGCCCCAGGATCCTCAGGAGGAAAAGAAGAAGAAATAAATAAAACCCTTTGAATCTGCAGATGGGAGACATTTTTTTTTCTTTTCCTTTTTCTTTTTTGTCTCAAAATGATCTACATGTATTTATTACAACCCAGGAGTTAATTTTTTTTAGTATGTGTTAGGATGAGATTCATATGCCCTTATACATAAAGATGTAGTATTCTTCTTATTCTTCTTTTCCTGTATGTATATTATTTTGAAGTAATGCTCAGACTGGTATATGAAAAAAATTATGAAAATTTAAATCTAGAATTTTTAATTGCATTCATTCAAAAATACTCAAAAAGGTTAATATTATAGATTCTTTTTTAAAAATTAATAAATCTTTATTGTTCAGATTATTACAATTGTTCCTCTTTTTTCCCCTCATAGCTCCCCTCCACCCGGTTCCCACCCCACCCTCTGCCCTTACCCCCCCACACACTGTCCTCATCCATAGGTGTACGCTTTTTGTCCAGTCTCTTCCCGCACCTCCCACACCCCTATCCCCCCGAGAATTGTCAGTCCACTTCCTTTCTATGCCCCTGATTCTATTGTATTCACCAGTTTATTCTGTTCATCAGATTTTTAATTCACTTGATTTTTAGATTCACTTGTTGATAGACATGTATTAGTTGTTTATAATTTTTATCTTTACCTTTTTCTTCTTCTTCCTCTTCTTAAAGAATACCTTTCAGCATTTCATATAATACTGGTTTGGTGGTGAAGAACTCCTTTAGCTTTTTCTTATCTGTGAAGCTCTTTATCTGACCTTCAATTCTGAATGATAGCTTTGCTGGGTAGAGTAATCTTGGTTGTAGGTTCTTGCTATTCATCACTTTGAATATTTCTTGCCACTCCTGCCTGGCCTGCATAGTTTCTGTTGAGAAATCAGCTGACACTCATATGGGTGCTCCCTTATAGGTAATTAACTGTTTTTGTCTTGCTGCTTTTAAGATTCTCTCTTTGTTGTTTGCTCTTGGCATTTTAATTATGATGTGTCTTGGTGTGGTCCTCTTTGGATTCCTTTTGTTTGGGGTTCTGTGAGCTTCCTGGACTTGTAAGTCTATTTCTTTCACCAGGTGGGGGAAGTTTTCGGTCATTATTTCTTCAAATAGGTTTTCAGTATCTTGCTCTCTCTCTTCTTCTGGCACCCCCATAATTTGGATGTTGGTATGCTTGAGGTTGTCACAGAGGCTCCTTACACTATCTTCAAATTTTTGGATTCTTTTTGCTTTTTGCTTTTCTGGCTGAGTATTTTTTGCTTCTTTGTATTTCACGTCTTTGACTTGATTCTTGCGGTCCTCTAGTCTACTGTTAGGTCTCTGTATAATATTTTTTATTTCAGACAGTGTATGTTTAATTTCTAGTTGGTCCTTTTTCATATCCTCGAGGGTCTCATTGAATTTATTGGCCTTTTCTAGGAAATTATTGAAAAACCTTATAACCGTGGTTTTGAACTCTACATCCAGTCATTTGTTTTCCTCCATTTCGTTCATTTGTGATCTGTTTCTTTGTCTCCACATTTTCGTTGCTTCCCTGAGTTGGTAGAGTAGCTTTGTGTGGTAGGTGTCCTCTAGGGCACAGTGGCTCAGCCTCCCCAGTTACCTGAGGTAGACACTCTTGGTGCACCCCTTTGTGGACTGTGTGCTCAGCCTTGTTGTAGTTAAGTCTTGATTGTTGTTGGTATCACTGGGAGGAATTGACCTCCAGGCCAATTGGCTGTGAGGATCAGCTGTGTCTACGCTGGGAACACTTCTGTGCTGGAGACACTCTTATGAGACAAGACTTGCAAAATTGCAAAAGCCTCTGTGCTCAGCTTGGATGGGGAGGAGTTTCAGGGTGGAGCAGACAGCCTTGGTTTCCCATCAGCCCTGCCCTATGAGGCCTCTGGGTCTCAGTGTCCCTCAGTTATCGCTGCAAACACCTCTGAGAGAAAGCTGCCCTCAAGTTTCGCCCGCTGCCAGACAGTCCAGTTTCTCCTCGAATGAGTCGGGGTTCCCAGAAACTTGCCCGGAACTGGAGTTCAACGCAGTCGGGAGCTTCTGTCTCGCTCCCGCTTTAGAAAGCCAGCTGCGCACTCAGCCTCCCGTGCGTTCAGCAGTCAGTCCTCTCTGCGCTCACACGCGCGCGCCTCCAGACCTCTGCCTTCCGCAGCTCCCGAGTCTCAGTGTGCTTTCTTTTTCCTGACAGTCCAGATTCCCCCCGAATGAGTCTGGTTTCCCAGCATCTCGCCCAGGACTGGAGCTCAGTGCAGTTGGGAGTTTCCTTCTCCCTCCTGCTTTAGAAAGCCAGCTGAGTACTCAGACGCCTATGCACACAGCCACCCATCCTCTCTGCATGCGAGCCTCCATACCTCAGCCTTTTGTAGCTCCTCTGAGTCTCAATGTGCTTTCCTCATTTCTTCTAGTTGTAGAATTTCCACTCAGCCAGCTTTCCTGTGGTTCTGGATGGTGTCCGTTTTGTCTTTTAATTGTAGTTTTGATATTGTTGTGCGAGGCAGCAGTTTAGGTGTTTACCTATGCCGCCATTGGTTTCTCAATATTATAGTTTCTTAGGAGTCTTAAAAACCACTTCTTAAAAATACTGCAATGAGCCCTTGCCAGTGTTTCTCAGTGGTTAGAGCATCAACCAACACACTAAAGGGTCCCGGGTTCAATTCCCAGGCAAGGGCACATTACCTCAGATGCAGGTTCGATCCCCGGCCCCAGTTGGGTGTGTGTGGGAGGCAACCAATTGATGTGTCTCTCTCACATCAATATTTCTCTCTCTCTCTCGCTCTCGCTCTCGCTCTCTCTGTCTGTCTTTCTCTCTCTCTCCTCCTCCTCCCCCCTCCCTCCCATTATCTCTAAAAATTAATGGAAAAAATATCTTCAGGTGAGGATTAACAAAAAAATGAAAATCTATATATCATCAAAAGTGAATGTATAATTTATTTTTGGAAAAAATAGTTAAAACTAAGGTTTTCCAATAAAGGGAAGAAATAACAATAGGAGATCATACCATCGTTACATGTTAATTGCCATGTTCTGAACAATGTGGATGTGCTTATTAACATGTATTCATTAACAATATGAATCTTTTGAGATTTAGAAACCACAAACGCGGAGAGATCCAAGATGGCGGTGTAGGTAAACACCTAAACTGCTGCCTCGCACAACAATTTCAAAACTACAACTAAAAGACAAAACGTCTATCACCCAGAACCACGGGAATGCTGGCTGAGTGGAAGTTCTACAACTAGAAGGAAAGAGCAAACAGCATTGAGAGGTGCACAAGCGCTGAAAAGCTGAGGTACGGAGACGCGCGAATCGGGCTGGCGACGGGTGACTGGGAGCGCTGCTGTTTTCAACCCGAAGGGAGACAAGCTCCCGATTAATCCGAACTCATTTCTGGGGAGACGCAGGGGACCCAAACTCCTACGGGGAGAAGCTGGACTGTCTGCTGTGGGGTCGGAAAGTGAGGGAGGCTTGCTTGCAGGGCTGCGGCGCAGGAACAATTGTTTATTGTGCTGGGGCGCGGGACGCGGGGACACGGTCGGAGACGCAGAGCTGGCTTACTGGCAGCCATCGCTGTTTGCCACACCCTAGCCTAGAGACGCCTTGAGACCCCGCCCTTCACAATCTACGAACCCACCCAAGCTCCAAGCAGCGCCTTTAGCATATGAATGGCCTGCCCTATCGCAGCTTAACCTAGCAAACTTGCAGCCCGGGTCAGACAGCTCCAAAACCTCCAAACCCCAAGCAAAGAGGAGAAAACTGTAGTTCTTGCTGTAGCTCCTGCTGGGTGGCCTCAGACAGTAGCTGACCTGCACCCCATTGGAGATCCAGAAGCCAGTGTACCTAGTGGTCAGTGTGAGACACCAGATTTCAACTCCTCACATCCATAAGTGATACATTCAAGAGGCAGACTCAGTGAGCACCAAAGCCCCACTGAAACAAGTCCTGCACCATAAGCGTATCTCCAGCGCAGCAGTTCTTCCATTATAGACACAGCGGGTCCTCACAGCCATTGGCCTGGAGGTCAATTCCTCCCAGTGTACCAACAGCAATCAAGGCTTAACTACACCAAGACTTTGCACTCAGCCCACAAAGGGGTGTACCAAAGGTGTCCACTGGGGAGGCTGAGCTACTGGCCCCTATAGGTCTCCTACCACACAAAGCCACTCCATCAACATAAGGAAGCAGCAAAATGTGGAGACAAAGAAACATATCACGAATGAGAGAAATGGAGAAAAGCAAACTAATGGACGACATAGAGTTCAGAACCACATTTATAAGGTTACTCAAGAATCTTCTAAAAACCGCCGAGAAACTTGATGAGACCTCCAAGGAGCTTAGTGAGACCTTCAAGGACCTTAATGAGAATGCCAAAAAAATGGAAAAGGACCAGTCAGAAATTAAGCATACACTGTCTGAAATAAAGAATATACAGAAACTCAACTGTAGATCAATGTACCCCAAGAATCAAACCAAAGATCTGAAATATGAGGAAACAAAAAACGCCCAACCAGAAAAACAAAAAGAAAAAATCCAAAAATATGAAGATAGTGTAAGGAGCCTCTGGGACAACTTTAAGCGTACCAACATCCGAATTTTTGGGGTGCCAGAAGAAGAGAAAGAGCAAGATACTGAAAACCTATTAGAAGAAATAATGACAGAAAACTTTCCCTACCTGGTGAAAGAAATAGACTTACAAGTTCAGGAAGCACACAGAACCCCATACAAGAGGAATCCAAAGAGGACCACACCAAGACACATCATAATTAAAATGCCAAGGGCAAAAGACAAAGAATCTTGAAAGCAGCAAGAGAAAAACGGTTAGTTACCTACAAGGGAGCACCCATATGACTGTCAGCTGATTTCTCAGCAGAAACTATGCAGGCCAGAAGGGAGTGGCAAGAAATATTCAAAGTAATGAACAGCAAGAACCTACAACCAAGATTACTCTACCCAGCAAAGCTATCATTCAGAGTTGAAGGTCAGATAAAGAGCTTCACAGACAAGAAAAAGCTAAAGGAGTTCACCACCACCAAACCAGGATTACATGAAATGCTGAAGGGTGTTCTTTAAGAAGAGGAAGAAGAAGAAAAAGGTAAAGATAAAAATTATGAACAACAAAATGACATCAAATACATACCTACCAACAAGTGAATCTAAAAATCAAGTGAATAAAAAATCTGAAGAACAGAATGGACTGGTGAATATAATAGAATCAGGGACATAGAAAGGGAGTGGACTGACAATTCTCAGGGGGAAGGGGGTATGAGGGGTGCGGGAAGAGACTGGACAAAAAGCTTACACCTGTGGATGAAGACAGTGGCGGGGGGGTAAGGGCATGGGGTGGAGTGGGGAATCAGGTGGAGGGGAGCTAGGGGGAAAAAAAGAGGAACACCTGTAATAATCTGAACAATAAAGATTTATTTAAAAAAAAACAAAAACAAAAAAAAACCACAAACGCTTGTCAATGTTGTAAATTCATAAATGTTGAAATAAATACCTAGAAATAGGTAAATTTTAAAAACTGAAGCCTTTGACAGTGTTTATAGATCAACCCGAATGTTAGGTAGAAATAGTACATTGACATTACTACTAGTTTCCACTTAATTTTTTCATAGTATGCCTGTCTGGTGTTGCATTCATAAAGATACTGCCTACATCCACATGGGTACCCCAAGAGATGGTGACGAATCACTTTATAGAGCCAAGATCATCAACAGAGTATACTAAATGTCAATAGCATTGATCTGTTTCAAAAAGAGTGTTGTTTCCAGCCCTAGCTGGTTTAGCTCAGTGGATAGAGCGTCGGCCTGCCGACTGCAGAGTCCCAGGTTCAATTCCAGTCAAGGGCACATGCCCAGGTTATGGGCTTGATCCCCGGTGTAGGGGGGTGCAGAAGGCAACCAATCAATGATTCTCTCTCATCATTGATGTTTCTATCTCCCTCTCCCTTCCTCTCTGAAATCAATAAAAAATATATTTTAAAGAGAGAGTGTGTTGTTTCTATAGGGTCCAAAAAATGCCAAACCAGATGATGGGTCAATAAAGTCAGCCCATAACCTTGGGCTCAGAGAGCGCAGCATTTTCCCCAGCACCACTGATGAACTTCCTCAGAGCATTTCTCTTTCATGTTTACCTCCTCACTCCAAACAGCCCTACCATTCTTAGTTTTCTGTGTTACAGTCAGAATCATTAGTTTGTTGGTGGCCATTTCTGCAAACAGTCACATGAGACTCATCAGAAACTGAAGGTCCTGCCGTTGAAAAGGCTTTGGGACTGACATCCCTTTTAACTAAAGAGTAAAATCCTGGGAGATAGGAAACCAGTCACAGAGCACAGTGGCCATTTCTAGCAGAAAGGGCAGATGCAAAATAGCTTTCCTTACGTAAAGTTGTTCCAGCCACCACTACCGCCTCCAGTTGTCTCAGACCCTGACTCTTCCTCCTGCTGTCAATGGAAGACATTTTTAATGATGTTTCCACTTGTCTGAAGTGAAAAATAACTGGAAATTAAAAGTTAAATTTACATTTTTCTTTATTCTTGTTTTCTGAATTCTTCACATGAAAAAACTTTTTTTTTTCTAATTGTTGGGTGGGAGGGATAAGGAGTGGAATGGCCTCATGCTGCTCCTCCAAGCTCTGTCTGTAGGTCAATTTTTGCAAGAAAGTCACTTCTTGTCTCCTGCTATGTTACCTCAGAACTTTGGTTGCCCATGCACGTGTAAAAACGTTGTGGTCCCCAAGAAAGAAAACAGTCCTAGTTAAAATTTGCAATGAAACTTAAGAATTAAAAATCCACACAGTTTTCAACCAGCCAGCGTGGCTCAGTGGTTGAGCATCGACCTATGAACCAGGAGGCCAAGGTTTGATTCCCGGTCAGGGCACATGCCCGGGTTGCAGGCTTGATCCATCCCCCCATGTGGACCTTGGCTGCAGGAGACAGCCAATCAATGATTCTCTCTCATCATTGATGTTTCTATTTATCTCTCCCTTCCTCTCTGAAAGCAATAAAAATATATATGTTTTTTTTAATCCACACGGTTTTGAAGTCTTATAACACACTCATTCTTAACCTTTGTGTACCATCTTAAAATCCAGTTTCTTCTGGATCGTGTAAGAACAAGGTTGCCACTGTGAAATTTTATGCCACATTTTAATGGTCCCACATATGCTCCCATGTACAGTGGCCCAAGTGCCCACTAAGATGGTCTTCCGTTAACAACATCTGAGCCTGGAGTCCAATGTCCCCATCAAGGCACACGGGCTCCGGGTAAGATGGGCAGTGCATACACTAGTCACAGAAAGCAGACCCGTTGCTCAGAGGCCCACTGGAGTTTTTAACATGTATTTGTTGAACTGACTGGTTGTCTCTTTGCATCATTTTCAGAATTTAATTATGGCAACAACTTGCCTCCTCCGAGGAAAATTACGTGTTTTTGTCATGTGGTAACAAGAATAGCATGGCTTATGGTTCTGGTGTGGATTCTCAGCACAGGGACCCAGACAAACTTTAAACTCAGTAGTTATTTTGGCCTTTACTGTTGGAATATTGGCATTCTCCTTTTGCTTGGTTTGATTTTATATTTTTTAAATTGACTATCTTGTTCAGCATACTTTTTATATAAACCATCTATGTATTTTTAAAAGGCTATATGAAAACAAATTTTTAATTCTTTTTCAGGGAAAATGACCAAACCAGTTGGATGGATAACTATACACCTTTGAGACTTTGCCTTAAGAATATCTCCTCTTGCCCTAGCTGGTTTGGCTCAGTGGATAGAGCGTCAGCCTGTGGACTGAAGGGTCCCAGGTTCGATTCCCGTCAAGAGCACATGCCCACTTTGCAGGCTCAATCCCCAGTAGGGGGCATGCAGGAGGCAGCCAATCAAGGATTCTCTTTCATCATTGATATTTCTCTCTCTCTCTCCCTCTCTTTTCCTCTCTGAAATCAATAACAATAAAAATAAAAAGAATATCTCCTCTTCTGCATAAAATCTCTCTAGTTTACTAAACACTACAAAAATTTCTGCAGACCACTCTTGTACATGAGCATGGAGAAATGCTGAAAAAGCATCCTTCTTGTCCACCTCCCCTGGGAGCCTGTTAGCTGTCTCCGTTTCTCTCTCTGTCTCTGTGTGTGTGTGTGTGTGATCCTGTGACATTCCTCTACATCAGCATTTTCCAAACTATGACCTGAAAAGCACCATGGTCAGGCACCAACCCAAATGTCCACCAACAGGAAAATAGTTAAGCCAAGGATGGCCTATTCATATAACGAAATACTATTCAGCAATAAAAATGATCAACTGCTGATACGAGATGTGCGTAGATCTCAAATACGTCGTGTAGCATGAAAGAAGCCAGACACACAGGACCGTGTGCTGTGTGGCTCCACTGATACCGAGTTCTAGGACAGGGCAAACCACCCACTCAGAGTCCTGGAGGTCAGAGGAGTGGTGGCCCAGCCAGGGAGGGTGATGGAGATGGAGACCTCTGTGGTGATGGCATTGTTGTCTGTCTTGATGGGGACATTGGTTTCACAACTGTGTGCCTTTGTGGAAATGAATAGAAGGGGGCACCCTCAAAAGTGATACATCTTATTTATGTAAATTGTACCTTATGTTTGTTAAGTTATTAAAAATGAGCGTCCTCTGACATGTTCAAATGTGTTCCCTTTAAGGTTGAGATCCTGGTAAACTGTCTTTGGGAAACAGGAGCATAAAAACAGCCAAACTAGTTCACTGGTACAGGGATCCTCAGGACCTATGCTAATGGGACTGAAGTAAAGATGTTCCAATGGTCCTAAAGAATAGAGCAGAAGGTGTCCCATTAGGTCAACACTTGATCGGAATGGCTTTAAGTACAACTCTGTCTGGTGGCTACTCCACTGCTGGTGCAGCCACAGACCCTGTGCACAAAGATCCTTCCTCCTGGTGCCACAGAAACACACAAATGACAACTGATGAGAACTAAACAGAAAAACAAATCTAAAGCCAAACATCTGGTATTGTTAGGTGTTTGGGATACTTGTCAAAAAAGTTCAGTCTCTTAATGGGAAGCACCTCCAAGACCTTAACATCCTTCATGCTTGCTTGTTTATATAGTTTTTCATTGTTACAATCAGACAATCAGGTCAAACATTCCTTGAACTGTCATCACGATATTTCTCAGCCTGAGAAAACCAGCTTTCCTCTTCAGTTAGGAATGAAAGCTAGGGAAATGCCATTGCCCACAGGGACAGGGGTCTCTCTAAATGTCATTTTAATATGAACATTTTCTGGTGGGGAAATCAATTACATTTCCATGAAGTACCTTTCTGGAATTCTGTAAATTACAATGCTAATGACCACTGGGCATTGCTGGGGAGACGATTTGAAGCTGCCAGGAAGTAAGGGGGCAGGTGAGGCCTGAGTCTGGGGACACAGACAAGCTTCACATGACACCTGCTCTTCCAGGCTTGGTGGGTGGCACCCAGAGCCCAGGCCTGCCTACTCTTGCATCCCCTGGACACTGAGGCAGAATAGAGCTTCTAGAAATCCACACCCCTCCCAGAGAGCACTGACTTCAGAATTTCTCAGCTTTAAAAAAACAACAACAAGGAGCCACCGCTTAGACATTTGAAAAACCAAATCCAAGTTCACATGTTTTGGAGTTTGTAGATGGAAATGTGATATAGAAGTTATCCAAATGTGTCTTTGGAGAGGTTAACAATTGGCTCCAGTGATTTTACTGAGAAAAGCAGTTAATGCTAAAATCCTCAGCAAAATATTAGCAAATTGGATCCAGCAATATATTAAAAAGATCATACACCATGACCAAGTGGGATTTATTCCAGGAATGCAATATTTGCAAATCAATAAATGTGACACATTACATAAACAAATTGAAAGACAAAAATCACATCATCATATCAATAGACACCAAAAAAAGCATTTGACAAAATCCAACACCCATATTTGATAAAAATTCTCAACAAAGTGGGATTAGAGGGATCATATCACAACATAGTAAAAAGCCATATATGACAAACCTACAGTGAACATCATACTCAATGGACAAAAACTAAAACCATTTCCCCTAAGAACAGGAACAAGACAGGGATGTCTGCTTTCACCACTCTTACTCAATACTAGAGGCCTGGTGCATGAAAATTCATGCACTGGAGGCGGGGGTCCCTCAGCCCGGCCTCCCCCCGTCACAGTCTGGGAGCCCTCAGGGGCAGGAGGCCACCCAGCAATCAGGGGAAGGTGACGCCCCATCACACCTCTGCTGCTATCACTGCCGGCAGCACAAACCTTGGCCAGCCCTGGTTACCTGAGCCTTGGGTGGTCCTGGGCATCTGGGCAGCCGCCATCCACAGGTTGCCTGTGCCTCTGGCTGGCCCTGGGTGGCTGGGGGGCTGAGGGGACTGGGGGACTTCAGAGGCAGGCGCCCCAGCGGCACTGAGGGGACTGGGCACCACCATCTTGTAGCTGTGGGTGCTGCCATCTTTGAGGGTGTGGCAGTCAATTAGCGTATTCCCTCCTTATTGGCTGTGGGCGCCGCCATCTTTGAGGGCAGGGCAGTCAATGACCATATTCCCTCCTTATTGGCTATGGGCACCACCATCTTTGTGACGGCATGAGGGTCAATTAGCATATTTCCTCTTTATTAGATAGGATAGTACTGGACATCCTAGCCACAGTGGTCAGACAAGAAGAAGAAATAAACCCATTTTGGCTCAGTGGATAGAGCGTTGTCCTGTGGACCAAAGAGTCCCTGGTTCAATTCCGGTCAAAGGCATGTACCTGGGTTGCAAGCTCCTCCTTGGCCTGGGATCTGGGCTCATGCAGGAGGCAACCAACTGATGTGTTTCTCTCACATCAATATTTCTCTCTATCTTTCCCTCTCTCTTTCACTCTCTCTAAAATCAATGGAAAAATATCCTCAGGTGAGGATTTAAAAAAGAAGAAGAGGGAGAGGAAAAATGGTGGCAGAATAGACAGACGTGTTCCGAGCCTTGTCCCGGAGCAGAAAGAAAGAACAGCTGAGGGTCGTATGAGGAGTGTTTGTTGGCAAGTTAAGGGACAGCTAAACTCCAGAAGAAGGTGGAGGACTGCTAGACGGGTTCCCCTGATCTGACAGCCCCCACTGCGGCTGGGTCCCCTCCCGGAGCTGCAGGCTTGGACCCGGAGTCTGCGCCATCTTGAGCGGGAAAGTGGAGCTTATCGGAAGCCTGAGAATCCACAACTGCGGCACCCACGGAACAGCTGCAAGCCCCAGAACACTGGTCCCCAGTTGGCGCAAACAGGCAGATTCAGAGGAGCTCTACACTCCACCACGGAAAGGTCAGATTTCGCCTGGGATAAGGTGAGGTCTCTGGTCCCGGCGGGAGAGAGGAACGTGCGTTTTGTGGGAGCTGGAGGACCAGGGAAGTCTGAGCCTAGAAAAATCCGTGGCTGTTGGGGCTGGCGCGATCTGTGAATGTGGAAGGGGGTCATCAGAGCTGCTAACAGAAGGGATCTCTAAAAAGCAACCCATTTTGATCTGACGTGCAGGGACAGCCTAAGAATTTCAAGGTATGCCGGCTGCTTAGACTTACGCGCAGCGCCGGAGTTCGCACACTTGGGCTTTTTCCTCTTCAAATCCTTGCTTCTGATTACTAAGCCCAATACATAGGATCACCCAGTTGGGGACACCCTGGGAGACTGCAGGGGAAAGTTGTTTTTCTGGAACCTGGGGATCGGAGTGGGGAGTGACCATCGGAGAGCCAGCTCTGAGGCAGCCCACTCCCACAAACCGGTAGTGAGTGCCACAGGGAAAGAAGGCTCTAACACTGCCTAGAGAGGCCATAGATAGACCCGGAAGTCATTCCAGAAACACTGCCACCCAGGGGCTGAATCACAAATTGACTCTTGTGTAATCAAAAATAAAGGAATACGAGAAATTAAGACACACCGCCTGCTTAAAATCAGGACTGGCTTACAACACTGAAGAGTAGTGGAACGCAGGGAACTGCAATACTGTCCGGACTGAGAAACAGGCGTGCCAAACAGAACAACAGAGGAAGTGAATGACCTTCACTACTCCACATTTTATTTCTATTTTTTGTTTTTTATTTTTTTACTTTCATTTTTTGCATCTTTTACTCAAGAAACTAATTTTTTTCTTTTTTCCTCACTTGATTTTACTTTTATTAATTATTACATTTTTATTTTCAATCCATATTATTACTACTGCTATTTTATCTTTTTTTTTTAAGTGTATTTTATTTTCTCTTCATTTTACTTTGGGATTAGTGTTCTACATTCTATTTTCATCTTTCCTTTAGCATTGTTTTACTTTATCTCAACTCTACCTTTATGCCATCACACTCTTCCTAACCTTCCCCTTTTCGGTGTCCTGTTTATCTTACCCCTTTCCTGCTTTAGATTTCCCCTATTCTTTCTGTTTACCCCCTGTTAAAATTTCACCCTACTTAAATATCTAATCTCCAATCCCCTGCTCCAAGTCCTTCCACACCTCTCTCTTTGCTGTCTTAACTATCCAAAAAAATTGTTTTTCTCTCTGTCCTTTTGTTGTTGTTTGCTTGAATGTTGATTATATCGAATTTTTATGCTTTTTTGTGAGATTGTTTTGCTTATTCTTCTTTTCTTTGTTTATTTTTTTGTTTGTCTTGTGCTTCTGTTTTCCCTTGCCTCACTCAATATTAGTTGGTGTTGTAGTTTGTATTAATCCCCAGGTACTTGTTGCTGGCATTTGCTGGGATTAGTGATTGTTCTATTGGAGTTTTATCCCCATATATATAGTTTGTTCCCCTTTATCCCTTAGTCTCTTTCTTGTCTCTCTTACTTTTTTTCTCCTTTCCCAATTTCATTTTGACACTCCTTTTTTTTTTTCCTTTCTTTCTTTTTCCTCTTCTTCTTTCTCTCCTATCCCCTAATTTGCCTTTCTCTGGTGGTCACCTTTATTGGAGGTTATTAATATAGTGAATACATTTCTGTTCAGTGTCTTGTGTGTTGTACCTGGTAGTGCTGTATTTTATGCCTTTAAATCACCGCAGGAGAGAGAGAACTACATAACCAGACACCCAGAGAAGAGAGACCATGGGGAGACAAAGAAACAGCCCGCATATGAAAGAAAAGCAGGCATCACCAGAAAAGGAAGTAAACGAAATGGAGGCAAGCAACCTTCCAGAAAAAGAATTCAGAGAAATGGTCATGAGGTGGCTGAAAAGAATGGAAGACAATTTCGACAATATGAGCAAGAACCAAGAGGAGCCGAAACCGGTTTGGCTCAGTGGATAGAGCGTTGGCCTGCGGACTGAGGGGTCCCGGGTTCGATTCCGGTCAGGGGCATGTACCTTGGTTGCGGGCACATCCTCAGTGGGAGGTGTGCAGGAGGCAGCTGATCGATGTTTCTCTCTCATCGATGTTTCTAGCTCTCTATCCCTCCCCCTTCCTCTCTGTGAAATATCAATAAAATATATTTTTTTAAAAAAAAAAGAACCAAGAGGAAATGAAGAAGAACCAAGAAGAAATGAAAAATGACATCACTGCTGTAAAGAACTCAATAGAAAGCATCAAGAGTAGACTAGAAGAAGCAGAGGACTGCATCAGTGAGCTAGAAGACAAGATGGGAAAAAATACCCAAGTAGAGCAACTTCTAGAAAAAAAAATTAAAAGGCAGGAGGAGAGCCTAAGGGAACTTTGGGACAACACGAAATAAAACAACATCTGCATAATAGGGGTTCCAGAAGGAAAGAAAGCTGAGCAAGGAATAGAAAACCTCTTTGAAGAAATAATGACAGAAAATTTCCCTGATATAGGGGAAAAAACCCCACACAAATCCAAGAAGCTCACAGAGTCCCAAGCAAAATGAACCCCAAAAGACCGACGCCAAGGCACATCATAATTAAATTGGCAAATACCAATGACAAAGTAAGAATCTTAAAAGCGGCAAGAGAGAGATAGAAAGTTACATACAAAGGAACCCCCATCAGACTAGCAACTGATTTCTCAACAGAAACTCATCAGGCCAGAAGGGAATGGAATGAAATATACAAAGCCATGCAAAGGAAGGGTCTGAATCCAAGAATACTGTACCCAGCAAGGCTATCAATCAAAATTGAAGGTGAAATCAGGAGCTTTAGACAAAAAAGGACTAAGGGAATTTATTACCACCAAACCAGCAATGCAAGAAATGCTAAAGGGTCTGCTGTAAAAAAAAAAGAAATAGGAAGTGAAGAAGGAACACAGGGGTAAAGAATAAAAATGGCGACAAATAAGTACCTATCAAAAATAACTTTAAATGTAAATGGATTAAATGCCCCAATCAAAAGACATAGGGTAACGGATTGGATAAGAAAACAAGACCCATATATCTGCTGTCTACAAGAAACCCACCTCAAAAAAAAAAGAGACGCACACAGACTGAGGGTGAAGGGATGAAAAAAGGTTTTCCAGGCAAATGGAACTGAAGAAAAACCTGGGGTAGCAATACTTATATCTGACAAATTAGATCTCAAAGTGAAAGACATAACAAGAGATAAGGAAGGCCACTTCATAATACTAAAGGGAGCAATCCAACAAGAAGAAATAACTCTGGTAAACATATATGCACCCAATACAGGAGCACCCAAATACATAAAAAAACTCCTGGAGGATATCAAGGGAGAGATTGACAGCAATACAATCATAGTCGGAGACTTTAATACCCCACTATCACCATTGGACAAATCCTCTAAAAAAAAATTAGCAAAGAAACATCAATCCTAAATGACTCACTAGACCAGATGGAATTAATTGATATCTTCAGAACATTTCACCCCAAAGCCACAGATTATACATTCTTCTCAAGTGCACATGGGTCATTTTCAAAGATAGACCATATATTGGGACATAGGCAAAGTCTCTTCAAATTCAAGAAGATAGAAATCATATCAAGCATCTTCTCAGACCACAGTGGCATAAAACTGGAAATCAACTACAATAAAAACAACCCAAAGAAATCAAACACATGGAGACTAAACAGCATGCTATTAAACAATGATTGGGTTACCAGAGAGATCAAGGAAGAAATAAAAAACATCATGGCAACAAATGACAATGAAAACACTACAATCCAAAATCTATGGGACACAGCGAAAGCAGTCTTGAGAGGGAAGTTCATAGCTCTACAAGCCTACTGCAAAAAAACAAGAAACAATGGTAATAAATTACCTAACCATACAACTCAAAGAGCTAGAAAAAGAGCAACAAGAAAAGCCCAGTGTAAGCAGAAGGAAGGAAATAATAAAGATCTGAGGGGAGATAAATGACCTAGAGACCAAAGAAACAATACAAAAGATCAACAAAACCAAAAGCTGGTTCTTTGAAAGGATAAACAAGATTGATGAACCTCTAGCCAGGCTCACCAAGAAGCAAAGAGAGTGGACCCAAATAAACAAAATCAGAAATGAAAGAGGTGAAATAACAACAGATCCCGCCAAAATACAAAGGATTGTTAACAAATACTACGAACAACTCTATTCCAATAAACTGGACAACCTGGAGGAATTGAATATATTCCTAGAAAAATATAACCTTCCAAAACTCAATCAGTAAGAATCTAAACAGCTCAATATGCCAGTAAAGATGGAAGAAATTGAAGCAGTCATCGAAAAGCTTCTGGCAAATAAAGCCCGGGGCCAGACGGCTTCACAGGAGAGTTTTACCAAACATTCCAGGAAGAACTAAAACCTATCCTCCTGAGACTATTCCAAAAAATTCAAGAGGAAGGAACACTTCTAAACTCCTTCTATGAAGCCAGCATCACCCTAATACCAAAACCAGATAAAGACAACACAATGAAGGAGAATTACAGGCCAATATCCCTCATGAACGTAGATGCCAAAATCCTCAACAAAATTCTAGCAAATCGGATCCAGCAGTACATCAGAAAGATCATACACCATGACCAAGTAGGGTTTATCCCAGGAATGCAAGGATGCATTCAATAAATGCATATATTCGCAAATCAATACATGTGATACATCACATAAACAAATTGAAAGATAAAAATCACATAGTCATATCAATTGATGCAGAAAAAGCATTTGACAAAATCCAACACCCTTTCTTGATAAAAACTCTCAACAAGGTGGGAATAGAAGGATCATACCTCAACATAATAAAAGCTATATATGATAAACCCACAGCTAAAATCATACTCAATGGGCAAAAACTAAAACCATTTCCCCTAAGAACAGGTACAAGACAGGGATGCCCACTCTCACCACTCCTGTTCAACATAGTACTGGAAGTATTAACCATTGCAATTAGACAAGAAGAAGAAATAAAAGGCATCCAAATTGGAAAAGAAGAAGTAAAGCTGTCCCTATTTGCAGATGACATGATATTGTACATAAAAAACCCGAAAGACTCCATCAAAAAACTAACAGACTTAATAAATGAATTTGGCAATGTAGCAGGATACAAAATTAACGCCAAGAAATCTATGGCATTTCTATACACCAATAGTGAACTTACAGAAAGAGAGACTAAAAAAGCAATCCCATTTACCATCGCACCAAAAAAAAATTAAGATACTTAGGAATAAACCTAACCAAGGAGGTAAAAGACCTATACGCGGAAAACTATAGGACACTGAAAAAAGAGATAGAGGAAGATGTAAACAGATGGAAGAACATACCATGTTCATGGATTGGTAGAATCAACATCATTAAAATGTCCATACTACCCAAAGCAATTTATAGATTCAATGCACTCCCCATTAAAATACCAATGGCATATTTCACAGACCTAGAAAGAACTCTCCAAAAATCCATCTTGAATAGAAAAAACCCCGAATAGCCACAGCAATCCTGAGAAAGAAAAATAAAGTAGGAGGGATCTCAATACCAGATTTCAAGCTGTATTACAAAGCCACTGTCCTCAAAACAGCCTGGTACTGGCACAAGAACAGACATATAGATCAATGGAATAGAATAGAGAATCCAGATATCGACCCAAACCACTATGCTCAATTAATATTTGACAAAGGAGGCATGAACATACAATGGAGTCAAGACAGTCTCTTCAATAAATGGTGTTGGGAAAATTGGACAGATACATGCAAAAAAATGAAACTAGATCACCAACTTACACCATACACAAAAATAAACTCAAAATGGATACAGGACTTAAATATAAGACGGGAAACCATAAAAATACTAGAGGAATCCACAGGCAGCAAAATCTCAGACATATGCCGAAAGAACTTCTTCACTGATACTGCCCCTAGGGCAATGGAAACTAAAGAGAAAACAAACAAATAGGACTACATCAAAATAAAAAGCTTTTTCACAGCAAAAGAAACCATCAACAAAACAACAAGAAATCCCACTGTATGGGAGAACGTATTTGCAAATGTTATCGCTGATAAAGGTTTAATCTCCAACATCTACAGGCAGCTTATACAACTTAATAAAAGGAAGATAAATGATCCAATAAAAAAAATGGGCAATGGACCTAAATAGAATATTTTCGAAAGAAGACAGAAGGAAGGCCAAGAGGCACATGAAAACATGCTCAAAGTCACTAATTATCTGAGAGATGCAAATCAAAACAACAATGCAATACCATCTCACACCTGTCAGAATGGCTATCATCAACAAACGACAAGTGTTGGCGAGGATGTGGAGAAAAAGGAACCCTCGTGCACTGCTGGTGGGAATGCAGACTGGTGCAGCCACTGTGGAGAACAGTATGGAGTTTCCTCAAAAAACTGAAAATGGAACTCCCATTTGACCCAGTAATCCCACTCCTAGGAATATATCCTAAGAAACTAGAAACACCAGTCAGAAAGGATATATGCACCCCTATGTTCATAGCAGCACAATTTGCAATAGCTAAGATTTCGAAACAGCCTAGGTGCCTGTCAGCGCATGACTGGATCAGAAAACTATGGTACATCTACACAATGGAATACTATGCTGCCATAAAAAAGAAGGAATTATTACCATTTGTAGGCACCTGGATGGAATTAGAGAACATTATGCTAAGTGAAATAAGCCAGTCAATGAAAGAAAAATACCACATGATCTCACTCATTTGGGGATAATGAAAAACAGTATAAACTGATGAACAAAAAGATAGATACAGAGGCAGTAAAGCACCGAACAGACTGTCAAATTACAGCAGGAAGGTTAGGGAGAGGTGGGGGAAATAAGAGATCAACTGAAGGACTTATATGCATGCATATAAGAGTAACCAATGGGTGCAAAACATTGGGGGGTGAGGGCATGTATGGGAGTGGGGTGGGGGGGCAATGGTAAGATATGTACACATATAATACCTTAATAAAAAATTATTAAAAAATAAATAAAAAATAAAATTCTGCAGCACAAAAAAATTAAAAAATTAAAAATAAATAAATAAAAAAGAAGAAGAAAAAGAAATAAAAGGCATCCAAATTAGAAAGGAGGAAGTAAGCTCTCATTATTTGCAGATGACATGGTATAAAATGTAGAAAACCCTAAAGACTCCACCAAAAAACTACTAGATTTAATAAATGCATTCGGCATGTAGCAGGATATAAATTAACACCCAGAAATCAATGGCATTTTTGTACACCAATAATGAACTATCAGAAAGATAATCTAAGCAAACAATCCCATTTACCATAACAACAAGAAAATTAAGATACTTAGGAATAAACTTAACCAAGGAGGTAAAATACTTGTACTCAGAAAACTACAAGGCATAGAAAATGAGATAGAGGAAGATATAAACAAGTGGAAAAGTATACCATGTTCATGAATTGACAGAATTAACATCATTAAAATCTCCATACTACCCAAAGCAATATACAGATTCAACGTAATCCCTATTAAAATACCAATGGCATATTTCATAGATCTACAACAAACACTCCAAAAATTTATATGGAACCAAAAAGACCCTGAATAGCTGCAGCAATCCTGAGAAAGAAGAACAAACTTGGAGGGATCACAATACCAGATGTCAAGTTATAATTACAAAGCCACTGTACTCAAAACAGCCTGGTACTGGTACAAGAACAGGCATATAGATCAACAGAACAGAACAGAGAACCCAGAAATTGACCCAAGCCATTATGCTCATTTAATATTTGACAAAGGAGGCAAGAGCATACAATGGAGTCAAGACAGTTTATTCAATAAATGGTGCTGGGAAAATTGGACAGATACATGCAAAGAATGAAACTAGACCACCAACTTACACCATACACAAAAATAAACTCAAGATAGATAAAAGACTTAAATGTAAAGATGTGAAACCATAAAAATCCTGGAAGAAATCATAGGAAGCAAAATCTCAGATATCTCGCATAGCAATGTTTATGGGTACATCTCCTAGAGCAAAAATAAACAAATGGGACTACATCAAAATAAAAAGTTTCTACACAGCAAAAGAAACCATCAACAAAATGAAAAGGGAGCCCACTGCATGGAAGAACATATTTGCAAACGATGCATCTGATAATGGGTTAATATCCAAAATATATAAGGAACTCATACAACTTAAAAAAAGGAAGGCAAGCAATCCAATTAAAAAATGGGCAAAGGAGAGGATCCAAGATGGCGGCGTAGGTAAACACCTAAACTACTGCCTCGCACAACAATTTCAAAACTACAACTAAAAGACAAAATGTCTATCACCCAGAACCGTGGGAAAGCTGGCTGAGTGGAAGTTCTACAACTACCGTGTTTCCCAGAAAATAAAACATCCTTCGAAAATAAGACCCACTTACAGGTTTCCTTCTGAGTGAAATATAAGGCATCCCCCGAAAATAAGGCCCCCAGGCTCTGTCTCAGAATGAAAATTAATTTACCGTAAACTGGTCGCTAGGGCCGCCCCGACTGGCGTCTAGCAACCAGTGACGTTACGCGGAGTCCTGACGTCACTGCTGTGTGGAGGCGGAGCGGAGGTCGGAGTGAGCGGTGAGCGCGGGGCGGGAGAGAGGAGGAGACTTTCGCAGATGCGTGTAGAAGAACAGGAGGATTGGAGCGGATGGGACGCGGCGAAGGTGGTGAGTGCTGGTCTGTCTCTGGTGACACTACCTGAGCTCGCGGCCGCCTTCATGATGACTGAAGGTTCTCAGTCAGTGGCAGACCCTGCTCCAGCCCAGATCCAGGCCCCAGCAAGCCCAGTGACAGTCCCCAGGCAGGCCCCAGGGGGTAAATGTCTGATAAAGGGGTAGGGGGGATGTCTGGTGAAGGTGTTCAGTGGCACAGGGGTGGGGAGAGGGGGATCACTTAAAATGACACAGGAGGATCAGAGGGGGCAATCAAAATGACACAGGAGGATCAAAAGGGGTTACTAAAATGATAATCCCCCCTCTGATTCTCCTGTGCCATTTTGATTCTCCCCTCTGATCCCCCCTGTGTCATTTTGAGTGATCCCCCTCCCCCCACCTTGATACCCCAATTTCTTTTTTTTTACCCCTAGAAATGAGCGCAAAAAGAAAAAGCTACTCCGTGGAGTACAAGAAAGGAATTGTGGAAGACTCTTGGGGCCAAAATCTTACTGCTTTCTGCAAAGAGAAGATGTTGAGTATCCGATTGGTCCGAAAATGGCGAGCAGAGTATGGTAACCTCATTGAACAAGTGGACAAGGGAAATGCTAAAAAGCGCAAGTGTGGATCAGGTCGGCAACCATTATTTTCCGAGCTGGAAGACCTGATCTGTGAATGGGTTGTTGACAGGAGAGCAAAGGCTTTGGTTGTGAATAGGACTCAGATTCAAGAATTTGCCCTTGCAATGGCACCACAGTTTGACATAGCCCCCGAAGACTTCAAAGCATCACAACACTGGCTGGATAATTTCCTTCAGCGAAGTGAACTGTCTTTAAGAAGATCTACAACATTGTTTAGGTTGGAAGATACTCAAGTTATTAAGCGAGCACTTGCATTCAAGTCCTTTATTGATGATGCTGACTTCTCTAAATACAATCTTTCCAACATGATTGCTATGGATGAAACTGCAGTGTTTATGGGCCAATCATCTCAAACAACAATTGAACAGCGGGGTGCCTCCTTAGGGTACATTCCCTCCACTGCTTACGAAAGTGCACGTGTTTCCTGTATTTTGGCAATTCGTCTGGATGGCACTAAAATCCCACCTTTAATCACTTCTAAGGGCAAGAAGGAAAAGATTGAACGTGTTTTGGGCGTTTTTATTCTTGAAACTGAAAAAGCCTGGGCCACACAAGCAGTTATAAGGAAGTGGGTCGATTTAATGCTGCCGCTTGTTATGCGAGGGAGCCAAAGAGGTCTTCTGGTCTGGGATGCAGCCAGCACTCACCACGCTAAAGACATGAAGACATTTCTTCACGAAAGAAAAATAGATCAGATAATGATTCCTGCAGGAATGACGGCCTATCTCCAGACTCTTGATATTGCAATAAACAAGCCATTCAAAGACAATTTGCGCATGGAAATTAATGACTACATTAAAAATAGAATGGAGAGAAATCAGCGTGGAAAATTTGTGAAACCTAAACTGCAAGAAGTTTTGACTTGGGTGAAGAATTCATGGGAGAAAATCACTGACAGTTGCATTGCAAATGCACTGCGAGCAGGCTACCTTGACAAGAAGTACTCATTTAAAGACAGTGCTATTGCTAAACATGAGAGATTTGGTCCACTGATTCTGAAAGAAATGGAGTCACAAGACATTCACCAGGAAATTCAGGAATTGGATTGTTATGATGATGTTCCAGAAGATGATGACATGATTGTCATTGAATAAATGAGTAAATTCTTGATACTGTAGGATTCACAGTTTGTCTGGTTTGTGTTGACAACTACCGTACTACCGTACCGTATACAGGTAATAAATTTCTTTTATTTTTATTTAACAATAAATGTGTACCGTATTCTTCTTCATGGAAAAATAAGACATCCCCTGAAAATAAGACCTAGCGTGTCTTTGGGGGCAAAAATTAATATAAGACACTGTCTTATTTTCGGGGAAACACAGTAGAAGGAAAGAGAAAACAGCATTGAGAGGTGCACAAGCGCTGAAAAGCTGAGGTACAGAGGCGTGCAAATCGGGCTGGCGACGGGCGACTGGGAGCACTGCTTTTTTCAACCTGAAGGGAGACAAGCTCCCGATTACTCCAAACTCCAGTTTCTGGGGAGACGCAGGGGACCCAAACTCCTACGGGGAGAAGCTGGACTGTCTGCCATCGGGTCGGAAAGGGAGGGAGGCTTGCTTGCAGGGCTGCGCACAGGAATAATTGATTACTGTGCTGGGGCGCAGGACGCAGGGACGCGGTCAGAGACGCAAAGCCGGCTTACTGGCAGCCATTGCTGTTTGCCATGCCCTAGCCTAGTGATGCCCTGAGACCCCGCCCCGCACAATCTACAAACCCACCCAAGATCCAAGCAGCGCCTTTAGCATATGAATGACCTGCCCTATCTCAGCTTAACCTAGCAAACTTGCAGCCCGGGTCAGACAGCTCCAAAACCTCCGAACCCTAAGCAAAGAGGAGAAAACTGTAGTTCTCGCGGTAGCTCCTGCTGGGTGGTCTCAGACAGTAGCTGACCTGCACCCCATTGGAGATCCAGAAGCCAGTGTACCTAGCGGTCAGTGTGAGACACCAGATTTCAACTCCTCACATCCATAAGTGACACAATCAAGAGGCAGACTCAGTGAACACCAAAGCCCCACTGAAACAAGTCCTACACCATAAGCGTGTCTCCAGCGCAGCAGTTCTTCCATTATAGACACAGCGGGTCCTCACAGCCATTGGCCTGGAGGTCAATTCCTCCCAGTGTACCAACAGCAATCAAGGCTTAACTACACCAAGACTTTGCACTCAGCCTACAAAGGGGTGTACCAAAGGCATCCACCTCAGGTGATTGGGGAGGCTGAGCTACTGGCCCCTATAGGTCACCTACCACACGAAGCCACTCCATCAACACAGAGAAGCAACAAAATGCGGAGACAAAGAAACATGTCACGAATGAAAGAAATGGAGGAAAGCAAACTACTGGACGACATAGAGTTCAGAACCACATTTATAAGGTTACTCAAGAATCTTCTAAAAATCGCCGAGAAACTTGATGAGACCTCCGAGGAGCTTAGTGAGACCTTCAAGGATCTTAATGAGAATGCCAAAAAAAAATAAAATGGAAAAGGACCAGTCAGAAATTAAGCATACACTGTCTAAAATAAAGAATATACAGAAACTCATCAACGTACCCCAAGAATCAAACCAAAGATCTGAAATATGTAGATCAATGTACCCCAAGAATCAAACCAAAGATCTGAAATATGAGAAAAAAAAAAAACACCCAACCAGAAAAACAAAAAGAAAAAAGAATCCAAAAATATGAAGATAGTGTAAGGAGCCTCTGGGACAACTTTAAGTGTACCAACATCCGAATTTTTGGGGTGCCAGAAGAAGACAGAGAGCAAAATATTGAAAACCTATTAGAAGAAATAATGACAGAAAACTTTCCCTACCTGGTGAAAGAAATAGACTTACAAGTTCAGGAAGCGCACAGAACCCCGTACAAGAGGAATCCAAAGAGGACCACACCAAGACACATCATAATTAAAATGCAAGAGCAAAAGACAAAGAGAGAATCTTGAAAGTAGCAAGAGAAAAACGGTTAGTTACCTACAAGGGAGCACCCATATGACTGTCAGCTGATTTCTCAACAGAAACTATGCAGGCCAGAAGGGATTGGCAAGAAATATTCAAAGTGATGAACAGCAAGAATCTACAACCAAGATTACTCTACCCAGCAAAGCTATCATTCAGAGTTGAAGGTCAGATAAAGAGCTTCACAGACAAGAAAAAGCTAAAGGAGTTCATCAGCACCAAACCAGGATTACATGAAATGCTGAAAGGTATTCTTTAAGAAGAGGAAGAAGAAGAAAAAGGTATAAATAAAAATTATGAACAACAAAATGACATCAAATACATACCTACCAACAAGTGAATCTAAAAATCAAGTGAATAAAAAATCTGAAGAACAGAATGGACTGGTGAATATAATAGAATCAGGGACATAGAAAGGGAGTGGACTGACAATTCTCAGGGGGAAGGGGGTGTTTGGGGTGCGGGAAGAGATTGGACAAAAATCTTACACCTATGGATGAAGACAGTGGCGGGGGGTAAGGGCATGGGGTGGGGTGGGGAATCAGGTGGAGGGGAGCTATGGGGGGAAAAAAAGAGGAACACCTGTAATAATCTGAACAATAAAGATTTTTTTAAAAATGGGCAAAGGACCTAAATAGACACTTCTCTAAAGTGGACATACAGATGGCCAAGAGACACATGAAAAAAATGTTCAAAGTCACTGATCATCAGAGAAATTCAGATTAAAACAAAAATGACATATCACATCACACCTGCCAGAATGGCTGTTATCAACAAGTCAACAAATGACAAGTTCTGGCGAGGATGTGGAGAAAAGGGAACCCTAGTGCACTGCTGGTGGAAATGCAGACTGTTGCAGCCACTGTGGGAAACAGTATGGAGTTTCCTCAAAAAATTAAAAATGGAACTGCTGTTTGACTCAGTGATTCCACTTCTAGGAATATATCCTAAGAAACCTGAAATACCAATCAGAAAGTATGTATGCACCCCTATGTTCATAGCAACACAATTTACACTAGATAAGACTTGGAAATAGCCCAAGTATTCATCAGAAGATGAGTGGATAAAAAGCTGTGGTACATTTGCACCATGGAATACTATGCAGCAGTAAAAAAGAAAGGAAGGAAGGGAGGGAGGAAGGAAGGAAGAAAGGAAGGGAGGAATGAAGGGGAAAGAAATAAGGAAGGAAGGAAGGAAGGAAGGAAGGAAGGAAGAAAGAAAAAACTCTTATCCTTTGAGACAGCATGGAGGGACCTGGAGAGTATTATGCTAAGAGAAATAAGCCAGTCAGAGAAAGACAAGTATCACATGATCTCACTCATATGTGGAATCTAATTAACAAAATAAATTGATGAACAAAATAGATCCAGAGACATAGAAGCATAGAACAGACTGCAGAATCTCAGAGGGAAGGCGAGGGAGGGTGGGTGGGTGGGAAGTAATCAACCAAAGAAGTTGTATGGATAATCCATGGACACAGACAATAAAGTGCTGAAGGCCTGGGGCAGGGATGGGGTGGTCACCAGAAGGGATCAATGGGGGGAAAAGAAGAAAATACGTAATACTTTCAACAATAAATATTTATTTAATATATGTGTGTGTATATATACACAAAGTAATAAAAACCTTAATAGATAAAAAATATATCTTATAATTAAAAATTTAAAAACTTCTCCTGCAGACCACAGCTCCTCCTCCGACTAGTATCCCACCACCTCTTTCACTATGTCTTCCTACAGCTATTGCCTGCCAGTCCTCAGCCTCCTCATCCTGCGGGGGCCTGGACGGTGTCGCGGTGCGCTTTGGAGCAGGAGGCGCCTACCACGCACCCAGCATCCACAGAGGCTCCATGGCCCTGGCATGTCAGTGTCCTCCACCCACTGTGTGTCTTCGTCCTCTGGGGGCTATGGTGGTGGCTCCGTGGGCTCCCTGGCCCGGTCCCCCGGGCTTCTAGTGGGCAATGAGAAGGTGACCAAGCAGAATCTCAATGACTGTCTGGCCTCCTACCTGGAGAAGGTGTGCCCCCCTGGAGAGGGCCAACGGAGACCTGGAGGTGAAGATCCGTGATTAGCACCAGAAGATGGGCCCGCCTGTTCACACCTCCAGCCACTCTTACCCGACCCTGGAGGAGCTATGGGACAAGATTATTGGTGCCACCATGGAGAACTCCAAGATTGTCCTGTGCAGGGAGTGGCTATAGGGTCAAGCCTTGGACTGACCTGTGGCAGAGCCACATACAAGTCCCAGCTTGGAGGGCAGAGCCCTCCAGCACAATTAAGCTTGACCTTATAGTCCTCCCTTGTTCCTAGGTAGCTAATGGGCTATGGGAAGTGCAGCAAGTGCTGCCAAAACAAGGCTTGAGTAACAAAATAGATTTGAAACTTGCAAGAACATTGTAAGCATGCTGACCACTCCCCTTGTTTTGCTTTGTGTGATCTGACTATAAAATAAAGCTTTGGCTTACAGGCTGTGTCACTGTTTCCTCATCCAGGCACAAGTGGTCCACCTAGCCCCAACTGTATTCTCTTGTCTGTCTTCTTTAATCCCTCACCGCCCCTCCTCAGGCTCACCCTTGGCCATGCTGGACGCAGTTCAGAACTGCAGATGGGCAATGCCTGTCTGGCTGCGCATGACTTCCAAACCAAGTTCGAGAAGGAGCAGGCCCCATGCATGAGCGTGGAGGTGAACATGAGTGACCTGCACGAGGTGCTGGACCAGCTGAGCCTGGCCAGAGCCCATCTGGATATGCAGGCAGCGGCATGGGGAAGAGCTGGCCGACCTGAAGAAGAACCACGCGGAGGACATCAGTGCTCTGAGGGGCCAGGTGGCAGTGACCTAGCCAAGATCCTAAGTGACGTGAGAAGCCAATATGAGGTCATGGCTGAGAAGAACCGGAAGAATGCTAAAGCCTGGGTCACCAGCCAGACTGAGGCGCTGAACAGGGAGGTCACTGGCCCCACAGAGCAACTGCAGCTTAGCAAGACTCCGACCTGTGCCACACCCTCCAGGGCCTGGAGATCAAGCTGCAATTCTGCTCAGCATGAAAGCCAGGCTGGCAGACATCGAGGCTCACTTCAGAGCCCAGCTGCCACAGACCCAGGCACTGATCAGCAGAATCGCCCAGCCCAGTGACGTTTGTGCTGACACTGAGCAGCAGAACCTGGAGCAGCAGCAGCTCATGGACATCAAGATCGTCTGGACAAGGAAGGAGATTGCCACCTACCCAGCCTGCGCAAGGGCCAGGATGCCTATTACAACAACATGCCCACAGCCTCCTGGGCTTCCTGCTCTTGCAGAGGGATGGAGGCTCCTGGGTAAGGGCAGGGGCGGGGAGGGACCCTTTCTCTGGCTCTTCCTCTGACCTGTCAATAAAAGTGTATGGCCCAGCCTGGCCAGAGTGGCCCAGTGGTTGAGCGTCGAACTATGAACCAGAAGGTCACGGTGCAATTCCCAGTCAGGGCACATCCCCAGGTTGCTGGGCTTGATCCCCAGTGTGGGGTGTGCAGGAGGCAGCCAATCAATGATTCTCTATCATCATCGATGTTTCTATCTCTCTCTCCCTCTCCCTTCCTCTCTGAAATCAATAAAAATATTTTTTATTTTAAAAAATGTTATGGCCCAAAGGAGAAAAAACATTTTTTAAGTAGAAAAGATTTTACTTATTATCGATTGTCCCAATAAAGTCCTTTATGTGGTCATTTTTTCCCCTGGTCTGTGATCAAACCCAGGAGTACACAATGCATGCAGTTTCGTGTCCCTCTGGTCCCCATTAATCTGGAACAGTTCCTCAACATTAGCATTTCATGACCTTGTGATTTTTAAATTACAATTATTTTTAATTGCAATTATTTTGTAGAGTACCCCTCATTTTGGGTTTATCTGATGTTTTCTCATAATTGGGTTTTAGAAGAGATACTATCATAGAGATATTTTGCCTTTCTCAGGAGGCATATGGTATTCGTTTGTCCCAGTTCTAGTGATGTTAACTTTGATCCCTTGGTGAAGGTGGTTTCTACCAGATTTCTGTGTGGAAAGCCACCCCTCTGTCCTTAGTAATTTAGAAGCTCATCAAACGTTCACTCCCTTGTTTGAGTGCCGTTGATAATGTCCTCACTCCATTATCCTTCCCATAGTGTTCCTTAGTAGGCATTCCTCCATGTCAATATCTTGTAATCCATTCTTGCTGTTATTATTATTCTGATGTTCAAGCATTCCAAAATTGGTGTTGGTCCCTTTTGACATGTCTCATCATTCTTTAAAAACACAGAAATATTTAAATATTTATGAATGCAATAGAATGTTGGCTTTGACTTATTCTGAAATAGTTGCAAAAACATACAATGAAACTGTACTCACAAATACGAGAGAGAGAGAGAGAGAGAGAGAGAGAGAGAGAGAGAGAGAGAGAGAGAGAAGTTTACAAACCAAGTGGCATGAAACAACAGAGAGTTGTTCTCTCGGAGTTTTGGAGGCCCGAAGTCTGAAACTCGGTATCAGAAGAGCCCACCCCCTCCAAAGGCGCTGGGGAAGGGCCCTTCCTTGTGTCTTCCAGCTCCCGGCAGCTCCGGCCTCCCTTGGCTGCTGCCTGCATCACTCTAACCTTGGCCTCCCTCTTGGCATGGCTTCCCCTTTGTGTGCATGTGTCTCCGTGTCCTCTCCTCTTCTTGTAAGGACACTGGCTGTTGGGTTAGGGCAGCCTTGGGCAAACTACGGCCCGCGGGCCGGATCCGGCTGTTCTATCCAGTTCTCTTGCTCTCCCCTCCGCTCCTTTACTTTGAATTTATATTAGTTCACACAAACACTCCATCCATGCTTTTGTTCCGGCCCTCTGGTCCAGTTTAAGAACCCATTGTGGCCCTCGAGTCAAAAAGTTTGCCCACCCCTGGGTTAGGGCCTAACCTAAATCCTGGATGATTTCATCTTAAGATCCTTAACTAACTACACCTGCAAAGATCCTATTGCCAAACGAGATCACATTGTGAGACTTTAAGTGGACATGAATTTGGAGGTCACGCAGAGAGGCCTTCACAGATGAGAGAGTGGAACCACACATTTAGCTCCTGGCAGCCAACGAGAAAAGAGCAATACAGTTGCATAGTTCCTATTGTTAACAAGGAGAGAGCTAGCAGACCTAAGAGGGCAGCAAAGCTGTTCCTGACTCTAAGGTCTGAAACATCTTACATGAGAGCCCCTGACCAACAGCACCAGGGTCACCTGGGAACTCCTTAGACAGGCAACTTCACCGCACACCTACCGAATCTGAAATCCTGGGAGTGGAGCCCATGAAGCCTTAAACCCTCCAAAGTGATTCTATGGCTCTCTCAAGCTCAAGAAGCCCTCTAATAGACAATGTGCTCGGAGATAATGCAAAAGTTACTGGGGTTCCCTACAACTGTTTCTTATAGCATCTTTTGTGTGTTACATCCTTAAATAGAAGCAACATTATGACAGCAACACAACAACCCTCCTGGTTGGGGGCAGGGGAGCAAAATTCAAACAGTTCAATTATGCTCTGGGGATCGGTGCACCTCAGCTCCCGTTGGCATCCAGGACAGCTGCTCCGTGAAGCCAGATCCACATCCCCCCACAGCACGGTGGCTCAGGCCCCAAGGCACAAGGCCCAGGCAGCAGCTGTGTCACCATTTCTAACGCAGCCTCGTCGACCACGGAGGTCACTCCTACAGCATCACAAAGTTCTCAGGTCCGAGGGGAAAGAACAGACACACAGCCTCTTGGTGGATAAAGCTCAGAAGAGTCCATGGGACTAGAATGCCATTGTGTCCAGTGGGAGAAAACAGGATCTGTCATTGAGACTTGAAGGAAATCCACAGGCAAGCATGAGCCTCAATGCTTCCCGCTCAGACTGCATTGTTCTCAATAGAAGGACCCACCCCCGCTCCAAGTCCTCAAAGCAACTGGAAGTCTACCTCACCCTCAGCGGACCTCACTCCCAGGCTACCTCTGGGATCTGGGCACCTTTGGCCATCACAGGAGGCATTTGTGCATCATCCCACCTAAATCCCAGCGGTCACATAAATCAGGGATGACCACCACGTTAAATTGCTTCTCAAAAGACCCTACTCAAAGCGTCAGTTTTTTCTTTGTTGGCTGCAAATAATTTCCCTTTGATTATGCTTTAAAATATGGCAGAATATGATCCTTTTGTTTTCAAAAGCTAGCAGCAGTGATTAAAAAAATAAAATAAAATAAAATGAATGGATAAGACAGGGATTCCCATGTCCACATACTGGGAGCTGGCTCTGCATTTAGTCCATAGTTAGTTTCCAGATTTCAAATGTGCATGAGCAGTCCATCCAAATGTCACTCTCCCCGTGTTAGTCAGTCTTTGCCAAGCAAGCATTTCTGGAGTAATCCATTCTTCGCCCGGCCAAGAACAACCCAGAGTGCAGGCAGATCCTGTAGATGGAGTGGTGGGCAAGGTACAGAGGGTGCTGGCCGCTCCCTACCTGGAGCTGAGACCCATAGTCTGGGCCAGGTCCAACCCCTACCAAACTGAAGGCTGTCTATTCTGTAAACCCCTTCATTCACACCCCTCCAAGTTGCTCCCCTCCTTTCCAGCCCTCCGCTCTGATTCCAGGTCCTCTGATTCTTGATGGGCACATGGCACTAGGTCATCTCTTCCTGACAGTCTCACCCCATTAAGTGACCCACCAGGTGGGTTCTACTCCTTCCTGTGCCTTCCGCCATCTCCCCTCAGATCTATTAATGACTAAATCAATCTCCATTGTACAGATGGGTCCTCCTGTAGGAGAGGAAAACTTTAGGTTCATGGACTGAGGTCATTCAAATTAACCAAAGATAGATCAACAAGAGAAGCTGTTTATTAACCCATGCAGCACACACACAAACACACACCATAGACAATGATGAGTTACTCAAAGAGGTGGTTACACCTTGAGGCTTCTATAATACAAGGGGCCCAGTCCACGAATTCATGCACCTTGAAAGGAACTGTGGGCCACAAAACTGCGGTGGGCACAGGGGCAGGTCTCAGCCCATCCTCCATGCCCCCACCTGGCCCCTCCCACCACAGCCCCAGTCCCCTGTCTGTTCGCAGCCCCTCTCACACCCACTGATGGCACTCCAGCAGCGGGTGCAAGCAGGGCCAGTGCCGTCAGCGGGTGCGAGCGGCAGCTGCTGCCCCAATCACCCCTCAGGAGCAGGAGGAGGTGGAGAAGCTCTGAGGGCCTTGGTTTGGCACCCCCGCTCAGCTGCTCCACCATCCTGCCATGGCCGACTCCCACCATGTTCCGTGCGCACCCCCTGGTGGTCAGCGCATGTCATAGCCACTGGTTGTTCAGTTGTTTGGTTGTTCAGTCTATTTGCATATTAGCCATCCTATCTAATAAAAGAGTAATATACAGATTGACCATCACTCCAACACACAAGATGGCTGCCCCCATGTGGTCAAAGATGGCTGCCCCCATGTGGTCAAAGATCCTGCCCCCATGTGGACACAAGATGGCCACCATAAGATGGCCAGCAGGGGAGGGCAGTTGGGAGGGACCAGGCCTGCAAGGGAGGGCAGTTGTGGGCGATCAGGCCAGCAGGGGAGGGCAGTTGGGAGGGACCAGGCCTGCAAGGGAGGGCAGTGGGGGTAATTAAGCCTGCAGGGGAGGACAGTTAGGGGTGACCAAGCCGGCAGACGAGGGAAGTTGGGGGCGACCAGGCCTGCAGGGAAATGCAGTTGGGAGAGACCCAGGCCTGCAGGGGAGAGCAGTTAGGGGTGACCAGGCCTGCAGGGGAGGGCAGTTAGGGGTGACCAGGCCTGCAGGGGAGGGCAGTTAGGGGAAAACAGGCTGGCAGGGGAGCAGTTAGGCATCAATCAGGCTGGCAGGGGAGTGGTTAGGGGGTGATCAGGCTGGCAGGCAGAAGCGGTTAGGAGCAATCAGGAAGGCAGGCAGGCGAGCAGTTGGGAGCCAGCAGTCCTGGATTATGAGAGGGATCCCACATTGGAGAGGGTGCAGGCTGGGCTGAGGGACACCCCCCCCCCCCCAGTGCATAAATTTCATGCACCGGGCCTCTAGTTTATTATATAGGATAATGCATATATCACACACATTCATTTAAAGTGTACAAACTAGTGGTGTGTGTTACTTATTCTGAAGCTTGTCTTAGTTTGTCACTACTTATTATTTACACAGTGCTGAGTAACCCTGAACTTTGTCCAAACACAAGGCATTGAGGCCAGCCCTGCAGAACTTGTTTTCCAGTGCAGGGTCAGAGAATTATTAGATTAGACACAGAAATCTCAGCTGGGCCACCAAATGGGCCACACACCTGCCCAAAGGAACACTTTATTTTTTAATTTTTTTTAATTTAATAAATCTTTATTGTTCAGATTATTACAGTTGTTCCTCTTTTTTCCCCTCATAGCTCCCCTCCACCCGGTTCCCACCCCACCCTCTGCCCTTACCTCCCCCCCACTGTCCTCATCCATAAGTGTACGCTTTTTGTCCAATCTTTTCCCGCACCTCCCACACCCCTTTCTCCCCGAGAATTGTCAGTCCACTCCCTTTCTATGCCCCTGATTCTATTATATTCACCAGTTTATTCTGTTCCTCAGATTTTTAATTCACTTGATTTTTAGGTTCACTTGTTGATAGATATATATTTGTTGTTCATAATTTTTAACTTTACCTTTTTCTTCTTCTTCCTCTTCTTAAAGAATACCTTTCAGCATTCCATATAATACTAGTTTGGTGCTGATGAACTCCTTTAGCTTTTTCTTGTCTGTGAAGCTCTTTATCTGACCTTCCATTCTGAATAATAGCTTTGCTGGGTAGAGTAGTCTTGGTTGTAGGTTCTTGCTATTCATCACTTTGAATATTTCTTGCCACTCCCGTCTGGCCTGCATAGTTTCTGTTGAGAAATCAGCTGACAATCGTATGGGTGCTCCCTTGTAGGTAATTAACTGTTTTTCTCTTGCTGCTTTTAAGATTCTCTCTTTGTCTTTTGCTCTTGGCATTTTAATTATGATGTGTCTTGGTGTGGTCCTCTTTGGATTCCTTTTGTTTGGGGTTCTGTGAGCTTCCTGGACTTGTAAGTCTATTTCTTTCACCAGGTGGGGGAAGTTTTCAGTCATTATTTCTTCCAATAGGTTTTCAGTATCTTGCTCTCTCTCCTCTTCTGGCAACCCCATAATTCAGAAGTTGGTACGCTTGAGGTTGTCCTAGAGGCTCCTTACACTATCTTCAAATTTTTGGATTCTTTTTGCTTTTTGCTTTTCCGGCTGAGTATTTTTTTGCTTCTTTGTATTTCAAATCTTTGACTTGATTCTTGCAATCCTCTAGTCTGCTGTTAGGTCTCTGTATAATATTTTTTATTTCAGACAGTGTATGTTTAATTTCTAGTTGGTCCTTTTTCATATCCTCGAGGGTCTCATTGAATTTATTGGCCTTTTCTAGGAAATTATTGAAAAACCTTATAACCGTGGTTTTGAACTCTACATCCAGTCATTTGTTTTCCTCCATTTCTTTCATTTGTGATCTGTTTCTTTGTCTCCACATTTTCGCTGCTTCCCTGAGTTGGTAGAGTAGCTTTGTATGGTAGGTGTCCTCTAGGGCACAATGGCTCAGCCTCCCCAGTTACCTGAGGTGGACACTCTTGGTGCACCCCTTTGTGGACTGTGTGCTCAGCCTTGTTGTAGTTAAGTCTTGATTGTTGTTGGTATTTCTGGGAGGAATTGACCTCTAGGCCAATTGGCTGTGAGGATCAGCTGTGTCTATGCTGGGAACATCTGTGCTGGAGACACTCTTATGAGACAAGACTTGCAAAATTGCAAAAGCCTCTGTGCTCAGCTTGGATGGGGCGGAGTTTCAGGGCAGAGCAGACAGCCTTGGTTTTCCATCAGCCCTGCCCTATGAGGCCTCTGGATCTCAGTGTCCCTCGGTAATCGCTGCAAGCACCTCTGAGAGAGCACTGCCCTCAAGTTTCGCCCGCTGCCAGATAGTCCAGTTTCTCCTCGAATGAGTCGGGGTTCCCAGAAACTTGCCCGGAACTGGAGTTCAACGCAGTCGGGAGCTTCTGTCTCGCTCCCGCTTTAGAAAGCCAGCCGCGCACTCAGCCTCCCGTGCGTTCAGCAGTCAGTCCTCTCTGCACTCACACGCGTGCTCCTCCAGACCTCTGCCTTCCGCAGCTCCCGAGTCTCAGTGTGCTTTCTTTTTCCTGACAGTCCAGATTCCCCCCGAATGAGTCTGGTTTCCCAGCATCTCGCCCAGGACTGGAGTTCAGTGCAGTCGGGAGCTTCCTTCTCCCTCCCGCTTTAGAAAGCTAGCCGCACACTCAGCCGCCCGTGCACACAGCCGCCCTTCCTCTCCGCGTGCGAGCCTCCGTACCTCAGCCTTTTGTAGCTCCTCTGAGTCTCAATGTGCTTTCCTCTTTTCTTCTAGTTGTAGAATTTCCACTCAGCCAGCTTTCCTGTGGTTCTGGATGGTGTCCGTTTTGTCTTTTAGTTGTAGTTTTGATATTGTTGTGCGAGGCAGCAGTTTAGGTGTTTACCTATGCCGCCATCTTGGTTTCTCTGTCCAAAGGAGCACTTTAATCAGCTAGTGGTGCCTTACCTACAACCCTACTCTGAGAAAAATCATGACCTTTGACTTATTTCTCTCTGAACAAATATTCTTTTCATTAAGTGACTAATGAAGATGAGATTTAAAGTAGTTATTCTATTTCTTTAAATGGTTTTTAAAGCTGCTTAAAAGTTTGCCAGTGGTAAACATGCTTGGCGTAAGTGCAAACGTTGTCATTGTTCGAGGGGCCTGGCTCTCCGGAAGTAAAGAGAGCTCTGAAGAGTGGCACGCCCAGGAGTTTCAAGGGGCTGCCAAGCAACTTTGTGAGTCACAAGGGAGGAAAACCTTTCTCTTCTTCCCTTCCAGGTTCTTTGGCTGGTCTAACAATTAAATTGACATAAGACAGATTAACAGGAGCCCTGGCCGGGTAGCTTAGTTGGTTAGAGAATTGTCCCAACATGCCAAGGTTGTGGGTTCAATCCCTGGTCAGGGCACATTCAAGAAGCAACCAATGAGTGTGTAAAGAAGTGGAGTGACAAATCAATGTTTCTCTCTCTCTCTCTCTAAAAAGTCAATCAATAAAAAAAATTTTTTTAGAAAGAAAGCCATATTTGGGTTTTTATGACTATAGCAAGACATAATATAACTTCCCTTTTCACCCAGGTGCTTCAACGTTTATTTTACAAAGGAGATTGACCTCTAGCCAATCAGCTGTGATGCACTCTCAAGTTACAACTGTCTGTCCCTCTGAGACTGTCACATTAAATCCAATATCCCTAAAACAAAGGCTTTAGTCTTCAAAAAAAATTTTTTAAGACATATTAACAGGAGAAAACCAATTTAATTTTGTACTTGTGGGAGCCCTACTAAAAATATGAAACTCAAAGAAGTGACCAAAGCAGGCAGCTTTTGTTCCTTTTAGACAAGGAAACAACCAATGTGTGAAGAATTGAGAGGACAGAGAAGGGGGTGTAGGGTAGTAAATTAGTGAGGACGTAACCAGGTTTGTCCATACAGCCTTCTCAGCCCTAAATTCCCTGCCTCTGCTGTAAGGCTGGCTCTCTCTCCTGGCACAGGGAGGGTACCTTTCACAAGGGAGAGTTATTTCCTGCTTTCAGGGGACAAAGGTGAGTCAGGGTGCCCTTCTTGCACCCGCTCTGCCTCAATGGACTTTAATTGAAAAGAATCAGTATTCTACGGTGGCATAACTTGGGGTGACATATTCTGAACACCGACAGCAAGTGTAGGTTTTCTCAAACATAACATATCGAGAGGAGCACCCCTGAGGAGGGCCCCATCCTTGCTTCACTCCCTTTCCTCCATCTCAGTAAGTGGCCATGCTATGCACCTGCTAGTCAGACCGAACCCTTCCTCTCCTTGCCTCAAGCTTACGCCCATACCATCAACACTCAAAAACGATTCAACATAGTAAATGTGTGCGTTTGCAGCCAGACACTCACCAGAACTTTCCTGCTTCTCTCTTGGCTCGCCGTGTCCTGGGATCTCCATGTCTGCTATGCTGTGCACTGGGAGTCACCGCAGGCACCAGTGAGCAGAAGTGAAGGGGAAGGACAGGTGTAATGAGCACCTGACAGCAAACACGGGTAGAGTGAGCAATGCTAATGGACAGGTGGAGGGAAATCCCAGCCCATTTCTGGAGCACTCTGAGTGCAGGCAGAAGAGCACTGATGGAGGACATAGCAGAGAAAACCGCAGGTGGACCAGGAGGTACAGTTCAGGGGGGCGGGGTGCAAGGGCAGCTTGTGTGCAGACCCAGAGGGAAGGCTGTCTCGTGTTGGAATGCAGTTGTGAGGGGCAGAGCCCCAAGTTAGCCTCAGCCACTTCTCTGCCCACTCCTGCTGAGAGCAATCCAATCCCAGAGTTCCCGTGAGCCTGTGTGGGTGCGCCAGAGATGAGAGAGAACTTGTGCCATGAAAGAATGCAACCAGGACTCTGAAGACAGACAGAAGGACGGAGGCAGAAACTTACTTCGGAGGAAACAACAGTGGTGGGCCATATGTACAAAAATAAGTTTTCTAGGCTGTAGTTTATTTTTTTTAACTACCTGTAAAACTTGAAGTAGTGTATTTGATATTTGACAATGCCCTGCTCTACCACCAGGGGGTGTGAGTCTCCACTATTTCATGTCTTTAAGGCCTGACTTTATTGCCAAAATTATAAATTCCTTAGATGTAGGGAAGAAAATGCATCATCCTACAAAGAGTAAATGAGATAATTGATGAATTACATATAAATAACTTGAACAGGATGTTGCCAAGTCAAAGAATATTTAGGAAACTCAGGAATGAAATGTATCCATTTATTCCCTACACAAATCGGGCTGAATGTGAACTGAGGAACTGAGAGCACACAGCTTCAATCCTGGGTGAAGGCCCACGAGCTGTGAGCAGCAACAAAAGGAATGTGAAGCAGAGAGAGCTGCACGTTTCCTGGGGTTTCGTGACCCAGCAAAATTGGCAGGAAGAGCTGCCTTGATAAAGTGATGGGAACATAGTGTAATGATTTCATGTGATTTAAATCCACTTTGTGACTTCAGTGAAGTTGTTTCAATCCACTTGTTTATGACAAAGACCCCAAAAATTGTTTTTATTTTATTTTATACTTTTATTGATTTTTAGAAAAAGAGGAAGGGAGAGAGAGAAACATCAATTCGATCCCTCCTGCACACCCCCTACCATGGATAAAGCCCACAACCTGGGCATATACCCTGACCAGGAATCCAACTGGCATCTTTCAATACATGGAATGGGGCCCAAACAACTTTTTTGCCATACCAGCCAGGGCAAAAAAGTTTTTTCTGTTTTTGTTTTTTTTTAATTATTTTTTAATCTTTATTGTTGAAAGTATTACATAGGTCCTCCTTTTCCCCCCATTAACCTCCTGTCCTCACCCCCAGACCTGCACCACCCCCTTGGCTGTGTCCACGGGTTATGCATATATGCATACAAGTTCACTGGTTGATCCCTTCCCACCCATCCTCCCTTGCCTTCCCTCTAAGGTTCAGCAGTCTTTCATGCTTTTATCTCTCTGGGTCTATTTTTATTTTATTTTAATTAATTTATTTTTTAATAAATCTTTATTGTTCAGATTATTACAGTAGTTCCTCCTTTTTCTCCCCATACCTCCCCTCCACCCGGTTCCCACCACACCCTCTGCCCTTACCTCCCCCACACTGTCCTCATCCATAGGTGTACAATTTTTGTCCAGTCTCTTCCCACACCCCCTACACACCCTTCCCCTGAGAATTGTCAGGCCACTCCCTTTCTATGTCCCTGATTCTATTATATTCACCAGTTTATTCTGTTCATCAGATTTTTTATTCACTTGGTTTTTAGATACACTTGATAGATATGTATTTGTTGTCACGTTGTTGTTCATAATTTTTATCTTTATCTTTTTCTTCTTCTTCCTCTTCTTACAGAATACCCTTCAGCATTTCATATAATACTGGTTTGGCGGTGATGAACTCCTTTAGCTTTTTCTTACCTGTGAAGCTCTTTATCTGACCTTCAATTCTAAATGATAGCTTTATTGGGTAGAGTAATCTTGGTTTTAGGTTCTTGCTATTCATCACTTTGAATATTTCTTGCCACTCCCTTCTGGCCTGCATAGTTTCTGTTGAGAAATCAGCTGACAATCATATGGGTGCTCCCTTGTAGGTAACTAACTGTTTTTCTCTTGCTGCTTTTAAGATTCTCTCTTTGTCTTTTGCTCTTGGCATTTTAATTATGATGTGTCTTGGTGTGGTCCTCTTTGGATTCCTTTTGTTTGGGGTTCTCTGTGCTTCCTGGACTTGTAAGTCTATTTCTTTCAACAGGTAGGGGAAGTTTTCTGTCATTATTTCTTCAAATAGGTTCTCAATATCATGCTCTCTCTCTTCTTCTGGCACCCCCATAATTCGGATGTTGTCCCAGACGCTCCTTACACTATCTTCATATTTTTGGTTTCTTTTTTCTTTTTTCTTTTCTGGTTGGGTGTTTTTTGCTTCTTCATATTTCAAATCTTTGACTTGATTCTTGCGTTCCTCTAGACTGCTGTTGGATTTCTGTATATTATTCTTTATTTCAGTCAGTGTATGCTTAATCTCTAGTTGGTCCTTTTTCATATCCTTGAGGGTCTCACTAAATTTCTCAGAGGTTTCTAGAAGATTCTTGAGTAACCTTATAACCATGGTTTTGAACTCTATATCCAATAGTTAGCTTTCCTCCATTTCTTTCATTTGTGACCTGTTTCTTTGTCTCCACATTTTGGCTGCTTCCCTGAGTTGATAGAGTGGCCTGTGTGCTAGGTGTCCTATAGGGCCCAGTGGCTCAGCCTCCCTAATTACTTGAGGTGGACACTGTTGGTTCACCCCTTTGTGGGCTGTGTGCACAATCTTGTTGTAGTTAAGCCTTAGTTGTTGTTGGTATCACTGGGAGGAATTGACCTCCAGGCCAATTGGCTGTGAGGACCAGTTGTGTCTACGACAGGAGAACTTCTGTGCTGGAGACACCCTTATGGGGCAGGACTTGCTTCATTGGGGCTTTGGCACTCACTGAGTCTTCCCCCTGAGTGTGTCTCTTATGGATGTGAAGAGTTGTAATCTGGATGATCTCACTCTGACCATTAGGTACACTGGCTCTTGGATCTCCAAGGAGGTGCAAAGTGAGCCACTGCCTGAGGCCACTCAGCAGGAGATACAGAGAGATGTGCAGATTCCTCCTCTTTCTTTGGGGTTTGGAAGTGCCCAAATAAGGCCCAGCTGTGAAGCGGTGCAAGCTGCTGTCCAGCTTTGGGCCTTCTTTTGGATGCTCTGGGGTTCTCTCACCCAGCTGCAGTATGTTAGGTTTAAGATTGCAAAAGGCCAGGCCATTCATATGCAAAAGCTTCTGCACACAGCTTGGGTGGGGTTGTAAATTGGGTGTGGTGGGGTCTCAGGGAATCACCTGGGAGGAACAAACAGCAATGGCTGACCATTAGCCCTGCCCCAAAGAGGTCCCCAGGTCTCCGTGTCCTGCGGCACTGTGCAGGAACAATGATCACTGCAAGCACCTCTGAGAGAAAGCTGCCCTCCAGTTCCACCCGATGCCATACAGTCCAGTTTCTCCCCCTATGAGTCTGGGTCCCCAGAGTCTCACCCAGAACTGGAGTTCAGAGCAGTCGCGAGCTTGTATCTCTCTCCCGATTGAAAAGACAACAGCGTAGTCAGTTGCCAGCCCTTTTCCGCGCACGCGCCTCCGCACCTCCGCACCTCCTCCCAGTCTCAGTGTGCTTTTTTCTTTCCATCTAGTTGTATAAATCCCACTCAGCCAGCCTTCCTGTGGTTCTGGATGATATCTGTTTTGTCTTTTAGTTGTAGTCTCTGGGTCTATTTTTGATCATCAGTTTATTTGGTTCATTAGATTTCACATATGAGTGAGATCATGTGATACTTGCCTTTCTCTGACTGGTTTATTTCACTTAGCAAAATACTCTCCAGGTCTATCCATGCTGTTAGAAATTGTAAGAGTTCTTTCTTTTTTATTGCCATCTAGTATTCCATTGTGTCAATGTATCACAGCTTTTTTATCCACTCATCTGCTGATGGGCACTTAGGCTGTTTCCAAATCTTAGCTATTATAAATTGCACTGCCATGAACATAGGGGTGCATATGTTCTTTCTGATTGGTGTTTCGAGTTTCTTAGGATATATTCCTAGGAGTGGGATCACTGGGTCAACTGGAAGTTCCATAATTAATTTTCTGAGGAAACTCCATACTGTTTTCCACAGTGGCTGCACCAGTCTGCATTCCCACCCACAGTGTACGAGGGTTCCCTTTTCTCTACAACCTCACCAACATTTGTTGTTTGTTGATTTGTTGATGGTAGCCATTCTGACAGATGTGAGGTGATATCTCATTGCCGTTTTGATTTGCATCTTTCAGATGATTAATGACTTTGAGCAAGTTTTCATATGTCTCTTGCTTTCTGTATGTCCACTTTGGAGAAGTGTCTATTTAGGGCCTTTGCCCAGTTTTTAATTCAATTGTTTGTCTTCCTTTTGCTAAGTTGTATGAGTTCCTTATATATTTTATAGAATAACCCCTAATCAGATGTATCCTTGGTGAATATGTTCTCCCATGCAATGGGCACTCTTTTTATTTTGTTCATGGTTTCTTTTTCAGTGCAGAAGCTTTTTATTCTGATGTGGTCCCATTTGTTTATTTTCTCCTTAGTTCCCATTATCCTAGGATATATATCTGTAAACACACTGTTACAGGAGATGTCTGAGATTTTGCTGCCTATGGTTTCTTCTAGAACTTTTATGGTTTTATGTCTTTAGGTCTTTTATCCATTTTGAGTTTATATTTGTGTATGGTGTAAGAAGTAGTCTAGTTTCATTTTTTGCATGTACCTGTGCAATTTTCCTAACACCACTTATTGAAAAGACTGTATTGATTCCATTGTATGCTCTTGCCTCCTTTGTCAAATATTAATTGAGAATAGTGGCTTGGGTCGATTTCTGGGCTCTGTGTTCTGTTTCATTGATATATGCCTGTTCTGATGCTAGTACCAGGCTGTTTTGAGCACAGAGGCTTTGTAGTATAACTTGATATCTGCTATTGTGATTCCTCCAAATTTGTTCTTTCTCAAGATTGCTGTGGCTATTCAGAGTCTTTTTTGGTTCCATATACATTTTTGGAGTGTTTGTTCTAGGTCTGTGAAATATGCCCTTGGTATTTTAATAGGGATCACATTGAATCTGTAGATTGCTTTGGGTAATATGGACATTTTAATGATGTTGATTCTACCAATCCATGAACATGGTATATTCTTCCACTTGTTTATTTCTTCCTCTATCTCTTTTTCAACATCCTGTAGTTTTCCGAGTACAGGTCTTTTACCTCCTTGGTTAAGTTTATTCCTAAGTATCTTAATTTTGCTGTTGCAATGATAAATGGGAGTGGTTATTTTTTAAACTTCTCTTTCTGAGAGTTCACTATTTCGTGTATAAAATGCTATGGATTGGGGGGTGTTAATTTTTTATCCTGCTACATTTCTGAATTCATTTATTAAATCTAGTAGATTTTGATGGAGTCTTTAGGGTTTCTAGGTGCAGTATCATGTTATCTGCAAACAATGAGTTTTACTTCCTCCTTTCCAATTTGGATGTCTATCATTTCTTCTTCTTGTCTGATCGCTGTGTCTAGTACTTATCAAAAAAAGGTGTTGGATTTTGTTGAATGCTTTTTCTGCATCAATTGATATGATCATGTGATTTTTGTCTTGCAATCTGTTTATGTGCTATATCACATTTATTGATTTGTGAATATTGTATCAGCCTTGCATCCCCAGGATAAGTCCCTTTATTATTTTCTTCCTCCTACTTATGCTGGGCTTTTCTTGTTGTTCTCTTTCTATTTATTTAACTTGCAGGGTTAGATAACTTATTACCTTTTTCTTTTTCTTTCTTCCTTTTTTTTTTTTTTTTGAGGTAGGCCTATGAACTTCCCTTTCAGGAATGCTTTCACTGGGTCCCATAGATTTTGAATAACAATCTATGAGAGAGATGTCTGTGTCCATTTTCAATTGTTTCCAGGATGTTTTCTATTTCTTCTTTGATCTCTTTGGTAACTCAGTCATTGTTTGATACCATAATATTTAGCCTCCATGTTTTGATTATTTTTTAGTGTTTTTATTGTAGTTTATTTCTAATTTCATGTCATTGTGGTCTGAGAAGATGCTAGATATGATTTCAATCTTCTTGAATTTGTAGAGACTTAGCTTGTGTCCTAACATGTGGTCTAGCTTTGAAAATGTCCCATGTGCACTTGAGAAGAATGTATATTCTGTAGCTTTGGTGTGGAATGTTCTGAAGGTGTCAATTAGTTCCAGCTGTTCTAGAGTATCATTTAGGATTGCTGTTTCCTTGTTGTTTTTTGTCTAGAATATTTATGCAATGATGTCAGTTGGGTATTAAAGTCTCTACTATGATTGTTGATCTCTCCCTTGATATCCTCCAGAAGTTTTTTTTTAATATATTTAGATCCACCTGAATTGGGTGCATATATGTTTACCAGAGTTACGGCCTCTTTTTGTATCAGTTCCTTTAGTATTATGAAGTGGCATTCTTTATCTCTTGTTATGGCCTTCAACTTGAGGTGTATTTTGTCAGATATAAGTATTGCCACTCCAGGTTTTTGTTGTTGTTGTTGTTGGTTTTGTGTTTGTTTGTTTGTTTTTCATTTCCATTTGCCTGAAAAACCATTTTCCATCCCTTCACCATCAGTCTGTGTGAGTCCTTGGTTCTGAAGTGGGTTTCTTGTAGACAACATATATATGGGTCATGTTTTCTTATCTATCCTGCTACTCTATGTCTTTTGATTGGAGCATTTAATCCATTTATGTTTAAGGTTATTATTGACAGATACTTGTTTGCTGCCATTTTTATTCTTTATGCCTGTGTTCTTTCCTCCCTTTATATATTTTTTTTACAAAATTCCCTTTGGCATTTTTTGCATTGCTGGTTTGGTGGTAATAAACTCTCTTAGCCTTTTCTTGTCTGCAAACCTCCTGGCTTCACCTTCAATTTTGAATGATATCCTGGCTGGATAGAGTAGTCTTGGAATTCAGTCCCTGGATTTTCATCACTTTGTATATTTCATGCCACTCTCTTCTGGCCTGATGTGTTTCTGTTGAGAAATCAGTTGATATTCTAATGGGAGATCCCTTGTAGGTAACTTTCTCTCTCTCTCTTACAGCCTTTGAAATTCTTTCTTTGTCTCTTATGCTTGCCAATTTAATTATGATGTATCTTGGCGTAGGTCTTTTTGGGTTCATCTTGATTGGGACCTTCTATGCTTCTTGGACTTATGTGACTTTTTTCTTCCCAAAGTCAGGGAAGTTTTCTGTCATTAATTCTTCAAACAGGTTTTCTATTCCTTGCTCCACTTCCTCTCCTTCTGGCACCCCTATTATGTGGATGTTGTTTTGTTTCATGTTGTCCCAAAGCTCCCTTAGACTCTCCTCCTGTATTTAAAAAAAAGTTTTCCAGTTGCTGTGCTGCGTGGATGTTTTTTCCTATCTTATTTTCTAACTCGCTGATTCAGTCCTCAGCTTCTAGTCTACTGTCGAAACCTTCCATTGTGTTCTTTATTGCAGCTATGTCATTCTTCATTTTCTCTTGATTCTTACTCATGTAGTGTTATTTCTCATTCAGCTCCTTATAATTCTTGAGTTGCATGTATTTCTCATCCAGATGTTTAAACATCCTTATAACCATTACTCTGAATTCTTTCTCTGACAAATTACTTGCCTCTTTTATTTAATTCCTCCTTTTCTTTCATTTAAGGGTTGTTTCTTTGCCACCCCATTTTTGCTGTTCCTTTGTATTTGTTTCTATGTATTAGATCAAATGGCTATGCCACCCAGATTTTTGGGGTTGGTCTTATGTAGTAGATGTTTTGTGGGACCAGTGGTGCTGTCTCTCAGGTCTCCTGGGCTGGGTGTTCTAAAGAGGCTCCCTACTTGAGATATTTGGGTTCTCCTGATGAAGTTGGGTCTTGAATGTTATTGTCCCATTAGTGGATGGAGTCTCCTCTCAGGGAGTCTGATTATGTGGATTGCTCCCTGTCACATCATGCCAGCTGTTGTGGAGGTGCTGGCCAAATAGCACAAAATACAACAAGACAAGACACAACACAAAAGGAACAGAACACGAACGTACACAAAACCCTTATAACCCCAACAAAAGTAACCATCAGCAAAAAGAGAATTAGGAAACAGAAAAGAGCAAGGATGATAGAAAAGAAAATAGAGTAAAAATATGGGGAGAAAACACAACAAAACAAACAAATAAACCAAAAAGCACAAACAAAAAACTCCCAAAAAGGGGGGTGGGGGTGGCCATAATCTGTAGATGCAGAGCTTAAATAAAGAAAATAACATTACAGAATTAAAGGAATAGGGTAAGGACCACGGTTTAGAATAAAGGAGACAAGAATGAAAAAAAATTCAAGAGGAGAGAGCAGATAATCCTGAATTTAAGAAATGAAGCAAGTTAATTATTTAGGAGAAGAAGAAAAAAAATGAGAAGAGAGGGAAAAAAATAATTGAGTAGTGAAAAAAAAAGAAAAGGGAAATTGAGTAAGAGCAGGAAAGAGTGGATCAGATATATGAACAAAACAACAGAGACTAGAATAATAACAAATCAATAAAGCAGACAGATAAGGAAGATCAATTATTAAAAAGAGGGGAAAGAAAGAAAAGAGAAAACTTAACAAGGAGAAAAGACAAGAAAAACAGGAGGAAGAAAAGAGAAGAGAGGAATAAAAAGGTGTAAAAAATAAAATAAATAAAATAAAAAATATAAAAATGAAGTGAAATGTTGTTCACTTCAGCCGAGTTTTAATGCCCAGTGGACCTGGCTTAGGACTCCACTCTTCTGTTCTGTCTGCCAATTCTGGGCTTCCAGTGAGGTACTTAGGTGCTAACCACTGTCTTTTGGCTTTTAGCTCCCTGCTTGAAGCTCCAAGCAATCCACCAGTCCACTGCTTGTGTCTGTCTCCACAGGCCTTGGCTGCAAGAAGGGGCCAATCTGCCTTTTTTGCTTATCTGCCAGCTGTCAATCTTAATCACTCAAGCGTCTGTTTCTGACAGGGCTTTAGGTGGAGTTGGTGTTGTTTCGCTTTCAGAGAATGAGATGGGTGTTTCTTCCTGTCCCAGAGCTACTCTTCCACGAGTGGCCCAAAATATTACCCTGCTCTTGGCTGGGTCCTATATGGAGACCAATGGGGTCCGCTGGGTCCCTGGAGTTTTTGTCAGTCTGTTTCCTAGAATAGTGAGGCGGGTGGCCCTTCTCCACTCTGGTCACTGTGGGCTCCTTGAGACTGTTCGACCTGTAAGCTTGGCCTCTGCCTTTGTTTCCTCAGTAAAGCTCAAAATGCAGGGTGTGGCAGGCTGTATCAGCGAGGGTGGGTTTTTTTCTCCCAGGTAGCTCCTCCCAGGGTAAATGGCCATTTAGGTTTGGAAGCCTATAAACAACCCAATGCAGGACTCCTGGCTACTGCTTTTCCAAGTCTCCCTGCCCATCTTACCACACCCACCTGTCCTCAGGCACCTCAAATCCATGCCTCCCTCCCTGCACCAATGCCTCGGATATATAGTTGCAAATGAAAACTCCTGTGCTCTAGGTTTAGAGATTTTTTTAAAAGGCAATTGAAACCACAGCTCTCCCCCCACTGGCTCTGGTCTGCTGAGTCTAGACTCCACTGCTGCCCACAGCCTTGCTACCTTTCGTAGCTGCTTGGATGATATGGGCGCTGCGGATTGTGCTGCCACAGGTCTGGAGGTGCAGCTGGTAGGTCGCCACAACCTTGGGCTTGTGTGTGTGCTCTGGGCAACCCCCCCCTCATGATCTTGCTCTTCCTACCGGTCTCCAAGTGTCCCCTATTCTTCCTTGTTCTAAGTCACCTCCTCAGCTGGACCACAGTTGTAATTCCAGGTGAATGCCCTCCAATTTAGTTGTATTTCCAGCCTGGCCCTTGGGATGAGGTGACTGACAGGTCTGCCTGTTCAGCCACCATTTTCTCCTCTCGCCCAAAATGTTTTTTTTAGAAGTAAGTTTTTTGATGTAAGAATAAGCTAAGTTGTCGTCATCTGCTGTCCTAGATAAGCAACCAGCAGCTCAGTTAACAAGGTAAAGAGGAACAAAAGAATGTTCCAGGTGAAGGCAGCTCAGATATGAAGCCAGCTGAGAAGTTATGGACTAAAATGAGAAACTGTGATTACAAATTGTCACTCAAGAATTACCAATGCCATTTCCAGGCACAAGGGAATTTGTTCCTAAGCCTGGGAACGAGACACTGGGTTTCATCCTTGCCATAAGCAATCTGGCAGATCTCACAGTTCTACTATTCTGAAATAGAACCATGGTCAGCTATGTTCCATGTTGACATAAGAAACATCCAAACTTGTGGAAACTTTTTATGAGTTTATCTGTGCCAAACTGAAAGTACTTGTTGAGAAGCAAAATCTAAATAGATTGATAAAATGGCAGTTCCACCACTTATTTTACACATCAGAATCAAAGGAGAAGACATAAGGGGTTTACATAAAATCCATTGTGATAGATTAGAGAGGCGGGAGAAAGCAAAGCAGGGAAATCTCTGAGATTGGATAAAAGTAAAATGATAGACACATGCTTCTTTTACACTGGTGGGTATAGGATAGTTAACAACATTTACAGCACATGGAGATGGTATGTGGGGAACAAGATAACAATGAGGGTCTCATGCTTTGGTAGGAGATTATGCCCTCAGGAGTTCAGAAAAAGGGAATTAAAAAAAAATGGGGACCCTTTCCCCCTCTCCACGTGGGAGTCTGTACGTATTCTTCAATAAATCTTCACCTTTGCTATACCAAAAAAAAAAAAAAAAGAAGAAGAAAGAAAGAAAGAAAGAAAGAAAGGAAGAAAGAAAGGAAGAAAGAAAAGGAGGATTACTCTGACATTCCAAAGGTATGTTATCATGGATGCAAAAAGACAATAGCCAGGCTCAGTTAAGGTAAAGATTCCTTTGTCAGTCAAGATACCAGCCTAGGACATGACTACCCACCATGAGTTGCTTTTTGTTAGGAAGTTTTATTTCAGACAAACCTATGTGGTTACTTTAGGTCTCTGAGTTTGTAAGGACCACCAATCAGCTCACCCCCACCCCCGCTCCTGCCCCTGAGCTTGTCAGGTTTAGCATGTGGCCCTTTTCTAGTCCGAATCCATCTAAAATTGGTGTTCTCTTTGCAATTGCAAAAACACAACATTCAACTGCTTTGTACAGCTGTGTAGCATCACACAAGATAATGTCCCATATCCCAACATATTGACTGATTTTTCTATCTTACCAAAATATTTTGGTCCCTAGGATACTATGGATTCTTTTTTTTCCATTCAGAATTTAGAATGCTGGACATGGGGTGGGGATGGGGAGCAGGAGGAGTTAGAAGCCTTTAACTACTGAGGAGAAATTTCATGATGATTTATATTTGAATATGTAATTTCATTAGTGATTTTTTCTTTCTTTGTTCTTTTTGCTGTTTGCAGTGACTATTTCACAGTTTAAAACTACAAATTTTATTTTGAAGATGTAAAAATAAATTTGTCTACTTTAATCTATAATTTTGAATTTTCAAATAAAATAAGAATACATAGTGGTTGCCCTGACCGGTTTGGCTCAGTGGATAGAGCGTCGGCCTGCAGACTCAAGGGTCCCAGGTTCGATTCTGGTCAAGGGCATGTACCTTGGTTATGGGCACATCTCCAGTAGGGGGTGTGCAGGAGGCAGCTGATTGATGTTCCTCTCTCATCAATGTTTCTAACTCTCTCTCCCTCTCCCTTCCTCTCTGTAAAAAATCAATAAAATATATATATTTTTAAAAAAGAATACATAGTGGTTGAGGTCCTAGCCAATGTAATAAGATAAGACAAAAAAATAAGGAGGTATAAATAATGAAATTATGACTGTCTTACACACAAAATTCAAAATAATCAATGGGAAAACTAGTGAAAGTAGTAGGAGAGTTTCATTAGCTGGGCAGATATGGTATCAACAAACAATAATCACTAGCTTTTCTATACATGAGAAACACTGAATTAGAAAATGTAATGCAAAATAATACCCCAAAACTTAGAAACCAAACTTAATCAGTAAATTCAACCAATCCTAACGGGACTTGAAAAGTGAATCCCAAAGTTCTTCTGCAGATAAGAGAAATAAAATCTGCAAGGAAAATGATGAAGGAGTCCTATCACATGTAAAACACTAGTGGCTCTGAAATGAAATAGTGTGGCTTTGGCACTTCCAGAGGCAACTTGACCAGTGAGAATTGAACACATGACCAAGGTCATAGTTCAAAAAAGTAGAAAAAGAATGGATAATGGTGTGTGTTTTTTTTCCCCAAAACAAGTATTTTTGCCACATGTTTTTATTTTTTACTTTATTTTTATTATTTTTTTCTTTATTGATTAAGGTATTACATATGTGTCCTAATCACCCCATTGCCCCCCCCCCCACCTTATGCCCTCACCCCCCTGGTGCCTGTGTTTATTGGTTAGGCTTATATGCATGCATACAAGTCCTTTGGTTGATCTCTCCCCCTTACCCTCACCCTCCCCTACCTTCCCTCTGAGGTTTGACAGTCTAATCAATGCTTCTCTGTCTCTGGATCTGTTTTTGTTCATCAGTTTATGTTGTTCATTATAATCCACAAATGAGTGAGATCATGTTCTATTTATCTTTCTCTGACTGGCAAGAATGGATAATGTTTTAAGTGGTTTTGAGACAACTGTCCATACAGAAAAACTACTATGTCTTTCTAGTTTAAGAATTACATATTCTTAATTTTTTGTATTAAGAACCCAAATTTAAGAAGGTAAAATTATAAAAGTTCAGTTGACCCTTGTACAATAAGGGTTTGAACTGCACAGGTCCACTTATACAATGATTCTTTTCAATTGACCATAGTTCAATTTGAGGCAGGTTCGTAAGAAACTAGGAAATTCCCTGGCAAGAGAAGAAACCTGTGTTCCCCAAGATATGTGATCAGTGCCGGGGCCCCGCCAGCAGGTGAGGGGATCCCAAGGCAGGTGCTTGGCATGGAGGCCACGGGGGCATAGGCTACCAAGGAGACAGAACTGAACCTCACATCACCCTGCTTGGCCCCAGAGGATGGCTGGTTAGCCAGAGACGGGTAAGATTCCTCAGGGAAGGAACAACCTAAGACAGGCACAGTCGCAGAGGGGCCATCAGGAGAGAACTTGGGAGTCAACAGAGGTGGGACACAGACCCTCACCCCCCTAACTTTGCAGGGGCCTGAACCCTCACCCCTTCTGAGGGATGTCTCCTACCTCCATGGCTGCTTCGCTTCCCATGCCCAGCTCAAATCAGGACCCAGGTAACAGACAGAGACTTGGCCGACAGCAGCTGCCCTCTCACTGCAACAAGACTTGTTTGAGTTGTCTTGTACCCATGGTGTGGGAAGTGAGTTTTTGATATCTAAATCCAGCCTAGCACCAGAAATGCTCAGGGCCTACTCAAGAAGGCAAATAATCCTTTCCACTAATATTTACAGGGTAAAATAAGATTGTTGTTAGAGTATTAAATTTGACAGTAAAATAGTAGTTAAGTTCTCAGACTAATTTAAATTGGCTAATTGAAATAAGCGAATATTCTAGAAAAATTAATGGTACTGGACAAAAAGCTGTTCCTAAAGTGTTAACTAAATATTTTTTTTGGTAGTTCATCTCATGGTAAAATTGCATAACATGTAAGGAACCTAAAGCAGTCATATTTTAGTACAAAAAAATAAAATTTAAAAAGCTATCAAGACTACATTATAAAATTTCCAAAAGCCTCCTAATATTTAAATCAAAAAAGGGGGATAGCAGAAGAATATCATGTAAGGAAAATATCCTGTAAGTAAATTACATCTAGAAAATTTTTACTTTAGAAAATTAACTTTCATTTGTAATGCTAATAGCAAGACACCCATGAAAAACACACATGGTGTCAAAACAAGCCAAAGGAAAATCATTTGGGCAAAAAATGAAAAAGGAGCCCAAGTTAAATTTATAGAAAAGATTCCTTTATTAACTTTTGGTCAAGAATATGTTTGTATATTTTCAGAAAACAACTCCAAGACCATGTGGATTCCTGCAACAGAGAGGAATTGATAGGACTGCTCCAGCCATGAAGACAGAAGAGAAACAGTCCAGGGATGGAAGACGCTGACGACGCCTTGCCATACTAGCAGTCAGCAGCTGTGCGTCACTGCAGGTTTCCCAGGACCAAACCAGAGAGGGTCAGACCTGCATTACCACCATTTGTCCACCATCCAGAACTGAAATATCATTGCTGACATGTACACATAGGGATCTGTTTGACATTGAAATTGGGACTCAAAAGAACTGTTGACCCAGAAAGAAACTCACTACAGACTGACTGACTCATTTGCCTCTCAGCATAACCATTATTGCTTGTCTCATTTTCAGTTCTTATAAGTGTATTTCTAGTATCACATGATCTCACTCATCTAGGGGAAATAATGAACAACATAAACTGATGAACAAAAACAGACCCGGAGACAGGGAAGCATCGATCAGACTGTCAAACCTCAGAGGGAAGGTAGGGGAGGGTGGGGGTAAGGGGGAGAAATCAACCAAAGGACTTGTATGCATGCATATAAGCCTAACCAGTGGTCACGGACAACAGGGGGGTGGGGGCATGCGTGGGGAGGGGTTTGGGATGGGAATGGAGGGATGAGGACAAATATGTGATACCTTAATCAATAAAGAAATTTAAAAATAAATAAATAAAAGCTAAAAGAAAGAAAGAAAGAAAGAAAATTCCCTGGCAAGTGGAAAGAGGAAGCATCTATCAAAATTTAAAGTGTATGTATACATTATATAGAATTATATTTCTAAAAAGCTGTCCTAGACAAGTACTCATGCATGTCTGTGATGTTTAGGGAAGTACCGTTCATCATCCTATATAATAAAAGTCTAATATGCTAAGTTGTCCAGTCGACCAATCAGCCATTCAACGAATGATATGCTAAGGCCGCTCAACCGCTCACTCTGATGTGCACTGACCACCAGGGGCAAATAATCGACTGGTTAACCAGTTGCTATGACAAGCACTGACCACCAGGGGACAGATGCTCTGTATGTTAGCTTGCTGCTGGGGTCCAGCTGATAGGGACTAGGCAAGATGGGCCAGACACACCCTGGAGCCCTCCGGTGGTCCTTCCCCGGCTGGCCAACCTCCTGCATTCCTCCCCAGCCCCGATCCTGCACCAGTGGGATCCCTCAGCCTGGCCTGCACCCTCTCACAATCCAGGACCCCTCAGGGGATGTTGGAGAGTTGGTTTCAGCCCAATCCTGCAGGCCAGGCCGAGATACCCCACTGGTGCACGAATTCGTGCACTGGGGCTCTGGTAAGAAATAAAACCCTAAATGTCCATCAGAAGGGGAATTTAAATAAACTGTGGCACCAGGAATCATAGCACAATAACATACCTTATATTGAAGATGGCAAAGGCAAAATAAAATTGCCTAACAAAGGAAAGGTACAAAAGCCTTTCAAATTAAACTTAAATATAATAAAATAATTTAAAACTAAAACAAATAGAAAAGAACAAAATGTGTAAACAGTAAATTAAACATTTTCTTTAGTGCAACTTCCAAATTATGCCCGGGACGTAGATGTAGATGGCAATGTAGACTGGGTTGAAAGGTTTTGGTCTTTAAAACATCAACTTCAGTGGGAACAGTGTTGTTGGTCTCCTTTTTTAGCTAATGCATCAAAGTCTGGCGTTAGTTTTGTTGTGGCTATTCTCAGGATAGATCTGAGGTGTTCGTCAGTTAAGCTGGATCTGTGAGGGGCTTTGTTGATGTTCATGACGCTAAATGCTCACAAACATAGGTTGACCCAAACAGCACCAGTATCTTCTGTGCCATCCTCTGGATGTTTGGAAAAGTGGCTTCATTAAGTGAAGCATAAAAGTCTCTTAGTTCAAGAGAGCTGAATTTCTCCTTTAGGACAAAGTCAGACTGAAGATCAATGAGTTCCAGTTGCACCTCTTCTGGTGCTGTTTCAGGGTTTTGTGACAAAGGACAGGCCACCAGTTGAAGTGACTAAAAGCTGAAAGTCTTTGTTGTTTTATTAACAAGTCATTGTGATGTACAGAATGTGGGAAGAGGAAAAAATTGTGTTTGAGTAGAGCTCTTAATCTTACCTCAGAAAGGCTCTGATACTGTGCTCTCCAGGGGCGTGTCTCCCTACATCACCACGATAACGTGTCTACGCATTCCCAGGGTGATGTCCGGAGACGCGTCCGCGGGCATTACAAGGAGCCTCTGGAAGATTGAGAGGTTGTTCCTTCTACTGAATGGGTGGATATAAATCCGCCCACTCAGAAGGAGCTGCGGCTGTGTTTCCCGACGTTGCCATGTTAACACTGCTGCTGGTGAAGGAGCGGAGGAGAGAGCAAGAGAACCCTCCACTCTTTTGGCTCCGTGGGCAGGATAGAACAGCCGAACGGGCCGGATCTGGCCCGCGGGCCATAGTTTGCCCACGGCTGGAAGATTATCTAAAATGTTAATTTAAACTTTTATACATTTTCTATTCTGGGTTTTATATAGAGGTTTTAAAAAACATAATGTAAACTGTTGGATTATATTAATTCTCAGGTAAATTTTTTTCTGTAAATCTTATTTGATATCTAGAAGATTTTTTCTCCTAGAATTCCAATTTATTTTTAGCTGTAGAGATAGCATACTCTCACCATATAAGCTGTAAAAAAAAAAAAAAAGCAAACGAAGCCATTTTTAAATGGAGTCAGAGCTGCCATCCCAGAGGAACTGCCTTGTAGGTCTTTCTCCTCAAATCTGGGCAAAATCGCCTTTGAACTAGGTCTGAAAAACATTGTATCCCAAATTACTGCTTGCAAAGCTAACAAGAAAGTAGACATTATGACTACCAGATTGAAGATTAAAAACATTATTTAGAATTAGTATCACTGTTCTGTTATCTGCACCAATAGAAATGCCTTCTTTCTAGTGATGTCATTGTTCCCTTCCCTTCCTCATAATATCCCTCGCTTTTTGCCTCCTAATCAGAACACTATTTGGGCTTCTGCCTGAATCAGTGCTACCTTAATAGCTATATGTTTGGATCTCACCCCAAAGTCACACTGGCTGTAGTCTGGTTACTGGAGGAAGAAAACAAGAAGCAAGCACTAGGCGACTTCTCTGTTTCCTTCTAAAACAAGCTTAAAGAAAATTATTCTGTCACTTGCTCAAACAGTAAGGAAGACTTTATTCAAGACTACCTTTACAATAGGGGCTGAGACTGGCCCCAGGCCAAATGCAGCAAAGTTGGCTGTGGGTTGATAGCCAAGGAGCAGGGAGGGGTTGATGGGTGGAGAATCACTGAGAAAGAGGAGATATGGGGGTGGGGGGAATTCTGGCTAGAGGGACTCAATAGGATGCTTGCTGAACCCACTTAGGGTGGTGAGTCGGGTAGTTTTCCTGAGCAGAATGCAAGGGTGATTTCTTTCCTGGGTTCTTGTCCAGATGGATTTGAAGAATGAAGCCATGGACAAAAGGTGGTAGATGAAAAGGGTGGAAATTTATTGAAAGCAAATACAGACTCCCACGCAGGGAGGGTGTCCCAAGGGGGTAACCCACCAAGCTCCTTTTTTCTAAGGTTTATGAAGGCTGCAGTTCTTTGTCTCTTCATACTCCTTCCAATTGGCAGAATATCAGCTTCAAAGCCCAAACCCCATGCCGTGTCCCCCTCTTCCTCTCCCCCTTCACTGATAGAATTCTCTATCTCCTGTGAAGATGTTTTCCTCTTTCTCCCATTTGTTGGCACTTCTCTATCCTCGGTGAAAGTTTACTTCCTCTGTCCCCCCTTCCCTGTGGCTTTTCCCTATCTTCTGTGAGTGGGTGTCTTCCTCTCCCCTTATCCTATGGCACCCTTTTTTTTCCTTTTGTGAATGTGAGTCTTCTGGCAGCTCCAAGCCCTCACCTATGCAGTCCTCCCCCACGGACCCTCTTTATTCCGAAAACTCCCTAAACCTGCCTATTTTATCCTAAAACTCCTTTCAACGGTGCGGATGAGGAATTTGACCAGATGTCAAGAGTTGGGGGGAGGGGGGGGGGAGCTGGCTAAACTGGTTAACAGGTTCTTTGCCCAGATTGTAAAACGGAATTTTTGGACTGGAACCCGAGTCTTTGTCCGCCAGAATCGAAGAATGAATCCACGGACAGAAAGTGGTATAACAGAGGTGGAGGGTTATTGAAGAACAAGTACAGGCTCCCACGTGCAGAGAGGGAAAGAGTCCCACACAATGGACTCCCATGTAGGAAGGGGGAAAGGGTCCCACTAAGTTCCTTTCCCCATGGCTTATAAAGGCTGCAGATCCTGGTGCCTTGATATCCCCTCTGATTGGTCACTATTCCCTTAGACTGGTTACTATAGTAACTCCAGGGCTCCCAAGGTTGGAACCTCACCTGGGACATGTGAGGTTCTCTCTTCTCCTTCCTTATTGTTTTTTATTCCCTTTGGGCTTTCTTCTTCTCCTTCTGGATGAAGGGCTTCCTTCTCTCTATTTTGTAAATACAGACCTTTTGCTGTTCCCAGCTCCCTCATTCTATGGAAATGTACCTGTTGCAGCTTTTCAGCTTCCCTATTCTATGAAAATATACCTTCTGCTGCTCTGCAGCCCTGTGCTTCCTCCATGGTCCCCTTAATTTCTAAAATTGTCCTATTTTACCTCTGAAATACCTGTTTCAATTGTCTTCAGGCCAAGCATGAGGAGGCTGACTAGGGCTTGGTTAAGGAGAATCTTTGTGAACCCGTTGCAGAAAACCGGAATAATCAAACAATGCAGGAGAGTTTGGAGTCACACTTTATTCACCGCGGTGAGCTTAGAGAAAATGAATTCAAATTCTAAGCAAAGCTACAAACAGGACTTCCCTTTTTATTAAGGAGCCAGCCCTCTGTGCAATTAGTGGTTATCTCGCTGCTGTCTTTGAAAACAAACACAGTTCTAAAAATTATGGGCACATCTAGTCTCTGGCCTACAAGGTCAGACAGCTAAAATTATGGGCATATCTAGTCTCTGGCCTACCAGGTCAGACAGCTAAGTTTATGGTCCTCATTATTCAAGCAGGCTAAAGCAGGCTAGAAAGCAAAGTTATTTTTTTAGAATAAGAGGCCGTCTAAGAAAAACAACAGAGAATTTCAAACAGCAGTTTTTACAAAATAGGGATTTTCCTTCTCAAACCAGCAGATTTAAATTGGGTCAGGTGTGTGTGTGTGTGTGTGTGTGTGTGTGTGTGTGTGTGTGTGTGATTATGGGAATGGAAGAGGCAAGAAACTATTTTCAGATGAGACAAGACTCTCCTCCAGGCAGCCTGGGGATCTATCTCCCTCCTCTCCATCCAGAGATGTGAACCATCTGGGGATGCCCTATGGGGTTTGTAAGCACAATTACAACCTGCTCTCAGGGACAAACGAGCCAGAAGAATTTCAAAGGAGTGAGACCAGTCAGGGGGCATGGCCCCCACTCATCCATTTCCACCGAAGGCCTCCATTGTTCCCACTGTGTTGGGGTGATCTGCGTACTAAGCCCTCAGGGCAGAACTCTGAAGTCCTCAGACTCCTAGAAGATGCTAAGGGTCCACCCTCACTCTTGAGGAGCTGCTGGTCTGGGAAGAGAGGTGGGAAGCAAACAGTCCCAGAGCCCTGAGGGGATGGAGGATGAGGATGGAGGAGCTGGGGTGCAAGAGAGGGGGGAGAAGGAAAGGGAGGGAGGTCTGTCCAGAGCTTCCCTCCCTCGCCCCTCCTGACAGGAGGAGACTTTGATTTGCTGTTTTGTGTGACCCTGTTACAGAAAACCGAAGAAGAACAAAGCAATACTTAGAGAGATGGAGTTACATTTATTACGCACGGGTCCAGAGGAGAATGTCTCTCAAATTCTGGGCCCCAACATGCAGGAATTTTCCCTATTTATATGTTTTTACCTTCTTTGTCTCCCAAATATGGGGTGTTTCCGGCCCCTTTTGCAAGTTCTTAAAGAGCCCGTATGTGCTGGGGCCTCGAGACCTCAACCAGAGGCCTGGCCTGGCACCAGCACTGATAACCTTGTCTGGGGAAGGTTTAATGGCCTCTCTGAAGTGGGAGTAGTCTTAGCAAGCAAGAATTTACAGAAGCCAAATAGCAGGGCTAAAATTTCAAACAGCAGTATTTATATAAGATGGATGCTTCATTCCCCACTGGTTTTATGTACATGAGTCAAATCATTGACTCTTAGTCATTGTAGTTATATTTACCCCTGAGGACTATAATCTTAATTTTCTGCCTAATACAGTTAGTGGGCCTGCTTATAAGATAAGGGTCCAGAATTAGGGCCACGAGTAATCTTTAGAGAGTCCGAAGAATCCTGGACTCTCAATTTTTCCTGAGCTGTCTTAAGCCGGGTGTGATGAAGCCACGTTGGGATTCCGTTGACCTTGACTGCCGTGGAGGTGGTCCTTTCCAGGTAGGAGTCAGTCCTTGGGTGGCAAATTTCTTTACCCAAACAGAGTCACCAGGGTGGAAGGGATGAACCAGATCAGAAGTTGGTACAGGCAGAGCATTTCACATGTGCTTCTGGATTGCTTCCTGGGTAGACTGTAAAGCCTGTAAGAACTTGAATAAAGACTGGTTATGGATTTTAGCTTTTCTAGATTGGGTAGGTCAGGATCTGGAAGAGTCACTAGAATCTGTAGAGGCCCCACTGGTTTCCTGGGCAGCTTCATCTGTGGCCCAGTTCCTTCTTGCTTCTGTGGAGAACCCTTACCTTGTTGTAAATGCATACCTGCTATCAGTATAAATTGTTACTGATTTTTCTTTTGTCTACCAGAGAGCCTAAAACTGAGTGACTCAAGTGTTTGACATCCAGTGCTCTAGTGTGTTCTGGAGTAAAACCTCGACCTCATGTGGGGCAGTTAGGATTAGTTACTGCCCTAGGGTTAACTTATTTGCTTTTTCAATAAGCATAGCTGTGGCTGCTACCACCCAGAGGCAAGTAGGTCACCCAAATGCAAAGGGGTCAAGTTTTTTGGACAAATAGGCTACCAGCCTTTTTTAGGGGCTGAGACTTTGGTGAGTACCTCTTTGCCTATGCCCCTTGTCTCACATACATAGAGGTGGAAAGACTTAGTTACATCCTGTAGCGCTAGTTGGCCCATCGTCCCTGCTCTGCTCATGTCTGTCTAACTGCCTAATATATTACCTCAAGGATCCTGGCTCTGAATTCTTTTAGGGAAAATGGACGTAGAATTTCTTCTGTAGCTGCTTCATGCTGAGGAGGGACGGAGTTTTCTCTCAGAGCCAAGAGATCCTTGCTGTCTGTCAGAGGGACGATGAGGCCTGGGCCCAGAAGGAGGTGGGCTTGTGACCTGGCAGAGACAAACTGTAACAAATGGTCCATTGGAAGGGAAAGAAAACATTTCAGTTTTAATGACCTCTATTGAAATAGAATTTTTCTCCTCAATATTACCTTTATGTTTATCAAAAGAGCCAGATAAAGACTAATTTACCTATTGTATTTAATTTGGCCTGATTGTTTGCATAAACACAACAAGAATGGTAACTGACTACTTTTGCCGGAATTTCATGATTGAATCTTATTGTGCTCCGTAGGGCCAGGAAGCCAAGCCATCCAGCTGCGTCAGGCCTGCCTGTAGTATCTGCTGAGTTAGGTGAATCCCTCACCTGCAGTGACTCCACCTGGGCTCACGCCCTAGGTTTTAAGGCCCATCTCAGTAGCCCTCCTACTCGTCACGGCCTAGAGTGTGTGGGGTTCCGCAGGGACGCAGAGTCATCCTTATTGCTCCCCTTCTACTCTGACCAACCACCAGTGATGGTAGGGTATGGGCCTGATGCTCCAGCACCAGCCATTTTCAGGGCTCCCAAGCAGGATACCAGGTTTTTCCTTGGCACTTTTATTGGCTTCAAGTCTTTAGAGTTCAGACAGGGCTCTTTAAAACATGACATTCCAGTCAAAGTTTCTGGTCAATGAAACCACTATTAGAAACCGGTCTTATTGAATTTATGTAGAGAAATGTGTTGTCATGATTTATTAAGCATTGCCAAATTTCAGAGGAATTATATAAGGAGAAAAATATACTGACCTGCTTTAAGATCTTCTGATTTTCCTTGTCAGTCCTTTCTATGGATTCTTCAGAGTAATATAACTGTCTTCAAATGACAAGGAGAAATTAAAAATGTGTCTATATTCAAGTAGACAATTATAGCTGTCCTTGTAGTAGGGTTCTCCCTACTTAACTTGTCCTTAAATTTTCGTATGGTCTCTGGGAGGGGTGATATGCCCTCTGAGAAAGGACTAAGGGAGCTTTATTGCTTTACAGGGTCTCATATGTCACAGGACCTCACGTGGTCTGTAATTCCTGTAATAAAGGGCTGGTACTCACTACTTCCCTCTGTTCTAAACAGGCCTTCCCCAGTTTCCTAAAGTTGAGGTTTGTGCCACCCCTGACATGGGCATGGTCACACAGGCCTGCAAGACAGTAACATTGGCACTGTGGCCACCTTAGGTAGCCAAATCTTCTGCTACCATATATGACATATGGTAGGGCTATATAGATATCTTAGGGAGGTGACTAAAGTCTATTCTTGACCTTCCTACAGAAAGCAAAATTGTCCTTGTCTTTCTGGAGTCATGTCCATGAAGTCGCAGGTATCATCTAAATCTATTATACAGTTTTCTGCAGGCCACTGTCAGGGCTGTGCATGGTGGCCAGTTCTTCTTTCTAGCCACAAACACAACCTGTCTAATTTCCCTAAATTTTATACTGGCACGGGAGAAAGTTGTTTTGCTGTAAACTGGCAGCTTAACCCCTACATATCTGGGCTTGGACATCTGCCTAGAAAGCCGTAATTTGTAAGTTTAACATGTGGCCTTAGGTCCTTCTAACCCAACAGGGTCTCTGCCATCCCTCAGTCAGACTCCTCCTCTCTTGGAGAATCTCAAAGTCCTGAAGGCTCCTCAGTCCAGGGAGAGTGCCTTTCCTTTGCTCTTTGACTTTAGGTTGCCAGTCCAAAACAGCCGGAGTTGCAGTTAGAAACAACTTTGCATATTGCAAAGCGCTTCTGTAGCAGTGGCTTGGGTATTAGACCCCTAGTCTTCCCTCCAGTCCCCTTTGTGGCAGAGCAGGGACCAGGCCTCTCCCAAGGGAGTGCATTGGAAAGGGATCTCAGCCCCTCCTCTTCCAGCAGTAACAGGTACCGAACCCTTTCAGCACATTTGCAAACAGGGAACTTTCACTAGCTCTATCTGCTGCTTTTACAGATCCCAAGCCTGCTGCTCTATTCCTGGGGCTGCAGGAAGGCTAGTAGCAGTCACTGGCTTCTGGTTTAACTGCTGCAGCCAGCAAGCCAAAGGCCTAAGTCCTGTATTGCTTGTTGTAAAACACTCACTACTCACTGGGCAGCAGCGGGGCAGCTCTAGTGTCAGGTAAATGTCTGCTGTCCCTGCTTTTCTCGCTGCTGCTGAGGCTTCTTCCAGGGCCACTGCAGGCAGCTCAGGCATCCATCCCCCCTCACCCCCTTCTTTCATCCGGCTCTTGGGGGATGAGTCTGCTTAGCAACCAGTTTTAAATCACCAGGGCAGCTAGATTAATTATGCTTGCAGAAAACTTGCGACCTTAAATCTAGTGAAGTTCTGATAAGACACCTGGACCATACCCCTACGCCAGCAGAGCGGTCTGCAGCCAGTAAAATCAACAAAAACCTATCTCTCCCTGCTTCATAATTAACTGTGGACAACCCCCCCTTCCCCTGTCCCGTCGCCCAGTCCAGTTGCTTGTCTCTCTTTCTGATTGTGAGTCAGAGGAAGACAATTCCTTTAGAGGGGAGAAATAGAAACAGTGGGACTTTCAGAGAAAACTACAGACTACCACTGTAGTAGTCCTCCCTTTCGAAGGCTGAGGTCCGACCTGTGGAGAAAAATGACTCTTAGTCAGCCTGGACAGATAGGGAGGAGGAAGATAAGGGTGTGTAGGGAGATTTCTTGAGAACTGAAAGCCTGGATGGCCTCCTGAAAGAAAAGATCTTTAATCCAGGTACAGATGTTATTAGAATTGGAGGTCCATAGATAGTTAATAATAACTTCAGCCTTTGTCCTCACGTTGGATTATGATATCACAGGCAGGGACAGGGCCTGTAAATCTCTCCGCCCTGCGGAGCTGTAAGCCCTGCCCCTGGAAGTCTCCGATCATCAAAAGAGATAAGAAAGCCGAGAAACCAAGATGGCGGCATAGGTAAGCACCTAAACTGCTGCCTCGCAGAACAATTTCAAAACTACAACTAAAAGACAGAATGGACACCATCCAGAACCACAGGAAAGCTGGCTGAGTGAAAATTCTACAACTAGAAGGAAAGAGAAAAGCTCACAGAAAATTGGAGGTATGGCAAAGGGTCTTTGTGCACGCAGAGAGGAAGGGCGGCTGAGAGCCTGGCTGACTTTCTCTGGCGGAAGGGGAAGGAAGCCCCTGACCGCACTGAACCCCAGTTCTGACTGCACTGAACCCCAGTCCCGGGCGAAAGCCCGTGGACCCAGGCTCATACAGGGGGAGTCTGGACTGTCAGGTAGAGAGAAAGGCACCCGGAGACTCGGAGACCCGGGGGAGACCCGGGGGAGCCCCGGTGGGCAGGGGTCTGGAGGTGCGGGCGCCAGTGCGCACAAAGGCTGCGGAGGTTGCCACAGGCTTTCCCTAGTGGAAGGGAGTCAGAAGCTCCTGACTGCACTGAGCCCCAGTTCTAACTGCACTGAACCCCAGTTCCAGGCGAGCTCCTGGGGACCCACGCTCTTGTGGGGGGAATATGGACTCTCGGGCGGAGACTCAGGAGCCGGGGAAGGCAGAGGTCTGGAGGTGCGCACGCGCAAGGGCAAGGCTGACCGGAAGCCAAGACTGTTTGCTCTGCCCAGAGACTCCACCCCATCCAAGCTGAGCACAGAGGCTATTGCAATTTGGCAAGTCTAATCCTATAAAGGCTGTCTCCAGCACCAAAGTTCTCCTAGCGTAGACACAGCTGATCCTTACAGCCAACTGGCCTGGAGGTCAATTCCTCCCAGTGATACCAACAACAATCAAGACTTAATTACAACAAGGCTGTACACACAGTCCACAAAGGGGTGCACCAAGAGTGTCCACCTCAGGTTAACTGGGGAGGCCGACCCACTGAGCCATATGGGAAACCTAGCACACAAAGCTACCCTACCAACTCATGGAAGCAATGAAAATGCAGCGTCAAAGAAACAGATCACAAACGAAAGAAATGGAGGAAAACAAATGACTGGATATAGAACTCAAAACCACGGTTATAAGGCTTTTCAAGAATATCCTAGAAAAGGCTGATAAATATAATGAGACCCTCGAAGATATGAAAAAGGACCAACTAGAAATTAAACATACACTGACTGAAATAAAAAAATATTATACAGAGACCCAAAAACAGACTAGAGGAACACAAGAATCAAGTCAAAGAATTGAAATACAAAGAAGCAAAGAACACTCAACCGAAAAAGCAAAAAGAAAAAAAAAATCCAAAAAGTTGAAGATAGTGTAAGAAGACTCTGGGACAACTTCAAGCATACCAACATCAGAATTATGGGGGTGCCAGAAGAAGAGAGAGAGCAAGATACTGAAAACCTATTTGAAGAAATAATGACTGAAAACTTCCCCCACCTGGTGAAAGAAATAGACTTACAAGTCCAGGAAGCGCACAGAACCCCAAACAAAAGGAATCCAAAGAGGACCACACCAAGACACATCATAATTAAAATGCCAAGAGCAAAAGACAAAGAGAGAATATTAAAAGCAGCAAAAGAAAAACAGTTAGTTACCTACAAGGTTGCACCCATACGACTGTCAGCTGATTTCTCAACAGAAACTATGCAGGCCAGATGGGAGTGGCAAGAAATTTTCAAAGTGATGAATAGCAAGAACCTACAACCAAGATTACTCTACCCAGCAAAGCTATCATTCAGAATTGAAGGTCAGATAAAGAGCTTCACAGATAAGAAAAAGCTGAAGGAGTTCATCACCACCAAACCAGTGTTATATGAAATGCTGAAAGGTATTCTTAAAGAAGAGGAAGAAGAAAAAAGTAAAGATAAAAATTATGAACAACAAATACATATCTATCAACAAGTGAACCTAAAAATCAAGTGAATTGAAAACCTGAGGAACAGAATAAACTGGTGAATATAATAGAATCAGGGGCATAGAAAGGGGGTGGACTGATAATTCTCAGGGGGAAAGGGGTATGGGGGAGTTCAGGAAGAGACTGGACAAAAATCATACACCTATGGATGAGGACAGTGGGGGGGAGGTAAGGGCAGAAGGTGGGGTGGGAATCGGGTGGAGGGGAGCTATGGGGGGAAAAAGGAGAAACAATTGTAATAATCTGAATAAAGATTTATTTAAAAAAATAAAAAAATAAAAAGATATAACAACGAAAAAAAAAGAGAGAGATAAGAAAGCCATAAATAAAAGTTCTTTGTTTTTTGAAATGTCATAAATTTATACCTTTAAATTAACACTAGGACTTTAAAATTTCAATTTAATACAGCAATTTCACAAATCAGAGCAAACTGAAACCTTTACTTATACAAAATTAGAGAGAAATTTTTATTAGCTAAGTGGGCTGATTCCCTCCCACTGTGATAGAGAGCAAACATCTATGAGAAAAATAACTCAGCAGCGCTGCTTAAGACGTTTGCAGACCATCACAGCAGGTCCGCCCTATCTTTAACAAATTAAACAATAGAAAGAGATAACAAATACTCTCCTGTGTACAGCCAGAAGGCACAAAGTGGCTTTTGCTTCACACAGACCAGTTAATGAGCAGATAATTATATCAAGACAGACAAACATCTATACTCACACTCTCTCAGTAGACTAGCCTGAACTGGAGCTGAGCAGATAAACGAAACAATGCCCAACTTCCCAGACGGGAATGGGGGCACTCCCGGCACTCATGCCCCAGAACAGAATTCTCAACCAACGTCTTGGTGAGAACCTACCGGAGGAGTTAAGACTGTGTCCAGTCCCCCTTCTCGGTAGCAAATTGGCTAGTCCCACACAAACAAACAGCAAAGTGAACTCATAATTCCTTCATTCACCTCCAGAGTCCCACATTTATATACTAGCTAGTTCGAGTTTTTGACTTCTACCAGGTATTTACCCAGAGTTTAAACAATCACCTGATTCCTGACTCCTGATTGATTTGCCTGAGGAAGCTGTATGGCTTCCGGGGAGGTGATCAAGCTCCCCCTTCCATTCACTTGGAGTGGGCTGAACTGACGGGGCCCCTACCTTACCGATTCTGTCGACAGGTCCAGAAGTGTCGGTCCACTCTCTCCAGATGCCGGCCGGGTCCTGGGCTGAGGTCTGGGAGTGCCCGGAGTCCCCCGGTTCAATTCTGCTAAATCAGCAGAGCGGCACCTCCCGGAGGCCTATCCGGCTCCCCGGGCCCCAAACCCAGCCCATTCACCAGAGGCTGAAAGGCCAAGCATGGGTTGGTTTTCCTGGAATCTCAGGGAACCAATAATGTTACAGAAAACCGAAGAAGAACCAAGCAATACTTAGAGAGATGGAGTTACATTTATTACGCACGGGTCCAGAGGAGAATGTCTCTCAAATTCTGGGCCCCAACATGCAGGAATTTTCCCTATTTATATGTTTTTACCTTCTTTGTCTCCCAAATATGGGGTGTTTCCGGCCCCTTTTGCAAGTTCTTAAAGAGCCCGTATGTGCTGGGGCCTCGAGACCTCAACCAGAGGCCTGGCCTGGCACCAGCACTGATAACCTTGTCTGGGGAAGGTTTAATGGCCTCTCTGAAGTGGGAGTAGTCTTAGCAAGCAAGAATTTACAGAAGCCAAATAGCAGGGCTAAAATTTCAAACTGCAGTATTTATATAAGATGGATGCTTCAACCCCAGAACTGTCCCAGGGCCTGGCTGACGGCTGGCACATAGGTGCTCACTGTTTTACTCAGTGAATGTGGAAGGCAGCACCACCACTGTGGCTCCGTGGGCTCTGGCCGGTGGGGCAATGTGCTGCCCTCGTATTCTAGGTCACCAAGCCGGGCTCCGAGCATTGATGAGGTTCCAACTGCCAGTGGGAGAGGTATGCGCTCTGTAGGGGAAGAAAACACCCATCCCCTCTTCCCTCCTGGCTTCTCCGGGTGCAAATTAGAGTGATGAGGTACAGTGAAGAGAGCATCAGTGTATGATCTGTGCAGCACACACCCACACAGGGAGACTTAGGGATGTGCCTTTAGTAGGTGCATGACTTTGAGCTAAAGGCAACCAAGACCCTCTGGGCTCAAGAAAAACTTCTGCTCCCCGCTTAATGACCTAGAAGCATCTGTTTTGGGTTGGGAGCCTTGCCTGCAATGGCTTGTTACCAGAAATAGCGTTTTCTGACCTCTCCCCAAGGCAGGACGGACTACTAGTTACTGAGCATCTGCTCTTACTGTCCTGCAATGACTCTCCCCACTCCGAGGCCCAGGCCCCCTCACCTTGCCCATAGCTCAGGATGCCACCTACACTGACCTTTCTAGCTCTGAAACTCTCAGGAAAGTGGGGTCTCTGAGTCTCTCACATATGTGGTGCTCCAATGCACAAGAAATTAAATTTGACTTTCTCTTGTTAATTATTCTCTTGTCTTGAATTATTCAATCAGCCAAAACAATCAGAGGCGGGAAGGGAAGTTGTCCCCTCCCCACATTAACAAGCAGTGCAGCTGTCGAGAAGGGACAAGACTCAGACAAAGGTGTTCAGGCTTCAGAGACAGCAAACTCGGGAGGTGAATATGGGGGGAATCAGGGAAGACCAGGGTTGTTGAGCAGGTTTGTGATGGACATGACTCCTCCAATGCCACCTCTAAGCTGCTAGGAGTCCAGAGGCATTGTGGTGATTAAGAGTCCTAGCTGGTGTGGCTCAGTGGCTAAAGCGTCAGCCTGCAGACTGAAGGGTCCCGGGTTCGATTTCGGTCAAGGGCAGGTATATCGGTTGCAGGCTCCTCCCCAGCCCCAGACACTGGTCAGGGCCCATACAGGAGGCAACCAATTGATGTGTTTCTCTCACATTGATATTTCTCTCTGTCTTCCCCTCTCTCTTCCACTTTCTCTAAAAAATCAATGAAAAAATATCCTCGAGTAAGGATTTTTAAAAAAGAGTCCAGGTCAGCTCAGCCAGCGTGGCTCAACAGTTGAGTATTGACCTATGAACCTGGAGGTCACAGTTCGATTCCCAGTCAGGGCACATCCCTGGGTTGCAGGCTTGATCCCCATATGGGACATGCTGGAGGCAGCCAGTCAATGATTCTCATCATTGATGTTTCTATCTCTTTCTTCCTCTCCCTTCCTCTCTGAAATCAATAAAAATATATTTAAAAATAAAAGAGCCAAGTGTTAGGGTCACTGAAAGAGGAACGCACAAGGCCAAAGGGGATAAAGAATTATGAATTTATTAGGTCATCTGGAAACTTAGTGGGGCTGAGCCCCAAAATGGCACCAGCACCCAAAGACGGGGGTGTAGGAGATTTTTAAAGGACTCTAGTTGGGCTTTTTCTGGGTGGAGAATTCTCTGCAGGTCCAGATTCTGGGAAACTCCAGAGGGGAGAGATAATGGTTTAACAAAGTGGAATGTCCATTGTGAAGTGGCCTGAAGGTCAGTTCCCAGGGGAGGGGATATCGATTCAATTCTTTGATCAGACCCAACATCCAGGTCACACCCTCGCTGGCACACCCTGTAAGTGGGGATTTATGTCCTGTTTCTGACAGATGGGGAGGGCAGAGAGCTTTGTTTGGCATCCACTGCTTCTCAATTGTCTTCAGCTCAAAACAACCCATATGCCAAAGTGGCCTATATTGGGGTGACGTGTTCTGACACCCTACAGCCCTTAATAACCCCAAATTGTGCATGGTGGCTAAGTCTGCACCGCCCAGGTTTCAGGACAATCATGGTGAACTGGAATGCTCATAGGCTAGCATGTGTGCATTTCTGGCTCTGTCACTTCTAGCTGTGGAGCCTTGGACAAGGCCCCCAGTCTCTCTGTGATAGGGGCAGAAATAGAATATGAGGAACCAGCTTGAATTGTAAGAAATATTAATCATGCTCTGTTAATCGTGATTGCTGTATTCTGATTAAAGAAGGCATATTCTAACCTGGCTGGGAGCTCACCTGGAAATGCCGCCCATCTTCCCCATCAGGGAGCTGCCGAAAGATTAACAGCCTTGTTGCAGAAACCAGAATCGCCAGTCCTTTGAAGACCCCAGCCCTTTGCATATCACCAGCCCATATTACCTGCAAACTGCCCATTTGGTGGACCCCTTTGCCTACTTCCCCATGTAATCTGTCCTTCTACCCAAGCTGGCTTACGGGGGGCTGCAGAGCAGATTTTTGTGGATGACCTGCTGCTCTCCCATGCTGCCAGCAATATTGGAATAAACGCTCATATATGATTCAACCCTGTCTCTGCTTAATTGGCTCAAGTATTGACAGGCAGTCTGGACCTCTTGGTTGTCCATTTACATCTGGGGCTCAGTTTACTCATTACTTATTGGAGATTCTAATTCTAAGTACCTCCTAATGTTACAGAGAACCAGAATAAATCAAGCAATGCTCAGAGAGTTTGGAGTCACACTTTATTCACCGGGGTGGGCTTAGAGAAAATGAATTCAAATTCTAAGCCAAGCCACAACCAGAACTTCCCTTTTAATTAAAGAGCCAGCCCTATGTGCGCTTAGTGGTTATCTCGCTGCTGGTCTTGCAAACAACACAGTTCTATCCAATTAAAAATATACACCTGGCATGGCATTGAGATTATGGGCATATCTAGTCTCTGGCCTACAAGGTCAGACAGCTAAGTTTATCTTCCTCATTATTCAAGCAGGCTAGAAAGCAAAGTTATTTTTTTTAGAATATGGCGCCGTCTGAAAAATAACAGAGAATTCCAAAGAGTAGTTTTACAAAATAGGGGTTAGCCTTCTCACTAAGGCTGTTGCAAAAACAAAATGAGTTAGCATATATAAAATACTTACCACATTACCCAGGACAAAGTAAGCATCCTATAAACATCACCTAGGATTTAGCCATGAAAATGGTTTAGCAATAATTTGTAGTCATAGGATCTCTGTGAACTTTGGGGTAGTGTACTTTATGGATTATATGTGGATGAGAAATTTTCAATCTCGCTGAAAGCAGCAACACCTTTATTTGGTCCTAGACAGAAAATTATGGGTGAAGAGCATTTCAAACCAACATAATTTACAAGGAAGAATGCAGAGAAAAAAAGAACTTTGGAAAAAAATCATGGTAGGATTTACTTCATTTTTTTTAAAATATGTTTTTCTTGATTTTTTTTTTTTTTTTTTTTTTTTAGAGGGAGAAAGAAAAAGAAATATCAATGGGAGAGAAACATCAATCGGCTGCCTCCTGCATGCTCCCCACTAGTGATCAAGCCTGCAACTCGGGCATATGCACTGACCATAACTGAACTGGTGGCCCCTTGGTTCATGGGTCAATGCTGAACCACTAAGCCACACTGGCCAGGCTATTTCATTTATTTTTAATCCTCACTGGAGGACATGCTTACAGAGAGGAAGGGAGAGAAAGAGGCATACACACACACACACACACACACACACACACAGAGAGAGAGAGAGAGAGAGAGAGAGAGAGAGAGAGAGAGAGAGAGAGAACATGGAGAAAGAGAGAATATGAATTGGTTGTTTTACCTATGTGCCCCAACTGGGGATCGAACCCGCAACTCTTCGGTGCACAGGACTACACTCAACCAATTGAGTCACTCCAGGCCAGGCAGATTTATTTCATTTTAAAAAAACCAACACTACAAAGATAGAAAGGAAATCAGTTTGCTGATTAGATTAATAGAATTAGATCCCTTTCTGAAAAAAAATTTTTTTTGTTAATCCTCAACTAAGGATATTCTTCCATTGATTTCTAAAGAGAGGGGAGCCGAAACCGGTTTGGCTCAGTGGATAGAGCGTCGGCCTGCAGACTGAAGGGTACCGGGTTCAATTCCAGTCAAGGGCATGTACCTTGGTTGCGGGCACATCCCAGTGGGAGGTGTGCAGGAGGCAGCTGATCGATGTTTCTCTCTCATTGATGTTTCTAGCTCTCTATCCCTCTCCCTTCCTCTCTGTAAAATATCAATAAAAAATATATTTAAAATAAAATAAAATAAAATAAAGAGAGGGGAAAAGAGAGGGAGAGACAGAGAGAGAAGCATTGATGTGAGAGAGCCACATTGACCAGTTACCTCCTGCACGTGCCCAACTGGGGCCGGGGATAGAGCCTGCAACCAAAGCACAGGCCCAGGACCTGAACTGAACCCGAGACCCTTCCATCTGCGGGCCAGTGCTCTATCCACTAAGCCAAACCAGCCAGGGCCTCTTTCTAAAAACTTAACTTTACATTGCCTAATGGGATTTTTAAAAATCCATTTGTTACCTGCCAGACGATGAGACCTCGGTTTTTGTCCTCTTGAAGGGAAGATTTCAATCAAGAGACAAAGAGCAGCAAAGCAAGCAAGAATTTAGTGGCTGCAGCAAAACACACTCAGGACAGTGAGACAAGGAAGATCCTAGAAGCAACAGCAGAGCCTAGGCTGGGCTGCTTGGCTCACTGGGAAGTCAGGGAAAAGGGGTCTGGGAGACAGGTTTAGGGGGTTACCTGGGACGAGCTGCTGCTGCCCATTGCTTCCCAAATCTTGTGGGGTTCCTTTGGAGTTTAGGAGATTTGTGCCAGTGGGGGAAGTAAAAAAGGAAGGGAATGGTGAGGGCATGCCCCCCAGAGGGAGAGCACACGCTGGGTCCTTTGCATTGAGGGGTACTTATCTCTCTCAGGTGGGAATCTTAGGGGAGGTCTCAATACAATGTTTATCTGCTCCCTAAGGGTGCTCTTTCAGGGTTGTGGTCTCCACTGATTGGTGGGTGCAGGGCAGGGGGTCATTATGCAATGCAGCTGGTCCTGAGGCAGCCACAGTGTCACTTGTCTGGTTTTGCTGCTTTTCTGGGTCTGGAGCTGAGACACAACTGAGGCCTAGATGTTTTCTCTAGGGAGGAAAGGTCAGGGGTCCAAACCGCATGACCAGCGATATCCCAGGGGAGGAAAGGCCACTCTGGGGGCAGGTCCTTGTTTTCCCAGTTTGCCCCTGCTAGCCCCTGGGGCTTTCTGCCCTGGTGACCTTCTTTTGGTACCTGGCCCATTGTCCTTGCTCTGCTCATGTCTGTCTAAATGCCTATTACACAGTCATTCATTTAAAAACATATTAGTATTGTTTAATGCTTTATTTTTAAAATGTTCAAAGTATTGTACAGTTGGCATACAATATTATAGTTACAGATGTACAACCTAGTGTTATGGCATTTATATAACTTACGAAGTGATCACCCCATGTCTGACACCACACACAGTTTTTACAATGTTATTGACTGTATTACCTGTGCTGTCCTTTACATTGCCATGACTGTTTTTATGAGGAGATCACTTAATAACAGCTCTACGGGGCACCATTATATCTCTCTGTCTACCTTGAGAAATAGGACAAAAACATAGTAAGTCATAGCTTGTCACCCCCCACCCCTCCATAACACCTACCTTCTCTGCTTCTTCATACATTTTGGTATAAGGAATAATGAAAGGAGTAGCTTCTGAACCAATTTTGTAAGAATAGCTAGTGTTCCAGATAATGGAATATTTCTCAGCACTAAAGAGAAATGATCTATCCAACCATGAAAACACATTGAAGGACCTTCCCTGCCCACTGCTGAGTGAAAGAAGGCAAGCTGAAAGGCTACATATTGTGTGACTCCAACTCTATGACATTCTGGAAAAGTCAAACTATGGAGACAGTAAGAAGGCCAGGGTTGCCTGGAGTTAAGGGGGAGGAGGAATGAAGCACAAGGGTTTTTTAGGGCAATGAAACTTCTCTGTGGTGCTGTGTTGGTGGGTACATGTCACGATACGTTAAACCTTAGAATGTGCAACACCAAGAGTGAACCCTGATGTCCACTATGGCCTCTGAGTGATGATGACATGTCCATGTAGGTTCATCAATTGCAACAGATGCAGCGCAATGGCAGGATGCTGGCGATGGGGAGGCTGTGCAGGTGTTGGGCAGGGAGTCTGTGGGATCTGTTAGGTCAGAGGAATTCCAGAAGCCGATGCATGCAACCAATGGTGACGCAGATAACATACTAGTGCACCAGATAGATGGCGACATAGATGCTGGTCCCTTCCTGGAACCCCTGCCCGCGGCGGAAATTCCACCTGCCCTCACTAAACAGCTCATGGTACTCCACCCTCACTGAACAGCTGTTTAAAAAAAGTGTCTCAGCTCCTGCCCAATGCGACTTCTCCGGCCCTACCCTCGGACCGGTGAACCTCACCCAGGAGCGTAAGATTAAAAGCTCTTCCTTTTGACCGGCCTGGACTCTGTCTTTGTTCCCTGCCCCGCGAACCTCACATTTGGTGCCGAAATCCAGGTGGGGGCGAGCACTCCATCTGACCGTTCACGGTCCAGGGTGCCCCCCTCTCTTCTCTCTCTAGGATCCTCTGGCTTCTCCCTCGGCTCGGCAGCGTCAGCGGTAAATCCCAGCCCATGCCAATCCCTGACGGTTGTCCGGAGTCTCTGTCGGTAAACCGCGGCCCATGTCAGAGATTGCCTTCTGGGCATAGCCCTCCGGACCCCTCCAGGAGAGGTCCCGAACTTTCAAAGGTAGTGGAGACGTCCCTGCCACCCCTCAGTTCTCCAGCCTTTTGGCCTCCGTCCAGACCCCGGGAGGTAGTGGAGACGTCCCTGCTGTCCCTCAGGTCCCCATCCGTAGCCTTGTCTGAACGACTGGGACATTGGTCCTTTAGCCTTGGCTACTAACATCAGGTATCGAGCATGGGTGATCAAAATTCTAAACCGGATCCGAGCACACCTCTAGGGTGCCTGCTCACCAATCTGGCTAAGCTAGGCCTGTCCCAGGGTCTGCGTCCTAAATGCCTCATTTACTTCTGTAACGTGGCATGGCCTCAGTATGAATTGGACAACTGGTCAAAATGGTCTGAGAATGGGACTTTCGATTTTAACATCCTCACTGACCTCAGTTATTTCTGCCAGCAAACTGGGAAGTGGCTTGAGGTTCCATATGTCCAGGCCTTTTTCTATCTGCGCTCCTGTCCCTCCCTCTGCTCCTTCTGTTCCACAGCCCAGATTCTCCTTGCTCTCGAGAAACCTCCTCTACCTACCGACACCCCTCCACTTTCCGCCTTATCTGAACCCTCCGAAAATCTTTCGTCCCCTCCGACTCGTCCACCTTCCTAACCAGGCCCTCTCCCCACACCTTCTTCTGCCCTGCTGTCCACTCCCTCCCTTCCCCCATCCTCCCCCACCCAACTTTGTCTTTTAGAATTCCCCCAGCTAGCCACCCATTTCGTCTCACAGTTGGCCCCAGATATTCGGAAAAAGTTAAAAAAGGCTGAGGATAGCCCTCAGACCCCAGTCCGAGATCTAGTGAACATGGCCTTTAAGGTTTTTAATGCCGTAAGAAGCAGGCAGAGTCGGATCAGGAAGCCCGCCTTCGACAGAAGATAAACCTGCAAACCCAAGCCCTGGTTGTGGCCCTGCAGCCAACGGTAGCCACGCGTGGTCCCAAGGGGGCTGTGCGTGGTGGGGGTGCAAAGAGAGGACTAACGCCACCTGGAGGATGCTTCAAGTGCGGAAATGAAGGCCACTGGGCAAGGCAGTGCCCCCGGCCCCGGGCTCCAACTAAGCCTTGCCCAGCGTGAGGTCAAAGCGGCCACTGGAAAAGTGACTGCTCCTGGAAAAGTGACAGACCCTCTGCGTCTCAGCGTGGAGGGGCCGCCCTTCCAGGTCATGACCCACCGCTGGCCATGCTGGGACTGGACAAAGACTGAAGATGCCCGGACTCGACGACCCCCATCACCCTTACCAAGCCCAGGGTAACGCTCAAGCTAGCGGGTAAGCCGGCCTCCTTCCTGGTTGACACGGGGGCTACCTTCTCTGTCCTGCCCTCCTTTTCAGGGCCCCTTTTCCCTTCCACGATCTCAGTCATGGGTATTGATGGCAAATCCACCTGCCCGCTGGCCACCGGGCCCCTTCCCTGTCTCCTCGACGATAGCCCTATAACCCACTCATTCCTAGTCATGTCTTCATGCCCTGTGCCCCTTCTAGGATGGGATATCTTCACCAAACTAGGGGCCACTCTGCAGCTCACTTGGAGCCCTCCAGCCTCCCTGCTCCTTCTGCTCCTGGCCCCCTCCCTTCACGGGAACACTGATCCCCCACTGCCTGCGTCCCTTGTCGACCCAAAAGTATGGGATACCTCTACCCCAGTGGTTTCTAGACACCATACCCCAGTCAGGATCAGACTTAAGGACCCCCCCTGGTTTCCCTCCCATCCCCAGTTTCCTATTTCCCTAACTCAGGGGTCCTCAAACTTTTTAAACAGGGGGCCAGTTCACTGTCCCTCAGACCGTTGGAGGGCCGGACTATAGTTTAAAAAAAAAAAACTATGAACAAATTCCTATGCGCACTGTGGGCCCGGGATGAGTCGGCTGCTAAGCAGAACAGGCAGCGGCACCCGGTGGGCCGGATAAATGTCCTCGGCGGGCCGCATGTGGCCTGTGGGCCGTAGTTTGAGGACGCCTGCCCTAACTCATCACCGAGGCCTCAAACCCCTCATTACTCGGCTTCTGGGGCAGGGTCTCCTCATACCTATCGACTCTCCCTGCAACACCCCCATCCTCCCAGTTAGGAAAGCAGAAAAGACCTACTGACTGGTTCAGGACCTCCAACTAATCAGTGAGGCAGTGGTCCCCATCCACCCGGTGGTCCCTAATCCTTACACTCTCCTTTCACGTATTCCGTCCTGTACCACCCACTTTTCCATCCTCCACCTCAAGGACGCCTTCTTTACCATCCCTCTGGATCCAGACTCTTACCATCTGTTTGCATTTACTTGGGAGGACCAAAACAAGCAGGTATCCCACCAACTCACCTGGATGGTCCTGCCCCAGGGGTTCAGAGACAGTCCTCATCTGTTTGGCCAGCCCTTAGCCAGAGACTTCCAACAATGCTCGTTAGAACCCAGCACTCTTCTCCAGTATGTAGATGATCTCCTTCTCTGCAGCCCCTCTTTAGACAATTCCCGGAGACAGATAGCCACCCTCCTCAATTTTCTAGGGGACAAAGGATACCGTGTGTCCCCTGCCAAGGCGCAACTGTCAGGCCTCACCGTCACTTACTTGGGGATCTGTCTGACGCCCAATTCCTGAGGACTGACAGTTGACCAAGCGCAGGCAATACAAGACCTACAGTCTCCCACTTCTCGGAACAGATCTTGTCCTTTCTAGGGCTAGTAGGATTCTTCCACCATTGGGTCCCAAACTTTGCTCTCCTAGCTAAGCCCCATGCCAGACCGCTAAAAAAACACCAGTAGGCCCCCTTTTCTCGCCCTCCCTCATTTGCCAGGCTTTTTCTAAGCTCCGGGATACCCTTCTGGCATCTCCCCCCCTCTCTCTCCCGGACATCTCTAAGCCTTTCCAATTATTTACTGATGAAAGACAGGGAATAGCTGTGGGGGTCCTCACCCAGCCTCTAGGGCCAGCTTTCACCCCTGTAGCCTACCTGTCCAGACAGCTTGATCCTACGGTTCGGGGATGGCAGCCCTGCCTCCGGGCTCTGGCTGCAGCTGCTGCTCTCACCAGGGAGACCCAGAAGATCTGCCTCCAGCAACCCTTACAGGTCTTCTCCACCCATAGACTACAGGATCTTCTGTCCCATCTATCCTTATCTCTCCTTGCCCCCTCTCGCATTCAGGAACTCCATCTCCTGTTCCTCGAGAATCCTGACATCTCCCTAACCCAATCCCCAGCCCTGAACCCAGCCACTCTCCTTCCTGCTGCCTCCACCCGACCTGCGACGCACTCCTGCCCCGAGGTCGTCGAGGCCCTCACTCAACCTCGGGCGGGACTCTCAGATTTTCCCCTCTCTAATCCTGACTTAACTCTGTTTGTGGATGGAAGCTCGTGCCTGGACCCCCAGGGACATCGGAAAGCCTCCTATGCAGTAGTAACACCCGAGTGGACTCTGGAGGCGGCCCGGTTCCCAGAGGGTACCACCTCTCAAAAGGGCGAGCTCATCGCGCTGCCCCGCGCCCTACATCTGGGGAGGAAGGTAAACATATATACAGACTCCAAATATTCCTTTCTGATAGCCCATTGCCATGTGGTTATTTGGAGGGAGAGGGGCTTTCTCTCTACTAAAGGCTCACCCATCATCAACGCCAAGCTCATAACCTGCTTACTTGATGCCTTACAGCTTCCCTCCCAGGTAGCCATTATGCACTGCCGAGGCCATCAGACTGACTAATCGCTGGTTACGTGGGGAAACGCCTGAGCAGACGCGGTGGCCAAAGGCTTAACTCAGGGTGAAGGGTCCCCAGCCCCAGTCTTGTTCCTTTCCCTTCCCTCCATTACCCCTCAATACACAGAAGAAGAGAGAAATAAACTCCTACAGCGGGGAGGCTCTTCCGGTCCTGAGGGATGGATCTTTATAAATAACAAAATCGCCCTTCCTCGGGCCCAGGCAGGGGCCATTGCCCAACAGATCCACCGGTTGTTGCATGTTGAACCACTAGCACTTTGGAGGTTCCTCAAACCCTTCTTCACCTTGCCCACACTGCGAGAGGCAGTCACGAGTGCCTGCTCCTCCTGCCCCACATGTGCGGCTATCTCACCCCAGGGAGGAATGCGCCCCAACTTTCCTACGCATCAAATGAGGGGACACCTCCCAGGGCAGGACTGGCAGGTAGACTTCACCCATATGCCTCCCCACAAGAAGACCAAGTATCTACTTACCATGGTAGACACCCTGACAGGATGGGTAGAGGCCTTCCCTACCCGCAAGGAAACTGCTGAGGTGGTGGCTGAGACCATAATAACGCACATAATCCCTAGGTTCGGTCTCTCCACCTCCATACAAACAGACAATGGCCCAGTGTTTATATCAAGGGTCATTCAGCAGGTTAGGACCTCTCTTGGCATCTCCTGGAAACTGCACATACCCTACCGCCCACAATCATCGGGTAAGGTCGAGAGGGTCAATGGCCTCCTTAAAGACCATCTAACTAAACTCTCTCTAGAAATTTGCAGCTCCTGGCCAGAACTCCTGCCCATGGCCCTGACCAGAATCCGGGCTACATGAAGGAGCCCCACCTTCTTTTTTTTAAATATATTTTATTGATTTTTTACAGAGAGGAAGGGAGAAGGAGAGAGAGTTAGAAACAGTGATGAGAGAGAAACATCGATCAGCTGCCTCCTGCACACCTCCCACTGGGGATGTGCCCGCAACCAAGGCACGTGCCCCTGACCGGAATCGAACCCGGGACCCTTCAGTCCGCAGGCCGACGCTCTAACCACTGAGCCAAACCGGTTTCGGCAGAGCCCCACCTTCTTAAGCCCTTTTGAACTCCTATATGGGAGACCCTTCTTGATCAACCATCGTCTCCCTACTGAACCTCTACTCCTGGCTACCTATCTTCCATACCTGTCTTTACTCAGGCAGCTGCTCTGGGAAAACGCTGACAGGTTCCTGCCCAGGCCAGAACCAGCTGACCAAGGCTCCCAAGGACCAGCCCTCCAGCCGGGGGACTCAGTCTTCCTTAAGAATCTACATCCTGCCCTGGCCGGTTTGGCTCAGTGGATAGAGCGTCGGCCTGTGGACTGAAAGGTCCCAGGTTCGATTCTGGTAAAGGGCACGTACCTTGGTTGCGGGCACATCCCCAGTGGGGGGTGTGCAGGAGACAGCTGATCGATGTGTCTCTCTCATCAATGTTTCTAACTCTCTATACCTCTCCCTTCCTCTCTGTAAAAAATCAATAAAATATATTTAAAAAAAAAAAAAAAAAAGAATCTACATCCCAAGGCCTTAGAACCCAGGTAGATGGGACCTCACACAGTAATCCTCACAACCCCCACTGCGGCCAAACTATTTGGCGATCCGTCGTGGCAACACCTCTCCAGACTCAAGAGGACCCCGGAGCAGCATGACTTCTATAAATGTGAGGTGTTGGGCCCCACTAAGGTCCGCCTTAGCTGCCCTCCCCCTCCTCCTTCTCCTCCTGGCCCTGGGCAACCTACACCCACCCCCACCTGGTTATGTGTGGAGGTTCAAGGTCCGTGAAACCTATGACCAGGACAGCACACAAGTCACCCGGCAGGTGGGATCTCAGGACTGCCCTCTGGTCGGATGCCAGGTGGAGATCGTGATTACTGTCGACCTCCAGTCAGTGTCCAACAGTGGCCGACCATACGTCTGTCTTGCTTACGACCAGCAGAACCCAGACAAGTGTAATCGAGACGTCAACACCTATGGGGGTTGCCGCTGGTCAGGCTGTGTCATCCATGATGCCTACAATGAGGTCAGGTCTGGCCCCTTTTACTGGAAGGACGGGACCTTCAACATCAGGGTCCGGGACCCCTGGGACCAACGATGGGTTGCGGGCGTTATGGGAAAACTATATGGGAGTGGTTGGAGCTCGACCCCTTCAGGGACTATCTACATCTCCCGGGAATATGTCTTGGCCAAGGAGGCCCAAATGCAGGTCTCCAACAGCATCCTACAGGCCGAACAGTCCCTTAAAGGGAAGCTGCCTGATTCCCCCCGGGTAGAAGTCCTATCTTCTTGGCTCCAACTAATTCAACACACTCTACTATTCCTTAACGAGACCCGCACCCTGCCCAATGTCTCGCACTGCTTTCTATGCGCCTCTCTCCAAAGACCTTTGCTGGCTGCCGTCCCACTCATGACTCCTCCAGGAACCCAGGGACAAGGTGAATGTCAGCTTCCCTTGGCCGGCATTCCCCTCTGGGAACTCAAAACTCCAGAACCCACCTTGTCCCCGCGGATATGCTACCAGACCAGTAATCCGGTAACTGGTGGACAAGTCACTTGGAACTGTAGCCAAAACCACACTGCAGCCGGTCCCACCAAGGCCAGCCCGGGTACCTTCTTTTGGTGCAACGGCACCTTAAGCAACTGCATCAACTCCTCTGACCCCGGGCCTTGCTTCGTGGTCACAGTAGTTCCCCAACTAACCTTGTATGGAAAGTTGGAGCTTGCCTAGTTGCTCCCTTCATCCCACCCCCTGGCCCGCCTGGCCGACTTCCTCCCTGTCATGTTGGGGGTAGGTATCGCTGCCTCGGTAGGCCTCGCCGGAGGGGCCCTCGGGAACAGCATAATCTCTGCTCAGGATTTCAATGACACACTCCAGATAGCCCTGGAGTCTACCACCGCCTCCTTAGCCTCTCTGCAGCGGCAAGTAACATCGGTAGTCCAAGTAACCCTACAGAACCGACGGGCCCTAGACCTTCTTACTGCGGAAAAAGGAGGAACCTGCATGTTCCTTCAGGAAGAATGCTGCTACTACATCAACCAGTCCGGAGTAGTGGAACAGAATGTGCAGACCCTGACTGAGCTGAGTGAAGAATTACATGCAAGACACACCGGGGCAACTCTCTTTTTGGCTGGCTCCAAAGCCCTTTAGCTACCTGGATCCTACCCCTGATAGGGCCCCTAATTCTCATCTGTGTCTTTTTTTCTCCTAGCGCCCTGCATCCTCAAATTCATCCACTCCCGGATCGTGGAAATGTCTCGGGTGACTGTAAACCAGCTCATGCTCCACCGCTACACTCGGCTGCCCTCTGACCTGCCTCTGCCTGACCCTGGCCTTTAAAAACCCCCCTCCCTCTTCGCCCCTGGTCAGCAGGAAGTATCCAGGACGATTTGGGCGCCCCCTATCACCACAAGGCCGGGATGTTAGGTCGAGGCAGGGGGGATGTCCAGAGCCGATGCATGCATCTGCAAGCCCCTGACCTTGCCCTGACTCTCAAATTTTTTTAAAAAATATATTTTATTGATATTTTACAGAGAGGAAAGGAGAGGGATAGAGAGTTAGAAACATCGATGAGAGAGAAACATTGATCAGCTGCCTCCTGCACACCTCCCACTGGGGATGTGCCCGCAACCAAGGTACGTGCCCTTGACCGGAATCGAACCTGGGACCTTTCAGTCCCGCAGGCTGACGCTCCATCCACTGAGCCAAACCAGTTTCGGCCCGACTCTCAATTTTTTTTATAATACCACAAAAAGCCTGGAATGTGAGATCCTCCCTCCCCACAACTGGTGGGCAGAGTTATGACGTTACCAGCGTCTGCCCCGGAGACATTGAACCACCAATCAGCGTGCGCCGAGTTCCCTGGGGCCCACCCCTTCCCGTTCCTCCCTGGGCCCAACCCCTTCCTGTTCCTTCCCTTTAAAAGGACTCTCCACCCACGCACGTGTTGCTGTCTCTTCTGATCTGCAGGAGGCAGTCTGGTTGGGTCCCTCCTTCTTCTCCTCCTGTCCCCGTTTTCCTGGTTTCTCTACCTCCTCCATAGGGAATCTTGCTTGTTACTGCGGAATAAACCTCCCTTTAATATATCTTGGTTTCCGACTCCCGTTTCCTGTGCCTCAAACCTTACACATCCTATCTAATAAAAGAGTAATATGCAAATTAACCATCACTTTGCTATACCCACAAGCCACGCCCACAAGCCAATCAGGAGCGAATATTCAAATAAACCCAACCAAGATGGCTACCGCCACAGAGAGCAGGAGGGAGGCTTGGGTTTCCCTGGCAATGGAAGAAGCCAAGCTTTCCGCCTGCCCTTGCCGGCCTAGGCCTCCACTCAAGGCTACACAGTTTCAACGATAGAAGATACATAAACCCAAACAGAAATGGCAGCAGCCACAGAGCTGGAAAGAGCAGGAGGCTAGGGTTGCCCCCAGTGATGGAGGAAGCCAAGCTTTCCGCACACCCTGGCCAGCCCAGGCCTCTGCTTAAGGCTACAAAGTTTCAATTATAGAAGATAAATAAATCCCCCCCAAAATGGCTGCTGCCACAGAGCAAGCAGAAGGCTTGGCTCTGCTCCAGGCTACAAAGTTTCAATTATAGAAGATAAATAAACCCCAGATTCCAGGGCCTCCACTTGGGTCACCAGGGGTTGTGGCCGGCCTGCAAACCACCACAGGCCCCTCGCCCAGGTTGCCCCACACCCCAAGGGAACCCCCACCCTGATCCGGGACACCCTTCAGGGCAAACCAGCTGGCCCCCACCCGTGCACCAGGCCACTATCCTATCTAATAAAAGAGTAATATGCAGATTGACCATCACTCCAACACACAAGATGGCTGCACCCATGTGGTCAAAGATCCTGCCCCCGTGTGGACACAAGATGGCCGCCACAAGATGGCCAGCAGGGGAGGGCAGTTGGGAGGGACCAGGCCTGCAAGGGGGGGCAGGTGGGGGCGATCAAGCCTGCAGGGGAGGGCAGTTAGGGGTGACCAAGCCGGCAGAGGAGGGAAGTTGGGGGCAACCAGGCCTGCAGGGAAAGGCAGTTGGGAGGGACCCAGGCCTGCAGGGGACAGCAGTTGGGGGGGACCAGGCCTGCAGGGGAGGGCAGTTAGGGGTGACCAGGCCTGCAGGGGAGGGCAGTTAGGGGAAAACAGGCTGGCAGGGGAGCAGTTAGGCATCAATCAGGCTGGCAGGGGAGTGGTTAGGGGGTGATCAGGCTGGCAGGCAGAAGCGGTTAGGGGTAATCAGGAAGGCAGGCAGGCGAGCAGTTGGGAGCCAGCAGTCCTGGATTGTGAAAGGGATGTCCGACTGCCCATTTAGGCCCGATCCTGGTGGGGGCCTAAACGGGCAGTCGGACATCCCTCGAGGGGTCCCAGATTGGAGAGGGTGCAGGCTGGGCTGAGGGACACCCCCCCCCCCACCGTGCACAAATTTCATGCACCGGGCCTCTAGTATGAAATTTTCAAACTTGTAAAGAATTTTTGAGTTTATTTGAGACAAACTGTTGACAATTGCGGGAAGCAGAATCTCACGGATTGGGATAATGCTCCAGAGAATGGTGGTTTTTCACCTATTTTTATACATTGCAGTGAAAGGAGGAGACGTAGGTGGGTTACATGAAATCCATTGGTAATAGATTAGGGAGGTGGGAGAAAGCAAAGGGGGGGGGGGGGAAACCTCTGGGATTGGATGAAAAGTAAAATGATAGACACTTACTTTGTTTACTTAGGTGGATGCAGGATAGTTAGTAGTCAACAATTAACATGATAATAATAACAATGAAGAATTTGTGTCTCTGTCCTGGCACCCAGGGCACTTAGGTGTGCCCTGAGGGGTCTGGAAAAAAGGGAAGTTGCAAGTTACCTTGACATTTCAACCATATGCTATCATAGAGGCAAAAAGACAATGGGCTCAGTTTAAAGTAAAGATTGACCTTGTCAGGGAAGATACCGGCCTGGGAGGTGACTATCCACCATAACTGCTTTTAGTTAAAGTTTAATTTCAGACCATCCTTTGTGGTTACTTCAGGTCTCTGAGTTTGCAAGACCGCCATGCAGGCCTTCCCTGAGCTTGTCAGGTTCCCATGTGGCCCCTTTTGTCCACAAGCCAATTGTCCACTGTCAACAATTGCCAGGAAGCAGAGTCTCAAGGAAATGAGATAATGCTCCAGAAAATGGCAGTTTTATACGTTACAGTCAAAGGAGACTAGGTGGGTTATATGAAATCCATTAGTGATAGATTAGGGAGGCAGGAGAAAGCAAAGCAGGGAAACATCTGGGATTGGGTAGAAAGTCAAATGATAGCCCTAGCCGGTTTGGCTCAGTAGATAGAGCGTTGGCCTGCGAACTGGAGGGTCCTGGGTTCGTTTCCGGTCAAGGGCATGTACCTTGGTTGCGGGCACATCTCATTGATGTTTCTAACTCTCTGTCCCTCTCCCTTCCTCTCTGTAAAAAATCAATAAAATATATTTTAAAAAAAAGAAAGTCAAATGATAGACACATACTTCTTTTACTTAGGTAGGTGCAGGATAGTTAACAGTCAACAATTAACTCAGTAACAATGATGGGCCTGGGCTTTGAGGGGTCTGGGAAAAGGAAAATTACTTTGACACTGAAGCAGGAATTTTAGGGAAATATAGGCAGGCTTAGGGATTTTTTAGAATTGGTGTCCAAGCAGCAACAGTTGCATTTACATAAGACTAGGGAACTGGAAGTAGGCAAGAAAGGTCTATATTTACAAAATAAAGAGAAAGAAGCCCTTCATTCAGATGGAAAAGAAGAAAGCCCAAAGGGAATAGAAAAACAATAAGAAAGGATGGGGGAGAACCTCACACGTCCCAGGTGAGGTTGGACCTTTGAGCCCAGGAGTTACTATAGTAACCAGTCTAAGGGAATAGTGACCAATCAGAGGGGATATCAAGGCACCAGGATCTGCAGCCTTTATAAGCCATAGGGAAAAGGAACTCAGGGGGGCCCTTTTCCCCTCCCTACTTGGGAATCCATTCTGTGGGACTCTTTCCCTCTCTGCACGTGGGAGTCTGTACTTGTTCTCCAATAAATCTCCACCTTTGCTATACCACTTTCTGTCCGTGGATTCATTCTTCAATTCTGGCGGACAAAGACTCGGGTTCCAGTCCAAAAAATTGGTATCAACACTCTGAATATATGTTATTGGAGATCAAAAGGACAACAGGCTCAGTTAAGGTAAAGATCAACCTTTGTCAGGGGAGATTCCAGCCTAAACATGACTACCCATAAACTGCTTTTTAATTTAAAAGTTTTCATTTCAGACCATCCTTTCTGGTTACTTTTAGACCTCTGAGTTTGCAAGGCCACCATGCAGGCCTTTCCTGAGCTCGTCAGGTTGGCATGTGGCCCTTTCGTCCACACTCTCATCTAATGGAAGGTGTTGATAGGAAAGAAACTCCAAATGCCACCAGTGGAAAGTGCTGTCCTTAAGAATGTTCCTTCCCACAGCTAAGTGGCACCTTAGAAACATCTTTCATCTTGGACGCTTTTCTTGGCTGATATACACATTCACGGCACAAGATCGACTCCTGAGCGCTGCAGGGACATTCGGGACAGCTACACAGTAGTGGGAGACTTAAAGGCAGTGATACTGTTGGAATGAGCTAATTCTCATCTCTGGGTCTGGATAATCAATGACCAGAAATCACATTAAGTACACGTAGGTGCTCACCCCGTTTTATCCAGGGAACTGTATATAAAGGTCATGTTTCTTATCAGTGAATATTTATTCCGCTTTTACACTAACTTTCAAATAAATACATTTCTGGCACAAATTCATTTTGTTGGCACTATCACTAGCCCTACCTAATTTCTATGCTACTTGAATATTTTATTGTGTCAACGTACACAATGTTTTAACCTGCAGAGAATTTTTATGAGTTTATTTGAGCTAAACTGATGATAATTACTGGGAAGCAGAATCTCATTGGATTGAGAAAATGCTCCGGAGAATGGCAGTTATTTTTTTATTTTTATTTTTTGGGGTGGGGGGAAGGGATACAAACATTCAATTTATAACACACCCCAGCCTATCTTTCTTTCTTTTATTTTTTTAAATAAATCTTTATTCAGATTATTACAATTGTTTCTCCTTTTTCCCCCCATAGCTCCCCTCCACCCGGTTCCCACCTCACCTTCTCCCCTTACCTCCCCCCCACTGTCCTCATCCATAGTGTATGATTTTTGTCCAGTCTCTTCCTGAACGCTTCCATTCCCCTTTCCCCCTGAGAATTATCAGTCCACTCCCTTTCTATGCCCCTGATTCTATTATATTCACCAGATTATTCTGTTCCTCAGGTTTTTAATTCACTTGATTTTTAGGTTCACTTGTTGATAGATATGTATTTGTTGTTCATAATTTTTATCTTTACTTTTTTCTTCTTCCTCTTCTTAAAGAATACCTTCCAGCATTTCATATAATACTGGTTTGGTGGTGATGAACTCCTTCAGCTTTTTCTTATCTCTGAAGCTCTTTATCTGCCCTTCAATTCTGAATGATAGCTTTGCTGGGTAGAGTAATCTTGGTTGTAGGTTCTTGCTATTCATCACTTTGAAAATTTCTTGCCACTCCCGTCTGGCCTGCATAGTTTCTGTTGAGAAATCAGCTGACAATTGTATGGGTGCTCCCTTATAGGTAATTAACTGTTTTTCTCTTGCTGCTTTTAAGATTCTCTCTTTGTCTTTTGCTCTTGGCCTTTTAATTATGATATGTCTTGGTGTGGTCCTCTTTGGATTCCTTTTGTTTGGGGTTCTGTGCGCTTCCTGGACTTGTAAGTCTATTTCTTTCACCAGGTGGGGGAAGTTTTCAGTCATTATTTCTTCAAATAGGTTTTCAGTATCTTGCTCTCTCTCTTCTTCTGGCACCCCCATAATTCTGATGTTGGTATGCTTGAAGTTGTCCCAGAGTCTTCTTACACTATCTTCAACTTTTTGGATTTTTTTTTCTTTTTGCTTTTTCGGTTGAGTGTTCTTTGCTTCTTTGTATTTCAATTCTTTGACTTGATTCTTGTGTTCCTCTAGTCTGTTTTTGGGTCTCTGTATAATATTTTTTTATTTCAGTCAGTGTATGTTTAATTTCTAGTTGGTCCTTTTTCATATCTTCGAGGGTCTCGTTATATTTATCAGCCTTTTCTAGGATATTCTTGAAAAGCCTTATAACCATGGTTTTGAGTTCTATATCCAGTCATTTGTTTTCCTCCATTTCTTTCGTTTGTGATCTGTTTCTTTGTCGCCGCATTTTTACTGCTTCCCTGAGTTGGTAGGGTAGCTTTGTGTGCTAGGTTTCCTATATGGCCCAGTGGGTGGGCCTCCCCAGTTAACCTGAGGTGGATACTCTTGGTGTACCCCTTTATGGACTGTGTGTACAGCCTTGTTGTAGTTAAGTCTTGATTGTTGTTGATATCACTGGGAGGAATTCGAGAATGGCAGTTTTGCACCTTATTTTATACATTACAATCAAAGGAAGATGGGTAAGTGGGTTACATGAAATCTATTGGTGATAGCTTAGGGAGGGAGAAGAAAGCAGAGCAGGGAAACCTGGGATTGGATAGAAAGTAAAACAAATAGACACATGTTTTTTTTACTTAGGTGGGTATAGGATAGTTGGCAGTTAACAATTAACACGGTCACTATAATAATGAGGGGTTTTGTGGTCTCTTCTCAGGAATAGTGAGGGGTGTGGAAAAAGGAAATTACCCTGACATTCCAAAGGTATGCTAGTTTAGATGCCAAAGGACATTAGACAGGCTCAGTTAAGGTAAAAGATTGACCTTTGTCAAGAAAGATACCAGCCTAGGACATCACTACCCACCATGACTCACTTTTAGTTAGGAGGTTTTAAGTTCAGACCATCCTATGTGGTTACTTTAGATCTGAGTTTGTAAGGCTGCCACACAGGTCTCCCCTGAGCTTCTCACATATAGTATGTGGCCCCTTTTTTGTCCACAATTGTAAAGAAATTATTTCTTTTTTCCCCAATTGACTTTAAAGAGAGGAAGGGGGGGGGAGGGCGAAGAGAGAGAGAGAGAGAGAAAGAAAACAGAGAGAAAGATCAGTTTGGTGTTCCACTTATTTATGCATTCATTGGTTGATTCTTGTATGTGCCCTGAAGAAGATCAAACCAGCAACCTGAGTATTGGGATGATGCTCTAACCACCTGAGCTACCTGGCCAAGGCAAGAAGTGATTTTGTTAGAATTGTGAGTAGATCTCTTTGCTCTAGTTATTTTTCTACATCTTAAGTACACTTTAAAAAAGTTGACTTTATTTTTTTAGAGCAGTTTTAGGTTCACTGTGTAGGGGCTAAACAAGTATTAATACTTTTCCTCCCATTTTCTAAGTGTTTCTGGGCTGGGCTAATTATCAAACTAACAGAGACAGATAAACATAAGAAAAATAATTTTTCAGACATGGGTATGGGAATTCACCTAAGCATGAAAATTCCAAAGGCAATGAGGCAACATTGTGTACAGAAGACATTTTTGCACAAAAGAGAAAAGGGGTGGGACGAGATATTAGATTTCAGAAGCAAGAATGAATGATTTACAGGTAATTGAGGAAGAATGAAACACATATGGCAGGAAAACCCTTGCTAGGCAACTCAGAAACCATGGGACGCAGGGGTATCTAGCGAGCAGCGAGCAGCCCTCCCCCCTTCCCAGTCTGAAGCCCTTTTATTGCCCATGCTTAATTCAAATTAGGCTATGGTGACCTCTTAAGATCTCCTTCCTAAGGCAGGTTTCTCTGTCTGAATCCTTTGGGCAGGAAACTGGTGAGGGTCAAAGGTTCCCTCTGAGTCCTGTTTTCCTAATAAACAGCTTAAAAGCAATACCTAAGATGGCAGCTTCAGGTGGCATACTTTTGGTTCCCTTCAACAGTAAGTTTGAGAAGAAGGTACAGAGAATCCTGTGAGGTTCGTGGTGCAGGGAACAAAGAAAGAGAGTCAGGCCGGTCAAAAGGAGGATCTTTTAATCTTGCACTCCCCGGCGAGGTTCACTGGTCCGAGGGTAGGGCCGGAGAAGTCGCATTGGGCGGGAGCTGAGGCACTTTTTTTATACAGCTGTTCAGTAAGGGCAGAGGACTATGGGCTGAGGGTGGGTGGAATTTCCTCCGCGGACAGGGGTTCCAGGAATGGAGCCAATATCTGTGTCACCATTTGCCTGGTGCACTGGTCCGTCACGGGTTCCAGGAAGGGACCAGCATCTGTGTTGCCATCTGTCTGGTGCACTAGTCGGTTATCTGCGTCATGCATCAGCTTCTGGAATTCCTCTTACCTAACATCCCAGCCTTTTGGTGATGGGGGCGCTGAAATCGTCCTGGCTACTTCCTGCTGACCAGGGGCGAAGAGGGAGGGGGGTTTTTAAAGGCCAGGGTCAGGCAGAGGCAGGTCAGAGGGCAGCCGAGTGTAGCGGTGGAGCATGAGCTGGTTTACAGTCACCCGAGACATTTCCACGATCCGGGAGTGGATGAATTTGAGGATGCAGGGCGCTAGGAGAAAAAAAGACACAGATGAGAATTAGGGGCCCTATCAGGGGTAGGATCCAGGTAGCTAAAGGGCTTTGGAGCCAGCCAAAAAGAGAGTTGCCCCGGTGTGTCTTGAACGTAATTCTTCACTCAGCTCAGTCAGGGTCTGCACATTCTGTTCCACTACTCCGGACTGGTTGATGTAGTAGCAGCATTCTTCCTGAAGGAACATGCAGGTTCCTCCTTTTTCCGCAGTAAGAAGGTCTAGGGCCCGTCGGTTCTGTAGGGTTACTTGGACTACCGATGTTACTTGCCGCTGCAGAGAGGCTAAGGAGGCGGTAGTAGACTCCAGGGCTATCTGGAGTGTGTCATTGAAATCCTGAGCAGAGATTATGCTGTTCCCGAGGGCCCCTCCGGCGAGGCCTACCGAGGCAGCGATACCTACCCCCAACATGACAGGGAGGAAGTCGGCCAGGCGGGCCAGGGGGTGGGATGAAGGGAGCAACTAGGCAAGCTCCAACTTTCCATACAAGGTTAGTTGGGGAACTACTGTGACCACGAAGCAAGGCCCGGGGTCAGAGGAGTTGATGCAGTTGCTTAAGGTGCCGTTGCACCAAAAGAAGGTACCCGGGCTGGCCTTGGTGGGACCGGCTGCAGTGTGGTTTTGGCTACAGTTCCAAGTGACTTGTCCACCAGTTACCGGATTACTGGTCTGGTAGCATATCCGCGGGGACAAGGTGGGTTCTGGAGTTTTGAGTTCCCAGAGGGGAATGCCGGCCAAGGGAAGCTGACATTCACCTTGTCCCTGGGTTCCTGGAGGAGTCATGAGTGGGACGGCAGCCAGCAAAGGTCTTTGGAGAGAGGCGCATAGAAAGCAGTGCGAGACATTGGGCAGGGTGCGGGTCTCGTTAAGGAATAGTAGAGTGTGTTGAATTAGTTGGAGCCAAGAAGATAGGACTTCTACCCGGGGGGAATCAGGCAGCTTCCCTTTAAGGGACTGTTCGGCCTGTAGGATGCTGTTGGAGACCTGCATTTGGGCCTCCTTGGCCAAGACATATTCCCGGGAGATGTAGATAGTCCCTGAAGGGGTCGAGCTCCAACCACTCCCATATAGTTTTCCCATAACGCCCGCAACCCATCGTTGGTCCCAGGGGTCCCGGACCCTGATGTTGAAGGTCCCGTCCTTCCAGTAAAAGGGGCCAGACCTGACCTCATTGTAGGCATCATGGATGACACAGCCTGACCAGCGGCAACCCCCATAGGTGTTGACGTCTCGATTACACTTGTCTGGGTTCTGCTGGTCGTAAGCAAGACAGACGTATGGTCGGCCACTGTTGGACACTGACTGGAGGTCGACAGTAATCACGATCTCCACCTGGCATCCGACCAGAGGGCAGTCCTGAGATCCCACCTGCCGGGTGACTTGTGTGCTGTCCTGGTCATAGGTTTCACGGACCTTGAACCTCCACACATAACCAGGTGGGGGTGGGTGTAGGTTGCCCAGGGCCAGGAGGAGAAGGAGGAGGGGGAGGGCAGCTAAGGCGGACCTTAGTGGGGCCCAACACCTCACATTTATAGAAGTCATGCTGCTCCGGGGTCTCTTGAGTCTGGAGAGGTGTTGCCACAACGGATCGCCAAGTAGTTTGGCCGCAGTGGGGGTTGTGAGGATTACTGTGTGAGGTCCCGTCTACCTGGGTTCCAAGGCCTTTGGATGTAGATTCTTAAGGAGGACTGAATCCCCCGGCTGAAGAGCTGGTCCTCGGGAGCCCTGGTCGGTCGGTTCTGGCCTGGGCAGAAACCTGTCAGTGTGTTCCCAGAGCAGTTGCCTGAGTAAGGGCAGGTAAAAAGGTGGGGCTCCTTGGTGTAGCCCAGATTCCGGTCAGGACCATGGGCAGAAGGTTAGGTCAGGAGCTGCAATTTCTAGAGTTCAGTTAGATGGTCTTTAAGGAGGCTGTTGATCCTCTCAATCTTACTCGATGATTGTGGGCGGTAGGGTATGTGCAGTTTAGTTAAGTCAGGATTAGAGAGAGGAAAATCTTAGAGTCCCGCCAGAGGTTGAGTGAGGGCCTCGACGACCTCGGGGCAGGAGTGCGTTGCCGCAGGTAGGGTGGAGGCAGTGGGAAGGAGAGTGGCCTGGTTCAGGGCTGGGGACTGGGTCAGGGAGATGTCAGGATTCTCGAGGAACAGGAGATGGAGTTCCTGCATGCGAGAGGGGGCAAGGAGAGATAAGGATCGGTGGGACAGAAGATCCTGTAGTCTATGGGTGGAGAAGACCTGTAAGGGTTGCTGGAGGCAGATCTTCTGGGCCTCCTCGATGAGAACAGCAGCTGCAGCCAGAGCCCAGAGGCAGGGCTGCCATCCCCGAACCGTGGGATCAAGCTGTCTGCACAGGTAGGCTACAGGGGTGAAAGCTGGCCCTAGAGGCTGGGTGACGACCCCCATAGCTATTCCCTGTCTTTCATCAGTAAATAATTGGAAAGGCTTAGAGATGTCCGGGAGAGAGAGAGAGAAAGAAAGAGAGAAGCCAGAAGGGTATCCCGGAGCTTAGAAAAAGCCTGGCAAACGAGGGAGGGTGAGGAGAGGGGGCCTACTGGTGTTTCTTTAGCAGCCTGGTATAGGGGCTTAGCTAGGAGAGCAAAGTTTGGGACTCAATGGCGGAAGAATCCTGCCAGCGGAGGCCAGCTGTATGCCTCTGAGACATGTCCAGGTAGGGGCTGCAGAGAAGATCATCTACATACTGGAGAAGAGTGCTGGGTTCTAACGAGCATTGTTGGAGGTCTCTGGGTAAGGCCTGGCCAAACAGATGAGGACTGTCTCTGAACCCTGGGGCAGGACCGTCCAGGTGAGTGGGTCCTTTTACAATTCTTGTCAACAGTTACCTTTAGAACTACTTTCTTTCAACATACCTTCCATTAAATATTTCTAAACATGTCTAGCAATTAATGTTTCAATATTGTATGCTATTTAAAATATTTAGAAAAGGCAGGGGGAGGAGGGAACAGGCCTCTAACTGCTTAAATTCAAAGACTGTAAACCAGCTCATGCTCCACCGCTACACTCGGCTGCCCTCTGACCTGCCTCTGCCTGACCCTGGCCTTTAACATCCCCCACCCTCTTCGCCCCTGGTCAGCAGGAAGTAGCCAGGACGATTTCGGCGCCCCCTATCACCACAAGGCCGGGATGTTAGGTCGAGGCAGGGGGGAAGTCCAGAGCCGATGCATGCATCTGCAAGCCCCTGACATTGCCCCGACTCTCAATTTTTTTTATAATACCACAAAAAGCCTGGAATGTGAGATCCTCCCTCCCCCCAACTGGTGGACAGAGTTACGACGTTACCAGCGTCTGCGCGGAGACACTGAACCACCAATCAGCGTGCGCCGAGTTCCCTGGGGCCCACCCCTTCCCGTTCCGCCCTGGGCCCAACCCCTTCCTGTTCCTTCCCTTTAAAAGGACTCTCCACCCACGCACGTGTTGCTGTTTCTTCTGATCTGCAGGAGGCAGTCTGGTTGGGTCCCTCCTTCTTCTCCTCCTGTCCCCGTTTTCCTGGTTTCTCTACCTCCTCCATAGGGAATCTTGCTTGTTACTGCGGAATAAACCTCCCTTTAATATATCTTGGTTTCCGACTCCCGTTTCCTGCGCCTCGAACCTTACAGTATGTTAACAAGAGAAAATTATGTTTGGGTGACCACAGCCACTGACCATGACTTATGGCAAGGATGATGCAGGCCTTTTGCTTAGAATGCTCCAGAGCAGCCAGTGAGACAAGGCACTCCAGAACCGCAGAACCCCTGCGACATTCCCACCTGTCACACCCTGTGGCCTGGCTGGTGGCGCTCTGGGCGCTGTGGAGAGTCTGGTAGCCAGCATCCTAGTCCTTTCCCAGAGCTCTCACGGTCTGAGGCCAGTGGGCCGCTGGTTCCTTGTGAGCCGAAGCCTCGGCCACAGTTCCAACTCACACGCAGGCCCTGCTGTGCCAAACTTCATGACAATGAGCAAATACTTTTAGGACAGATAGTGAGGCCCTCCTCTTGGTGGAAGGTGGTGGTGGGTAGGCTGTTTGTCAGCAAATGCAGGAATTACAGGGCAGCTGCACATGTGTTGGTGCCGGCAAATGGAAAGGGCTCCCCAGTTGGAACAAACGCAAATTGATAAGAGGCTTCATTATCCCAGTGAAAAGAAGAGACTTCTTCCTCTCCCTTTCTGTTAGAATGTCTTTGCCTGTGCTTTTTAAATGTATGTAAGTCATCAATGGCCTCTTGCTGGTCTTAAAGGAATGTTTCCTGAGGGCCTGGGAGTGGGTCTCTTTGAAAAGCCCACCCCTGTACCCTGGGAGGAGGGGAGCCAGCCTGCCACCTGACTCCAGATGGCAAAGCTTCCCTGGCGGGTTTGGCTCAGTGGATAGAGTGTCAGTCAGCCCTCAGATGGAAGGGTCCCAGTGTGAAAGATTGAAGGAGGGCGAGCAGCCTGACTCTGTTCATCAGTATCCTAATGTACATTCCTGATAGCCTATACTTAAGTCACTGCCCTTTTCTTAACAATCTGGTCTAGCAAGACCTGTTTTCCTAATTACTCCCAATTTACAAAGGGCCATAAACCAAGAATGAAACAGCTTACTGGAGGGGACTGTCACCGGCACCAATGGACCAGGCATTTAGATACTATCTAGCTTCCCCATTCAAACTGACTCAGGAGGGGCTGTGGACGCCCACCACAAAAGCCTGGTAGTTAGGAAACAGAAAACAAAGAAACCTAGGAATATATATATGGGGCAATCTCATTGTATCATTTATTCCGGCTTTGGATCTTTGAATCCCATTTCATTCCCAGTACCTCCAAGTGCTCAACTGTTGCTTCTTTTGCACCAATTCCACAACACCAGGTTCGATTCCAGTCAAAGGCACATACCTCGGTTGCAAGCTCTATCCCTGGCCCTGGTCAGGGTGCTTGAGGAAGGCAACCAATTGATGCATCTCTCTCACATCAATGTTTCTTTCTCTGTCTCTCCCCCTCCCTCCACTCTCTAAAAACCAATGAAAAAATATCCTCAGATGAGTGTTAACAAAAGAACTCTCACCAACCAAATGGGAAAGCTTACCTAAGATGATGGGTTGTGTGCCCTGGGCACCAAAGTGTGGGATTCCTGTCAGTCTTCCCAATCCTTTTAGTGAGTTGCCTATACTGTGCATCACACTCTGATTTAATGCTTACCTGGTAATAACAGTTTCTTCCGCTTCTACCTCTTGTCAACATAAAAAATATTCAAGCCTGTAAATAATTTTGTGAGTTTATTTGAGCTGAACTGTTGGCAATTGCTGGGAAGTAAAATCTCAATGGACTGAGAAAATGCTCCAGAGAATGGGAGTTTTGTACCTTATTTTATACATTACAATTAAAAGAGATGATGCAAGTGGGTTACATAAAATCCATTGGTGATAGATTAGGGAGGAGGGAGAAAGCAAAGGGAGGGAGGGGAACCTCTGTGATTGGAGGAAAAGTAAAATGATAGACACATGCACCTTTTACCTAAGTGGGTACTGGATAGTTAACAGTCAACAATTAACATGATAACAATAACAATGAGAGGATTTGTGGTATCCAACCTGGTACATTGGTTGTGCCCTGAGGGGTCTGGAAAAAGGGGAGTTACCCTGACATTCCAAAGGAATGTTATTGTAGATGCAAAAGACAATAGACAGGCTCAGTTAAGGTAAAGATCAACTTTTTTTTTTTTAACCTTTATTGTTGACAGTATTAGAGATTGTGGGAAGGCATAGGACAGAAGTTGGCTGAAGGCACCTATCCCTGCCTTGACTTTCCCAAACAAGTCTGAGCCCCAGGGTATTTACTTAGACATGTCCTTGCTTAAAGGACACTACAGATGCATGTGTCTTCTCAAGAATACTTACCCTGCTGTTAGTATCTAACAGTTAATTTTAGTTAAAGCTGTTGTTACAATAAAAGCCTAAGAAGGCAAGCGAACAGGGCTGTTGGCTCCTATAGCCAAGCAGTCCCTTGGCCTCTCTTTCAAAGAAACGTGTCAAAATAATCCATTCATGTCAAAATAATTCATTCATCCGTCGCTCAGGGTCTGCTTGTCAGGCCCAGCAAGAGATGTCTCCCCATTCCCCCCACACCCATTACTCCCTTACACCAGGTTTCCTCTCGCCCCAGGCCTTTACCACCTTATTGTCTATGTCCATAGGTAATGCATAGATGCATATACATTCTTTGGTTAATCTCTTCCCGGTCCTCCTCCCCTCTTCCCTCTGAAATTTGTCAGTCTGTTCCATGTTTCCATGCCTCTGGTTTTTTACTCATCAGTTTATTTTGTTCAGTAGATTCCTCATTCACTTATTTTGATTTTTAGATTCAATTGTTGATAGATATGCATTTATTGCCATTTTCTTGTTCATTTTTTTTTAAGCACAACCAAGCAGAATTTATTACCCAAAGCAGTTTGAGGAATTCCAGGCACTGCTCAGCTTTCTCTGGTCATAAGAAAACCAGAACCTCTTCAAAGCCACCCTCCACCCACAGCTGAAGTGAGGGGTTAAAGGCTGCAGCCCAAGTAATGTCACAACTATTATATCCTCATTCATGACTAATAATGTTAAAGTTGTAAGGTTCGCGGCGCAAGAAACGGGAGTCGGGGACCAAGGCGTGTTAAAGAGAAGGTTTATTCCGAACTAACGAGTGAGATTCATTACGGTGGAGGGTAGAAAGACCAGGATTAGAGGAGGGGGAGGAGAAGAAGGAGGACCTCAGCTGGGCTGCCTCGCAGACTGGGAGAGACAGCAACACGTGCAGTGGTGAACACACCTTTTGAGGGGAGGAACAGGAAGGGGTTGGGCCCAGGGTGGAACAGGAAGGGGTGGGACCCAGGGCACTCGGCACGCGCTGATTGGTGGTTGAATGTCTCCGGGATGTCCCAGCGCAGAGGCTGGTTACATCATAACTCTGCCCACCAGTTGGGAGAAGGGAGGATCTATCAAAAGTCACAAATGGGCTCAATGTGATTGGACCCAACTGTTCCACAGTAAAATTAAAATAAGGTCACAGTTTTAGAGTGGTTATTCAGACAGAAAGATACCAAGAGTTTTAATTGGCTATGAGAAGGGGAAACCAAAATGTGGGGGTTTTGGGTCCGAGTTCATTGTCTCGTGAAATTGAAGAATGAAGTCACAGACAAAGATGGTTAGTGGACCCGAACTTTGTTGGGAGAAGCCAGTCCTGGAACAGGTGCAGCTGGGGTTCCAGGAGCAGCCAGCGTCCAGGCTTCCTTTCCATGTTGCAGCTGGTTGTAGTTCATCATCCAAGCTAACTGAAATCTTTGAGTTTATGTGTGGAGGCCCAATGGCCAAAAGCCACGTGGGCAACAGGGAGTGCATCTCCTGCCACCAACCCAAGAACCTAGCGCCAGGGAGAGTGAAGAGGAAGTGGGTGTGATTGTTATATAATATGCTTGTTAGTTCCTGATTGGTCTTTTCAAAGAATTTTGCCTTAGCTACATCCTTGGGATTGGTTTACGTGCCTCACTGCCTTGTGATTGGTTATCTGCAAGCTGCCTATCTTAGCAACAGTCATACAGGCATACATTTTAAATCTCATGCCTCTCACACTTGGCCTTCCTACCCCACCCAGTAGGGGTGCCTTAGTAACTCTGTAACCTGAGAATCAAAGGGTCTGGGCTGCCTGTCACTACTTGAGTCAAGCAGAGACAGGGTTCAATCATATATGAGCATTTATTCCAATGATGTCAGCAGTATGGGAGAGCAGCAGGTCATCCACAAAAATCTGCTCTCCAAACCCCCCATCCTCCTCCCCTACTCCCCCCAGCAATAAGCCAGCTGCTTATATAGGGTAGGACAAGGATTACATGGGGAAGTAGGGATTACAGGCCTGGGAAGTAGGAGGCTGGGGTGGGACTCCATTGTTTGGGCAACAAGATTGTTAATCTTTCCATGATAATAGACAGTTCATGAATGAGAATAGACTGCATTCAAATGTTGACTCCCAGGTCCCAGAGGCATACAACTCTCAGCCAGGTTAGAATGTCCTTCTTAAACCAGAACAAGGCAATCAGGGTTAAGAGAACATGATTATATTTCCCATAACCATAGTTAGTACGCAACATTCTATTTTTGCCCCTAACAACTCTGCCTGATTTTACTTCCTCTCCCCCCACTACCTCCCCCCCATGCCCAGGATCCCCGTCTCTGTCTATCTAGCTTTCTTCTGTCTCCTCAAAATTACATGGAATTGTATAATAATCATGTGTGAGTTTGAGCCTAGAAGGGGATGCTATTCCTATGCTGCACTGACCAAATCCTCTGGGCTAATCAAAGCCATGGTTTAAGGTCTCCCTTAGGGATTCCCTGTGACTGTCCTTAGTTAGATATCTCCTGGTTGCCTAGTGACAAGAAGCCTACAGAGGCTGCCCCTGAAGAGTGGAAGGAAGGGAGGGGGGTGTTAGGAAGGTGGTTATTCACCTTGCAAACACAATTCTCTCAGGTTGCAAAAGAGGCAGTCTTCAAGCAGTGTTGAGAAGTTCCCTATTTCTTTTCTTTCCTTTCTTTCTTTCTTACTTTTTTTTTTCATTTCCCTGACTATTTCTACATTTGGGGAATGCAAGCTGGTTTGACTTCATGTGGGATTTTGGCTTTATTTGTTTGATTGGGTTTATAATTACACTAGACCCAGGAATGCCAGTCCCTTATTCTCCTTTTGTTATCAAACCAAATAGCACCTATGTCTACAAACACTGTGCTTTAAACTAAGACTGCTGACAGCCCCTCATCCCAGACCCTGAGCTGCAGATTTTCCTGAAAAGCAGCTTCTGGGCCAGTTAATGAAGTTGTCTCTTCATAACTCAGCCTCCCATCCCCCACCTGGCCAATCACAGTGGAACCAGGAACTCAAGGGACAGATTTCTTCCCTCACTTAACTCAGGCACTCTGGGAGGAGGGGAACTCCCAGCATCTGCCTGCCACACTCTGCTCCACTTCCTGAACTCTGCTCAGCATAAAGTCATTCTGACTACAGGTTCCCCAAACTATCCCTACTTGCATTTTAAGGCATACCAGCTCTTCTGTGTAAGGCTCTCTGCTTATAATGAATTATTTTAATTACCCTTATTACTTAAAAGAAGCTTCTGCCTTAAAGCCCACCCTTGCCTAGCCATTTAGCCCTGAGATGCTGAGAGGGTGGGAATGACAGCAGAGCCCAATTAACATCAGGGATTCTGGTTGTTGGAGTTGCACTTGATGATGACTTTCAACCCCAATCCCTCTTTGGATGTTTCAAATGCCTCTAGCACTTTCTCCAGGGGAAACCTATGGTCACTAAGGACTTTTGTTACAATAACGTAACCCCTCTAATGTATGAAATAATTATTGTATGAAATGTTTGCTGTATGGAAACCCCCAATACTCTGTAACTTCCAAAATTAATAAACACCCCACTATCTTGATGTAAAAGCTCTGAGCCCTTAAAGTGTAAACTCCCTACTCCCAGCATAAGGCACACTGTCTGGCCCACACTGATAAGGACACAAGTTGTTTACCACAGGCTATATAACCCTGAGACCGTCTTCAGTTGAGGTGTCCTGCCCGATAAGAGGAGGACTCCACGTCTCTCCGAGAGACAAGCCCCTGGTTGCTCTGCTGTGTGAGCCTGAACCAACTGCGGCCGCCTGCCTGTCTGTTTTCGTCGTCTGTCCTTCAGTGTGCATCGCCGGGTGGCCTTTGCTGGAGCCTAGGACCCACTAGGAATAGGTAAATAGACCCCGTGTGATTGCATACTAATTCTGTCTTGTGTGTCATGCGTTCCAGTTCGGCTCAGCTGTCTAGACATTGAAGTACCAGGGGATAGGCCATTATTGCTGACTCCTGGTCACCTGCGTTTGTCCCACTAAGTCTAGACAGATAATCAATTAATTGGGGCATAATTGGGACAATTGGCGTAGCCGGCAGGATTCCAAAACAAATTTCTCCACAGCGCAGGCGGATAAGTATTTAAAATTGGCAAAAACACTCAGGTTTCAGTCGGAGTATTAAGGAAACGACCCCTGAGTGTAAAGGGGATTAATCTGGCACCAACCAAAAGCGACTAGTCTCTGAGGACACGGGTCAGTGGTCGTCCACCATGAGGGCATACCCAGGAGAGGCTGACTCCTGAAGGCGAATGCCGGAGGGTCCTAGCAGTCTCTCTGTCCAAACGGAGCCGAGTTGGCGGATTATACCAACCGACCTATTCCCAATCTGGAGATTTGACACCGGAGCATAACCGAGTCGCCTAGGTTCAGTCCAAAATCGAAACTCCCCTTCAAATTCAAGGAATTAAATTAAGGGAAACTGAAAGTAAAGGAAAATGAAACTTTTTGAAGAATAAATTTACAGCAGAGCCGAACTTATGAACAAAATTTTGAAGAAGCTAGCTAAAACTCTCTCTAATTTTCTATTAAAAAAAAAACAACCCTAACAACTCTCCATCTAGAAACCACATACTGCAATAGGAACACACCGCATACACAAGGATTCTGTCCGTTTGGTAGGTACAGACCAAGACTCCGTCTCACTCTACACCACGCAGAAAGTTAAAAACTTCTTTATCAAGCTTTTCAAAAGAAATGACCCTACCAAGCCTAACATACCATCAGAAAGCAAATGGAGGCCAGTAGAGGACGCCCTGAGGGCCAAATATAAAATCCAGACAGCCCCAGGCCTCAAACAAAACATATGGTAGTAGATCCTAACAATCTGATTCCAATAATAGAAAGAGCGCCACCACAGGAGGTAGTAGGAATATTACTACAGACAATCCATCACCTGCAGGACACTGACAAGGGAAGATCACTAGCACAGAAGGTAGTTGCAAAATACTCTAGCAAGCCAGTAGTAGTAAAAAAGAAGGTAATAAAATCAGAAAATGAAGGGACTGAGGAAATGGTAGAATTCACCTCATTTTTAAGGTAGAACTAGCAGAACTCAGAAAACTATTGATTAAAGGAGAATCAACGGACGTAGAGTGGCTTGTAAAAATATATGAACTTGGAGGCCACACGTCTATGTTAAGTGCAGATGAACTCACAGCAGTGATAGATGCAATAAAATTAGCCAAATTAAAAACAGCGCTAAAGGAAACTGCAGAACAACACTCAAATACAGTAAGATCATTATGGAGCTGGATAGAAGATGCATGGAGAAGAGCATTTCCATCAGTGGACCTGTCTTCAGGACAGTTTTCAGAACACTGGGAATCTCTTACACAATCACAGACCCAATTAAGGAAACTGGTGATCCTAACTAGCCTCTATAAACCAGATTTGAGCTCACCATGGGAAAATTCAGATGTAGAAGGGATAGTCAAGGTACTAATAAGAAACGCTCCAGATGGCTACAAAATGCAGCTTCAAAACCTTATCGCAGGTTCCAACACTGCAGAGGATATTAAAAGGAAAATCCAACTGCACCAAGACCTATTAGCAGAAAAGAAATTCGCCTTCATGGCAAAGGAATCAAATAAATATTCATTTCCCATGCAACAGTATAGAGGACCTCTAAAGCCCTTAAAAACACCCCAAACCAATCAAAACAGGCAGAATGACCAATACAGACAAGGACAAGCTTATTATTGGAGGAGGAACAATCCGTTCTTCAAGGACAATAATCAATTCAGAAATAATAATAATAATAATAACCCATTTAGAAATAACCCATTTAGAGGTAATAACAACCCATTCAACAGAAACCCACCAACCCAACCACAAAATCAAAGAAACCCCTTCTGGACAGAGATTTGAGACAACAATCCATTTCAAAATAGTCAAAACCCCTTCAGACAGAATCAGGGAAACTGGAGAGGCCCCCGCCAACCACAGCAAGTTCGGCAATAGGGGGGCCATACCAGACACCAATGCCAGAACATTACTTCTACACTACAGACCCTGAAGAAATCCCACCTAAAGTGCCTATATTCAGTAACTCCCCATTAGTTATAGACACATCATTCAACACAATAAATGACAACAGACCATACATATCCCTCCAAATCTCCCTGGGAAGCGGGCCATTACAATATAAAATCTTTTTAATAGATACCGGCTCGCAGGTCTCCCTGCTAAAAGAAACCCACCGCTTACAAAAACATTTAAATGCAGAACCAAAGAAAGGACCTATAGTACATATTGAAGGAGTCACAGGAAATGTGACCCCAGCCTACCCAACACGAGGAAAAACACTATGCAAGGGCAAACAAATCCCAATCACATTCCTAGTCTCACCTCAGGTTCAAAACATATTAGGTATGGACATCCTACCAACATTATTTCATCACATTTCCCACACACCCAGGCTACATAAAATCAAAACTTTCCTCACTGCACTACAAATACCTCCATTAACATTACCAGAACCAAATACAAATTCATTCACACCTCAATACCCTCTAAAAGGAGGACATGAGGATGTAACCAAAGCACTTAAAAAACTTTTGGAAGAAGATATAATAGAACCAGGCAGATCACACATTTATAATAGCCCAATCTGGCCTGTAAAAAAGCCTAACGGCACCTATAGGATCACAATTGACTATCGCAACCTGAATAAGGCCTCACCAAAAATAGATGGCTGTCTGCCTGATGCGCAAGAAGTAATCAATATTATCCAGAGAGACAACCCTAGATTTATGGCAGCAATTGATCTCTCAGACATGTTCTTTGCAATACCCATAGCTGAAAAATCCAGACCCATTATCACATTTACATGGCAAGGCAAACAATACCAATTCAAAAGACTCCCACAAGGATACAAAAACTCTCCCACAATCGCACACAACCTACTTGCTAACAACATTGACCCCACAAAATACAAATCCACAATCATACAATACATAGATGACATTCTACTCTATAACAATGACAAAGAGATTCTACAATCTGATCTAGAGTCACTAGTAACACACCTAAAATCACTAGGCTGGACAATTAATCCTGACAAAATCCAGCCCCCAGACACCAAAACAACATTTTTAGGCATCCATTGGAGCTCTGAAGGTAGAAACATACTGAACAAAGTAATAGACAAATTACTAAACCTAAAAAGCCCAACCAACAAAAAAGAAGCACAACAATTAATGGGACTTTTCATGTACTAGAGACAACACATACCATACCTGGCAAACATTGCAAAACCCATATACAAAGTCACCAGGAAGGCAGTAGATTTCATATGGACCCAAGAACAGGAATAAGCATTTAAACAATTAAAGGACTACATACACCACTTTCAATCCCAACAAAGTATCAGACCAGGAGACAAAATAGTACTAGACATTAGTTTCATGGCAGAACATGGCAGCTGGGGACTATACAAAAGAGGAACAGAAGACAAAAAGCTATCCCTGTAGGATTCTGGACTCAGAGATTCCCTTACTCTTACCACAGATTCTCTCATTTTGAGAAACTAATCTGGACACTATATTTGGCCCTGTTGCATATAGAGCCGCTGACCAGACTTAACCCAATAACTGTGCGCAGCACATTGCCCCTTAAGGCATGGCTCAAAATGTCAGCTGAAGAATTGGCAGGTTCCCAAATTGACGAAAAGGTTCTCGCATGGAAGTGGTACATTAACACACAAGAAACATCTGGCTCCAGTGAACCAAGCCCTCCTCACCGAGGAGGTCAACAAACTTGAGGTAGAACCACCTACCTGTGCCAACAAGTTTGTCCAACCACCCGATCCAATCAGTGTGAAAGGGCCACAATATAGCCCTAAGCTTAAAAATGCCTGGTTTACAGACGGATCAGCCTCCGTAACCGGTGACCAGAACGAATGGAGAGCAGCAGCCTTCAACCCAGCGACATCCAGGGCGCTAACAGTGAACGGCAAGTCCAAATCTGCTCAACATGCTGAATTTATAGCTACATATTTAGCCATTAAGGACTCAATTGACAATTATTATTCCAAAATTTACATCTTTTCTGACTCATGGGCAGTTTGTAAAGGAATCACTGAATGGTCAGGCAAATGGCAACAATTAGGCTGGTTAATTAATGGCAAACCTTTATGGTCACAAGACTATTAGATAAAACTCCACGATCTCTCCAAACAAATTAAAATATACATTACACATATCAACACTCATGCTACAGACAAAACACCCACAACACTGCACAACACAATAGCAGATACATTAGCAAAAGGAATTACACCAAGGGATAACATCACCATCACAGACAATTCAAAATCATTAGCAATTAATCTGAAATTAGTAAGAAATGAAAATAATGACTGGTCCATCGCCCCTCTTCCAAAACTTATATTAAAAAAGGAAGAAGGCAAATACAAATTATCCTCACCAACCCCAGAACTTACCTTTACACCACAATTTATACAACAGATACATACAACATTAGGACATTTAGGACACTCCTCACTTGCCCATTGGTTCCTTAAAAGAAACCTGAAGGCACCCATCAAACTCATTAAACAAGCAATCAATTCCTGTGAACAATGCAAAGGCACTCACACATTTAAATCTCTTACACCACCCAGACTGACTAAAGCATGTGTGCCTAATCAAGTCTTACAAATTGATTTTATTGGACCACTTCATGTACCCTTTGCAGACAAATATGCATGCACTATTGTTGACACAGCAACTGGAATACTTTATGCTTACGCCTCCAGACATCCAGATGCAAAAACCACTATGAAAGCACTCTCAACATGGTTCTCATTCTATGGTCCACCACAAATCATTGAATCAGACCAAGGCACACACTTCACAGCATCATCAGTCCAACAACAAGCACAAGACTTAGACATTGATTGGAACTTCCACCTGCCTTATAATCCACAAGCGGCTGGACAAATAGAAAGACACAATGGCCTCCTCAAACACAAAATACAAACACTACTCAAGGATAGGTCACTCAAGACACTACAAGAATTACTAGACAAAGCATGTCTACAACTAAACTCCAGACCTAAGGTAAATAGACTCTCCCCAATAGAAGAATTACTCCAGCCACACATTCTAAATAATCCCATTGCGGATCATGAACCACCCCCCAATATCACGAAAAAATTACCCTATAAAATCTTGACTAAATCCACTAAGGACGGCTCCTTATCCCCACAGGAAATAATCACCCACTGTGGATCATCACTCTTCTGGACTGTAAACAGTCTAGGACACCTACTGTTACAGAAAACCGAAGAAGAACAAAGCAATACTTAGAGAGATGGAGTTACATTTATTACACGCGGTTCCAGAGGAGAATGTCTCTCAAATTCTGGGCCCCAACATGCAGGAATTTTCCCTATTTATATGTTTTTACCTTCTTTGTCTCCCAAATATGGGGTGTTTCCGGCCCCTTTTGCAAGTTCTTAAAGAGCCCGTATGTGCTGGGACCTCGAGACCTCAACCAGAGGCCTGGCCTGGCACCAGCACTGATAACCTTGTCTGGGGAAGATTTAATGGCCTCCCTGAAGTGGGAGTAGTCTTAGCAAGCAAGAATTTACAGAAGCCAAATAGCAGGGCTAAAATTTCAAACAGCAGTATTTATATAAGATGGATGCTTCACTACAACAAACCAAAATACAAAACTCTACCCCTCTGGCATGATCCAACTGCTCACTCAAAAACATCTATATTGATCCATACCTGCTCTCACTCCCTTCTCAATCCTTACCACACTAGTTCTAGTTTTGACCCTCAAATGACTCCTTAACAATGTGCTTAAGGATTGTCTGCATCTCCCTCTTTGGACTCTTCCTCCTTATAGCACTCCTAGCAACCCCACTGACACTCCATTTGACGTGGTGTCCATATCGCTCGTGTAACAATACCAACACCACCGAGCCCACCACTACCGTCCACACGACCCTAGAAGCCTTAAAAAACCCCTGCTCCGCTTTTTATAATCATACCCTCTGCATCCTAAACAAATAATACCCCTCTCTTTTTCAGTGATCAGACACTGGAAACCTGGGAACAACAACTAAATGCATTTCTAGAAGAAATCTCAGCAGTCTCAGTACCCCCACAACCCATACCAAACCAACCCCCCATTTACCCTACTCCTCCCTCCACCCCACTTCCAATTAACCCTCCTTTGGAACCAGCCCCATCCCCAACAATTCCTCTTTACCCTAGTATTGCTCTTGACAATTATCGCATAAGACTTCACCCCCAGATATGTAATGATCCTTGGTACTCCTGGATACCCCCATCCGACTCATTCTGAATATCCAGCAAACCTATAGACCAGCCTCACAGGCCCCGTGAGACAAAGTCTCCATAACCTGCTGGATGACATTCAAGCATTTGCTGAATATCTCCCAGGGCAAATTGTTATTGATTACCTCCCGCTTATAGCCCATTCCCCATCACCTCCTGGACTAACTTTTCTATTCCTTTCATACACCCTATCCCAACTACTCTCATTAGCAACCCCCTTCGTTGCTTTTTACACTCCAATAACTATCAATCCCCACCCTTTCCCCTTGCGCCGCCAACATGGGAATGCATACCCAGTATCACTCAAGAAGAAATCCACCATGCTCTGTTAGCACAGGACATCATTCAGGAGCTAGAACAGGGAGACATGGAACTAGATTTTCTCTGCTACCTCTAGCCTTTATACTCTCCCTTATTACTGCTGCCTCTGCTAATGCGGCCACTTCTATTGATACCTCCAATGCCCAGACTTCTATGATTACTATTTCTACCTCTAACCCTACCACTGCTCCCTCTACTACCACAATGACAATCCCTTCATTTGTCTTTCTTACACATCCTACCCACATACCTATCCTGAAAAAATCGGAAAAATATTATGTGTACCCACCTGTACACATAGTCACAAACAATAATACTTTATTCTCATACTCTATAGGACACTTTGATTTTAATACCTCTATCCACTATCATAACACCTATAAACTCTGCCCTGCATACCTTTCTGCACACACTTGCCAAACCCTTGCACTAAATTCTGAGCAAACGACCCTTAGAGCTCACTACCACACCCAACTAAAAAACTGCATACCACTTCAATGGTTTAAAGATGCACTCACCACTAGATCTGTATCAATCATAGACACACAACATTATGAACCATCAAATACAACATATGAAATCACTAACAAATCCTCTTACTCTCAACCCATTCAAAGCATAGATCCCTTTGTTACTCATGAAAACCTGACATGCATACAAAGAGCAAATCTTAATATCATTCCCTTTATGGAAAGATTAATGCATTTCTGGTACATGGGCAAGGAAGGAACAGATTTTGAGGATTATGACTCTTATGAGTCCAAGGATAAAAACAACTATGAGGATGAGGATGACTCCTCAAATGCTTCTCCCACATCCACAGTAACGCCAATACTCAACAGACATCCATTCTTTTCACCACCTACTAACAACCTAATTCTTCCACTAGGATTCAATAGGACAAAACATTTTAACATGACTCATGTAGTCACAGAAAATGGTATTACATATTATCAATACTATCTCACAGGCTTTCCCAACTTTCCAGTTTTTGGCAACTTCTGCATTAACTCATGTATCATGCCTCAGGAATCACCAACACTTGCATCACCTCTCACAACACCACTGGAGGATGCTATAACCCCTCAGGAATTTTTAACCTTAGACCAAAATTTCTGGCCATACAGACATTTCACAAGTTCTTACAAATCTCATTACACCACCTGTTGTAAATTTCAACAATCCTTTACTTCAAATTAATAACAACCCTAAATTTGGTAAAATAGCTTCATTGCATTTATCCTGAATGGCACCAGTCCAACATAGAAAATTTATTTAAACAGAAAATAAAAGATGACTTTGATTTAATTCTTGGAGCATACGTTGAACTTCTTACTGTTCTCAATTGCTTCAAAGCCACAGAAAAAATCCTTCCTCAAGTCTTATGGCTTCTCCAGGCACACACTGTCAAACAATATGAATCTATTAAATGGAAAATATCCCAACCCGAATTTTTGGGATTTTGGAAAACAAACCTCACAACACCACATTTCCCAGGAGTCATATCCAATACACACACATCACTTAAAGACAAACCTGTCTACTTCTTTAATGGATCTCACCTCTGTAACACTACATCAACCAGACACAGAGCATGCAATCTTGCAAATCTCACTAACATACGCCTATCTTCCAACTTTCATGACACATACCCTAGACTCCCCATCGTGAAACTTCCTAATATAACACACAACAATATCTATAATACCCTTAGAAACACTCTCTACTATACCCTTGATGGAGACCCTTACACATGGGCAAACGTTTCATGGTCAAGAGGAAACTACAAATTTCCAGTCTTCCTCCTTAACAGATCTACGCCCCTGTATAACCTTACAGGTGGCTGTGTCTCTAACCCCCAATTCACAGGATTCAAACTACCCTACCTGCTCCAGACATATCAAACCTATGCTTCTTCATTCAATTCTCTTCGCACCAGTCCATATTCTTATAGCCCATTCCCCATCACCTCCTGGACTAACTTTTCTATTCCTTTCAAATTCACCACTAGCAATATCCTAGACACTGCCGATTCACCCAGTAGCTCCACCACATACATTTACCAATACCCTAAAACAGTAATCAGACCTAATATCATCTCTAACCCTGACCTGAGACACCATTCATATTTAAATATTCAGGATCACCTTGTAAACCTTACATATAACATCTCATATGGTCTGAAACCTATTGCATGGTTCTACAATTTTGGAGCAAACATTAATCCAACAAACACACGCAGACTTTCAGGAACCCTATCACAGGGATACCAACAATACATGCTCCACTATATGGATGGCGCATGGAACAAATTATACCTACACTCTTACTCACCCATTACAAATCACACTGTATTACCCATCATGCATATTTACTACACACAACTTTCTTTTGTTGACTGCTTTACAAAAAACCCTCTTCAACCTTGCGTTATTCATAGAGGATGTTATAACAGCACAATATGCCTTAGAACGTACCACTATCAACCAGTATTCTCTTATGGCATCACCAATCCTCAACTTTCTACATCCCCACCACCACCAATTATAACCCAAACAAGCAACCCAATCAGAATTATTTACAGACCTATAATCCACTCTACAACTATTATATTTACAAAACAAGGTTTTCTAGTAACTACTATCATTCCCCAATGTGCACCTCTAAGAAATAAACTCCAAGTTAACCTTCCATCACTGCCATCTATTGGACAAACAAACTGCAGACACTTGCTTCAATTTGGACTCGCTATTGCAGCTCTTTCTCTCACGGTCTCTATAGCTAACACTGTCAAAATTGCGGAAATAACTTTAGACCTACAAAAATACACCAAACTTCAAAACTCTAGATATAATGAAGTCTTACACCTTATATCTAGAAATTTCAATTCAGCCTATGAATTAGCAATCCAAACCCAACAACAACTAAAACTACTCTCAGCCGCAGTACAAACCATGGACAACAACATCCGCCAGATTCATGTAGACCTTCAGGATCTCACCACCAGGTTCTCAGACTTCCAACTACTTTACTCCTGCCAACAAACCCAAAACTTCCTTACTAATGCTCTTAAAGACATTCATAGCCTTATGCTTATGGGACATGGCTTCAACCCAACTTGGAGTGATTCAACTGCTATGGTTGATTTCTCTAAACCTGTTGGCTGCGATTTATTCTCTTGCCAACTGACTATTCTATCTACAATAGGTGGCGAACACCTAGTTGGATACTCTACCCTAAATCTCCCTACATTCTTACCTGATGGTACCTGGGCTAAACCCGACTCCGACCTACTTTATGCTGAACCTTACTTCTTCCCCCGGAACTCCCTTGTTGAATTCACACCTTATATCTACATTGCTGCCAACCCACTTCAACTATCCCTCTTCTCGGTACCCATGCAACCCTATGCCCCAGAACCCCTTATATATAACTTAGGCCATTTTTATTTCCTTACCTGCTTTGTGAATATTACATATTATGACCACACCTCTAATTCTGATCTTCCTCTTAATTCTTCTAATAACTGCACCCTTCTTTCTCACACTATGAATATTACATATCTTAATGACACCCAATATTCCTCCTTTGTTGAAAGAACTTCCCTATATTTTCATCCCTCTGTACCTATGCAATTTTCTGTCTCCCCGAAGCATTACACCACTCCCGTTTCCATTAATAACACCATTTCTAAGTTAAAAGAACTCCAGAAACACTCTGATGACACCATCAAGAAACTTGGAGCAACATCAAAAGCCATCGACCACCTGCTCCTGATACCCAACAGCATGACCCTCAACACAGCTGCGGACCTGGCCGACCTCGATAAATACTGTGACTTCGGGACCACCGTCGTTTCTCTCTGGAGGACTGTACCTTGTTCTCCCCACTGGAATCTTTTTAACCCCATCTATTACATCCAAAAAGGATGGAACTCCCTTACCTCTGCTTGGCAAACAGCTAAAGCCATTTTATTTCTCTTAGCCATTATCTACCTCATCTCCCTCTTCATTAGACTCTTACCCTGCAGAAAGAATAAACTAAATTAATTTTGGCCCCTTCAGATCCCCCTCAATATATGTTCCTCGGGACCACCGGGTGGAATGTTATAATAATGTAACCCCTCTAATGTATGAAATAATTATTGTATGAAATGTTTGCTGTATGGAAACCCCAATACTCTATAACTTCCAAAATTAATGAACACCCCATTATCTTGATGTAAAAGCTCTGAGCCCTTAAAGTGTAAACGCCCTGCTCCCAGCATAAGGCACACCATCTGGCCCACACTGATAAGGACACAAGTTGTTTAGCACGGTCTATATAACCCTGAGACCAGGGTCTGGGATTGGATGAAAAGTAAAATGATATGCACACATCTTTTATATTAGTGGGTACAGGATAGTTAACAGTTAATGATTAACCTTATATGTGGCTCGGAGTATGGGGGGTCAATGGGGAAGAAAGGGGGGGATATCTATAATACTTTCAACAATAAAGATAAATGTAAAAAAAAAAAAAATTAACATGATAAAACAATGAGAGGATTTGTGGTCTCTGTCCTGCTGCACTGGTTGTGCCTTGTGAGGTCTGGAAAAAGGGGAGTTACCCAGACTTTCCAAAAAATGTTATCCTAGAAGCAAATGACAATAGACAAGCTTAGTTAAGATAAAGATTGACCTTTGTCAGGGAAGACACTGGCCGAGGACATGACTACCCACCATAAACTGCTTTTAGTTTAAAAAGTTTTAATTTTAGATCATCCTTTGTGTTTAGTTTAGGTCTCTGAGTTTACAAGGTCGCCATGCAGGCCTTCCCTGAGCTACTCAGGTTAGCATGCAGCCCCTTTTCGTCCCGAGTATCCTCAGTGGGGATAGAACCTACAGTCTTGGTGTATTGGGATGACACTCTAACCAACTGAGCTACCTGGCCAGACCTACTTAATGTAAGTTTTATGTGACATTGGAGCCTTCATAAATAAATAAAAACCCAAAGAAACCACTAACTTGAGTGTTTTTATGCTAGAGTTGATGAAGAGTGGATGGTCATGGAGGAATATGACAAAACAATGGTAAAAAGTCAGTGTGGTGAACTGGGGGAGACAGCAGGGCCTGTTTCTCTGAATCTTCTCAGTGTTTCCTCTGTCTTGGAGATAAGAGGCTCCTTTCCTCTGGTACAAGGAAGGCACCTCTGATCAAAGAGTCTTATAACCTGTTTCAGGGGATGGGGCAGGGGGTGGGGGATGGGGGAGGGGGTTAGAGAATCCTTCCAGGACCTACCCTACCAGTTCTCCAATTTCTTCAGCTTAAAATATTCAAGGTGCCAAGATGTCCTGAACCCCATCAAAAGGAATCATTACTTCAAGCTTTGTACTGAGAAATCTAACCATGAGTCAGATTTTTTCTAATGCCTCAAGGATTAAAAAATCTTTAATAACATGGCCCTGTTAAAGAAAAAAAATTATTCTGACACTTGTTAAAACAGCAATGAAAACTTTATTCAGCACGATGGCAATAGGTGTTGAGACTACCAGTATTATAATAGGGGAGAGAGCTCTGGCCCAATTCTCAAAGCAGGACAGATGGCTGTGGGTTTAAAGCCAACAGTGTGTGTGTGTTGGTGGGGGGGCAGGTGAGGGGTGGTCAATGCTGGGAGAATCCCTAAGAGGAGACATCCAGGGTGAGAAATTCTTGCTAAACTGTCCGAGTAGATTACATGTGGTGTTATCCAAGGCGTCCCTTGAGATAAACTTAACTGTGCAGGTGTTTGGACATTAAGTAGTTGCTAGTGAAGAGACTACTCTAAGCAATCAGGACCGAGGGTAGGCATTATCATCTGACCTGATATTAATATAGTAAAAACTGCCAGAGGAATTACACCACAAAAATATATGCAGTTGCAAATCACACAGAACACTTTATTACTCACAAGGTTCCTGGTGCTGTGGGCTCAGACTTAACGGGGTCCCCAGGGAAGAGTGGCATCCTCTGAGGGCAGCGGTGGATCCGTCTTTGGGTGGCTGGCTGTCTGGTTGGGTTGAGTCAGCAGGAGGAGGGCGACCGAAGTCTCACGATAGGAGGTTCGGCCGTTCCTCTGCCGTCCGGTGTGGAGCAAGGCAGCGTGGAGTGTGGATCAGGAGGATGATCGATGTACTCGTTTTTTAAGCCTGTTTGGCCCACAGCAGTCTGGGTGGCTATCAGTAACATACATTATCACACAAGTGTTCATCAGAGTACAAGCTGGTTATCAGCAACATGCGTCATTCCTGTGGGTGGAGTACAGGAGGAATATGGGGTAAGTTTTATCTATGTCACACACACACAGGGAGGTGGCTACATAAGTGGTCAAGTCTGACCCTTAATATGTCACTCTAAGAGTTCACCCTAAAATTACAAACTTATAAACGAGAAAATTATTACTATTACATAAACCTATTTAAAAGGATTCTTGCTGAAGACAGACTGGGATGGTTAGAAATCACGGACACACAGGTAAGCAGATACTGAAGAAATTCAAGACATGCCACCCAAAATATGCACTTTGGTATATATGGATTATTTGGAGCTGAAGACACTTGTCAAACAGCAAATGCTGGGAGAGCCCTTCTCTGAACTTCACTGATTCACCTAAAGACAGATCCTCCAAAAAGAATTTTGTTGTCCTAAATCCCCTCCCTGGGAGTTCCATCCACTAGGAGAGGATACTAGAAGTCACCACCCCATCCAAAGTTTGTCCCAAACTTCCCATCTGTTCTAAGGCCCAGTCATTAAAAAAAAAAAAAAAATCCCTGACTCTCTCCTAAGAAGCCCATATCCCCTATCTTTTTGGTGTACAAGCTCTTACTGCTTTTTTGGGGGGTATTTTTCCTATGATGCCTTCATGCATATAATATTAAAAATGAATACATTTGTATGCCTTTTCTCCTGATAATCTGACAGTATATTTCATAGGCCTAGCAATGGAATCTAGAAAAGCAAAGGTGAAGCATTCTCTCTCAACTGACTCAACAGGATTTTGGCTACAGCTGGACTAGGCAGGCCAAGGTCAAGGCCCAAGGACACGGCATAGTTGAAAAGAGGGCTCAGAGCAGCCTGTCTACAGTTTGTCTCAATCTCTGTTTCTACCATTTCATGCTCTAGCAACAACTACTTATACCCACCCACCTGAACTCACTCCACACCTTTGACCATGCAACTCTTTATGCTCGAAATGCCTATCCATCTTTTGGTCTGTAATCCACATTCAAGATATAAGTCAGCTTGGACAAATTCCTTGAAAAATACTATTAGCAAATATGACATTAAAACATCTAAACAGCCCCAAATCTATAAAGAAATTTAATTTAGAATCAAATTTCTTCCATTTATTAGAAAGGCCCAGGTCTAGAGGGCTTTACTGGTGAATTCAATAAAATATTTAAGGAAGGAATAATGTCAATACTAATACTTCACAACTTTTTTTTTTTTTTGAGGCCTGTGGGATCCTGATACCGAAACCTGACTAAGACATTGCAACAAATTAAAATAACAGATAAATGCAAAATACTAGCAAACAGAATTCAACTATATATTGAAGAATTACAAACAATGACCTGGTAGAGTTGACTCCAGCAATGCAAGGCTGGTTCAATGTTTGAAGTCATTGTAACCAACCTTATTAACAACTTAGAGAAAAAAACCCACAGGGTCATGTCCCTTGATGCAGAAAAAGGTTTGGCAAAATTAAAATCACAAGGAATTTTTATTAAAAAGCTCCTGGAATTAATACAGAAGTAAACTGTATTTCTATATACTAGCAATCAACATGTAGACACCAAAAATTAAAAATGCAATGCCATTTAAAATCACTCAAAAAATTCTTAGGTATAAATGTAACAAAAAATTATAGGATTTGTTTGCTAAAAACTATATAATGCTGCTCTAGCAGGTATGGCTCAATTTGTTGGAGCATCGTCCAGTAGACAGAAAGGTCACAGGTTTGATTCCCTGTCAAAGCACATACCTCGGTTGTGGGTTTGATTCCCAGTCTGGACACATACTGGAGGCAACCAATCGATTTTTCTCTTTCATATTGATGTTTCTCTCTCTCTTTCTCTCCCCCCCCCTCTTTCTAAGAATCAATGTCCTCAGGTAAGGATGAAAAAAATAACTACATAATGCTGATGAAAGAAATTAAGACAGTCTAAATAAATGGAGAGACATACCATATTCATGGATCAAGAGACTCAACATAGTAAAAACGACAATTTTCCCCAAATTGATGTACAAGTTTAATGCCATTACTGTCAAAATCCCAGCGAGATTATTTGTAGACACAGATGAGCTCATTCTAAAGTTCATAAGGAAAAGGAGCTAGAATAGCTAAAGCCATTTTGAAAAGAATAAAGTAGAAAAATCAGTTTATTTGATCTCAAGACTTCTACTATAGCTACAGCAATCAAAACTGAGTAGTATCTGTAGAAGGATAGACTCCTAGATCAATAAAGCATAGAGAACTCAGAAATAGTTTCACATAATATGCCCAGATGATTTTTCACAAAAGTACAAAAGTAATTCATTGAAAAAAAGGTAATTTCTTCAACAGATGATACTGGAGCAAATGGATGTCCATAAGTAAAAAAGTGAATCCTGGCCAATGACCTGTTTCCCATGTGACTGACAGCCAAGTACCTTCCCTATTGTTATAGTAATATGTAGATATGTTTAAAAATGTTTTAAAAAATGTCTAAAAATGTTAAAAAGGTTTTAAAATGTTTGAGTTAACTTCCTTGAAACTTAAAGTGTGATATTAAGGACACATTCCCCACTGCCCTGAAGCGTGTGTACACCATAGATAAGGATTTGAACTTCAGTTACTTACTTAGAAGTGACTTGCTAAGATAACCATTTGTGTGAGTGATGTACTCTCCCTAGATAACCACAGGTAGCCCCTCGCCCTGTTTGAGATTAACGTGTGCATTGACGTAATTCATTGATAGCCACCTGAACTGCTGCGGGTATGAAACAGGCTTTAAAATAGGTCCTGGCCAGGTAATGGTGCTCTGCTCGCCTGTCGAGACCGCCACAAAGGCACGTCCTTTTGTCAGTCCGGCAAGCGACGCTGCTCTACACTTCTCTCCCTGCCAGACCACAGAAGAACGGCTAGTACCCCCCCATTGAGACGTGAATGAGCTCTCAGGGGAGGAACGCCGGCCCCCTGCATCCAGACCGGACCAGCCCAGCTGCCAGACCCCAGAGGACAGCACCACTGGGATCCTGTTTAAGCCTATATCAGCAGCATCAGAAACTTATGTAATAAAGTGCTGTGTGATTTGCAACTGCATATGTTTCGTGTGGTGTAATTCCTCCGGCAATTAGTTGAATCATTTTGTGTATGCTTAAAATTGAAATTAAAGCTTCTGGTCTTTTCAGTCCTAGGCCTGCCCTTGGTCCTGCTTGCGTAGAGTAGCCTCTTTGCTAGCAACCACTTGAATGTCCCAACACCTGCACGGTTAAAGGTTAATCTCAATGGATGCCTTAGATAACTCCCCAGATCCTTTCCCAGGATCTACTTGGAACACCTATGTCACACCAACTTCATTGGGCATGCATCCATCCTTCCCTTGCCCAGTCCCCTGGGGTGTGCAAAGTTGCAGCTTCTTGGCAAAGCTGCCCAAATGACATGCCTATAATGTTTGGCCTTCCCTTTGCTCCTTTCCTGTTATGAATAACTAGGTTAATTACACCGGTATCCATTGGCTTGTAGTCACTTCACTCATTCACTGCCTTTGTCTTCGCATGGTGCTCTCCCCATGTCTGTTTCTGTGTGTTTCTCTCTCCTTATAAGGACACCAGTCATTGAGTTAGGGTTGTCCACCCTCATCCAGTAGGACCCCATCTTAGCTTGATTATATCTGCAGATTACATCTTTTTACATGTGTCATATTCACAGGAACCAGGAGTTAGGGCTGTAATATATCTTTTTTGGGGGATACATTTCAATTCATACAATTAGACTTAATCAAAGTCTAAAACTTTTGCTCTGAGAGGAAAATAAGATGGCGGCATAGGTAAACACTGGTACTTGCTGCCTCCCACAACCACATCAAAATTACAACTAGAATACAGAACAGCCATCATTCAGAACTGCCTGAAAGCTGGCTGAATGGAAGTCCTATAACTAGAGAAGTAAAGAAGAAAGCACATTGAGACTGGTAGGAGGGGTAGAGGCGCAGAACGGGCTGCTCCAGCACCCATGCGTGTTTTTTTAATTGGGAGGAATATCTCCAAGGCCTCCTGTGAGAAGCAAGGGGTCCCAGCCCCACACCAGACCCATGTTCAGGGTTCCAGAGCTGGAAAGAGAAGTCCCTGTAACTTCGGGCTTTAGTGTGGGGTCTACCTGGTCTGAGGCTTCCAGGGAAACAAGGTGTCCAGACCTTCATAATGAATGGGAAAGGATGGGGCTCATACCCTAGTTGAGGTGGACCCTAGGGGACAATTGGGGATGGGGAAGAGGTTAGAGGCCAGGGGCATAGAACTGGGTGTGGCTCTTCCAGGGCCTGCCTTAGTAGCTGGTGGTAATGGCTGCAGTGGACAAACTTGGCTGTTTTTCCTAACAGGTTACTTTCCCTGGAAGAATAACTTCAGCATTGAAACTGTGGAGCAAACCTGGGGAAGCCATCTAGAGACCACAAAGGGTCTTCAGTAGAGTTGTTAATGAGCCCCTTCCTTCCCCAGGCTCTAATCTAGGCAGTGGAGATACAGCAGGGAAAGGCATCAAAGGGTCTGTCCTCTGGGAGGGTGATAAGAAGAGATAATGTGAAGGAGGGTGATAAGAGGATTGGAGAATCCATTCCTACTCCTGCAGCCCATGGGGGAAACACCTGGAGGAGTTCCAGGCACAGCTCACTCTGCCCTTCTCCAGCTCGCCTTACTCCTTTCTCTCCTTTCTGGTCCCACTGCTGCCCATCCAGGGAGGCTCTGGTCACCTCTGCCCTGGACCTTGTGCTTCCTCCTGTGGAGTGTGTATCAGCATGGCTCTGTCAGAGATCTGGCCCAGTGCCTGATTAGGACCAGTAGAGACCTTTGCTCTAGTGTGCCCACTATCTTCTCAGGATTTCCACGTTAGGACTGCCAAGTCAGTGTAACCACAACTTTCCCTGGAGCCATGGGTGAGAGAGCCAGTATGCAGGGTTCAGAATGAGACACGCCAAAATATGCCTCTATGGTATGTGGATTGCTTTTGAGCTAAAGGCAATTTTAGCTCCAGGCTTGAGAGGAACTCCTGCCAGCAATAAAGTTCCTGCAGGAGGAAAATAGAGGTAGGCTTTTCTGACCTAATGTGGTTAAGAAACTGTAAAGAAATTAACTATATATTTGTTTCTGGAAATGCTTGGTTAGCAAGTTGGAAGAAAGCAGGGGCAGCTTGGGAAACTTAGCACCCTAGAAATTAAAAAAATAACTTGGATTCCACTTTTACAACTTATTTTGAAAAAAATTATTTTTTTCAGAAAAGTTGTAAAAAAAATGGCTCAATGAACACACATATACCCATCACCCAGTTCTGTTAACTTTTTGCTGCATTTGCTTTATGTCTCTATAAAATAGATGCTTCTGAGTCATTTGAAAGTTATAGCCAGGAGAATTCTTTACTCTAAGTCAGTGGTCAGCAAACTCATTAGTCAACAGAGCGGCAAACTGCGGCTTGCGAGCCCCATGTGGCTCGTGAGCCGCAGTTTGCCGACCACTGCTCTAAGTAATTCAGCATACACCTCTCCTAATAACAAGGCATTCTCATCAACAGCCATCATAACACTGAAACATTTAATGATTCCATAATATTTTCTAATGCATATTCCTCTCACAAAGTTCTCCAATTGTCCCCCATCTCCTTCATAGCTTCTTTCCTTCAACCAGCTGTAGGATGATTTACTGGTGGTCTCCTGTGGAGAGAGGTTCTCTAACTTTTCTGTTTTCCTTGATACTGACTTTTTAGACTGAAGGTATGTTTGTAAATCACAGGGCTGCATGGGCATACATTCCATTGTTCCTAATGCTGTTCCAACAGCTGAGATACTTCTAGCAGGAATTGTAGCCTCCTGGGGAGTGTGGCCCTTTCAAACAAAGGGCTGGCTGAGTTCTTTGGCCTTGATAGCTCTAACAACCATTACTAGAGGCAACATTTAAACCAGGGGTTCATCTCCAGACATTTGGCTTTGTCTGGAGACATTTTTGGTTGTGATACCGTTGAGGGAATGGGTGTACTACTGGCATCTGAGTGAAAAGAGGCCAGCGATGCTGTCAAACATTCCCCTTGAAAAAGTATTATCTGACCCCAAAAGTCAACAGTGTAGAGGTGGAAAAACCAAGGGAGCTACTGAAGTGTTCCAACCAGTTGACTCCTTGGCACCATTCCTTCTTGTTCCTGAACTGCTCCACTATTGTCTGGGCCATCAACATTAAACACACAAACGAAAGTAACAATGTCCCAATGCTTCCTGCTAAGTAGGAGATTCACTTTCACTTGTTTGTATCTAAATTGGTCCTCTGGTTGGCCTGTGAACTTCCTGAGCCTGCCTGCCAATGCGTCATCCGAGATGAGCACTGTTAGGGCAGGCACGTAGCAGTAGCCATCTTATTTGGTAGAAAAGGTGCCAGTGAAACCCCAAGAGCACTGCTAACTAACAAGTGTGCTGAGGTTAGAGTACACAGAGTGCTTTCCAATAGTAAGTCCTGTCATTCAACCTAACACTCGAGGAGGCAGTTTATCACGCGGTGGCTCGCTGGCTGTGCCTTTGCACTCGAGGAACCACGTTTGGCCAGGGACTGGCTGGAGGACACCGGCTGGCGGGGGCCGGGGGCGGGGGAAAGGGAAGTGTCAAGAGAGAGCGCTGGGGGTGGGGTGGTTGTGGAGGAAAACCAAGTTTGGACGAAGGGGAGAACACTGGTCAGGGTTAGGATTCAAACGCGGGAGTCAGCCTCCAGGTCCCGCACTCAGCTCCTTAGGAGTCAAAACTGTTCCGTCCTCTCCCTCCTCCTCCTGCAAACACCTACCCTAACGCTTAAAGGGCGCCTTGGGTGAAATAAAGTCAAACAAGTTCAGCGGTAGCCATGGGCATGCTTGGCTCCTGATCTCTGGAGAGACGGGCGAGTACTCCCGTTGCGGTGGCGGCCGGGCATGCGGGGAATGTCAGGTCTTGCAGACGCCTCCCTAACCCCCTACTCTCCAGGTAGGGCAGGTGAGTGGACCAGGCCCCGTCCGAGCAGCGGTGCGCGGGGCGGCGGAGGGGTCCGCGCGGGAAGGAAGCCGTCGATGGGGGCCACGGCTCAGACCGAGGACACCCTTGTGCCAGTGTCCGGCCTCATCCGAAGGGCAGCGAGCGCGCCGCAGGACGACTTGCTGCTTTAATCCAAGGACAAGGAGAGCTGGCCATTCCGTTATGGGCCTCCCACTGAGCGAAAAATCGAAACTTCCCTGGAGGCCTTACTTCGGCGTCAGAAGGGCGCACTCGGGCTCTCGGACCTCCCCGCTCCGAATACCGCCCCTTCCCGGCACGCACCTGGGCCCCTGAGGCCCCGCACCGCTCAGTGAGAGCAGACCCAAGCCCCGCCCCGCTGCCCCGCCACCCCGCCATCAGGTGGGCAGTGTCAGGCTCGGCTCCGCCGCAGGTGACTGTCCGTTCCACTGCCCGCCAGGCCCCGCCCCGCCCCGCCGCTAGGCATTGCAGTGCTCCGTACCGCCCCGCCCATCCGGCCTCCAGGTGAGTAGCTCCAGGCCCCGCCCATCGCCTGGGGCGCCTGCGCAGTGTGGCCCGTCCGGCCGAGGCCGGGCGGCGCGGCCGGCGCAGTCGACAAGCGCAGTACGCGTGCGCCGTGCGGCCAAGGGCGGGCGGCGGCGGCGGCGGCGGCGGAGCGGGGGCGGGGCGGCGCCGTCTGGCTCGGTTGGGCTGGGGCGGGAGCACGGCGCGGGACGGCGGGGCCCGCGGGCTGAGGACAGCGGCCTCAGTGGCCGACAGGTAAGGCCGTGTGCCGCAGGGGAGAGGGCGTCGCGAGCGGGGGCGCGGTGGGCTCGTTGAGGGGCGGTGGCGCCCGGGGAGCGGCGGGCCACGGCGCATTGTCCGGGCAGCGAGTGGCGCCTGTACAGCGCCCCCTGCCGGCCGGGCCGCGGGCGGGGGCCTCCGGCCGTTCGCCTTTGTTCACCGCCCCCGCCAACATGGCCGCCGCCCCTGGCCCGGCAGCTCCGCGCGCTTTGTTCCGGGCGCCGCGGCCCCGGGCGGGCGGTGCGACCTGGGGAGGGGGACCGATGCGGCGGGCGCTGGCGGGGGCGGGTGGGGTGAGTTGCATAACGCGGGCTGGGCTGGGGATGGGAAACGGGACCTCCCAGACGGGGGAGGGGCTGAAGGAAGGGGGAAAAGGTACAAGTCCCCTGGGTCTTGGGGGGCGGAAGGGGAGGGAGGCAAGGAGGAAAGGATGTGGGGAAGGGTGAGAAAAGATGTGGGGTAGGGTAGGGTGGGGTGAGGAGGGGCGGGGACGGCCTACGGAGTCCGGGGCTAGGCGGTGCGGGATCCCTTGCGACGCGTGGACCTTGTGGGACCCCTGGGAAGGGATGGGAGGGGAGGAGGTTCTGCGGGTGATAACCTGCAGCCCGGCGCTGTCCGTGGGTCTCGGCGGTGGGCCTGGCGGAGAAGGCGGCTGCTTGGGGCTTCCCGTGACGCCCACCGCCCCATTTTCCGCGCGGCATCCTGCGCCCTAGGCGCCTTGCGCGGGACGGGAGGCTGGCGAGGTCGGTGCACTCGCACACACTAACACTTTTTTCCTCACGATGACCTTGAGCGCATTCCGCAGCGTTTGTGGAGAAGAATCCCATGACGCGGAAACTGCGCAGTGCCTTGCGTTGGGATCTGCCTGCCTCTCCACTGGGGGTGCGACCCCTTTTTCTGTAACTAGAATAGATTTTAGTGACCGTCTCCGCAGTATATGCCTCGACATAGGCATCCCAAATCTGTTTATGCAGTTGTTTTATGCCAATTTGCTTCCTTTGATTTGTGGTTCGGATTCCGGGTTTTGGAGAGGGTTTTTCCTACATATTGAAGTGGCAAGTGCGGATTATTTTACCTATACGTCACAAAGCAACTCGAGATAAACATTTCAGTGTTTTAAAGGATTACATTGCTTAACGTGACTTCAGTAGACATACCTACAGGTATGGTAATACCTGTATAACTTCTGTTGGAATTTTCTGGAAGAATCGTTGTAAAGGGAGAATACAGTAATTGTTTTGTACATAGCTTTGTTAGGAAGTGAAAATTAAACCTATACTTGGGGATGAAGACTAGGACAAATTGAGTTTGTGAACACTTAAGGGGTTATGAACTTTAGTTGCGAAATTACAGATGGGGCTTAAGTGAAATGAGACCTCCCAACTCCCTTCTCCTAGTTAATGGGCAAACACCAAAAAATTGTAGTAGCTACTAATTTATAGAACATTTATTATCAGGCTAATACATGTAAAGGTTGCACAAAAGGTCAGAATTATCAGTAGTAGGCATCAGTTTCTTGTGAGGAATAAAATAAAATTTCTTTATTTCTAATATTTTGAGTAGGGAAATAGTCACTGTTAAAATGCTGTGAAATGAATAAGGAAAGAGTGTCTCTGGTCATCAATTTACGTTCAATTTAGGATTTTTTTAAAAAGACTTTTGATGATCCCGAGAATTTCACTAGTACTGTTTCTAACCATACCTTTAATTACCAATTCAGAATACAGTAACAGTATTTACTTAGTTCTGGAATATCCGAAGCAGTATTACTTAAGGTGAATTCTTTGTGACTGTTCAGATAGTTCCCAACTTATGATTTTTTGACTTTACAATGACATGAAAGCAATTCCTGTTCAATAGAAACGGGATTTCAAATTTTGAGTTTTGAGTTGTTCCTGGGCTAGTGAGCCGCAGCTCCCAGTCAGGCACCTGATCACATCAATACTCTACAGTGAACTATGTTGGCAGTGTTTTTAGGACCTTGTTTTGGGTTTTTGCGTTCCATCATGTCTATAAAACAGCCATCTTTGTGTCCGGTTTCTGGCGAGAAAGACCTACCGGTTTGCTAAGTGGATAGAGCCTGCAGACGGAAGTGTCCCAGGTGCGATTCCGGTCCAGGGCACATGCATGGGTTGCAGTCGGATCCCCAGTAGCGGGTGTGAAGGAGGCAGCCGATCCAGGATTCTCTCTCATCATTGATGTTTCTATTTCTCTTCCTCTCCCTTCTTCTCTGAAATCAATAAATATATATTAAAAAAATAATTGGCCTACTGTATGCTAATGTAAGTGCTCTGTGCACATTTCAGGTAGGCTAGACTAAGCCAGGATGTAGGTTAGGTCTACTAAATGCATTTTTGATTTACGATATTTTCAACTTATAATGGATTCATTGGGGTATAACCCCATTGTAAGTTTAGGAGCATCTGTAGTTCTAGGAGCTCTTATAGGATAGACAAAGGGTTTCTTGGTCAACTAAGTTTGGGAAACAATGCCATCCCTTTCCTTCTAGGGTCACAATTCACATTTTTGCATTTGGGCTGTGAGAAATAGTGTTTTCCATATTTGGCCCCAGATCTCTTTGTTTTGTTTTTAGTGTAATATCTATTAACACCCATGAAATCTAGGTAATGTTGGTCATGGGGGTCCTTACAGTGTATTTTAGATAATGTTGCCTCTCCTTTCATTTTGAAGTGAGAGGTTGATGTGGTTTGTGTGTGCCTTTGCATCAGATTTATCTCTTACTGTATTGATGAGAAATTATGAATTATTTGAAGTCTTACCTAAAAGGAATTTAATTACAGTGTTTTCACTACTGGATTACTTATCTGATTGCAGTTACAACTTATGGCTGTATTTCTTAATTAACTTTTTTCCCCTTGGTATGTTAGAAATACATGAAAAAGATACTGTTGTTTCTGAAGTTACTAATGTGGATTATTTAGAGATTAAAAATAATGCTGTTTGGTATTGCTTTGGTTTAGCTATTAGGATCTTAATTAACTGCTGAGAAAGCAGTTAATATATATTCATGTAAATATTTCCTTATGCTTATTAGATGCTTAACTAAATGTGTTTTCTTCTCTCTTTGAAAAGAATAAATTGGAAGATGGGAATCAATTATTTTGTCCAAGTATTTTGTTCAGTTTGGAAGACATTATGGTATTGTGAAAAGGAGATGAGCTTTGGAGTTCGACATAGAGATAGAATGACCTTTCAACTCAGAAGAGTTGGTTTGAAATCCAGCCCCATTGGTCCAAAGTCACATAGCTGATTCATCATGTAGCCCTTTTTAAAAAAATATTTTTATTCTTACTTATTGATTTTTAAGGCTAGAGATAGACATCGATTTGTTCTACGTATTTATGCATTCATTGAGTGCTTTTTGTATGTGCCCTGACTGGGCATTGAATCCCCAATCTTTGTTGAGGAATAAAATTTGTATTGGGATGATGCTCTAACCAACTGAGCTGCCCGGCCATGGCTCACCTTTCCTTTTTGAACTTCTGATTCCCCATCTGTAAACTGGGATGAAACCTGTTATATAAGGCTTTTATGAGAATTAAATTAAATAGACTGTAGTGTTTACAATTCCTGAAAAAAAAAAGGCAGCTGAAGCCAAACATTGTTGACTTCCTTCCCCTTCTTTTGAACTTTCATTGTTTTTATTTTATTTTTGTTTTTTTAAAATATGTTTTTATTGCCCAGCTGACGTGGCTCAGTGGTTGAGTGTGGACCTAGGAGGTCATGGTTTGATTCCCAGTCTGGGCACATGCCCAGATTGTGGGCTTGATCCTCAGTAGGGGGTGTGCAGGAGGCAGCCAATCAGTGATTCTTTCTCATTATTGATGCTTCTATCTCCCTTCCTCTCTAAAATCAATAAAAATATATTTTAATATATTTTTATTGATTTTAGAGAGAGAATGAAACTTCATTGTGAGAGAGAAACATTGATTGGTTGCCTCCCGTGTGCACCTGTACCCCAACCAGGGACCGAACCTGAAACCCAGGCATTTGCCCTGAAATCCAGGCATGTGCCCTTGCCAGAATCGAACTGGCGACCTTTAGGTGCACGAGACAACGCTCAACCTACTGAGTGACACTGGCCAGGCTCTTTTGAACTTTGCTGTAGTTATCAGCAGGATTTTTTTCATGTTGATGTAAACAGGTTCTTAGTTGTGCCCCCATATTCAATTTAATTTTTAATGAAATCTTTATTAGGTGTTTATTTTATGATCCTAAAATTGCCATAAATCTTTTCCAGAACAAGTTATGTATGGGCATAATAAAGATGTGCCCTTGGAGACCTTAACAGTTTGTAGGGAAGATACACATGTACATACATAATGAGAACATTTTATGCAGAGGGTATTGTGAAAGAGAAGGTGATGATGCTCCCACAGAATACAGAGTAGGAGAGGATGGAAGGGATAGCAGGAAAAAAAGCATGAAGAAAGTTTTGAGACAATCCTAGGTTTGAATCCCAGCCAAAACATGGCCCTCATTATCTTTTACTCCTTTGGATGTTATGTTTATTTGTAGAATGGGATGGGGACACCTACTTCATCAAGTGTACATTTCAGTGGAGTGGCTCTTGGATGTAGTAAGTGCCCTGTGGGTATTGATCATGACGATGATGTTCACCCCTGCTGATGCCACCTTTAGTTTGGGATGGCCCGTTTTTCTAGGAATGAATTTGGGGCCAGATTGTAAATAATTACATATATCATGTTAAGGCAGTTAGTGTTTATCCTGTAGGTGGGGGAAGCCATGGACAGGCATTGAACAACATGAAGCGGGGAGAGGAGGACTGTGAGTGTAGGATCTTTTGTCTCCAGGGTCTGGCCTATTGGGGAAGGCCGGTGAAGTCATTTGAGGCAGGCGGATTGGTCTGGAGTCACTAGATTAGAATGTCAAATGTGTTGACGTTTGGGGGTATTTATCCAGATGTTGGATAAAATATGGGTATGATTTTATCAAAGTGTTGAGAGTGAAAATGAAAAGACTAGCAAAGCATTTTATTCCATTTTAGATGTTTTCAAGTTGCAGTAGTGTCTTTAAAAGGCAAAGCAACTTTTTAAAAAAAACTTTGATTATATTTGTTTATAGTAAGTTGATCACTTTGCTTATAGTTATATTCTTATAACTTAGGTTTAATTTCTTGATCTGTCCAAAAATGATCTATATGTTTGTAAATGATCTATATATTGTATATATGATCTTTATATCTATCTGTATATCCTGACAGAAGTGATAACAATATCCTCTTGACTGCGTATGGGTTAGTTGGTTGTGAGTTTCTTTTTGCTCTTTTTCTCTTTTGAACATCACTGTGGCATATGTTTTTTGTGTGTATCCAGTGCGTTTAACCAAGTAGTAATCACTCTTTCTTCAGTTTGTCTTAACTTGGGTATGGTGGTGTCCTTTCAAGGTAGTTTTCTTCCCTTGGTTGCAACTCCATTCATCTTTGAACTGTTTCTTGTTCCTGACACAAGGTGTCTGAGACACGTTTTGTGTTTTTCCTGCCCAGTACCTGTTAGCGGGTTCTTTTTTTTCAGAGGGGAAGATTTCACTTTATTGTTACATCAGTCTCACAAACCCAATACAGCCAGAAACACTGAGCACATAAAGTGCTATCAGGTGATTCATTTAACCTCTTTTATCTGGAATGGAATTTAGATACCAGAACCTGGTGGTGTGTGTCCTGATTGCTACTGGGATGCCCCTGTTTTCACTGGACAGACTTGAGATATATACATTTTGACTTTATGGATATTTCCATTTCATACCATTGAAAATTTACATTTTTAGCAATATTAGTTACTTTTCTTTTTCCTACAATATAAATATAGTCATTTTAAAACACTAATAAAAATGATTGTAGGTTTATATTTTATTAGTTATTTTTGTTCTTAAAACTTATCCACATAAGGATGTATAGTTGACATTCTGAATTACAAAATCATTTTAAAATATTTTCTGATTATGCTACTGATTTGATTATTAGTTTGGTTTATTTGCATGAAATTCTTAATGTTTAAGGATTGTTTTAATTTATGTAATGTATTTTTTAGTATGTAAACATTTATGTGGTTTAGAAGTTAAGGCTGTATTACAAAGGTATGTTTACAGCCTCCCATTCCTGTCCTTTGTACCTGTCCCCCTCCTGCCCCATTTTTATTAGTTTCTGGTTTATTCTTCCAGTGTTTCCTTTTTGCAAATACAAGTTCATACATGTATTTTTTATTTCTCTTCCTTTCTTAAACAAAGTCTAGAACTCTGTGTTCACTGTTTTGTTTCTTCCTTTTAATATATTCTGGAGATGACTTCATATGAGCTCTTTTTTATTCTTTTGTGTTTGTAGTTTGTCTCCTAATGATGAACAGTTGGGTTGTTTATATTCTATCACTTCAGTGAATACTTTGTGGATATATTGTTTTTTATTTGTGCAGGAATAACTTTAAGATTGATTTTTGGGTAATAAGTTAATATGTTTGTAATTCTGGTAATGTAAAAAATTACATTAAAAAAAAAGCAGATCTCATGTCACCCTCTTACTTAAAACTCTCAGTGGCTTCCTATTGCTTTAAAGACAGAACTACATCACATGGCCTCAAGGGCAGTGTTCATCCTTTGGGACTTCTGCCTTACTGTGCACTACATCTCCCCTTGCTTTTCTAGCTCTAGCCATGCTAGTCCTTCTGCTAGTTCCTGTGCCCATCATCTCCTCCACCAGGGAGTGTGGCACTTGTTCTTTTCCTCTGCCTGGAATGCTTTTCTGTCCTTCTTTCATTATTCCTAGTCTTTAGAGCTTGTCTCAAATACAGCTTTTGCATGAAGTTTTTGTGTGTGAGTTTGTACATTTGTCCAATAAAGGTAGAGACAATAGTCCAGGAAACCCTCATACCTACTAAAAGAGCCATCCATTTGCTGAAGATTTTTTTGACCAAGGGGAGGAAGTCCTCCTATTAGAGACGTTGCTATTCTCCCTGATGCTTATCAAATTTATAGTGCTAATTTATGAATTTTTCTTTGCTTTTATATATATTTTTACTGATTTCAGAGAGTAAGGGAGAGGGAGAGAGAGATAGAAACATCAGTGATGAGACAGAATCATTGATTGGCTGCCTCCTGCACACCCCCTACTGGGGATCGAGCCCACAACATGTGCCCTTGACTGGAATCGAACCTGGGACCCTTCAGTCTGCAGGCCAACGCTCTATCCATTGAAGCAAACCAGCTAGGGCAAATTTTTATTTTCTAAAAAAGGCTGAGGTTAATGAAAACAGAGACTGTTCCTGTTTTTGCTCTTAATTACTTTAATACTACTTTGCTCAATGCCTGGTTTGTGAGTGCTCAAACCCCCTGGACAGTAACTAGAATTCTTTATGGGAAGGTGGAAGCTGTGTGTTTATGCCTGGTCTTCTGCACAGAGGTCTCTCAATCAGTGGTTATTAGGGACCCAAGTTAAGGTGTAGGAGCTGACGGAGCAGCTTATCCTATATAATAAAAGACTAATATGCAAATTGTCCCCTTGACCAGGAGTTCGACCAGCAGGCAGGCTGGCCAACCGCCCATCTCCCCTCCCACTGGCCAGGCTGGCCAGACCTCACCTATGCATGAATTCATGCACCGGGCCTCTAACATATATATACTGAGTGACCAGATTATTATGTGTTCAGAGATCATAATAATCTGGCCACTCATTGTATAGTGACATAGGCAGAAGAGCTGTTATCATTCCAATGGTCATTATTTTTAGGACCTGGAGAAGGAAATGGTGATTAACTTCCCACTGTGACTAGCCTACCTTTGCATTCGGCCCAGTCACAGGAGGAAATGCACATTAAAAGTACATGGTTCTATAAATGGTGGCTCCTAAATGGGCTTGTCTCTACAGTTATCTACATTAACCATCTCATTCCTTAAAAAATTAAAAATGGAACTTCCGTTTGACCCAGTAATCCCACTTCTAGAAATATATCCCAAGAAATCAGAAACACCAATCAGAAAAGATATATGCACCCCTATGCACAATTTACAATAGCTAAGATTTGGAAACAGCCTAAGTGCCCATCAGCAGATGAGTGGATTAAAACCTGTGGTATGTCTACACAATGGAATACTACGCTTCTGTAAAAAAGAAGGAACTCTTACCATTTGCAACAGCATGGATGAACCTGGAGAGCATTATGCTAAGCGAAATAAGCCAGTCAGAGAAAGATAAATATCACATGATCTCACTCATTCGTGGAATATAATGAACAACATAAACTGATGAACAAAAACAGAGCCAGGAGGAAAAATATCCTATATAATAAAAAACGAATGTGCAAATTGACCAAATGGCAGAATGACTGGTTGCTATGATGTGCACTGACCACCAGAGAGCAGACACTCAATGCAGGAGCTGCCCCCTGGTGGCCAGTGTGCTTCCACAGGGGGCGCGCCGCTCACCCACAAGCTGGGCTTATGGCTGGCCAGCACAGCGGCAGTGGCAGGAGCCTCTCTCGCTTCTGCGGCAGTGCTAAGGATGCTCGGGGGATGTCCGACTGCCAGCTTAGGCCCGCTCCCCACAGGTGGACATACCCCGAGGGGTCCTGGACTGCGAGAGAGCGCAGGCCAGGCTGAGGGTCACCCCTGACCCCAGTGCACGAATGTCGTGCACCAGGCCTCTAGTAGACAATATGGCTGTTACCTACATGGCTGATGCTGGACTTTGATGTTCACAGAGCAGGCATTTGGGAATGGAAGATGGATGTGTAGTGGGGAAGAGAATATGAACAAGCTAGAGGTCACAGCAGGCCAGGTTGAAAGCTGTGTTCTGTTGTCTGTGACCTTGGTTGTGTGGGTGACCTACAAGAGCTGGACCCTTGTCATGGGGCTAACTACACACACTTGGCCTAGGAGGCAGAGGAGCTCAGGGAAGGGAAGGTACAAGCAGGTGCTGCAGCAGATGCAGGCCCAATCATGCCTTGAATCAGTGAGGTCGATGGGAAGATCAGTGAGTGCCCATTTGCTTGTGCCCTCTGCCTGCTGCACAAGACTCTCTCTTGTGGCCTGCCCAAACCAGAAATAAGCAGGAGAGGAAATTCTGGGGAATGTGATTCAGCTAAGTTAAAACATTATAAAACGAAATGATGAATTTGGGTTTTAAATTCCCCACTCAGGTTCTACATAAAGTGAGTTTCTGTGTCTGCCCTAAAAGTACAAATTGAACTCCCAGTTTGTAAGTGAAAGCATTGATTGGTAAGGAATGGGATCCTGAAAATTGAATTAAGAGCATATGGTCAGATTCTGATTAACCTGGAAACCTTGAAACCCTAAATTCTGCTGGACTACCTTTGCCAATAGAAAGTCTTTACATTTGGTGTCTGAGGAACGTAATCTCCATGCCCTGAAAAACCTGTAATTGGCCTCTCCTAGGATAGTCCCAGCAAATTTCAAAGTGTGAGGTGCAGCAGAGGACAAAGATGGTAAGTAAATGGCCGGTACTCATCACCTCCCACAAACCACATCAAAATTACTACTAAAATACAAAACAAACATCATTCAGAATCACCTGAAAGCTGGCTCAATGGAAGTCCTACAACTAGAGAAGTAAAGAAGAAAGTACATCAAGACTGGTAGGAGGCGTGGAGGTTCTGAATGGGCTGGTACAACACCCACGTGTGCCATATTTTAATCAGGAGGGATATCTTTGTTGCAGAGGACCCCCTTCCCCCCCAAGGGGCAAGAGGTCCCAGCCCCACCAGACCCCCAGCCTAGGGTTCCAGAGCTGGGAAGAGAAGTCCCTGTAACTTTGGGCTATAAAAACCAGCAGGGATTGTGGCTGAGTGACACGGAGGCTGCTGGAGGCCCAGGTGTTCCTCTTAAAGTGCTGGTCCACAAACTTACTAGGACTCGATCCCTCTGAGTTCCAGCTCTGGGCAGCTTTCAGGGAACCCAGGGATGTATGGGGAGGAACTGGACTGTATGACATCTGAGTAAGAACTTGGGGCGGCTTTCTCTTAGATGGGGATCCTTGCAGGAGTCATTGTTCCTGTGCTGGGACCTCCCCCATCGCAGAGCTGACTGGCAGCCATATCTGAGTTTCTATCAACCCAGCTTGCACTTGTCTCTCTACCTTAGTGATTCCCTGAGAACCTGCCCCATCCAATTTGCAGCTCCACCCAAGCTTTTCCATATGAATGGTCTGTCCTGACTCAGGCTTCAAACTTTGCTAAAATCTCTCAAACAAGCAGCAGCTGGCGTCAGCGTGCCCCAAACCTATCAGTAAAAGGCCCAAGACCCAACACTAGCACCAGCCTGCCTTGCTTTATACTTGGACCTTGTCTGGGCACTTTACAAGCCCAATACAAGAAGGAGCCATCTGCTGACCTTTCTGTAGCTCCTTTGGGTGGCCCTAGGCAGTGGGTGACTTTGCACCTCCTGGGAGGCACCAGAGCGAGTGCACCCAGTGGACAGCTTCAGACCGTACTAGATTACAACTCTACACATCCACAAGTGACACACTCAAGGGGCAGACTCAGCACCAAAGCCCCACTGAACCAAGTCCTGATCCATAAGGGTGTCTCCTGCACAGCTGCTCTTCCACTGCAGTCCCTGTTGGTCCTCACAGCCAATTGGCCTGGAGGTCAATTCCTCCCGGTAACACAAACAGCAATCAAGGCTCAACTACAACAATACTGTGCACATAGCCCACACAGGGGCACACCTAGAGGCTGAGCCACTGGATCCTTCAGGATACCTAATGCACAAGGCTGCTCTACTTAATACATAGAAACAAACACATGGAAGCAACCAAAATGCGGAGACAAACATGTCAAATGAAAGAAATGGAAGCAAGCAAACTACTGGGTACAGAGTTCAAAACCATTGTTATATGGTTACTCATGAGACCTTCAAGGGACTTAATGAGACTTTCAAGGATCTTAGAATTTCAAGAACCTTAGTGAGAACATCAAAAGACATGAAAAGGGGCCAGTCAGAAATTAAGCACACACTAACTGAAATTAAGAATTATTTATAGGGATTCAACAGTAAAGGATTCTGAGAATCAAATCAACGATTTGGAATGAGGAAGCAGAAAACACCCAATCAGAAGAGCAAAAAAAAAAAAAAAAAAGTCAAAAATATGAAGATAGTATAAGGAGCTTCTGGGACAACTTTAAGTGTATCAACATTAGCATCATGGGGGTGCCAGATAGAGAAGAGAGAGAGCAAGATATTGAAAACCTATTTGAAAAAATAATGACAGAAAACTTCCCCTACCTGGTGAAAGAAATAGATTTACAAGTCCAGGAAACAGAGAGTCCCAAACAAGAGGGACCCAAGAGGCCTATACCAAGACACATCATAATTAAAATGCCAAGGATTAAAGACAAGAGAGAATCTTAAAAGCAGTAAGAGAAAAGCAGTTAGTTACCTACAAAGGAGCACCCATATGACTGTCAGTTGATTTCTCAACAGAAACTATGCAGGCCAGAAGGGAGTGGCAAGAAATATTCAAAGGGATGAAAAGCAAGAACCTACAACCAAGATTACTCTACCCAGCAAAGCTATCATTTAAATTGAAGGTGAGATAAAGAGCTTCACAGCCAAGAAAAAGCTAAAGGAGTTCATCACCAGCAAACCTGTATTACATGATAAGTAAACTGGTGAATAAAATAGAATCAGGTATGGAAACATGGAATAGACTGACAAATCTCAGAGGGAAGTGGGGAGGGGAAAGAGATTATCCAAAGATTTTACATGCAAAAATGCATAACCTATGGACGCAGACAATAGGGTAGTGAAGGCCTCGGGTGGGGCAGGAACCTGGTGGAGGAGGGCATTGGGGGTCATATAGGGGACATCTGTAATACCCTCAACAATAAAGGTTTGAGCAAAAAAGGCTGAGGTGCAAACTGTGACCCATGAGGAGGTGTGCTACCTTCTAAAAGGTGGTCTGGTTTGCCACTATATAGTTAAGAACCTGGGGAATATGTGTGGGAATGAATCTTAAGGTTGTGGGATAATGGTGGAAGGAGTTAAAAGTTTGGTTAGACTGAATTTATTGATACGGGCCTATAAGCAGAGATTCTGCATTCATTGTTGTAGCTTGAGGGGTTGCAAAAGGTCCCCTGTTGCACCTGAAACCTCTCAAAATGTAACCTGTGCTAATTAAGCAAAGTTGAGCTGCTGAAACTACCTGGGTGTACAATAGAGGAAGGGTTCATAAATTTAGGGAGACTGGAGTGTTGGAGTGGATTTGTCATGAAAGACCTTCTTGCCCACCCTCGGGCGATTCAGTGCTCATGCCTTATCCCACAGCTATGAGACATTTGTGAGTGGAGTCTAGTGTTTTTTTTTTTGTTTGTTTTTTTAAATATATGTTATTGATTTTCTTTTTACAGAGAGGAAGGAAGAGGGATAGAGAGTTAGAAACATCGATGAGAGAGAAACATCGATCAGCTGCCTCCTGCACACCTCCTACTGGGGATGTGCCCACAACCAAGTTACATGCCCTTGACCGGAATCGAACCTGGGACCCTTCAGTCCGCAGGCCGACGCTCTATCCACTGAGCCAAACCGGTTTTGGCGAGTCTAGTGTTTTTAAAAAATATATATTTTGATTGGTTTTCTTTTTTAGAGAGAGAAACATTGATATGAGAACAGAATATTGGTTGCCTCCTGCATGCACCCTGTTGGGGATCGAGCCCACAACTTGTGCATGCGCCCTGACTTGAAGCAAACCAGCAACCTTTTTGTGCACTGAATTGTGTCCAACCAACTGAGCCACACTGTCCATGGCCAGATCTGAGTTATCTTGAGAGCACTGGTCACTGTTTTCTGTAGGGCAGGAATCGACTGGCACTGGACTGCTGAACGTAAGTGCAGTGGGGATAGTTGGATCCTAGGGTGGCAGTCACTTTTTTATTTAGAATTAATCTTTGGTTTACAACTTGGTAATTTTCTTGTTTACTCTGGTATTGTTTAAAATTTTCCATTAAATTAACACAGTTAAAAAATAAATGCAATCTCATACTTCCCATTTATAATGATTTTTCACAATTTTTGGAATATTATTGACGAATTAAGTTTTATCTAAAATACATGGCCTTTATATATTTTTAAGTATTTTTACTGATTTTTAGAGAGAGAGAAAAGGAGGGGGGAGGACAGAGAAGAAACATCAATTGGCTGCCTCCTGCATGACCCCTACCAGAGATTGAGCTCACAACACGGGCATGTGCTCTGACCAGGAATCAAATTGGCAATCTTTCGGTACATGGGACAATGTCCCACCAACTGAGCCACACCAGCCAGGCTCATGGCATTTATTGTTGTTATTTTTTAAATATCTGAATTGATGAGCGAGAAGCATCACCCACTACCAGGGACCTAGCCCAAAACCTGGGCATGTGCCCTGACCTGGAATCAAACTGGTGACCTCTTGGTACGTGGAAGGACGCTCAATCCACACCAGCCGGGTTTTATTTTTAATTTTAATTTTTTTAATCCTCAACCGAGGATATGTTTATTGATTTTAGAGAGAGAGGAAGGGAGAAAGAGAAACATCAATGAGAGAACGACACCAATTCATTGTCTCCTGTATGCACCCCAACTGGGGTTCGAACCTGCCACCTAGCTAGGTATGTGCCCTGACTGGGAGTCAAATCTGCAGCATTTGGTGTATGGGATGATGCTTCAACCAACTGAGCCACCTGGCCAGAGCACTACATGGCCTTTAAATAATTCATGTCATTGGTGGGACTATAATTTGGTAGAACATTTTTAGAAAGCAACTTCACTATATATACTTAATTTAAAATGCACATGCTCGCCAAAACCGGTTTGGCTCTGTGGATAGAGCGTCAGCCTGCGGACCGAAAGGTCCCAGGTTCGATTCCGGTCAAGGGCATGTAACTTGGTTGCGGGCACATCCCCAGTAGGAGGTGTGCAAGAGGCAGCGGGCACATCCCCAGTAGGAGGTGTGCAAGAGGCAGCTGATCGATGTTTCTCTCTCATCGATGTTTCTGACTATCTATCCCTCTTCCTTCCTCTCTTTAAAAAATCAATAAAATATATTTAAAAAAAAATGCACATGCTCTATTTGGCCTAGCAATTCCACTTCTAGGAATTTATTGTAGAGATGCATTTGTACAAATATGCAGATATGGATGTTTAAGAGTATTGGGGTTAACAGGATAAAATAAATGATCTTTATATCCATTCTAAATTCACTATACTGCATCGAAAACATAACATTTAGTATGAGAAGCAAGTTGTATAGCACTGTATATTGTCTTGTATGCATGCATATGTGTGTTTTAAGATGTTCGTGTACTTGTATTATGCTTTAAATATTTGCACAACAGTATTTTATTACATTCGTAGAAGTCTTACCAGTGGTAACCTCTGGGGGATGGGGCTGATGGAGAAAGGGGGAGGAGGGCTCTGTGTAAGAAAGTAACACTTTAGCTTCAAATAGCTTCTTAATTTGAGTTAATATAGTAAATTCACCTTTGGTTTGAGGACTGTTGACTTCAGTCCTGTATTTTCTTTTAATTTTCAAAAAAAATTATGAAATCCTATATAATAGGCTAATATGCAAATCGACCGAACGGCAGAACATGCGGTCGCTATGACGCGCACTGACCACCAGGGGGCAGATGCTCAATGCACGAGCTGCCCCCGGGTGGTCAGTGCGCTCCCACAGGGGGAGCACTGCTCAGCCAGAAGCCAGGCTCACGGCTGGCAAGCGCAGCAGCCTCCACAGCTGAGCTAAGGACCCCTCGGGGATGTCCAATTGCCAGGGAGTGGGCCTAAGCCAGCAGTCGTACATCCCACAAGGGGTCCTGGACTGCAAGAGGGCACAGGCTGGGCTGAGGGACCCACCCCGCAGTGCACGAATGTCCCCCAGTGCACGAATGTCGTACACTGGGCCTCTAGTATATTATAAGTACAGACGTAGTGACACATCTATGGTGTGTGACACACCAGCTGTGGAACTACCACTCATTTCATCATGCATTTTATTTATGTGGTCACAGTTGTAGTCTCTATTCATGTATGATTTATTCACGTATTACTCGTGTATTCATTCTTCTGTTAAGTATTAGCTTGTTTCCAGTTTGAGACTGTTAGTTCAGGTCCCCCTAAAACAAAAAGAGGGCAAGTTGGAATTAGAATTAGCTGTGTTGAGGGAGGTGAGGCCAGGCTTTTTTTTTTTTTTTTTTTTTTTTAATTTATTGATTTCAGAGAGGAAGGGAGAGGGAGATAGAAACATCAATGATGAGCGAGAACCATTGATTGGCTGCCTTCTGCATGCCCCCTACTGGGGATCAAGCCTGCAACCTGGGCATGTGCCCTTGATAGGAATTGAACCCGGGACCCTTTAGTCCGCAGGCCAACGCACTTATCCACCGAGCAAAACCAGCTAGGGCTTGAGGCCAGGTTTGATGCATGTGCAGGAGGAAGGGATGGAGAAGACATCTGGTGGGAAAAGTCTTATGACCACAGTGCAGTTCTTTTTATTTTTATTTATTTTAGAGAGGAAGGAAGAGGGAGAGAGAGATTGAAACATCAATGATGAGACAGAATCATCTATCTATTGCCTCCTGCACGCCCCACACTGGGGATCAAGCCTGTAACTCGGGCATGTGTCGACTGAAATCGAACCCAGGACCCCTCAGTCCGTAGGGTGATGTTCTATCCACTGAGCCAAACTGGCTAGGGCTACAGTGCAGTTCTGAGAAAGGCCAAAAGTTGGGTCAGAGGTATCCTCGTATCTTGCTTTAGCATCTCTCCTACTAGAAAGTGTGTGTAAGGGATGCATGCGGCTCGGGGAGGATGGTGATGGATTCAGCAGAGCAGCTGAGTCATTCACTTAAGCTCGCATGGTAGGTGAAGCTCCCCATGGTAGGTGGTCTAAGGCAGCGGTCGCCAACCTTTCGGACCTCACGGACTACCAGTGGTCGGTGGACCACCGGTTGGCGACCACTGGTCTAAGGGGCTTACCTCATTTCCACTTTCATGGCTGGTTTGGGACTTAACGTGAGTGGACTGGACTTGCTGTGAACATTCAGGCACATGTTTCTGGCGTGCTTTTCTGTTGTGTAGAATTGATGGGTCACATCATAGATAGTACCAGACTTTTCCAAAGTAGACATACCAATTTCTGCTACAGTGAATACATTATTGTGGCTCCATATCCTCACCAATATTTGGCATTGTTAGTCTTTTTAATTTTAGTCATCCCAATGGGTGGTTAGTACAATCTTACTCTGGTTCCTGCCTCCTAAATTGAGTGTGGCCATGTGATTTGTCTTAGCCAGTGATGTGAGCAGAAAAGACTTGTCACACAAACTTATAGGAGCAATAGTGAGATTTGCCACATCTTCCTCCTGCCAGTGATGGAGCTTTGTGCAGTGCGGGTGTTTAATGTGTCTATTTGTGAGCCGAGGAGAGAGGAAGGACCGGGGTGGAGAAAAGAGGAGGGTGGGGGAGAGCAGGGGAGGAAGGGAGTGGGACTTTGTTTCAAGTAACTAAAATTTTGGGGGTTGTTTGTACCCATTGTACTAGTATACTTATTAACTTAGATAAACCTTAAAAATAATTTAAGGCTTTATTTTTCAGAACAGTTTTAGGTTCTCAACAAAATTGAACAAAAAGTCCAAGTTTTCCTGTACTCCCTGACCCCACACAGGCACAGCCTCCCATGTCCTGCACCTGGTATACATTTGTTACAATTAATGAACCTACATTGACACATCATTATTATCCCAAATCCATGGTTTACATTAGGGTTCACTTTAAGTGTGTATATTCAATGGGTTTGTACTCACAATTGTAGTAAAATACAGAATAGCTTCGCTGCTCTTAAGAATCCTCTCGTCTGCCTGTTTTTTATTGATTTCTAAATTCCATTGTGATCAAAACACTGTTGAATTAAAGTTCATGATATTTTTTGAAGTTTATGACCAAAGAGATGATCAATTTTTGTAAATGTCCTGTGTATCCTTGGAAATAATGTGGATGTAGTAGTAGTGTCTTATTATTTTTATTGACTGATTTGAGAAAGAGAACTTTGTTGTTCCACTTACTTAGTTTTTTAGAGAGAGAGAGGGGAGAAGAGAGAAAGAGAGAGAGAGAAACATTGGTATGAGAGAGAAACACATAGATTACCTGGCCAGGGATCAAACTGGCAACCTTTTGGGTGCATGGGACGATGCTCCAACCACCTGAGCCACACTGGCCTGGGCGTTGTTCCACTTATGCATTCAGTGGTTGATTCTTCCATATGCCCTGACGGGATTAAACCCGCAACCTTGGCATATCAGGATGAGGCTCTAACTGGCTGAGGTACCCGGCCAGAGCAGATGCGATTGTCAGTTAGTTCAACTTGACTAATCATGTTATATTCTTCCACATCCGTAAACTTTTTTCCCCTTTTGGTCTGCTGCTTGTATTGGTTACCAAGATAAATGTATTTAATATCCTTAGTTTTGGTAATTTCTGCTTTATATATTTTGAGGTTATGTTATTAGGTGCATACGTGCTTAGAATGACATACCTTTTTCATCAATTTTGTTTTTTAAAATAATTCCATTTGCCCTGGCTAGTGTGGCTCAGTTGGTTGAATGTCATCCTGTGCACCGAAAGGTGGCTGGTTCGATTCCTGGTCAGGGCACATGCTCAGGGCCCATGACCAGGTTGTGGGATGGGAGGCAACAGATTGATTTTTCACTCTGCCTCTCTCCCTCTCCCTCTCTCTTTAAAAAATAAATAAATAAATAAATAAATAAATTAAAGGACTTAAAGTCAATTGTATTCCTCCTAAAGGCAAAAGTATCATTAGAAGTAAAATTTTATCTTTTTTTTTTAATCCTCACCTGAGGATATTTTTCCATTGATTTTTTTTTTTTTTTTTTAAGAGAAGGTTGGAAGACAGAAATATCAATGTGAGAGAAACACATGGGTTGGTTGCCTCCTTCAGGAGCTCCACCAGGGCCTGGGCGGGGGAGATGCCCTTGACTGGAATTGAACCTGGGACCTTTCAGTCCTCAGGCCTATGCTCTATCCACTGAGCCAAACTGGCTAGGGCAAGTTTTTTTATCTTAATATTCATGTGGCTGCACTATCTTTTCTTAGGTATATATTTTTGTACCCTTTGTTTTCAATCTTTCTTTGTGCTTATGTTTTAGATAATTTTGTTGACAGTTGGAATTTAAAAAATCTTGTCTGATAATATTTCTTAAAATTGGGACATTTGGTCTGTTGACAACATTTAACAAGATAATGGACATAGTTGGGTTTAATCTGTTATCTTAGTAAGTGCTTTCTGTTTATTGTACCTGTTTTATGTGCCTTTCCAGTCCTCCTTTGGGTGCTAATTTTTATTGTTGTTTTTTTCCCCTTGTTAACTTGTAAGTTACTTAAAACGTGCATCTTTGACCTATCAGAATCTAATATTTGGTTCTTTCCCCCTTTCTTTGTCACTTAAACTCTACCTCATTTTCTCTAGTATATCAATGTTGTGCTGTTATAATACTCTGTATATTTTATCTTAAGATATTATTAATTTGTGCAGTCAGTAGCTTGTTTGATTTACCCTCTTCATTGCTCTTCATTCCTTCTATAATTCCAACCCCTTCATCTTTGAACATTTTCCTTCTGCCTGAAGAACACTTTGTTTCCCACCTGTTGTGACTGCTGATAGTGAATTCTCTTGAGTGTATGTTAGTTGAAATATGTCTCAAATTGACCTTCCTTTTTGAAGGATATTTTTGATATGTATAGGATCCTAACTTGTCAGCGTTCTCCTGAGGCATTGAATTACATTTTCAGCTTCCATTCTTTCTGTAAGTCAGTTTAATATTTGCTCACATGGTGCAACTCATTCTTGAGTTAGTCTGTGTCCACTCAGACATGTACTTTTTGCTTCATTCACAGAGTGCCTGCTCAGTGGCCTTCTTCTTTTTCTCTACTTGAATAAAACTTGCTTTATTCTCACTCCCATTCATCCTTGAAAGTTTTCCTGGGCGAGTGAAGGACCTGGAGGTTGCCTGACAAGCGGAAGTTCCTGGCATGGAAGTGGACTATTAACATACTTCTGTGGCGAGCCAGCCATGGGGTCTTCACTTTCCTTTCTAGATCCCTTTTCCTGTCACTGTTCTAGGTGTAGAGTTGAGTCTGAATGGAGTAAACCCACCGTTAGAGTGTCTAGCCACCACCATTACTGTTGGATACAACAATTCCATGTCAAGATAATGATGCTTCAAGGCTTTGGACCCATCCCTGACTTAGAGGACCCAGCCAATAACATCAGCGCTCTGCCCCAACTCCCATTCCCTTGTCTCCCTTAGATCAGGCAGGGAGAGAGACTTCCATACCCTACATAGGCAGAGACCACAGCTCTTGTCAGCAAGTATCAGTTACTGAAGACAAACCCTCTTCCCTCATCACCCCTAAAAGATTTTAGGGATGGAAGTCTCTTGATAGGGAATGAGGCAGGATAGAAAGAAGTTGGGGGTGGGAGGGATCCTCCAAGTGGAATGAGGAAGTAGGAGTTGACATCCTCTCACCAGAACTCCCCCTCCCCCGCCTCCAGGCAGGGTCAGGGGAAACTGTTAATGGCAGGAAACCCCTGTGGTGGTCCTGGAAGTCTTAACAAGGCCCCAACCAGAAGGCAGAGTCAGAATTTGGCCCCTCAAAACTTGGAGACAACCCCCACCTTTGGAAACACATAAAATCCCAAGACTAAGTGACCATGTGTGCAACTCACTCCTGAGTTGGCCTGTGAACAGGTATTCTGATACGGAATTTTTGGACTGGAACCCGGATTCTTTGTCTGCCAGAATTGAAGAATGAATCCACGGACAGAAAGTGATATAGCAAAGGTGGAGATTTATTGAACAAGTACAGACTCGCACGTGGGGAGAGGGAAAGAGTCCCACAGAATGGACTCCCAAGTAGGGAGGGGGAAAAGGGTCCCCCTGAGTTCCTTTTCCCTATGGCTTATAAAGGCTGCAGATCCTGGTGCCTTGATATCCCCTCTGATTGGTCACTATTCCCTTGGACTGGTTACTATAGTAACTCCTGGGCTCAAAGGTCGAACCTCATCTGGGACATGTGAGGTTCTCCCCACTCCTTCTTTATTGTTTTCCTATTCCTTTTGGGCTTTATTCTTCTTCTGATTGAAGGGCTTCTTTCTCTTTATTTTGTAAATATAGACCTTCCTTGGCTACTTCCTGTTCCTTATCTTATGGAAATATACTTTCTTGTCTTATGGAGATGTAACTGCACCTGGCTTCCTTGTGTTATGGAAATGTACCTTCTTCCAGTCTGTGGCCCTGTTTTTTCCATGGACCCCAATTCTAAAAAATCCGTAAGCCTGCCTATATTTCCCTAAAATTCCTGCGTCAGTATTTTTACATGGTGCCCTGGCCTCTTTCTTTTCCTCTGTTTAAAATAAAACTTGTTTTATTCTCCCTCCAAAATATATATATTTGCTCCCATGGGTGGAATTTGTCTTTTTTATTTCAGGCGTTTGTGATTTTTTTTTTGTCTTTAGTTTTCAACTGTTTTATTGTGATGTGTCTGGTTACATATTTTTATTTATATTTTGTGTTTGTAAGTCCTACTAAACCTGTGGAAATGTCTTAGTGTTCATTTTAATGTATTAGACCTTCCCAGTCTCTTACCTTCTCCATGCTTCATTCTGGGTATTTTCTTCTGATTTTTCTTTGTTCACTAACATTGTCCCAATTATGCCCCAATTAATTAATTATCTGCCTAGATTTAGTGGGACATACGCAGGTGACCAGGGGTCAGCAATAACGGCCTATCCCCTGGTACTTCACAGTTGAGCCAAACTGGAACACATGAACACATAAGATAGAATTAGTATGCAATCACATAAGGTTTATTTACCTATTCCTAGTGGGTCCTAGGCTCCAGCAAAGGCCACCCGGCAATGCACACCAAAAGACGGATGACTGAGATGGAGACAGACAGGCGGCTGCAGTTGGTTCAGGCTCGCACAGCAGAGCAGTCAGTCAGGGGCTCGTCTCACAGAGCAATGTGGAGTCCTCCTCTTATCCGGCAGGAGACATCAACCGAAGAAGGGCTGGTGCTTATATAGCTGGTAGTAAACAACTTGTGTCTTATCAGTGTGGGCCACACAGTGTGCCTTATGCTAGGAGCAGGGCGTTTATATCAAGATAGTGGGGCATTCACCATGTTTATAACATTTTGGAAGTTACAGAGTATTGGGGTCTCCACACAGCAAACATTTCATACAATAATCATTTCACACATTAGAGGGGTTTCCTTATGACCATAACATTATAACAAACATTTAACAAGATTAGCCAGCCTACTATTAATCTTATTTATTGCGTTTACTAGAAAATCTGGTTCTTTGATAGTTTTCTACCAAAGTTTACTATCTTCTTTTTTTTAAAAATAAATCTTTATTCAGATTATTACAATTGTTTCTCCTTTTTTCCCCCATAGCTCCCCTCCACCCAGTTCCCACCCCACCTTCTGCCCTTACCTCCCCCCCACTGTCCTCATCCATAGGTGTATGATTTTTGTCCAGTCTCTTCATGAACCCCCCATACCCCTTTCCCCCTGAGAATTATCAGTCCACTCCCTTTCTATGCCCCTGATTCTATTATATTCACCAGATTATTCTGTTCCTCAGGTTTTTAATTCACTTGATTTTTAGGTTCACTTGTTGAGAGATATGTATTTGTTGTTCATAATTTTTCTCTTTACTTTTTTCTTCTTCCTCTTCTTTAAGAATACCTTTCAGCATTTCATATAATACTGGTTTGGTGGTGATGAACTCCTTCAGCTTTTTCTTATCTGTGAAGCTCTTTATCTGCCCTTCAATTCTGAATGATAGCTTTGCTGGGTAGAGTAATCTTGGTTGTAGGTTCTTGCTATTCATCACATTGAAAATTTCTTGCCACTCCCGTCTGGCCTGCATAGTTTCTGTTGAGAAATCAGCTGACAGTCGTATGGGTGCTCCCTTGTAGGTAACTAACTGTTTTTCTCTTGCTGCTTTTAATATTCTCTCTTTGTCTTTTGCTCTTGGCATTTTAATTATGATGTGTCTTGGTGTGGTCCTCTTTGGATTCCTTTTGTTTGGGGTTCTGTGCGCTTCCTGGACTTGTAAGTCTATTTCTTTCACCAGGTGGGGGAAGTTTTTGGTCATTATTTCTTCAAATAGGTTTTCAGTATCTTGCTCTCTCTCTTCTTCTGGCACCCCCATAATTCTGATGTTGGTATGCTTGAAGTTGTCCCAGAGTCTTCTTACACTATCTTCAACTTTTTGGATTTTTTTTTTTGCTTTTTGCTTTTTCGGTTGAGTGTTTTTTGCTTCTTTGTATTTCAATTCTTTGACTTGATTTTTGTGTTCCTCTTGTCTGTTTTTGGGTCCCTGTATAATATTTTTTATTTCAGTCAGTGTATGTTTAATTTCTAGTTGGTCCTTTTTCATATCTTCGAGGGTCTCGTTATATTTATCGGCCTTTTCTAGGATATTCTTGAAAAGCCTTATAACCGTGGTTTTGAATTCTATATCTAGTCATTTGTTTTCCTCCGTTTCTTTCGTTTGTGATCTGATTCTTTGAGGCCGCATTTTAACTGCTTCCCTGAGTTGGTAGGGTAGATTTGTGTGCTAGGTTTCCCATATGGCCCAGTGGGTCTGCCTCCCCAGTTAACCTGAGGTGGACACTCTTGGTGCACCCCTTTGTGGACTGTGTGTACAGCCTTGTTGTAATTAAGTCTTGATTATTGTTGGTATCACTGGGAAGAATTGACCTCCAGGCCAGTTGGCTGTAAGGATCAGCTGTGTCTATGCTGGGAGAAGTTCGGTGCTGGAGACAGCCTTATAGGATTAGACTTGCCAAATTGCAATAGCCTCTGTGCTCAGCTTGGATGGGGTGGAGTCTCAGTCTTGGCTTCCCGTCAGCCTTGCCCTTGCGCGCACGTGCGCGCCTTCAGACCTCTGCCTTCCCGGCTCCCGAGTCTCCGCCCGAGAGTCCAGACTCCCCCCACAAGAGCGTGGGTCCCCAGGGGCTCGCCTGGAACTGGGGGGTTCACTGCAGTCAGAACTGGTGCTCAGTGTAGTCAGGAGCCTCTGACTCCCTTCCACTAGGGAAAGCCTGTGGCAACCTCCGCAGCCTTTGTGCGCACTGGCACACGCGCACCTGCAGACCTCCGCCTTCCCTGGCTCCTGAGTCTCTGCCTGAGAGTCCAGACTCCCCCCACTAGAGCGTGGGTCCCCAGGGGCTCGCCTGGAACCGGGGTTCAGTGCAGTCAGAACTGGGGCCCAGTGCAGTCAGGAGCCTCCGACTCCCTTCCACTAGGGAAAGCCTGTGGCAACCTCTGCAGCCTTTGTGCGCACTGGCACGCGCGCGCTTTCAGTCCTCCGCCTTCCCCGGCTCCCGAGTCTCCGCCCGAGAGTCCAGACTCCCCCCCGTAAGAGCTTGGGTCCCCAGGGGCTCGCCGGGAACTGGGTTTCAGTGCAGTCAGAACTGGGGTTCAGTGCGGTCGGGGGCTTCCTTCCCCCTTCCGCCAGAGAAAGTCAGCCAGGCTCTCAGCCGCCCTTCCTCTCTGTGCTCACAAAGACCCTTTGCCGTACCTCCAATTCTCTGTGAGCTTTTCTCTTTCCTTCTAGTTGTAGAATTTTCACTCAGCCAGCTTCCCTGTGGTTCTGGATGGTGTCTGTTCTGTCTTTTAGTTGTAGTTTTGAAATTGTTGTGCGAGGCAGCAGTTTAGGTGCTTACCTATGCCGCCATCTTGGTTTCTCCCAAAGTTTACTATCTTAACATCTTATCTCTGAATATAATATAGCTGTTTTATTTTTCATTTAATAATTTTATTTATTTCTGTACCCTTCTCCCCTTCCCCCCAACCTTAAATTACGATTTTGCAACTCCAATACCTGGCCCCATAGTTCTGCCTTTTTATTTATTTATTGTTTGTCCTAGTTTTTATTTTGTCTCTTGCAGCTGGATTGCGTGTGTGTGTGTGTGTCCACTCCCTCAGATGCCTGGCAGAAGCAAGCACAAATCCTGTCTAGAAAATATCATCCTAGACCCCAATAATTCCAAATCATTTTTAAAATGTAATGCAGTAGATTACATTTTAAAAATAATTTGGAATTATTGGGGTCTAGGATGATATTTTCTAGACAGGATTTGCGTTACATTTTAAAAATAATTTGGAATTATTGGGGTCTAGGATGATATTTTCTAGACAGGATTTGTGCTTGCTTCTGCCAGGCATCTGAGGGAGTGGACAGTCTGGGATCACCTCGGTTCAGTTCCAGGGTAAAGAGGAGTAGTGGCTGGCTGCAGTTCTTAGCCTGGTTTCTTTCCCTTCCTTCAGCTCCTGAGAGCAATTTAGGTTTCCAGTTCATGTGACATGGGTCTACCAGTCCTCTCCTTCCTTTGGTACTCCCTGGGTTCTGGGCTTTGGTCCCTCACCTTGTAAAGCTGTCAGCCTTTCAGCTGTTTCTTACCACTTGCCAGTTGCTCTCAGGGATAAATGTGGTTCTAAACGTGGGGTTTACTTCCCTAGATTGTGCCTTTGTGAGCTCTACTATCTTCAAGTTCTTTGATGCTTTCAAGCATAGTTGTGGTGTTTATGTTAGTGTGTGTGCGTTCACATTTTTGTTGTGGAAGTTGTCAGTCATATAAAAAGTCATGAAAATAGTGTAAAACAACCCCCTTTGTCTATTTGACACAACTCCAGTGATGTCTTCTTGGCTTTGATAATTTCCTGGCTTCTGGTTCCAGTCTCTGACTTGGAATTAGCCATTCCAATAAGAAACTCTGGTGTTCTTGATAGTTTCTGTTAGTGGTATTCTTTTAGATGAGATTTTTTTTCTTTCTTTTTTTTTTTTTTTTCTTAGCTTTTAGCAGAGGTCTAAATTATTAATCCATTCTTTTTCTTTTTAATGTATTTTATTGATTTTTTTTTACAGAGTGGAAGGGAGAGGGACAGAGAGCGAGAAACATCGATCAGCTGCCTCCTGCACACTTCCTACTGGGGATGTGCCTGCAACCAAGGTACATGCCCTTGACCAGAATCGAACCTGGGACCCCTCAGTCCGCAGGCTGACGCTCTATCCACTGAGCCAAACTGGCTAGGCTATTATTCCTTTGTTACGAGGAGTTAGTTCATTCTTTATCTTGATGCCTGCAGATATCCTTTAAAGACTCATCGAGGATTCAGAGTTGTCTGTTGCCAGTAGCTTTAGGTGAGTGTTGTGCCATGGATCTTTTAGCAGTCTCGTGAATCAATAGTTATAAAAATAGGAAAACAATTTTAATGTAACATGGTGTCTTTGGTAATGTGTTAAGTGATAAGACATCATTAACATACAGATAAAATTTTATATTTTAACATACTAAAACGACACCTTTTGATGCTTATAAAAAATACTAGAGGCCCGGTGCACGGATTCATGCATTGGTGGGGTCCCTTGGCCTGGCCTGTGGGGATCAGTGGACCTCTTTGCCGCTGCACCCCGGCCTTACTCACCAGCTCGTCGGTCTCTGTCCACACCGATCCCACACAGCACGAAGTAGTGCGGTTAGCGGCAGGCGCCGGGGAGGAGCCTGAGCCTGGGCTGGCGCTGTGCCACTCCTGCTCATCCTGGCCCCTCTGCGCCTGCCACTTGGGCGCACAGGGGGCGTGTCCGTGGGCCATGGGCTTGGCGGTGTCTGGTGCCCATCTTGTCAGCCGAACGGTGCTTCCTCTGTGGGAGCGCACTGACCACCGTCTGTTTGCTTAGACTTTTATATATTGAGATACATTATAGATATTGAGGTTAACACTGATTAACAAATAATTGATGCTAGGGAACATTAAGAGAGCAACTCAGAGTGAGGTCAGACTTCACAGGCTGAAGTACCATCCTTCACACAATTGCCCTTACTGCAGACATCAGCTGCAAGCTGGGGGGTCCCTAGATCACCATGTTTCTGACCAGCTGGCTATAAATTCGGGGTTCCCATGACTCTCAGGTTTAGCAATTTACTAGAACAACTCAAGTGCTATGCTTATGAATTATAGTTTTATTGTAGCAGAAATGGTTCAAAATCAGGACCAGCCAAAAGAAGAAATGCATAGGGTGAAGTTTGGGAGGGTCTGAGCAAGATTTTTCATTGGAGTTAGGACCATCACCCTCTGGCACGTGGATGTGTGACTGCATGGAGTCAGAGCATTGTTGACCAGAGAAGCTAACTCCAGCTTCAGTGTCTAGAGTTTTTATTGGGGTTTCATTATGTAAGTATGATTCATTGGCCATGAGGTTGAACTCAATCTCTAGTTTCCCCTCCCTGGAAATCCTCTATCCTGTAGTTGGTCTTTCTGGGTTGGCCAGCCCCCATCTGGAGTTATCTTGTTAACACCTGAATCCCAAGGACTTCTGTCACTCAGGAAGTCCCAAGGATTTAGAGGGTGCTTCTCAAGAACTGGGACAAAGGCCAGCCAAATTCTTTGTTTTACAGTAGTTGCCAATTCTGTTTTTACAGGTTGATCACTAATACCCTGATGGCTGATTCACTCTAGTCATGTCCATTCTGTGATGGGCTTAGTAACTTAATTTAAAAGTAGTTGATGAGCTTAACAGCTATTTTGAGATCTGCAACAAGTGAATTGTGTTGAAAAGATCTATAATTTCTATGATTGAGAAAGTAAAAGGAACTAGTAATAATACTGTGATGTGTTGTGTCAACAAAAGAACGTTTGTACTTATCAAAAATTTTATAAGCATTGATTCAAGCCAAGTTTGAGGATATGCCTGGAAGCAGGATCTTACTGATTGAGAAAATGCTCTGGAGAGAATGGCAGTTTTACAGCTCATTTTATACATTGGAATCAAAGGAAAGAACATAGGGAAGGTTACATGAAATCCATTAGTGTTAAATTAAGGACGAAGCAAGATAGGGAAATACCTGGGATTGAATAAAAAAGCAAAATGGAGAGATAAATCTTTTGCATTGATGGGTGCAGTATAGATAACATTTAATATTTATAGTAAATAGAGATGGTACGCTGGCAGCAAGATAACAACAAGGAGTCTCATGGTCTTGTACTCTGTGCCAAGGTTGTGCCTCTGAGAGGTCTGGAAAATAAAATTATTCTGCCATTTTAAAGGTTTGTTATCCTAGATGCACAAAAACAATGGGCAGGCTTGCTTAAGGTAAAGATTAACCATTTAGCCGAAACCGGTTTGGCTCAGTGGATGGAGCGTCGGCCTGCGGACTGAAGGGTCCCAGGTTCGATTCCGGTCAAGGGCATGTACCTTGGTTGCGGGCACATCCCCAGCGGGAGGTGTGCAGGAGGCAGCTGATCGATGTTTCTCTCTCATCGATGTTTCTAGCTTTCTATCCCTCTCCTTTCCTCTTGTAAAATATCAATAAAATATATTTAAAAAAAAAAAAAAAAGATTAACCATTTACTAACGAAGCTATAGGCCTGGGGTGTGACTACCTGCCATGACCTGCCCAGTTAGGAATTTGTTATCAGACCATACTGTGTGGGTGCTTTTAGTCACTGAGCTTGTCAGGCCTGCCATGTGGCCACCTGAGCTTGTCAGGTTTATTGCATAGCCCTCTTTTGGTTCACAGTTGTATATATTTATGATGGCAAGAAATTTGTGAGAATCTTTTGATCCCCTTTGAGATCATTACAGAAAGAGTATTGAGGTTCAGAACTAAATTCTTAACTGTTGGGAAAATTTTTCTAGGCTGAGAGACCAAAGAAAAAGGCTGACAACTTGAGCATTACATCAAAAGTTTATTAAGGGAACTTAACATATGAGGTGCATCTTGGGGCTGAGGCAAGAAAACATGGATTTCTGTCCTGTGTGCTGCAAGGCAGATGCTAAAGGGTTATACATGGCAGGATGGGTAGGGGTACTGGTGTGTGAGCTACTCCAGAGAAAGGAAAACACCATACATGCTTGCCTGTTCCAGGAACCAGCACCCCTTTGTATAGGGGTGGGGTTGACTAGATAGGGGATTTATAAAAAGCAGACTGTGCTCTGGCCCAGCTAGATATGGCTGGAGATCCAGCAGCAGCAGTCATGTCATAGAACTGTCAGTGTTTTAAAGATGACTGGGCAAATTGCAAGCCTGGATAGTTCACTATCCTATATAATAAAGAGGTGATATGCAAATTGACCCTCACGCCCTCACAAGATGGCTGCCTATGACCAGGCTGGCAGGGGGGTTAGTGAGGGACGACCAAACGACTGAACAAGCAGGCTGCTTGGAGCGACCAGGCCGGCAGGGGGGTTAGTGAGGGACGACTAGACGACTGAACAAGCAGGCTGCGTGGGGTGACCAGGCCTGCAGGGGGAGGCAGTTAGGGGTGACCAGGCTGGCAGAGGGGGACAGTTGGGGGCGACCAGGCCGGCAGGGGGCACAGTAAGGGGTGACCAGGCCGGCGGAGGGGGCAGTTAGGAGTGACCAGGCCGGCAGGGAGGGGCCAGTTGGGGGCAACCTGGCCGGCAGCGGGGGCAGTTAGGGGTGACCAGGCAGGCAGGCAGGTGAGCGATTAGGAGCCAGCAGTCCAGGATTGTGAGAGGGATGTCGGACTGCCGGTTTAGGCCTGATCCCCAGGATCAGGCCTAAACCGGCAGTTGGACATCACCAGAGGGTTCCCGGATTGGAGAGGGTGCAGGCTGGGCGGAGGGACCCCCCCGTGCATGAATTTCGTGCACTGGGCCTCTAGTCTGTATTATAAAAGCCTAATATGCAAATTGTCCCCATGCGAGTTTGTCCAGGAGACCAATTGCTTGTTATAACGTGTGCTGATCACCAGGGGGTGGCACAGAACAAAGGAAGGCCCTGCCTGGCAGCTGGGGAAAGGAGGCCCCGGCTGGCAGCCAGAAGGCCCCGATCTGCCCTAATCACCGGCCAGGCCTTGGGACCCTACCCATGCACAAATTTTGTGCACCGAGCCTCTAGTATTTAATGAAGATGAACTTAGCAAAGGGAAATCAGGATCTTCTTTTCCTCTTCTTTTTTGTTGTTGTTATTAATCCTCACCTGAGAATATTTTTTTCTCCATTGCTTTTTCAGAGTGGAAGGAAAGGAGGGAGAGAAAGAGGTACACACATGCACATTGATGCAAGAGAGATATATCGACTGGTTGCCTCCCACCGGGGACAGGGATCTAACTGCATCCCAGGTACATGCCCTTGACCGGGAATCGATCCCGTGAACCTTCGGTGCGTGGGCTCATGCTCTAATCACTGAGCACACCTGCCAGGGCTCCCCTACTTTTTATCATGAAAAATTCCAAGTTGAAATAAAAGTTAAAAGAAAAAAATTAGTATGCGCTTCACCTAGATTAAAAATTTAGTATTTTTTCATTTTCACTTCATTCTCTATGTATGTATTATTTTCTTTGGTTGAACCATTTGAAGTTTGCTGCTGACAGTATGACAGTTTACCTCTAGAAATTTCATCATGCATTTTCTAAAAACAAGTATATTCCAAGCATAACCACAATGTAATTATTGTGCTTTTAAAGGCTAATGATCCTCCTATATAATAAAAACCTAATATGCAAATTGTCCCCTCAACCGAGAGTTTGACTGCTTGCTATGACATGCATTAACCATCAGGGGGTGGTGCAGAACATGGCGGGTGTCGACGATGCGGTGCTGGCAGCAGGCGGCAGTGGAGGCGCTGCCGGCCCCAATGGGCCCCGATGAGAGTGGGACTGCAGCGGGATGGTGGAGCAGGTGAGCGGACGGCACCAGGCCAAGGCGGGTGCAAGCAGGGGCCCGATTTCCCTGCAGATGGCGACCCGTGGTGGGGGGTGGTGGGTGGATGGCAGTTATCAACCTCCCACAGCACCCGGGCTGGGGGCTGCGAACTCTTGCTGGCTACCTGGGAGTGGGGGTGATGGGGACGGAGGTGTGGTGAGAAATGTGGGGTGCCCGCCGAGCTCGCTCTCACTCCCCCTACTACCTCCCCTGGGACACAAGGGCTCGCATGCTGGGGAAGCCCCCAAGGAGCCTGTCTTGCACCTATGTGGTCTTGTCCAAGACTGCAGGGCCCAGTTGGGCTCCCCGTGGGTTTGCGCAGGAGCCGGTCTGCGAGGCCGGCCGGGAGAGAGTGCGCTGCCTGCCCAGCTTTGGTGTGGCGCCAGTGGGTGGCCTAGAGGCCCACACTGCACGCTGACCCGCGGCGTCCGGCCGTGCTCACCGCATCTCCACATGGGGACTTGGGCTCCGTGACTCAGGCGGAGGGGGGCGCGTGGGGGTCTGGGAACCCAGGTGCTCCCCAGGGCCCAGAGGTCAGCTGGGACCTGCCCTTCCATGCCAGATGCTCACGCTTCAATTGCCGGCCAGGCCTAGGGACCACAGCCATGCATGAATTTCATGCACTGGGCCCCTAGTCCTATATAATAAAAGCCTAATATGCTAAGTGTCCGGTCAATCCATCGGCCATTCAGCCAATCAAAGCGTAATATGCTAATGGTTTGCTAAGGCTGCTCAACTCGCTATGACATGCACTGACCACCAGGGGGCAGACAGTCGACTGGTCGACCAGTCCATATGACGTGCACTGACCACCAAGGGGTAGACGTTCGACTGGTAGGTTAGCTTGCTGCTGGGGTCCGGCTGATAGGGACTTGAGCAAGGGGCCGGACACACACTGGAGCCCTCCCCAGGTCCCACCCGGCTGGCCAACCTCCCGTGTCTCTCCCCGCCTGATAGTGCACCGGTGGGGTCCCTCAGTCTGGCCTGCGCCTTCTCACAATCTGGGACCCCTTGAGGGATATCGGAGAGCCGGTTTCAGCCGGATCCCACACGGGGAGTGCCGCTCAGCCAGAAGCCGCATTCACGGCTGGCAAGCACAGTGTCAGTTGCAGGAGCCTCTCCTGCCTGTCCCACCTCCGTGGCAGCCCTAAGGATGTCTGACTGACGGCTTAGGCCTGCTCCAGGATATCCCCCAAGGGTTCCCGGACTGCGAGAGTGGGGGACACCCCCCCCCTCCCCCAGTGCACCAATTTTGTGCACCGGGCCTCTAGTAATTACATAATTTCATATACTATTTAGCCCCTATTTAAACTTTCCCATTTGTCTTAAATATCTTCTCGCTTTTTTTCTCCAAACCATTCGTTCAGGGTTTACTCATTGTGTCTGACTTTTTGAAGAGTATGGCCCATGGGTCTTGTAGAAACTTTCTACTTGGCTCTGGTAATACCTGTATTTCCTACAAACTGAAAATTAGGTCTAGTGAATCAAGTAGATTTAGGTGCAGCATTGTGGATCAGGGAAGCCTCTGTCATGCGGTTTGCTTGCTGAACCGCGATGCTGCATGGTGAGGCAGCATTTGTAATCACGTACTCTGGTCCTGTGGTGCTGTGCAGTATTGCTCTCCATCATCCTAGTGGTATTGGCATCTGTTGGGTCTCTGAATACAGGACAGTCTTTTTTATGGTCTGAAGTTAAACTCCATTTGACAACATTTCTGTAATGCTTGAAAAAATGTGATAATTCCTACTATCCTGGAAATGAGATTTTGCTGTCAGCATGTAAAAGTTAAATTGTTTTTCCCTTTAGTTTGTCTTATTTTTAACCACTTAGTAGAATAATGTAAGGCAAAACTGTTTGTTTGTTTTTTAAATATGTAAGTTTTGCCCTTTCTAGTCAAAAGAGTGAGAAAGCTCTGTATGAATTTTCAAAGTCTTGTATGGCAACTTGACGCAAAACGAAGCCAGTGTTTTCATTAGTTAATGCTTTTCATTGTTTTCCTTTGGCTCAGTCTCTGTATATTTCTTTCTGGTCTTAACAGAAGTTGGGATAATATTAGACAGTTGGAATATTGTAATTCAAAAATGGAGAGGGACTTTTATCTGAAATTTTGCATTCTTATGTTATTCAAAAAGCTCCTTGTGGCCCAGCCAGTATGGCTCAGTGGTTCAGTGTTGATCCATGCACCAAGAGGTCACTGGTTCGATTCCCTGTTAGGGCACATGCCTGGGTTGCGGGCTTGATCCCTGGTGGGGAGCATGCAGGAGACAGCTGATTGATGATGTTTCTCTCTCCCCCTTCCTCTCTCTGTAAAATCAAAAATTTTAAAAAAAGCACCTTGTGTCCTTCCCTATTGCAACTCTTCCTTCAACTTATAGTCTATACTTTTATTTATTTTAAACTCTTACTTTTGCTAAGTTTTAAAAAAATGTTCTTATTGATTTTAGAGAGGGGGAGGGAGGAAGGAGAGAGAAAGAATCATAGATGTGAGAGACCAACATGGATCGGCTGCCTCCTGCACTCTCCCTACTGGGGATTGAGTCCACAAATCCCCAGGTATGTGCCCTGACCAGAAATGAACCAGTGATCTTTTGGTGCATGGGACAATGCTCAACCAACTGGCCATGGTGACCAGGACTATACTTTTTAAAAGTGTAACAAGTTCATCCTGAAAATTTTAAAGAAGTGGTGTGGTAAGCAATAGAAAGTGGTAAGCTTAAATATCCTAGAGAGAAGAGTGAATACTTGTTACAGAACCAGGGTAGCTTACTAAGATAGGCTACATTGATATTTGTGTAGATTAAAATATTCCTAAATCTTGAAGTAGCCTTGTAAAGAGAAGTGCATGAAAGGAGTCCTGGGATGTTTTCAAAGTTGGGGAATACAACATCATGTAATTATTGTATACCAATGGGAATTCTATCTAGTGCTAAGAGAGTGGATACAAAAGACAGTGATGGGTTAGATAACACAGTGAAAGGGTTGAATTTAAACAGTTTATCTGTTACTGTAGCAGTAGAGGGTAGCAGTCAGTTGGTGAATTTGGTGGTGGGAAAGTCTTTCGTTTTCTTAGCAAATAACAAGCTTATCTGTTGAGATTGGGGTAGTATTCTTGAATGCTTGAGACATGAGATTATAAATTTACAGTTTTTCAGCCATGCTGACCAACTTAAGCTCTGGGCATGGTAGGCAGGGAGTTGGGTTAGGGTTTTGCCACAAAATTGACAGGAAGAGGAGGGAGAAAATGGAGAAAAGCAATGAGTCGCTATAGTGGTTGACAATCCATGGAATGTAAACTGAATTAGGACAGTGAAAAAGTGGTCATGATGGAGGTAATGGTTACATGAAAGAATTGTTGGGGGGAGATTGTTAGTGTTAGAAAGAATGATTAGAGGTGGTTTCGAGTGTGAGGTGCTTGAAACAAAGATTCCAGAGGTATTGCAGTCATTGGCGATGAGTGGTCGAGGTTGTGACCTGGAGACAGGTGGCTTAAAAGGAGGGGTCTATAGTTTGAAGTAAGGATGTTAAAGAATTGAGGGGGCAGGTTGTTGAAAGGATTGTATGTTGCCAAGAATGTATGATGGTAGTGGAAAAGGAGGTACAGCAGGTACCAAAGTCCTTAAAGTGTATACAGACAAGAGGATTAATAGGAAAAAGGGGCGGTTGCCATTACTGGTCCACACCAGTCTAAATCTTTTATGACATTCCAGCATCACCCTTTTCTGATTTCTGGCAGCAAAATGGGTTGAATTACAGTGGATGAAGTCGGATGCATATAGTGTTCCAGTTGACTTCTGAGAAACTATACTTTGGGGTCTTGCAAATGCCCCAGACTTTTCTTTGAAGGGTCTAGCACTTCCTTTTTTCTGTGGCTGTGAGCTGTCCTGGCACCCAGGTCTGAGGAAATCAAGTTAATTGCTTCTGGGCAGGGTGTGTTTTAGTTAATGTGATGCTTAAAAGGTGATGTCACAGGGCTTACTCGGGTTATTTTGCCCTTATGATGCTATAGTAATGAACTGTTATTTCACTGTTTTACAGAGTGCTTATGATTTCACGTATTTTTGCTGAATTTGTAAAAAGAGGCACATCGATGATGGATTAACAGGAACATTGAAATTCTGTGCACAGTTTCAAATTGGAGCATATTGAATTTTCACCCTAGTTCAGCAGCTCTGCTGCTCACTTAAATGCAGATGAATGAAGACCCCATTCGGGAAGACACCTGGCCAGCGGTCCAGAGCTGATGCAGGTAGGCAGTGCAGTTCTCTGCATACCTTAAGTGTGATAAACTGAAAATAGTTATAAAGTTGTAGAATACTTTCACATAGTTCCTAGTTGTTTGCTCTTCTTAAAGCTTTGTGATTTGCAGTATTTCATACACATACATGGGAAAAAACAGGTTTAAGTTTTTTGAGAGGCAGGATCATATTAATTTTTGTCCTGTTGTAGATGTCCAGTAAATTTAGCAAGTGAATTGTAAACACCCAGTTATAATAGGATTACAATCAATAAAGGAATTATTTCATTTTGAAGGAGGAAGTGAAAATGAGATGAATAGATGAGCATTAGATTTACTAAGATTTAGGATATTTATAACAATTTGAAGGAAAAAAGATAAACTTGCAGGTTTTGTATATTTACTTGAAAGAACTTTACTGGAATGCAATGTATGAAAATGAATATTTAAAAGAAATTATAATTTTTGTAGCAGACAGCTAATACAACTGGAATAGAAGTTTAGACTTTGCATGATCTTTACCCATCCTCAAAACAAAGATAAATCTTAATAGGCTACACTATAAACTAAGTAAGTGATGTTTTCTGTGGGACCCAGGTTCTTCTCCATTACAGAACACACTTGAAAAAAATGTGTCATAACATTTTGAGGTTCTTTGATAAATGAATCTGAGAATTACGCTAGTGAAATTATTAATCTTACAGAAATGGTTGCTATGTGATTTAGAACTATTTCTTATGTTTATTAACTATAGTGTTTGGAATTCCTTTATAGAAGAGCCACAGGGATTCAGATTTTTAAGTACCACTCATCTCCTTTTTATTTTAGTTTCTCTTTTATTGTATTACATTATAATGATAGTATTGATGTAACTATTCAATATTTGTCAGTAAGATTAACTTTCAGTAGTGATGACAGACTGAAGTGTAAGTGATCTGAGAGTTTGTTATTCTGTTCCCAGCTCTCATCAGCCCTGTCCTGCTCTCATTATTCATATGAACATTGGTGCATTTTGTATCTTCTTGAGCCTTGGTTTTTCTCATCTAAACAATGGAACTGTTAGGGTAGGTACTTGTTGGGGATATTATGAGGTATAAATGAGCTTATGCATGTTTGGTGCTTAGCTAGGTTCCTGGCACATTATAGCTGCTGTACAACAAGCATTATTATTGGTGATCATACTATTTACAATGAAATATTTTCTATTTCAATTTAATAGTTGTAGAAATTGCCATCAGGTTTTTGTTGATCAGTGAAATCTCCCACATTTCTGTTATTTAAATAGTTTGGTTTTCCCAAGTTCTTTTTATGCACACCATTTCAAATTCAATATTCTTATTTTCTTCATTGAGTTTGAAATCATCTTTGGAGGAGAGTGAGCTGATTAAGGTGATGTGTGTATGGTATAAGTAATTGAAAGAGCTAAACCAGAGGGTATTACTATTTTTAAGGGAGAGATTGTGAATCCTGGCAAGTATGTTGATCTTCTGTTTTCTATTTTTATTTTTGGTGTTTTAGGGCGTCTCCAGTATAGTAACTTTTTATGCTTAATATATAGTAAATGAGATATTAGTTACCACTGTACTTTTAAGAAAATGTCTGCATGGCCTCTGCAGCAATCTGGTGATGTATTTATGTTATTAAAAAATTTGAATTTAAGAGAGTTCACAGAAAGATTTTTATTGAAAGGGGGAAAGGACTGAGGTTAGTAGCCATTGGTGAAGAATCATTCATTTCTATAAAAATTGGCTTTTTATAATTGAAAACTTAGGATTCTAGAAGCTTTTGCTAATTACTTTTAAGTATTTTCCAATTTCACATTTCTTACATATGTTTTGGAGTGGTGTCTTCATTTCAGGTGCTTTAGCGGCCAGTGGAAAATTAAGTAAAGCAACAGTCTCTTTGTCTACACTGTATAAAAAATGGGTTGATGGATTTTTTTCAATAACAAAAACAAGCTCGTTGCTTTTGGCATTGCTAAACACACCTCAGAATATACAATTTTAAATAAGTTCACATGGGAACATATACTTTCCAGAAAGGAAGCCACTTTTCTGGAAGGCAGCAACCCATGTGGTCTACCAAGTTACAAACCTGTTTTCCACTAAGTGTTTTTTGAGCTTTGCATTAAAAAACGATTTAATAGTAGAACAAACAATAATGTGATCTTACATTTATGACTCTTCCTTATTTCTTAGAGCATGTGGCATTAAGCTAAAGACAAGTGGTACTCTGTTGGCCTGTTGTTAGGCCATGAGGTCATACTGTTTTCCACTTATGTGATAGAACCTATTTTAGAAAGATTGCTGGCTCCTGGTCAATATTGATTATAAAATTGTCTTAATCATTCTTCTTGTTAACGAAGACTAAGAGTCTATTGCTGTTAAATCCCTCTATCAGTAATGAATGTGCCCTTTACAAATAAAGAAAATTCACGGAAAGAGGGTTTTGTTTTGTTTTTCTTATGTAACAGGAAGCCCAGGTAGGCATTCCAGAGTTGGTATGGTGGTTCAGCTATGCCCTTAGGCGGTGCCATCTCAAAGGTAAAAGCTGGGGGCTTCAACAGTCCAGCTCCTAAGGCGTCTTTTTCTAGGTGGATAGCTGGGCTTCTCACGTGGAGGTTCCCAGAGGAAGTGTCCTGAGAGGAACTGGAACAGCTGCGTGGTCTCTTCTGTCTGAGCCTCCGAAGTCTTACAGGTTCACTTCTGTTGTATTCTGTTCCTTGAGGCAGTCCAGGCGCCTGCCCAGATTTCAAGGGAGGGAGCATGTGCTGTGCTGAATGAGAGGCATGTCAAAGAATTTAAACTGCCTCCATGGTAAATATTGGGTAGTGTTTAACATAGAGTGTGAGTGATCAATGAAAATTAGAAAATTGAATTTTTACGTTTTTTAATATATCTAGTTTAATATATTCGGGATTTTTATTTTAAAGATAACAGGTTTATATACCTAATGCCATTAGGCAGCAAGTCCTATGGTATGGTATAACTTTTTTCATATATTTTTCCTGAGTTAGCCTCCATTTTTACTATTTTACCAAGTAGCTGCAATTTTCCTCCTTTTATGGCATACTTTAATAAAAATTCACAGTTGAAAATGTCAAATAGTGCCAAAGACTTACAGCAAAAAGGTAGGCACTCCAGCCCTGGCTGGTGTGGTTCAGTTGGTTGGAGTGTCATCTCGTACAACAAAAGGTGGCCGGTTCAATTCCTAGTCTGGGCACATACCCAGGTTGTGGGTTCGATCCCCGATTGGTGCATGTGTGGGAGGCATCCAGTGGATCTCTCTCTATCTCTCTCCCCCCTTCTCTATAAAATCAGTATTTAAAAAAATTATTCAACAGTTATAAGATCTATTTTTTTTTAAAGTTAGGCACTCCATTTATTCTAATTTTTACCTTCCAAATTTGTAAATAATGAGTATACAAATTTCTCTTGTTCTGACAATTTTGATATTATATATCGAAATCTGTTGAGGATTTTGGCTTATTCACATAATATCTCCCTCTTTCATCGGACTCCTAATAAAGAGTTTGGCTGAAATTATTTTTATTGTGTCCAGCCCGTGTGGCTCAATGGTTGAATGTCAACCTATGAACCAGGAGGTCAGGGTTCGATTCCCGGTCAGGATACATGACCCGGTTGTGGGCTCAGTCCCCAGTGTGGGGTGTGCAGGAGGCAGCCGATTAATGATTCTCTCATCATTGATGTTTCTATCTCTCCCCCTTTCCATTCGTCTCTGAAATCAATAAAAATATTTTTTTAAATATATATTTATTGCATCTGTTATAATCACTGTATAAATACTGAACCCTTTTGAACCAAGTACATTTTTCAGAAATGCATATAGAAGATGGGTTGTTGTTTTTTTGAGACCTTTTGTTCACATTGTCTTTATTCTACTCTCATGCTCAGTCTTTGGTGGGGTAATAGATTCTAGGTTAGAAATGACTTTGTAAAAAATCCTCACTGGAGGATATATTTAGAGAGAGGAAGGGGGAATGAGAGGGTGGAGTTAAGGAAGTGGGGAGAATTAGGAGAAACATTGATGTGAGAGAGAAACATCGATCTATTATTACCTCTCATATGTGTCTTGACCACGAATCGAACCCATGACCTTTCCAGTGAATGGGAGGACATTCCAACCAGCTGAGCTACAACATCCAGGGCTATTTTCCAACCTTTTGTCCTGACTGGGAATCGAACCGTGACCTCCTGGTTCATAGGTCAATGCTCAACCACTGAGCCACCCTGCCAGGCTATTTTCCAACCTTTAAAAAAAATTTCAGTAAGGATTTAAAATATCTTTTTTGTTCTATCTGTTTATTTCTTTTTTTAAATTTATTAAATTGATTGGGATGACATTGTCAACAGGAACATACAAGTTTCAGGTGTGGGTCTCTATGTTACAAAATCTGTATATTGCACTGTTTGTCCACTACCCAGAGTGAAATATTCTTCTGTCACCTTATATTAGGATCCTAGGATCCCCTTCTCTCCCCACCCCCTTCACTATGGCAACCACCACACTGCTGTTTGTGTTCATGAGTTTTAGTTTGATATCTTACATATGAGTGAAATCATGTGGTTTTTAGCTTTTGTGACTGACTTAGTTCACTTAGCATAATCTTCTCAAGGTCCACCCATGATGTTGCAAATGGCGCTATTTCATCCTTTCTTATGGCTGAGTAGTGTTCCATTGTGTGTGTGGACCACATTTTCTTTATCCAGCCCTCTATCATGGGACACTTTGGTTAAGTACATGATTTCAAGTTTTTCGGGTGTATACCCAGGAGTGGGATTGCTGAGTCTTATGATAGCTCTATTCTTAATTTTTTGAGGAATTGCCAGACTGCTTTCCATAGTGGTTGTACCAGTCTACATTCCCACCAGCAGTGAATGAGGGTTCCCTTTTTTCCACAACCTCTCCAACACTTGTTATTACTTGTCTTATTGGTAATGGCCACTCTAACAAGTGTAAGGTGGTATCTCACTTTAGTTTTGATTTGCATTTCCTTATTACCAGTGAGGTTGAACATCTTTTCATATATCTGTTGGTTTGTATATCTTCTTGGGAGAGGTGTATTTTCAGGTCTTCTGCCCGCTTTTTGATTGGGTTTTTTGGTGTTGAGTTTTACGAATTCTTTATATATTTTGGAAAATAAACATTCGTTGGAGCTACTGTTTGCAAATATCACCTCCCCTCTGGTTGGCTGCCTCTTTGTTTTGTTGTCCGTTTGTTTTGCTGTGCAGAATCTTTTGAGTTTGATGTAGTCCATTCGTTTATTTTTGCTTTTACTTCCCTTGCCTTTGGGGTCAGGTTCATAAAATGTTCTCTACAACCCAGATCTATAAATGTGGTACCTGTATTTTCTCCTATGTAACTTACTGTTTCGGGTCTTATGTTTAGGTCTTTGATCCATTTTGAATTAATTTTTGTACCTGCAGACAAACTGTAATCCAGTTTCATTTGTTTGCATGTGGCTTTCTAGTTTCCCCAGCACCATTTATTGAATAGACCATCTTTACTCCATTGTGCGTTTCTGCCTCCTTTGTTGAAAATTATCAGTTCATATGCATGTGGTTTTACAGCTGGGCTCTCTATTCTGTTCCATTGATCTGTGTGTCTATTTCTCTGCCAATACTGAGCTGTTTTGATTATCGTAGCTCTGTAGTATAAGTTGAAGACAGGTAGCGTGATACCTCCCGTTTGTTCTTCCTCAGGATTGCTTTGGCTATTCAGGGTCTTTTGTGGTTCCATACATATCTGATGATTTCTCGTTCTATTTCTTTAAAAAATGACATTGGGATTTTGATGGGGATTGCATTAAATCTGTATATTGCTTTGGGTAACATGACCGTTTTAACTGTTGATTCTTCCAATCCATGAACACGGGATATTTTTACATTTTGTTGTGTCTTTTTCAATGTCTTTTTAATAATGCTTTGTAATTTTCAGTGTATAGGTCTTTCACATCTTTTGTTAACTTTATTCCTAGGTACTTTATTCTTTTGGTTGCTATTGCAAAAGGAATTGTTTGTTTTTCATTTCTTTTTCTGAAGTTTTGTTGTTAGTATACACGAAGGCAATGGATTTGTGCATGTTGATTTTGTATCCTGCAACTTGACTGTATTTGTGTATTGTTTCTAAGAGTTTTTTGGTGGAGTCTTTAGGGTTTTCTATATACAGAATTAGGCCGTCTACAAAAAGTGACAGTTTGACTTCCTCATTCCCTATTTGGATGCCTTTTATTTCTTTCTCTTGCCTTATTGCTCTGGCTAGGACTTCCAGCACTGTGTGTAATAAGAGTGGTGAGAGTGGACATCCTTGTCTGGTTCCTGATCTTAGGGGAAAAGCTTTCAGTTTTTTGCCATTTGAGTATGATGTTAGCTGAGGCCTTTATTATGTTGAAATACTGTCCTTCTATTCCTGTTTTATTGAGGGTTTTAATCATAAATGTATGTTATATCTTATCAAATGCTTTTTGTGCATCTATTGATAAGATCATATGATTTTTATCCTTTCTTTTATTAATGTGGCGTACTCTGCAATTGATTTGTGTATGTTGAACCATCCTTGTGCCCCTGGAATGATCCTCACTGGATTGTGATGTATAATTTTTGTGATGTACTGTTGTGTTAAATTTGCTAGTATTTTGTTTAGGATTTTAGATCTGTATTCATCACAGATATTTGTCTATAGTTTTCTTTTTGTGTGTTATCTTTGCCAGGTTTTGTCATAGAATGTAGTAGGCATTATTGCCTCTTTAATTTTTTGTAAGAATTTGAGAAGGATAGGTTTAAAATCTTATTTGAATGTTTGGTATAATTGACTGGTGAAGCCAGCTCATCCTGGACTTTTGTTTTTTGGGAAGTTTTTTTTTTTTTTAATATATTTTATTGATTTTTTTACAGAGAGGAAGGAAGAGGGACAGAGAGTTAGAAACATCGATGAGAGAGAAACATCAATCAGCTGCCTCCTGCACACCTCCCACTGGGTATGTGCCCGCAACCAAGGTACATGCCCTTGACCGGAATCGAACCTGGGACCCCTCAGTCCGCAGGCCGACGCTCTATCCACTGAGCCAAACCGGATTTGGCTGGGAAGTTTTTGATAGTTGTTTCAATTTCCTCACTGCTGATTAGTTTATTTAGATTTTCTAATTCTTCATGATTTAGTCTAAGAAGGATATATAAATTTCTAGGAACTTATCCATTTCTTCTAGGTTATTGAATTTGGTGGCATATAATCTTTCATAATATTCTAGTATGATCCTTTGTATATTTGTAATGCCTGTGGTGACTTCTCTCTCATTTTTCATTTTGTTTATATGGGTCTTTTCCCTTTTTTGCTTACTGAATCTAGACAGGGGATTGTAAATTTTATTAATATTTTCAAAGAACCAACTCTTTGTTATATTAAAATTTTGTAGTCTTCTTGTTCTCTTATTTCATCTTATTCTGCTCTAATTTTTATTATTTCTTTTCTCCTTGCTGACTTTGGGTTGCTTTTGTTCTTTTTTTGTAGTACCTATAAGATGTGATGTTTGCTCTTGTTTCTTGAGATAGACCTGTAACGATATAAACTTCCCTCTTGTTACTGCTTTCGCTGCATCCCAGAGGTTTTGATATTTTGTATTGTCATTCTCATTTGTCTCTATATATCTTTTGATCTCATCTTTTATTTCTTCTTTGACCCTGTCATTTTTTGGTAGTATGTTGTTTAATCTCCACATATTTGTGGGTTTCTTTTCTTCCTTTCTGCAGTTGATTTCTAGTTTCAAGGCATCATGGTCAGAGAATTTGCTTTGTATAATTTCAATCTTATTGAATTTGTTGATGCTTGTTTTGTGACCCAACATAAAGTCTTCCTTGAGAATGTTCCAGGTGTGCTGGAGAAGAATATATAATCCTATGTTCTGGAATGAAATGTTCTGTAAATGTCCATTTGGTCTAGTGTTTTATTTAATGCTGGTGTTTATTGATTTTTTATTTGGTTGATCTGTCTAGAGCTGTCAATGGAGTATTAAGGTCTCCAATTATGATAGTGTTTTGATCCGTTTCTTTCTTTAGTTCTGTGAGTAGTTTTATATATTTTGGTGCTTCCTGGTTGGGTGCATATATATGTATTAAGAAGTGTTATGTTTTCTTGATGTAGTGTTTTCTTTATCATTATAAAGTATCCATCTTTGTCTCTTTTTTCTTTGTTATCTTGAAATCTATGTTGTCAGATATAAGGATGGCTACACCTGCTTTATTGTGTATGTTATTTGCTTAGAGAGTCATTTTTCACCCTTTTACTTTGAATCTACCTTTTTATTTGCAGCTAAGATATGTCTCTTATAGGCAGCATATGGTTGGGTTTTTTTTTTTTAATATATATATATTTTTTATATATTTTATTGATTTTTTACAGAGAGGAAGGAAGAGGGATAGAGAGCTAGAAACATCGATGAGAGAGAAACATCGATCAGCTGCCTCTTGCACACCTCCTACTGGGGATGTGCCCGCAACCAAGTTACATGCCCTTGACCGGAATCGAACCTGGGACCCTTCAGTCCGCAGGCTGATGCTCTATCCACTGAGCAAAACCGGTTTTGGCTTTTTTTTAATATATTTTATTGATATTTTACAGAGAGGAAGGGAGAGGGATAGAGAGCTAGAAACATCGATGAGAGAGAAACATCGATCAGCTGCCTCCTGCACACCTCCCACTGGGGATTGGCCCACAACCAAGGGTACATGCCCTTGACTGGAATCGAACCTGGGACCCTTCAGTCCGCAGGCAGACGCTCTATCCACTGAGCCAAACCGGTTTCGGCAAGGGTTTTGTTTTTTAATCCACTCTGCTACTCTGTGCCTCTTTATTGGTGAATTCAGACCATTTACATTTAGGGTAATTATTGATATATGAGGATTTCCTATAGCCATTTTATTTTTTGTTTTATGGTAGCTCTGTGCCTCCATTGGTTCTTTTCCTTTATGTTTCTGTCTGTTATTTTTGTTTGGTGTTATTCCATACTTCTTTCATCTGTTTCCCTTTTTTTAAAAAAGCTATATGTCCTGGTTTGGGATTTTTATGTGTGATTACCATTAGGTTTATAAAGAATGAAGTTACATATATAATCCGTAGTTTTTTTCCTTTTGAGTGCATCTGACTTTCATCTTCCTTTGCCAGTTCAGACCTTTCCCCTTCCTTTGTATGTTTTTGTTGTCACAAATTATCCGTTTATGCTGTAATTTTTTTGGTAATCTTACTCGTAGTATTGTTACCTTATGTTTTATGTTTCAGGTAGAATAACTCCCTTGAGTATTTCCTGCAATGGAGGTTTTCTGGTGATAAAATCCCTCAGCTTCTGTATGTCTGGGAATATCTTTATTTCTCTTTTATATTTAAAGGGTAATTTTGCTGGATATATTATTTATGGCTGATAATTCCTCTCTTTCAGACATTTGAATATTTGGTTCCACTCTCTTCTGGATTATAGAGTTTCTGCTGAGAAATCAGATGAAATTCAGATGGATTTTCCTTTGTAGGCCACTTCCTTCTTTTCCCTGGCTGCTTTGAGAATTTTTTCTTTTAATTTTTGACAGCTTCAATACCAAGTGCCTTTGAGAGGGCCTCTTTGGATTGAGATAACTAGGTGTTCTATTTGCTTCTTGGATTTGAGGATTTAGTTCTTTACATAGATTTGGGAAGTTCTCATCCACTATCTATTGTTTTAATAGACTCTCCATTCCATGCTCCCTGTCTTCCTCCTCTGCACTGTCTATAATTCTAATATTGCTTTTTCTGATGCAGTCAGATAGGTCTCGTAGAGCTTTTCATTTTTCTTTATTCTCAGGTCTCTCTCTTCTTCCCTCTGTGTCATTTCTAGATTTCTATCTTTGGTATCACTAATTCTTTTCTCTATTGGTTGGTTCTGTTTTCTATGCTCAGTAGATCACTCTTTATCTCCTTAATAATTGCATGCTTCATTTCCAGGATTTCTGATGGGTTCTTTTTTAAAATTTCAATTTCCTTGGTAAAATACTCATTTTGTTCATTGATTTGTTTTCTGAGTGCACTGAATTGCCTGTCAGTATTTTCTCTCATCTGAGTATTTTCAGAACTGCAGTCTTGAAATCTCTTGTCATTTATATAACATATTTCCATGTGTTCCAGCCTGCTTTCTAGGGATTTTTCATTTTCTTTCTGGTCATTTTCGTTGCTATGGTTTTTCAAGGTCTTTGCTATCCTTCTTTGTTTTTGCATTTATCTCTGAAGAGGTCTTTCTACTATATTCTAGTAGATGGTGCTGAATCACAAGATTTTTTACCTCTGTGGTCTTCCAGATTTGAACCTTCACAACTTCCATAGGACAGTACAGCTGCACTGCTTGGGGGTGGGGTATGTTTTATCCTCCCCATAATGGTCGCCATTATGCCCCAGGCACCCATCCTGGAGATCAGTCACAGAGGGAAACAGTGATTCAATTGCATCAGCTCTTGGTTTACAGATAATATGCTCCTGGACCTGACTATAAGGGCAGTGGGAAGCGATTCTTGGGAGTTTAAGCAGCGGCAGGGTTCTATGGCTCTCTTTCTCTGTCTAAAACACCACTGCCTGGCCGGACAGTGGGGGTCTCTCAGGTATGTGTGAGTTAAGCAGGGATTTCTTTGTTAAATTATATAAGGTAACTTGTTGAAATGTCTGTGGGAGAGGAAAAGTTGCGCCCTTACACTGCCATTCCTCTGATATCGCTGTTATTTATTTCATAGATGTAAGTAGCTTATACTTCTGAGGCTCAACATTATTTTTAAAAAAAATATTGATTTTTTTACAGAGAGGAAGGGAGAGGGGAGGGATAGAGAGTTAGAAACATCGATGAGAGAGAAACATCGATCATCTGCCTCCTGCATACCCCCTCCTGGGGATGTGCCTGCAACCAAGGTACATGCCCTTGACCGGAATCGAACCTGGGACCCTTCAGTCCGCAGGCCGATGCTCTATCCACTGAGCCAAACCAGTTAGGGCAACATTATATATATATATCTTTTAATTTAATAAATCTTTACTGTTCAGATTATTACAATTGTTTCTCCTTTTTACCCCCATAGCTCCCCTCCACCCGGTTCCCACCCCACCCTTTGCCCTTACCTCCCCTACACTGTCCTCATCCATAGGTGTACGATTTTTGTCCAGTCTCTTCCTGCACCCTCCATACCCCTTTCCCACTGAGAATTATCAGTCCACTCCCTTTCTATGCCCCTGATTCTATTATATTCACCAGTTTATTCTGTTTCTCAGATTTTTAATTCACTTGAATTTTAGGTTCACTTGTTGATAGATATGTATTTGTTGTTCATGATTTTTATCTTTACCTTTTTCTTCTTCCTCTTCTTAAAGAATACCTTTCAGCATTTCATATAATACTGGTTTGGTGGTGATGAACTCCTTTAGCTTTTTCTTATCTGTGAAGCTCTTTATCTGACCTTCAATTCTGAATGATAGCTTTGCTGGGTAGAGTAGTCTCGTTTGTAGGTTCTTGCTATTCATCACATTGAAAATTTCTTGCCACTCCCATCTGGCCTGCATAGTTTCTGTTGAGAAATCAGCTGACAATCGTATGGGTGCTCCCTTGTAGGTAACTAACTGTTTTTCTCTTGCTGCTTTTAATATTCTCTCTCTGTCTTTTGCTCTTGGCATTTTAATTATGATATGTCTTGGTGTGGTCCTCTTTGGATTCCTTTTGTTTGGGTTTCTGTGCGCTTCCTGGACTTGTAAGTCTATTTCTTTCACCAGGTGGGGGAAGTTTTCAGTCATTATTTCTTCAAATAGGTTTTCAGTATCTTGCTCTCTCTCTTCTTCTGGCACCCCCATAATTCTGATGTTGGTATGCTTGAAGTTGTCCCAGAGTCTTCTTACACTATCTTCAACTTTTTGGATTTTTTTTTCTTTTTGCTTTTTCGGTTGAGTGTTCTTTGCTTCTTTGTATTTCAAATCTTTGACTTGATTCTTGCGTTCCTCTAGTCTGCTGTTGGGTCTCTGTATAATATTTTTTATTTCAGTCAGTGTATGTTTAATTTCTAGTTGGCCTTTTTCATATCTTCGAGGGTCTCGTTATATTTATCGGCCTTTTCTAGGATATTCTTGAAAAGCCTTATAACCGTGGTTTTGAATTCTATATCCAGTCGTTTGTTTTCCTCCATTTCTCTCGTTTGTGATCTGTTTCTTCGTCTCCCCATTTTGCACTGCTTCCCTGAGTTGTGTGCTAGGTTTCCTATATGGCCCAGTGGGTCGGCCTCCCCAGTTAACCTGAGGTGGACACTCTTGGTGCACCCCTTTGTGGACTGTGTGTACAGCCTTGTTGTAGTTAAGTCTTGATTGTTCTTGGTATCACTGGGAGGAATTAACCTGCAGGCCAGTTGGCTGTGAGGATCAGCTGTGTCTATGCTGGGAGAAGTTCGGTGCTGGAGACAGCCTTATAGGATTAGCCTTGCCAGATTGCAAAAGCCTCTGTGCTCAGCTTGGAAGGGGTGGAGTCTCAGGGCGGGGCAGGCAGTCTTGGCTTCCCGTCAACCCTGCCCTTGCGCACGAGTCTCCAGACCTCTGCCTTCCGCGGTTCCCGAGTTTCCGCCTTACAGTCCAGATTCCCCCCACAAGAGCGTGGGTCGCCAGGGGCTCGCCTGGAACTGGGGTTCAGTGCAGTTGGAGCTGGGGTTCAGTGCTGTCAGGAGCTTCCGCCTCCCTTCCGCTAGGGATAGCCTGTGGTAACCTCCGCAGTCAGTCTTTGTGCACACTCGTGCCTCCAGACTCCTGCCGCCGCAGCTCCCCTGAGTCTCCGAGTCTTTGTGTGCCTTTCTCTCTACCTGACAGTCCAAACTCCCCCTGTATGAGCCTGGGCCCACAGGGTTTCACCTGGAACTGAGGTTCAGTGCAGTCGGAACTGGAGTTCAGTGCAGTCGGGGGCTTCTTTCCCCCTCCCGCCAGAGAAAGCCAGCCAGGCACTCCGCCACCCTTCCTCTCTGCGTGCGTGTCTCCGTACCTCAGCTCTTTGCCGCTCCTTCTCCGTGAGCTTTCCTCTTTCCTTCTAGTTGTAGAATTTCCACTCAGCCAGCTTTCCTGTGGTTCTGGATGGTGTCCGTTCTATCTTTTAGTTGTAGTTTTGAAATTGTTGTGCGGGGCAGCAGTTTAGGTGCTTACCTATGCCGCCATCTTGGTTTCTCCCCTTAACTATTAAGTCTTAACTGTCTATGACACAACTGAGATCCTTTTCGGTGTATTCTTCCTTTCTTTGCTCTAGGCGAAAATATCATCCCCTCCAAAGGTCTCAGGTCGAAGGCGCCAGTTTGTAGTGAACCCCTTTCACATTCCACTTGGTTCAGGGTTCAGGTTCAGGGTTTGGGCTCTGGAGGAGGCCGCACGCAAATGAAAAAGGCTGGAAAATATTTACTTGGAAATATTGGGGGCTAAGTGGAAGCCCAACTCAAGGGGAAGGACTCCAACAACATTATATTTTTAAAAAGCCTTTCTTGAATTAGCTCTGCCTCTTATGTGTGTCTTGGTATCTTGTTGCTTTTGGTCTTTGTGTTTCATCCGGAGGTTTCTCTTAAATGTCTTTCAGTCTAAGGTGGATCTTCTAGTAAGGCACAGAGAAGTTGATTGGAATCTGTGTGTGTGAAAGTGGACCTTGTTTCCTGGTGGACTTCACGTATATTATTGGGGCCTCCACATGTCACTATTTGTGAGTGTTTTCTCTATAGATGAGATTTCAGATTTCCTGCTTGTATGAAAATATCCAATATCATATTTCCTGATTTCACCCTAAAAAGTTTTAAATTCCTACTCCTTTACCACCCGTTGAAGTGGCACTTTCAGTGATGACTGCAAAGCTGGGCTTATTAAATGGCTGTGCAGCAGGGAGAGTGTCACCTTGACAGCTTCCCAGGGAAATTTCACAGGAGGAAAAGGTGCTCACAGGAGAGGAATGAGTGAATTGGGAGGATTGGAGGCAGTGATTGTGGTGTGGAGGGGCATTGTTGAGTATTGCTAATCCATTTTAGTTGCTGGAACATAATTTGTGTGAATTCAGATGTTCCAAAGATAAAGACCAAAGTTAAGTTAAAAGTTGGTAATTTTGGGACATGTATCTGAATGCGCTTCTGTTAGAAAAGTTTGTGCATAGTTTTTCTTGTCCATCATGGTTTAGTGCAGTTTTTTATTTTTTATTGATTGATTGATTTGTAGAGAGGAAGGGAGAGGGAAAAACATTGATTTGTTGTTTACTTATTTACAGATTCATTGGTTGACTCTTGTATGTGCCCTGACTGGGGTTTGAACCTGCAATCTTGGTGTATTGGTACAATACTCTTTATCAACTGAGCTATCGGGCCAGGGCAGTTTAGTGTAGTTTAAATAACTATTTTGTGAGTCCTAGAACACTTAATTTGTAAATATGTCTTTCTCACTTCTGTCAACAAAATAGTTGTAGGTACCTGGTAAAGGATCTTGTTCTGTTTTCCACTGAAAAATCTGTGATGCTCATAGAGGTGATATAACCCATTTTCCATTACAAACTGACATCAGTGCCCAGTGACTATATACACACCTATCTACTTTTCTGTTTTCCACTAAACTGTATGTCTTGGTGACCGCTCCTTAGCAATGTACAGGGATCTTCCTCATGGCTCTTTTCAATTACAGTAGGTCCTCCGTTACGTCGGAGAGCCATTCCTACGGCGTGACGACACAATTTTCGCCTTAAGTAGGAACCCACCTACATAAGCACCTACATCACTCACAGAGCACATACACAGCAGTAATGAAGTGAAACAGTAAAAAAAATGTAAAAGAAAGATAACAATTCCTGACCTTTACTTGTGGTAAATAAATAATAACAAACATAAAGCACATATGTACATACGTCAAAATGATGGAACTTTTTTTTTATTTTTATAAATAGGAGATGGTGATGTAACCACGAAATGACGTACATCGAGTCTGACGTCACCCGAGGACTCTCTGTATATAAAGTTCAATTGTGTGGATGTAGCATATTAGTTTGTTCAGTAGTCAGTCATTTGGACATTTGGGTTGTTTCTACATTTCTGCTATCAGAAATAATAATTGCAGTGGTCCATATATGTGTTATCTGTGTGTCATTGGGATAGATGCCAACAGTAGGATTGGGTCAAATCTTTTTTAAAAAATATTTTATGAATATCAATGAGGAAGGGAGAGGGAGATATAGAAACATCATTGATGAGAATCATTGATCAGCTGCCTCCTGCACACCCCCTACTGGGGATCGAACCCACAACCTGGGCATGTGCCCTGATTAGGAATCGAACTGTGACCTCCTGGTTCATAGGTTGATACTCAGCCGCTATGCTACACCTGCCAGGAAAGATTGAGTATATCTTAGTGCCTGTGTAATTCTGTGGGATGCCAACAGATTACCCTCCATGGCTTTGTACCATTTTCATTCCTACCAGCAAGCAGTATGTAAATGTTTCTCCTACAGTCTTGCCAGAGTAGTATATTCCCAACTACATGGATTTTTGTCCATCTGATGGGTGAGAAATGGTGTGTCTCAGTGTAGTTTTAAGTGTGAGGTTGAATATCTTGTCAGGTAAGGGCCTCTTTGGCTTTCCTTTTTCTGTCCTTATCTCACCCATTTTTGTCTCCTTTCAGAAGCTCTTTTGAAAAATGTTAGTTATTAACCTTTATGATAAGACTAATTTATCTTCCTACTGTGTGGTTCTGGCTTCTTGACAACTCCTTGAGTCCCTGGTCTCTTGCTCCATCTCTATGGCTCTCAGCCAGCTTCACAGATGGCCTTTTGGCCTTCTGCATTCCAGGGTTATATCTGTGGTTGCTTGGCTTCTGTGTGTTTATGGTGCACTTTTCTCTCTTCGTTTCTTAAGAGTATCCTCTGAAACTTTGAGAGATTTGTGTGAGATGTAAATTCTGAGCCCATACATGAATGTAAATGTCAGTTGGTTTTCTTGGGTACAGGGTTCAAATTATTTTTCCTCAACATTAAAGGCATCACCTCTTATTTAAGTGTTGATGGAAGAATAAGTCTTAATAATACCTCTTCAGTTTTTTCAAAAGGACTTTTAAAAATGCACTTAATTTTTTTGAACAGAGGGTACAATGATTTCTCATATACCCCCTTCCTCTCCCTAGCCTCCACCACTAGTATAGTCTCACATGAGAATGTACATTTGTTACAATTGATGAACGTACACTGACACTGCATCATCACCCAGGGTCCAGTGTTTTCCTTATGGTTCACTCTGTGTTATACATTCTGTGGGCTTTGACAAATGTAAAATGACATTTATCCACAATTATAGTATAGTACACAGTAGTTTCACTATCCTAAAAATCCCTGTGCTCCAGCTGTTAATCCCTCCCCCACCCTCAACCACTGACATTTTTTTAATTTTTAAATTAAGTTGACATTCAATATTATATTAGTTTCAGGTGTACAGTGTAGTAGTTAGACACTTATATAATTTACAAAGTGATCCCCCGATAAGTCCAGCACATAGTTATTACAATATTTTTTACTATACTAGAGGCCTGGTGCACGAAATTCGTGCATGGATGGGGGGGGGGTCCCTCAGCCTGGCCTACACCCTCTCCAATCTGGGACCCGTCAGGGGATGTCCAACTGCTGGTTTAGGCCCGATGCTGCAGTCAGACATCCCTCTCGCAATCCGGGACTGCTGGCTCCTAACCACTTGCCTGCCTGATCGCCCCTAACCGCCTCTGCCTGCCAGCCTGATGCCTCAAACTGCTCCCCTGCCGGCCCATTCACCACCAACTGCCCTCCCCTGCCGGCCTGATCGCTCCTAACCGCCACTGCCTTGGCCCCCGCCACTGTGGCTTTGTCCGGAAGACATCTGGTCTAATTAGCATATTACCCTTTTATTAGTATAGATTCCCTGTACTATACTTTAATATGCCCATGACTATTTTGTAACTGCCAATTTGTACTTCTTAATCCCTCCAGCCCATTGGCTTTTTATTGTCTTCACTAGGGTTCCTCAGCCTGGCCTGCGGAGATCAGGCTGAAACCGGCTCTCTGACATACCCCGAGGAGTCCCGGATTGCGAGAGGGCACAGGCTAGGCCGAGGGATTTGTGCACCAGGCCTCTAGTCTATATATATATAAAAGCCTAAGTGACCATTCGACCATTCGACCATTAGCTATGATGTGCGCTCACCGCCAGGGGGCAGACGCTCTGACCGGTAGGTTACCTTGCTGCTGGGGTCCAGATGATTGGGACTGGGCGAGACACACTGGACTCACTCTGGAGCCCTCCTGCGGTCCCTCAGCCTGGCCTGCACCCTCTTGCAATCCGGGATCCCTCCGGGGATGTCGGAGAGCTGCAGGCCAGGCCGAGGGACCCCACTGGTGCACAAATCCGTACACCAGGCCTCTAGTATGCATATAAGATCTTTGGTTAATCTCTTCCTGCGCTCCTCCCTCCCCCCTTCCCTCTGAGATTCATCAGTCTGTTCCATGTTTCCATGCTTGTGGTTTCCACTCCTGTGTTGAATGTCTGACCCCTGGTGGTCAGTGTGTGTCATAGCTACCAGACAGTGGGATGATCAGCCGGTCGCTTAGGCTTTTATATATATAGATAGAATATAGTTTTGCCTTTTCCAGAGTATCATATACTTAGACTCATACAGTAAGTAGTCTTATCAGATTGGTTCTTTCTTGGTAATATGCACTTAAGGTTTATCTGTCTTTTCATGGCTTGATATCTCATTTATCTATTTTTTAATATGGAATGTATTCTATTGTTTGGACATAGTACAGTTTATTTATTTACTCCCGACTGAAGGGATATCTTGGTTACTTCCAAGTTTTGGATGTTTTCAACTCACTTGGGTTAATGCTAAGTGTAAGAGATCCTTCATTTTTACAGCCAAATAATATTCCATTGTGTAAATGTACCACTGCTTTTTTATCTACTGATGGGCACTCAGGCTGTATTTATATCTCATCTATAGTAAATAATGCTGCTGTGAACATAGGGATGCATATATTCTTTCTGATTGGTGTTTTGGTATTCTTAAGATAGATTCCATTTTTAAGCTTTTGAGGAAACTCCATACTGTTTTCTACAGTATGGCCTGCACCCTCTCGCAATCCGGTCACTCATATACCAGCAGAGTATTAGGGTTCCCTTTTCTCCACATCCTCACCAGCACTTGCTGTTTCTTGATTTATTGATGATAGCCATCCTGGCAGGAATGAGATGATACCCCATTGTAATTTTAATTTTATTTTAATTTTCTCTGATGATTAATGATGTTGAGCATTTTTTCATATGCCTGTTGGCCATCTGTGTGTCCTTTTTAGAGAAGTGTCTATTCAGGTCCTTTGTCCAGTTTTTTATTGGATTGTTTTCCTGCTTTTGATTCCTTCAAGTGTATTCTTTTTTTAAAATATATATATTTTTTTTATTTCAGAGAGGAAGGGAGAGGGAGAGATAGAAACATCAATGATGAGAGCTCAGAGCTTCTGTTCCACTAACACGAATGAGTGGCATTGTCACTGCATACAAACACAGGCACAAGAAAGCTATTGTTATATCAGGAAGCCCCAAATTTCAGACTGCCACGTGGTAGACACAGGCTGAGGGTGTTACATGCAGTAGCTCATTTAATCCTTGTAACAGTCCTAGCATGTACAAATACTGCTATCACCAGGTTTGGGGAGCCTCTGGGAACCCTAGTGGCTGAGTCGAGGCTTGGTCCTCAATACTGTGTACTCCCAGTGGCACGTCTGCAGTCAACAAGTAGATTGCTCACAGGCACATACAAAACTCTGGGGATGCGTGATTGGGAGGGCACCATGGGCAGGGCCGTCAGGCAGCCCATGATAATGTCACAGGTGATGTGAAGGCTCTCCCCACCCCAGCCGTTGAGGGGTACCCAGCCTACGTGACTGTACCTGAGGGTGGGGCCAGTGTTTCCCTGTGGGTTGGGTATTTGCCTTCTCCCCAGCTGTTGCTACTGGGAGGGGCCTGAGTCCCTTAGGAAAAATAGCTGCTGGGGTTTGGTGGTAGGGGTGGGGCGGGGGGGAGGGCACTAATTCCAGGTCTCCTGGCCTTCTCTTTTCCATGTCTCCCACCCCAGCCTCTCTTCAGGCAACTCCAGTCCCCACTGCCCTCTCTCCACAGAAGCCTCAGGTTAGTGCCTGCAAACAAAAATCCTGTGCCCTGGGTTTTTTGTTTTTAACAAAACAAACCAAAAAGTGCCTTTATCTCTGACTGTGTTTTATGGTCCAGAATGTGGTCTATCTTGGTGAATACTCCTTGGGAACTTGAGAAGGTGATGTTGGATAAAGTAGGTGGTAGATATCAGCTATTCAGTTGAACTATGTCCTAGTTGGATCTGTCCATGTATGTGTGATAAAGAGGTATTGAAGTCTTCTGACTATGATAATGGATTCACCTATTGCTCCTTGTAGTTCTGTCAGTTTTGCCTCCTATAGTTTGATGCTCTGTTCTTAGGTATGTACACATCAAGGATTGTTATGTAATATTGGAGAATTGACATCTTTGTCATAGTGAAATGCCTTTATCCCCAGTGACATTTCCTTGCTCTGAAATTTCTTTCTGAAATTAATATAGCTATGCCTGCTTTCTTTTGATCACTGTTAGCATGGCATATCTTTTCCATTTCTTTGTTTTGTTGATTTCATAGAGGAAGAGAGAGATAGAAATATCAATGATGAGAGAGAATCATTGATTGGCTGCCTCCTACATCCCCCCCCCCCCCGCCGCCCCCCGCACACTGGGGATCGAGCCCACAACCTGGGCATGTGCCCTTGACTGGAATCAAACCTGGGACCCTCTAGTCCACAGGCTGACGCTTTATCCACTGAGCCTAACCAGCTAGGGCTAAAGTGTATTTCTTATAGACAGCATACAGTGTGGTTTTGTTTTTTGGAGTATGACAATCTGTTTTAATTGGTGTGTTTAGGCCACTGGTATTTAAGTTGATTTTTGGATTAGTATTTGTCATATTTGCTACTGTATCCTATTTGCCATTGCTTCTTCCCATTTTTGTCTTCTAATTGTTTTCTGCCTTTTATGATTTTAATTGAGCATCTATATATATATATAAAAGCCTAAGCCTGACCATCCAACCAGTAGCTATGACGTGCACTGACCACCAGGGAGCAGATGTTCAACGCAGGAGCTGCTGAGCTGCGGTGACTTGGCAGCTGCAGTTCTTGAGTGACGCACCTGAAAACAGAGAGGAGGGAGCCCGATTCCAGGGTGCATCACCCGAGAATGCCCTCTTGCAATCCGGGACCCCTCAGGGGATGTTGGAGAGCTGGTTTCAGCCCAAACCCCACAGGCCAGGCCGAGGGACCCCACCGGTGCACAAATCTGTGCACCGGGCCTCTGCTTTTACATAATTCCCTTTTTTTTTTTTTTTTGCATGTCGATTACCATTGGTCCTTGAACAATGTGGATTTGAACTGTACAGGTCCACTTATACGTGGATTTTTTTCACTAAATACTGTAAATGTATTTTCTCTTATGACTTAATACCATTTTCTCTACAGTATTATAAAAATACAGAATATAAAACATATATAATATACAGAGTGTTGACTGTTTATGTTATTGAAAAGGCCTCTGGTCAACAGTAGGCTATTAGTTTACTACTAATAGTTTTGCGGGAGTCAGGAGTTAATATGTGGATTTTTGGCTCTGTGGAGTGTTGAGTATCCCAACCCCAGCATTGTTCAAGGGTCAACTTTATATGCTTTTAAAAAACGTTTTTAACCCTAGAATTTGCAATATACGTTTACAGCTATTCCAAATCTACTTTAACATTGCAATACTTCAATGGTAGTAACAATACCTTTTAATACAAAATATTCTAATTCCTTCTCTGATCCATTTGCTAATATTTTGAACAAAATGTTACCCATTTAGTTTTAAATAAGAAAAATTAAAGTTTATTTTATCTTCATTTATTCCATATCTTGGCTATTGTAAATAATGCTGCAGTTAACATAGGAGTGCATATGTCTTTTTGAATTAGTGTCATGGATTTCTTTGGATAAATATCCAAAAGTGGGATTGCTGGGTCATATAGTAATTCTATTTTTAATTTTTTAAGGAACTTCTCTATTATTTTCCACTAGGGGCCCAGTGCACGAATTCGTGCACCTTGAAAGGAACTGTGGGCTGCGAGGCTGCATGGGCACAGGGACGGGTCTCGGACCATCCTCCGCGCCCCGCCCAGCCCCTCCCACCGTGGTCCCCGGTCCCTCTCTGCTAGCAGCCCCACTCCTGCCACCGCCGCTCCCACGCGCTGATGGGGCTGGCGCCAGCAGCGGGTGCGAGTGGAGGCTACTGCCCCGATCACCCTTCCAGGAGCAGGGGGAGGTGGAGAAGCCCTCAGGGGCAAACAGGGCTGGCCCCGGCTGTGGATGCGAGCAAGGCCATCACCAGCAGTGGGTGCAAGAGGTGGCTGCTGGCCCCAATCACCCCTCAGGAGCAGAGTGACGTAGAGAAGCCCTGAGAGGCAATCGGGGCCGGCAGTGGGTCGGTGCGGGGCTGGTGTGGGCACCAGGTGCAAGCACCGGACAGGACCATGGCGCTCGGGAGCAAAGAATTTTCAGTAACCACCAGGGGCTTGCCCCATGACAGCGACCAGTGCCCCGCCTTGGTCTGTCAACCCCACTCACCACCTGCTCCACCATCCCACTGTGGCCGACACCCTCCATGTTCCACGTGCGCCCCATGGTGGTCAGCGCACGTCGTAGCGACCGGTTGTTCAGTTGTTCTGCCGTTCGATCTATTTGCATATTTGGGTTTTATATATATAGATGGTGGCTGTACCAATTTGTAATCTCACTTTTACAATAGTCCATGAGCACTTGGTTGTTGATTTATTGATGATATTTATCCTGATAGGTGTGAGGTGGTATCCCATTGTAGTTTTGATTTGCATTTCCCTGTTGATTGGTGATTTTGAGCATCTTTTCATATGTCTATTGGCCATCTATATGTCTTCTTGGGGAAAAAAGTCTATTCAGGTCCTCTTTTTTGTTTGTTTGTTTTTTGGTGTTCAGGTGTGTATTTGGGGATTAACTCCATATTGGATGTATCACTTATGAATAATTTCCTTTCCCATTTAGTGGGTTGTCTTTTTGTTTTGTTAATGGTTTCCTTTGATCTGCAAAAACTTGTTTATTTTTTTTCCTTTTTTTTTTAAATTTCTTTATTAAGGTATTACATATGTGTCCTTATTACCCCATTATCCCCCACCTGCCATTCATGCCCACACCACCCTGTTGTCTGTGTCCATTGATTAGGCTTATATGCATACATATAAGTCCTTCGGTTGATCTCTCCTCCTTACCCCCACCCTCCCCTACCTGCCCTGACGTTTGACGTTCTGATGGATGTTTCCCTGTCTCTGAATCTATTTTTGTTCATCAGTTTATGTTATTCATTATATTCCACAAATGAGTGAGATCATGTGATATTTATCTTTCTCTGCCTGGCTTATTTCACTTAGCATAATGCTCTCCATCTCCATCCATGTTGTTGCAAATGGTAAGAGTTCCTTCTTTTTTACCGCAGCATAGTATTCCATTGTGTAGATGTACCACAGTTTTTTAATCCACTCATCTGCTGATGGGCACTTAGGCTGTTTCCAAATCTTAGCTATGGTAAATTGTGCTGCTGTGAACATAGGGGTGCATATATCCTTTCTGATCCATGTTTCTAGTTTCTTGGGATATATTCCTAGAAGTGGGATCACTGGGTCAAATGGGAGTTTCATTTTTAGTTTTTTGAGGAAATTCCATACTGTTCTCCACAGTGGCTGCACCAGTCTACATTCCCACCAGCAGTGCACGAGGGTTCCTTTTTCTCTGCATCCTCGCCAGCACTTGTCATGTATTGATTTGTTGATGATAGCCATTCTGACAGGTGTTGGATGGTACCGCATTGTCGTTTTGATTTGCATCTCTCTGATGATTAGTGACTTTGAGCATGTTTTCATATGCCTCTTGGCCTTCCTTCTGTCTTCTTTCGAAAAGTGTCTATTTAGATCAGTTGCCAATTTTTTGATTGGATTGTTTATCTTATTTTTGTTAAGCTGCATGAGTTCCCTGTAAATGTTGGAGATTAAACCCTTATTGTTGATATCATTGGCAAATATGTTCTCCCATGCAATGGGCTTTCTTGTTGTTTTATTGATGGTCTCCTTTGCTGTGCAAACGCTTTTTATTTTGATGTAGTCCCATTTGTTTATTTTCTCTTTAGTTTCCATTGCCCTAGGAGCAGTATCAGTGAAGAAATTGCTTCGGCATATATCAGAGATTTTTCTGCCTGTGGATTCCTCTAGTATTTTTATGGTATCTCGTCGTATGTTTAAGTCCTTGATCCATTTTGAGTTTATTTTTGCGTATGGTGTAAGTTGGTGGTCTAGTTTCATTTTTTTGCATGTATCTGTCCAATTTTCCCAACACCATTTATTGAAGAGACTGTCTTGACTCCATTATATGTTCGTTCATGCCTCCTTTGTCAAATATTAATTGAGCATAGTGATTTGGGTTGATTTCTAGGTTCTCTATTCTATTCCACTGATCTATATGTCTGTTCTTGTGCCAGTACCAGGCAGTTTTGAGAACAGTGGCTTTGTCATACAGCTTGAAATCTGGTATTGAGATCCCACCTACTTTGTTCTTCTTTCTCAGGATTGCTGTGGCTATTCAGGGTCTTTTTTTTATTCCAGATGAATTTTTGGAGAGTTGTTTCTAGGTCTGTGAAATATGCCGTTGGTATTTTAATGGGGAGTGCATTGAATCTATAGATTGCTTTGGGTAGTATAGACATTTTATTTAATGATGTTGATTCTCCCAATCCATGAACATGATATGTTCTTCCATCTGTTTACGTCTTCCTCTATCTCTTTTTTCAGTGTCATGTAGTTTTCCGCGTATAGGTCTTTTACCTCCTTGGTTAAGTTTATTCCCACGTATCTTAATTTTTTTGGTGCAATGGTAAATGGGATTGCTTTTTTAGTCTCTCTTTCTGTAAGTTCACTATTGGTGTATAGAAATGCCATAGATTTCTTGGCGTTAATTTTGTATCCAGCTACATTGCCGAGTTCATTTATTAAGTCTATTAGTTTATTTATTTATTTATTTATTTTTAAATATATTTTTATTGATTGTTTACAGAGAGCAAGGGTGAGGGATAGAGAGTTAGAAACATGGATGAGAAACATCTATCAGCTGCCTCCTGCACACCTCCTACTGGGGATGTGCCTGCAACCAAGGTACATGCCCTTGACCAGAATCGAACCTGGGACCTTTCAGTCTGCAGGCCGACGCTCTATCCACTGAGCCAAACTGGTTAGGGCTCTATCAGTTTTTTGAGGGAGTCTTTCTGGTTTTCCATGTACAGTATCATGTCATCTGCAAATAAGGATAGCTTTACTTCTTTTCCAATTTGGATGCCTTTTATTTCTTCTTCTTGTCTAATTGCAATGGCTAATACTTCCAGTACTGTGTCGAACAGGAGTGGTGAGAGTGGGCATCCCTGTCTTTTTCCTGTTCTTAGGGGAAATGGTTTTAGTTTTTGCCCATTGAGTATGATGTTAGCTGTGGGTTTATCATATATAGCTTTTATTATGTTGAGGTATGATCCTTCTATTCCCACCTTGCTGAGAGTTTTTATCAAGAAAGGGTGTTGGATTTTGTCAAATGCTTTTTCTGCATCAATTGATATGACTCTGCGATTTTTATCTCTCAATTTGTTTATGTGATGTACCATGTTTATTGATTTGCGGATATTGTACCATCCTTGCATTCCTGGGATAAATCCTACGTGGTCATGGTGTATGATCTTTCTGATGTAGTGCTGGATCCGATTTGCTAGAATTTTGTTGAGGATTTTGGCATCTATGTTCATGAGGGATATTGGCCTGTAATTATCTTTCATTGTGTTGTCTTTATCTAGTTTTGGTATTAGGGTGATGCTGCATTCATATAATGAGCTTGGAAGTGTTCCTTCCTCTTAAATTTTTTGGAATACTCTGAGGAGGATAGGTTTTAGTTCTTCCTTGAATGTTTGGTAAAACTCCCCTGTGAAGCCGTCTGGTCCCGGGCTTTTGTTTGCTCGAAGCTTTTTGATGACTGCTTCAATTTCTTCTATAGTTACTGGCATATTGAGATGTTTAGATTCTTCCTGATTGAGTTTTGGAAAGTTATATTTTTCTAGGAATATGTCCATTTCCTCCAGGTTGTCCAGTTTGTTGGAATAGAGTTGTTCGTAGTATTTTTTAACAATCCTTTGTATTTCAGTGGGGTCTGTTGTTATTTCACCTCTTTCATTTCTGATTTTGTTTATTTGGGTCCTCTCTCTTTGCTTCTTGGTGAGCCTGGCTAGAGGTTCATCAATCTTGTTTATCCTTTCAAAGAACCAGCTATTGGTTTTGTTGATCTTTTGTATTGTTTTTTTTGGTCTCAATGTCGTTTATCTTCGCTCTGATCTTTAGTATTTCCTTCCTTCTGCTTACACTGGGCTTTTCTTGTTGCTCTTTTTCTAATCTTTGAGTTGTTGGGTTAGGTAATTTATTACCATTGTTTCTTGTTTTTTGCAGTAGGCTTGTAGAGCTATGAACTTCCCTCTCAAGACTGCTTTGGCTGTGTCCCATAGATTTTGGATTGTTGTGTTTTCATTGTCACTTGTTGCCGTGATGTTTTTTTTTCTTCCTTGATCTCTCTGGTAAACCAGTCATTGTTTAATAGCATGCTGTTTAGTCTCCATGTGTTTGATTTTTTTGTATTGTTTTTATTGTAGTTGATTTCCATTTTTATGCCACTGTGATCTGAGAAGATGCTTGATATGATTTCTGTCTTCTTGAATTTGAAGAGACTTTGCCTATGTCCCAACATATGGTCTATCTTTGAAAATGACCCATGTGCCCTTGAGAAGAATGTATATTCTGGGGTGAAGTGCTTTGGGGTGAAGTGTTCTGAAGTTGTGAATTCCATCTGGTCTAGTGAGTCATTTAGGATTGATGTTTCTTTGCTGATTTTTTATTTAGAGGATTTGTCCCATGGTGATAGTGGGCTATTAAAGTCTCCTACTATGATTGTATTGCTGTCAATCTCTCCTTTGATACCCTCCAGGAGTTTTTTTTATGTATTTGGGTGCTCCTGTATTGGGTGCGTATATGTTTACCAGAGTTATTTCTTCTTGTTGGATTGCTCCCTTTAGTATTATGAAGTGGCCTTCCTTATCTCTTGTTATGTCCTTCAGTTTGAGATCTAATTTGTCAGATAGAAGTATTGCTACCCCAGCTCTTTTTTCATTTCCATTCGCCTGAAAAACCTTTTTCCATCCCTTCGCCCTCAGTCTGTGTGCGTCTTTTTTTCTGAGGTGGTTTTGTGTAGACTGCAGATATATGGATCCTGTTTTCTTTTCTTTTTTTTAAACATATTCATATTTATAAATCTTAAGTGTACAATACTTCATTATTGACTATAGTTACAGTGTTGGTAGACACTCTTACAGTCCCTCTTCTTCTTTTTTTTAAAATATATTTTATTGATATTTTACAGAGAGGAAGGGAGAGGGATAGAGAGTCAGAAACATCGATGAGAGAGAAACATCGATCAGCTGCCTCCTGCACACCCCCTACTGGGGATGTGCCTGCAACCAAGGTACATGCCTTTGACTGGAATCGAACCTGGGACCTTTTAGTCTGCAGGCCGACGCTCTATCCACTGAGCCAAACCGGTCAGGGCTGGGTCCTGTTTTCTTATCCACTCACCTACCCTATGTCTTTTGATTGGGTCATTTAATCCATTTACATTTAAAGGTATTATTGATAGGTACTTGTTTGTTGCCATTTTTATTCTTTACCCCTGTGTTCCTTCTTCGCTTCCTATTTCTTTTTTTTACAGCAGACCCTTTAGCATTTCTTGCATTGCTGGTTTGGTGGTAATAAATTCCCTTAGTCCTTTTTTGTCTGTGAAGCTCCTGATTTCACCTTCAATTTTGATTGATAGCCTTGCTGGGTACAGTATTGTTGGATTCAGACCCTTCCTTTGCATGACTTTGTATATTTCATTCCATTCCCTTCTGGCTTGATGTTTCTGTTGAGAAATGACTTGCTAGTCTGATGGGGGTTCCTTTGTAGGTAACTTTCTGTCTCTCTGGCCGCTTTTAAGATTCTTACTTTGTCATTGGTGTTTTCCAGTTTAATTATAATGTGCCTTGGCGTCGGTCTTTTGGAGTTCATTTTGCTTGGGACTCTGTGAGCTTCTTGGATTGGTGTGGGTTTTTTCTTCCCTATATTAGGGAAGTTTTCTGTCATTATTTCTTCAAACAGGTTTTCTATTCCTTGCTCAGTTTCCTCTCCTTCTGGAACCCCTATTATGCGGATGTTGTTTTGTTTCGTGTTGTCTCAAAGTTCCCTTAGGCTCTCCTTCTGCTTTTTAATTTTTTTTTCTAGCAGCTGCTCTCCTTGGGTACTTTTTCCTACCTTGTCTTCTAGCTCACTGATGCGGTCCTCTGCTTCTTCTAGTCTACTCTTGATGCTTTCTATTGAGTTCTTTACAGCAGCAATGTCATTTTTCATTTCTTCTTGGTTCTTCATTTCCTCTTGGTTCTCATTCATATTGTCGAATTTGTCTTCCATTCTTTTCATCCACCTAGTGACCATTTCTCTGAATTCTTTCTCTGACAGGTGGCTTGCCTCCATTTCGTTTACTTCCTTTTCTGGCGATGCCTGCTTTTCATTCATATGTAGGCTATTTCTTTGTCTCCCCATGGTCTCTCTTCTCCGGATGTCTGGTTATGTAGTTCTCTCTCTCCTGTGTTGTTTTGAAGGCACAAAATACAACACAACCAGGTACAACACACAAGGCACTGAACAGAAATGTATTCACGATATTAATAACCCCAAATAAAGGTGATTACCAGAGAAATGCAAATTAGGGGATAGGAGAGAAAGAAGAGAAAAAAAATAATAAAGGAAAAAAAGAAAGGAGTGCCAAAATGAAATTGGGAAAAGGGAAAAAAAAGCAAGAGAGAAAAGGAAGACAATAAGAAAGAAAAGGGGAACAAACTATATATATGGGGAGAAAACTGCAATAGAACAGCCACTAATCCCAGCAAATGCCAGCAACAAGTATCTGTAGATGAATACAAACTACAAACAACAAGTAATATCAAATGAGGCGAGGGAAAACAGAAGCAAAAACAAAGCAAACAAACAAACAAAAAAAGAATAAGCAAAACAATCTCACAAACAAGCATAAAAAATCGATATAATCAACATTCAAGCAAACAACAACAAAAGGACAGAGAAAAACAATATTTTGGATAGTGAAGACAGATAAGAGAGAGGTGTGTATGAACTCAGAGCAGGGGATTGGAAATTAGACAGGGTGAAATTTTAACGGGGTAAAAAGAAAGAATGGGGAAAATCTAAAGCAGGAGAAGGGTAAGAGAAACAGGACAACAAAAGGGGAAACGTTAGTTAGAGAGTGATGGTGTAAAGGTAGAGTTGAGGTAGAGTAGAACGATGCTAAAGGAAAGATGAAAATGTAGAACACTAATCTCAAAGTCAAATAGAAAATAAAATGACACTTTTTAAAAAAAAAGGTAAAATAGTAGTAGTAATAATACTGATTAAAAATAAAAATGTAATAATTAAAAAGGTAAAATCGAGTGAGGAAAAAAGAAAAACAATAGTTTCTTAAGTAAAAGATGAAAAAATATATATAAAAAATAAAAATAAAATGTGCAGTAGTGAAGGTCATTCACTTCCTCTACTCTTCTGTTTGGCACGCCTGTTTCCCAGTCAGGACAGTATTGCAGTTCCCTGCGTTCCACTGCTCCTCAGTGTTGTAAGCCAGTCCTGATTTTTACACAGGCGGTTTGTCTTACTTTTTGTATTCCTTTATTTGTGATTACACCAGAGCCAATTTGTGATTCAACCCCTGCGTGGCAGTGTTTATGGATTGACCTCCAGGTCTATAGGTTCTCTCTAGCCTGTGCTTAGATCCTGCTTTTCCTGTGGCACTCAATACCGGTTTGTGGGAGTGGGCTGCCCCAGAGCTCGTTCTCCGACGGTCACCCCCCACTCCGATCCCAAGGTTCCAGAAAAACAACTTGCCCCTGCAGTCTCCTAGGGTGTCCCCAACTGGGTGATCCCATGCACTGGGCTCAGCAATCAGAAGCAAGGATTTAAAGAGGAGAAAGCGCAAGTGTGCGAACTCCGGGGATGCGCATAAGTCTGTGCAGTCCTTCCTCTCCCCCCCCCCCACCCCCCCCCCCCCGTGTCCAAGCAGCCAGCACACTTTTAAAATTTTTAGGCTATCCTTTTGCGTCAGATCAAAATGGGTTGGTTTTTAGAGATCCCTTCTGTTAGCAGCTTTGAGGATCCCCTTCCGCATTCACAGATCACGCCAACCCCAACAGCCACAGATTTTTCTAGGCGCTGATTTCCCCCAGTCCTCCAGCTCCCACAGTGTGCGCGTTTCTCTGTCCTTCCAGGACCAGAGACCTCACTTTATCACAGGCGAAATCTGACCTTTCCATGGTGGAGTGTAGAGCTCTTCGGAATCCGCGTGTTTGCGCCAATTGGGGACCGGTGCTCTGGGGTTCGCAGATGTTCGGTGGGTGCTGCAGTTGTAGATTTTCAGGCTTCCGATAACATCCACTTTACCCTTCAAGATGGCACAGTCTCCGCGTCCAAGCCAGTGGCTCTGGGAGGGAACCCAGCAGCAGTGGGGGCTGCCCTGTCAGGGGAGCCCCGTCCAGCAGTCCCCCACCTTCTCCTGGAGTATAGCTGTCCCTCAACTCACTAACAAACACTCCTCGTGCGACCCTCAGCTGTTCTTTCTGTCTACTCCAGGACAAGGCTCCGGATACATCTCTCTATTCCGCCGCCATTTTTTTTTTCTGCAAAAACTTTTTTAGTTTATTTTTTCTTTTGTTTCCCTTACCTGAGGAAACATATTTAAAAAATACTGCAAAGAGCGATGGCAAAGAGTTTACTGCCTATGTTTTCTTCAAGGAGTTCTATGGTTTTAGGTATTACATTGATGTCTTTATTCCATTTTTAGTTTATCCTTGTATATGTTGTAAGAAAGTGATCTAGTTTATTTATTTATTTTTTTTGCACGTATTTGTCCAGTTTTCCCAATACCATTTGTTGGAGAGACTAATCTTAACCCCATTGTATTTTCTTGCCTCCATTGCCATAGATTACTGACCATGTAAGTGTGGGTTTATTTCTGGGCTATTCTGTTCCGTTGATCTGTGTGTCTGTTTTTATGCTAGTACCATGCTATTTTTATTACTGTAGACTTATAATATAGTTTAATAACAGGTAGCATGATATCCAACTTTGTCCTTCTTTCTCAAGATTGCTTAGGTTATTCAAGGTCTTTTGAGGTTCCATATAAATTTTAGTATTATTTGTTCTAGTTCTGTGAAAATGCCATTGGTATATATTTTTTTATTATTATTTCTTTACTGATTTCAGAAAGGAAGGGAGAAAGATAGAAACATCAATGATGAGAGACGATCACCGATTGGCTGCCTCCCGCACGCCCCCTACAATCCAGGCATGTGCCCTCGGCCAGAATTGAATCTGGGACTCTTCATTCCGCAGGCTAATGCTCTGTCCACTGATCCAAGCTGGCTAGTGCCATTGGTATTTTGATAGGGATGGCATTGAAACTGATCGATTGCTTTGGTTAGTACGGCCATTTTAATGATGTTAATTCTTCCCATCTATGAGCACAATTGGTTTCTGAATTTCTCCTTCTAATATTGTTGTTACTAGTATATAAAGAGGCAACTGATTTCTGAATATTAATTTTATATTCTTCACTGAATTAATTTATTAGTTCTAATAGGTTTCTTTGGGTGGATTCTTTAGGGTTCCCTATATATAGAATCATGTCATCTGAAGAAGTTTTACTTCTTCCTTTCCAATTTCAATGCCTTTTGTATCTTTTTCTTGTTTGATTTCTATGACTAGGACTTCCATTACTGTGTTGAATAAAGGTGGTGAAAGTGGACAACTCTGTCTTGTTCCTTTTCTTTTTTCTTTTCCCTTTCTTTTCTTAAAGAAGATGCTTTCTTTTGATAAGATTTTTATTCTTCATTTTGTTTCTGTGGTGTATCATACTAATTGATTTGTGGATATTGAACCAGCCTTTCATCCCAGGAATAAATCCCACTTGATAGAATGGCTATCTTTTTAATTAATTGTGCATTTGCTTTGCTAATACTTTGTTGAGGATTTTTGCATCTGTGTTCATCAGGGATATTGGCCTATAATTTATTTTTTGTAGTGTTTTTGTCTAGTTTTGGTATCAGGGTAATGTGGGCCTCAAAGTGAATTTTGGAGCTTTCACTGTTCAGTTTTTTGGAACAGTTTGAGGAAGATAGGTATTAATTTTTATTTCAATGTTTGGTAAAATTCACCTGTGAAGCCATCTGGTTCAGGAATTTTGTTTGTTGGGAAGTGTTTTTGAATACTTATGTGATTTTTTTTTTTCTTTATTGATTAAGGTATTACAAATGTGTCCTTATCACCCCATTGTTCCCCCAAACCCCCAGTCTTGTCCTCACCCTCACCCCCTGTTGTCTACGTCCATCGCTACTTATGTGATTCTGCTATTAGTTATTGGTCTGTTCAGTTTTTTTCTTTCTTCTTGACTCAGTCTTGGAAGATTGTATGTTTCTAGGAATTTATCCATTTCTTTCAGGTTGTTCATTTTGTTGGCATATATAATTGTTTATAGTATTACCTTATAACCCTTTGCTTTTTTTTTTGTGATGTTTGTTGTCACTTTTCTTCATTTATGATTTTATTTATTTGGGCCCCCTCTTTTTTTTCTAGATGAGTTTGGTTAAAGGTTTATCAATGCTGTTCATCTTTTCAAAGAACCTCCTCTTGGTTTCCTTGACCTTTTTTTGTTTTGTTTGTTTATTTAGACTATTGCATTTACTTCTACCCTAAAATTATTTTGTTCCTTCTACTCACTTTTAGGTTTTAAAGTTCTTTGTCTAGCTCCTTTAGGTGAAAGTTTAGGTAGAATATTTGAGAATTTTTTTGTTTCTTGAGGTAGGCCTGTATTACTATAAATTTCCTTCTCAGGACCCTTTGGCTGTATCCCATTGATTTTTGGGTCATTGTGTTTTTAGTTTTCTTCTTGTAATGGATTTCTAGTTTCATACCATTGTGATGAAAGAATGTTCTTGATGTGACTTCAGTCTCTTTAAATTTATTGAGACTTGTTCTGTAGCCAAATATGTGGTCTGTCCTGGAAAATGTTCCATGTGCACTTGAAAAGAATGTATGTTTTGCTTTTGGGTGAAATGTCCTAAATATATCAATTAAATCCATTTGGCCTAATATGTCATTTAAGGCCACTGTTTCCTTGTTGATTTTCTTTCTTGATGATGTATTTATTGATATCAATGGAAAAGTCCCCTATTATTATTATACTAGAGGCCCGATGCACGAAGATTTGTGCAAGAATAGGCCTTCCTTCCCCTGGCTGCTGGCACCACCTTTGCTCCAGCCCAGAGCCACCTTTCTGCCTTCTCTCCGGCCTGGAGCCGCCTTCCGCCTCTTGCCTTGTTTGTGTCAATTTGCATATTCCCTCCGTATTGGCTGTGGGTGGATGCTACCATCTTTGTCTCGGAGTTATGGTCAATTTGCAAATTTCGTCTTTATTAAATAGGATTTTTTGTCAATCTCCTCCTTTCTGTTCATCAGTATGTAATTGCTTTATGTAATTATGTGCTCCTCTGTTGGGTATGTAGATGTTTACAAGAGTTAAATTGTTGGATTGATCTCTTTATCATTATGAAATGTCCTTTTTTGTCCCTTGTTATAGTCATTGTTTTAAAGTCCATTTTGTCTGAAATAAGTAGTTACCCCAGCTTATTTTTTCATTTCTATTTTTATGCAATATCATTTTTACTTCCATTCATCCTGTATGTGACCTTTGATCTGAAGAGGATCTCTTGTAGGCAGCAGCATATGTACATGTCTTGTTTGTTGTTGTTTTTTAACCTATCCAGCCACTCTGTGTCTTTTGATTGGAGCATTTAATCCATTTACATTTAAAGTAGTTATTGATAGGTATGTAGTTATTGCCATTTCATTGTTTTCTGGTTGTTTTTGTAGTTCTGTTTCTTTTTCTTATTTTCTTACTCTCTTTTGTATGTATGTGACTTTCTGTAGTGTTGTTTTTGGATTCTTTTCTATTTCTTTTGTATACTCTTACAGAATTTTAGTTTGTGGTTACCATATGTTTCATATATACCCAGCTATGTTTGAATACATTCTAAAATCAATACAGTTTTATTCACCCTTTATATGTTTATGTTTTTGTCATTATTTTTACTTATTTTCTGTGTGTGCTTATGTATATACCTTAATTTATTGTTGAAATTACCCATGGTCTTCCAACTTTTACCTTTCCTTTTTAAAATCTTTATTGTTGAGAGTATTACAGATGCCACCCCCCCCCCCCCCCATTACCTCCTCCACCTGGTTCCCGCCCCACCCCAGGCCTTCACTGCCCTATTGTCTGTTTCCATGGGTAATGCACATTTCTATGGGTAATGCACATCTATACTAATAAAAGCCTAGGTGGTGTCTTGCCCTCGCATCATCACAAGATGGCTGTCCCCACGTCATCACAAGGTGGCCGCCACAAGATGGCCACCACAAGTTGGCCGGCAGAGGAGGGCAGTTGGGTGCAACCGGGCCTGCAGGAGAGGGCAGTTAGGGGCTACCAGGCCGGCAGGGGAGGGCAGTTGGGGGCGATTGGGCCGGCAGGGGAGTGGTTAGGTTTTGATCGGGCCGGCAGGGGAGTGGTTAGGGGCAATCAGGCAGGCAGGCAGGTGAGCAGTTAGGAGCCAGCAATCCTGGATTGTGAGAGGGATGTCTGACTGCCAGTTTAGGCCCGATCCCGCAGGGGTCCCAGATTGGAGAGGGTGCAGGCTGGACTGAGGGACACCCTCCCAGTTCACGAATTACGTGCACTGGGCCTCTAGTATGCATATCAGTTCTTTGGTTAACCTCTACCCTCTTCCTCCCGCCCACCTTCCCTCTGAGATTCCTCAGTCTGTTCATATTTCCATGCTTCTGGTTCTATTTTTTAAAAATATTTTTTTATTGATCTCAGAGAGGAGGGGAGAGGAAGAGAGAGATAAAATCATTAATGATGAGAGAAAATCATTGATTGGCTGCCTCCTACAAGTCCCCTACTGGGGATCAAGCCCGCAACCCCAGCACATGCCCTTGACCGGAATCTAACCTGGGACCCTTCAGTCGCAGGCTGCCGCTCTGTCCACCAAGCCAAATGGCTAGGGTGCTTCTGGTTCTATTTTATTTGTCAATTTATTTTGTTCATTAGATTCCTCGTTCATTTATTTTGATTTTTAAGTTCAATTGTTGATAGATATGTATTTATTGTCATTTTATTGTTCATATTTTTTATCCTTCTCCTTTTTCTATTTCTTACGAATACCCTTCAGCATTTCATGTAATACGGGTTTGGTGGTAATGAACACCTTTAGCTTTTTCTTTTCTGAGAAGATCTTTATCTGACCTTTAATTCTAAAGGATAGCTTTGCTGGGTTGAGTAATCTTGGTTGTAGGTTCTTGCTTTTTATCACTTTGAATATTTCTTGCCACTCCCTTTTGGCCTGCATAATTTTTGTTGAGAAATTAGCTGATAGTCCTATGGGCGCTCCTTTGTAGGTAACTAAGTGCTTTTCTCTTGGTGCTTTTAAGATTCTCTCTTTGTCTTTAGCCTTTGGCATTTTAATTATGATGTGTCTTGGTGCCTCTTTAGGTTCCTCTTTTTTGGAACTCTCTTTGCTTCCTGGACTTGCAAGTCTATTTCTTTCACCAGGTAGGGGAAGTTTTCTGTCATTATTTCTTCAAATAGGTTCTCAATATCTTGGTCTCTCTCTTCTTCTGGCACCCCATAATGCTAATGTTGGTATGCTTAAAGTTGCCCGAGTGGCTCCTTACACTATCTTTATATTTTTGGATTCTTTTTTCTTTTGCTCTTTGGATTAGGTGTTTTATGCTTCCTCATATTCTATATTGTTGATTTGATTCTTGGAATTCTCTGCTCTACTGTTGCATCCCGTAAATAATTCTTTATTTCAGTTAGTGCATGCTTAATTTCTGGCTGGTCCTTTTTCATGTCTTTGGCATTCTCATTAAGATCCTTGAACATCTCACTAAGTCCCTTGAAGCTCTCATTACTAGTAAGTTTCTTGAGCATCCTTATAATCACAGTTTTGAACTCTGTATCTAATAGTTTGCTTCCATTTTATGTAGTTCTTTTTCTTGAAATTTCTTATGTTCTTTCATTTGTGACATGTTTCTTGGTCTCTGCATTTTGGCTGCTTCCCTGTGTTTGTTTCTATGTATTGGGTAGAGCTGCTATATCTCCTGGACTTGGTAGATGGCCTTGTGTACTAGTGTCCTACAGGGCCCAGTGGCTGAGCCTCTCTTCATCTGAGCTGGGCACTCTATGTGTGCCCCTATGTGGGCTGTGGGCACTGTCTTGTAGTTGAGCCTTGATTGCTGTTGGTGTCACTGGGAGGGATTGACTTCCAGGCCTTTTGGCTGTGAGGACCAGCTGGGAATACAGTGGGAAGAGCAGCTACGCAGGAGACACCCCTAAGGAGCAGGACTTGGTTCAGTGGGGCTTTGGTGCTCACTGAGTCTGCCCCTTGAGTGTGTCACTTGTGGATGTGTAGAGTTGTAATCTGGTGTGGTCTGAAGCTGTCCACTAGGTGCACTGGCTCTAGGACCTCCAGGGAGATGCAAAGTTAGCCACTGCCTGGGGTCACCTGGCAGGAACTACAGAGAGACCTGCAGCTTCCTCCTATCTGTATCAGGTTTAGAAGTGCCCAGGCGAGGCCCAGCTGTGAAGTAAGGTAGTCTGGTGCTAGTGCTGGGTCTTGGGCCTTTTATTGATAGGTTTGGAGCACGCTGGTACCAGCTGCAGGTTGTTTGAGAGATTTGAGCAAAGTCTGAAGCCTGAGCCAGGACAGGCCATTCATATGAAAAAGCTGCTACAAACAGCTTGGGTGGGGCTGCAAATTTTGGGGTAGGGTGGGCGGGGGGTGGTAGTGGTGGTGTTAAATCACCAGGGCAGGGCAAACAGTGTGAGCCAGGTTGATGGAGACTCACATATGGTGCCTGTCAGTCAGCTCTGTGGCAAGGGAGGTTTCAGAATGGGAGCAATGACTTCTGCGAGCACTTTTGTCTGGAGATAGCTGCCCCCAAGTTCTTGCCCTGATGCCAGACAATTTAGTTCCTCCCTGTATATTTCCTGGATCTTTTCAGGCTGCTGCCCCAGTGCTGGAGCTCAGAGGGAGTGAGTCTGACTAAGTCTGTGTGCTGGCCCTTTAAGAGGAACTGCTGGGACTCTGTCAGCCTCTGTGTCACTCAGCCACAATCCCTGCTAGTTTCTACAGATTGAAGTTACAGGGACTTTTCTTCCCAGCACTGAATCCCTGGGCTGGGCGTCTGGTGTGGGGCTGGGACCCCTTGCTCCTTCACAGGAGGCCTCCGCAGCCAAGATATCCTTCCTAATTAAAAGAAGATCATGCCTTTGCCCCTCCTACCAGTCATTGTGCTTTCTTTATTTCTCTAGTTGTAGGACTTCTTTTCAGCTAGATTTCAGGTGATTCTGAATGATGTTTGTTCTGTATTTTAGTTGTAATTTTGATGTGGTTGTGGGAGTGTGTATCACATTTACCTATGCTGCCATCTTGGTTTCCTCCCTCCTTTTTGCCTTTCAACCTTTGTACTAGGTTTGTATTTGGTTAATCCACTGCTTTTACTAAGTGTTGCCCTTTGTCGGAATTTTTTTTCCATGTGTGTATATATATGTATATTTTTTCATTCATTCTAAAGAGAGGGGAAGGAAGAGGGAGGAAGAGAGAGAGAGAGAGAGAAATATTTATGTGAGAGAGAAACATCAATCAGCCACCTCTCGTACAGGTCCCAAATGGGATAGAACCCAAAACCTGGGTATATGCCCTGACTGGACTTGAACCCACAAGAAAAATACATGATCTGAAAATTTAAAAAAAATTACTAAATGTAATTAATAGCAGTTAGACTCCACAAATAAAAAGTATCCAAAATGGAACAACACCACCAACAACAACAATAACAAAACAAAAAAACCTGGGAAAATGAATAGCCTCAGTGATCTGTTGGACACATAACATAAATGAAATTGGACTTCATGAAAGAGAGGACAGAGGGGTAAACGAAAAAACAAATCTGAAACATATAACGGCAGAAATTTTCCAGATGTGGTAAGTATACCAGTACAGCCATACAGCTTACAAGATCAACATAACCAAAGTAAGATAAAAAAACAACAACAAGGAAAACCGTGCCAAGGCACATCCTAATCAAATTTCTGAAAACCACCAACAAAGTATTTTTAAAACTGCCAAAGAATAATAGATATTAAAAATAGAGAAACAGAAAATATTAATTCCAGATTTGTTGTCAGAAACCAGGTCAGCCAGAAGACAGTGCACTAAATCTTTAAGGTGCTGCTGAAAAAAACAGCATCCTACCTGTGAACTCAGCATACCATATTCAGCAAATACCTTCCAACTGCATGACCCTTTGGTTCATGGGATGGCACTCCAGCCACCACTGAGCCACCCCAGCCAGGGCTTTTGTTTATGAGTGTGTGTGTGTGTGTTTAAAATTGATTTTAGAAAAAATAAAAAAAAATAAAATTGATTTTAGAGCTAGAGGAAGGGAGAGGAATAGAGAGGTGGGAACATCCATGGGGGATAAACACTGATCAGCTGCCTCCTGCATGCCCCCTACTGGGGATCAAATCTGCAACCCAGGCATATGTCCTGATCGGGAAATGAATCAGTGACACTCAACCATTGAGTCACACCACCTAGGCCTATATTTTTTTATTCCTCTTTTTGGTCATTTTTACTTAAGGAAGTCCCTCTAACATTTTTTGTAATACTGATTTAGTGATGATGAATTCTTTGCTTATTCTTATCTGGGAAACTATCTCTCATTTGATTCTAAATGACAGCCTTGCTATAGTAACCTTGGATATAGGTCTTTGCCATTAGTCACTTTGAATAGTTCATGCCATTTCCTTGTGCCCTGCCAAATTTCTGTTGAAAATCAGTATACAGTCTTATGGGAGTTCCCTTGTATGTATCTGTTTTTCTCTTGTTACTTTTAAGAATCTCTCTGTCTTTAACTTTTGGCATTTTAATTATGATGTGTCTTGGTGTGTGACACTTTGGGTTCATCTTGTTTGGAGCTCTCTCTGCTTCTTGGACTTGTATGTCTATTTCCTTCACCAAGTTAGGGAAGTTTTCTGTCATTATTTCCTTTAGATACATATTCCATCCCTTCTCTCTTCTCCTTCTGGGACCCCTATTATGTGAATGTTGGTATGTTGGATGTTCTCCCACAGGTCTGTTAAATTTTCCTCATTTGTTAAATTCTTTTTTCTCTTTATTTCTTTTAAGCGTTTTTGCTTCTTTTTCTTCCAAGTCACTGATTTGATCCTCTACTTCATCTAATGTAATACTGATTCCTTCTAGTATAGTCTTCATTTCAGTTATTGCATTTTTTTCTGACTTTTTCAATGTTTTCTATCTCCATTTTTATGCTTCCTATCTCTTTATTGAAGTTCTCACTGAGTTCATCTATTCCTCATAGTTCATTGAGCATTCTCATAACCATTGTTTTGAACACTGTATCTATTAGATTGCTTGGTTTCCCTTTCCATTTTTCTCAAATTTTGTTCTATCATTTGGGACATGCTTTGTGTTTCCTCATGTTGGCTGACTCCTGTGGTTGTTTCTATGTAGTAGATAAGACCTGCTTTGTTTTGGCAGAGTGGCCTTATGTAGTAGGTGCTCAATGAGTGGCACAGTCTCCCTGGTCACCTGAGCCCCGTGCTCCAGGGGTGTCCCTTGTATGGGTTGTGTGCTCTTCCCTGTAGTAATTGGGCCTCAATTGCTGTTGACATCTCAGTGGGTTGTGTTGACCCTCAGGCTGACTGGTTGTGAGGGCTGACTGTGACTACAGAGGACAAGCTATTGTGCAGGGGCTGACCCCATGCAGTGGGAGTTGCTGTAGTGGGGCTCTGGTGTCACCTGAGTCAACCCTTGCATTTTTGAAACTGGGTGTGTGGTGCTCTGGTGTGGTCTGAAGCTGGCCACCAGGTGTGTTGGGTCTGGAGCTTCTTGGGAGGGGCTCCAGTGCAGGCCAAGGTCAGCTGCTGATTGTGCTGTGCTATGTTGTAAACTGAAGCCAGCAGCCACTGGTGCTGGGCTTGGGAACCTTTGGTGGGCCCCATGATGCTAGCTGAGGATTGCTGCCACTTGTGCTGGACTTGTCGCTTTATTGAAGCTGTGTTCCAGTTCAAGACTGGTTGCTGCTTATTCCAGGCTTGGGGTCAGCTAATGGGAGTTACCATGCAAGTTGAGACCAGTTGCCACCTGTGCTCAGCTTGGGTCCGTTTAGCAAGAACTAACTGTAAGGCATGCTGAGGCCGGCTGCTGCTTGTTTGTGGTTTGTGGATCTTGAATTTTGGGAAAGTCTGTAGCACAAGTCTACAGCACAAGTCCAGGCGGGCTGCTGGTGTGGAAAAGCCACTGGAAGAAGCTAGGGCCAGAGTTGGGTGGGTGTGGTCTCTGGGGAATCACCAGGTGGGGCCAGCGGTATTAGCCAGGTTAATCCAGAGTAGATTTGCTTCTCCCTTGCACTGGGCTGGTTGGGAGGAAGGAGAGCTCAGTAAGGGAATGAAAGTGTGGCCTGCCAGCACTTTCATTCTCTTCCCCTCCCTAGAGAGTTGCCCTGACCCCTGACCCTCCAGCCCTTACCTAAAGTTAGTAAATTCAGGTTCTCCTCATGTGTCTCTGGTACTTCTTTAGCTGCTGCCCTTGCTCTACAGCTTAGATCAGGGGTCCTCAAACTTTTTAAACAGCGGGCCAGTTCACTGTCCCTCAGACAGTTGGAGGGCCGGACTATAGTTTAAAAAAAAACAAACTATGAACAAATTCCTATGCGCACTGAGGGCCCGGGAAGAGTCGGCTACTAAGCAGGACAGGCAGCGGCACCCGGCCGGCCGGATAAATGTCCTCGGCGGGCCGCAATTTGAGGATGCCTGGCTTAGAGTGAGAGAGTTTATTAGCAAGTGAGTGTCCACTGGCCCTTTAAGAACGGAGTGTCTCAGTCTCCCGCAGCACTTAGTCTCTCGCATGCCATCCTGTGCTGGTTTTCACAGCCTGATGTCAAGCAGAGTCCTTCTCAGAGCACTGGTGTGTGGTGTAGGTCTCCAACCCCTATCTCTTGGTGGGGGACCTCTGCAGCCGTGAATACCCCTCCTGATTATTAATCACCAGATGGTGGGTGTTGGACTTGCCCATTCTGTGTCTCCTTCCTTCCTACCAGTCTTGATGTGGTTTTTAAAAAATATATTTTTAGTTATAGGACTTCTGTTCAGCTAGTCTTCATGTGGTTCTCAATGATGGTTGTTCTGTAATGTCGTTGTAAATTTGATGTGATTGTGGAAGCAGGTGAGCAGAGTTTACCTATTCCGCCATCTTGACTGGAAGTCTGATTTTCTGCGGTTTCAATATGATAAGCATATTATGTCCTTCCTTTTTGCTTGCGGGGGGAAGGGGTGTCTCGTCATTTATCTTGCTTTGTGTTGTCTGAGCTTCCTGGATGTATGGTTTGGTGCCGGATGATAATTTGGGGGAATCATCAATCATTATTGCTTCAAATATTTTTTGGTTCCTTTCTTGTTTTTCTGGCATTTTTATTGTGCATATGTTACACTCTTTGTTACTGTCCCATAGTTCTTGGATATTGTTTTGTTTTGTTTTGTTTTGTTTTCCCGCCTGTGCCTTTTTTGTTTGCTTTTGAGTTTTGGAAGTTTCTGTTGACATATTCTCAAGCTCAGAGATTATTTCCTCATGAATGTTCAGTGTACTGAGTCATCAAAGACATTCTTCATTTTTGTTAGATGCTTTTGATCTCTACCATGGCCTTTTGATTTTTTTGTATAATCTTTATCTCACCTGTCCTTCATGCTGTCCACTTTTTTCATTAGAGCCTTTACCATATTATTCATAGTTATGTTAAATTTCTAGTCTGATAATTCCAATTTTGCCATATCTAAGTCTGCTTCAGATGCCTGCTCTGTCTCTTCAAATTGTGCTTTTTGCCTTTTAATATGCCTAACAATTATTTGTAAGCCAGACATTATGTACAGGGTAAAGGAACTCCAGTGAATGGGTCTTTAGTGAGGTGGTGGTGAGGTGTAGGGAAGAGGGAAGAGATACATTCTGTAGTGCTGTGATTAGGTCTCTGTCTTTCAGTGAGTCTGTATCACTGGGCTGTGACTTTCACAAGTGCTTCTCTGTATCCTTCCCCTTATGGGAGACAGGACTGCATGGGGGCTAGAGAGAGCTGGATATTTCCCTGTCCTCAGCTCAGTTAGGCTGTGATAAAATAGTTTCTTTTGAGGGCAAGCCCAGTTTAGAACAGAATGTTATGGTATATTTCAAAGGGGGTACTTTTCCCCTCCCTCTGCTGGAAGCAGGAGGGGATTTTTCAATGATCTTCACTGTGAGAACCTGATAGAGAGATCCTGGAGATAAAACTCAAAAATGTTGAGCTCCCACCACCCTCTCCCTTCCATCTCTCCCTTGACTGTATTTCCCTGGAGTTTTTAACTCTTAGACTTTTATACACTGAGCCTCCAGCAGTTGGTCAATTACTATTTGGGATTTCCTCCCCCAGCACTGGTTCCCTGGAGGTATCTGCTGAATGAGTTGTGAATCTGTGTATTTGCTTGTCTGTTTTTCTAGTTTTGGAATCAGCACTTTGCTCTGTGACCTCACTTCTGTGACCAATGTACGAAGAGTTGTTGATTTTTCAGCTTGTTCAGCTCTTGTTAGGACAGAGTAACGACTTCCAAGCTCTTAACACAGTGGTCAGCAAACTCATTAGTCAACAGAGCCAAATATCAACAGTATAATGATTGAAATTTCTTTTGAGAGTCGAAAACCGACTTCTGCACATGGGCCACGAAGTTTCAATCGCACTGTATGTACGTGCCCGCACATGGTATTTTGTGGAAGAGCCACATTCAAGGGGCCAAAGAGCCGCATGTGGCTCGCGAGCCGCAGTTTGTCGACCACTGTCTTAACATACTGTACTGGAAACAAGAAGTTCTCTCTGTTTATTCTTTTTAATTTCAAGAACTTTTGTTTCCCCTTTTCATGGCCTCTTGTTCCCATTTATGACTGGAATATCTTCAGTTCCTTGAGCATACCAATTCTTCCATTAATCTTTGTAGTTCTTGGACCATTTTGTGAACAGTGGTGCTACTTCTTTCCATCTTTCTCAGTTCTGCCACTGAGGTTACATGACTGTTGAACATTGTCCATTCATACCTAAGAATTAAGAATGAATTATGAATGGCTTACCCTTTCTTGAGTGATCAATAGAATTGTTTCTGCCATGCTACTCTTCTAAACGGGAAAGTCAACCTTGGGGGGATGTGTGGGGCCAGGATAAGCTTTGTAGGATGCAGGGACAGGGATGTGTCTATAACGTTGGGGACACACCAAATGCTAAAGTCAGCTGCCCTTTCCTTGTATGTTCAGCATGGGAAGGGAGGGAGGGGATCCTGATGTCTGGTGCAGTGGTAGTAGAACTTGCTTTTGCATTTCTTATCTCCTCATTCTTACCTGCTGACACCCAGAGGTGATGCAGGGATGCTTCAGGTAGATTTGCCCTCCATCCATTCTGTGTCGTATCTTCACCCATGGGCTGCCCACTTCTTTGCATGCATGAAGACATGCAGGGTGAAAGTGGGTGAGCATGGCTCTATCAGCCCAGGGTCAAGGCTCACCATCTTTATCTGTGAACTAAGACAGTCGTACATAGACCAATTGGCCATCTATCTTCTTTTTCAGTTAACTTTTTAAAATTGTAAATATAACAGTAGTACAGAAATTTTTGTTTGCAAATGGTCACCTTAATCTAAATCAAGGAGAGAAATAACTCAGAAGCCTTCCTCCTCCACCCAGGGGAGTTTATGGTGAAAAGTCCTTTGTTTTATTTGTATTGTTGATACTTAGTGTAAATTTTGGTCTATATAGTAAGTACTGCTTTTGCTATATTCCACAGATTGGATAGATTGTGTTTTCATTTTTTTTAAATTCAGAATATTTGAATTTTCATTGATTTTGTGGTTGAGCCATGGATTTTTTTAGAAGATTAATTTTCAACCCTGGGGTCTTTCCAAATTTCTAGTTTAATTCTGATGTGGTCAAAGAACAAACTTCATATGATTTCAAGTTGTTATAATGTATGTATTGAGAGTTTGCATTATGAGTAGCATATGGTGCATCTGAGTTAATGTCCCATGTGAGCTTGGGGGGGGAAATGAGTATTTTGCCATTATTGGGTTAGTACCTATAAATGTCAACTAACTAATTCAAATGTGAAGTTGAATGCTTGTGATGTTCATGTCTTCTATATCCTTTCTGATTTTCTACTCATTATTATATTAATTACTGGGATGAAAGAGTTTAACTCTCTAAGTATGGCATGTCAACTTTTTTGTAAATTTTGTCATTTTTTACCTTATGTATTTCAGTAGTTTGTAATTAGGTTCTAAACACATTAAAATTGTTATGGCTTCTTGAATAATTGACCCTTTTATCATTTTTTATTGTTGTTAATCCTCACCCAAGGATATTTTTTCTATTGATTTTCTAGAGAGAGTAGAAGGGAGAGAGGGAAAGAAACATCGATGTGAGAGACAACGGTTTTTGCCTCCCGCATGCTCCTCGACCAGGGTGGGGATTGAACCTGCGAGACCCTTCTGTGCGTGGGCTACTGCCCTAACCACTGAACCACCAGCCAGGGCTGACCCTTTTTATCATTTTGAAATAACCTGAAGTTAATTTGTCTGATATTAATTATCTCTTTTTAATATGATCTCTTACTTGGTGCATTTACCTATGTCCCTTTAATGTGTTATCAATGCTGGGGGTTGAAAGGTATTTGCTGAATATGGTATGCTGAGTTCACAGGTAGGATGCTGTTTTTTTCAGCAGCACCTTAAAGATTTAGTGCACTGTCTTCTGGCTGACCTGGTTTCTGACAACAAATCTGGAATTAGTATTTTCTGTTTCTCTATTTTTAATATCTATTATTCTTTGGCAGTTTTAAAAATACTTTGTTGGTGGTTTTCAGAAATTTGATTAGGATGTGCCTTGGCATGGGTTTCCTTGTTGTTTTTTTTTATCTTTGGTTATGTTGATCTTGTAAGCTGTACGGCTGTACTGGTATACTTACCACATCTGGAAAATTTCTGCCGTTATATGTTTCAGATTTGTTTTTTCGTTTACCCCTCTGTCCTCTCTTTCGTGAAGTCCAATTTCATTTATGTTATGTGTCCAACAGATCACTAAGGCTATTCATTTTCCCAGTTGTTTTTTGTTGGTGTTGTTCCATTTTGGATACTTTTTATCTGTGGAGTCTAATCTATTAATCACATTCAGTAATTTTTTAAAATTTCAGATCATGTATTTTTTCCCAGTTTTATTTTTCCCTGCTATTTTTCTAGTGTTTGTGTTTTGTATTTTTTCATTAAAAAATATTTTTTATTAAATTTTAGAGAGAGACATCAAGTGAAAGAGAAACATCAATCGGCTGTCTCCTACTCGCCCCAGGGATCGAGCCCACAACCCGGGCATGTGCCCTGACTGGGAAACAAACGGGCATCCTTTCAGTGCATGGGATGACATCCAGTTAACTGACCCACACCAGCCAGAGCAAGTGTTTGTATCTTTTAGATATCTGAGCATATTTATTATAGTTCTTTTCACCTCTTTGCCCCCTAATTACACTATTTTGGTAATAACCTGCTTGGTTAAATGGTTACAGTTTGCCACTCTCTTGTCTGTCTAGTAGTTTTTGCCTAGGGCATTAGACCTTTGAAATTTGTTGTGGAGTGTTCAGTTTTTGTTGTCGTCTGTTGGTTAATACTGGAGTTTGTTTTCGAAGGATGGATCTCTAGCAACTCTTTTTCTTAGGGCTTCTACAGACTTCCTGTTAAGGGGCACCTTTTTTTGTTTTTTACTGACTGCTCCAAGTGTTCAGAGATGCAGACAGATGGACTTTTGAACAACAACCTTCATGCCTTTGCAAGTTAATATCTTTCTTCTTCTTTCTTTTTTTAATCCTCGCCCGAGGATATTTATCCCATTGATTTCTTTTTTTTAAGAGAGTAGGAAGGGAGGAGGGGGAAGAGAGAAACATCGATGTGAGAGAGACACATCGATTGGTTGCCTCCACCACGCATTCCAGTCAGGGCTGAGCCTGCAACCGAGGTATATGCCCTTGACCGGACATTGAACCCGAGACCTTTGGGTCCACAGGCCAGTACTCTAAACACTGAGTAAAACTGCCCAGGGCACAGGTTAGTATCCTAAGGCCCTTACCCTCCCACCCTACCCCACCATGTTTGGAGCCCCCGCTGAGATCTCATTGCTAGCACTGTGCCCATAACTCCCAGCCACCTCACCTTCCCCAGCTCCAGCCTGACTCTCAAGGTAGGAAAACCACAGTGCTTTTCTTGGTTTCATATAGCACCACCCACAATTGTTTGGAATGGAGCCCAGCTTGGTGTGGGACTCTCCCTGGCTTTCTGCTCTCTGGTCCTATATTCTTTCAATATCTGGGTCCAGGTGTTTCATATCTTCTGTCCTGATTTTTAGTTGTTGTGTGGCAGGAAGACAAATTCTGTAACTTTTAGTACTTTATGGCTAGGATTGTCACTTTTATTTGATTATATTTTCTTGCCCACATGACTTTGGTTTGTGTTTTATGGCTAATTTGGGGAGATGAACTGTTGTTCATCATTTTATCTTCTCAATTCCTTACATCTCCTTTTTGAAAGTTCAGTAAATGAATGGCTTTCTCATATATTGGCCATCTACAGTTTATTTTCATTTCATGCTTTATGTCGTAGTTTTCAAAGTTAATTTTTTTCTTGCGTTTGAACTATTTTTTTATCTGATTTTCATTGACTTATACTCACTTCTCTTTTAGGCCATGCTGGTGTATCTGCAAGCATGATGAAGAAAAGGACATCCCACAAGTAAGCAATTCTGAAACTTGCTTTTAAATAGCAGGCTGTGGCCTTTGGTTATGTGGGGTATGAGGTCAGTCATGTGAGGCCCTCTCTCGTGTAGTAAGGAGGTCTTGTCTTGGCCCACAGCAGCCAGCCTCACATAACCTTACTGCACACTGAATCATGGAGTGGATTATATCCCTGACCACGCCCTTGGCCTTGGCCTTGGCCTTGGCCTGGCCTAAGGGTGCCTAGGTCTCTCCTTCCAACCTTTAAAAGCCTCTGGGCTCTGATTTCCCCTCCAGCTTGATGGGAGCTGGACTGGTGGGAGAGGCATCACTGGTGGCAGGTTGTCGTGACCCTCTTTAGAAGGGCTGTACTTTTGGCCTGCAGGTTGGGTCTTGGGTCTGGTGCTGGACAAAACATAGCTCATGCTTGAGGGCCTGGCTAGCACACTCCCTGGCACACTCACTGCTTTATAACATTTTCAGATGAATGAAGAGCTTGTAATTTAGAGAAAGCATATGTATATTGAAAGCTAATTAAATAGCCATGTATTTTTAGTGACAAATGTGTTATAAATCCTAAATTCTATAGGTACCAGACTACTGAAGCCACTTTTTCTCCCTCAAAATTGTTTTTTGTGTGTAATATAATTATGTCCAAGGAGAAATTTGAGAGACTATTATCTTAAATAATACTATCCACCTCTATTATATTATATTATATTCAATAGATTTCACAAGTATCCGCTGGCGGCTGCTACTACATCATGGAAACTGCTCTAACAAATCAGTTCTGATAGTATAAGTCTTAATCATAGATTCCTTGACCCCTGCACCTCCGGAGCCTCTCATAGCAGTGGTTTCCAAATTATTCCTATTGAAAGGGTTATACCTTTGGTCACTGCCATAGTGGTTGAAGAATGCAAGAGGCCTCTGGGCTATTGTGGAAGGTCTGCATGAAAAAATTCCTTTCAGTAATTATTGGTGATTAAAGCAAACCTGTCCATTTAAATGAACATGTGAGTACATAATGTAAATGTTGGTTATATTCAGTTCATGAAATGACCTGGGAAGTTAAAAAATGTGAAGGTAAGTATGCTCTTGTGTCCCTGAGGTTTGATAAAGTTCTTCTAAATTTCATTGTATTTCCCATTACTCTCATGGCTCTGCCATATCCAGTGATCTGATAACTGGTGTCATATATCTCCATCAGCATCATATTATTACCACAAATGGTAAACCATTTCTTGGCATAATAGAAGGTGATGATAAAAACTTAAATACAGTGGGGAATAAAAGAAATTACACATTAACTTTGCAAAACCAGAACAGTTCATGTAAAACAGATTTTGCTACTTAGGTTAAAGTAAATGCCTTTGAGAATGTAGTGTACATTCTGTTTTATCCATTTTTACATATTTCCAGATAGAGGCATTCGTGGATCTGAGATCTTGGCCTGTTAGGAATGCATTTTGTGTGAGAGAGATTTCATTTGCCTCATCCTAAGCTATGCTTATTAACTCATGGCTTTGATATACTATTTACCTTTTTCCCTTAAAGCACAAGGAATTAACATATACTATTAGGTTTTTGCAAATCATAGGTGTACAAGTTCAAAGGATCTTTGGTCCTGCGTGTTCTGTGACATGGGGAACTCTAGCCAGTGCTTTATTAGGAGATGTACTTGTCTCACACACTAGAAGAAGCCTGAACATGCTACTCTGTAGCAAAAGGGAGAAGTTGAAATGTAAGGAAACATTAAAATTTTCCTGTTTTTCTTATCTCAATGCAAATATGAAGGTGGGTGGAACAGAAACAAGGACCTAAACAAAAATTCCCCATTTCACCAATGGTGGCAGTTACTAGCTTTGGAGTGGTGGGCGGGGCCATGCTGGTGGAGAGCTCCCTGCTGGGAAGCTGGCTGGCTTTGCAGTGGGAACCAGGGCTGCGCAGTGGCGGGCTCAGCAGGCTGCTTTGTCTGCCTGGCGCTCCGTTTACTCATGGTTAAAGTCAGTGTTGGATTAGAATCATGGGTTTTCAGCTTTAGCATAGAGGCTTTTCTGCAGATGGAATGTTCGTAGAAAAGCAGAGCTGGAGCCTCACTCTCCCCTTGCCTGCCACACTGTGGCTCTTCTTTGGCAGCCAGGTCTGTCTCGTGGCACATGTTAGCATAGGGGGTCTGAGCAATAATCCCCTGTACACGCGCCTCTGCTTGCTTGAGGGAGAGTCACAGGGGCGCACAGCAGAGGAGTGCAGCAGAGTCATTGTTCTGAGCACAGCAGTTCCTGTCCCATGGGTGCCCGGGGGTTCAGGGAATCCGGTCTGAGGTACTTAGAGCAGTGCCTCGGCACCCAGAAACCTTATGTAGCTGGGTCTTGTTTTTGTTTTTAAAGTAAATAGAAACAGTTACATGTGCCTTCCTGCAGGCCAGACCCCTCACTACGCTACATTTTGGGGACAAGCCTTTCCTGACTTTCTAGGAGGTTGTTTGGGAAATGCATTTGCTTGGAAAGGACATCCTGAAGGGAAAGTACTATAGTTGGGGAGACTAAGGTGAATTTAGCTATAGAGGTTCTTTGTTTCAGTTTTCAAATGTAAGTCTCTTTGTTTCTTCCCTAATTTGAATAGTGGATAGGTTTCCATTTCAGGGCACTGTTGGAAAGTATAACTGGGCGCTTTGGTCTGTTTGCTACTAACGTATATCTGGAAAATGGACAGGAGCTGTTACTGTTGTACACTAATTTGACCTCTATTTCCAGGGAATGTTTTTCTTTAAGACATAATACTAGTCATTGACAAAGATTGTCATCATAGTCCTCCTCCCCATATACCTACTATAGTTTCTTGTAGTTTTCATGGCATCCCTCTCAAGTTGGAACCATGCACCCCTCTATGTATATAGAGGTTCTGTTATTTGACCAAGGTCATACAACTAAGAAGTGACTGAGCTAAGATTCAGAAACAGGACAGTCTGATTCTAGAACTCAGGTTCATTACCACCTATATTTCCCGAACATGTTTTGTTGTCTCATCTCTGAAAAATGTGTTATTTCAGTCATAAACAGACTAGATAACTGTTAGAGCAAGTGTTTAAACCATGGTGCTGACAATTTTAAATTGGTCAAAACATGTAATACTTTTCAGTCAACTTGCAATACCTCGGTTATACCAGTGAAAGTGAATACTCTGTTATTCACACCAGTGAAAGCGAATAGCCCTGTGGAAGACCCTTGGGGCACTTGGACATCTCAGGTGTTTTCAGGTACACTGTGTAGACAAAATAATGAAAGAAACCCTAAGGATTAGGATGGAACACTTGACTTCTTTCTCCTATTTTTTTATATTTGTCACTCGAAGCTGGGAATGATAATATTAGTATAGAATTTTTATCAAGCAACAGGCAATCAGAAAAGCAGGCTTTTCCCCTCTCTACTTGCTGATATATATCTTGCCAAAGACCATTGTTTTGATTTAATCAATATTTCCTTCTGAAATCTGCTGGAACAGAGTAAGGGAACTGCTTTTATATCACAGTACTAAATAGAATAAGGAAAGAGTGTCAGTAATATATATATATATATATATATATATATATATATATATATATATATATATATATATATATATAAAACCCTAATATGCAAATAGACTGAATGGTGGAACAACCAGTCGCAAGAATGTGTGCTGAACACCGGGGGGAGGGGGGGGGGGCGCGGAACATGGCGGGCATTGGCCACAGCAGGATGGTGGAGCAGGTGAGTGGGGGCGCCAGATCAAGACAGGGCGCCGGTCACTGTCATCAGGGCGAGCCTCTGGTGGTTACTGAAAATTCTTTGCTCCCATGTGCCGCAGTCCCACCTGGTGCTGGCACCTGGTGCCCATGCCAGCCCTGCTAGCACCCACCGCTGGTGGCACCGGAGCCGCCGCTCGCACCCGCTCCCGGCTCCTGATACTGGCCCCGATCACTCAGTGCTGTCAGCGGGTGCGAGAGGCGGCTGTTGGCCCTGATTGCCCCTCAGGGCTTCTCCACCTCGCCCTGCTCCTGAGGGGTGATTGGGGCCGGCAACTACCTCTCATACCTGCTGTCGGCGATGGCCCTGCTCACACCCGCTGCTGGCACCAAAGCCGCCGCTTGCACCTGCTGCCGGTGCCCAGTGTCAGTCCCATTCACTCAGTGCAATCAGCAGGTGCGAGCAGTGGCTGTAGGCCCCGATCGCCCCGAGGGCTTCTCCACCTCCCCCTGCTCCTGAGAAGCGATTGGGGCAGCAGCCACTGCTTGCAACTGCTGCTGGCACCGGCCCAAATTGCTCTGTGCTGTCAGCGCATGGGAGTGCCGGTGGCGGGAGCAGGGCTCCTGGTAGATGGGACTGGGGGCCGCGGTGGGAGGGGCCAGGCGGGGGCGCAGAGGATGGGCTGAGACCCGCCCCTGTGCCCACCACAGCCTCACAGCTCACAGTTCCTTTCAAGGTGCACAAATTTGTGCACTGGGCCCCTAGTTTATATAATAAAGTACATAGTGTGTAATAGGTATAACTCAGAGAATTGTGATAATTGAAAATTTTTAATTAAAGAAACTATGGCGCCCTTAAATATTGGCTACCAAAATAAGATATTTAACTAATGAGGAATAGTTGTTCATTTAAATCATTAAGGGAGTCTACTCTGTTTCCCCGAAAATAAGACAGTGTCTTATATTAATTTTTGCCCCCAAAGACACGCTAGGTCTTATTTTCAGGGGATGTCTTATTTTTCCATGAAGAAGAATACGGTACACATTTATTGTTAAATGAAAATAAAGGAAATTTATTACCTGTATACGGTACGGTAGTACGGTAGTTGTCAACACAAACCAGACAAACTGTGAATCCTACAGTATCAAGAATTTACTCATTTATTCAATGACAATCATGTCATCATCTTCTGGAACATCATCATAACAATCCAATTCCTGAATTTCCTGGTGAATGTCTTGTGACTCCATTTCTTTCAGAATCAGTGGACCAAATCTCTCATGTTTAGCAATAGCACTGTCTTTAAATGAGTACTTCTTGTCAAGGTAGCCTGCTCGCAGTGCATTTGCAATGCAACTGTCAGTGATTTTCTCCCTTGAATTCACCCAACTTACAACTTCTTGCAGTTGAGGTTTCACAAAGTTTCCACGCTGATTTCTCTCCATTCTATTTTCAACGTAGTCATTAATTTCCATGTGCAAATTGTCTTTGAATGGCTTGTTTATTGCAATATCAAGAGTCTGGAGATAGGCCGTCATTCCTGCGGGAATCATTATCTGATCTATTTTTCTTTCGTGAAGAAATGTCTTCATGTCTTTAGCGTGGTGAGTTCTGGCTGCATCCCAGACCAGCAGACCTCTTTGGCTCCCTCGCATAACAAGCGGCAGCATTAAATCGACCCACCTCCTTATAACTGCTTGTGTGGCCCAGGCTTTTTCAGTTTCGAGAATAAAAACGCCCAAATCACGTTCAATCTTTTCCTTCTTGCCCTTAGAAATGATTAAAGGTGGGATTTTAGTGCCATCCAGACGAATTGCCAAAATACAGGAAACACGTGCACTTTCGTAAGCAGTGGAGGGAATGTGCGCTAAGGAGGCACCCCGCTGTTCAATTGTTGTTTGAGATGATTGGCCCATAAACACTGCAGTTTCATCCATAGCAATCATGTTGGAAAGATTGTATTTAGAGAAGTCAGCATCATCAATAAAGGACTTGAATGCAAGTGCTCGCTTAATAACTTGAGTATCTTCCAACCTAAACAATGTTGTAGATCTTCTTAAAGACAGTTCACTTCGCTGAAGGAAATTATCCAGCCAGTGTTGTGATGCTTTGAAGTCTTTGGGGGCTATGTCAAACTGTGGTGCCATTGCAAGGGCAAATTCTTGAATCTGAGCCCTATTCACAACCAAAGCCTTTGCTCTCCTGTCAACAACCCATTCACAGATTAGGTCTTCCAGCTTGGAAAATAATGGTTGCCAACCTGATCCACACTTGCACTTTTTAGCATTTCCCTTGTCCACTTGTTCAATGAGGTTACCATACTCTGCTCGCCATTTTCGGACCAATCGGATACTCAACATCTTCTCTTTGCAGAAAGCAGTAAGATTTTGGCCCCAAGAGTCTTCCACGATTCCTTTCTTGTACTCCACGGAGTAGCTTTTTCTTTTTGCGCTCATTTCTACTGTAGGGGTAAAAAAAAAGGAATTGGGGTATCAAGGTGGGAGGAGGGGGATCACTCAAAATGACACAGGGGGGATCAGAGGGGAGAATCAAAATGGCACAGGAGAATCAGAGGGGGGATTACCATTTTAGTAACCCCTTTTGATCCTCCTGTGTCATTTTGATTGCCCCCTCTGATCCTCCTGTGTCATTTTAAGTGATTCCCCCTCCCCCCACCCCTGTGCCACTGAACACCTTCACCAGACATCCCCCCTACCCCTTTATCAGACATTTACCCCCTGGGGCCTGCCTGGGGACTGTCACTGGCCTTCCTGGGGCCTGGATCTGGGCTGGAGCAGGGTCTGCCACTGACTGAGAACCTTCAGTCATCATGAAGGCGGCCGCGAGCATCAGGTAGTATCACCAGAGACAGACCAGCACTCACCACCTTCGCCGCATCCCGTCCGCTCCAATCCTCCTGTTCTTCTACACGCATCTGCGAAAGTCTCCTCCTCTCTCCCGCCCCGCGCTCACCGCTCACTCCGACCTCCGCTCCGTCTCCACACAGCAGTGACGTCAGGACTCCGCGTAACGTCACTGGTTGCTAGACGCCAGTTGGGGCGGCCCTAGCGACCAGTTTACGGTAAATTTTCATTCTGAGACAGAGCCTGGGGGCCCTATTTTCGGGGGATGTCTTATATTTCACTCAGAAGGAAACCTGTAAGTGGGTCTTATTTTCGGAGGATGTTTTATTTTCGGGGAAACACGGTAGATGAAAGTTCTTTCAACACTGGATTTCTCTTTTTAAGGACAAATTAGAATGTTACTTTCAGAACTTATTTAAAGTATTGAGCAAAGTACATAAATGTCTCCTACACTCTCAGTTTACCCTTTTAGGAACATGGGTGATAGAAATTAGAGTCGTTCTGAATCAGCATTACTTAAGGTGTGGTGCTGGATTAGCAGGTGCAGCAGCACTTGGAGCTTGCTTGAGCCTTTGATCCCCCTCCACACCTGCAAGTGATAGGAAGCATGCTGGAGTGTGAGAAGCAGTGGCCTAACAGGGCTGATAGCTTAGGCCAGTGGTCGGCAAACTCATTAGTCAACAGAGCCAAATATCAACAGTACAACGATTGAAATTTCTTTTGAGAGCCAAATTTTTTAAACTTAAACTTCTTCTAACGCCACTTCTTCAAAATAGACTCGCCCAGGCCGTGGTATTTTGTGGAAGAGCCACACTCAAGGAACCAAAGAGCCGCATGTGGCTCGCGAGCCGCAGTTTGCCGACCACTGGCTTAGGCACATTAGAGAACTAAGTCAAGTTGTGTGGGAATTAGTACACACAGTTGTAGCAATGACAGGTGGTAAGACGCTGTGTACTTGGTTACCACTTACTCCCTTGGAAATTATAAGAAATGCTCTTTTTAACCATCAGGACAGATATCATCCTTAATGAAGCCACATACTGTCCAATCTCTTTATTATTTTTCCCCCTGAATAATTTGCCTCAAGAAACAGGAAAATGATGACCACCGTTTAACTCTGGTTTCTCTACTTTTATACTTGAACTGTTATTTGCACCTAGCTGTAATTTCAGATGACTTCGGTTGAATGAAGTAGTGTATTGGTGCCTGTATACAGTATTGCTGTTTGTCTGTTGACTACCTGGTGGGTGATAGTTAAGAACATTTTAGACTCTTTCCCAGGAAAAGTACAAGAGATTAAGGGCTGTTAAAAATCTACCTATCTATCTAGCTATCTAAAAGCCTAAGTGACCGACCAGCTAGTAGCTATGACGCTCACTGACCACCAGGGGGCAGATGCTCAACGCAGGAGCTGCCGAGCTGCAGTCACTTGGCAGCTGCGGTTCTTGGGTGATGCACCCGGAACCAGAGAGGCGGGAGCCCGATTCCGGGGTGCGTCACCTGAGAACCACCCTCTTGCAATCTGGGACCCCTCAGGATGTCAGAGAGCTGGTTTCAGCCCGATCCCCACAGGCCAGGCTGAGGACCACACCGATGCACGTGCACCGGTCCTTTAGTGTATATATATATCAAAAGGAACATAAATCAAAATCACCATATTCAAGAAGCCCCCATTTTAAATGAAAAAGTTACTTTAAATACTTAATCTCACATTTCTGCTTGTGCTGTTCTTAGATTGCATGGTCTAGAGGTGACCAAAGTGTGCTTGTGTCCTTTTCACACTTTCTTCCCGTAGTCTGACATGTTCTGTTGTTTGCTTCTATAGAGACCATTTCAACCAAAGTGAGCTTTAATTTTTTTTTGTTGCTTAAAAAATCTAAATTAACAATTAAAATAAAATGTAAGGACTTGATTAATATATAATTTTTAACTTTCTAGTGTGAAAGTTTTACTAGTGCCATTATCTAGGGATTGCAGCTGTTAATAATTTAATGCATATTTTAAAAGTCTTTTCTACATATCTGAATGGATAGTTGTGTGTAAAAAGTTTTTCACATTTTCTTCATTTGTAGGTATTTGTCTTTAAATCCTTTTCTATGATTTTAATAGCTATGTAGTTATTTCATTTTAAAGATACACTCTTATTTATTGAATCAGTCAGCCCTGTTGAACATTTTTTATTTTCAGTTTCCCCTATTATGAACACTTGCCCAAAACATCACTAGCTATATCTTTGTGCTCGTTATTTTCTTTTGATTTCCTAGATGTTGAATCACTGGAACAGCAGAGTGCCAAGTTGTTTACCAAAAGGGTTGTATCTATTCAATGAGCAGATAGATAATAATTTTCGTTAAAATAACTCCTCAAAATTTGCAAGTTTTTGTTATCATTAATATAAAAAGGTCATTTTATCAGCAGACCAGAACACTGAGAAACTTCTGAAAGATACAAAGCAAATGGGGACAGATTCATATAAAAACTAAGTAGAGCTGAGAAACTCTCAGCCACTTTTTGAGTTGAAAAAGAAAACCTCCAAAAAGTGGGTATTGACACTAGACCAGGGGTGGGCAAACTTTTTGACTCGAGGGCCACAATGGGTTCTTAAACTGGACCGGAGGGCCGGAACAAAAGCATGGATGGAGTGTTTGTGTGAACTAATATAAATTCAAAGTAAACATCATTACATAAAAGGGTACGGTCTTTTTTTTTTATTATTATTTCAATAGTTTTATTCATTTCAAACATTTTAACAAGAAGAATGTAAACACTAATTATTATAATTTGAAACTTCAAAAAATGGAGGAATCATAGCACAATAACATACCTTATATTGAAGATGGCAAAGGCAAAATAAAATTGCCTAACAAAGGAAAGGTACAAAAGTCTTTCAAATTAAACTTAAATATAATAAAATAATTTAAAACTAAAACAAATAGAAAAGAACAAAATGTGTAAACAGTAAATTAAACATTTTCTTTAGTGCCACTTCCAAATTATGCCCGGGATGTAGATGTAGATGGCATTGTAGACTGGGTTGAAAGGTTTTTGGTCTTTAAAACATCAACTTCAGTGGGAACAGTGTTGTTGGTCTCCTTTTTAGCTAATGCTCTGATACTGTGCTCTCCAGGGGCGTGTCTCCCTACATCACCACGATAACGTGTCTACGCATTCCCAGGGTGATGTCGGGGGACGCGTCCGCGGGCATTACAAGGAGCCTCTGGAAGATTGAGAGGTTGTTCCTTCTACTGAATGGGCGGATATAAATCCGCCCATTCAGAAGAAGGAGCTGCGGCCTTGCGATGTTAACACTGCTGCTGGTGAAGGATCGGAGGGGAGAGCAAGAGAACCCTCTGCTCTTTCGGCTCCGCAGGCTGTAGTTGGCCCACGGCTGCACTAGACCCTTACTGCCCAGGTCAGAGACAGCAAAGGCTGGCCATGACTGCCAGAGTCACTCTAGACAAGAAAACCATGGCACACTAGTCCCACAGCAGGTGCTCGCTTTACCTCCCTTGACTTACGGTCTCTGTGCTCACTCCTGGCTGCCCTATACCTGCCTGAGCCATGGCTGCTTCATCAGAAACTGCACTTAATGCTCAGATACCCGGACCTCGACTTGTCCAGAAGTAATATACCTCAGCCACAGATACAACTCTTCTCTTGCCTTGCATTTTTAGTATGCACATCAGGAATCATCAGTTACCAAGGAACTGGCAGCATGACAGGAAGTCATACGTAGAACAGGAGAGCTAACCAGAAGTCAGCAATGTGAAGAAAACCACCACTCAGGTGGTACCAGGCCCATACAGAAGGCCAACCAAGAGTTCATAGAGGAAAGCAGGAAAGGAAGTGAACATTATCCTTAGGGATCGGGTGCATGTTCATTCAAAACAAAACAAAACAAAACAACACTTCAAAATTAGATAAGGAAACCGTCAATTTGTAGAAATTTAAAAAAACTATGTAAGATATTCAGGCTGAACTTCAAATCTGTGTTTTAACTAATTCAGAAAAAATTGAGCTGAGAAGTGTGTTTTTGTTTTTCAGATTTTTTAGAGAGAGAGGAAGGGTGAATGAGAGAGGGAGAAATATCAGTGTGATAGCGAGACATCGATTGGCTGCCTCCTGCACACCCCCTACCAGAGATCAGGCCCCAAAACCAGGCTTGTGCCCTCACCAAGAATCGAACTGGCAACCTTTCAATGCACAGGACGATGGCCAACCAACTGAACCACAGCAACTGAGCCAGGGCTTGCTGAGGAGTTCTTAATGAACAGTATGAAAGGGAAGTTGAGTCACAGTGGATGGATCTGGAAGTACTAGCATTCATTCATCTAATAAGAGCTTCAAAAAGGGGGTGGAAGAGGAACATAATAAATAATGAAGATGATTTTGCACAGGTTTCTGTAGATTGACCAAGTACTAGTGAGGGACCATTAAAAACATATCACAAGCCCTGGCCAGTGTGGCTAAGTTGGTTGAGTGTCGTCCCGTGCACCGAAAGGTTGCCTGTTCGATTCTTGGTTAGGTGTGCTTGATACTCGGTAGGGGGGCCAAGTAGGAAGCAGCTGATTGATATCCTGCTCTCATATCGATGTTTCTCTCTCCCTCTTCCTCCCTCTCTAAAAATAAATAAAAAATGTTTTTAAGGTGTTTAAAAAACAAAACAAAACACTTCACAAGTTCTGGTGATAGTTCACAATCCAGGAACAAAGAAAAATCTAAAAGCAGCTCAAAGAGATAAACAGGTTACCCTCAAAAGAGCAAGGATCAGATTGGCATCTGTTGTCTATGACACTGGGAGATAGAAGAAAATGAAAGTAATTTTTCCAGTAAAAGTGCTGAGGGGAAAAGGATTTGGAACCTGACTTGTATACCTAGGTTATTCAGGATGAGGACAAAATAATACTTTGATGCGTGCAATAATATAGACTTTGCATTTATGATCGCTATCTGATTTATCAGAGGATATATTTAGAAAGACAAAATAGACAGAAGATTAAGGAAACATTAAGGAAAAAGGAATGAAAACTTTTTTTTGTTTATTTTAAATAAGGCAATGGTTTAAAATGTTCTTAAGATAGTAGTAAAAGGAAAAATAACAATTTGGAACAAAAGTCTAAATTTCTGCAATGTGGTAAAAGTGGCCAGGTGATGTTACTGTGAGCTAATGTGTTTGCTTTTTTACATTTTCTTTTTTTTTTTTTTTTTTTTACTAAGAATTTTTTTGTATGTTTTTAGTTATGCTTGGTTTGGGAAAGGGAAAGTGTAGGTTTTGATTTAATTGTGGGTTTTTAGTAGAAAAATGTAAGTATAAATTTGATATTTTGCAAGTTAGATAGAGGTCATTGCTATAAGATTAGAAATAAGAGCTGTAGATAAGCTTTATTTGGTGCAAAGAAACCTCATTCTAACTGTACAGATTAAAGGAAGAAAGGGATGAGGAAATGAAAGCAGACACAAAATAGCATATTTGAACTGACCCAGGCATATTACTTAACCACAGCAGAAGTTAATTAAAATTCCCTTAGAGAAAGTAAAGAAAAAAAAATCCGTGCAAAGGAAAGGGTTACATGTCCTCAGAATGAAAGGATGCAGGAGCCACTTGAATAGAGATGCCTGCTAGCCATGTTAGTCCTCTGTACAGTTCAGAAGAGGGAGGAAAGACAGCTTGTGACCACCTCTGAAGGTGAGTGGGAAGAAAGCTGCTTGTTCTGAAATGTGGTAACTGAAGGAATGTCTGTGTCCCTCTTCAAGAGCCAACTGCACAGAAGAATGCCACCAGTAAGTGCAGAAAGGATGAGCAACCGCACTGGAACCCGCTGCTCTGAGTTTGCCAGTTGCACTTTTCTGCCCTCACTTGGCTAAGTTTATATTGATTTTTTATTTTTATTTTTTTTTAATTTTTTTTTTTTTGAGAGAGAAGAACAACAATGTGGAGAGAAACATTGGTTGCCTCCTGCATACACCCTAATCGAATCCACAACCTGGGTCTGTGCCCTGACTGGGAATTGAACCCTCCACCTTTTGGTGTTTGGGATAATGCTCCAACCAACTGAACCACACTGGCCAGGACTAAGTATATATGGTTTTGTTTAGAATCATGGTAACAGAAATTTCATGTCTCTGAGTCTAGGCTAGAATATCTTTCCAGTTGTAGTCCATGTTCTCCAAAGCAGCAGAACCAGTGTTGTGTGCGTGCATGTGTGTACACAGAGAGAGTGCATTCACAGAGACTGAGTGCATACAGACCCCGAGAAGAGCTGATGTGCCAGCTAGTGTGGAAGTCAGAACTGCTTTTTTTCAGGGAGAACAGTTTTTCTTAAGCCTTCAACTAATTGGACATGGCCCACCTATATTATGGAGGAGTCTGCTGGTTCACATGATTTTCTACAAAAGTTTCTTAACAGGGAAAAAAAAGTGGAGTAGCAACCTGAGTACTGCAGCTCAGCCAAGTGACACATTAAAATTCCCCATCATGCTGGTGCAGATGCTGTGTTTGCTTCCAGTTTGGTAGTGAATTACAAAATGGTACACATGACTGAATGCCTTCCTCTGCAAGGTCGGGAACTCACCTCTGACTTGGCTGTGAAGAAAGCTTGATCTGTACCCAGCATGGATCACTAGGACTTTTTGCCTAAGATAAAAAGATAGGTAATTGATTGTCTCTGATGAAACATATACTGCTATAAAATTCCTATATTCCAAAGGAAATGTAATCACTGTCACCAGTCTTTGTCCACAGAGGGCCAATTGGATATAGTGGCACATTCCCAGGGATTATGAAAAGATCTTGAATTTCACTTTCTTTTGGTGTTTGAGTGTTATTAATATTTTTAATTTACAGACTTGATAGCACTTCATTAAGTTTTTTTCTTCTCTTCCACGGAAGTTTATATACAGAGTCTATTTACTTATCTTCCTGGTGATACAGGTTGGTTCCTTCCCGTGAACAGTATTGAATTTAGCCCTTGGCTCTGTCCTTTCTCTCCTTTGAATGTAAGGTAGTCTGTTCCAGGTTATATGGAACTGTTTCTACCCTACAGTTTTTCCCTCTCCTTTAGAGTAGTGTTAACTCTATTGTCAGAGCAGATAACAGTTACATACTGTTCTAGTTCTCTTGTTCCCAGGATTGTTCTGCAGTCAAATATACTCAATGGCTTACTATTGGCCCCAGGCTGAATCTTTCCCAGGTGTTCCTTGAGTATCAAACTCTGTCCTGCGACTTCTGTAGGAAGCATCTGTGAAATCAGTGTTCCTCGAAATCTCACACGCTCGCAGCTTTGTCTGTGGCCTTTTACTTTTGAGGTCAGTATAGAATTCTTGGTGTGTAATAAAATCTTTGGCTACATTTTCTTTCCTGTGAACCTAAAGTTTTTTTATCCCCTTGTCTTGTGGCCCATAGTGTTGCTGTCACATTCTGATTTCCTTTCCCTTACACATAATGTAATTCTTTTGCCTGGGTGCCCAAGAGATGTTGTTTTCTTTAAGGTGCTAGTTGCTTTACTAGAATGTCTTAAGTGTCTGTAGCTCTATGTGCATTTGTACATTTTAAGTCTTTTATTTCAGGAAAATTTTCTTGAGTTATTTCAGTATTCTGTTTCTTCGGTTTTAGTTTTGGGTAATTCGTTAATATTGAAGTTGAAATTTCATACCTGTCACCATCTCTTTAATTCTTACATTTTTTGCCTCATATTTACATTATCTATTTCCCTTATGTACCCCCCCACAGTGTCTATTTCTTTTTCTATTCCTCAAGTTAAGTAATTTCTGAAAAGTTTTCAAGTGCTACTTGTTTCCTCACCTGTGCCTGGTTCTCCTCATGTCTGGTGTAGCTGTCTTGTTGCTAAGATAAGGCCCTCTTTCATGGCCTCTGTGTGTGCTTAATGTTAGGTGGTAGTTTCCTCTCCCTTGTGAGCATAGTTTGGGTCTGCCTCCATTGCCTGTTGGCGCATCATTCCGATTGTTATAGTATCACCCTGTGTTGGTTCCATCACAATCCTCTCCTTACTCCTGTAGATGAGAGGGTGAGACCATTCCAGGTCAGCTATAGCTGTCTCTTTGCCTGTGGCATACTTGAAAATAGAGCCTCTGAGTAGTCTTGATCAGGCCTTTTGAGGTCTGCCTCCTTTGGGACTTGCCCTCAGATTCTGAACCTCCTTCCCTTTGTCCTGTGGCCCCATCCTTCTCATTAGGATATTGTCCCCAGCCTTGCATCCTCAGTGCAGGCTCCGCCTTCCTGGAAGGCAGTTTGCTGGGTATTTGCAGAGCCTGAAGGGCTGGGGCAGCCCTGTGTTTCCTGGTCTCCTCACACTCTGCATGGAACCTTGGGAACCTTTCTCAGTCTACTGAAGTTTTCCTTCTGGCGTGTCCTCCAAATGGTGTTCCCATCTTGCTTAGGTAAAATTTCAGGCCTCGTCGAGGCAATTCTAATGGTTTGCTGTAACCTATTTCTCTGTGTCATAAAACACTAAAATTTACCAAACTGGTCTATTTAAAATATATATAATTGTAGTTTTAAATATTACAGCCTACAATAAATTTGGTTTTTTTAAAGTGTATTTGTGTTATGCCAGTTGTTCCTAACTTTTATTCATGATATACCAAATAAGAGCTTTATGCCATAAAAGTGTGGGCGGGGCCCTGGCTGGTGTGGCTCAGGGGTTGAGCACTGACCCAAAAAACAGGAGGTTGCTGGTTCAATTCCCTGGTCAGGGCACATGCCTGGGTTGTGGGCTTGATCTCCAGTAGGGGGCATGCAGGATGAGGTCCTCTCTCATTGATATTTCTCTCTATCCCTCTCCCTTCCCCCCTCTCTAAAAATCAATAAAAACATATATATTTTTAAAAATGTGGGAGCTTGTATTCAGGCCAAGTCTTGCCCCCTTTGGGTATCATTGGATATCTAGGTGAAACAAATATTTTTTTTCCCTGATAGCAAGAGCCAGGTGTATTATTTGTAAACATTGTATGTCGATTTTTCAATTGTTAATAATCCAGAAAGAATGTAGTTTGGTGTTGCCCCAATAATTTTTAATATGTAAGTATTTGTGACAAATGTGTTTAAGATTATATTTTCTAGAGAAGTAACGATGGTATAATAAATGAATATAAGCCCATCTGAAATGCAGTTTTAAGAATAAACTTCAGCCCTAGCCAGTTTGGCTCAGTGGATAGAGCGTCGGACTGCAGACTCAAGGGTCCCATGTTCGATTCCAGTCAAGGGCATGTACCTTGGTTGCAGGCATATACCCAGTAGGGAGTGTGTAGGAGGCAGCTGATCAATGTTTCTCTCTCATCGATGTTTCTAACTCTCTATCCCTCTCCTTTCCTCTCTGTAAAAAATCAATGAAATATATTTGGGGGAAAAAATGTACTCTAAGTCTTTAAAAAAAAAAAAAAAGAATAAACTTCAATGTCTAGTTTATTTTTACTGTTTAAGCCTGGGGGGTGGGGGTGCAAAATTATGTGAGCATTAGAATGGATGAAATTAAGTAGTTATACATTTCTTTCTAATTTTCTTTTTTATTATATTTTTAAATTTTTACTGAATTTTTTTTTTCAGTAAGGGAGAAGGGAGAGAGAGAAACATTGATTGGCTTCCTCCTACACACGCGGCCCCCCCCCAACACCACCACCACCACCACCACCACCACACACACACACACACACACACACACACACACACACACACTCTGGGGATGGAACCCTCAACCCGGACATGTGCCCTGACCGGAATAGAACTGGTGACCTCTCTGTCTATGGGACAATGTCCAACCAACTGAGCTACACCAGCCAGTGCTATACTATTTTTTTTTTTTTTTTTTACTAGAAATGGACTTATATTCTATAAGGCTATATACATGTGCCTCTTTCTTTGATTAACTGGGATTATTGTGAGTTGATTGTACTAGGAAACTTGGCTGAAAAACTGATGCTTAATATTGGGGCTTGAGTTGCTCCTGAGTAGTCAAGTTTTTCTGCCTGTCCATACTTGGGGTGCCCAAGAAGCTCCTACTGCCAACCCACGGTGGATACACATGGTGGTAGAGAAGAGCCCCCACCTGTGAGCCACACTGCATTGCTTTGGGACTGCCTGAGTGGCAGCATTAGCGAGCACAGTGTGGTAGTCTAGGGAGAGCATGCTAGCTAGCAGCAGTTGTGTTGGATCCAGTAGTGCATACCTTTGAGCTGATACCTTACGTGTCTGTGTATGTGTGAATACAGAAAACACCGGAGCAGCGTGGGGCCGAGCAAGCCCGTGTCCCAGCCTCGGCGGAACATCGTAGGCTGCAGGATTCAGCATGGGTGGAAGGAGGGCAGTGGCCCTGTCACCCAGTGGAAAGGAACCGTTCTGGACCAGGTGCCTGTAAACCCTTCTTTGTATCTTATAAAATACGATGGATTTGACTGTGTTTATGGACTAGAACTTAATAAAGATGAAAGAGTTTCTGCACTTGAAGTCCTCCCTGATAGAGTTGGTAAGTTCTTTTTACTATTTCTGCGTTTATGTGCTTTAAAGATATTTACTTAAATGAATGCTTTCTGATTATTCTTCTGTATTATTGGTATTTTTATTTTTATTGGAGCACAAGCACTCTCTATTTAAATCAGTCACCTAATACCACACAAGTTGATCAGTGCATGTTCTAAAACTACAGTTCAAGGAACTGTGAGGGATATAAATACAGGGGTGGGCAAAAGTAAGTTTACAGTTTGTATGGAAAAAGACATGCAGGTTATGATTATTACTGTGGCTTTATTAACACAAGAGAATGCCACTCATAACTAACTGTAGAAAAACAGACTTCGTTGTTTTTTAATCCTCACCAGGATGTTTTTATTAATTTTAGAGAGAACAGGAGAGAGAAACATTGATTGGTTGCCTGCCATATTTGCCTTTACCAGGGATCAAACCCTAAACTTAGGTATGTGCCCTGCCCAGGGATCAAACTCGCAACCTTTTGGTGTACGGGACGCTGCCCACCCGGCCAGGGCAAGACCAACAGATTTGACAGACTTTGGTTGTGGTAAGAAACACAACATAAAATTTACTGCTTTAACTATTTTTAAGGTTACAGTTCACTAGTGTTACATATATTCATTCACATTGTTGTGACACAGATCTTTAGAACTTTTTCACCTTGTAAATCTGTAATTCTATCTCCCTTGAACAACTTCCCTTTTTTCCCTCCCCTTAACCCCCAACACCCACCATTCTAGTTTCTGTGTCTCTGAGTTTAATTATTTTATATACTTCATAAGTCTTATAGTGTTTGTCTTTGTGACCGGCTTCTTTCTCTTAGACCAGTGGTCGGCAAACTCATTAGTCAACAGAGCCAAATATCAACAGTACAACAATAGAAATTTCTTTTGAGAGCCAAATTTTTTAAACTTAAACTTCTTCTAACGCCACTTCTTCAAAATAGACTCGCCCTGGCCGTGGTATTTTGTGGAAGAGCCACACTCAAGGGGCCAAAGAGCCACATGTGGCTCGCGAGCCGCAGTTTGCCGACCCCGGTCTTAGAATAATGTCCTCAAGGTTCATTCATGTTGTAGCATGTGTCAGGCTGTCCTTTCTTTTCAAGGCTGAATACTGTTCCATTACATGTATAGCCCATGTTTTGTTTATCCATGCGTGGACACTTGAGTTGCTTCTGCCTTTTGGCTGTTGTGATCAATGCTGCTATGAATATGGGTGTACAAATATCCCTTCGGGACCCTGCTTTCAGTTCTTTTGGGTGTATACCCAGAAGTGGAATTGCTGGATCATATGGTACTTCTTTGTTTAATTTTCTGAGCAACATACATAGAATTACTTTTTCCATAGTGTTTGTAACATTTTACAGTCCCACCAACAGTGCACTAGAGTCCCAGTTTGACTACATTCTCACCAATGCTTGTTATTTTCTGTTGGTTTTGATTTGCATTTCTCTGATGATTAATGATTTTGAGCATCTTTTCCTATGTTTTTTGACCATTGGTATGTAATTTTAGCAGAAATGTCTATTCAAGTCCTTGCCCAGTTTTTGATCAGGTTATTTGATTTTTTTGTTGTTGAGTTGTAGGAGTTCTTTTTATATTCTGGAGATAAATGAGTTTTAATTTAAATAACAGTATGACAAATTTATTGATAATGATTTTAGATTCTACATTGCATTTAACCTTTAAGGAGCTGCCACATGTTGAGATTTGATAGAGTATGATAAAAGACTATCTAGAATTATATGAAAAGATTAATAGATCAAAAGAATATATAACAGATTGAAAGTTAAAGCAGATATAAGAATCTAGCTGTCCACTTTTCTTACTAAGTTTTTGTTAGAAGATAGTTATTTTTCACTAAAAATATGTTTATATACTTGGCCAGTGTGGCTTAGTTGGTTGAGCATGGTCCCATGCACCAGGAGGTCGCAGGTTCAATTCCCAGTCAGGACACATGCCCAGGTTGTGAGCTCAATACCCAGTAAAGGGATATGCAGGAGGCAGCCAATCGAAGTTTCTTTCTCATCAATGTTTCTCTCTCTCTCTCTCTCTCTCTCTCTCTCTCTCTCTCTCTCTCTCTCTCTCTCTCTCTTCCTCTCCCTCCCTCCCTTTCTCCCCCCTCTCCCCTCCCTCTTGTTCCCTCTCCCCCTCCCTCTCCCCCGCCCTCTCCCTCTTCCTTTCCCTCTCCACACCCCCTCTCTCTCTGTCTTCTTCTTCTCTCTGAAATCAATAAAAACATATTTTAATAAAAAATGTTTATGTAGATTTTTTAAATAAGTATTTTTAGATTTATCATTTATAATTTCTACAATAGTTGATATTGATAGTTGTCATCTGTATAAACAAATGGCTCTTTGGGGTCCTCAAAATTTTTAGGAATGTATAGGAGTCCTGGGGATCAAAAAGTTTGAGAACTTCTGGTATGAAGAAACTTGTTGGATTTCGTTTTAAAATTATGCACAGTGGGGAATTCTATGTACTTTTTATTAATTATCCTATAATTAAGCAAAGAAAACCACCGTATGTTTTTAGAATATTCTGATAAATTGGATAAGCAGTATCTCTACCAAGAAATTCTAATCTTTGTTCCTTTGAATTTTATTTAACCGAAAGAAAAGCACTCACGAGTAAAATAGGTTTATTTACTCTAAAGACATTTGTCTAAAACTGAGGAGAAACCTTATAATCAGTGAGAGCCTCTATAATTCCCATTGTTAAAGAAATGAAGCTTGTAATTTTTGTCTACCTCTTTAAAGGAGGTGGAGCAGGGCTGCAGAAGGCTGATACACCAGTGGGGAGGCTGTGCTGCTAACCACACAAGCAGCCCAGCACAGCCCGCTCTCTGAAATAATTCATGCAACAAATAGGAACCACTGTGAGCTTGGTATTGGAAACAGGATGGGAAAGGCCTCTGCTTGCATCATGGTAGGCTAAAAGCAAGTAAACAAACATGTAAAACAAGATAACTGTAAATGATGATAAATGCCATTAAGAAATAAAACTCGGTGAGGTGACTGGTGACTGTGGCTGGTGGGCTGCTTTCCCCAGGTTGATCGTGGAGAGCCTCTTGGAGGAGACCTGCTCAGGAGCCAGCCCTTGAAGGTGTGGGGGCAGCACATGGTCCAAATGAGGAGACCAGGGGGTGTCCCAGGAAAACAAAGGTGCCCATGTCACTGAGGTGAAGGCTGTTAGGAGGGAGGTGACAGAATAGGAGTGAAGAGGGCCAAGAGGGGAAGATGGCCCATGAGAAGCAGTTTGTTATTCAAATTATGTGAAAGGAAAACACGGGTGCATTTTAAACAAATGAACATGCAATAAATATAATAATGTCACATGCAATAAATACCAATTATTCAAGAAAAAACAATCGTAAGTATAACATTATTACATGCAATAAACATTAATAGTTCAAGAAAAAAAGGATTTTAGGTATAAAAATATTCTCAAAACTGTACTAACATAGTATGATATCGCAAAACTTGTAGGAAATATTAAAAACCTACAAATAACAGGATTACTTCTTTTAGATTCTAAAATTTCCCCCCTGCCCACTGGCTCTATTTTTGTTTATCAGTTTATGTTGTGCATTATATTCCACAAATGAGTGAGATCATGTGATATTTATCTTTCTCCAACGGATTATTTCATTTAGCATGATGTTCTCCAGGTCCATCCATGCTGTTGCGAATATGAAGAGTTCCTTCTTTTTTACAGCAGCATAGCATTCCATTGTGTAGAGGTATACACAGTTTTTTAATCCACTCATCTGCTGATGGGCACTTAGGCTGTTTCCAAATCTTAGCTATTGTAAATTGTGCTGCTATGAACATAGGGGTGCATATATCCTTTCTGATTGGTGTTTCTGTTGTTGTTGTTTTTTTAATTTCTTTATTGATTAAGGTGTTACATATATATCCTTATTCCCCCATTACTCCCCTATCCCCCCCACTCATGCTCTCACCCCCCTGTTGTCTGTATCCATTGGTTAGGACCATATGCATGCATACAAGTCCTTTGGTTGATCTCTCCCCCTTACCCCCACCCTCCCCTACCTTCCCTCCAAGGTTTGAGCATCCACTTATTAACCAAGGGGTCAGGGTACATGCCCTGGATTGCAGGCTGGATCCCCAGTAGGGGGCATGTAGGAGGCAGCTGATCAATGATTCTCTCTCATCATTGATGTTTCTAGCTCTCTGTCCCTCTCCCTTTCTCTCTGAAATCAATAAAAATACATTTTAAAAAACAACAGCCCTAGCCAGTTTGGCTCAATGGATAGAGCATTGGCCTGTGGACCTAAGGGTCCCCAGTTCTATTCCAGTCAAGGTCATCTACTTTGGTTGCAGGAGACAGCCAATTGATGGGTTTCTCTCACATCGATGTTTCTCTCTGTCTTCCCCTCTCTTTTCCACTCTCTCTGAAAATCAATGGAAAAATAGCCTCGGATGAGGATTAAGAAAAGAAAAGAAACTACAACAACAAAATGAACAATGCAATCCTATATAACTGCCACAAAGGTCACTCTGGTTGCTGTGGAAATAGATTGAAGGAGCAAGAATAAAATAAAAACCTAAATAGGTTAATTTCTTAGTTTTAATAAATGATCTGTGATTATTTATGTAAGATGTTAATATAAAGGGAAGGAAGTCCTAGTTTAGATATAGCACCAAGAGCAGATGAGTTCAGAAAAATTTAGAGGAAAAAATAGTCTCAAAATAACTGACTTGGGGCAATAAAATAGTTCTGGTGGAATCAAATCTGGGCTAGGCCCAGCAACGTAATTTTGGTGGTGATTCTTAAAACCCACCAGGTGATTCTGATGCTGGCTAGTGTATCGTGTGGACAACATTTGAATAAGTTCAGTTTTCACAGTACATATTCAGTAAAACTTTTTATAGACCATTGTTTTCTTTTGTTTTTGTCCCTAGCAACATCTCGAATCAGCGATGCACACTTAGCCGACACAATGATTGGCAAAGCTGTAGAGCACATGTTTGAGACCGAGGATGGCTCTAAAGATGAATGGAGGGGAATGGTCTTGGCACGTGCCCCTATAATGAACACATGGTTTTACATCACCTATGAGAAAGACCCAGTCTTATACATGTACCAGCTCTTAGATGATTATAAAGAAGGTGACCTTCGCATTATGCCTGATTCTAGTAAGTATGAATTGACAACTTTTATTTTTGATTATTCAAAAGTAATTTGAATTTTAGAGCAAGATACTTGATAAACTATTTTGCAGATACATTTTTTATTTTAATTAGTAGGGATAAGTCACACATCAAGCATAGGTTGTGAAATTTTTACCTCTTTGCCAAGAGTAATTTACTTTTTGTGGATATTTCCCTGCTGTGGACTTTGGACTTTCATATGGATGGAGTATATGGTATGGGACCCTTTGTGACTGGCTTCTCTCACTAAGCCCTGTTTTCAGGGCTTGTCTGTGTTGTAGCATGTGTCAGTACTTCTCTTTTTATTTATGGGCGAATACAACTCCTTGTATGGATAGACTATTGTTTGTTTGGTCATCTGTTGATAGACATTTGGATTGTCCTCTTATCTTATTTACTATGAAGACTGTTGCTATAAATATTTGTGTGCAAGTTTCTGAATGGGTGGGTGTTTGCAGTTCTCTTGGGTATGTATATACCTAGGAGCAGAATTGGTGGATCATAGTGATCACTCTCTGTTGAATTGTTTAGGATACTGTCAGACTGATTTCAAACGGTTGCACTGTTAAGCATTCTCATCAACAGTATGTGAGGGTTCTGGATTCTCCAACCCTCACCAACACTTCTTATTATCTGACTTTTTTATTTTATTGGTTGTGAAGTGATATCTAATTTCCCTGATGACTAAAGATGTCAAGTATCTTTTCATTGTATGTCTTTGGAGAAATGTGTGTGTCCTTTGTACTTTTTTCAACTGACTGTCTGTTATGTGTTGAAAGAGTCAGTATTCTAGGTACAAGTCTCCTGTCAGCTACATGATTTGCAGATACTTTTATCTCATTCTGTGGGTTCTCATTCACTCTCTTGGTGGTGTTCTGAAGTCCATTTTACCTATGATGCCTTTGTTGTTTGTGTTTTTGGTGTTGTATCTTATAATCTCTTGACAAATTCAAGGCTACAATGTTTTCTTCTAAGAGTCTTCTTAGAGTTATGTTTTCTTCTAAGAGTCTTCTTAGAGTTATGTTTTCTTCTAAGAGTCTTAAGTTTTATTTCTTAAACTCTTCTATTTAGATCTTTGATATGTTTTGAGTTAATTTTTTGTTTATAATGTAGCTTAAGGGTTCAGCTTTATTCTTTTGCATGTGACAATACAATTGTCTGAGCACCATTTAAAAGAAAACAAATACCAACACAATTCTTTTCCCTATTGAATGGTTTTGGCACCCTTGTTGAAAATCAATTCCTTATAGATGTATGGGTGTATTTGTGGACTTTCACTTCTTTTCCATTTGCCCATATATCTGGTTATACTTGATTAAATTGTTTTGTAATAAGTTTTAAAGTCTGGAAGTGTGAATCTGTCACACACACACACCATTTGTTTTGCCTCTTCTGGGTCTCTTCTTAAGTCTTTTATTCTTTTTAATGGAATTAGCCTGTTCTTTTTAAGACTACTCCATATCCTTTCTTCAAACACTGGAACCCAGGACAGACACAGACACTCACTATATTAGTAATGTGACTGCATCTCTATTACCTTTATTTTTTTCTATTGATTTTTAGAGAGAGAGAAACAGAAATATGGACTTGTTGTTCCACTTACTTATATATTCATTGGTTGATTCTTGTATATGCCCTGACTGGGTATCGAATCCAAACCTTGTCGTTTAGGGATGACACTCTAACCAACTGAGCCTGGCCAGGGCTTCTATTCCCCTTTTTTCAGTTCTTTCTGTGAACAAGCTAGTCAGTTAGCCTACTCACGTGTTCATCAGGCCCTGACTTTCTACCTTCTGGATTGTTTTTTTTTTTTAATGTTTGTGTACATTTGTTACAGATGTGTAATGGAAAGTATTTTATATAGGCAGGAGTTACCATGAAAACATTTCTCCAGAGCATTACTCCAACCTGTATGAAGTTGATTTTTTTTAAAGAGATATATCCAGTCAAAGTAACTGTTGTGGACTTGGATGATAGAAAGTGTGTGGTCATTTGCACATTACCCATCTCCTCTCCCATCCCAACCACTTCTCCATCCTGTCTTCTCTCTCCAGACTGCTAAGTACTTTTTGTGAGTGGTATTGAAGCTTGTTTGCCATTAGAAACAGTGTTGATGCTCTGAGTCAGAGCTCTGCAGTGGCCTCTGTGAGTCCCTTGTTTCTTTGCTCATCTTAATGTAAAATGTCTGGGAACCATGCCTTTGGGATTCCTTTGTAAACATGAAAGTGGTGGTATGATGCTGCTGATTGAGGCAAAAGCATTTTTGAAGAGATTTCAGCTTTGGTTTCCTCTTACTTGTTTAAAAAAGTACTGATAAGATATGTGTGCTTAAACATTTTAGTTGTATTTTCTGTGTCTCTTAGTACCAGAGATCAGAATAGGGTTTGGATCGTGTTATTCAATGAAAAATTTGTTGTATTCAGAGGCAAACTACTGTTAACATGATAATGATCCAAACCAGGATCCCTATAAGAATAGAATGGTACACTGCCAACCATTGTGCCAGGATGACCAGCCTAAGCCTGTATTGCCCTGAGAAAACCAGATGTCCAGTTGCCCTACCTGAAGGCCCTGCCTTCTGCTGGTACATGGGAGGAAGCACAAGTTCTTCAGGACCTATTAGAGGCTTCTAAAAATAGAATTGTTAATTGCCTGCCTCCATTTCCCCTTTTTTCTCTTTTACATCATTTCTTTGTTGTTGGTGGTGATGGTTTGCTCTCATTACATGTGTATTACTAGAACAGAGTTCCTGCTAGGTCATAGGGCTGTGTTCCCCCACACTAAGGTTTTCCTGGGGATCTTTAAAAAAATACAGGTGCTTCAGCCATCCTGGGAGACTCGGTTGTAATTGGTTTGGGGATCAAGTTCACTTAGCACCTAATTTTAAAGCATAGGAAATCTTTTGTTTTCTTTTATATTTAATTTATTGGGGTAACATTGGTTAATAAAATCATAGAGGTTTCAGGTTTACAATTCTTTAATACATCATCTGTAGAAATAAATCTCTTTTGTTTTGAAACTGGGTTAGGAAAGCAATGTGTAATGCAGTGAAGTTGAGGATAAAGAAGCTTCTTTAAGACCAGAAGTACTTAGGCATTTTAAGTGTGTAGCATATTCTCAGTAATCCCAGTAGGTATTGTCTGCTTTGAAATCCTATTTTAGAGTAACTCAGACTTGTTTTTAAGAAGGCATATTATTATTTAGATTTTTTTCCTTGGCCCTTTTCTTCATTTAGTCCATACCTCTTCAAGTAATTATAGCCATAATTATACATGAGCCAAGGGGATTTCTGGTTAGCACTCTTAAATTTGTTTACATGTCTAGATCTTGGGGATCAGCACAGTGTTGTTGTGAATGAAGTTTTTGTTTGTTTTTTGTTTTTATTTTCAATTCTCACCCAAAAATGTTTTTTGTTTTTACAGATTTGAGAGAGAGAGAAACATCGATTGGTTGCCTCCAGTGCACATCCCAACCAGGGATTGAACTCACAACCATTTAGTGTATGGGACAACGTTCCAACCGACTGAGTCACCCGGCCAGGGTAGTAAATGAAGTTTTACTGGCACACAGCCACACCATTCATTTATGTATCATCTGTGGCTGCTCTCACACCACAAAGCAGAGCTGGGTAGTTCCTACAGAGACCACATGGCCTCAAGTCTGGCCCTTGAAGAAAAAATGTGCTGACTCTTGGTCTAGATAAGATAAACCCAGGATATTAAAAATGCTTGTTAAAATAGACATGAGTTGGTATGTATCTAAAAAATGGCTATAAATTATTTTTCTCCACTATTTACATATAGATGATTCACCTCCAGCAGAAAGGGAACCAGGAGAAGTTGTGGACAGCCTAGTAGGCAAACAAGTGGAATATGCCAAAGAAGATGGCTCTAAAAGGACTGGCATGGTCATTCATCAAGTAGAAGCCAAACCGTCTGTCTATTTCATCAAGTTTGATGATGATTTCCATATTTATGTCTACGATTTGGTGAAAACATCCTAGATGTCGTCATGAACTTTGCCAAATTTGTGGAACTATTAAATGTATAATTTGTAGACATAAAGACTTTCTGCTTTCCAGTTTAATGAAAGCTTAAATGTCCCTGCGAACCCACAATCTCTGCCAGCAGAACGGGTTTTGTTCTGAATAGTACAGATTTATGTGAACACAAAGCCTTTTGTGTAAGCAACTCCTTCCTCTTAAAAGAAGTCTGTCTGTCTGGAGGGGAGTTACAGGTAAAAGTTAAGCTAGTATCATTGTCAATTAAAACTGTAATCGATTTTATCCATTTCCCCTTCACTCTTAACATTCTCTTATTCTGCTGCCACAATGCAAGCATAGTTTGGTATTTTTGTTACTGCCTTTTTTTGAGATATATATGTATCAATATCTACCTATGTCTGTGTGTATACGTATATAATATATATATATATATATATATGCACACACAGATCTTTGCACGTGTGTACATGAGCGTACACACACACACACATACTTTATTGGCAGTCCTTTTTTTGTGGATTGGGATGGGGTTAAATAATTTTCTCCAGTTTAATAGGAGTGCTTGATCCAAGTCAATCATATTTAACATATTAATGCTGTTTATTTAAAATTAAATTGGGGCCCAGGAAGCACATAGGGATGTTTAGCTTGTTTCAAAGTCGAAAGTTCAGAGCACCTTTTTCAATTTGGAGGCTTCAAACCATAAGTCCAAATATAAATCACTTCTCAATAGCTAATGACCCACATTAGAATTTTATAAAATAGTTAGAAATCTGGGTAAAAGGCTGCCTTTAAGTCTAAGCTTTGTAAATTCTTTTGTTTACATATTTTATCAAATACTTTTTTTTTTTTTTTTTTTTTTAAAGCAAAGCCCAGGTGCTTGGTCCACACAGTGTAATGCCAGTGTATTTTGGACATACATTGGGTCCATTATTTGTACAAATCAGTAACCTGGATTTTGGTACACAGATTGAAAAGCAACAATACATCAGTTACCTGTGTGTATGTGGCGAGGTCCTGGAAGAACATAGTACTTTATATTAATAATGTAAGTTGAAGAATGACAATGTTGCCCTCGAACAAGTTCTCTGGGACACTTGCATTTTTATTGCTACTATTACTGATATATGATTATGGTCCAAAGGCTTTTTCCCCTGGCTTTCCCCCACAAAGAATGTCTAGGCAAATACCAGCTAAAACCTCCTGACATCTTTTGGGGTGCTATATGTTCTTGCTTATGATGTGCTGCTTCTGTGGACACTGTTACACCAGGATCAGTGGCCCATGCTCCTTTGTTGGTGTGACTGATAGCAGCCCTTAGCCATAGAATCCTTCCCTGGCGTATTCCTTCAAGGTAGTTTTAACTGAAAAAGTGCTTGGTTTAGCAGCAATACACCCATGTGTCACTTTGTTTTAGTTAAGCCATGGCAGTTTGAAAGGTAGGATAAGGCCTTACGTGAAACCAGTCTCTTGGGGAGATTGGAAATCTTACCTAAGATTTGGGTAGAAGGCTGAACACTCTTGTGTCAATCAACCTCCATCATGGCTGTCCTTACTGTCAGAGATTTTGTAGTTTAAAGGTCTCACGTGTGGTTTGCATGATGTCCACTTCGCTCCAGGAAGGCTGCGCCTAGTGCTGGTGGATGGTAACCCTGCACGCCATATACGTACATACCACGTTTCCTACAGCGTATCCAGCGCCTCATCGCCGCAGCCAAGGGCGAGCTTCTCCATGCAGCGAGTTACCTAGGTCTTAGGTACTCCTCCCATGAATAAACAAGTGTCATCTGCACACCTGTCCACTGCTCTCCTGGTGGCTCTTGTAAGAGTGCCTGCATGTGAATCTAAGGCCAAGCCTGGCTCCCCAAATCCAAGTGGACACGTGGCCCAGAGAGTGAGTGTGTCTAGCGCGTGCACTACACAAACAGCACAGTGACTTCGGGCTGAGAAACAAAGCTTGCTTAGAAGTGTCCTGCTGAGGGTTGGGTCAGTGGAAACATTTCTAGCATTCCTTAATGGCTTGCATTGTGGTATTTCCACAAGTACCTTTAGCAGCTTTCAGTACCACATGGTCTGCCACGCTAGATGAATGTGACAAGTGATTATTGTTATTTTAATTATTGTTCCATTTTTTGCCTTTAGGGGTAAAGGAAGGGGAAGGGTTTTTGTTGTTTGTTTTCCATCTTTTTTTTTTTTTTCTTTTTTGGGTGTGTGTGTGGCTTATGCCCCACTTCCTGATGCTGTGACTAATTCTGCTCCCTAGCCAAATATATCAGGCTTCATTTTAGGCTCATGTTTCGGATCTGCATGCATTGCTTGCGTTTTCCTGGTATCTGAATGCTGGCTCCTTGTCCTAGGAATCCAACATTGATTTCCAAAATTATCATGGGACTTGTGACAACACAAGACATGAATCTGTATAAAATGTATTGGCCTTCCTCACTGACCTGCTATAGTATTATTGTGTCGTGTGTGCGTGTGTGATGTCTGGCTGCCATGTAAAGCTTCAAAGGAAAACCTTAAAGCAGACCATCCCTTTTTGCATGCTCTATTCTAAGTAAAATGTTCAATGTAACTAATGAAAAATGCATGTTAAAGATATTTAGGTTTTTTTTTATCTTTGTTTTTACTTGTTTTCATTTTTCTGTATATTTGCTTACTGTGCTGTTTTAGTGGTTGTAGGATAAAATGCACTGGTGAAGCAATGTAGTGCCAACAGGAGGTGATTTTCCAGTTGTGTGTGTCATGCAGCATTTGAAGGGACTGTGCATCTTAGAACAATCACAGTTACCTCTAAACCAGATTTCATTTCTATTATTTTACGTGCCAAACCCCGAAGTGCATTGGGCTTGAATCTCTGAACGCTGTGGACCCATTGGAAGACTGTTTTGATTGTCACAAATTGTAGTGCCTGAAAACATTCTTGTGATTGTCTTAAAAAAAAAAAAGAAAGTTTTCCAAAGACAAAACAGGAACAAATAATTATGGTCAAAATGTCTGTGGTTCCTTGGAAATGCTGCGCTTTTTGTATTTTCCATCATTGTAGTGCAGTTTGAATGAATGTGTATAGTTCAGAGGTCTTCGTGTTCGCATCTTAAAAGTAGGTAATGACCTCATCTTTCAAGCTTGAATTGAATTCATTTTTAATTTTATTTTATACAATGTGTAGACAGTTCCCTGTCCTCTGCATTTAGAAGTATAAACAATATAAATCTGTTAATTCTGTAAGTAATTTTTATAATTATGATGTAACTCTATCCTATCCTTAAAACATTTAAAATAAACCCTTTATGTTCAACTTTTGACTGTAAATTTTGTGCTCATGAGCAAAATGTGATGTGTAAAACCTGCTTCTAAAAAAGTTTTTAAAGTTTTACTTTAAGATTTTAAGTGACCTTTTTTACCCCTTTCACCACGTGTAAATGTCAGATATACATAAAAATAGAAATAGAATTTTTATTTGAATGATAATATTTAATAATATCTGAAAGGAGAGGGGGCATTAATCAGTATCCCAAATATATTATATACGTAGTTCCAAATATTAAAGTTTGTGATTTGCCATTAATAAGAAATTTTAATTTATCATAAAATTTTTAACTTGTTTAAATAGAATTAAATATGTATTTTATACTTTCATATCTATTCTTGCTTTGTATGCTGCTTATAATGCTTTATGAATATTTAAATAGCAATCTGTGAGATTCTGTAGTAAAAACATCTTCATTTCTCAGTAGTAAGGACAAAGAAATGTAGGTACTACTGTGACCTATATGTACTTTGTTGTACCCACGGGCGTAATTTTAATCAGTGAGGTAAAAAGTAGAGTTTATGATGTGCCTTTATGAGATTTGTTGTTTTTATGTTTCCTGGTTCAGTTTGGCTTGTCTTACACAGCCAAGGGGATGCAGGACGGCCTCCTGCTCTGGCGGGAGGAACTACAGACAATGTTGGGGGAGATGAACCTGAAAGCGCAGGCACTCCCCTGGGTCAGACCTCAGTTGTAGTCTTGTGGTAACAAAGCTACAGTTCAGGAAACCTTTCTCCCAGAAAAGAACAAAGCAAGTTTCGTCTGAGTGTTGGTGGTTGCTGACGGCTCTTGGTCAGGGCTCATCAGTCGGGTCTGTTGAGAGCAGTCCTCACTCTTGGGGAACTGCAGGGATGGACCTGCCTTTTTGTTCCCTCTCAGTACTCACAGCTCTGTGATCATAACAGCACTCGCAGATGCTTAGCAAGTACCTTGCCAAGTACTTTCCTCCATTACGTCATTTAATTCTTAATCTTGTGAGGAAGGCGAGACTTTTCCGTGTTGTACAGGTGGGGAGAAGGGATATTGAATATGTTGTTCAGGATCACAGGGGCTGTCAGGATTCAGACCCTCAACGCTGCTGTGTCAAAGCCTCGAAGTTAAATTACTGCAGTGGGATGATTTGAATAATAGTCTAATTTCTGTGGATAATTTTTGTAACCTTATTTGTAAGTTAATAGCAAAAACTTTTTTATTTCCAAATTGCCTAATAAAAAGTCTTACACTGGTATTAGTTGCTAGAATGTAGGAATCTATATCTCTGTATAGTAAGAATTAGAACCCAAAGTTATTTTTTTCCAGCAAAAATAAATACTTTATTTTGGAGAGAAGTCTGCTGAAGAAATTTAAATAATTTCCATTACAAGAATGTAGATAGGCTTAGTGAATAGAGCATCAGTCTGCGGACTGAAGTAGTCCTGGGTTTGATTCTGGTTAAGGGCACATGTCCTGGTTGTGGGCTCGATCCCCAGTGGGGGTGTGTGCAGGAGGCAGCCGATCAATAATTCTCATCATTGATGTTTCTATCTCCCTCTCCCTTCCTCTCTGAAATAATAAAAAATATATTAAAAAAGAATGTAGATAATATTTTCTATTTCAAAGATATTTTCAAACATGTCATTAAATTCTATATAATAAAGAGCTAATATGCTAATTAGACCAAACAGCAGAACGACCATCCGGATGACCTTCCAGATGAAGCCGGGGCTGCAAGGGCCAGCCAAGGCTGCAAGGGGCTGGGAGGACCGAGCCCCTTGCACAAATTTCGTGCATCGGGCCTCGAGTATTCTTATAAAATGTGGATTTCTTATGTCCATAGCACAGATTTTTTTAAAAAAATGTTTTGTTGATTTTAGAGGAAGGGAGAGGGATAGAGAAATAGAAACAACGGTATGAGAGAATCATTGATAAGCTGCCTCCTGCAACCCAGACATGTGTCCTGACCAGGAATCGAACTGGTGACCTCTTGGTGCACAGGCCGACACTCAATCACTGAGCCAACACCAGCCAGGCCATAGCACAAAATCTTATACATAATTTTTATAGTAATTCGCTTGTTTTATGTCATGTATTTGTAAGTTTGTTTTTAGTCTTCTGGGTTTCAGAGAATTCATTGAGTCTTTAAATTATTTTGTCAGGCATTCTTAGTCTCTGTCTGCCCTTTTACTGGCCTTAAAACTCTTAAGTTTTTGGTAACCAGTGGCAGATGGCTTTCAGGTATTGGCTTGGCACATCATTTTGCATAAATATGACATTGAATTCTTTCTGTTTCACTTAGCCATGAGGACACTAGACCAAGTGGCGATGGTGACACTGAAGTATGGGTGGGCCCTTTCCAGGCATTTATTTTTTACATTGGCCATTAATAGGTGAGCAGGCTGCCAGCCACATTGTAGGCACATTTCTGCCTCCACTTTCATCTTCCTCCATTGCTTTCATTTACGCTTGAAAAGTCCTGCTCTGGGGGAATGTAAGAGCTGGAAGTAACATGTAAACTACCTAAAGTCCTTCATAGGATTGACACATTCTTATAACTTTAAAATTCTGTGTCTTCATGTTGAATCCCCTGAAGCAGATTATGATGTGGAAAGCACAGAAGGGAGGTCTTTAAAAACCTTGACGTTAACATGAGTTATCAACAAATTGAGTTGAAATTCAGCATTCTGAATTGTCTTCAAATATAGATTGCAAAATAGCTTTAAAGCTTTTGCCTTTGTCTCCTTAACGGATTTGCAAGAAATCTGGTAGTTACTACCCATGCTCTGTGTACACACACCTGTGATAAGCTGTGGGCATTCCCACTAGAAAACCAAGAGAGGTCCCTGGTGACATGCTCTTTTCCTGAAGGTTGTTCCTAGTTGTGGACTGTGTTTGTGTTCATTGTGTCTGTTACTTACTAGGGACATTATTTTTACCATAGTGTTGCATTGAGTTATCCTGTAATACTATGGTAAGTAGTTCTAACCACTGGGTGTGTGTCTTAATTTGCCCCGAATCTGATGTGCCACACTAGGAGAGGCAAGATTGTGGTCTTTTTAGAACAGTCCTGCAGGTAAAATAGAAGGTTAAAGACTCAAAAATGTATCTGATCGATGGAATCCATAGTCTGATCGTCCCACAACTGCAGGGACTGCCTCTGAGCAGTCCAAGGGGAAGAGAACACACCAGGGCCCAGGGAACTCTGATGTCCACTTGTTTAATTCACACACATTCATAAAAAACTACAGAAATGGCTCAGCCATCGTCACTGGCCCTTTTTTTGGGTTTGGTATTTGTATTTTTTTAAAGGGTCATGCTCTGACCAAGTGCTTGGGGTAGACCACTGAAGAAGTGCTTTGTGATAAAATTCTACACACGTGTAACAGCTTGGGCTGCTGTAACAAACAGCACATGGCTTAAACAGCAGACATTTATTTTCTCTGTTCTGGAGGCTAAAAATCCAAGGTCAAGGTGTCAGCAGGGTTGGTTTCTCGTTAGGCCTCCTGGGCTTGTAGATCACCGTCTTCCTCCTATACCCTGACATGTCCTTCCCACTGTATGTGTCTGTCCTGGTCTCTCCTTTTTATAAAGACATAGTCTCTATTAAGGCCCACACTTATGACCTCATTTTAACTTAGTCACCTTTTTAAACACCCAGTCTCCAAATACAGGCACATCTACATATGTAAAAGCCTAAGCAACAGGCTGAATGTCCGGTAGCTATGATATGCACTGACCACTGGGGGCAGACAATGCAGGAGCTGCTGAGCAACAGCAACTTTGCAGAGTGCCTTCTCACACTCCAGGACCCCTTGGGGGATGTTGGACTGCCAGGTTTGGCCCAATCCCCGCAGGCCAGGCTGAGGGACCCCACCAGTGCACGAATCCATATACCAGGCCTCTCGTTTTAATATAAAAAGGATAGATACACATAGTATACTAAAAAGAACATTGAAAGCTCCCTGAGTTCTAGATCTATTTGCCCACTTCCTGCTGGTGTGATCCAGGCAAATGATTTAGCCCTTCTCACATGTTTTCCTTGTCTGTATATGGGGAGCGTCCTGCCCTGTGACTCTCCAGTGCGATGCTGACGTGCGTGTTGCAGGCCTGAGCCTCCAGGCTGGCATTGAACCAGGATGCAGTGCCTTGTACAGATAGCAGCTTTGTTATTTAAGACCTTGCCATGTGTGCTTTGATTTTTTTTTAATCTTTGAGATCACACTTCAGTTACACATCATTTCATTTATTAATATAATGCCAGGAAGATTTTTGTTTTTATGTTTTTTCAGAAAACTAGCATCTGCATATATAACAATTGTAATAATAAGCACCCTTGAAATGTTAGTGGGATGGTCCATCCACATTTTTTATTTTAGTGTAACAGGGCTAGACTGTAAGTCTAAGCTTTTTGAATAAAGGTACGTGTCCGTTGACGTTTTCACATCACAGCAGTCACAAGCACTAACCTGCTTTTGTGAAATGTGTTGCTGGACTTTGCAATGTCAGGCAGTGGTCTGATTGGTAGTAATTTAAATAGCAGGTCTACTTTCAGAATGAATTGCTCTCGAAGAGGGAAGCTGCCTTCATTATTAAATACTAGAGGCCCGGTGTGTGAAATTTGTGCATGGAGGTGGGGGTTCCCTCAGCCCAGCCTGCACCCACTCCAATCGGGGACCACTCGGGGGACACCCCTCTCACAATCTGGGACTGCTGGCTCCTAACCACTCACCTGCCTGCCTGCCTGATTGCCCCTAACCCCTCTGCCTGCCTGCCTGATCGCCCCTAACCTCTGCCTGCCTGCCTGATCACCTCTAACTGCCCTCCCCTGCTGGCCTGACCGAGCCCCCAACTGCCTCTGCCTGCCTGATCACCCCTAACTGCCCTCCCTTGCTGGCCCGATCTCACCCCCAACTGCCTTCCCCTGCCATCCTTATCTCCCCCCAACTGCCCTCCCCTGCCAGCCTGATCTTTCCCCTAACTGTTCTCCCCTGCTGGCCTGATTACCCCTAACTGCCCTCCTCTGCCAGCCAATTTGGTTCTGATTGGTCAGTTTCTATGCCAGTCAGCATCAAAAGCTCCGCCTCCTAGGCAGCCATTGGCTCCTCACAGTTGACCCAGATTTGTTTCTGATTGGTCAGTTTCTATGCCAGTCAGCATCTCTGGGCCTATCAGTGGGGCCTGATCAGAAAGGCAGGGCTGATCAGCAGTGTGGAGGCCTGGAGAGAAATGGAGGCAAGGCTGTTGGCCAGGCCGGGAGAGAAAGAGAGGCAAGTTCTGATCAATGGCTGCCACAGAGGCTACGGATCAGACCCTGCCTCTCTCTCTGCAGGCCTCTCTCTGGGCCTGATCCACAGCCCCCTAGGCAGTCAGTGCTGGGTTGGGGCACGGGCAGTGGCCCCAGTCATTGCTGGGTCGCCACGGCAACCCAGCACTGACTGGGTTGCGACCCTGGCTCTTTATTATATAGATATTTTTATTGGTTTCAGAGAGGGAGAGAGAGAGAGACATCAATAATGAGAATCATTGATTGGTTGCCTCCTGCATGACCCCTACTGGGGATCAAGCCTGTAACCCAGGCATGTGATTAGATCAATGCTCAACCACTGAGCCACACCGTCTGGGCGGAAGCTGTATTTTAAAAAGGACAGTTATGCCCAATGAATTGTAGCTGTGTAGTGTGGGGTAGTGATCACTACTTTCCACCCCTGGTAGGCCTTGGTGCACTTTGTTGAATCACTTCTTTGCCCTCTCCCATGATAATTTGAAATTGGTCCCTCTGTGAAGTTTTAAAAGTAGATTATGGCTTTTTCACAACGGGTTTGCCGCCAGAACACAGGTGTGAAAACCACCATTAACTCAAACCCAAGATGGGAAAGGAAAAGACACATCAACATCGTCGTCATTGTACACATAGATTCTGGCAAGTCTACCACTACTGGCCATCTGATCTATAAATGTGGTGGGATCGACAAAAGAACCATCGAGAACTTTGAGAAGGAGGCTGCTGAGATGGGGAAGGGCTTCTTCAAGTATGCCCAGGTCTTGGATAAACTGAAAGCTGAACGGGAGCGAGGTCCATTGATACCTCCCTGTGGAAATTTGAGACCAGCAAGTATTATGTGACCATCACTGATGCCCCAGGACACAGAGATTTCATAAAAAACATGATTACAGGCACATCTCAGGCTGACTGTGCTGTCCTGATGGTTGATGCTGGTGAATTTGAAGCAGGCAACTCCAAGAATGGGCAGACCCATGAGCATGCCCTCCTGGCCTACACACTGGGTGTGAAACAGCTGATTGTTGGTGTTAACAAAATGGATTCCACTAAGCCACCCTACAGCCAGAAAAGATACAAGGAAATTGTTAAAGAAGTCAGCATCAACATGAAGAAAATTGGCTACAACCCTGACACAGTAGCATTTGTGCCAATTTCTGGTTGGAATGGTGACAACATGCTGGAGCCAAGTGCTAATATGCCTTGGTTCAAGGGATGGAAGGTCACCCGTAAAGATGGCAATGCCAGTGGAACCACGCTGTTTGAAGCTCTGGATTGCATCCTGCCATCAACTCGTCCAACTGACAAGCCCCTGCGTCTGCCCCTCCAGGATGTCTACAAAATTGGTGGTATTGGAACTGTCCCTGTGGGCCGAATGGAGACTGGTGTTCTCAAGCTCGGCATGGTGGTCACCTTTGCTCCAGTCAACGTTACAACTGAAGTGAAGTCTGTTGAAATGCATCCTGAAGCTTTGAGTGAAGCTCTTTCTGGGGACAATGTGGGCTTCAACGTCAAGAACGTGTCGGTCAAAGATGTTCATGGCAATGTGGCTGGTGACAGCAAAAATGACCACTAAAGGGAGCAGCTGACTTCATAGCTCAGGTGATTATACTGAACCACCCAGGCCAGATCAGTGCTGGATATGCACCTGTGCTGGACTGGCACACAGCTCCCATTGCTTGCAAATTTGCTGAGCTGAAGGAGAAGATAGATCGTCGTTCTGGGAAAAAGCTGGAAGATGGCCCCAAGTTTTTGAAATCTGGTGATGCTGCCATCACTGATATGATTCCTAGCAAGCCCTTGTGTGTTGAGAGCTTCTCTGACTACCCTCCTCTGGGCCATTTTGCTGTTCGTGACATGAGACAGTTGCTGTGGGTGTCATCAAAGCAGTGGACAAGAAGGCAGCTGGAGCTGGCAAAGTCACCAAGCCTGCCCAGAAAGCTCAGAAGCTAAATGAGTATTCACCCCAATACCTGCCGCCACCCAGCCTTACTCAGTGGTGGAAGAATAGTCTCAGAACTGATTGTCTTAATTGGCCATTTAAGTTTAATAGTAAAGGACTGGTTAATGATTACAATGCATCATAAAACCTTTGGAAGGAAAGGAGAATGTTTTGTGGACCATTTGGTTCTTTTGTGTGTGTGGCAGTTTTTAAATCATTAGTTTTTAAAATCAGTACTTTTTAATGGAAACAACATGACCAAAAATCTGTCACAGAATTTTGAGACCCATTAAAATAACAAAGTTTAATGAGAAAAAAAAATAAGTAAAAGTAGATTATGTTTCTAGGAGGGTACAGCTTATAGGCGTTAAAATTCACTGTAGTTTTTGGACATCCCATCTTAAATTTCTGGTATGGATAGTAGTAGCCTTGGTCCCACACTCTTTCTAAGCAGAGCCAGCTGCTTTATTTAAAGCCACAGAATCTCACTCGTGTTCAACGTGAGCTCGAGAGAAATAACCAGCATGATTGCCAGGGGTGTGATGAAGGCCAGCACAGCTGGGCTACTGCATGTTTCTCCACGCACCTGGGGGTACCGAGAGCACGTTTTTGTCCTGAGAAAGCAAAGCTACGGAGCTGCTGACAGCACTGATGACTCACCAGCTTCTGCTCGCTGTGCCTGCTCCACGGAGGGTTCACTCAGCTCCATGGAGGGCTCCCCTCACCGCTGCAGCTTAGGCATCGTAATTCTTAGTGAAGCCAGCAAGGTGTTTGGCTTTTCAAGAACACAACAAGTAAAACGAAATTGCATCGTATTTTCAATTTAGCCCTAATTCTCCCAGCTGACTAGCCAACAGCATGTTGGTCCTTTGTCGTCCACAGGGTCGCTTCTGCCCGCCTCCCCCGGAAGCCGCCCGCACCTTCAGGGTGGCAGGAGGTCAGGTCCTAGCCGGTCACGCTGCATCTGCAGCCTCTGGTTTATGCGCACACTGCCCTAGTTGATCATGAATTGCAAGGTGAAGTTTCAAGTTGCTAGTTTCTGTGTCTTCATAATCTAAAATATCCTAAAACTGTTTGTTTCATTTTCCTGTTTAAAAACAATTCTAGTTACAGGTCAGGCTGGAGCAGGGTGGAGTGCTGGGTGTGGTTTTGGGTAGACAGCCATCATAACTTTAATTGGGTGAATTACCCAATTCAGTAAGGCTCTATATTCCTATCTCTGCCATCAGTGGGCAAAGACCAGCTTTACATCTCAGAAACCAAGGTGGGGTTTTTTGTTTCTTTTGTTAATCCTCACCTGAGGATATTTTTTTCCATTGTTTTTCAGAGAAGGAGGGAGGGAGGGGGAGAGAGCGAGAAACTTTGATGTGAGGGAGCCACAGATTGGTTGCCTCCTGCATACGCCCAGACTGGGGGTGGGGAATGCACCCATAACCTAGGTACATGCCCTTGACCAGGAATTGAACCCACAACCCTTCAGTGTGTGTGTATTTTCATGTTTTCCTTATACTGTGGAGAGAATCCTGGTTTGTTTTAAAAATTGACTTTAAAGAGAAAGAGAGAGAGAGAGATCAATTTGTTGTTCGTTTTATTTATGCATTAACTGTTTGCTTCTTGTATGTGCCCTGCCCAGAGATGGAAGCCACAACTTTGGCCTATCAAGACAACGAACTACCTGGCCAGGGCAAGAGAATCCTAGTTTTGACTTAATAGTCCCTTTTATAATCAACCATATTACCAATATTCCTTTGCTCTTTGTGAAATCATGATGTCTATAAAATTGTCATACCTTTATTAAGAGTCCTTTTTAAGGACCATCTATCCTATCTAATAAAGGAGTAATATGCAAATTAACCATCACTCCGCTACACCCACAAGCCATGCCCACCAGCCAATCAGGAGCGAGTATGCAAATTAACCCAACCAAGATGGCTGTGGCCACAGAGAGAGCAGGAGGGAGGCTTGGGTTTCCCCGGCGATGGAGGAAGCCAAGCTTTCCACACACCCCGGCCGGCCCAGGCCTGCACTCCAGGCTACAAAGTTTCAATTATAGAAGATAAATAAATCCCAACAAAAATGGTGGCAGCCATGGAGCTGGAGAGAGCAGGAGACTAGGGTTGCCCCTGGCGATGGAGGAAGCCAAGCTTCTGAAGCCCTGGCCTGCCTTGGCCTCCGCTTAAGGCTACAAAGTTTCAATTATAGAAGATAAATAAATCCCAACAGAAGGCTTGGCTCTGCTCCAGGCTACAAAGTTTCAATTGTAGAAGATAAATAAATCCCAGATACCAGGGCCTCCGCTTGGGTCGCTGAGGGGTGTGACCACAGGCCCCTCGCCCAGGCTGCCCCACACCCCAAGGGAACCCCCACCCTGATCCGAGACACCCTTCAGGGCAAACCAGCTGGCCCCCATCCATGCACCAGGCCTCTATCTAATAAAAGAGTAATATGCAGATTGACCATCACTCCAACACACAAGATTGCTGCCCCCATGTGGTCAAAAATGGCTACCCCCATGTGGACACAAGATGGCCACCACAAGATGGCCAGCAGGGGAGGGCAGTTGAGAGGGACCAGGCCTGCAAGGGAGGGCAGTTGTGGGTGATCAGGCCAGCAGGGAAGGGCAGTTAGGGGTGACCAGGCCGGCAGAGGAGGGAAGTTGGGGGTGACCGGGCCTGCAGGGAAGGGCAGTTGGGGGGGACCAGGCCTGCAGGGGAGGGCAGTTAGGGGCAAACAGGCTGGCAGGGGAGTGGTTAGGGGGTAATCAGGCTGGCAGGCAGAAGCGGTTAGGGGCAATCAGGAAGGCAGGCAGGCGAGCAGTTGGGAGCCAGCAGTCCTGGACTGTGAGAGGGATGTCCAACTGCCCGTTTAGGCCCCGATCCCACCAGGATTGGGCCTAAACGGGCAGTTGGACATCCCTCAAGGGGTCCCAGATTGGAGAGGGTGCAGGCTGGGCTGAGGTACAACCCCCTCCCCCTGTGCACGAATTTCGTGCACCAGGCCTCTAGTATATATATAAAATCCTAATATGCTAATTGTCCCTCCAACTGTGTGACTGTTCGACCAGTCGTTATGACGTGCACTGACCACCAGGGGGCAGATGCTCCGCCCGATAGGTTAGCTTGCTGCTGGGGTCTGGCTGATCAGGACTGGGTGAGATGGGCTGGACATGCCCTGGAGCCCTCCTGTGATCCCTCCCTGGCTCTGATCGTGCACCGGTGGGGTCCCTTGGCTTGGCCTGCGCCCTCTTGCAATCCGGGACCCCTTGGGGGATGTCAGAGAGCCGGTTTCGCCTGATCCCTGCAGGCCAAACTGAGGGACCCCATCGGTGCACAGGGCCTCTAGTGTTCATATAATTTTGTGCTTGTTTTTTAAAAAAATGTATTTTTATTGATTTCAAGGAAAGGACAGGGAGAGATAGAAACATCAGTGATAAGAGAGAATCGTCAATTAGCTGTCTCCTGCATGCTCCACACTGGGGGTCGAGCCTGCAACCCAGGCATGTGCCCTGACCAGGAATCGAACCGTGACCTCCTGGTTCATAGGTTGATACTCAACCACTCGGTTTTCTTTTTATAATCTTTAAAGGGAAGACTTTAGAAATTTTGTTTCATGAAAATTGTTTGATGTTTAAGTCCTTGTTCACTGGGAAGTACTATCTGGAGCAATCTTTTGCAAAAGCGCTGGATTTCCGAAACTGAGAAAACAATCCCCGTGAAGGGATGGATCTGAGCACAGCACTGAGGAAGTGCCCAGGGGACTCAGCATTAGCACACACTCCCTGGGCAGGTTCCTCTCCAGTTCGCCGCGTGTCTATCGTTCCCAGCACAGCTTCCGAGTGCCCGCAGCACGTGAAGTCACCAGGCAGAGTCAGGACGCGCCTCCGTTGTGCTAACCATCAGGGCTGTCTGCCGCTGCACAGCCTTTCCCAAAGGCCAGGCCTGTGTCCCAGGCCACCTGGGTGTCGGTGCTGTCACCTGTCATCACTGCTGTGAAGTCCAGGGAGCAGCCCAGGCCTGATGGCCAGTGGCGAGTGTAGTCCCTGGTCATGTATCCTATCAGCTGGACACTGAGATGGCATTCAGACCTCAGAAGTCAGGATGCCTCCTGGCCCCCAGAGACCCTGCTGCCCAGCCCCCCCTCAGGCTGTCTCCTGGAAGCAGCAGGAGAACTGCTTTCTTTGTCCCGAGACCTGTCCTGTAGCTGCCATCTCAGTTGCATTCCTGTTGTAGATGTCACAGGCCCAGGAAGAAGGGCTTCACAGCTGGGAGCCGCCCGGGACCCATGTGCCCGTGGCCGTGCTGGATTTGCAGCTCGAGGAGCCATGTTTGGCTGCTGGCCTGGTGGCAGTCAGGAGCACCTTCTCCCATGGGGCTGGGCTGGCGCCTTGCCCCTCCCGCCTTTCACCGCACCTGGGGACTTGGGACTGCAGAGCAGCAAGCAGCCCTATGGTCTATTGGCTGATGTGACCATTGTCTTTAACACACATTAGTCCCATCTTCTCATATCTTTATTTCCCTTGCCCAGTCAACAGTTCACATGCTTTTAATCGTCTCTCATGAGCCCAGACAAGCCCTTCCAGAAAATTCAGTTGGTACCTTATATTTTTAAAAGGCGGCTTTTTGTGTGCTTTTTCCTCGGTGTCTGACATTGTGCTTATAACTTACTATTAAGTTATTGACTCCTCTGAGGCAAAAAGGGGTTAGAGCTAGGAAATGGGAATTTATTACACTTTAATTTTGCTAATCATCAGGCATAGATGGTCTTTATGAAAGAGCTCTGAAAGTGAGAAATTCTTGGCTGTGTCTCAGTGCACTGTGAGAAGCAGCTGCATGCATGGCTGTGGATGGAGGATATTACATTCAGATTCCTGGTCTTCACACACTGGAATTGGGACCCAGGAATCTGCTATCAAAGAAGCACACTCCAGACTCTGTCTTGGATCTTGGGGGTAGTTAAATGACATGGGGGTTTTAATATTTGCAAGGCTGTATCTCAGGGGTGATGAGGACATGCTTGTACATTTCTAATAACCTTGGCTGAATCTTCTACTCTTTTAAAGCTCCAGATTAATTTTTATATCAGTACTAGAGGCCCAATGCACGAATTCGTGCACGGGTGGGGTCTGGTTGGCCCAGCCCAATCGGGGCAGATCGGGGCCAGGCCTATCAGGAGGAGGAGATGGCAGGAGGTTGGCCAGCTGGCCCATCCCAATTGGGGCCCGATCAGGGCCAGGCTGGCTGGGAGGTGGGGCTGAGGGTGATTGGCCCGCGGGCCCCACTCCTGATTGGGGTGGGGGCTGATTGGGGGCAGGGCCGGCCATGGGAAGGGGCTGTGGGCAGTGGGCAGGCCAGCCCCCCCAATTGGTGTGAGGGGGCAATCAGGGGTGGAGCTGATTGGGGGAGGGGATGCAGGCTGATCGGGGGTGGGGCCGGCCAGTGGGAAGGGCTGTGGGGGGGTTGGCCAGCTGGCCCCACCCCCCGATAGGGCTGGTTCACTGGCCACAGTGGGTGTCATAGCGACTGGTCATTCTGGTCATTACGACATTCTGATTGCTAGCTTTTTATACACTGAGTGGCCAGATTATTATGATCTCTGAACGCATAATAATCTGGCCACTCAGTGTGTGTGTGTGTGTGTGTGTGTGTGTGTGTGTGTGTATTAGAGGCCCGGTGCATGAATTCGTGCATGTGGGTGGGGTCCGCCAGACTGGCCAGAGGGAGGGGACATGGGTGGTTGGCCGGCCTGCCTGCTGGTCGAACTCCTGGTCAAGGGGACAATTTGCATATTAGCCTTTTATTATATAGGATATACACTGAGTGGCCAGATTATTATGCCTTCAGAGATCATCATCATCTAGCCACTCAGTGTGTATATAGATAAGAGTCTTATTCTTAAAAGACTGGAACTGTGGACATGATTAAAGCTGTTCTGTTTGGGGTTCTGTGACTGTGTTGTTCAGGTTGCTCAGATCATCAGCACATGGCATTCCTGTGTTTTGCCTGTTTACAGCCAGGCTATGCTAGTTCCAGTGACCTTCATCTGCTGTCGGCCATTAGGAAGACTTTTGGTGGAAAACAGGCCTCACACTTTCACATTCAAATGGTGTTGGTAATCTCATCAGAAGCAAACTCAAATCTCTTTAGATTACTTCATTTTGTTCCTGGAAGGATACCCAGTAATATGTTTTAAAACAAAACAAATAGAACCCTGACTGGTGTATCCAAGTGGTTAGAGCGTTGGCTCATACACCAAAGGGTCGAGGGTTTGATTCCCGTCAAGGGCACCTACCTGGGTTGCAGGTTCGATCCCTGGCCCTGGTTGGGGTATGTGTGGAAGACAGCAATCTCTCTCTATCTCTCTCTCCTTTCCACTCTCCCAAAAAGTGAATGGAAAAATATTCTCAGGTGAGGATTAACACACACACACACACACACACACACACACACACACACACACACACAAACAACAGAAAACCTACAGGACAGGGAAATCCTTGTATCAAATGATTTTCGCCTGCAAGATGCTGTCTCATTCTCTCACACATTAATTTAACTTTGGGAATTGGATTGATATTTTATAACTCTGGAAGATATTTATTACAAGAAACCAACTACTTTAAATAGGAACACAATAATAGTATTTCAACACAATTTATTTGTCATGTACACTTGGAGTTTCTCTGAATAACCACCTTAGCTGTGTGTTTGACAGAATTCATAAAGAGGTTGGAACTTGGCCTACAAACCACCTGAATTACCACATGGGCGTCTGTGTGCACAGGGCCTGATGCTGAACACGCCAGTGCTCACTTTCTAGATAGCTCCATTAGTCTAATTACTGCACTGTACTGCATAGGTAGAGAAGGAGAGGTCTTAATATGCTTCAGGTTTTTAGAATCTGAGAGACAACACTTGAATTGGTTAACTAGCAAACTATGTTTTATATTAAATTCCTTGTTACCTTTTTGCAAAATCTATAATAAGTGAATATTATATAGAAATTGATAAAATAAATTGAACATCACATCCTAAGACGTACTAAGCATAACACAATATATCCAAATTAATGGACACAGCTAAACAGTGCTTAGAGGGAAATTTATAGCTGTAAATACCTGTATTACAAAGATCTGATATCAATAGTCTAAGCTTCCACCTTAGCTAGAAAAAGAAGAGCAAAATAAATATAAATCAAACAGAAAGAAAAAGATCAATATGGAAATCAGTGAAATATAAAACAAAAACAATAGAGAAAAAGTAATGAAACCAATAGTTGGGTCTTTGAAAAGATCAACACATTTGGCAAAGCTTTAATTATACTGACCAAGAAAGAAACACAAATCACTGTCAGGAATGAAAGGAGGGACATTACTACCAACCCTACAGAAATGAAAAGAATTGTAAAGAAATGCTATGAATTACTTAATTCCAACACCTGGGACAACTCAAGTGAAATGGATAAGACTTAGACAAATGACCAAAACTTAGTCAAGAAGAATTAGAAAATCTCAATAGATCTATAGCAAAGAAATTGACTAGAAAGTAGACTCTTCTCATGAAATAAAGCCCAGGGCCAGATAGCTTCACTGGAAAATGCTACCAGACATGTAAAAAAGAAATGCCAATGTGAGTCTTTCACAGACTCAGAAAATAGAAGAGGGTATACTTACCAGCTCTATGCTATGAGGTCTCTATTACCCTGACACCAAAGCCAGACAAAAACATCACAAGAATACTACAGACCAATTTCCCTCAAATGTAGATCCAAAAAAAACTTCAACAAATCCAGTGACAAAATCAAGTCAGCAAGGTTATAAGATAAAAGAGCTATGTATAAAAATTAATTGCATTTCTCTATATACAATAAATACAGCAATGAACTACCCAAAATGGAATTAATTACATTCATAACAGCATCAAAAAGGTTAAAATATTTAGGAATAAATTTAATAAAAGTGTAAGGTTGTACCCTGAAACCTACAAATTAAAGGAGATCTAAATAAAGGGAGAGACTTCTATGTTTATGGTTCAGCAGACTCATTATTAATGTGGCAGTCCCTATAAAAATCCTAAAGAAATAAAAAAAAAAAAAAAAAAAAAAAAAAAAAAAAAAAAATCCTAGCTGGAGGAATGAATAAACTGATCCTAAAATTTTAACGGAAATGCAGAAGACTTAGAATAGCAAAAAGAATATCTTACCTAATAATAGACAAACATGTAAATTGACTATACCTCCACTACACCACCAGCCAATCAGGAGTGATATGCAAACTAACCCAGCAAAGATGGCGGTTAATTTGCATAACCCAGCAAAGATGGCGGTTAATTTGCAAACTAACCCAGCAAAGATGGTGGTTAATTTGCATACCGAATGATGGGGGTGGGATGCTTGCGTCGTCGCCATGGTGATGATGCAGGTGTTCTGCCCCACCCCTGGTCTCTCAGGGCCTCTGGGCAGCGTGGGAAGGCAGGGCTGGAGCGGAAAGAGGTGGCTCCAGAGCCTGAGCAGAAAGGGGCTGGGCCGGAGTGGAAAGGCGGTGCCGGCAGCCAGGGAAAGGAAAGACCATTCTAGCACGAATCTTTGTGCATCGGGCTTCTAGTTGAAAAATAAAAAGAAATTTGGAGAACTAATACTTCCTGATATCAAAACTTACTATGAATCAACAATAACCCAGATAGCATTGTACTGGAATGGGAATATATATCTACTAGTAGATTGATCTGTCTATCTACCTACCTACCTATCATCTATCTCAGTGATACAATTGAAAGTCCTGAAATTAATCTACATTTATGGTTAATTATTTTTCCTCAGAGGTAGGAAAGTAATTCATTGGAAAAAAAAGATTGCCCTTTCAACAAATGAGGCTGGAATAATTGGATATTCACATTTGAAAAGCTGAATTTATACCCTTCATCATAATGAACTGTACTAGTAGACCTAAATGTTAGAGCTGCAACTATAAAACTTAGAAGCAATCAGAGATGAGAATATTCATGACCAAGCTTTCTTATATACAACATCAAAATCACAACCTATAAAAAATAAAGTTGATAAATTAGACTTCATCAAAATTGAAATCTTTTGTTAAGGAAATGAAAAAAACAACAGACTGAGAGGAAATATTTGCAAATTATATTGATAAAGGATTGGTATCCAGAATATATTAAGGACTCTTTAACAAGAAGACAGTCCAAGTAAAAAGTGCAAAAGATTTGAGTAGATTGCTCTGAAGAAGATATGCAAATTGCCAATAAACACACAAAAAGATAGTCAACATCCTTAGTCAATAAGGAAATGCAAATTATACCTGAGATACTACTTCCCACTCACCACCACGACTAATCCAAGAAATAGGCAGAGACAAATGTTGGTGAAGGTGTGGAAAAACTGCTGCAACTCTGGATAACAGTTTAGTAGTTTCTTTAAAAGTTAAATATAAATTTATCATAAGACCCTAGGTTCCTAGGAATATACACATAAGAATTGAAAGGCAGTATGTCTACAGAAAATGTAATATTATAGCAGCATTGTTCATAATAGCCCCAATTTCCACCAGCCAGTGAACGGCCAGCACAACACCATGTCCACACTGGGGCACTGCTCAGGAAGAGGAATGAATGACACACACTACGTGAGGAACCTCAAACAAGCAAAATGAAAGAAGCCAGATGAAAAATACCATACATATGATTTAATTTACAGGAAATGTCCCATAGAAGGAAAATTAGACATGGAGAGTTGATGACTGTTGGTGGAGCGGGAAGGGGCTAGAATGGAGACTACCTGCCAACGAGCACTGGCAGTCTTTTCGGGGTAAGGAACGTGTTTAAAGTTTGATTGTGGTAATGGTTGAACAACTCAATTTACTAAAATGAATTGTTCACTTAAAATATATAGTTTTTTTATTTCAGAGAGGAAGGGAGAGGGAGAGAGAGACAGAAACATCAATGATGAGAGAGTCATTGATCAGCTGCCTCCTGCATTCCCCTGACTGGGGATCAAGCCAGCACCCCAGGCATGTGCCCTAACCAGGAATTGAACTGTGACCTCTTGGTTCATAGGTCAACGCTCAACCACTGAGCCACACTAGCTGGGCTAAAATAGGTTTTTATGATCTATATATATAAAAGCCTAAGCAACTGAATGACCCATCGACATGTCAGCCAGTTGCTATGATGCTCACTGACCACCAGGAGGCATATGCTCAATGCAGGAGCTGCCCCCTGGTGGTCAGTGCACTCCCACAGTGGGAGCGCTGTTCAGCTGACTGACCCATCCAGTTGGCCACCAGCCAGGCAGCAGCCACTCACTTCCTCAGTAGTCCTGTAGGTCCAATTTCCAGAGAATGGGCCAGGCACCGATGAACCTGTGATGCCAGCATGATCCCAACAGCATTGCCGGCCTCCTGGAAGTCGACCTTGGGCACTGTGGCTGCTTCCCCTCCCTAGACACTCTGCAAGGAAGACACGAAATAAAAGCAGCCATCAGGTGGCTCCCAACAACTGGCGCAAATGTCAGTGGGATGGAATGGATCCCGGGCCGGCAAGGGCATCCCAACGCCCACCCGGAGGGTCGATCACATCTCGCCCCCCTCCCTCATCCCCCTAAGGATGGGCGCCAGACACAGGGCTCATGGCTGGCAAGCACCGCAGCAGGGCACGAGCCCGTGGCAGGCGTAGCAGGGCCAGGATGAGCGGGAGTGGGAGTGGTCAGGCAGGAGCGGCAGGCAGCATTTTGCTGCAGGTTTCGGTCCAATCCCTGCAGGCCACCCTGAGGGACCCCACCCATGCACGAATTTGTGCACCGGACCTCTAGTACCTATATAAATTATACCTTAATAAAGCTGTAGGAGACTCCTGATGAGACCTGAATTTTAAAAAGAAAGAAAGGAGGGAGAGTTTGTGATTCTGGGTGCCTAAGAACTTGTGTTTCTGACACGCTTCCTGGTGGCACTGTTGTTCTTTTGGCGGGTTAGGGGGGTGGGGAGGGGCTAGACCAGGATCCATGTGTTAGTGTGTTGACATTAGTTTGAATGAGGCCGACTGTGATCTACAAGTGGTATGTGTCTCTGTGCTCTGGGTCAAATGCTGGGGAATAGTGTCAGGGCTGCAAATGTAAAAGTTTTTCTTTTTAGGAAAATAACTGGTGGGAACCAGAAGGTCATCATGAGTGAATACTCTTATTGAAAAGCTGATAGGGAGAAGGAACCAAGATGGCAGCCTAGGTAAATGCTGGCATTCACCCCCTCCCACAACCCACATCAAAATTTCAACAAAATACAGGACAACCATCATTCAGAACTGCCTGAAAGCTGGCTGAATGGAAGTCCTAGAAGAAAAGAAGTAAAGAAGAGGAGGATCCAAGATGGCGGCATAGGTAAACACCTAAACTGCTGCCTTGCACAACAATTTCAAAACTACAACTAAAAGACAAAACGTCTATCACCCAGAACTACGGGAAAGCTGGCTGAGTGGAAGTTCTACAACTAGAAGGAAAGAGAAAAGAGCATCGAGACGTGCACAAGCACTGAAAAGCTGAGGTACGGAGGCGCATGATCCGGGCTGGCGGCAGGCGTTGCTTTTTTCAACCTGAAGGGAGACAAGTCCCGATTACTCTGAAATCCAGTTTCTGGGGAGATGTGGGGGACCCAAACTCCTATGGGGAGAAGCTGGACTATCTGCCATCAGGTCGGAAAGTGAGGGTGGCTTGCTCGCAGAGCTGCGCACAGGAATAATTGTTTACTGTGCTGAGGCGCAGGACACAGGGACTCGGTCAGAGATGCAAAGCCGGCTTACTGGCAGCCATTGCTGTTTGCCACGCCCT